>NC_057863.1:106827325-108274825 GCF_019393635.1 Dromiciops gliroides | reverse complement strand
TGTTTTGCAGATAGTAGAAATTTATTTAATGCTTATTAAATTGAATTTAATTGATTCCTTTTCATTTAAAAAATCCCTACCACATAATATGTATTTCAATTTATACTCAGTATTTCAAGAATACAACTCATGCATGAAGTGAGGTTCATGTATACTGCTCTTGGACTGTATATCAATATGCTGGTTTGTCTGCTATTTGTTATCGTTTTTTTAAATAAATGGATTCTAACAAAAAAAAAGAACAATGTCATCTAAAAGGAATATCTAAAGGAATCCCTATTTCATTTGGCTTCTATGAAATCAATTCTCCATTTTAGTGACAAATGGCATTTTGGGGGGAAAAAAGCTTCCCTTTTTGCATAAGTTAACATTAATATGATTTTTAAAATCATTGTATCATACTTTGAAGATATTTTATAGCACATATCATTACAAAATGAGAATTACTTGTCTCTTTATGATCTTGACTTTAGAAAGTAGTTTTATAAATATTTATGTACATCTATTGGTATGTAAGGATTTTTTTTTGTCTTTTTTGTGTGGCTCTGAGCATTTAAATTCTAAGTCAGTTCCATCAGCTAAAAAATGGAGAAAAATAATAGCACTTAGCCACTCATAGTTGTTTTGAGGATCTAATGTGATAATGAATATAAAACTCTTTGGAACCATTAAAGTAAATTATTAATATGTAATTATAATTATTGATATTCATCTTGCATTCATCCTTTTTTATGGAAATATGATTGAAGTAGCCAGGAAATAAGTCACTATGCTGCTATTATTGTTTAATTTTATATGAACTATTGCAAAATTAGATACAATAAATGATTTCTGCAGTTAAATAAAGGTACTAGAATGCTTACTCATGCGGTATAACTCAGTGCAACTTTCATAGCTGACAGGATGACAGGGATATATCTCAGTTGTTCCCATAAGATTTTTGAGTCATGCTAGGTTGGAAAATATTTTATTCCATCTGAATTTGTTATTATGAGTATTTGCTATAGATCCTGGTATCAGAGATTTAGAGCAAGAAAGACCTTAATCCAACCACACTGAGTCCAACTATGGCCCATCTTTCCCCATATTGTATATGAATTAACAACCAGAGAGAAGTTGAAATGACTTGGCTAGAATCAGACAACTTGTAAGTATATGGAGAAAGAAAGTATAATAAGATAGTAAGTATATTATGAAATTATATTGAATAAAGGGTCGCCTAACCCCAAATTTTATGCCCAATTTACTAAGAAATAGTACCTCTGTAATCTTGTTTATATGGATGAATGTTGTTCAGAGAAATTTGTTGCAAGAATTTGTTCAATATTAATGTTATATTTCTAGAAAACTTTATTTGTTGAATCCTGAAGATTCAAGATCTTGAGATTTGTCCTTATAACACAGGGATTTGCTCTCTGGTATTTAATGAAAGACAGAGAATTTTATATATTGATATTTCAAAATCTATCTACTGAAATATCTATCAATCTATGTATCTATCATCTATTTATCTAGCTACTAGGCTTTACATTTTTTCAATATGTATCCTTGCATTGAAAATTAAATATGAGCTCCTCAACAATCAACCATGTTTCCTGCCCAGAAACTATATTTGAATTGTTTTCATTTACACCTCTCATTAAAGAAATATGCATGGCAGTCATTTGTTAGATGCTTGGTTTATTTCACAATGTGGCCAACCGTGGAACATAATTTAACTCCATCCATAGTTAGGCCATTTCTGGTTAAATTTAATAAATCTAATTGTGTATATCTGTTGTACCTTTTTATTATTTTGCAGTGAGGTCATGTTTATTTCTGTAGTTCCTTAACTTATTTTACATTTGCTATGAGTGTCTATCATTTTTTTCCCATCTTGTACTTTACAACATTATAATCTTCATCTAGTTGACTGAGATTAGTGGGACCACCACTTTGCAAACATTTTATGAGTTTTTGTTATGATATTTTCAAATTAGTCTATTTAGTCTATGCATGAAGTAGGATGCAGCCTATTTTACATTCAGACTAGGATATATTCCATTTATTTCCAAAAGCATACATGAATGTTGGTATTATATATGTTAGTTTATTTTTATATATCTGAAATAATGAAAAACCCATTTCATATTAGCCACATTGCATATAAAACTAAGAAAAATAAAGTGAGAAAATTATACTTCAACTTGAACACTGACTTCATGAGTTCTTTCTCTGAAGGTAGATGAGGCTTTTTCATCATGAGTGCTTTGGAATTGTCTTGCATCCTTGTATTGACCAAAGAAGCTAAGACTTTTTTTTATCATTTCATAGTTTTAAATAAGTTTTTTCATCATTTCTACATTGCTATTCCTCTGAACAATAATCTCCATATTCTTGCCACTTCTCTATGTATCAGTTCAAATAGATGGTAACATGTTTAATTTTCTCTGAAACCACAGCCATGTTATTTCTTATAGCTAAAAAGTACTCCATTGCAATCATATGCCACAATTTGTTCAGACATTCCCCATTTTTAGAACATTCCTTCTGTTTCCCATTCTTTTCCCCCACAAAATTGGCATACACATAGGTGTACACGCACATATACATATTTATATGCTTATATTTATGTGTTTATGTATTTACATATACATACATATACGTAAAAATATGTGTGTATATATGTATACACACATATGTATATACATACATATAAATATATGTGTGTTCTTTGGAATTGTCTTGGATCATTTTTATTGGCTAAATTAGCTATGTTTTTTTAGAATTTTGCAAAAGCATTTCATCATTTTAACATTTAAGTATTATTAGATTATTAGAAAAATAGCGTCTATAAATCGTGACATTATAAAGGAAAATGGCCTTGATAGATTAGATCTAGAGAATAAAGTAGAAATTGATAGAATTCACTGATCACCTCCTAAAAGAGATCCCAAAATGAGAACTACCATGAATATTGTAGCCTAATTTCAAATAATCTGGTTCAAGAAGAAAATATAGCAAGTCCAGTTTTACCCTGAGGAATTATACTCAGTTTTGCTGGATACATTCTTCTTGCTTCTAGTCCTACCTCCTTTGCCTGTTGGTTCATTAAACTTCAATCCTTCTGCTCATTTTATATAGCAATTGTTAAACCTTGTGTGATCCTGAATGTGGCACCATGCTTTTTTTTAAAAAAAATTAAATTAAATCAAATTTAATTTTTTTTTGGAGGCAATGAGGATTAAGGATTAGCCCAGGGTCACACAGCTAGTAACTTTCAAGCATCTGAGGCTAGATTTGAACTTAGGTCCTACTGAATCCAGGTACGGGCTTTATCCACTGAGCCACCTAGCTGCCCAAGCACCATGCTTTTTTTAATTATTTCTCTTGATGCCACTGGAGGTGGACAAGACATGATGAAAGAGTTATTTGACATGTTATCTAGGTACAACAACTGATTAAGAGGTATAATAATAATAATTATAACAACAGCAATAACAAATAATAACAACAATTTAATGTTAATAGAATGAGGCAAGCAGTAAAATAGCATTCCCATATGTATTGTTATTTTAGGGATGCAAAATATTTGCAACATTGCTCATATGTTATATCATCAGATCACACAGAAACTCTTCTGGACTTATTTCTAATATATTGATTGGGAAGTTTATGAGATATTCATTTGTTTTTATTATTGTATTTAATTCAAACACTGTTCGGTTTTCTTAAAATTGGGATGACAAAATCATGCTTCCACTCTACTTTACAGCCATGTCCTCTGCTCTACCAAGCTGGCATAGAAAGAACATTTGAAGGAATCATATAAATATGATTAATAGGGAAAAAACTACTAGGAACTGGCAGTGTATTTATTTCTACATAATGTTGGAGGACTGGAAATTATAATTATGATTTTGACAAAAACTATACAAGCAATATTTTTCTTTCCCGCAAACTTCACATTCTTTCTATCAATAACTCAAACTTTTAAAATTATTTAAAAAAAACCCAACAAAACTGGAAAGCTCTCTCTATACATACATATGGTCTATATTTATACACAGAGACACATGTGCATGTATAAGTTTATATATACACACCTTTATATCTATCATACATATATAAGTGTATGGGTATGCATATGTGCATGTATATACACACAGTCACATAAATAAGGTTTTGTGTATGTATATACCATAAGTATGCATTCTCACTTGTTATGAAACCTACTTCTTAAATCTCTATAATTTTAGTAAACATTCCAGTGCTAGTCTTGGCATTTATTTAAGAGCTGTTTTTTTTCAAGAACTTCAAGTAGATGGGATTATTTTTATTGCTACTTACATTTTTGAGGCTTAATTTTTTTTGCATTTTCTTGAGTGTTAATATAGTGTGTGCATCTATTTGTGTGTGTTATATAGTAGTTTTCTGGAAGCTTTAAAATGGATTATATAGAAAAATTTTATATATTAACCCATTTAATTACTCCACCAGCCATGTGCATGCCATCTTTATGTATGGTTTCTTTGAATTTAAAAATCAAAGGCTTCTCTTTTTCCATAGAATCTTAACTTGATCTTTCATGATATTCAAGATAAAGTATCTTTCAGGCTACCAATTTATTTTTACCCCTTTCACAAACAGTACTCAGGTAAGTGTCTTGTATTTGGTATGAGGAAAACCTGGGACTTATATTTTCCCTGGAGTTATTTCTACTTTTGGTCCACACAGCAAACAATAAAAGTAGTCTAAGTGATGTCAGGGTATTTATATAATATAAGACAACTCTAGAATCAGTGTTCATTTGCTAAACCAACCCATTTTATTTTGTTTTCTTCTGGTTATATGTTTCTTGATGTCACTGGTAATGTTTCATAAGCATTAGCCAAGCACCTCATTCTCACTCTCCTCAACCCTTTTCCCCACCAGGGAACTATGAACCATTCTGCTGTAACACTCAATGAATTTTACATGAGGTTTCTGAAGAAGGAAACCATTAAGTACTAGGGTGAGCAAGAAGTCAGCCTTGCTAATAGAAGGCTTTTTTTTTTTTTGGAGCACTTGTGGAGAAAGCTAGCATAATCTCTAAAGTTCCAGTCCCTTGAAATAGCTTCAATCAACCAAAGGTTAGTACATCTGGACTTCACTTCATTGAGAGAGATAGTTAATTCAAAGCAATTTTTATAAAAGATAAAAATACATGTTAAGAATCCATGTGAAAATTCTCTTAGAGACTTGGAGAAATTAAACTGTAAGCCTGAATACCTATGCTTTCTAAAGTTTCAGAAACTAGTCAGTATTACATATTGGTTACTTGACATGTAAGTGATTTGATATACTAAAAAGAAGAGTGAAATACAATTTAGATAATATCAAAGTTGTCTTTGTCTTCGAAACACAATTGTATCCAATATTACCTTTCTTTGTTAAAATGGTTTTAGAGGCACATTTGTAGCCCACAATCTCATTCTTTACTAAAATGTTATTTTCCATGAAATTGATAGTTCACTTTTACCTAATACATATTTAAAATATAATAGTAGAAAGTACACACATTGTATAAGATTGTATAGAGAGCAACTAGGGGGCACTAAGACTTTTTTTTCTATAAAAGTTGCATTAACTTTTTTTTTTTAAATCATCTTCCCTTCCTACTTTCCTACAGGATAAACTATATTGCTATACCCAATTGAGTGTGTATGTTATTCCCTCTTTGAGCCAATTCTGATTAGAGTAACATTCACTCACTCCCCAGGATCTCCCCCATTTTCCCCTCTACTGTATAAGCTTTTTTTGGTTAGTTTTATATGAGATACTGTACCTATTTTCATCTCTTCTTTTCCCTTTCTCCCAGTGTATTCCTCTCACTTCTTAATTTCATTTTTTAATGATATCATCCATTCATATTCAACGTACATCTGTGCTCTCTGTCTAAATATACTCCACCAAGTTGCCCTAAAAATAAGGAACAATTCTGATGAGTTACAAGTATAATCTTTCATGGAAGAATATAAAAAATTTAATTTTAAGTACCCCTTATGATTATTTCTTCCATTTACCTTTTTGTGCTTCTTTAGGATGTTGAATTTGAAAGTCAAATTTTCTATTCAGCTCAGGTCTTTTCATCAATAATGTCTGAAAGTCTTCTCTTTCATTGAATTCCCATTTTCCTTTGAAGTATTATACTGAGTTTTGTTGGGTAGGTGAAGTTGCTTTAAATCTTTCAGAAAATAGGGTACAGCAGAGAACAGGGGAGTAGTTGATTAGTTTTAATAATTCAACATTCTCTGGGGTTTATAAAATCCATTCTCATTAAGGAATTCAATGTTAAAGGGGAGCTAAAATACACACACATACAAACATATGCAAACGAAATAAATGATTGTCATAATATTATTGAAAATAGATCAGTACCATGAGAGGTATAAACAATAGGCAGGAGGGTGGAGATGATTTTTGGTGTAGTAAGTTAGGGGGAGGGTTTCATGGGAGAGAAATGATTTTTCAGCTGGAATTTGACATATGGTTAAAATGTAGACAGGAGAAATATTAGAAAAATATTTCAGGCTGAATAAACAAGGTGAAGAGGGACCAAAGGTCCAAAGCATGAGCACTTGTCTGGACCAGTTTGGCTGGATTGTTAGGTATCTGAAAGGAATAGTGCATTAAAATGCTAGAAAGTTAGTTTGCAAACAAATTTTAGAGGTCCTTGAATGCTATGTAAGACTGAGGAATGCATATGCTGTAGACTATTTCAATTTCTATTTTATCATCTGGACTTTTCAAGGCATTCTTTTCCTCACTGGCTTTTGTATCACTTTTACCATTTGGCCTAGTCTGTTGTTTTCTTTACAATTATTTTGTGTCTCCTTTACCCAGCTGTTGACTTTTTAAAATGATTTTCTTGCATCACCCTCACTTTTCTTTCTAGTTTTCCTTTACCTCTCTTTATTTTCAAAGTCCTTTTTGAGTGCTTCAATGGCCTGAGACCAATTTATATTTTTCTTGGAAACTTTGGATGTAGGAGCTTTGACTTTGTTATATTTCTGAGTGTATATGTTGATCTTCCTCATCACCATTCCATGGTCAGATTTTTTTTCTGCTTGTTCATTTCTCAGGACTATTTCTTGACTTTTTAACTCTTTGTAAAAGTGTTTGCACTGCTTCCACAGTGGAGGGTTCAGTGTCCCCACGCTTCAGGATTTTGTGCAGCTGTTTTCAGAGAAACTTCTAGGGATTCGTAAGTTTTTACTTCTTCCAAGGTGGCATGATTTAAGGATACACATGTTTAATACTCTCTGGTCTATGTCTGGTCTGCAAACAATCACAGACCTGCTTTTCTGCCTATGGAACTGTGAAGAGAGTCCTCTTCACTACGGCTGCAAGTTCAGTTGTTTCTTGTTTTCCTCCTCTGCCTGGGACCACCAGCAAGACTGTGAACGGATCAGAGTATGGGTAAAACAACAGAGCCTGCATCAGTGCTAGGAAAGAGACCCCTCTAATCTGCTTCTGGCCAACTGTTCAATCACACTACCAGCCTGTGAACTTAAATTCCAGAAGCAGTTGCAGCTGCTGCTGCTGATTCAGAGGCTCCAGAGGCCTGCTCTATTTGTTTGTGGCTGGGTGTGCACTGGAACAACCTGCCGATGGATGTCATTACCACTCTCATCCCAGTAGAACAGAGCTTATCCTTCTAAGTTTTCTTTGGCTAAAAATTATTTCACCCCTTATTTTTGTGGGTTCTGGGAGAGACCAATCAAGTTACTGCCTTTCCTATGCCACCTTGTTTCCACCCTCGTACTATGATTTTCATTTTCAATATATTAATAATGTTACAAGATATTGAAAAGTTGAGCAATTATGATATATTAAATCTATGCCTACACTTGATTGAACAATAGTTAGGTAGACAGAAGGGCTTCCTATTAATATTAAGATGATTTTCTGTTATTTTACTATAAATTTGATATAAGGCTCCAATGAATTGTGAGGCTCTTAATATTTCTCCATCTTCTATAAGTTATTTATTGGTTTCTGATGTTTACTTTTAGCAGGAAGTCATCTGATATTTTTGATAACTTAAGAAGAATTTTTCTTCCATTTCTTTCTATTTGTGTAGAATGGAGATGAATCTTAACTTCAAATTCCTCTTTGTTATATTGATTGAAACACTTGTCCTCTAAGTCTCTTTTATATCCTCAAATTTCTATTTCTAATGAGTGGTTATTATTTCTATATTAGATAAGAGTTTTCCTATGCCTCAATGTTTTTTGCTATTTTTTTTTCCCTATAATATGGAAGAATGACTTTCTACACTATAGAAAGTTATAGTGATTTACTTTGGTTGAGTGTTTGCTGTAGTCTTCTCTGTTGTGTTTATTATTTTCTCAAAGAGATATTTGATCTTAGAGAAATATCACTGGATCAAGGGCATACATAGTTTTTAATGCTGCTGAAAACAAGAGTGTTTACTAAAAATGTCAAACATGAGGTTTTCTTTTATTTGTTTTATTTAATTATTTCAGTTATTTTATGTGTTTGACTTATGGAATTCATAGGTAGAAAGAAATTTGGAAATGTTGTGAAGTCCTGTCATCATTTTTAGGATGAGATAGTACCTTTGTCAACCTGGAGTTTTAAGTAGAGTCACTCTCTTCAATATTCCATTCTGCTTTGGATTATTCAGTAACTCTTTTTACTACAAGGCACTCTTAACTCACATCATTCTTTCTTTTGTATTTCCATTCCAACTGGCCTGCTGTATATTACAACATTCATTTCTTGTCTCCATGACTTGATTCAATTAATTTCACCTGCCCTGAATGCACATCCTTTTCCCTTTCTGCATTCATAGAATCTCTTGTGAACTAAAGAGTACATCACAGATATATCTATTTTATAGTTAAGTTCTAAACTGTTCCCTGCAGTTATTAGTATACTCTCCATATTTAGTAACTGTTTTTTATATTTGTTCAGTTCAACATGTTAAAATCTTCATTCCACAGTAAAATGTAAGATACTTGAGGGCATGAACTAGTTTCTATTGTCTTTCTTTGTTAATCATAATCATAATAACAATAACAAAAATAGCATATAGAATTTATAGTGTTATTTTTATTTGTTTTATAAAAGTACCCGGTATGACATCACATGTGAGCCTCACAACCCCCCTTTCAGTAAAGTCTGATTATGAGATCCATTTTATAGATGATGAATCTGAGGCTTAAAATGGTAATGCAATTTGCCTCAGATCAAAGTTTTATTCTCATCTTTAGCACAGTGTGGTGCACATAACAGGTCTTTAATAAAAAATCTGTAAATCGATCTATATTGAACTCTTCTACTAACATTAGAAATTTGGTGAAATGTTTATGTCTTTTGTGGATTAACAATATCTTGATACTTGACTGATCCAATGAAGGGGGTAAATTTGATAAAAGTCAGAAGACCAAACCTCACCGAAGTTTGTTCATCACTTGTCATCACTTGCTAGGTGAATAAATATTCTGTCCGCTTATAATTGCTATGTTTTTTTATTTGAATAATCTATTCATTCTTTCAATAAACATCTATTAATACATGTGCCCTTTTCCCAATTTAACTTTTTATATAGTATATATGTTAAAGACAATAGATTTACACAGCATAGACTTTGCTCAGAGGGAGCTTATATTCTACTTGGAGTAGATGAAGAATGATGTTCCAGATAACTATCTTTCAAGAAAGGGAAATAATCATTCATAGAGAGGTCCAGGCAAAGCATTATGAGAAAACTGAGGAAGAAGAAAAATTCTGTCACTTGGCAAGGAGAGCTACAGAAACTTCTCATGAGTTGGCCTTGATGGGGGTGGTGGAAGAGATCTAAAAGAGATAGTAAGACTGCTAAAAATAAATGTGTCATGTTTGCTAATAACAATTTGTTTCCTTTTCTCATGAGAGTAAGTAAAGTGTTCAGTAACTCTAAAGTTAAACTTCAATCATTCCTGTTTTTTTGTTTTTGTTTTTGTTTTTTTATCACTGACTAGCGGCTTTACTTAGCTCTATTCCTATAGTAGTACATAATCTCATAATGCTTCAAAGAGTTAGTCTTTCTTTTGGATACCCCCAGGTAAGATGCAACAATACTGCCTGGGCTAACAGTAATCTACAAACCATACCCAATTTATCCTTTATACATCTTTTCTTCTGCAGTTGTTCAAATGTTGATTCCCTATTAGATGTGAGATCATAGAGGGACTACTTTGCCTTCCTTTGAAACACTAGCACTTAGCATTATGCAGACACACAGTAGGCACAAAAACATGCTTCTTGTCCTGATTCAACCAGAACATTCAACGCTCAGTATGGCAAGGAAATTAATTTTAATATCTTGGACAATAACTAAGTATAATTGTGATTTATATCAAAGGTATCAAAATAACTGTCACTAGACCATCATTCAATGAGAGCAATGCATATGCTATAGGTACTCATAGCTCACCAAGATTGTAGAATACTGCATTGCACATAGAAGTTTAATAAAGCTTATTTAAATAGAAGCATTTAATTGTTTATCTAATTGCTTCTTTTTTCTCTTTCTTTTAAAGAGTAATTTGATTAGAAGGTAAGTGCCTTTCATTCTGGTCCTCTAAAACTGGGTATCTAAAAAAAAATTTAAAACTGGGTATCTGATACAGTGCCATCTTCTATGGGAATACCCTCCAATAGTACCTTAAGTCACTTAGAGGGCCATCCTCTTATATTCTTCCACACACACACACTTACACAGACAGAAACATACATAAACCTCCTCAAAACACACACAACAAAACAAAACAAAACAAAACAAAAAACCTTTAGAACTGGATGCCTGGAAATAATGACTGAGCAAGATAATGTTTGTACTATTTTCTGATTAAATGATAGGGAGGCAAAAGAAGAAATACTTCTTCTGGGGAAAAATGATATAGTGATTAACAATCTGAAAAGAATATTGGTAGATTTACCTTCTGAAATTCTGGTCAAGTTATAAACACCCAGCTTAGCCTTTGAGCCTTTAATCAATCTGATTGTCTGTCTTCTGTATCTGTCACTAGAAAGATATATGTGATGGTTCAGCAGTTAATAAAGAGAACCATGACTCTCTATTTCTATCTGGCTGTGATAAAAGAAAAAATAAGTATCTCAACATCTAAACATTTATTGGATGCCCTTTCTTTATCCAACAGGAAACAGAGGAATAATTAATGATGAGGAAAGAAACAAATATACATACCTCATAGTATTTTGAAGTAAGGACTTTTGAAGCTAAGGAGAAAAGAAAGAAGACAATATGCTGGAAAATACTGAAAGATGCAGAAACCACATTCATAAAATTGCTAAACATTTTCATCATTTATAGATTTTCGTTACAAGTTTTATTCTTTTAAAAATAAATCTCACTAGGATCCTGTTTAAAATAATTGTCCCTGATTATAAAAAAGACACATACATATACATACATACATATATCTGTGTATGTAAATTCAATTATGTATAAGTTTTTTTATTCTACTGAATACTTAGTATATTAAGGATGATGACACTGAAGGTATTATGGCATTTGAAAAGTTTTGGCATAGTATGTGTGATCCTTGGTATGTTCCAGAGAGACATATTTCCAAGAGGCCATGTTCTATGATAAAGGTCTATTTTTCTGCTGAAAGTGATTGCTCTAAAACTGAAGAAAACCTTAGGAGATTTCATTTCAAATGTCGAGGTGGGATTATATAGGCAAGTGTTGATCAGGTATGATTGAAGGCTCAGTAGAGTCATTTGTGACAGTGGGAACTGATTAATAAATAAGAAATGTGGGAGTCTTTCTTGACAAGTTAGTGCCTAGTATATCTCCTCAAAATTAGCAAACATAAAGAGTTGAGATGAGTTTTAATCTCAATTAATGGAGGGGGTAATCATTATTTTGCCACAAATAATAAGGAAAGCTCTTATAGTTTATGTAAACTATGTTGGAAACATATACAAAAGGCAATATCAGCCGTGAACAGATGAAAAATAACAAGACACAAGAATATTCTGTATTCTGAAAGGAAAAGAGGAGGGGCTCCATCCAAGTAAAAACATTATTTGGGCTGTCAGGTTAGAGGCAGAGCAAAAAAATACTGACAGGCCTTGCAGGCAGGGGGTGTAGTCAATACCCAAAGGGTAGGTTATGCCTGTAATTAGCAGTGAAGGAATAGCTAGTCCTAGCACCCCCAGCCCGCCATTATTCTGACATGTTGGAAATAAAAGTATCACTGCATTCCAAAATGACAGACTACAGTATAAGATAGCTATATGTAGTCACTTGCGTGATCTTCATGATTATTGCTAGGACATGAGAAAATGATGTTATTTTAATTTAATCCTTCCTAATTCTGTGTATCCACCCATCAAATTTTTACGCCCTTTCAAGTGGGAGCTATCTTGTGAAATGATTGGAATCAGATCCATCAATGATTATATAGTTTATTTCTTTCAAATAGATGATCTTGTTATCTTGGAAGCAACTTTTCTAATTCAACAAATCTCTTCTTCTTTTGTAATCAGGTGCTAAGACTGTTAATATATTTAGATGTTAGGCATCCATCCAACTTTCCCTCGGAATCTTAAAAGACAAGCAATGCTGATTTGTATTAGAATAGTTTATAAATGCAAAAGGCTATTCAGGAATGAAATTGGCATGTATGTTTTAACATCTTTTGGATAGACATTTTATAAAGAAGTCTGGAGATAATATTTGAAAAATTTGCATAACTACCTTTATGGAACTTGTATGAATACTAGAACTAACAGCCCCAACTCTCATGAAAAGATAACTTAAGGTTCTATAATTTTCACAAAAGTCTAATTCTTTTTCAAAACACTTTGAAAGAGAGCATCTGGTTCTTCAAGACAAGGACTATATTGACATCATATATAAGAGTGCCATATGCAGCACTATAAAATTCAAAGAAGTATCCACTTTTGCTTTGTGTTAAACTCGATGCAACAATAAAATATTATTGAACCTAAGAAAGTCTAATTATGTCTCTCTAGTCCAAAGAAATCATGAAGTTCATGTGGTTACCCAGTGATGAAGGAAATCAAGCCCTAACCAATTTTAGTTATTTGGATAAATATGGTTAAAAATGAACTTTGATAAATGAAGCCTGGTATAATGAAAATAGTGCTGTACTTGTTAGAAAGTTCAGACTTCTGATCTATCATGAGACAATGCATAGAGCATTTAAACAGCCTCTATTTAGCTTACCTTTAGCTACTCACCTCCCCAAAATGATATCAGAGCTGCCTCACAGAAATACACTTAGAAAATTGAATATGAACTTAATAGTGATATATATTTATATAGTATATATCTATATCTGTTATATAGTATATATCTATATATAGTCTATATATTGTATACATATAGTATTATGTGTGTGTATATATGTATGTGTGTTGTGTGTGTGTGTATATATATATATTATATATATATATATATATACTATACATATATATATAGTATGCATAAATGCACGTCATTGTTGTTACAAGGAAATAAAGTGACAGAAGCCCAAACAGAAAACTTTGAACAAGATATATACCTGACCACCTGAGGCCATAAATATTCAAAGGATTTGTCATTTTTCCTAGCATTGAGAATCCCTGTAGATTATAAACTACTGTTAATAAATAGATGATTCGTATGAAGTGGCATGACAAAAATGCATACTAAATGAGTCACCCAAGGTGATTGTAAGAGTAGAAAGTGAAATTTATAACTGGCTAAGTCTTTGTTAATTCCCTGTCAACATTATATCTACTATACTCTGTGTCCTTTTGAATGTCTGTCAAAAATGTCCAGTAGAATTATTTCTATTAATTAATTACCATTTTAGTTTCAGCTAAACATTAACTGAGAGAGATGGAAGCAATATTATTTTGGGTTTATAATATTCATAGCCTTAAAGGAACTTAATTTTTGCTCTACACTTTTCAATATTCTCTTGATGTTACATACTGTTTCCTTCATTATTTTTCTCCCAGAGTCTTCTATACAAATACTGTACTTAGTCTAATCTGTCTGTTGCTAAGGTTATTATTTTTCCTCAGTGACATTTCAGAATCCTCTATAACCACCTTTGGTATTGTGTTTTAGGATTCACAGAGGAAGTTAGGTGGCTAATGGATAGAGTACTGGGTCCTGAGTCAGGAAAATCTGAGTTCAAATCTGTCCTCAGAGACTTACTTTCTAAGTGACCCTAGGAAAACCATGTATATCCTTTGTTTGCCTTAATCAAAAGGAGTATGAAATTACAAACCACTTCAGCATCTTCACCAAGAAAACAATGGGCAATATGGTTCCTTGTGGTCAGAAAGAGTCAGACATGTCTGAAAGATATAGATTGGCAAGTGTGTCAGATATTTGCTAACCAGTCTTTCAGGTCTTTTCCTCTTCTAGTAATTAATTTATTTGTATTAAATTTGGGGTGAGATTATTATTGTTCATTTCAATGTAATTTCTGTGATCAATTTAATTTTTCTATATCTTGTTTAAATAATTTAGATTGAAAATTGTTTTAGCTATAAACTGTTTTTAAATTATCTTTTTGTTTGTGTCATAAATTTCTAATATAACTCTAACAAGTTAATAATCTAACTGTACAAAAAGAGCTAACTTTGACAGAGCTTCTAAATCAAGGATAAGCTTTGTTATATCCATTAAAATATACTTATATTTTCCATAGAGTATACATTTTTACATATATAACATTTGCAGAAAAAATAGTTTTCATCTTTGTACCTACTACACTTAACACAATTTCTGAACACAGTACCTCTATCATAGATGTCAAATTGAATTGAAGGAATTTACCTGACAATTGATCAAACTGTACTTTTATCCATCATATTATTTCCTTTAAATAAATAATGCATATAAATGCATAGGTCTTCTTGTTTATGGAAAAAGCTTATACACCATTTACACTAACAGAAGTAAATTATAATAGTCTCTCTGGATGAAAAGAATTTGTTCTATTTAAAAAGACTAGCTGAATTATATGCATACATGAATGTTGTTGCCAATATATTTATGCCAAATGATATGTAGAGTTTGTCACACAGTCATTCATTGATAGTGACACACCTGAACACACAAAGAATAGGTAGACTTAAATCATTGTCTTGACTCTTATCTCTTAGATAAGTTGGTTTTACATTTTATAGGCCACAGATTTTTCTGGCGTCTAATAATGAGACAAGTTTAGCAGATAAGTCCTGCAAAGTGTCCTTGCATGGCTACGCTTAATGACCTGACTATTATTTTTATTCATTCAACAAAACTGAAGAATGAAACATCTATTCTATTCAAGGTGACTTAGTAATAGATTGATTTGTATGGGTAAATGAAGAGCCTGATCATCTCTTTACGCTATTTCATATTACTAGCTGTTGGATCATGCAAAATGCTTCTCTCTCATGCAGTAGTATGTGTATGGTGGGGTTATTTGTAGTAAATAAGGCCTCTTCATTCAGAAAAATAAGATTATTAATCCGATTCAACCACACCTGCCTATTCAATAGAGAGAAACGAAGATTACAGTGCCTTTACTTGCTGTAAGGGTGACAGGAAGGGGCAGAGAGTTGAGATGCTACACATGTTTAAGTTTGAATTCGAGAGATGTGCTTCCACTAGCTGTCTATGTGTTGTTTTTTTTCAGGTTCAGATAAGATTATGGAATGTTTAGTGAGATATGACTTCTCAGCTTTCCGTTTTTGTATGTGCAAGTTTCTGTTTCTGAAGTGTGTCACCAATGTTTCACCAGTTATCCTCAATTTCTTGGTACTCTAATAAAGTGACTGGCAGGGAAGCAATGCTTTATCTGTTATCTCTACTTCCAGATCTACACTTTGAGATCTTTGAGCTTTGTAATTGGTTGAGGAGGTAAAGGAGGCAGAAAAGGAAATAGACAGAGAGGAAGATTCTCCCTCATGTCTGATTCTGTTGATTTATTGGACCTGTTCTTTTAGAGACAGAAGTATACTTTCATGATCTAGCAGGAACTCCATAAAAAAATTTTCTCAGAGCTCAGAGGGCTTTGCCCTCTACAGCTATTGCTCATTAGATAAAGAGCTCCAGAGAGAAAGAAAACAACACATTAGCCACTGTTTGTTCATTGTCTCAATTTCTGACTTAACTCTCCAAACCCTAAAGTATGCTCTAGTTAGAATATGTAGATTAGTATTCACTCACTAGTTTTTACATACTTCTTAGTTGAAAATGAGATTTTTCTAAAGTATAAGAAACTCCCCTTCTCAGTGAACTCTAAAAGTTCCCTATTACCTCTAGGTTCAAATATAATATTCCTATAATTTAAGCCTTTTCATAACCATTCATTTTTCTGATCTTTCCTTCTGTTTTTATCACCAATTTATACAGTCTATTTGTTGCATAAATTTATTTTCACAGAGCTATTGTGAACGTTTTCATGTTGTTTACCCCATTATACTGTACACTTCTTGAAAGCAGGCCTTTTTTTTTTTTTGGGGGGTCTATGAATCCTCAGCAATTAGGACAGTGACTGACATGTATTAGGTCATTAAAAAATTATTATTGACTCACTAAAGTACACTTTAATCCAATCCAAATACTCTGTTCTTCACTTAAAATGGCCTACATGCCTCATTTCAAACATGACACTCCTTTCCCATCTCTTACTATTTTGTATCGGCTATCTCAATAGTTGGAATGTTTTATTCTCCCAGACCCCATCACTTGTGTTTCTTCATTTCTGTAGCTTCTTTTAATATTCATCTCAAAATCTACCTTATTAAAGAGGCCTTTCCTGCCCCCCCCACAGTTAGCAACTTCGCCTTTATTACCTTTCATTTATTCTTTATATATCTTACATGTACCTATTATTTACTTCTTGTCTTCCCTATTAGAAAATAAGGATGATTGAGGAAAATGATTACATTTTTTCTTTTAAATGAATAACCAGTGTTTCACACAGTTCATTATACATAGTAAGTGCTTACTAAATGTTTTACAAACTGACTGATTTTCACATGTGGATGAGTTTTTCATCTATAAGATGCATTATTGCGTATTCTATTGTCGTGTCTATGAGAATAAGAAAAAATAGTTTAAAAATAAGCAGTAGGGGAAAAACTAGAAGGGAATTGATATGCTATATATTCTGATTGAAAACTATGTGCTATTATTAGCGGGTCCTTTATTTTTAGCATATTATTCTTTAAAGAAATGGGGGGGGGGTGCAGCTAGGTGGCACAGAGGCTAAAGCACTGGTCCTGGATTCAGGAGGATCTGAGTTCAAATCTGACTTCAGACACTTGACATTTACTATCTGTGTGACCCTGGGAAAGTCACTCAAACCTTATTGCCCCCCCCAAAAAAAAAGAAAAAAGAAGAAAAAAAAGAAAGGTGGTAGGGTCTAGTCTTTTCCTTGTCATTAACAAATCCAGTCCAATGAAAGTGCCTAATAAGTATCAGTTACTGTGTCACATACTTGGACCATATGGATAAAACAAGATTCAACAACAACAACAATACTTTCTCTCAAGTGTCTTACATTCAACTTGGGGGCTAAAACATGCAAAGTAACAAATAAAATATGGTTATTTAGGGAATGAGAGAACATTAAAAGCTAAAGAGATCTGGAAAATTTCCCATAGAAAGTGGCATAAGAACTGAGCTTTGAAACAAGCTAAGTATTCTGAGCAGCAGATAAGAATATGGAGAAAAGTTTAAGAATAGGGAAAAATTGGCACAAAGTCATGGGAACAGGATATTCAGTGCCATAATGTTGTCATTACTGGTTGCCCTTTACTTTCAAAGAAAACCAGTAGCACCATGGTGTGATGTGTTGACTCATGGGTAAATTAAATTTAAGATAGAGTTACACAAAGAGGTCAACCTTGCTCTTTCTGCCAAAATCAGCAAAGTTCAATGGCAAGACAAAAGTCAGGATAACTGGGAATGGGCTGGGATTTAGTGGATAACCCTAGCCTCCTTGGTGCCTGAACAAACTCCAAGTGCTCCACAGTGCCTGTTCTAGTCAATTCCACAGCCATTAGAACAAATTGTTTTCAGTTGACTATTCTAGTGAGGGAAGTCTTCACATATTTAGAGTAGATGCCCCCTAATTCAAAAGGGTTTGAGGTCCATTAGTTTCCATTGACCTTACTTAGGTGGTTAACTGAGATGGTTTACAAGAATGTAGTCACTGCATGTGCTGCAGCTTTTTGCTGCCACACATGAGAATTAATTGCTTAGTGTACACCAAAGGTAGATAAGCAGATCTGAGAAGGGCTCAACAAGCCCTTACACCAGATGCACAGGTCCTCCTTGAACATTGCATAAATCCAACAAAAAAGTCTAGTTAAAGGGACAGTAAATTGAACAATTTGTCTGGAACTAAGTTTGTGAAGAATAATCAAATAAATAAAAAATCCCACAATGGTAGATTTGAGTCAGATATTGAAGGACTTTAAATAGCCAAACGAGGTCTTTACACCTATGTGAAGTTATCTAATCACTATGAATATCAATTTTCTCGTCTATAAAGAAGAGAATGGAGTTTGATGATTTTAAGATCACTTTTAGCTATAAAATTTTGTGTCTCTATTTGTCCTATACAACTGGTTATTTTGGGAGAATGAAATGATAGGAAATGGGAAAATGAGATAAAATAAGTGAAAGCACTTTGAAAATTATATGGAAAATGGCAATTTCATTGTATTACCTTCATGCATCTGACATTACTCTCACAAGTTTTTATAGTTTAAGTTCCAATGAACAAGTCAATCAACTGTATCATAATTTAGCCATATTGCAACTATTCTTGAGCAGCTGTTTTGAGTTAGGGGATATTATTTGAATCTATATAAAATTACTTTAAAATATATACATACATATGTATACATAAATGTACATATATATGTATGCATACATGAATTTCCATGAACCAGAAGATTCCTTAAAATGTAATAATTTTTAAGTGCTCCTATCTCATTCTTATGAACATTTATATAACTCCTAATTTCACAATGAATTCAGGAAGATAAGGAAAATTGAAAAATGAAATAAAATAATGAAAAAGTAAAATCTCACTTTCACAATAGATAAAATTTATATAGCACCTTAAAATTTTCAAATCATTTAAAAATATTTTATTTTTATAGTAATATCAATCATAGGAGGTAGGTACTGTTATTATCTCCATGTTACTGATGAGAAAATTGAGGCAAACAAATGTTAAGTGACTTGCCCAGTGTCAAACAGGTAGAAAGTATATTAAAAAAGGATATCAATATAGGTATTACTTACCATGAGTCCAACAATTTATTCACTTTTCTGCTTAGCTGATTAAAAAAATAATCCTTATAAGACTTCCCTTTTGAACCAAATTGGGAAAGAAAATGTATACCTAAATAATATAGTTGAATAAATTAAAACACTTAAAGAAATGAGATACCTCAAAAATATGAGGTATTAAGGCATTACTTCAAATTAAGAGCTGATTATATGCTATCATTAGCATATTACAAATGGAAAACTCCTAGAAAAATTCATAGTCATGTACTAGAAATTTCATTGTGCATATTATGAATATGAAGCTAATTAAGAGTGAAATTAAAAGGGCCTTGTCTCAAGGTTATAGTTAAGATTCTCTTGAAGCACTTCTCTTGAAGATGTGCTATACTATCCAGTGAAATGAAGTAACATCTTGAAACACTGAAACCTCCCCATCAATTACCAATATATAACACTTATTTATTATTATTTTTCTACGTATTTATGTCTTGCTATTCATTACTACTTGAGAGTCTGATCTCTCCACTACTCAAAAACGTGCTGTGTTAGTTTCTGTAACTGCAGCTTTGTTTCTCTTTTTTATGTCTGGAATTTTTTTTTCTGTTTTTTTTGTTTTGTTTTTTTTGGGGGGGAGCAATGAGGGTTAAGTGACTTGCCCAGGGTCACACAGCTAGTGTCAAGTGTCTGAGGCTGAATTTGAACTCAGGACCTCCTGAATCCAAGGCCAGTGCTTTGTCCACTGAGCCACCTAGCTGCCCTAGAAAATTTTAAGTGGAAATTGTTGATGATCTTTATCTTGTAGTCATCCCATCCTGTCTTGTTATTTCTAGTGGTTTCATATATTTTTCTCAATCTAAAAATATAAAGAAAAATATAAAATATAAAACAAAAATAAAGATATTTGTATTATAGAAATTGAGAATGAAATAAATTATTTGTTCTATTCATTTTTATCTTTTATGCTTCAGCAAATCCCAATATTTACATTGTTACTTCACTAATTTGCAAATTAGAAAATTTTCAAGTTTCATTAAGTAAGACATTAGCATTGCAAAATCTTAAAGTTGGAGAGTATCTAAGAGATCATTGAATCCAATTATATCATTTTACAGAGGAGGAGACTGAAATATAGGAAAGGTTAAATGAGTATGCCAAGATATGAAAGACCAATGACTGGAAGAGATTTGTCAGAAAAAAAAAATTAGGTTTTTCTTCTGCTAGAATGGTTTGTTGCAGATAAAGAAAACATTAAGAACTTTCAATTTTAATATGTTAAAAGATTTTTCTTATTTTTCATAAAAATAAAACACATTTGGATTTGGTTATTTTGAAAATGAAATCTTTTGTTTTACAACTAAAGTTTTTGAAGTCTGGGCCAATATGTATGTAAATTTATGGAAACCTTTAAATTAAACATTTCAGAAACTAATAGGAAACACTATGGTATGTTGGAAAGTACACTGAACTTGAAATGAACAGCTCTGGCTTTCCTCACTTAATTACTTATTAACTGCATCTCCCTTTCTTGAGCCTCAGTTTCTGAGAATCTTTAATATAAACCCTACATTTCAAAACCTATTATCTGATAGGCCCTGGGCACTTCCTATTTTCAAGCATTATTACTGGAATTGAAAACCATCAATGACATGTATCTTTTTGATTTGGGAATTTGTAGATCCTTTTGGAAATAAAGTCTGGGAGATGATAGCAGACGCATCATACTATTACACAACATTCAGATCCAGAGTTGTTCTAGCTGAACAATATTTCATCCCAAAATTGCAAATCCTGATTATGAGTTGATAATGAAAATAGTGGCAGACCCTAAAGCCAGGAGCTATAATGATTTTTAAGATTTGAAATCTCAATGCTAGACATTGATACACTTTTGGCCACATACATATTACATCAAAAATACAAATAAACCTACATTGTTAGATTTTAAGAAATTTATATCCAGGGGGCAGCTAGGTGGTGCAGTGGATAAGGCACCAGGCCCTGGATTCAGGAGGACCTGAGTTCAAATCCAACCCCAGGCACTTGGCACTTACTAGCTGTGTGACCCTGGGCAAGTCACTTAACCCCCATTGCCCTGCAAAAACAAAACAAAACAACCAAAAATTTTATATCCAATTAGTAATTATAGCTTTTCAAGTATTTTTAATACTCATCATCTATTTCTAGCCAATGTATAATAGCCTTCCATGTCCACATTCACATTCTTTAACTGAAAGGGGATGAAGGTGAGGTTAAAATTAATGTCTATGAATTTTTTTCATCAATGTCAGTATCCAAGGCTGGAAACAGCAACAGAATGAAGTGTGTGTGTGTGTGTGTGTGTGTGTGTGTGTGTATGAAAAGGAGAAGGAAGTGATTTTTTTTTTGTGGGGCAATGGGGGTTAAATGACTTGCCCAGGGTCACACAGCTAGTAAATGTCAAGTGTCTAAGGCCAGGGAAGTGATTTTTAAATCTGAAATTTTACCCAGAATTTAAAATCTATTTTTTTCTCCTACTTTTTAGAGTCTTCAGAGTTACTACAATGCAATGAAGGGCATCTGTCAGAATTTTAAGGGTTTTTTTTTTGTTTGTTTTGGTTTTTTGGTTGAGGCAATTGGGGTTAAGTGACTTGCCCAAGGTCACACAGCTAGTAAGTGTTAAGTGTCTGAGACCGGATTTGAACTCAGGTCCTTGTGAATCCAGGGCCGGTGCTCTATCCACTGTGCCACCTAGCTGCCCCTCAGACTTTATGTTTTATCCCAAACTGGAACCTTTTTTGAACTAGTCTTAAACAAAAACAATGAGATAGATATATACATAGAGACAGAGATGATAGATATAGTCATAGCCATAGATATATAGATATAGATGTGTGTATATATAAACATATATATATGTATATACACACATATATAGACATATACATATGTATGTGTGTATGTATTTAAGTCTAATAAAGAAAGCATAATAGGGGCTTGCAGAGATGGAAAAATAAATGATAAATGCTTTCTCTCCTAATGTAGCTTAGTGCTATGGTGGCAGGGGAAGATAAGGCAAATATCTGTAATAAAAGTAAATTATAATGAATGCTTAGGAAATGTAAAAAAAATATGTACTATATAATTTCAGAAAATATGGAAAGTCTCTCTGCTGAAGAGTCAGGGAAAACAGTGAAGGTGGTGTTCAAGGTATCCTTTGAAGATTAAGTAGAATTTCAGTGAATGAAATTTGAAGGAATCTATTCTAAAGCAAGAGAATGATATACAATGCTGTCAAACTCAGAAACAGATCCCTGTAGGGACACATATTGACATAGAAATCCACAAATTAACATTTTATATCATATTACATTTTTATTTTGTTTAACATTATCCAATTACATTTTAATCAGGTTCAGGCCACACTAGTGAGTTTTTTATCAGGAATTTTCCATCCTGCTTTGTCTAGAGAGAGTTTTACAACTCTGTTAAGAGGAGGAATTGTAGAAAATTATGAGGCTTTAAAAAAAAAAAAGTAATTATAACCAATAGCAAATGATCATAGATTTAGAGTTGGAAAAAGCTATTTACATATAGTTTAACAATACTTATTTCTATCAATTTAAATGAATTTCTTCATTGTTCATGCTCTGAGAGAAGAACCCGAACAAAAGGGCAAAACCACAATAAATAAGAACAACCCAACAAAAAGTTAAACTAGTTTAGTTTGATCTGCATTCAGACTCCATAGTTCATTTGCTGGATGTAGAGAGCTTTTTCCATCATGAGTCTTTTGGAATTGTCTTGGATCATTGTAATGCTGAGAAGAGCTGACTCTATCATAGGTAATCAATACATGATGTTTGTACTATTGTGTATAATGTTTGCTTGATTACACTCACTTCACTCACTATCAGTTCATCTAAGTCTTTCTAGTTTTTTTTTCTGAAATCCACCTGTTCATCATTTCTTTTTTTAGCTTTAGAATTTTATTTTTCCCAATTATATGTAAAAATTATTTTAACATCCATTTTATAAACCTTGCATTCCAAATTATATTCCTTGCTCCTTTCCCACCCCGACCACCTTTAAGAGGGCAAGCGACTGAATATAAATTATACATATGTAGTCATGAAAAACATTTCCACATTAGTAATGTTATGAAATAAATCACACAAAATTCTTATAGCAAAATGGTGTTCCAACACAATCTCATCCCACAAATTGTTCAGCCAACTCCCAATTGATGGTTTTGAATTCAACTTTTTTTAGATACCAACCTAAAAGTGATGTTACTAGATCAAAGTTCTTATGAGTCATGAGTATCATTTTCCCATATAGGAATGTAAATAATTTAAACTTTTAATATCCCTTATGGTTTCTTTTTCGTATTTACATTTTAATGCTTCACTTGAGTGTTGTATTTGAAAGTCATATTTTCTATTCAGTTCAGATCTTTTCATCATGAATGCCTGAAAACACTTTTTTTTTCTTTTTTCTTTCTTTTTCAGGGCAATAAGGGTTAAATGACTTGCTCAGGGTCACAGAGCTAATATGTTTCAAGCGTCTGAGGCTGGATTTGAACTCAGTTCCTCCTGAATCCAGGGCCTGGTGCCTTATCCATGGTGCCACCTAGCTGCCCCCTGAAAACACTTTTATGGAATGACTATTCCCCCACTTAAGGATTATACTCAGTTTTGCTGGATTAGTTGATTCTTGATTGAAATCACAATGCCCTTGCCCTGTGGAATATCATATTCCCATCCCTCTGGTCCTTTAATGTAGAAGCTGCTAAATCTTGTGTTATCTTGAATGTGGCTCCATGATATGTGAATTGTTTCTGGCTGCTTGCAATATTTTCTCCTTGACCTGGGAGCTCTGGAGTTTAGATATAATATATTTGGGAGGTTTTATTTTGTGATTCTTTTCAGGAAATGACAGGTAGATTCTTTCAATTTCTATTTTACCCTCTGTCATTAGAATATCAGGGCTATGCTTTTTTGAGCATGACTTTCATATAGTCTAATACTTTTCAAATTATCTTTCCAGGTCAGTATTTTTTCTTTTTGTTTTTGTCTGTTTGTTTGTTTGTTTTTGTTTTTGTTTTAGCAGGGCAATGGGGGTTAAGTGGCTTGCCCAGGGTCACACAGCTAGTAAGTGTCAAGTGTCTGAGGCTGGATTTGAACTCAGGTACCCCTGAATCCAGGGCTGGTGCTTTATCCACTGTGCCACCTAGCTGCCCCCTAGGATTTTTTTCTAATGAGATATTTCACATTACCTTCCCTTAGTTTCATTCTTTTGGTTTTATTTTATTGTTTCTTGATTGTCATAAAGTTGTTAGCTTACATTTGCTCAATCCTAAATTTTAAGGAATTATTTTCTTCTCTGAGCTTTTGTACCTCCTTTTCCATTTTGCCAATTTGGCTTTTCAAGGAATTATTTTTCTCCTTGGCTTTTTCTACCTCTTTTACCATTTGGCCTAGTCTGCTTTTAAAGATGTTTATTTTTTGTGTCTCTTTCCCAGATGTTAAATTTTTTTATGATTTTCTTGAATTACTCTCATGTCTCTTTCCATGTTTTCCTCTACCTCTCTTACTTTATTTTCAAAGTCCTTTTTTGTGTGTTTCAGTGGCCTGAGAACAATTCATAATTTTTTTGAAGCTCTGGATGCAGGAGCTTTGAATTTTTTATGTTCTTCTGAAAGGTGTATTTTCATCTTCCTTGTCACAACTTTCTATGGTCAGAATGTATTTTTCTGTTTACTAAAGTGGTTCACTGCTTCCAGGAGAGAGGGTTCAGAGTCCCAAGCTTCCAGCAATTTGTGCAGCTGTTTTCAGAGATACTTCTAGGAATTTGTAAGTTTTTACTTCATCCAAGGTGTTATGATTTAAGGAGAGGTATGTTTACTACTGTCTTGGCCTGTGTTCTGGTCTGTAAGCAACCATGGGCCTGCTTTTCTTCCCTGGAACTATTGACAGAATCTGTCTCTACTGTGGCTGCAAGCTCTGTAAGCTTATGCTTCTCCTTGGCCTAGGTTGGTCAGTAAAGACTGTGACCAAATCAAAGTATGGGCAAAAAAACAGAGTCCTGCCTCAGTGATAGGAAAGGGACTCCTGTAACCTCCTTCTGGCCAATTGTTCAACCCTGTGGACTAATATTTCCAGAAGCAGATACTGTTGCTGCTGATTCAGATGTTCCTAAGCCCTGCTACTGGTTTGCTGGTGTTGGGTTTGTGCTGGCAGGGCGTGTCCTGGACTACTCTCCACTCTCACCGTAGTACAACAGACCTTTCCTTCTAAGTTGTTTCTCTTTAGGAAATTATTTCACCCTGCCCCTTTGTGGGTTCTGATGCTCCAGGAATTGTCTTATGGCATTATTTGAAGGTATTTGGAAGGGTCTTGGTGAGAGCTCAAGTAAGTCACTGCCTTTACTCCACCATCTTGGCTCTTCTCCTCCATGATTTCTTATAGCATAATAGTATACCATCACATTCATATACCACAACTTTTCCCACATATCTCCCAGGTGAACTATTGCTTCCTCTTCTAATTTATCTATGGTTACATATTTTTATCTAAAGGATGCACTCATTTTGACATTATTGTGTCATATGGTGTAAAATGTAATATCTTTGTCTAGTTTCTGCCCCATTATTTTTCAAGTTTCTCAGCAGATTTTTTGAAAAGTAGTTTTATTCCTGAAGTTGAACTCCTGGGGTTTATCAAACAGTAAGATGACATAGTCATTTACTACCGTGCCTTATGTGCACAACATATTCCACTGATTCACCACTCTATTTCTTAGCCAGTAATAAATAATTTTGATGATTACTACTTTATAATATAATTTTAGATTTAGTATGGCTAGGTCACCTTCCTTAGTATTTTTTCCCTTAATTCTCTTGAAATTCTTGACCTTTTCTTCTTCCAGATGGGTTTTGTTATTATTTTTATAACTCTATAGATATTTTAGGGAAATGTGATTGTTATGGGACTGGGTATGTAAATTAATTCAGGTAGAATTGCCATTTTTCTTATTATAGCTCAGCCTACACATGAACAATTAATTGATGTACTTTTCATTTTTTTTAGATCTATTTTTATTTGTGTGAAGTGTTTTGTAGTTGGGTTCTTATAGTTCCTCTGTATTCCTTGTCAACTACACTTGAGAATATCTTATATTATGTATAGGTATTACAAATGGAATTTATCCTTCTTTCTCTTGCTCCTGGGCTTTGTTCATATCTAGAAATATATATGATTTATGTGGGTGCATTTTATATCCTGCACTTTGCTAATGTTTTTAATTATTTCAATTAAGTTTTTATTTGATTCTTCAGATTCTCTAATTATACCATCATATCATCTACAAAGATTATTTTGTTTCCCCCTTGCCTATTATGATTCCTTCAATTTATATTTTCTTTTCTTATTGCTAAAGCTAAAATTTCTAGTACATTATCAAATAATAATGGTGGTAACTAACATACTAATTTCACTCCTGATCTTATCAGGGACAGTAATAACTTATCCCCATTTCATATAATGCTTGCTGATGGTTTTAGATAGATATTACTCATAATTTTAAGAAAAGCTCCATATATTCCTATGTTCTCAAGTGTTTAGAAGAGGGATGAGTACTGTATTTTGTCAAAATATTTCTCTTAATCTAATGAGATAATTATTTGATTTCAGTTAGTTTCATATATTGACAGTTTCCCTAATATTGACCCTGTTTTAAAACCCACCTGGTCATAGAATATTATGTTCCCAGGAAATTGCTATGATATCTTTGTTAATAATTGTCTCAGAATTTTTGAATTTATATTCATGAGGGGAATTGTTATATAATTTTATTTCTCTGTTTTTGCTCTTCCTACTTTAGGTGTTAGCACCGTATTTGTCTCATAAAAGGAATTTGGTGGAATAACTACTTCACCTGTATTTCCAAATATTATACATGCATTCATATGTACATATATACATATAAACATATAAACATATATACACACACATATATATGTATGTATATGTATATGTATATATATATATGTATATATATATATATATATATATATATATATATATGGAATTAATTGTTCTTTAAATGTTCAGTAGGATCCACTTGTAAATCCATCTGGCCATGGGGAATTTTTCTTAAGGTGTTCATTGATAGCTTATTCATTTTTTAAAAATTGGCTTATTTGAGGATTTTATGTCCTTTTCTGTTATTCTGAACAATTTGTATTTTTTTTAATATTCATCCATTTAATTTAGATTGTCAAATTTATTGGCATATAATTGCACAAAATCATTCCTAATTTTACTGTTTTAATTCCCTCTTCATTGATGGTGAATTCACTTTTTTCATTTTTAATGCTGATAATTTTTTTCTTTATTAAATGAAATTATGCAAAGTTTTACCTATTTTATTGTTATTTTTCATAGAACTAGCTCTTAGCTTTATTACTTCTATAATTTCCTTACATTTAATTTTATTAATCTCTCCTTTGATTTTTAGAATTTCTAATTTTGTATTTAATTAATGATTTTTATTGCTTTTTTTAAGATTTTTTTTAGTTTCCAATTAATTGAACTCCTCTTCCTCTATTTTATTCAAGTAAGCATTTAGAGATATAAAATTTCCCCTAAGAACTGCTTTGTATGTAAATTTTGGTATATTGTCTCACTATTGTCATTTTCTTTATTGAAATTATTGATTACTTCTTGGATTTTTTGTTTGACCCACTAATTTTTAGGATGAGATTATTTACTTTTCAATGCATATTTGGTCTGTCTTTCATTGGCCCTTTATTACATATAATTTTATTGCATCATGATCTGAATAGGAAGCATTTACAATTTCTTCCTTTCTGCATTTGATTGTGGGGTTTTTATGCCCTAATATATGATCAGTTTTTCAGTAGGTTTCAGGTATTGTTAAGAAAAAACAAAAACAAAAACATTCCTATTCAATTGTCTCCAGAGGTCTATCATCTTTATTTTTTTTCTCACCTCCTTAACTTCTTTCTAAGTATTTTGTTCTTAGATTAATCTATTTGGTTGACAGATGTTGAGGTCCCACACTAGTATAGTTTTCCTGTTTATTTCTTCCTGTAACATACTTAACTTTTTCTCTAAAAATTTGGATGCCGTAAAATTTGCATCATATATGTTTATTATTCAATATTACTTCATTGTTAATGGTAATTTTTAGCAAAATATAATTTGTGTCTTTGTGCTAGTTAATGTTTCTATACTTTTGCTTTACTTTTTCTGAGATAAGAATTGCTAAACCTGATTTATTTTACTTCAGCTGAAGCACACTACTGCTGTAGCAGTTTATCTTTACTCTGTGTGTATCTCTTTGATTCAAATATTTTTCTTGTTTTTTAATTTTATTTAAAATTTTAATTTTCCCAAGAATACATGTAAAAGCTAATTTTGACATCAATTAAAAAATAATATGTTCCAAATTCTCTTCCTCCCTCCTTCCCCACCCCCAACCCCAAGAACTCAAGCAATTCAATGTAAGTTATACGTGAGGAGTCATGCAAAATATTTCTACATTAGCCAGGTTGTAAAAGAAAACAGACAAAAAACAAACTTCATATAAAGGAATTGACAAAAATTTGTACTTCAATCTGTATTCAGATACCATCAGATCTTTCTATCTAGATTGATTGCATTTTTCATAAGTCCTTCAGAGTTGTTTTTGATCATTGTACTGCTGAAAATAACCAGGTCCTTCACAGCTGTTATATTGTATATAGTACATTTCACTCTGCATCAGCTCCTGAAGATCTTTCCAGGTTTTTCTGATAGCCTCATACTCATCATTTTTTATAGAAAAATACATTTATATAGTACTTTAGTGAGAGATTTCCTTGCAATAAATCCATGAGGTTGATTATTGCAACAAGAGTAATAGATAACTTTTATATAGTAACTTATGCATGACAAATAATTTTCTTCACTACAGCCCAGCAAAGCAAGTACAATACATTTTATCATAATTAATCAATCCTCTTCATCATCAATCAGTCCTCCTCTTCATCAATCAATCTTCATCTTCATCTTCATCCAATCATTATCGATCTATCAATCAATCATTGTCACCATCATCATCATTGTCATCATCTTACATTGCTCTTGCTTCTGCTTCAAAATTTTTTTCAAGGTTACTATTGCTGTGTTTCCCTCTATCCTATTGACTCCCCATGATATTTATTCTATATTCTATCTTCTTTAATCCTGTTCCTCCTCAAAAGTTTTTTGCTTCTGACTGCCCCCTTCCCCACTCTGCTTTTCCTTCTTTCACACCTCACCCCATATCCTCTTTGCCTCATACTTTCCTGAAGAGTTAGATAAATTACTCTACCCAATTGAGTGTGTGCATTATTCCCTTTCTGAGCCAATTCTGATGAGATTAAGGCTCACTCACTCTCCCACCTTTCCCCTTTTCCTCCCATTCACTTTATAATCTTTTTCTTGTTTATTTTTTGTGAGATACCTTATCCCATCACAATTCTCCATTTTCCTTTCCCCTGGTACATTTCTCTCTCACAGCTTAATTTTATTTCTTTAAAGATAGCATTCCTTCATGTTCAACTCACATCTGTGTCCTCCGTGTAAATATACTCCATTCACCTGCCCTAATAAAGAGAAAGTTCTTATGAGTTACAAGTTTCCTCTTCTCATGTAGGTGTGTAAACTGTTTGACCTTTTAATATCCCTTATGATTTCTTTCTCCTGTTTACTTTTTATGCTTCTCTAAGGTCCTATATTTGAAAGTCAAATTTTCTATTCAGCTCACATCTTTTCTTTTCTTTTTCTTTCTTTTTTGTTTTTGTTTTTTGGCTAGGTAATGAGGGTAAAGTGACTTGTCCAGGCTCACACAACTAGCAAGTGTCAAGTGTCTGAGGCCAGATTTAAACTCAAGTCCTCCTGAATCCAGGGCTGGTGCTTTATCCACTGTACCACCTAGCTGTCCCCAGCTCACATCTTTTCATCACAAATGGCTGAACGTGCTCTCTTTCATTGAATTCCCATTTTTCTCCTGAATGATCATACTCAGTTTTGCTGGGTAACTGACTGTTGTATACTCAATTTTTTTTTTGCCCTCCAAAATATCATATACTGAGCCCTCTGATCCCCTAATGTAGAAGCTGCTAGATCTTGTGTTACCCTGACTGTGGTTCCACCATACATGAATTCTTTCTTTCTGACTTCTTGAAAAATGTTTTCCTTGACCTGGGAATTCTGAAATTTGTCTATAACATGCCTGGAGATTTTCATTTTGGGATCTCTTTAGGAGGGGATTGATGGATTCTTGCAATTTCTGCTTTACTTTCTGATTCTAGAATATTAGGGCAATTTTCCCTGACAATTTCTTGGAAGATGATGTCTAAGTTATTTGTTTTTATCATGGCTTTCAGGTATTCCAATACTTTTCAAATGATCTCTCCTGGATCTATTGTCTAGGTCCACTGCTTTTCTAAGGAGATATTTCATATTGACCTCTATTTTTTTTTCATTCTTTGGGTTTTATCATGCCTTGATTTCTCATAAAGTCTTTAGCTTCCACTTGCTCAATCCTCAGCCTATGTCTTGACTTTTAACCCCTTCTTACATTGGGGCAGTGCTTCTAGGGCACACTGTCCCAAGTTTCAGGAGATCCCAGAATGGTATTTAAGGAGGGCACATCCTACACTCCCCTGGCCTGTGCTCTGGTCTATAAGAACTACAGACCTGCTTGCACTTTAACCTGGGAACAGACTGCTATTTCACAGTGGTTGCAAGCTCTAGCATGCCTGTGCCTCTTCCCCACCTGGGCCACCACTCAAGACTGCTTCCTTTTTCTGAGCATGGGCAACACAACAGAGTTCTACCTCAGTGCCAGCAGAGACCCCTGCAGTCTCCCCCAGCTCAATCACTTGACCATCTCACCAGTTTGTGAGCTGAGTTCCAGAAGTAGTCACTGCCTCAACTGATTCCATTGCTCTGGAGGCCTGATTCTCTGGATCAAAGCCTAGGTCTGTGTGGTGAAGGCAGGATCTTCACTCCACTCTTACCCTGGTACAACAGACATTTCTTGAAGACCTTCTAAACTGTCTTTGGGTGGAAAATGATCTAATCCCATCCTTTTCTGGTTTCTGATGCTCCAGGAATTGTTTTATGGCATTATTTGAAATAATATGGAGGGATTTGGGAGAGAGCTCTGAGGAGTCGCTGCCTTTCCTCCACCATCTTGGCTCCACCCAAACAGACCAATTGTGTTTCTTGTAAGCAAGATTTTTAATCCACTCTGCTGTCTGCTATCATTTTATGTGAGGATTCATCCCATTCACTCAGTTATGATTGTTTCTCTGTATTTCTTTCCATCATAGTTGTATATTATTTTATTTCTTTCACCCTGTCCCTTCTAAATAGTATTTTGCTTCTGACCACCAGCTTCCTCAATATACCCTCCCTTGTATCAGCCACACCTCCCTATCCTTTCCCCTTTTCACTCCTACTTTTATCCTCCCTTCTATATGACCCTCTATAGTTTTCTTTCTCCTTTTGCCTCTTACTTCCCTATAGGGTAATAAAAATTTTTTAAACCCATAAGAGGCTATATGTTATTCCCTCTTTGAGTTAAATCTAATGACAATAAGGTTGAAACACTTCTCAACCCTCCCCTCTTTATCTCTATTGTAGTAGGTCTTTTGTAGCTCTTCTCATGATGTGATTTATTACTTCCTGCTTCCCATTTCCTCTTCTCTGTGTACATTATTTTTATTATTACATTAAAATCAACAAATATGCACACTCTCTATATATACTCCTTTTATTTGCCCTAATATAGATACAGTTCTCAAAAGTGACAATTATCTTCTTCTGATGTAGGAATGTAAATATTTTAACCTAAATGAATATCAGGTTTCCCCCCCCTGTTTTACCTGCTTTTGCTTTTTTTGAATGTTTTATTTGAATATTGAATTTTCTGCTTAGTTCTAGTCTTTTTTATCAGAAAAGTATTAAAATACCCAATATCATTGGATCTCCATTCTTTTTTTCTTTGTTTTTTTGTTTCAATTGAAGTAATTTATTTATTTTTAAACATTTTTCATATTAGTCATATTGTAAGAGAAGAATGAGAACAAAAGGAAAAAAACAATAAAAAACAAAAAGAACAACTAAAAAGCAATAATAAGTGAAAGTAGTTTGCTTTAATCTGCCTTCAGATTCCATGTTTCTTTTTCTTTATGTTGAGAACATTTTACTTCATTAGTCTTTTGGCATTGTCTTTAATCATTGCTTTTTTGAGAAGAGCTATGTCTATTACTGTTGATCCTCACACAGTGTTATTAATACTGTGTACAAGATTCTCATGATTCTGCTCATTTCATTCAAAATAAATTCTTGTAAGGCTTTTCAGGTTTGTTTGTTTTTTTTTTCTGAAATTAACTTCTTACTTCTTAGAAGACAATAGTATTCCATTACATTCACTCATATACCACAATTTGCCAATACACATACATACAAAAGAGTAACCAAAACCATTTTTGTAATATGTAGGTCATTTTATCCATTTTTTTTATTATCTTTTGGTTATATAGACCTAGTAATGGAATTGCTGTGTCAAAGGGTATGTGTAATGATTGGAATGATGCCACCTGCTGGAGACTTACTGTAGAAGAGCTCCACCCATGAGGTGAAGGTCTTTGAGGGCAAGACCATGAGTCTTTTCTTTGGCATCAGGAAGTGACATTTGCTTGTGGGAGGAAGAAGGGGGAGCCTGAAACTCTGACTTAAGCCTTTCCTGTGGATGCTGGTGGAGAGTGGAGCTAGAAATGCACTCTCCTTTTAATAGATAGATGAATGTAGGCCTTTCTCTCTCTTTTTACCAAATTCTTATTCTCCTTAATAAATGCTTAAAAGTCTAACTCTTGCTAAAGCTAATAATTTATTGGAGACCACTCATTAGATATTTTAGATAGACTAGCTAGAATTTTAGCCTTAACAGAATGCATAGGTTTATAGCCTTTGGGGCATGGTTCCAAATTGCTCTCCTGAATGGTTAGATCAGTATACAGTGCCACCAATACTACATTAGGGTTCCAATTTTCCCAGATCTCTTTGAACATTCAGCAAGAGGAAATGAAAGAGAAAAGAATAAACAAGGGGGAAATAAGATACAGGGAAATACACAGTTAGTAATTATAACTGTGAATGTGAATGGGATGAAGTCTCCCTTAAAATGGAAGCAGATAGCAGAGTGGATTAAAAAGCCAAATCCTACAGAATGTTTACAAAAACCAAATTTGATAGACAGAGAGTTAAGGTAAATTATGCTTCAGCTGAGGCAAAAATAAGCAGGGAATTACAACCCTTATCTCAGACAAAGTAAGAGCAAAAATATACCTAATTAAAAGAGATAAAGGAGGAAACTACATCTTGCTAAAATATACCATATAAAATTAAGTCATATAAATAGCAAACATATATGCCCCAAGTGGCACAGCGTCCAAATTCTTAGAGAAAATGTTAAGTGAGTTACAGGAAGAAAAATACAAAGAAACACCATTAGTGGTGGACTTCAGCCTCCCCATCTCTGAACTAGATAAATATAACCACAAAATATATAAGAAAGAATTTAAGGAAAAGAATATAATTTTAGAAAAAAATCAATATGTTAGACTTCTGGAGAAAATCAAAAGGGGATAGAAAGGAATATACCTTTTCCTCAGTGATACATGGCATCTACATGAAAATCGACCATGTATTAGGGCATATAAACATCACAGTCAAATGCAGAATGGAAGAAGTGATAAATGCATAATTTTCAGATCATGATGCAATAAAATTCATGTTTAACTAAAAGGCAATGGAAAGATTGACCAAAAAATAGTAAAATATAGAAAGAGGAGATCAGTATATTGGGTATGCACCTAAGAATGCTAGAAAAAAAGAAAAAAGTAAAATCCCAATTAACTACTGAATTAGAAATTCTGAAAAGTAAAGGAGAGATTAATAAAATTTAAATAAGGAAACTATAGAATTAATAAATAAAACTAAGGGATAGTTCCATAAAAAACAATAAAATAGATTAACTGTTAGTTAGATTTTTTAAAAAGGAGAGAGAAACCAAATTATTTGTATCAAAAATGTATAGGGTGAATTCACCATCAATGAAGTGAAAATTAAAGCAATAATTAGGATGTCCATCTTTTCCCTTGAAAGAGTGTGCTCAATTTTCATGGGTAGTAGATTGTTGGTAGCAATATAAATTATTTTGCTCTCTGGAATATTATATTCCACACACTCTGATCCTAGGATGTTGAAGTTGCTAGTGAATATGTAATCCTGATTGTGACTCCTAGGTATTGGTATTGAAATTGTGTTTTTTGACCTAGTATTAGGTCTATATCCCAAGGAAATCCTAGAAAAGAGAAAAGGACCCACATGTACAAAAATATTTATAACTGTCCTTTTTGTGGTGGCAAAGAATTGGAAATTGAGGGGATGCTCATCAATTGGGGAATGGCTAAACAAGTTGTGGTATATGAATATAATGGAAGATTATTGTGTTGTAAGAAATGATGGGCAGGCAGATTTCCAAAAAACCTGGAAAGATTTATATGAACTGATGCTGAATGAAATCAGAGATCCCGAAGTACATTGCACACAGTATCAACAATATTGTGTGATGATCAACTGTGATAGACTTGACTCTTCTCAGCAATACAAAGATCCAAGATAATTCTAGAAGACTCATGATGGAAAATACTCTCCTCATCCAGAAAAAGAAACAGTGGAATCTGGATGCAGATTGAACCATGATGTTTCTACATTTTTGTTTGTTTTCCTTTTTTTCTGAGGTACTGCCTCATGGTAATCTATTTGACTAATATTACAACTCAGGCAATTACTAGCTCTGTGATTCTGGAATAAGTCACCTAATTTCTCTCAGTCTGTTTCCCAATTTGTAAAATGGGAATAGCACCTACTTCACATGTTTATTGTGAGACTCAGATGAAATAACATATCCAAAGCACATAATGATAGTTACTATTACTACAACTGTTGCTGTTGCTACTACAGATACTACTGCTGTTGCTGCTAGTATGACTATGAACATTGTTACTAATAACTATAGTTACTAATATTACCACCATTCCTACTACCACTATCACTACAGCTTCTACTACTTAGTACTATTACTACTACTACTACTACTACTACTATTACTACTACTACCACTACTACCAACACCACCCACCACCACCACAAACATCACCACCACTACATTACTAATAGATCTACTACTACTATTATTACTATTACCACTAATCCCATTGCCACTCTTACCATTACTACTATTCTTTCTCCTTCTATTACTACATACAAGTAAAGGATGGAGTTAGATTCTATTGAGTCTTTTATCATAACCTATTGAATTGACATTTTATTCTCCAGGCAATGGGGAATCATTGAAAAGCAAATTCAATAAGCATGCAACATAATATTGTGTGTGAATTACTAATATTTATTTTGTAAATGTAGATGAAATATAGCGGTTAAGGTTTGTGAGAAAAGAATGGGATTTGGCAGATGCCTAAAGGCCCCACCTGGAGATAGATTTAGAATTGATTGAATTGGGTGAGGCTGACTGAGAACCTGCTTAAGGTTGATTAAATTGAGACCACACCTGGCTGGCCCTGAGTGGGGTGTTGTTCTCAGAAGCTGTGGACTATGACATCAAAATGAGACCACCCTCAACCAATCAACTTGAAGGACCTCCCTCCCCTTCTGGGGAGGGAGACAGGATGAAGGGAAGCTGGCTTCCTGGCTCTTGCCTCTTTTCATTTTGTGACTTTTGGTTGGTGGAAGAGAGAGGAAAGGAGATAGGCTTTTCTTGCTTTACTTTCTGTACTCCATGTGTTGTCTTTGCTCTTTAATAAATGATTAATGCCAAAAACTGGTGCTGATGTTTCTAGCTTATAAGTAAACCGTAGCTAGTTCTCCCCCCACACTGGGGGGTTGAAACAAGGCAATCACACATTAGATTTTAAACATCACAGTTGTATGTAAAAGGTTATTATATTTCTCCAAGGGAGAGATATTATTGATCTAAACTAGGGTGCTAGGTGTGGGGATGATAAGAACAAATTCAAAATATATAAAAAAGTTAAAATGTATAAGACATAGTACTAATTTATAAGTGAATGATATGGAATACAGGAGAAAGAAAATTAAAAATGATTTCAAATTTTTGAGTTTAGGTTGATAGAATTGTGCTGTTATAAACAGGAATTGGCAAGTTAGAAATGTTTAGACAAAACAGGCTCAGAAAAGGCAATGATTAATTCACTTTTGCTGGAAAGTGTTGATAAAATTCCAGGTGGTGAATTTCAGTAAAGAATTACAAATATGAGAATGGATTTTGAAATTCAAGAACGGAGATCCCGAGAAACTCTGTGATAGAAGGGAACTCATGTCTTTTTTATTATATTTGTTCAGTAAATGGAGCTATTAATAGAATAATTCAAAGAAGCTCTAGATATAATTAAATCAGGAAGACTTGGATTCTCATCTTGCCTCACACAATTACTACATGGGTGATCATGTTCAGCTTATATAACCTCTCTTTACTTCAGTTTCCTCATCTATAAAGTGGTTGTGATAATTTGTTGTTCAGTCATTTAAGTCATGTATGACTCTTCATGATGCTTTTTAGGGTTTTCCTGACAAAGATACTGGAGTGATTTGCCATCTCTTTTTCCAGCTCATTTTACATATGAGAAAATGAGGCAAATATTGTTGTGTTTTTCCCTTAACCACCAAAGTGCCAACTCTTTACAAAGCAGTAAAGTGAGTAATGGGGTAAATATGTAGTCAATGCCCCCAAGAAGCTTAAAATTAAGGAAAGGGGATTTAACACAAATAAATGTCATATCATATAATCATAAGTAATTCTTATTGTGAAAATAGATTAAAATAGTATCATAATAGAAGTAAAATGGGAGGAAAGTACTTTGAAAATATAAGTGTGATATGAATGCGAGATATGCTATGACAGAAGCTGCTATTATAATTAGGCTATACCAGCACAAGAGAAAAAATGTTAATTTCACTTTTCAGTTATATAATGTCATGATTTACATACATATGGAACTTCAATGGTTATAGGCTAATTCTTCATAAGAACTCTGTATAAATAGGTAGTGCAGATATTATTATGCAAGTTTTATTTGAGAAAACTGGGACAAATAGGGGTTTAGTGACCTATCCATGATCAAAGAGCTAAGAAGAATCTGAGGTGTGATTCAAACCCAAGTCTTTTGATTCCAAGTCTAATGTTCCCTCTCATATAAGAAGTTATCTCCTGATAGAATCACCAACATTTTGATCCAGTAAGTTAATTTGAAAAAATAGTTGCAAAGATCAAAATGTAACCTAGCATAATCAAAGTTTGTTTTGTTTTGTTTTTGAATGATTTGTAGTACATAGATTACCAATCTCAATAATAGATCACTCTCCTCTATGCTCTACACTTTTGAAGCAGGCTTTGCAAGGCCTGATGTATGATGAGAATCACAAAATAATGGCTTTCATGCTGGAGCATTTTCCAAAAATGTAAAGAAGCTAGTTTTCAGGAGATTTCAAATGAGATGAATCAATTGTTAGTTTTATGGAATGGTTTAGGTACATTACAATTTAAAGATAAAGACTTGGATTTTGTGACCTCCTTAGGACTCTCCAGGTCCTTGATTCCTTGACTAGCTTTAGCTAGATAAAACAAAATTATTGAGACCCTTGAGACATATATTCCTTTCCACAATTTTTGTCATTATCATTGTATACTTTGGACATAAAAAAAATCCTTTAATTTACCAAGGAAAATGTCTGGAATCTCTGGAAGGTAGGTTATAGAGAGCCCTGTACTATATAGGTATATATAAAATGTTGAAAACCCCTTCATTATAGAACTTATGCATCAATTGTCAAAATCTGACAAGGATAATAAATACCCTTAATTACCATGGAAGCAGTCTCCACCAACTTTCTTTTGTTAAGGGCATTTATGTTCTATTCCAGGCAAATACTCTTGCTCTGCCTCTTAGCCTGACATAAATTATTTTATATCAATCTTTCAGATAAGAGGTTGTCCTCTGAGTGATAGCTATGGGGAATATAGTACCTCTGGGAAAGGAAAATTAATTTGTGTCATTATTTTCTATATTTCACTATTCCCTTAGTTGCAATACAGCTTAGAAGCTTACAGAAGAAGTCTATGCCCCAACAGTTAAATTTCATGAGCAGATATCATTAAAGACCAAAAGCCCTTAAAATAAGGTCAGGTATTAGAAATTGAAAGCAAGAAAAAATAGAGAGAAGGTAACTGAGAGAGGTATTTAAACCAGCTTCATTATTTTTACTGCTACAGAATTATATTGCCTTGTTATTATCCAAGAAACTGTAACATATTGGGTATCTCATTAGGGAAAGAAGATTTGATATCACCTCTTAGGCAGTGTGAGCTAAATTTTCAAGTGTTGCAAAGGGAGTAGGTGCACAAATCACATGCATATATAAACATGTTATTTAGTATTTTTTTAATTGGCTTGCAAGCTATTTGATTAACTGCTGTGGCTTTTAACATGTGGCTATCCTAGTAGGATGATTCCACTCATGCATAAATTAATTTTCAGAAAAAAATATTAGCTTATGGAAGTTCGAAATTTTGCATTTTATACTGTTATTGGTAGTTAGTGGTCATTCAAAATCAGCAATCTGGAGGAAAAAAAAAGATGTTCCTTCAAATTGAAAACTAAATAAAACTGCATTGGAAATTTAAGTTTGTCCATATGATTAGTTCCAAAAGTTTCATTATATCCAAAAGTATCATTAGCTACCTGGTTGAAGAGAACTTGCTGAAATCAAGGTGGGAGAAAGTAGATGGATTGTCACTGGGAGAAAGTAGATGGATTTTAATATGAGGCTTTTGATACCCCAACTCTTGAATGCCTGGCAAACACATTAACACTTAATGGTAATACTGTTCTAAGATGAATAGTTACACGTAGCTATGTTTTATGAAAGAATGAATGAGTGATCACAAAGCTATTACATTTGCTCAGGTAGACTCTCCAAATGTGCAAGTTAAATTGCTACCTAAAACCAAATTAGAGACTTTTTAGTGCCATAAAAACTCATGTGTTTTTTTTTTTCTCAGTGTAACGATTGGAATGACGCCACCTGCTGGATACTTACTGTAGAAGAGTTCTGCCCATGAAGGGAAGGTCTTTGAGGGCAAGACCAGGAGTCAGGAAGTGACGCGGGCTAGTGGGAGGAGGAAGGAAGAGACTGGCGCTCAGTCTCGGACTCTTTCCTGAGGACGCTGGCGGAGAAGGGAGCTAGAAATGTGCTCTCCCTTTAATAGATAGGAATCTAGGCCTTTCTCTCTCTCTTTACCAAATTCTTATTCTCCTTAATAAATGCTTAAAAGTCTAACTCTTGCTAAAGCTTATAATTTATTGGCGACCACTCATTAGATATTTTAGACAGACTAGCTAGAATTTTAGCCCTTTAACAGATGGCTGACCACGAAGAGGAAAGCTAACCCTCAGTCTTCTTCTGATCTGCTGGTTGGGTAAGAAATTTCCCCTCCCTCTCCCTTTAACTGCTAAGTACTGGTGTACTGGCTGTGTTTTTCCTTTGAATTTTTTCGAATGGACCTTTTAAACTCCCTAATTATCCTATTTTTGATTTTAGTCTGTTTAACCAGACAAATGGGAGATAAGATCATGTTAATGCTTTGTTTTTGTGGATTTTCTATTTTTCTTTTTATTTTTGTTAGAAGAGCCAGCAACTTACTCACACAAGGAAATATCTCTCCCTCTCCCAACCATGCTTTTTCAGAGAAACCTGAAGAGATTCCTGCAGCTTTTCCCAGTTCTAACAGTAATTGTTGCTCTAATTTTGCATGCCTGGAGGCAATGACCCACCCTCTAGAAGCTTTTAATCCCCTAGCACCTGGAGGCAAAGTGGGGGAAGAGGAATCCAGGCCTGAGTTCAAAATCAAGTCTGATTCAAATTGCTCTGGTCCCTCCCCTCCTCTCCAGACCCCACCCTCTACTCCTCCCATGGCCAAGCCCATTGCTTCCTGGGCCTGGGAAGTCCAGAGATCTAATGCTCATGTGCAACTTTCTCTAACTACATTTGCAGCTTCAGGCTCAGCCCTTCCCCAGCCTGGCTGTGCTTCTGAGACAACCTTAGAAAGCCCTTTAAATTCCAGATATGCTCGTTTTGTTGATAATTTTGCTAACCTGCTTTTGTCTTTCATTAGTAATCTTATAAAGCATTTGTATGGTGAAAAGACTGACAGACAATATAGAGGGGTTAAAGAAGAAAAATTTAAGCTGTATAAGAATGACAATCATCAACATAGTTCAAGACTCTGCTTCTTTTGCCATGGAAGGGTATATATTGTACAGAAATGTAAAAGTAAGGGGCAAGGTATTGATATGAGTGTTGGGGATTTTAGATATCGGAATCAAAAGTGTTCTAAATTCACTCAGATTATTAATAGTATCAGTTCAGAGGTTACATAGGATTTCTATGCTATTACATATACATTTTGAAATTAATGGTATGGGTTTATTTTCATAGAGATTTTCAGGCTTTTGAGATTGTGTCTTATACTTAGTTTTTAAAACAAGGAGAATATTTGTAAAAGCTTTTTATAGTTGTGATCAAGTTTATATTTTATAAGACTCATTAATATTAAGTTCATATTCATTTAGATTTCCTTAGTTTGAATTTCACTGTATTTTATTGTTCCATGTGTATTTTCTTCTATTCATTTGTCTATCTAATTTTGAAACATTGCAAGATGGTTTTGATTTTATTATACAATGTTAATTCTAGGAGTATTGTGCTCCCATATTCTGAGTTATTTGTTTTTGCTTTTTTTTTTCTCAACTGATTATTTGATCAAACTCTTTAAAGCATTTCCCTGGCAAATTGTTTGCCATGGCAAGTGTAAATTGATTCTAGAAGTATTATTTTCGATAAGCATATTCCAAAAAAAAAAAAAAAAAAAAAAGAGGGGAACATTTGTAAAAGTTTTCTTTTTTCAAAAAAAAAAAAGTTTTCTTTGAGATTCTGTTGTGCTTTAACTTGTATTTAAATATGTTCTGATTTTTCACAAAAGTAATTGTATACTAAGTAAAAAAAAGAGATATTATTTGAAATTGTTGCATAACTATATATTGTGTTCTGAGTCAAGATGTATTCACATTTTTTGCAATCATTTATTATCCTCAATTTTTAAATCCATATGAGACTTGGATTATGGGAACTTATCATTTAAGACACTAATTACCTTTATTCTGAGTTATCAGATGCCAGTTGGCCAAGGTGCCATCCAATCACAAGAGGAATACATGCAAGAGCAGACACTGAACTGTCACATGAGGGGAGACATGCATGAAGTCAAGGTATGGCTGAGGGAACGGCTTTTGACAAATGTTGAGGTTGGATTCTCTTGGTTTAATATTTTATTTTATTTTTCCCCACAATATTGTACAGATGGCTGGAAGTATTCATCCCACCCATCTCACTCCTACACCTGGCTTCTATGCTCCCTCCTATATGCCTGATGCCATGGACATCTCAATCCCATGCATCTGATTAAGTCTGACTCAGTTTCTTCCAATATGTTCGGTGGCATGGACATATATTCCATCCACCTATTTTAAGCCTGGCATACTGTATGGGCAGTACATATTGCTCAAGTGTGGGAATGCTCATATCCCATCATTTCTCTGTTCTTTTATGGTAACCCCCATAATTATCTCAGGTGTCATGATAAATAACAGTGTTGAATTTGGCCTTGACACCTGTTACCAATTATATTAGATTTTCTAATTTCTCATAATGGCATGAGGATAATTAGGCAGATGATGCAAAAAGTGATGAAACAAAGATAAAAATTATTTTTAAAAATTAATATCGCAGCAATTGTCTTCTCAATTACTCTCCATAAGGGGGGGACTATAATAATAATGTAATTTTAAAGAATGGTTCAATTTTTGTTTTATTGTATGTTTCACGTGTTAACAACTAAGATTCTGTATTCCCTTAGACATGTTTTTGAGAACTTTCATTGTTTGATTTGATTATTGACAAAGCTATTTTAAAGTTGTATTAAGCTCAATTTTGTAGGAAATTTCCTGGCTGATTACCAGTATCCACACATCAACCCCTGAAAAGACTTCCATTCCACGACTACACCTAGAGGACATCTGAGAAAAGACTTTCAGAGACTTTAAATGAACAGGTTTGATTTGTTGTTTTTGTTGTTTTTTTTTCTCTTTCTGTTATAATATACACCATCTGTAACATGTATTCTCTGCAGAGGCCCTCCCTTTGCAAGACTAATGTCAAAGCGTCGGTTCATGAGGACAAAAAAAAAAATCTCCCCTCTGGACAAAACTTTCCTCTCTTCCTTTTCTATATTGTTGTTCACATATTATTAGTTAGCAATAGTTATTATATTGTTTTTACTGTTCCGTCAAGGAAACATTTTGTTTCTTGAGGAACAATAGGGGGGACTGTAACGATTGGAATGACGCCACCTGCTGGATACTTACTGTAGAAGAGTTCTGCCCATGAAGGGAAGGTCTTTGAGGGCAAGACCAGGAGTCAGGAAGTGACGCGGGCTAGTGGGAGGAGGAAGGAAGAGACTGGCGCTCAGTCTCGGACTCTTTCCTGAGGACGCTGGCGGAGAAGGGAGCTAGAAATGTGCTCTCCCTTTAATAGATAGGAATCTAGGCCTTTTTCTCTCTCTTTACCAAATTCTTATTCTCCTTAATAAATGCTTAAAAGTCTAACTCTTGCTAAAGCTTATAATTTATTGGCGACCACTCATTAGATATTTTAGACAGACTAGCTAGAATTTTAGCCCTTTAACATCAGACTCTTTTGTTTACCAGCAACTGCTGTAGAAATAAATATCAAGTACCTTACTTCTACTAAAAACAACTTTTCTGGAATAAGTAACCTTTGGCCTTTCTTTTTTGCTTATCCTTATTCCCATAATTATTGAGCTACTGAATAAAAAAGGGGTTTGCAAAGGAGTGTGAGATTTAAAATTGGATATTAGATCATAAATCTCCCCTACTTAACCTTTCCCTTAATTTATCTCCCAGACTAGTAAATGGAAGAAGCTTTTGGTTTTCTAGATAGACCTTTTATTGTTATGGTAGTCACAAGGTGATGTTGATTAGAAGGATAGGAAAGTAGAAACACAATACAAATCGTCTTAAGTCTAAGCTTAGTCTATATTCCTTATAAAAACTCACCAAAACCGAAGGCCACCTTTGGAGAGAGAGAGACCATCTGTGCCGCGCAGTCAGGAGACCAGCAGAGCAGGAAAAAGCTCCACTTCCATTCTCTCCTTGTCTTTTAAGCTCGCACCCCGGAAGTCAAGTGCGTAGCAGGCAGTCTGACGTGTGCAGCAGGCAGACTGTTGGTCTCCTCCCCAAAAGGGTGGTCCTTCAAAACCTGGCATCTTTCAGTTATCCTAACCGACTGTTAAAAAACTTTCATATTTTTTTAGCACAGGAGAAAATTTAAAAAGCATAGTTTAAGAAACAGTTGTATACATTATGGCTTTGTTGACTCCAAATTTTGTGCCCACTACCTGGCTTATCACTTTTCTTAGACTGCAATCAATATCCCATTCCGCAGTTAAAAAATACTTATTAATAATGGATTTCTAGGAGAAACCCAGACATTAGTTTTAGCAGTTCTCTCTCCCTCACCAGAAACTAGCCTGGGATGAGCCTTCAGCTTATCAGAAAGGAATGCAGATTGATTCTTTTGTTTAGATGGGGGAAGAAGTACACCTAGATGGTTGGGATGGGATCTCTAGACCACCCTCACATTATGTCAATCAATGGAGCTGAATGATAGTAACCAATTAGCTTAGATAAATGTATGGTGACCTGCCTCTACCAAAAGGAGGATAAAAAGAATTGACCATGCGGTGCTTGTTCTCTTCTTCCCTGGAATCTCTTTTACTCCCCATGTGCTCTCTCCTTGCCTCTTGGCTCAATATGCTAGTTATGTAATTGTTTAGGGCTCTAAGCCTGTGACTAGTAGGGCAGTCAGGGAGATACATAGTCAATACTTTAATAAGATGTGACATTAATTAATATTAAATGCTTACTGCTAAAATTGGTACAATACACATTAATATATAATTTAGTAATATTTTAGAAAACTCAGCCTAGTCCCCTAATAATTTTAATAACATACCCCTTACAGAAATGAGAGATGATGAAATCAAACTGCATCCACCTATTATTGAAGCCAGAAAAAGCGAAGTCATAATCAGTATTTGTGACATAAGGTTAGAGTACATCAAATAGGATATTTCCCCAGCATTTTGACTTAGATAATAACAGCTTAAATGAAGGAGACTTGTGGGTAGTGGTTGTGAGGACTAATTTCATTTATTTGAATCACTGCTGAGTAAAATACAAATTCAACTTTTTCTTCTTTGCCCAAGAGAAAACCCCAACAGCAATGGGTGTAAGTTACAAGGAAGTAGATTTACATTTGGTTTAAGGGAAAACAACAACAACAATAACAAAATGACTCTCTAACAAGTAGAATTATCCAAATTGTAAAGGAATGCAAAGAGATGAATATACTTCCCTTTTTACTGCAGAATGTCAGACTGTAATGTTGTCAGTGTGAATTTGAGCAAGTCACTTATTGGGCATCAGTTTTCTCACTTGTAGTTGGAGGAAGGTAGATTAGATGGCCTTTTCAAAATTTAGTAACCAAAATATATGTAAAAACAAAATTTTAACTTATATTCAAATATAAAAATAAAAAAAAATTAGTAACCCTCATCCAAGATTATGTGACTAAGATTAATCACAGAAAAGTTTCTTATTTAAGCCTGTATTTGGTTAGATATATTCTGAAGTCCTTCCAATTATGTGTTTCTGTGAACATGCTTACAGTAATCACAAACTGAACAAAAAACTGAAGAGCTTATGGGATATGTTTTATTACTTATATGTTTTATTATTTCTGATAGAAAATATTATATTCAGAAGGGAGAAATGTATTTAGAAAGAGAATAACTTGCAAGGAGATTGGAATTTTAGAATAGGATTTGGTTTTCTGCAAAATGACCTAAGAGATCCATGAAAGGCTTATGGCCAGCGATGGAGTATGTTCAACAGGAGCTGACTGATTAAAACATACTTACCCAGAAACCCATAAATCTGATTTGGGGCTTTAAACAGATAATAGAAGATAAAAAAAGGCAAAATTGTTCACATATATTATTTTATTCAAATTCCACACAAACTAGCATGTACTAAATAGGTGAGAGGAAATGTGTGTGTGTGTGTGTGTGTGTATGAGAGAGAGAGAGAGAGAGAGAGAGAGAGTCAGAGGAGTCAGAGTCAGAGACAGAACAATTAAACACATGGTTCTAGAAGTTCATACACAAATGTATAGATTATTAATAAAAAAATCCTGTAAACTACAGACCTTAATGCTCAGAAATGTATTTAGCCTAATAGGATATGGAACTAAGGAGAAGTAATACTGTGAACTACAAGTTGCTGAAAGACCAAATTGGACTCCATGAAAGTAAAATTTTCCTACCAAGTATATTTGGAAGGAGAAGGGGAAGTATATTGAATTCTTCAGAAGGTAGCGTGTTTCACTTCAAATGAAAGTTTTTAAGTAAAGTTTGAATTTCCAGTTGTCAGAGAGAGTCTAGGAAATAGTACTTTTCAATTACAAATTGAATTAGGTCAAATGTTCTTATAACATAATACTGTGTTGCTCCTCAGTAAGTGTGGTGAAGCTTATGAACCCTTTCTCAAAATAAATTTCTTAAATGCTATGAAATATGTAGGTCTATAAGTGAACCCAATTATATTGAAATACGGGTTTTTTTAAAGACTTTATTGATTAGATGAACCTTGAGTTCACATGAAACTTAACGATTTTATGATTCCGAATGGGGGAAACCTGCAGAGGGCAATGTGCAGTATAAGAAATGTATTTTATAAAGTAGAAATTCTATCCATTTTTCCCAAGATAAAAATGGAAAAACAGTTGTTGGAGACTGATTTGATTTAAGAAGCTTTTTTGTTTGTTTTTAGCATCTGTTAAATAAACGTTTTCTTTCTTTTCCATTGATATTTCTTGACACAGCAGTGTAACCCTCTTCTAAAGTTCATTGTAATCATCTCAATTTTCCATGAATATTAAATAATGTATTTGTATAATAATGTATATGAGTTCATTATGGGGGCAGTTACACAAAACCTCTGTCCAATAGTCTGACATAAATTGTACTTAGTAATATCACTGAGCACATACTTATTATTTCTCTGTGTATTTACAGTACTCAAATTTCATAGCATTCAGTGTTTATAAGATTAAACAAAACAGTAATTTCAGATTTGGGAGATGTAATTTCAAATTTGAGGTCCTCTCCTTAGCTCATACAACCTTAGAAGCACTGAATATTTATAACCCCCTGGAAGTTCCTCTGAATTTAGCAGCCTAAAAAACTTGAATCTTGGGATAGTGCACCCTCCAACCCAGCAGAAGAGGCCAAATTTAATATAAAATTAAAGGTCAAGAAAAGATCTGGAAAATGAGTGAACAACAAAAAAAGAACCTGACCATACTATGGTGACAGGAAAAACAAACTCAGAGAAAGATAAGAAAATCAAAAGAACCACATTCAAAGCCTCAAAGAAAAGTGTGAATTGGTATCAGCTCCCAATAAAATCTGGGGAATATTTCAGGAAAAAAAATGTTTTAAACCTCAAATAAGAGAGGCAGAGGAAAGATTAGTAAAGGAAATGTGAATAAAGCAAGAAAATCATGAAAAATATCAACATCTTTATAAAGGAGGCTCCAAAATACTGAAGAAAATAATGCCTTAAAACCAGAATAGTCCAAATGGAAACAGGAAAATATCTTTTTTTTTTTTTTTAGTAAAGAAATTGGGGTTAACTGACTTGCCCAGGGTCAAACAGCTAGTAAGTGTTAAGGGTCTGAGGCCAGATTTGAACTCAGGTCCTTCTGACTCCAGAGCTGGTGCTCTATCCACTGTGCCACCTAGCTGCCCCAGGAAAATATCTTAAAAAGAAGAATTTTACACATGGAAAAATATATACAAAAATTCACAGAAGAGAACTTCCTAATAAAGGAAAATTAGCCATAAGGGAAAAAAAAAAAAAGATGTGCATGAATTCACTAAAAAATAACTTCCTAAAAAGTAAAGATTACCAAATGGGGAAAAAAAAAGGTACAAATGCTAACTGAAAAAGATAATTTTGTAAAATTAGAATTGTGCAAGTGGAAGCTAAAGAGTCACTTAGACATAAAAAAATTATGAAACAAAATAAAAAGAATTAAAATATATAAGAAAATGTGAAATAACTCATTAGAAATAGAACTGATATGGAAAATAGGGCAAGAATTGATAAGTGAAAATTTAGTGGATTACCTGAAAGTCACGATTTTAAAATAAATAAACAAAAACAAATTAGATATCACATTTCAAGAAATTATCAAGGAAAACTACCCTGATATACTAGAACCAGAAAGGAATATAAAAATGTAAAGAAAACAACAGTCACCTCCTGAAAGTGATTTAAAATGAAAATTCTCAGGGATATCATGGCCACATTGTAGACCACCTATGTCATAGAAAATATGTGGCAAGCAACCAAAAGGAACAAATTCAAATACCATGGAGCCAGTTAATTCAGGTAAAATAATATGAATGTTTCCTGAGAAAAAACTACCAATTGCAATAACTTTGTCCAAATGTTAATGCATTAGCAAAAATTTTTCTTAAATTAAAACAAAAGAAATTATCAAGGAAAACTGTTCTGATATTCTAGAACCAGAAGGCAGAATATAAATTGAAAGAACCTACTGCTCACCTCCTAACAGAGATCCCAAAATGAAAACTTCCAGGAATATTCTAGCGAAATTCCAGAGCTCTCAGGTCAAGGAGATGATATTGCAAATAGCCAGAAAGAAACAATTCAAATGAAATGTAGCCAATGGTCAGGATCACAAAAAGCTTCAGCAGTTTCTACATTAAAGTATCAGAGGGCATGGACTATGATATTCCAGAGGGCAAAGTAACTGGGATTAAATCCAAGAATCACTATTTATCACAACTGAGTATAATCCTTCAAGGGAATAATGGGCTTTTATTAATGAAAGGTAGTGGAAGTAACAGAAAATGCTTGAAAATTTTTCTTATCACAATTATCTCAAAGGGAGAATAACTTAAAACAGTTTGGTATAGAAATATATCTTACTCTATAGGAGGAAATGGGAATTAAAAAAAAGAAAATTAGGCTGAAAAATTTGTGGTACATGATTGTGATAGCATGTAATTGTGCTATAAGAAATGATGAACAGGATACTTTCAGAAAAAACATTATAAGACTTGCATGAACTGAAGTACAGTGAAGTGAGCAGAACCAGAACATTGTAAACAGTAGCCACAATATTTTCAACAATGAAATAATCCAAGACAATTCCAATGGAGTTATGATGAAAAATGCTAATTACCCCCCCAGAGAAGGAACCAATGAAGTTGAATGCTTGTGTCGACAAACTCTTTTTTTCACTTTGTCTTTTTTGGTATATATTTTGTTTCACAGAATGACTAATGTAGAAATATTTTTTGCAGGACTGCACATATACAGCCTAAATCAAGAGGGGGGAAGGAAGAGGAGGAAATTAAAATTCAAAAGATAATTGGTTTTATAGGTGTAGAAACATGCAATGTTTAAAAATAAAATGCATATTTTTCTAAATAAATAAATGTAAACATATACATGTATCCATATATGAAAATACATGTATTTTTGTTCATACATAATAAACATATGCATATTTATATGCAATGCACATACTAGTAGACATGTATATGCACATATACATACATATACAATATGAATTGTCCCTTTTTTGCTTGTTTGTTAACAATTAAAAAGAAAGTTTTGAAGCCAATTACATAACAGCTTCCTTTGACTGACTGAACCTTCTTGGACAGTCACTCCTGAGGGTTATAATGTAGTTAAAATGAAGTCTTTATATGCATAGAATAGTTGTCTGAGGGAACAAGGGAATATTTTATAAAATAGAGAAATATTGTTAAGTGTGAGGATTGTGATATAATTATAACTTGTAGAATTTCAGGAACTGGGGAATTTATAGATTTTATTAGTACAATTCAATAGCTTCCTTTTATTTTCTTTTAGAAATTTCAAAGTAGGGGAAAGCTAGGTGGTGCAGTGGATAAAGCACCAGCCCTGGATTCAGGAGAATCTGAGTTCAAATTTGGTCTCAGCCACTTAACACACTAGCTGTGTGACCTTGGGAAAGTCACCTAACCCTAATTTTCCTGCAAACAAACAAAAAATTAATTAAATTAATTAAATTCAAATTATGATATATTTGTGAGGTTAAATATACTAGAAAAAACAAGGGCAGAATATTTCCCCTTGTTGATTTGAATCCTTGGCCTAAAGTAAAATTAAGAAATCTATTTTAAGAATATATCATATTTCCCTCATATGATTTTTTCATCTATTTTATTTGACAAGTCACATGTAAATTACTGTTTTGCTAGTCACATGCAAATGACCAAAAAGTCTAACAACTTTTAGGAAATTTGTTTTTATTTTAATTTAAATTATCAATTATCATGGATTTAAAGTCAGGATATTTTAAAAGAAAAATTTGTAGGTTGAATTTTACACTGATGGAAAATGACATTGACTATGCCATTTGGTAATTACTCACATTTTGGCAATGGTTTGCAACAAGACATCATACTCTGTGTATGTCTGTGACAAAGATGGATACTGTCAGATATTAATGATTTTTCAGGGCTTTTAAAAACTCTGGAAGAACTTGTATTGCAAATCAAGTTTCTTGATTTCCAAACCAATGAAATGTTAATTTTCTAGTAAAGGATGAATTCAAGTGATTTCACTTATTTCTGGATTTATATAACACTTCTCGGGAATTCTATTGTACAAAGCCTATGAATATAAAACTTGTATTAAGCAGAGAATGACCTTTTAAATTTCAAAGCAATAGAGTAAACACTGTTTATGTGTGCTTACATAGATGGTAGGGAAAACTCAATAAGATCAAGGAATCCAAATAAGATAGCTACTGGGAGGATGTATTAAAAGATGATGATCAATAATGTTCATGCACGGAAATGTTCACTCATAGTCAAAAGCCAGTAGAGATATCATTGAGCCCAGTGTCTGGTGTAATTACAAGGTCATTATTCAGTAATATCAAGGCAAGTTCAATGCAGTTGAAAATCTTAGAAGATTATATGAGCTAAAGAAATAATGGCTAGAACACAATGGTAATGAGCGACATACTTCCTCAAAATCTTTTTTTTTTTTTTAGTGAGAGTAAAATTATATATTTCTTTTTTTTTTTTTTAGTGAGGCAATTGGGATTAAGTGACTTGCCCAGGGTCACAGAGCTAGTAAGTGTTAAGTGTCTGAGGCCAGATTTGAACTCAGGTAGTCCTGAATCCAGGGCTGGTGCTCTATCCACTGTGCCACCTAGCTGCCCCAAAATTATATATTTCTTAATCTCAATTCAGAGGTAATTTGTCCTTCCCAAATCCTAGATTTTAAATTATATTATAATTTATATTAAATAATTTGAGAAAGATACAGAGAAAAGGAGAGGAGGGAAAGAATTATTCAGGGAGGTAGAGAAAGTTCTAGGAATCAACAATAAGTTGTTCCCACATTGTGGGGTTATAATTATTTGCTATTAGATCCAGTAATGAGGGTGATGCTTCATCACATCACAGAAATATGCCCCAGGAAAAGAGCAGACCCTTCTTTTGTTTGCTTTGGGTAAGAATATAGTTGAGCCTGTGGCCATCTTCAGGGTTTCATCAAACATGCTATCTTTATTTGCTCCACTCAAAAGTATGGGTTAATCTTTGTTACATGGTAATATTGCTCAATTAAGCTTTGCCATTATTTGTTGGATGGTAACAAGTAGATGGGTCCATTTTCCTTCCTCTGTAAGAAAAAAAAAGCAATAAATAAAAATAAAATTTAAACTCCCATGTTTAGTGTTCTTTCTGTTCCCCTTCTTTCCCTGTATTTCAGCCTTCCATCTTCCATCTCCCTGACATATATCTGAATTTGTTTCTGCTTCTCCATTTTATTTTACTATTTCTTCTTTCATCAAGAAATGCTTCCATTTATTTAAAGAACATTAGTTTCCATGACATGATAGCGAATAGAAACATGTTTCCTCATCTCTATTTTTTCAATGATGTAGATAATCTTTTACTTCTTATATACATGACAAAGTACGTTACTGGAAGGAAGACAAACATAGAACAGAATCCAGATATTATGGCAGAGTATTGAGATTCTTGCTAGTAAAAATTTCCACAGGTTTTTTTCTTTTTTTGGTTTTTCATGTGGCCCTGTCATCTTGCCAATGTGTATGGCTAGCCATTTAATTGTAAGGTGTAAGACTTGATAATTAAATGTAATTAGATCTAAAAATTATTTTTTATGTTTTCTGATATGCATGTACTAACCTCATTTCCCTGCTGGTTACATAAAACTTAGGTAGATAAACACTTAATGATTTATTCAAGTCCACATAACTAGGAAGAATCCAAGACTGAATTGAACCACAGGTTTTCGTGTGTCACAAAACTTCCTGACTACTAGTAACACAAATCTGAGACATTTATTGCATATGAAAAATATACTTTGCCAAGAATTGAAAATAAGAAGGTGGGAAAGAGAATGAGCTAGATCACATTTGGGAAATTAGGGAATGATTTCTAGAATCTTAAACTGTTCCTTTCCATGAAAGTCTAAACTTGAAAACATCAATATTTTCCCAGTGATGTCATATGTTTGAGAATTATGATGCACCAAAGTCTTTGAAGTATCCTGATTTCGTAAGTCTCAGAGGTATTGTAAAATAAGAAAGTAGATTTAAATAGGCTGCAGTTTCTTATCAGCCATGACTTATATTTCAGAAGAGGAATAAAAGGCATTATCCATAGGATGTATAAATAGAATAAGAACTAAATTGATCACAGAGAGGGAACTTAGAGATAGAATGTATTAATTCTGCACTAATATTTAATAAATATTAAAGGATCCTCTTTGGGATATATATTTGGAAATAAAGGAACAATATTTGCCCATAATGAGAAGGCTTCATTGAGTTGCAATCTCTAAGGATAGAGGAGGAATGCCTATATCAATGAGCTTACACATATTTTGAAATATTACATGGTAAAGTCTTAGTTCAGTGATTGTAGCCATCCTTTATTGTCTCTAAATCTAGCTATCAGAATCTAAGGAAAAATAGAATACATACATAAATACATAAATGCATATATATGTATACATATATATACAAATATATGTATTGTGTGCATGACATGAGAAATATGATGTGAAAATAAAGTCAAATAGATATTTGAATCTGTCTGAAAAAAGATAATTTTAATGTAACTTGTGAATAGAAGAAATGCAAAATGAAGCAAAAGTCCTTAGCAAACACCAGCTTCAGACACTGAATTTAAATAGACTAAGATTTCTAAGAGGATATTCTTTTATATTTGCAGACTGGACAAAACAGAAGGTAATCCTCAGAAGAAATTTTCTTCTTTCCACATGAGGGCACTTATGTAAGTTTATGAAGAAATTTAGGGGTGGATGTTGCCAATCACAAAATAGAGAAAAGGAAGAATATGGCATGAATCTAGAGGAACATAAATATAAATATTAGAGGAATAGATTTCTATTTTATCAAACAATATTGGAGAAACTGGTATGAAGAATTAAAACTGGAAAACTCTGGCATTTCCTTGTAAATAGAATGATTGCAAATCATATTACAGGACAGCATCCCAATGGAAGTTTGAGAAATCTTATCAAGAGAGACATTTAAAATCATACTGGACAAATTACTGGAGGGTATGTTATAAAGAGCAGTTCTATACTGGCAAGGTGAAAAACTGGTTGACCTGTTAGATTATTTCCATCTGTTGTTTCTATGTCTCTTTCATGAACCAGGAAAAAATACTTTGCTTGGAATTAAAATGCTTTAGAAAAAATTAAAATTGAAATCCTGAGGTGACCTCAACTCTAAAGTTATGAATATAAATATAAAATTAAAATATACACTGGAATCTTTTAAAGTCAAAGAATTGTGCTTAGTACTCTTAAAGTTAATTTCTATCAGTATTTTCTCACCATAAATTCATTATCAGTATGCTGCAATAAAGCATACTCTGGATCTCGAGTCAGAAAATTGGATTTGGCATCTTGGAGTTGCTACTGAATTGTCTGACCTTGTTCATGACATATCAACTCTCCAAGACTCAGTTTCTTATTCAATAATATAATGGCTACCTTTGGCCTATAATTATATAGTAACCCATTTCAGCTCTTGATGCTGAGTATTTACTCTACTTAGTGGGCATGATTCTGGGTTATTGAATGTTAAATTAAAATAATGAAAATTGAGTTTTTTGGTGTCTTACCTTGCATCACAGGGGAAAGGTTGTCATAGGAGCAAACATATTTTTCCTAGAGTGGGAATATCTTTGGAAACAGATATTTCAATTATCTTGATTCTGTATTTCCAAAATATAACACAGGAAGAAGGTCCACCAGGACTTGATTATTTGAATGTTCTGATTAAATGTAAATTATTTGCAGTTAACAACCCAATGTATTATCCATTCTTGTATATATAATAAGAGTTGTCAATAAAGAAAATGTTTTTTCTAATATGTGATGCAAAAATATATAGATTATATACAATGACAATAAGAGAAAATAATCCTAATGTATGCTAAAGGAGGAAGCATTTAAATTCATGCCATATGAAAATTAGATAAAAGTAAAGGGAATTTATAGGCAGAGAAGAATGAGTGGGATGTGTGATCAGTCTTCAAATATTAGAGGCATTGTTATAAAGTAAATTATATTTATTCAGCCTTGTGATACTTACTAAAACTAGAACTAAAAATTAGAAATTAAAGGGAAGCAGACCAACTATATGTAAGTATATCAAGTATAATCTGGATCTATCTCCCAGAGCTAAAACAGCTACATCATCCCTGTAGAGTTTAAGGGGTCAATCAAGAGTATCTCTGTTCTAATACTACAACCTTGATCTCTTACCAGCTATATTTCCCATTCTGTGAGCCATCAGGGAGTGACAAAATTTTCAGTTCCATTTAACTACTTGTTAGCAATTAGCTCTTACAATGACATACTTTCTTCAAAACCACAAATACTGTTAGTCAACACCTCATGACTCTGTATCTTCTCAGCTTCTGGGAGAGTGATTTTAGAATTCAGTTACTACATAATATCATTTCAGAATAGGGTGAAAGAAGATAGATAATATAGTAAGTATCATGGGGGAGGGAGTAGGATGGAGGGAAACAGTTAATAGTAACTGTGAAAATGATAAAAGGAAAAACTGTACAAAGATTATTTATAGCAATTCTTTTTGGTGGTTAAGAATTGGAAATAGAAGTCTTGCCCATCAATTGGGAAATGACTAAACAAGCTCTAGTATATGATTGTAATGGAATATTATTGTGTTATAAGAAGAGATAAGCAGTATGATTTCAGAGAAACCTGGAAAGACTCATATGAACTGATGTATAGTGAAGTGAGCAGAACCAGGAGAACATGGTGCACAATGACAGCATTATTTTATGAGCAATTGTGAATGACTTAACTACTCTGAGTAATACAATGGTCCAAGACAATCCCAAAAGACTAATGATGAAGCAGACTATCCACTTCCAGAGAAAGAAATAATTGACTGAAACATGCTATTTTGCACTTTTTTATGCCTTTTTATATAAAATGACTAATATGGTAATGTTTTACATGATTGCACATGCATAACCTATATTTAATTGCGTACCACCTCAGGGAGGGAGGAGGGTAAGGAGGAAGGGAATGAGAAAAAGATAGAATTTGGAACTCAAAACACAAAATAAACAAATAAATAGATAGATAAAAATAAATAAATGACTGAATGAATGAATAAAAGTGAATGAACAATTAAACAAATAAATGGACAGATAAATGGATGAATGAATAAATAAGTACATGGATGAATAAATGAACAAACAAGTGAGTGAATGAATGAATAAAGAGATAGATTGATATATAATAGATGAATAAATGAATGAAAGAATGAATAGAGGGGCAGCTAGGTGGCGCAGTAGATAAAGCACCAGCCCTGGATTCAGGAGTACCTGAGTTCAAATCCAGCCTCAGACATTTGACACATACTAGCTGTGTGACCCTGGTCAAATCACTTAACCCTCATTGCCCTGCCCCCCCCCAAAAAAAGAATGAATAGATAGATAAATGGAAGGATGAAAGAATAAATTAATGCATAAACAAATGAATGAATAAATAAATAAAAATAAGTAAATAAATCAATAAATCAATGAATAAATAGATGATAGATAAGTTAAATAAATAGATAAATAAGAGACTGAATGAATAAATAAATAAGTTGGTAGATGGATAAATAAATGAATGAATGAATGGATAAATAAATAAATGGATAGATAGAAAAATAGATAAATTTGTAGATAAATAAATAAAAAGATACATATCAGTCCCCTCCTACCCCCAACCCAAATTCATGTTCAAATGTATCATTGCTGATTGATCAGACCTTGTCTTTATTATTTGTGATCTGCATCCTGAAAATATCTACTGAAGGCACATGTTACCCCTCAAGTAGTACAAATGATGTATATTTGTAAAAGCATCAATATGAAAATATTTGCAATATAATTCATTCACATTGGCTGTTCTGGGAAAGAAATTCCAAGAAGGGCTTGAAAAGCACTTTCCCTTTCTTCACCACTCTGCAGCCTTTGATACAGCCCATTATTATCTTCTCCTTGATAATCTTCTCTCTCTATTTTCCTGGTATCGATCTTCCATGATACTCTTTGTACGTATCTGACAAGTCATTCTAAGTCTCTTTTCTTGAATCATCTAGGTTTTATCTGGGTATACCAGAGAGCTCTCTTCTCTTTCTATACTACTGCTCTTGATGATTTCATCAATTCCCATGGATACCATTTTTATCTGTATGCTAATTATTTTAAATCTATTTATCCTGTACTAATCTTTCTGCTGAACTGCAGACTAAAATTTCCAATTACCTATTCCCCTCACATCCTCTTCTCTCCCTAATTTCCTATTACACCATATTCCTCCTAGTCACCCAGCCTTGCATCCTAGATTTCATGCTGAACTCTCCACACCTTTCTACTCCAATTTCCAATCTTTTACCAGGCCTGACAATTTTACTTTTGTAACATCTCTTCCATATTCCTTCTCTACTATGACACTACTATCATCCTAGTGATGGCCCTTATCATTTTTTTTGGCAGGCGTGAGGGTTAAGTGACTTGCCCAAGGTCACATAGCTAGTAATTGTCAAGTGTCTGAAGTCAGATTTAAACTCAGGTCCTCCTGAATCCAGGGCCAGTGCTTTATCCACTGTGGCACCTAACTACTAGTGATGGCCATTATAAACTCAAATCTGAACTATTATACTAGCCTGCTGGTTTGTCTGCCAATCACAATGTAAACAGTCTAAGACTCTCTACATTCTAGGCCAGCCTTCACTTCAGTGTCAAAAAGGTCATCATAAAGTATTGGTTTGACCATTTCACTCCTCTACTCAATAAACTCTAGTGACTCCCTATCTCATTTAGAATAAAAAAAATTAAATAGTCTGTACTTCAAAGCATTTTATAATGTGCATCCCTTCAAATTCTTAGCATTCTTACACATTACACTCACCCATGCATTCTTTGATCCCGTGGTTCTCTTCTTCTTCTTCTTTTTTACTTCTTTTTTTTTTTTTTTGTGAGGAAATTGGGGTTAAGTGACTTGCTCAGGGTCACACAGCTAGTAAGTGTTAAGTATCAGAGGCCAGATTTGAACTAAGGTCTTTCTGACTCCAGGGCCAGTGCTCTATCCACTGTGCCACCTAGCTGCCCCTCTTCTTATTCTTTATACAAATTACTCCATTTTACAAATCTGGGGATTTTCACTGGCTGTCCTAAATAACCGGAATTCCATTCTCACCTATTACAAGGTCTCAATTAATACTGCATGTTCTAAAGGAAGGATTCTATAGAAAACCTTTCCTAATTCTCCCTTAGTACTTTTTAAAAAATTTATATGGGGGCAGCTAGGTGGCGCAGTGGATAAAGCACCGGCCCTGGAGTCAGGAATGCCTGAGTTCAAATCCGGCCTCTGACACTTAACACTTACTAGCTGTGTGACCCTGGGCAAGTCATTTAACCCCAATTGCCTCACTAAAAAAAAAAAAAATTTATATGGAATTTTATTTTTCCCCCAATTGCAGGTAAAAAAACAACAACGATTTTAATATCCATTTTTAGAACTTTGTGTTACAAATTCTCTTTCCCTCCCCCCTTAAGAACACAAGCAATTTAATATAATTTATACATGTGTAATTATGAAAACACATTTCCAAATTAGTCAGGTCATGAAAGAAAATGGACCAAAAACTTAAGAAAAAGAAACTATATATATATATGTATATATATGTATGTATGTATATATATATGTATATATATGTATATATGTATATATGTATATATATATGTATATATATATATATATATATATATGTATGATTAAATCTGGATTCAGAGACTATCAATTCATTCTCAGGAGATGGATCACATTTTTCATAAGTCCTTCAGAGTTGTCTTGGATCATATCATTCCTGAGACTAGCCAAGTAATTCATAGCTGATCATCTTTACAATATTGCTATTACCATAAAAACAGTACATCACACTTTGCATTAGCTCATGTAAGTCTTTCCAGTTTTTTCTGAGAGAATCCTGCTCATCATTTCACAGTTACTATTGATAACTGAATTTCCCTCTATCCTACTCCTTCCCCATGTCATTTACTCTATTCTCTATCTCTTTTCACCCTTTATCAACTCAAAGGTCTTTTGCTTCTGACTGCACCCTGCCCTAATCTGCCCTCTCTTCTATTGCCTCTCCCCTTATCTCCTTCCCCCTACTACTTTTTGGCAGGTTTAAGATAGATTACTACACCTAATTGTGTGTGTATGGTATTCCTTCTTTGAGCCAATTCTGATGAGAATAAGGATCACTAACTCCCCAGAACCTCCCCTGTCTTCCCCTCCATTCCATAAGCTTATTCTTACTTCTTTTATGTGAGATACTTTAGCCCATTCCAACTCTCCCTTTTTCTTTATTCCAGTGCATCCCTCTCTCACCCCTTAATTTTATTTTTTAAAAGATAGCACAGATACACATCTGTGACTTGTCTAATTATACTCCATCCAGTTCCCTTAATAATAAGAAAGTCCTGATGAGTTACAAGTATCATCTTCCCATGTAGTGATGTAAACAGTCTAACCTTTTAATATCCTTTATGACTTATTTTTTTCTGTTTACTTTTTTATGCTTCTGTAGAGTCTTCTATTTGACAGTCAAATTTTCTATTGTACTCAGGATTTTTCATCAAGAATGCCTTTTTCATCAAGAATGCCTTCCCCCCCTGAAGTATTATACTCAGTTTTGCTAATTAGGTGATTCCTGGTTCTAATCCAAGTTCCTTTGGCCTCTGGAATATCATATCCCAAGCCTTCTGATCCTTTAATATAGAAACTGCTAAATCTTGTGTTACCCTAATTGTGGCTCCATAACACTTGAACTATTCCTTTCTGGCTGCTTGCAATATTTTCTCCTTAAACTGGGAGCCCCGGAATTTGGACATAATATTCCTGGGAGGTTTTGTATTAGGATCTTTTTCAGGAGGTCATTTGGTGGATTCTTTCAATTTCTATTTTACCTTCTAATTCTAGAATATCAGGACAATTTTCTCTGACATTTTTTTGGAAGATGATGTCTAGGTTCTTTTTTTGGGCACGGCTTTAAGGTTTTCCAATACTTTTCAAATTATTATTCTTTGATCTATTTCCCAAGTCATTTGTTTTTTTCCAAAGAGGTATTTCACATTACCTTCTATTTTTTCATTCTTTTGATTTTTCTTTATTGTTCCTTGATTTCTCATGAAGTCATTAGTTTACATTTGCTCAATCCTAAATTTTAAGGAGTTAATTTTTTTTCTCCCAGAGAGCTTTTCTACCTCCCTTTTTATTTAGCCAATTTTTTTTTAAAAGACATTCTCTTCGTAGCTGAACTTTTGGACCTCTTTTGCCATTTGGCCTAGTCTGTTTTTTAAAGTATTATTTTCTTCTGTATTTTTTTGTGTCTCCTTTACCAAGTCGTTGACTTTTTTTTTATGATTTTCTTCCATCACTCTCATTTCTCTTCCCATTTTTTCCTCTACCTCTCTTACTTTATTTTCAAACTAATTTTTGAGCCCTTCTATGGCCTGAGGCAATTCATATTTTTCTTTCAAGCTTTGGATGTTGGAACTTTGACTTTGTTATCCTCTTCTTAGTGTGTAGTTTGATCTTCCTTGTCACCATAGAAACTTTCTGGGGTCAGCATTTTTTTGCTCATTTTCCCAGCCTATTTCTTGACTTTTAACTCTTTGTTAAAGTGGGGCCCTGCTTCCAGGTTGGAGGGTGCACTGTCCCAACCTTCAGAGCTTTTGTGCAGCTGTTTTCAGAAATACTTCTAGGTATTTTTAAATTTTTAGCTCTTCCAAGATGGTATGATTTAAGGAGAGGTATGCTTATTACTTTGCTGGCCTGTGTTCTGGTCTATGAACAACTATATGCCTGCTTTTCTGTCCTGGAACTATGAATAGAGTCAGGCTCCACTGTGGTTCTTGTGTGCTTGTGCTCTTTCCCTTCCTAGGACTGGAGTCAAGACTGTGACCTAGATCAGAGTATGGGAAAAACCACCGAGTTCTGCCTCAGTGCTAGCAAAGTGATCCCTGTAATATCCTTTTGGCCAATTGTTAAACCCCCTTACTGTCTGTGGGCTGACTTCCAGAAGCAGCTGCTTCTGCTGCTGATTCAGAGGCTCCTAAGGTCTGATCATTGATTACTGGAGCTGGGGCTGGGTCCATGCTGAGGTTGGGTCTTTGCTGGGCTTATCTCCACTCTCATCCAGGAACAACGGATCTTTCTTGCCAATTTTCTAAGTTGGCTTTGGCTGGAAAACTATTTCACTCTGTCTACTTGTGGGTTATGCTTCTCTAGGAATGGTCTTATGGTATTATTTGAAGTTTTTGAGTGGTCTTGAGAAGAGCTCAGGCAAGTCATTGACATTTTTCTGCCATCTTGCCTCTATTCTCCCCTTAGTTCTAAAGACTTCCCTCTGTTGATTTCAGCTTATTCCAGATAGAGGTTGTTTTTGTATATTTATTTGCATGTTGACTCTCCTCCCTTCTCCCCTTGTATTGAGAGCAGGATGCTTTACTTTTCTTTATATCCACATCAATTACCAGAGTATCTGGCATGTAGTAGACAATTAATACATGTTTTTCAGCTGATGTCAAACATACATTGTATATTTGGTTACTTCAATGCAAAGTTAGAAAAAGGTGAGATGGAGCAAAATATATAGAAAAGTGTTATTGGGAGAAAGAAAGGAAAGAACAGATTATGTGCAGATTATATAGAATATTATTGAGAAGCCTTCACCATATAACAGGAACACTTTTCTTTGAAAATGGGTAGAAAGATAAAATGGTGAGCACAAAACATTATACAAAATGGAATTTACTATATTAATGAGAGAGAAAAAAGAATTTATTTTTAATCTGGGAGTTGTTGCTGAGTTGGTTTTGCAGTTAGGTTTGACCTGTCAGAGATAAAATCAGAATGCATAAGAAGAAGAAAGTTAAAAGTTATGAGAAAGAGATATAGTGTCCAAAAAAACAAAATAACCTTGAATTCTTGAAAAGATATTGAAAATAGGAAATGGAACACATAATTTATATTGATATATTCAATATATGTTATGTAATAATTTCATTCAGATGTGCAATGTAATTAATTTGCAGAAATAGGATCTTGTGATCTCTTCTAATCAGGGTAAAAAATAATTTGGATGCACAACAAGAACCCATACCATCATTATTTCATCATTCTGAAAAAACAAAATAAAAAACAAACAACTTTTTAGAGTTCACAATCTAGTGGTTTGTATAAACTGGGCTTTGTGGAAATTATGTTGCTTACAGTGATGAAGTGATATATTTTAAAAACCTTGAAGAATTGTATGTTTTCATTTGGTTTGTCTATCTGCCAAGGCTTTATATTTTTCCTCCATAATAAGTCATTCTGTTCTTAAGGACCACAGTGATTCTAGTCACAAAGTGGTAATTTGATAACAACTTAAATTTCACAAAACAATAAAAGAAAACATTATTTTAATTTTTTTGAAGCCATAAAGGGGCCTCACTGTGACTTGTTTTTTTTTCCTTTTCAATTCAACAGCATTCTACTTTGCCTTCAAAAGCTCCCCATTGACTGATTTGAACATCAAACTGTGATGCTTATACATTACTGAAAAAAAAATGCATCTCAAATTTTGTTCCTTCAGCTTCTGCTACTAAGGGGACCTTATGATTTGCATTAATCTTGTTTGTATCTGCAGCCTGTGTTAATACTACTTTTCTAACTTGGAATTGAAAATTATTAAAAATATCACAGGAACTATTCTGTTTACACCACCCCTTTACCTTGCTTTATCTTTCCATTTAAACCTTTACTTAGATTACTCTGTTAAGGAAATGAAATTTTAGGAACAAAGAAAACCATACTAGGAAAGAGATGGAAATCAAAATCAGATACTTACGCCAAATGAATTTCCTTTAAAAAGTAAATTTTTCCCTTTGCTTTTTTTTTATCTCTTTTGTGTTAATTCAAACTTTTTTTTCTCCTGAAAACATGAAGGGATAATGACAAACTTTTAAGATGTGAATCTAAACAAAAGAACAAAAATGAAAATAGATGAGCTTGTATTGAATATATTTTAGTGTTTTACATTGTATAGTATAGTTCACTGTCATCAAAGAGTTTAACTAAAAGTGATTTTTTTCTCCCTCAGGTAGGAATGGGAAAAGGATAATGGAATTATTAAGCCATAGAAGACAGAGGAAGCATAAGGATATTTGCTCTTGTTTGAGCAGTAAGAGGTCCAGGACAGATATATAGTAGCAGTGTGTTGATGTCAAGGAAGATTACTACTATCCTGAAGTGAATATAATCTTGAGCAATTGGAGCCTTCTTTGACTCACTGAACCTCTTAAGAAATAAAATACCTGGACAGAATGTGCTTTTTGCATGGATTTACAAATTTACTATTCTATGGAAAGGATGGTTGTATTTGATCTCCTTTTTTCTTTTCTCCGTCTTCACTTTTTGGCTAACTGACATTTGTAATCTCTGGAGTTCCTGCTCCTAAACTTTATTAGCTGATGATTTAAAATGACCCCCCCCCCCATGTATACATTTTGTTATATACCAGAATTTTTATTGTATTTATCTTTTACATTTATTTTTATTGCATTTATTATAATTCCTGGTTTTTGTGCATTCTGAGAAAAGTTATAAAAGACTTAACCACATAAGGTTAAAAGGCAATCATCATGAGTGAGATGAGCAGAACCAGAAGAACATTGTACACAGTATCATCAACATTGAGTGTTGACCTACTGTGATGGACTATATTCTTCTCACCAATGCAATGGTACAGAAGTTCCAGGGAACTCATGATAGAAGAGGATCTCCAAATCCAAGAAAAAAAAAAAGAAAGAAAGAACTGTGGAGTATAGATGCTGATTGAACCATATTATTTCTTTTGTTTTGGGTGCTGTTGGTTTTTTTTTCTTTCTATTTTGAGGTTTTGCATCACTGCTCTGATTCTTTCTCTTGTAACAGGATTAATGCAGAAATAGGATTAATGCTATTATGTGTATATATATATATATGTATGTGTGTATATATCTATATATATCTATATGTATATGTATAGAGATATATAGATATAACCTATATCAGATTACCTGCTGTCTAGGGGAGGGGGGGAGGGAGGGGTGGGAGGGAGAAAAATCTGAAATTGTAAAGCATGTATAAACAAAAGTTGAGAACTATCTTTACATGTAATGGAAAAAATAAAATACCTCATACATTAAAAAAAAAAAGGCAATCATCAACCAGTTTCTTTGAGTTATCCAAAATCCTATACTAAGTTTCATCCCTGACTACACAGGAAAAATTTCACTAGCATTTAAAAATGCTTTTGTTTTTATATTAACTGATGAAATGTATCCTATAATAGGTTTTAACATACAGATATTTTAATGAAGCCTAAATTTCAGATAGATAGATAGGTAGATTATATATATATATATATGTTTGTGTGTGTGTGTGTGTATGTATTAGACTGATAGAAGAAGGTATTCATAAACAAATACATACATACTAATAATGAATAAATTAAAAATGCTATTTTATATGGACCCTTAGGTGTTGTAACAGCCAGAACCACCAAAAAAACCTTTTTAAGTATTTATATTAATAATAAATTCTGACCATACTAAGTATAAAGCAAAGACCTGTGAAGACACCATATTCTCATGGTACCTTATGGTCAGAAGGGAATACTGTTTTGGAAACTCATCTGAACTATGTACCACCATGCTTAGAGAATAAGGAATTCTTTGTTAAGGAGCATGATGGAGGGAGACACATCAAGGTAGAAGAGGTTTAGAGGAGAATGGAAATAAATTTACCTTGGACTCTTCAGCAGCTGGTGTGATGAATGACAACGCTGAGAGACAGAGTTTCTGGGTAATTAATAATCAACTTATTAATTAGAATAGCCATCTATCAATAAATTGATGTTCAGTGGATTATCTCCATAACCAAAGGTGCCAAGGGAGGTCTTGAAATACCTAAATTCTTCCCAGAAGGAAATTCCCTCTTTTTTTGTGAGGCAATTGAGGTTGTGACTTGCCCAGGGTCACACAACTAGTAAGTGTCAAATGTCTGAGGCCAGATTTTGAACTCAGGTCCTCCTGAATCCAGGGCTGGTGGTTTATCCACTGTGCCACTTAGCTGTCCCTGGAAATCCCTTCTTTAAGTGAAACTCAATTCTGATTGCTGTACAGTTAATGATGAGGTGGGCTAAAAGTCTTTAGCTCCTCCTGCTTAGAATTTGGCATTTTTATGAGACTCAGCAGTCTCAAGGCATCTGTGCAGGGGAATCCATTTACATCAGGACTTCTCTCACTAGTTTTTTTTCTTCATGTGTTAAGTTGTCCTAATCTCTGATGGAAAGGATGAAGGACAGTTTATTCTTCCTCTAGGCAAAAGCTCAAAAAGACTGTATTCTGTTTATACTGTAAAATAGACATCAGGTCTCCCATTAGCTGTGGTCCTCCCAAAAATTAATAATCATGTATCTTTGGAACTAGTAGCAAATTTCAATACACAGACCTTCAGAGGCTAACTCACCTTTTCAGGAGTTTGTTTTTAATGAAAATATATGGAAAATCATAGAACACAAATTAATAATTAGTTATTGGTGTAATAGTGTACTATTGATTTTTCTCACTGGTTTGCAAGCAATGTGGTACTTGCTAAGTATATTCACATTTAAAACCAGTATTTATGCTAAAAGTGACATAGAAAGAGGCATTATTCTTTAAGCACACAGAGCCTATGTGTTGAATAGTTTCTGTGGTTTTTCTAACACACACTGTTCAAGCTAACACTCCTGAAGAATGGTGTCAATATTTTCTACTACCCTATATACACAGCTTAGCTATAATTCCTCCTTAAATATTCATAAACAGAGGGCATAGTGAGAAGGCAGTGAAAATATCAGCCTTTTTTCTCTGAAGATTCATGGGAAATGAAAGATTATTTGCCAAGTTGGTGTGAGGAAGAAAGTTTGGGATTACCATTTGTCATTTTATGTTATCAGTTGTTGGATGTATCTCACACTTACAATGTATACTATTTTAAAATAAATTTTTCTTTAAAAAAGATATGAAGTCAGGTGGTTTGGTCTGGGAAAGAAAAAACTCAAGGGAATTGTGGTTTCATGAGTAATATTCTGAGTAGCTCGAATCTCTAAAAATCTTGGCACTAAAATTTGAAAAGTAGATATAGACTCCCCTATCTCCTTATGTTCATTTGGCTATTTAGAAGCAAATGGCTAATGTTGTTAATATATATTCCCTTTCCCTTACACAGACATACATATTTACATAGTCATATATAAATATATACACATAAATATGTACATGTATGCATACATAATTCATTTGTATGGGATCTCCTTATCATTTCATATTACATACTAAAGTATTTTAGATGCTCTTGTGTATTCGTTAAAGTACCCATGACACCTAGGCCACCTTCTGGTGACAAGTTTCTTTTAACTTAGATAATTAAGAAAGTCAGTCTATCCTAGAAACAGAGTATATATCTTCCTGGTTTGACTTGAAACAGTTTGTTTTCAACAAGCATATCCTTCAAAAAGTTAGAATAACATTCATATCATAAAGAGGGAGAAAAATAAAATTATTGTAGAGGTTCATGAACAGTATGGGGAGAGAGGCATAATCAAAGGAAATATAATATTTTTACTGCTTTTCCTCCAGCTTCTCTCCTTGTTGACTACTCTGCCCTTAGCTTCTCCTTTTCTATTTTGCACAAGGGACTAAGGAAGCAATTGCTTCTGACCCAGGTAAAAACATAAAAAATCAGCCTCAGAGTCTCATTACTTCCTTTCTCTCCAAATCCCAATATAAAACACTGTAAATATTCACTGAGAGGTCAAAAAAATTTTTTAAAGAATATATATGATCATAATGTGTGTAGATCTAGAACCTTAAAGGTGGGATGGATGAAAAATAATGGAGAGGTAAGTGTCATTATTTGAACTCTATCATTCCCTAGAGATGCAGCAGTAAATTGGGAGTATCACAGTTGCTATCTCCACAAAATGTTTTTGCCTTCAAATTTCAGGTCAACTATTATTGATGAGAATGTGTCATGTGAGACTTAGGATGAGATGCCCTGCTGGTTGGGACATTGTGAGCTCTGGCCTGAAAAAAAACAAAACAAAAAAACATGTGACTTTGGCATTTGGAAGTGATGTCTGATGCTCATGGGTCTTGTCAATCAGCATTACCAGTCAATTAGCTTGGATCTATGTGTGTGGACGGCCCTATTTCTGGTTTCACAGGAGGCATCTTAGGAGTGAGGTCTTTTCATTTCTGGACATGGCCTTGGCAGCAGAGACAGGGAGGATAGGGAGAGCAGGCAAATCTCATACTTAATCTATATGTTTCTCTTTACTAACCCCTAATATATTTTTAAAAATACTTAATGCCCAAAGATTGGTGCTATATATTTTCTAATTTAAGGCGACCACTCATTAGGTTTTAGATATCACAGCTAGAATTTTAGGCCCTTACAGATATCAGGATATAGAAAGTAGTTATGGAGAAATAAAATGTCATACAAGAAATCGTCTTCCAGGGGTGGAGGCAAGATAGCAGAGGAAAGTCATTAAATGCACAGAACTCCTGACAAAATTATACCCCAAACAGACATGAAACAACTCCTAGAGCAGCAAAACCCACAAAAAGACTGACTGGCTGAGATTATGTTCCATCCAAAGACAGCATAGAGAGGGCTGGGCTGGGCTGCTAGCAGAGTCCAAACCCATGATTGCACCAACGTAGTCCCCAGGCAGGCTGTTCCAGAGAAACTTACCCCCAAGCCTCCAAATCAGCTACAGCACCAGCATCTTTTGGAACTAAGCTTATGGTCAGGTGAGGGGGCTGAAGGGCTGGTAGGGGGGCTGGGTAGAAAATATAGGGGTATCTTCTAAGGAGCAATTTGACTATTCTATCCTAGTAGGGAACCAGGAATAAATCTTGAGCAGCAGGAGGACCAGTATGGAGAGGAGCATAGACTAGTGAGAGCTAAGGAATATAGCACACAAAGTTTTGTTGGCTGGTTAATTAGCAAGTTGGTTTGAGGTTAGCTTAGGACCGGAGAACAGGCCAGGCAAGAGAAAATCCTAGCCTTCCTCAAAGTGAAACACCTGGGATCTTCTGAAGCTTGGGATGGTTTAGCTTGGAAGTAGGGCCCCAATGTAAGATGGAGTTAAAAGTCAAGTAAAAGACATGCAAGATGAGCAAGCAAAAGAAGCTGAGAAATATAGGAAGTTTATTTATCAACAAGTAAGATTGAGGTGCACCCTCAGAAGACAATAACAACCTCAGGGCCCCTATACCCAAAGCTTCCCAGAAAAAAAAAAATTGGTCTCAGGCCTTGGGAGTACTCAAAAGGGACTTTGAAGAGAAAGTAGGAGAAATAGAAGGAAGATTAAGAGAGGTGGAAGAAAGAATTAAAAGAGAAATGAGAGCTGTGTAGGAAATTCCTGAGAAAAAAGTCCACAGCTTGAAAAGCCAAATGGAAAAAGAGACACACAGCTCTCAGAAGAAAACAATTGCCTAAGAATTAGGACTGAGTAAATGGAAGTTAGTGACTTAATGAGAAACCAAGACACAGTAAAGCAAATCCAAATGAATCAAAAATAGAGGGCAATATGAAATATCTCCTTGGAAAAACTGCTGAATTTGAAAATAGATCCAGGAGAAGTAATTTGAAAATCATTGGACTACCTGAAAACCATATTAAGAGTTTAGACATCATCTTCCAAGAAATTGTCAGGGAAAATTTCCCTGATGTTCTAGATGCAGAAGGAAAAACAGAAATTGAATGAATCCACCTATCACCTCCTGAAAGAGATACCAAAATGGTAACTTCCAGGAATATTTTAGCAAAATTCCAGAACTCTGAAGTCAAGGAGAAAATATTGCAAGCAGATAGAAAAAAAGGAATTAAAATACAGCGGAGCTACAGTAAGGATAACACAAGATCTAGCAGCATCTATATTAAAGGACTGGAGGGCATGCAATATGATATTCCTTAGGGCAAGGGAACTGGGACTACAGCCAAAAATCACTTACTCAGAAAAACTGTGTATAAACTTTCAGGGGAAAAATGGGACTTCAATGAAAAAGAGGAATTTCAGACATTGATGACAAAATGATTTGAACTGGATAGCAAATTTGACTTTCAAATACAAGACCCTGGAGAAGCACAAAAAGGTTATCAGGAAAAATAGATCATAAGGGATATCAAATGATTAAACTGTTTACAATCCTACATTGGAGGATAATACTACTAACTCATAAGAACTTTCTCAGTAATAGGGCAGCTGAAAGTAAGACACTTAGAGGACACAGGTCTGAACTGAATATGAAGGGATGATATCTGTAAAGCATTTATTTTTTGTGGGGTAGGCAGGATGGGGTGGCTTATGTCTGGTGCCAGATTTGGGCTCAGGACCTCCTTGGTCCAGGGCTGGTGCTTTGTCCACTGTGTCACCAAGCTAACCCATGATGGATGACATCTTTAAAATAAATTTAAGGAGTAAGAGGAATGCACTGTAGGACAGGGAAAGGGAGACGGTAACTGGGGAAAAGCAATTAACATGAAAGAAACAAGAAAAAGGTTATGGAAGTGAGGGGAACAAGGGGAAGGAGTGGGGGAGTGAGTGAACCTTACTATCCTTAGAATTGGCTCAAAGAGAAGTAACATACATACTTTGCCCTGAGGGAAAGAGGGAGGGGAATGAGATAAGAGGGGGGTGGGAGAAGAGGGGAAGGAAGGAAGGAAAGATTGGCAGATGGTGCAGTAAAAACCAAAACACTTTTGAGGAAGGTGGAGATGTTAAGCGTAACTGCACATGTATGACTCATATTGAACTGCTTGATTTCATAGTGAGGGTTGAGGAGGGAGGGAGCAAGAAAATTTAGAACACAGAATTAACTCTTAACCTTAATCTCATCAAAGTTGGCTCAAGGAGGGCATAACATACATGCCCAATTGGGAGGAGTAATCTAGCTAACACTGCAGCAAAGTATGAGGGGGAGAGGATAAGGAGGGAAGGGTAAAAGAAGGGAGGGAAGAAGGGGGAGGGCACAGTCAGAAGCACAACACTTCTGAAGAGGAATAGGGTAAAAGAAAATATAAAATACAGTGAATATCATGGAAAGGGAATAGGATGGAAGGAAATAGTTATGATGATTGCTTATGATGACAAAATGTATGGTATTTACTTTGCTGTTCTATTGTGAAGAAAACTTTGTCAAGTTTAAGGTACTACATAAAGGTTATGATGAACAGAATATTATCAGAAAAAACTGGAAAGACCTAAATGAACTGAAGGAGAGTTAAATGTACTGTATACAAAATAACAGCAATACTGTAAGATGATCTGCAGGGAAGGATTTGGTTATTTTCAGCAAGGCAATAATCCAATATAACTCTGAAGGACTTATGAAAATTGCAATCCATCTACGGAGAAAGAACTGATGGTATCTGAAAACATATTGAAGCATATTTTTTAAAAATAATTCCTTAATCTTAAATTTTGTTTTTTTTTCTGTTTTCTCTCACAACCTGGCTAATGTGGAAATGTTTTCCATGACTACTGATGTATAACTTATGTTGAATTGCTTGAGTTTTAGTGGGTGGGAGTTGGGAAGGGAAAGAGGGAGAAAAGTTGGAAGACAAATTTTTTAAAAAATTGATGTCGACATTTGTTTTTACACGTAATTTGGAAAAAAAAATTCTAAACATTAAAAAAGGAATGTATCTCATTAAAAATCATCAGAAGTCAATAGAAAGGTAAATATAAAAATGTTAACTTCTAAAGGCTCAATTATAATTTTAAGCAGTGGCATAGTGGATAGAGTGCTGGGCCTGTAGACAGAAAATTTCATTTTCAATAGGTCAAATCTGGCCTCAGACTCTTATTAGATGTGTGACTCTGGGAATATCACTTGACCCTGCTTACCTCAGTTTCTTCATCCATAAAATAAACTGGATAAGGAAAATGGCAAACCACTCCATTATCTTTACCAAGAAAAACTCAAATATGGTCAGGAAAATTTGGTCATGACTGAAACAAGTGAACAACAACTTATAAATTTGAAGTAACAAGATCAATGTATTGTATTATTTTATCTAACCAAAAACATCATTATTTATGAAATACTATTTTATGTAATAAATATCTATTATGAACAAAATACCATGACTAAAGAGATAAAGCAAGGAAAAGTTAAAGCCCTTCAGGAACTTAAAATTCAATAAAAGATAAAGCATGTATGCCAGTTTCAGATCGAAGGGGCTGTTAAAACATGTTCAGCGCTGCTACAGGTAAGATGTTAAGGAAAAAAGAGACATAAGATGGGTTGGATGGGCCCCATGCACTCGGGTGGAGGCAAAAGGCAAAGTTTATTCAGACAGTATGACATATTTATACTTGAGGTGAGCAAAAGGAATGTCTTTCTGTGAAGTTCACGCCAAAAGAACAGGATGAGGGAATTGATTCATGGACCTTGGGCCATGCAGGCCTTATCTATGATGAGGAGCATGTTTCTGTCCTTTGACGTTTCCTTGGCACCTATGCAAATGCATCATCCTTGGTGCCCAGCAAATGCATCTGCATCCGGAAAGGATCATTGTGGTGTAAAGCCCTCTTATCAAGGACTAACTAAGAATCAGCGCATATTTTCTGGAAGGGGGGTTCTGTCTGTGAGCTTTGCTCAAACAGTGAAAGGGGAACTTTCATGAGCCCCTAACACATGTATACTCACATTACGATCTTTAGTACTCTTAAAAATCTGATAAACTGAAAAACTTAGAGTTGTGAGAAGGCTGAGGAGAAAGCAATTGTATCACTGTGTGAAGTGAATATGTGCTCTTAATGTTCTCTCATGCCATAAGGTAGTCTTATAGAAAATATCCATGTGTCACTTTCCAGAACATAGTTTTCTGTTTATTAAGGGTATGATTTTTTGATGAAAGATATTCGCATCAAATAAAGTGTCTATTTCTATTTTAAATTAGTCAGTCATTTTTGAGTAAGGACTGATGTGGAAGTAACTTTGGGTCAGTTCCAAAAGAGTGACAACAGGGGATGATTCAGATAAGGAAGAGTAACTTTGCAAACTTTTCACCAGTTTAGAGTGGAGTTTCATTTCTCTATATAAATAGCAGCCATCCTCTTGTGCGACAACCCTGTCACATCTCATAAACTTGGCTCAGTGAGAATAGTGAATGGGAAGCCTCCAAGGAAACAGCAGGTGCTGAAGTAAGTTGCAATAATCATTCTAGAGATCTTCCTTTCACTCATTCCTTTACTAAACATCCAACTTTGGCAAGCAAGGAATCAGATTGCTCAAGATGTGATTCGGATTCGTTCTTGACCATCTATTAGGCTGGCATATCGCTAGGAGACACTTCCTAAAAATACTACAGGAATTAGGGTTTTCTGCTCAAGTTCCAGCTCCTGAAATTGAATGCTATCATCTTAGATACACCCTGAATTTTTAATTAAATATGGATTTTTAAGAAAGTGTCATTTCTCTGGTTTTCTGTTTGCTATTTGACTGCAGTGCCCTAACTTTGAGGCAAACAAAAGGTGAGAGAGAAGGGAACAGTTAAGAACAGTATGAAGTTGGTCTTAAAACAAGGTAATTAATTTGGAGGCACATTTGATTTCAGCTTGAAAAAGTCTGGGAAAATATGAAAAATAACAGTCTAGAAGTCGGCATTTCAAATTTTGCCTTAAACATTAACTAGGTGTGTGGGCCTGAGCATGTCTCTTACCCTCTCGATGCCTTAATTTCTTCATCTATAAAATTTAGTGGGTCTGGACTCAGTGTTTGTATTTTTTAAAGTTTCTTTCCAATAACTAAACAAGGATCTTAAGATTCTGTGGTCTTTTTCTTATGCATGCACAGGGGCTGTTATCCTAAAATGTAAGGACTTGAACCAAACATACAGATAATTGCAATGGGTAGAGGTTAATACAATGAAAAAGGAAGAAATAAAATTTCACATAGTGTAATTCACACAATAATACAAAAAATAATTGAAAAAGGAACAAAAATAGGTAAATAGAAATAGCTGACTTTCCTTTTTTTTTTTTTGGTGGGGCAATGAGGGTCAAGTGACTTGCCCAAGGTCACACAGCTAGTAAGTGTCAAGTGTCTGAGGCCAGATTTGAAATCAGGTCCTCCTGAATCTGGGGCCAGGGCTTTATCCTCTGTGCCACCTAGCTACCCAAAAATAGCTGACTTTCACGTAGGGCTTTATGGTTTATAAGTGCAATATATAAAGTAGTACATTTGATCCTCACAGCAATGATATGACTTAGATAGTATAAGTTTTACATATATATATATATATATATATATATATATACACACACACACACATATATATATACATATCTACCTTGGTGTATATATGTGTATATATATGTATATATATGTGTGTGTATGTGTGTATATATATATATATATATATATATATATATATATATATATATACACACACACACACACACACACACACACACACACATATATATATATATAAAGGATTGCACAGGAAAGGTAGACAAGCTAGTATCACCTACCTGTTAAACTGTTAACCCATAATTTGAACCTAGACTTCCTGATTCCAAAGCAGTGCCTTTGTATTTACTATGATAGTGTGGCAGACAAAGAGGAAGAACATCTAAGAGACACTTGATTCTCAGACCATGTATTGTCTTAATATATGATCATTAATTTACCATCAATGAAAATGGCATACTACTGAAGAAAATGAACTGCATCCACATTGACATTGACATTCTTGCTTCAAATGAAACTTGGAAACATTAAAAAGTTCCAACTAAAATAGAGGGCAAACTCAATAATTTCTCTCATAAAAATGAATAAAGGAAGTATTGGATTTGGTGTGCCCCAAAATAGAAGATAATTTAAACTTTTCTCAACTTGCTCGATTCAGGATAACCAAAAGCAAATATACATATGTACATACATATACACATACACATAAATATGATAATGGAGGGGTGTATACTTATTTCTTTTAGTCAATTCTGAAATAAAGAAATCTCATTAAGTTTATGAGGAAAATTTTCAAATTAAGTTTAGATTTACTCCATTGATTTTAACTTATTGAAGTCAACATGAAATTTAATTTCAGGCAATCTACGTGGTAGTGGGTAGATTTACTATCAACAAAGAAAAGAGGTAAAAAACAACTATTTATAAACCTCATGCTTGTGCTGCATGACTACTTGTGTTAAGAAGAGAATAAGAAGATATTATCACTAATAAAGAAAGAATGAGATCATGTGAAAAAATTGAAATTGATTATGTCTTAACAGACAATAAAACAGGTAGAAATAAAGCAGTCATTTCCAAATCTGCTTCCAGTGTAGTCAACTACTTAGAGCAAGAGTTATAGCAAATACTACCTTAAGAAGGATAGCATGAGGAAGAAATTGAAAAAAAAAACATTTTGACTACTAATATTTCAACAAGAATTAAATATACCATGGACTGTGAAAATGGGAAATAGACAAAAGTAAAGTAATTAACTAGTTCAAATTATATTTAATATGATGCTGAAAAACCTGCAAACTACTCACATATGGATAAAAATAACATGACATCTAAGAACAACACCAAGGTAGATTACAAACTTATTTGCAGAATATTATAGGGGATGAGGCAAGAGGGCTGAAAGTCATATGACTTCACAAAACAATCCTTACCCTTGGGTTAAAAAAAAAGGAAAAAAATATGAGAAAATGAATTGAAAGTATGAAGCAAGATCTAGATAATTTAGATTTTCCTAGGAGTATTTATATATAAAAGTAGAGGCAAAAATCAACAAAAAACATTGAAAGGAACAAAAAAATTTATCATGACAATTTTGTTTACAATAACAGTGGAACCACAAAATAAACTCTAATTTACTCAAAGAAATTTTAATCAGAAAAATAATATGGGCCTAACCAAATACAAGCTGAAGAAATCCATGATGAATATAAGCATATTTTTATCCTTATAAAGCTATATATTTATAAAGGTAAAAACATTTGAAAGATTAAAAAAGGCAGGTAATTATCAATGCTTTCTGATTTTAATGCTATGGTAATTCTTTTTTACCAATGAAGATCATAGTGCATATGCAATGTGGTATTTTAAATAATATTTTGTCCTCCTGAGTTAATGTACTTTTACCCTCAAAAGACATTGACATATCATGAACAAGTAATGACCTCCATGCATATTTAGTCATCTTTATGATATCTTTTTGAACAAATTATTAGCATAAATTTAATGCATCTTGCATAAAAATATTAGGAAAAAGATTGGTATTCTTTCATTGATAATTTCCTATAACAGATTACATGCCTTAATCACACAACTCTCCTTGTGGTGTAATGAACATAAAATCCAGCTATGCTTACTTTTATATTTTGATTGTGAAAATAAACTCTTTATATACAGAAATATATAGCCTCAAAAACTCTTACCAGAGTATCTCAAATGGGTGTTAAAACTGTAGAAGATTCAGGAGCACCTAGGTGGCACAGTGGTGCAGTCTGCATTCAGATTCTGCAGTTGTTGTTTTTTTTTTCTGTTGTTGTTGTTGTTGTCATTTTGTTTTGTTTTGTTTTGTTTGTATTTTTGGATGTGAAGAGTATTGTCTATCATGAGTCCTTTGGAATTGTCTTGGATCATTGTATTGCTAAGAATAGCTAAGTCTATCACAGTTGATCATTGCACAACGTTGCTGTTACTGTGTAACTCTCCTAAGAACCTCCTAAATTGTCTTAGGCTGGACAAATTACTCCCTTTCATGTTTTTTTGGCTCTGTCACTTTAACAGTTGATTTGAGGCATCTTTTAAAAGTTTTTTGGAGGAATAAGTTAGGAGAGTCCAGTTCAGACACAGACTAAGCTACATTGTTTGTCTCTACTCCTACATGACTTGTTCTTGATGAATTCCATAAAGCATTTTTAAAACTAAAAAGTGACATGTGAATGCTAGGCACTATTGTTGCAGAAAGATAATTTATTTAACACTAGTATTCTCCAAAAATTTTATATAGTTGTCAATCAATGATAAAATACTCTCATCACAGAACAATAAACATTTGAAGTGAAGCACTGAGTAGTGGAAAAGCATATAATGGGTGAAACGGATAGCAAAATATTATCTACTCTGGTTTACTTTTGAGAACTTGAATCAAAGGCTCCATTAAAGATAGTTATAGCCATGTTGTTTTTTTTGTTGTTTATTTTCATGTAGCAAGGAAAAGACAAAGGATTGGTATTTGTATGATTCCTCCTAAAGCCTCCCAAAATATTTTGTGACTCTTCATTTTTTGGGGGGGCAGGGTTGAAGAAATGGACAAGAAAATCAGATTAGAAGGATTTCTCTATATAGAAGTAAGGAGCTACATATGGCAACAAAATCACGGACCTATCAAAGATGGGAAGAATAAGGTATCTGAATGTAGTTAAATTTTTCAATAAAAATTATACAAAATGAACAAATCATTTTTAAACCTTTACTTTTATAATTCTATTCAATACAACCAGATCTTTATTTTGTTTATAAGGAAGCTAACCTTAGTTAAGAATTCTAAATATTTTGGACCCGATTCACCACCTAATTCCCTCACTTAATAAGTGCCAGTAACTGAGATAAAGTGCATCTCATTCCCTTTTTTATGACCTGTAGTTGCCAAGATTTTTTTTCAAACTCTAAATCTGCTTTTTGTCAACCTCAAACTTTGTAAGGAATGATTTAACCTATTAAAAAGATACTGCCTTTCCCCCCATCTTTCCTCCAAGGTATATATGTATATATGTATGTATGTATGTATGTATGTGTGTGTATGTGTGTGTGTATTCTCATTATACCAAAAGTTTAAGTTAAGTCTGATGGGTAAAGGAGTAGGATACAAGTGGTTAGTGGTTGTAAATTCTGGGGTCAACACCAAATATTCTTTAAATCAGAGTTAAAATAAAAACAAACAAAAAAAAATAACTAACATCCTCTAGAAAGGAATTTAAACATTGGATTGTAAAAATTGTTGAATGGATACTTTTAGATTTGAGCATTGAATTCCTTTAACACTAATTTGTCATTTTATTTTGTCATTAAACAAGTACAACTACAACAAGAAACACATTGCCTAACACACTACAATCTGCTGCAATGAAAGATAAATTATAAGTTACAATGTGCTATCCTGCAAACAAACATCTTTTTTCTAATGAATCTATCATTCTTTGGGCTTCAAGTGCTTGAATATCTGTAATCTTATTATGGGGATTTAGGTAAGTGTGAATACTCAACCACATAAAAGAAAATTCATGTAATAAAGATACACTTGTGTGTGTGTGCTTTAATTTGTCTCCTTACTCCTTGAGTGTGATTACCCAAGTAGGCTATGTCTAAAGATCGTCATTACTTTAGGACAGCATTCTCTTATGGGAGGCACCAAAGAGCTCTATATGATGGCCATTTTCTTGAGGATATTCAAGAGTAGTCTTGTGGGAGTGGTTATTTAAGTAGCCCAAGGGGTGCTTCAGGTCTTCACAGTTCTCCATCTGTTTACCCATAGAACTGCTAGGAATAAATCATTTGCTATCATGAGTATCTCAGATATGGGAAATTTGTATTTAATAACAAAGTGATTCATAAAAGTTTGTTAGTAAATTTTAATTTTAAAATAGTGTTATTTCCCATTATTTTGATGATTAATATGAAGATTGTTGGTAGAAACAAAGGAAAATTGTTTTGAAAGTACCATCAACTATATATCTCTATGAAACACTGAAGTGATATGATAAAATCATCTCTCCCAAGCCTCTGAAGATGTCTGAAATCTTATGACCTAGTAAACTTAGACTTTCAAACACTTTTTATGCTATTGATTTGAATCATACATCCATAATGCTATTAGACTAAAAAATATATTGGGTCATATAGTCAGGCCCTATGGGTTTTCTTCCTTCTTGATAGCAAACATTATTATATTTTCAAAGTTGTACATATATGAAAATTACTGTCTTTTATATAGCTAGGATCAGTTAGTAATAAGATGCGATTGAGTAATAAGATGGACATTTACAATGCGATTTACAAATTTACAATTGTGTTTACATATATTAAGTGCTCAATAAATGTTTTTTAACAGCCTGATGGACTAACATGTGGCACCTAGAACTGCGTTCTAGAATTCCCAATGTGTTCTGTTTAGGTAACAGTAGAGTAAAATTGTAAATTCTTTTTTTTTCTGTATAATTCTCTTTTTCATGATTTCAGATTATGTTAGGTTTATTGGTTGGTCAATCATGCCTTTGACCAACATTGAGATAGCAGTCTACCAACATCTTTTTCACATAAACTCTGATGCATTATGTTAAGTGGCTTTCTATTGCCTAAGATAAAATATAAAATTCTGTTTAGTTTTTAAAACCCTAAATGACCTGACCCCAATCTAGCATTCCACCCTCATTAGACAGCTATTACTGCCTCTCTTTATTCTGTGAAGAAGCAAAACTGATTTTTTTTTGCTATCTGTCTCATATACTTGACTACAACCTTATTGAGTTCTTCTTTTCCTTTAAGACATAGCTATCATCTTACTCATGAAGTCTTTTTTGATCTTACAAATTGCTAGTTCCCTTCCTTTCAAAATACCTTGTAATTAACTATTGTTTATATATTTGCATTCATTCATTTTATATTTAAGGCATATGTATCCTTGTATGTGTATATGTCCCCATTATAATGTAAGAGTAGAAATGTGTTTTAATTTTTTGTACTCTTATCCCTAGCACCTAAAACAACATCTAGCACATACCAGGAGCTTTATATTACCTATTAATGGCTGATTGATTAAAATCAGCTAAATTAATCAATCAGAATATTTTGCATTGAGTAAATTATATGTGAAAGGCACTGCAATATCTTGTATTAGATAAGTGTTGGGCTTGGAGTTAAGATAGTATAGGTATCATTCCCTAGTCATGATTACAACTGTGTGAGCCCATCTAAGCCATTTAAACACTTTAAGCTATATAGTCCTCACTTGTAAATTGGAGATACTACCTCACCCATTCTTTTGTGTGTCAAAATCAAATGTGATGACTTGTCTAAAGTATTTTGTCAGACTGGAAGTGTTAGGTAAATCTGGGCTTTGTTATTATATCTCACAAACAGTGTCAGGAATGGTAAAGTATATCAAAGAAATGTAAGGGAATGCCACATGGTAGAATCTTTATTGGCTTTGGAGTTAGAGGACTTCATTTCAAATTCTACCCCTGATGCTTCTCACTTCTGTAATCTTGCAAGATTTGCTTAATTTTTTTGGAGCTCAGTTTCCTCATCTATAAGATGTGGAAGTTAGGTTATTCAGTCTCTTACAGCTCTTTCTCAAAATCTATGATTTAATTTTTTTTTTTTGTGGCATAGAATCTCAAGAAATGTATTCTTGGGGACAGCTAGGTGGTGCAGTGGATAAAGCACCAGCCCTGGATTGAGGAGGACTTGAGTGCCTGGCCTCAGACACCTAGTAAATGTAAAGTGTCTGAGGCCAGACACTCAAGTCCTCCTCAATCTGGGGCTGGTGTGACCCTGGGCAAGTCACTTAACCCTCATTGCCCTACAAAAACAAAACAAAGCAAAGAAACTTATTCTTTAGGGAAAGAACACTAATGAATGTGAATTAATGTAATGACTGTGGGTAATGCTCACTCTAAAGAGGACACTGTTGTAAAGAAAATATTTAAAGAACGCGGAACCTTAGTAAAGAATGAAGATGTTGGGTAGATAGAAAGGTGAGGGGGAAATTTTTAGCTTGTCAGAGTATAGATAGATAGTAAACAAAAGTATTCAACACAGAACTGATTACAGCAATATGGGAGAGGAAAAGGAGACTAGAATGACTGGTAACAGAAGGTTTGTCTCTCAAAGTACCAATTAACAATTAATTTGTGTCAAAACCATGATATCTCTAGGGATTCAAATACGGTTTGTTTCACTTATAATATTTTTAGAAGATTTAATATGTTGATTGCCATTTTTCTTTCAGAAAAAGAGGAGAATCAATAAATCAGGAAAGGGGATATAGTAGAAAACAAATCATGGGGGAAATAACAGAATGCTAAGTGAGAAAACTATAGATATTTAAATAAGAAATGAAGAGCTTAAGTTTTAGTTTTACCAGTAACTTGATGTATTACCCTGAGAATTATTGAACTTTAAAAAAAATTTTTCTCCAGTGCCAAGGAAATAAAGATCTTTGATGCCAATTTTATAGGGAATAGGTGCCTAATGATTGTTCATCATTTAACAATGAAATGTACTGTAAAAAATTACTTTTAACATTAAAAAGGTTCCTTACCCTTCTTGTACCTAACTTTCTTTTATCCCTTCAACCAAATAGCCACTTTCTGAATTACACACTACTCTGAAATGATGCATTGCTTTGAAGAAGCTGTGTCAACAAATCATTTTATTTTAGCAAGTAATATTTTAAAAATCCCCAGCTAATATCAAATTATTCTTTCAGGAAACTACTTTGAAACCATGAGTGTCACAAAAGGCTATATAGATTTTGTTGCTCATTATAACAAATCCTAATAAAATGACTGTGTTTATATATACTATACTCCTTATAATGAGGTTTGATTCACAATATTTTGTATTAGTGGATATATATACACACACACACACACATATACATATATATATATACATATACACACAAATATAACATATACATAGAGAGAGAGACATAAGAATATGAAAGCATACATATAGAGAGAGACATACATATACATACATATGTATGTACATATATGAAAAAGATAAAGAGTTTGACATTCTGGAATCAAGAAAGGAACAAGGAAAATTAATGTATAATGGTCAATGGAAATTATTTTACAAATGTTCTTACAATACTCTTAAATGTCACCTTTCTGTACAAATCACATTCCTATCTCCCTTTTCTTAAGACAAAAAAAGTGACTGTGATAGCATTCTTTGTTTGTCAAAAATTACAGATATGATATCATCCTATAAGAGAGTGCTATTTTCAGCCAAGAAGTGTCTTCCTGAAGTATTGTCAAAAAAGTTGAATATAACTGTTAGTGAAATAAAACCCCAGATGACTTTACTCTATAAATCCTAATACATGCAGTAAATTCATTTTTGATTATTATTTTCTTATTAAAAAGGAAGAACTATATTGTAGGAAATCTCTATACCTTGTTTCTACTAGCCTTGCCTTTGCTACCACTTTGCTATGCAGATCTGACTAAGTGCCCTAATATTTCTGAGACTCTCTTTATTTGTTAAAATGAGTAATTTGTAAAATAAGGATGACCTTAAAGTTATCATAACACCAAAATTTACATTTCTTTGATGCTAGACATTTGTTAAAATATAACAGCCTATAGGTGGACATTGATAAAATTATCTATGTCATTAATCTACCAAATGCTATAGATTCTCTAGTGAATAATGTTAATTTTCTAGGCTACTAAATTCAGCCTACTAATTCTGCCATCAATATCTTTGATAAGACATTGCACATGGAAAATCAGCTGAATCCAAAATTAATAAAGAAAAAAGAGGATTGTATTTGGGAAAGTGAATGGAATTCTTAATGATACCAAGTTGCTTCCTGACAACAATAATTTATCATTATAATGCTGATGATTGTCCAGGCATTCTAAATGGCTCTGATTCATGAAACCCAATATGAGAAGTATCTTCATTGCAAGGTGACATAAAGAGCTATAAAGAGGCATTATGGAAACAGGCAGACTGCATCATATTAACAATAATGACTTGCACAGGAACTTAACATGGAAGATGTTATTTAGGAAATGTATGTTTGGAAAGGTAATCCGCCAGTCATGTATTATGGCAAAAGAGTGGCATGTAGATATCCCAGATTGCTCCTCATCAATATTAAAAAACCTGGAGAAAGGATGAAGAGTTCAGATTTTTGTCTGGAAGGAGTCAATGAAATGATCTAGCTTAAGCACCACTTCATTTTATATATGAGGATGTCAAGACCCAGAGAAATCAAATTATTTCTCCAAACTTATACAGGAGGATGAGGCAGTTCCTCTTAATAAGCAAAAAAATGTCCTTCCAGACTTCCAATTCACTGTACAGAATACATATGAAATGTTTTTAAGATAATATGAATACATGACCTTCTTTATTCAGCCTTTTATAACTACTAGTTTACTTTAAAGTTCAACTAAAGCATGTGTGAAACCTTTCCAGGTAAACCCCATCACTGGTGTCTTCCAAAAAAAATGAAAAAAAAAGGGGGGGGGCAGTATTATTTGTTGTGTGTAGTGGGCAAATATTGTATACTTTAATAAAGTTGTTTTTGGTCCTTCTTCTCAAAGAGGACCATGATATCATGTGATATCCTGAGTTGTACTGATGTGTATTTAAGTGAGGAAGGTCTGTTCAAGGATACCAGTCTCACTCTTTCATCCTGAGCCATCGAGGTCCAATGGCAAGATACATATCAGGATGACTAGATATAGCTCAAGATGTTTAAGGCAATTATAGTTAAGTGACTTGCAGACAGCTAATAAGTGTCTGAGGTCATATTGGAACTAAGGTCCTCTTGCCTCCAGGACTAGTGCTCTATCCACTGGGCCACTTAGCTGACCTACTTTGATAAAATATAAGTTTTGTGGGCATTGACTTTTTCATTTTTGTCTTTGAATGCCTGGCATCTAAAAATGCCTACTTAAGCATTTAATGCATAGTAGACATTTAATAAGTGCTAGTTGCTTATGTGATTAATGGATATGGACAATAATTTCACAGGATGAGAAGGTAGGAATTATTAGTGAGCTGAAAATACATCAGTGAAATTTTATATCTATTGAAATACAAGAGCATTGGATGTCATATGAAATAATACCAGAAGAAGTAATCAAAACCAAACCAAAACAAAACAAAACAATATTGCTGGTGACTAAATTGTATATTGAAAAATATCAACAGCAAACATCCAGATTGAACACTATGAAAATTTAAATGTCAAGTTTACAAGCTTAGCCTCAAAGGAATCTCTCTCTCTCTCTCTCTCTCTCTCTCTCTCTCTCTCTCTCTCTCTCTCTCTCTCTCTCTCTCTCTCTTTCTCTCTTTCTCTCTTTCTCGATCTAGATCTCTAGATGTATGTAGATCTATATAGATATCTGCATCTATATCTACCTATAAATAAATATCTATATGCATCTATCTATCTATCTATCTATCTATCTATCTATCTATCTATCTATCTATCTATCTATCTATCTGGGTATCTATCTATCAATCTAAGAAGGCATCTTCCTATTCCTTCTTTGGAAAGGTAGGGAACTATATCTGTGGTTCATATATCAGAATTAGGGATGGTAAAGTTGGTGATGATATGTGACCAGGAAGTAGGTTTGAAGATGACAGAAGTCAACCCTTTGGCTTTTTTTTTTTGGCAAGAAATATTTATTTTATTTTTTCCAGTTACATGTAAGGGTAGTATTCAACATTCATTTTCATAAGACTTAGAGTTCCAAATTTTTATCCCTCCCTCCCTTTCCTCCTCCATCCAAAAGAGAGCAACCAATCTGATATAGGTTATATATGAACAACCCAAAAGTGCTCTTTTTATCGGTTCTTTCTATGGGAGTGGATAATATGCTTCATCATTAGTCCTTTGGGATTGTCTTGGATCACTGTATTGTTGAGAGTAGTTAAGTCATCCACAATTGCTCATTGAACAATAATGCTGTCACTATAAACAATGTCCTCCCAGTTCTGTTCACTTCACTATAAATCAGTTCATATGAGTCTTTCCAGGTTTTTCTGGTGTCATCCTCTTTGTCATTTCTTATAGCACAATACCCTTCCACTACAATAATATACAACAGCTTCTTGATTCATTCCTCAATTGATGGACATTCCCTTAATTCCCATAAATATTTTTTGCACAGTTTTCCCCCTTTTCTCTTTTTCACAATTACTATTGTTAACTGTTTCCCTCCATCCTATTCCCTTCCCGATGATATTTACACTAATATCTATCTTCTTTCACCCTATCCCTCTTCAAAAAGGATTTTGTCTGTTTGTCCCTTCCCCCAATATGCCCTACCTTCTTTTGCCCCTCTCTCTTTATCCCCTTCCCCATCTATTTTCCTGCAAGGTTAGATAGATTGCTCCACCCGAATGAGTGTTTATATTATTCCCTTCTTGAGCCAATTCTGATGAGATTATGGTCTTTGAGCCAATCCTGATGAATGTTAGGCTGATTTAATGCCCAGATTAAATAGCTTGCTTCACCCAATTGGGGGGGGGGGGGAGCGTGTATTAATCCCTCCTTCAGAAAACTCTGATGAGATTAAAGACTTTGAAACTATTCTGATTAGTGTAAAGTTCATTTACTGCCCTGATCCTCCCCCATCTCTTCCCCCACTCCATAAGCCCTTTCTTGTTTCTTTCATGTGGGATTTCATCCCATGCCACCTCTACCATTTCTCCACACCCAGTGCATTCCTCTCACCCCTCAGTTTTACTCTAAAGATGTCATCATGGGGAATCTAGGTGACACAGTGGACAAAGCATCCATCCTGGACCCAGGGGGACCTCAACCAAAACCTGAGCTCAGACACAAGACAGTCACCCACTGTATGACCCCAGGCATGTTCCACAACTCCAATTTTTTATAGTTCTCTAGGGTCTTCTTTTTGAAAGTCAAATTTGCCATTCATTTTAGGCCTTTTCATCATGAATACTTGAAAGTCCTCTTTTTCATTAACGTCCCATTTTTTCCTCTGAAAGATTATGCTGAGTTTTGTTGGGTAGGTCATTCTTGGTTGTAATCCCAATTCCTTTGTCCTCTGGAATATCATATTCTATGCCCTCTGGTCCTTTAATGTAGAAGCGGCTAGATCTTGTGCTATCCTGACTGGGGCTCCACAGTACTTGAATTCTTTCTTTTTGACAGTTTGCAATATTTTCTCCTTGACTTGGGAGCTCTAGAATTTGGCTATATTATTACTGGGAGTTTTCTTTTTGGGATCTCTTTCTGGAGGTGATTTGTGAATTATTTCAATTTCTATTTTCGCTTCTGCTTCTAGAATTTCAGGGCAATTTTCCCTGATAATATCTTGGAAGATGATGCCTAAGCTCTTTCCTTGATCATGGTTTTCAGGTAGACCAATAATTTTCAAATTATCTCTCCTGGACCTATTTTCCAGGTCAGCAGTTTTTGCCAGAAGATATTTCACAGTGCCCTCTATTTTTTTTATTCATTTGGATTTGCTTTATTGTGCCTTGGTTTCTCATAAAGTCACAGGCTTCCATTTGTTCAATCCTAATTCTTAGGCAATTATTTTCATCAGAAAGCCTTTACATTTGGCTTCTCAAGTTGTTGAGTTTTTTCTCATGGCATCATTCCAATCATTACATGTCCTATGGCATTATTTGGATGTTTTTTGGAGCAATCATGTCATGAGTTCCAGAGCTCTCTGCCTTTCCTCCACCATTTTGGCTCTGCAAACCTTTGGCCTTTTCAACAGCTTTTTTACTAAACTAAGTTGCTTTGGCAATAGGGGAGTGACACTGATTGTAGCCAAGAGGAAGAAGAATCCTCCTTCTCTTCCTTTAACATAAAGAGTAGGCAGAGTTTTAAGGAGAAGCTTGTAGTGATTATGAAGAATCATTGAATACTCTAACTTTAGGAAATCTGCAGGATTTTATGCGTGGTAATAAAATGGTTTAGAGTCCATAAGTCTCCAGTAGATCTTTTCAGGTCAAACACTTCTATTTCTTCTCTTCTTCTTGAAAGTATTCTAAATTATAAGGGAGAAACACACAATACTGAAATTCATCTTTTAATTGTTTTCTCTTTGTATCCTTGATGTCTAAGCCAGATCCCTCTAACCACTCAGCACTTAGTAAATACTTGTCAGTTTGAATTAAATTGAATTAATTTCAGTAGAATTGAAGGACGCAAGAGAATTGGGTGGTAGTTCTGGTTTTACAGTTTAAGAGTTCTGTTATCTTCAGTGAGCCATCTCAATCCCCCCATTTTATTCTTGTATAAAATGTGTAGTAAATCTGGACAAGTTCTAAATTCCCATCCAGTATTAATGTCCTTGAGATTTCTGAATCACATGTTAAACTGCTTTATTATGATTTACAAAGAAAAATAATAAATTGTATTTCATAAGTTTGCAACTGCTCAAATCATTTTCTAGAACATCTTTGTACCTAGTAGAGGTTGTCAAAAATCAGAAAACCCTATTAACTTTATGTTTGCGTAATTTCTTATAGCTTTAACACAATCAGTTCAATTCAATACTTATCAATTCCTAATTTATGTGAGGGAACTGTCAGGACCTGTGATTTATTTCAGATCTTTAGTTCTATTAGAAAAGGATTGGAAAATATTAGACTCAATGATATGCAGTATAATGTTCCCTCTCTAATCCACACAGTTGCAATCAGAGAACTGTTAGCCAGCTGCATCTGGTTTGATTACACTTTAGAAGATAATCTCCCCAGAGCACATTCTAGTGTAAAGTGAATTAGATAATCCAATTTTAAGGCTATAGGAAAATAGAAGAATATAGAAAAGTCCATTCAAGAGAAATACATTAGCCACTATGTTGTGTAAATTACTTATTACAAGGTCTAAAATAAATGAATAGTGTTTAATCTCCCCAAATATCAATCTTCACATAAGTGTGGTTGAATAATTTCACTGGAAACTATTTTTAAAAAGCATGAGAAGTCAAACCAGTCAAAATTACTACTTATTCTCTCTGAACTTCTGAAGAGATTATGTTATATTATAGTAAATAATTTAATTTGTTTTTCATTAAAACTTTTTCTACCAAATCTTTGTAGATATACTGCTTTGACATAGCAGACACTGCCCAGTTAATACCCAAAAAAACCTCCCACAAAGTACTTTCTCTTAAGTAGTTGAGCAAAATTGATAGAATTATTGTGAAGACATTTTTGAAAAAACATTTATTAAGAGAGGAAAACTGTGTGCTTTAACAGGAATAAATTTCTATTGATTTAGCCATTACATATAACCTGAATTTTGTAGTCATTCCAGACTGCTTTCATTTACATTAGATACATTGGTACAATTGTTTTTCACATTGTTCTTTTGGCTTCACTCTCTTCCCTTAACATGATTTCATACAAATCTTCATTTTTTCCCTCTGAAATCTTACCCTTGTCTATATCCCCAAGAATATTTAATTTTCTTTATTGAGTTAATTCTGATAAACATTTAGTAAGCACCTGGCATTTGCCAGAAAATGTCCTTTAATTATTATTCCATTACTAAAATATACTAAATGATCATGAAAAAATCTTATAGGAATTAAACTAGCTCCTAATTTGAAACTTTAATTAGCAATGCCTACCTTATTAAATATTAACACTATGTTTATGCCTTGATAACTGAGATTAAAATTATACAATTGGGGATAATTAGCTATTTGTATTAATTATTTCATAGATTTCACCAAATTTTATAGCAAAAAATAACCTTAGAATTTTTCTTAACAATACAATTTGTTGCTCCTGATAATAAAAGAATATTCATGTGAAGAATTTATGAAAATGTTTGAATTGTCAGATTATGTGAGATAGTCTTGCCCTTATTAATTTTTTTCTAGCCATAAATTCTTTAAATTCTTTATTTTGCTTAGGGATTTACTAAGGGTTTTCACATATGTTGTCTCACCTGATTTTGACAGTAACTCTGATATGCATAGGTCAGATTTATTCTTTTGCTACAAGGTAAGATATCCTGTACTTAGGAAATTAAAATGAACATAAATCCTTGTCCATAGGGGCCTCTCAGTCAGAATCAAGAGTGATTTCAGAGGGACAGAGCGAAGATGACAGAGGGAAGAAAAAGAGGAAAGAAAAAGTTACTCACCTGAGCTCTCCCCCAAACCTTTACAAATAATTTAAAATAATGTAATAAGAAAGTTCCTAGAGGAACAGAGCTCACGAAAGGACAGAGTAAAATAATTTTATAGCCAAAAACAACTTAGAACATCAACAGGGAAGGTTGATTGTAGTGGGGTGAGAGTGGAATGTAGTCCAGCATAGGACACACCAGCACAGACTCAGCCCCAGAAAACCAGTATTATGCCTTGGTAACCAATGAATCAGCAAAAGCAGTGAACATTTATGGAATTCTCAGCCCAAAGGTGGAAAGGTGGTGGAATAACTGGTGAGAAGGAAATTATAGGCGTCTTTATGCTGGCACTGAAGCAAGACATTGTTTCTTTGCACATACTCAGATCCAAGTTACATTCTTGTATGGCAGTCACAGGGCAGGGAGAAGCACTAGCACAAAAAAGCTTGCAGTGACCTCAATGTATTAATGATGCTCCTCAAAATTCCAGGGCATAAAAAAAATCACTTTTGGTCACTCAAATCCCAGAGCACAGGCCAGGAGAGTAGTAAACACAGCTCAGCTTAAATCATGCCATCTAGAAGCAAATGAAAACTTACAGGTCCCTAGAAGTATCTTTAAAAACAATTGCCAAAACCTTTGAAACAATGAACTTCCAATCTGGAACTGGAAGCAGAACCCTAATTTTTTTTCCAGTGCAATGGGGCTTGCCCAGGGTCACATACCTAGTAAGTGTCAAGTGTCTGAGGCCAGATTTGAACTCAAATCCTCCTGAATCCTGGGGAGGTGCTTTATCCACTGCACCACCTAGCTTCCCCCAGCAGTACCCTACTTAACAAAGAGTTAAAAGTCAAGAAATTCACTGCAAAATGAGTAAACAACAGAAAAATGTATGACCATAGAAAGCTACTATGGTGATAAGACAGATCAAAACACATATTCAGAAGAAGATTAAAAAAGTCAAAACTCCTACAACCAAAGCCTCTAAGAAGAATATAAATTGGTCTCAGGCCACAAAAGAGCTCAAAAAGGTCTTTGAAAATAAATTAAAAGAAGTAGAGGAAAAATTCTAAAGAGAAATGAGAATCCTGCAAGAAAATCATGAAAAAAAGTCAATAGCCTGTTAGAGCCACAAAAAATACTGAAGAAATAACACCTTAATAACAGAGTAGGCCAAATGGTAAAAGAGGTAAAAAAGACAATGAGGAGAAGATCAGCCAAATAGAAAAGGAGGCACAAAAATCCAATGAAAAGAAAAAATAAATAAAAACCTCCTTAAAAAGTAGAATTGGCCAGATCGAAAAGAAGATAGAAAACCTCACTTGAAGTAATTCACTAAAAATTAAAATTGATCAAATGGCAGCTAATAACTTTATGATAAATCAAGAAGCAATAAACCAAAACCAAAAAGAATTTTAAAAAGAGATAATATGAAATATCTCATTGGGGAAAAAATGACCTGGAAAATAGATCCAGGAGAAATAATTTTAAAATTATTGGAATATATAGTAGCCATGATTTTTAAAAAATCATCTTTCAAGAAATTATCTTGGAAAACTGCCCTGATATTGTAGAACCAGAAAATAAAATCAAAATTGAAATAATCTAGTACACACTTCTGGAAAGAGATCAAAAAATGAAAACTCTCAGCAATATGATAACCAAATTCCAGAGTTCCCAGGTCAAGGAGAAAATATTGCAAGTGGCCAGAAAGAAATAATTTAAGTACTATAGAGCCACCATCAGAATAATACAAGATTTAGAAGGTAATACATTAAAGGATTTGAGGGCTTAGAATATGATATTTGACAGGGTAAAGGAATTAGGCTTACAAACAAGCATCACCTACTCAGAAAAACTGCCCTTTTGGCAGGGCAGGGTGGGGCAGGGAAATTGGCATTCAATAGAAAAAAGGACTTTCTGGCATTTTTGATGAAAAGACCTGAGCTGAGTAGAAAATTTGACTTTCAAATACAAGACTCAAGAGAAGCCTAAAAATCATAAACAGGAAAAGGAAATCATAAGGGATTTCAAAAGGTTAAACTCTTTACATTCCTACATAGGACGATTATACTTGCAACTCATAAGAGTTCTCATTATTAGGGAAGTTGGAAGGAGTATATATTGGCATAGGGCATAGATTTGAGTTGAATATGAAGGGATGATATCTAAACAAAAAACAAAAATGAGGGGTGAGAGAGGAAGGGGAAGGTGGAATGAGGTAAATAATCTCACACGAAAGATGCAAAAAAAAAAGCTTAGACAGTGGAGGGGAACATGGGAGAGTGAAGGGGAGTAAGAAAAATATTTTTGAGGAGGGACAGAGTGAAAGCAAATACTGAATAGAAAAAATGTTTTTGGGAAATAGGCTGGCAAAAAATATAGTTAGCAGTAGTAACTGTGAAAAAAATTCTAGCAAGTTTCTCTGATAAAAGCTTTGTTTCTCAAACTTCTAGAGAGCTGAGTCAAATTTCTAAAACATGAGTCATTCCACAACTGATAAATTACCAAAAGATATGAACAGTTTTCAGGTGAAATAATCAAAGCTATATATAGCCATCCAAAAAAAAATGTTCTAACTCAATATTGATTTGAAAGATTAAAGTCAAAACAATTCTGGAGCACTGTCTGTACTTATTAAATCTGGTAATGGAACAGAAGAGGAAAATGACAAATATTGGAGCGGATGTAGGAAAATTGTACATTAATGAATTGTTGGTGAAATTGTAAATTGATTCAATTATTCTGTTGAGCAATTTGGAACTATGGTCAAATGCACACTTTTTAAGTTAGCAATAACACTACTAGGTCTTTATCCAAAAAGAAATAATAATCAAAACAAAACAAAAAATTGAGAAAAATTAAAAAGATCTCTATAGGTACAAATTTTTTTATAGCAGCTCTTTTATGGTGGCAAAGAATTGAAAATTGAGGGGATGTCTATCAATTGGGGAATGGCTGAATAAATTGTGTTATGTGATTATAATTGAATTTTATTGTGGTATATGAAATGATTAGCAGGATGCTATCAGCAAATCCTTGAAAGACTTACATGAGCTAATGGAAAATGCAATGCACTGTGTATGAAAAACATCAATGTTGTGGGATGATAAGTTGTGCATGTCATATCTTTTCTCAACAATACAATGATCCACAACAACTGAGATGAACTTATGATGAAGAATGTTATCCATTCCTAGAGAAAGACCTGATGGTGTCTGAATCTAGATTGAAGCACATGTTTTACTTGAGGTTTTTAAAAAATTTTTTGTCTGTTTTCTTTCACAAGATAATTAACATGGAAATAGTAAAAGTAAAGATTTATCTCAAACCTCAGCTTTTCCACATGCTTTTAAGGAAAAAAAAACTAAGCTAATAGAGAATATTTGTATAACTATCTAATTTTCACACAGCAATTTACATATAAAATCTCATTTGTTTCTCACAACAACCCTGAGACATAGGTGCTATGATTATGCCCATTTTATAATTGAGGAAAAAGAGATTTACAGGGATTAATATCAAATTCTGCTTCAGACTGGTACAAGGCATATGATATTGGCAAGTCATTTAAGCATTCTCACTTTGATTTCCTTACTTGAAAAATGAAGATAATAAAATGGAGAAAATAATATGTATTTCATGGTGTTGTCATGATATCTAATTGACACAATGTATGAAAAATCATTTAGAAAATTTTACATGCTATGGCAATTCTAGCTGACTATTTTCTTCTTGAACTCTTTCAGACACAGAGATGATCATTACCTTGATCTTATCTGATCATTACTCAGAGTTATCATACTCTGAATTTCTTCTATTTCACAATGACCTCCTACCATCTCTCCCAGTGCTTTATATCTTTTAAAACCTGTTCACCTGGAGTGGTTTGGTGGTGCAATGAATAAAGCACTGGCCCAGGATTCAGGAGGACTTGAATTCAAATCTGGCCTCAGACAATTGACACTTACTAGCTGTGTGACCTTGGGCAAGTCACTTAACCCTCATGGCCCCACAATAAAAAAAAAAAAAGGAAAGTTAAATAAATTGGTCTTTGGGGCAGCTAGCTGGCACAGTGGATAAAACACTGGCCCTGGATTCAGGAGATCCTGTGTTGAAATCTGGCCTCAGACACTTGACACTTACTAGCTGTGTGACCCTGGGCAAGTCACTTAACCCTTGTTGGCCCCCCCCCAAAAAAAAGGCAATGTAAAACCTATTCATCTTATCCCCACCCTCAAGCCACTAGACCCTTCTTTATTTTCCAAGACAATTACCTCTTATGTGTTCCCTTTTCTTCCATTCTCAGTCTTATCTTGATAGTTAAGCAGTTTAACCACATATAATTAGCTTCTGGTTAATTCTTTGTTCCCTTGTCTTATCTCCTGTCACCATTGATCAACACCTAAACTTAGATTCTCTCCCATCATTTTCTTTCTATATGAGCATGCTGCTGAACACACCAAGAAAAACTCATGTAACTGTTTTGGCTTGATAAGTCAATCAAATCAACATTTATTAAGAGTCTACCATTTGCCAGGAATGGGATAATAATAAGCACTAGATAATTGCAAATAAATGTATCTTATCTCAACTAAGGCTCCCGCATTTCAAGACAATGACTTGGAGACATGGGTGGGGCCCTGTGCTTGGAATCAGAAATATCTCAATTTAAATCAGGCCTCAGAGACTCCCTAGCTATGTGACCTCAGTCAAGTAATAATTTCTTTCTGTCTCAGTTTCCTCAATTTTAAAATGAGAACAATAGCACATAGCTTACAGGGTTTTTCTGAGTATCAAATAAGTTAATATTTTTTTAAGTGCTTAGTACAATGCCTAAGGTACTGGGTTTTATGTAAATACTGATTCCATTCTAATATCCAATAAACCTTGGTCAGATAGGATCACCAACACAGAAGTGCTCCAACGTGAGCAACTTCCGAGCATCTAGACTGTATGCTACTGAAACAAAGAGGGCTGTGTTGGCTCAGTTATGTGCACCGCATGCAAAACAGGCGCATTCCTAAAGACCTACTCTGTGGCAAGTTAGCCTCAGGCCAAAGACCTGCTGGATGCCCCCAGCTTCGCTAAACAGAGACTTGAGGGCTCTGGGAGTAGACATTGGCAGCTAGGAGGAGATGGCCAAGGACTGCGCCCAATGGAGTTCAGTACTCAGGAGCAGCTTGTGCACAGCTGAGATGGGCCTTCAAGCTCCAGAGGAAGAAAAATGAATGAGATGCAGGAACCTACGGGCGACAGAGAGTGCAGTTTTCTGATGTCCTCATTGCAGCAGGAGCTGTGGCTCCCATATGGGTCTGCACAGCCACACTGTGGCTTGTGGCTCTTCAAGGCACTGATCTATGGTCGTCTGCAACTGGTGGAACCCTACTACTATTACTACTACCACTACTACTATTATGTGCCAGGTACTGTGTTAAGTGCTGAAGATACAATTTACAAAAAACAGATAGGTCCTGTTCTCAAGCAGCTTAAAATCTAAAGGGTAGGAAAGAACTCACAAAATAAATCAGGAAAGTAGTGTCGGTAGACATTATTATTGAATTACAAACTTTATTAATAATATAAACATTACTTATGGTAAACTTCCTTCCTCCCAAGGGTGTCAATTCCATCTTTTGAATAAAAGGTTTTTAAATATTTGAGGTAGAATATAAGAGGTTATGGAGTGTAGGCTTCTTATTCTGTGGAGTTGAACAGCTATGGTATGATAGCAGATGAAAAATGGAATGAATCCAATTTCTGCCCTCTTTGAAGGAAGAACTTGGCAGAAGTTTGTTGCTTTACCCTCTATGCTTTCCCTCCTTAGTCTTTCCTCTTTACACAAAGCTTTCTAGATTCTTTCCTCAGACTTCTTCCACCCACTCTCATGCACTCAGCTCAGCAAAGGAACATGTTTCTTTCTTTTCTGAGAAAAAAAATAAAGATCATCTTTGGTGAGTTCTCTTTTCTCCCCAACTCCATACATTCACATACCCATCATGATAACTCATTTTTTTTCTTTAAACTCTGGTCAACAAATGGTCTTTCTCCTTTTCAAGGTTAACTCTGAAATTTTTGTTCTTTATCCCATCCTATCTTCCTTTAATAGTTCCTCTATCTCTAATCTTTAGTCTTCAAGCAATAAATTGGTAGATATTTATTGTCTTATCTACCTCTTATATTTTCTTGCCCCTAACACCTAACAGGACCAGGTATCCTTCATCCTCAAAGCAAAGCAAAGTACAACAAAACTATTACTTGAGCCTACCCTTCTCTGAGTTCTTGTCCTACATTTCTTCTTCATTTTATAGCTAAACTCTTAAAAGAGTTGTCTATACATGTTGCCTTCATTTCCTCATCCCTTAGACCCTTGCAGTCAGTCTTCCAACTAACTGACTCAGCTCCTACTAACATCACTAATGATTTCTTCACTGCTAATTCCAATGGGGTTCTCTCTATTCTCATTCTTCTAGATCTCTATGCAGTTTTGACACTATTGATGAACCCCTCTTCCTGGATAGTGTGGGGACCAATTTTTAATTGGGAAGTGCTAGCTAAGCGGCTCACCACAATATTGGGGCAAGGAAGGAGACTGGCAGCCTTCCTCAAAACAGAACAAGATTTATTTTAACAAGAACGAACTCAAAAAAAAAAAAAAACGCAAACAGGATCAGTAGGATCAAGGGAAAGGAAATAAAATGGGGAAAGGGAAATTATAATACCTGAAAGAATACCACCACCCAGGAATCAGCTGAAAATACACAGCAGAACACCTGTGGCTTTCCAGCTTCCACCTCGAATGCCCAATTCTCCTGCACCAAACCTAGAAACACCCTACACAGTCCCAGCCAATGGGATGGCCACTCTGACAGTCACATGACTGCTCTCACTAGGCTTCCAATCATTATAATTTTGCCAGGCCCATGTAGGCATTGGTGAGTGGTGATGAGGTGAGGTGCCCCAGCCCTGGCAATGGCTACAACCAGTGAGTGGAGTACCGTGCAGTTTGTGGAGCCCCAGGCCAGTGCACTCCGAAGCATAGAAACCTCAAATAACAATTAATTCTTTATAATAGTCAATCCTCCCTTGATGACTCTGATCTTTTTTTTTTCCCAGAGTAATGAGGGTTAAGTGACTTGCCCAGGGTCACACAGCTAGTACTGAACAAGTATCTGAAGTCAGATTTGAACTCAGGTCCTCCTGAATCCAGGGCCAGTGCTTTATCCACTGTGCCACCTAGCTTCCCCTCTTGATCTTTTTTGATTTTCTTACTTGCGTAACTGCCCCTTTTTAGGTTGCTTTACAGGAAAATCAATATCCTTCTACTCATAAAATATAGGAATATAGCCAAGGTTCTGTGCTTGTCTTTCTGTATCCTTACTCTCTTCTCTCTTTTGGTGCAATTATTAGTTCATTTGTGTAGATAATCCCCTGATCTGTACATGCAGTTGTAATCTCTGTTCTGAACTCTAATACTATATAAGCTGACATTGCATTTTTTTTCAAATGAGGAATATTTTCAAATGAGCATTTCCTAAAGAACTAGAAAGCTTACCATAACTAGGGATTTCAAATGTAGAATGGAGTGATACCTTTCTGGGATGTTATGAAAGGAATTTTGTTCAATTGTAGGTCATATTAAAGAAGATCTGAACTCTTTTACCATGTCTCATATCTTCTATTAAACATTTAATTGATTACAATGGTATTCTTTTATTATTTGCTTATGATTGAGTTAAGACAGAAAATGAGAGCATGAAATCTTAACTTAAAAATATAAAGATATTTTAGGACTAAAAATCATCATACTGTTATGTGTAATATGTGTAAACTTAAGGAGAGATGAATAATGTTCTTTGTCATTATTTTATATAAAATATTTTACCATAAAACTTTATGAAAATTTTTGATGGATTTTAAGGTTTAACAATTTAATGTGGGTCCAAATATAATGCTGACAATATAAGAGCAAAAAATGTATTCTGGCTGGCCCTGAACAAAGAGAGAATTCTTTGCCAGAGCCTATTAGTTCACATCAACAGCAAAACTGCTTATTCTAGCAAAATATTTCTGCTCATTATTTTCTTGTGTTATATAAGACTATTGATATTAGTCACATCAAGGTCACTAAAACCTATTTCATTTCTGACCTTTACATATTCCAAGTCTCTGTGCTTTTTGACTTATCATAGAATTTTTGGAAAGAATGCTCATTGTGTATGATACCTCAAAGGGCTTCCCAAGCAACTAACAAATGGAGTTGCTGTAGAAATTACAAAATAATGTACTCCTTACAAAATGAGGTCAAGATCATGGCTAACCTATAGCTCAATTTTCACTATTTGACAAATACTTCATGTGCAGGAGAGCTAGTTTATTTTCAATCTTGCTGAGATACTAGAATTGTTCTTTTAATGGGCACGTGTGTTTTAGTCCCATATTAAAAACAAAAAATACTTTCAGTTATGAGTGTGTTCTGAAGGCTGAATATCAGGCCAAAATAATTTTCATGATAAGTGTATTTAACATGTATATAGGTATTTAAAGGATTTTCACTGAAGATGAAGGAAGCTACTTCAACATTAAGATTTCTGAGGCTTGAAACAAATGATATATTTATAGGTAAAATTATGTATATAATACTGGAAAAACCTGTTGGTATTCAATTAGATTACTGTTCAATTTAAAGGTTTTTCTAAAGCAGATGGATCTAAGACATTGTTGTTAGAGAAAAGAGAAAGTGAAAACATTCAATTCTTCAATAATTATTTTGATTCAGTCACCTTCATGAAATCAAAGGAATAAAATTTATTTTAATAAGTTTTATCTTATTAATTTAATATTACTTATGTTCTGAAACAAAACCCTGGAGATAAGTTATCCTGATTGGTGACTGAATTAGTACAAACTTACCTTATCCCCTGTTTTTAGCCAGTTTTGGACAATGTTCCATAACCTGAGATATCTTCTGATCCCTCCTGCCATTGTAGTCCCACTATTTCTACTTACTGATCTTAGAACATTAGTCAAATCAATACTACCATTATTTTTGGAAAAATACTGCCAAGTAAATACATTATATCTCCATCTGTAATTCATGTTATTCCAAAGTCCAAAATTACTTTATTGGTCCAACATTCCCCTGAAAGTGTTGAGATCAGGGACTGCCTGCCTCATCTTTGTATTTAAATCCTCTTGCTCTACCACAGTTACCTGTCACATAGTATATAATTAACTACTTTTTTCATCCATTCATGACTACATGTAGTGAATTTTTTCCTTTATTGCTGTTTCTTAGTACTCTTTTCGTTGCCAAAAAAATAAGATTTTGTGTGTATTCAAATATACATAATAGTGAAAACTGCAAAGTAGCTTCTCACAAATGAAGCTCAATCCAACAATTTAAAATGCCTAGGACGATTATAAAATTATTAAAATCCAAGGCATGCTCTTACTTTCTGGACAAGTTAGGACATTTTTAGAGTAAGTGGTAAATAATTTTGAAACCATATTAACTATAATGTTTTTTTAAATAACATTCTGAGCTTGTTTCCATCTGTTCTTTCTGTATCAATCTCATTTCTAAGTGTGTGTGTGTGTATATATATATATGTATACACATATATTATATACACATATGTGTATATATATATATATATATATATATATATACACATGCATGTAACTATGTGTGTATCCCTTTTTTCCCTAATTATTTTTGTAACTAAATTTTTTTTAAGTAAGTGGAAGTAAAAAAAAAGGTTGTATCTGAAAACATATGCAATATTTTCTATCCATAGTGAACATTTCATTTTTTCCCATATTTCTCTGGAAACTTAATTTTCATTGGTTCCAATAGGTCACTAATATTCCATTACATTCAGGCACTGCAATTTGTTTAGGCACTTTTCTATTAACGTGGGATCTGTTTTACTTAATTTTTATTTTGCAGTGATTAAAAATGTTACTATGAATATAATGTGATGAAGGAGTATATTTATTATCACCTTAGGATATAAATTTTTTCATTTTACAATTAGAAATTTAAAATTATCTTGCTATAATTTTTATGGCTATGTATACTTTCACCCAGATGGACATCTAGAGTTGGAAGGCAGCTCAAAGGCAAACTAGATGACAATTTACCACAACAAAGTTCCTCTCTCTCTAAAAACAAACAAACAAACAAAACAGAAAACAACAAACCAGACTAAAGTGGAGCCTAAATAAATAAAGGTTCAATGAGATAGATAGACTGAGTGATAGATAGATAGTTGAATAAATACATAAATATGTGCATAAATGAAATATCTTTGCTTGAAACAATTTTTTAGGTAATAAAATTGTTTCCTCCCATGGCAGTGAATTCCATTTTTAAAATATATCTAATTTTCAGGAAATATTCCCTAACATCTTCCATGAAACATTCTTTTCCTCAAAATCTGCCTATAATTCCTATTTCCATCTTCTTTGGCCAATCAGGACAAATCTATGTTCCCCTTTCCTCTTGAAAGTACTTCATCACTTGAAGAAAGTTCTTTTCTACTACTTCACTGCCTAATGCTATTGTTTTCCAGGTAAGTGATCTATGCATTGATCACCATATGACATTTTCAATTCTTCTCACTATCTTGGACTACTCCTCTTAGTTGTATCTAGAGGAACTGCATTCTTGAATGCTGCCTATCTTTTTTTCTTTAATCATAAATTTATTTTGTCATATTCTAATTACATGTAGAGATATTTTTCAACATTTGTTTTTATAAGATTTTTTTTTTTTTTAGTGAGGCAATTGGGGTTAAGTGACTTGACCAGGGTCACACAGCTAATAAGTGTTAAGTGTCTGAGGCCGGATTTGAACTCAGGTACTCCTGACTCCAGGGCCGGTGCTCTATCCACTGCGCCACCTAGCTGCCCTTATAAGATTTCTAATTCCCAATTTTTCTCCCTCCCTCCCTTCTCTCCCTCTTCCCCAAGACAGCAAGCAATCTGATATAGGTTATGTATATACAATCACATTAAGCATATTACTGAATTCGTCATGTTGCGAAAGAAGAATCAGAATAAAAGGGAAAAACATCAAAAAAGAAAAACAACAAACAAAAAAAGTAGAAACAGTATAGTTCAATCTGTATCCAAAATCTACAATTCTTTTTCCTGGATGTGGAGAGCATTTTCCATCATGTGTCCTTTGAAATTATCTTAGATAATTGTATTGCTGAGAAGAGTTAAGTCTACCACCATTGATCAACACACAACACTATGGATATTGTGTACAATGTTCTCCTGGTTCTGCTCATCTCACTCAGCATCAGTTCATGTAACTCCTTCTAGGTTTTTTTGAAATCTGTCTGCTTATCATTTCTTACAGCACTATAGTCTTCCATTACATTCTTATACCACAACTTGTTTAGCCATTCCACAATTAATGGGCACAGCTTTTCCAACAATTATCATTTTCCATTTTGTGCTATTAGTCAATCTGATATGTGTGAGTTGTTTTAATTTGAATTTCTCTAATCAGCAGTGATTTAGAACATTTTTTTTCACATGGAAATAGATAGCTTTGATTTCTTCATCTGAAAACTGCCTTTGACTAGTTCTAAATTGGAGAATGACTTCCATTCTTAAAAATTCCTATTTAGTTTTTAATGCTTCTCTTGAGTCCTGAATTTGAAGATCAAATTTTCTGTTCAGTCCTGGGCTTTTCTTCAGGAAATCTTGAATGCCCCCTGTTTCATTGAATGTTCATCTTTCCCCTTAAAGATTATACTCAGGGCAGCTAGGTGGTGCACAGGGCAGCTATGTGGCACATGGGGCAGCTAGGTGGCACAGTGGATAGAGCATCGACCCTGGATTCAGGAGTATCTAAGTCCAAATCCGGCCTCAGACTCTTAACACTTAATAGCTGTGTGATGCTGGACAAGTCACTTAACCCCAATTGCCTCACTAAAAAAAAGTTAATTAATTTAAAAAAAAGATTATGCTAAATTTTGCGGTGTATTTGATTCTTAGTTGCAATCCAACCTCCTTTGCCTTCCAGAATAGATATTCCAAGCCTGCGGATTCTTTAAGTTTGAAGCTGTTGGGTGATGTGTAATCTTGAGTGTGACATCTTGATATTTGAGTAATTTTTTTTTCTGGCTGCTTCCATTATTTTCTCCTTCACGTGATAAATCTGGAATTTAGCTATTGTATTCCTTGGAGTTATTGTTTTTAGGGACTCTTTCAAGTGGTAATTGGGTAATTCTTTCATTTATTATTTTAGCCTCTGGTTCTAGGACATTGGAGCTGTTCTTGAAAATGTTTTGTGATATGTTGTACAGGTTATTGATCATAATTTTCAGGTAGTCCAATAATTCTTTGTCTCTCCTGGATCTATCATTCAAGTCACTTGTTTTTTGTTTGTTTTTCTGATGAGGTATTTTATACTTTCTTCTATTTTTATATTCTTTTGATTCTGTTTGAACTATTCCTCATGCCTCATGCAGTCAAAAGCTTCGATCTGTCCAATTCTATTTTTTTAAGGAATTATTTTCTTCAGTCATCTTTTGTACCTCCTTTACCATTTGGACATTTCTAATTTTTAATTTTTGTTTTCTCCATGGTATTTTCCCCCATTTGGCTAATTTTACTCTTTAAGGAATTGTTTTCTTCAGCATTTTTAGCTTTGTTTTGTTTTCTTTTTATTCCAAGCTATTGACTCTGTCTTATATAACTTTGATGCCTTTTCCCATTTTTCTTCTACTTCTCTGACATGATTTTTTTTGTTTGTTTTTGTGAGGCAATTGGGGTTAAGTGACTTCCCCAAGGTCACACAGCTAGTAAGTGTTAAATGTCTGAGGCCAGATTTGAACTCAGGTCCTGACTCCAGGGCCAGTGCTCTATCTACTGTGCCACCTAGCTGCCCCTCTGACATGATTTAAAAAATCTTCTTTGAGCTCTTTCAAGAAAGCTTTTGTGTCTTCAGAACAATTCATTTTCCACTTTGAGACTTCACATGTAGGTATTTTTCCAGTGTGCTGGCCTCTTCTGTATTTGTGTTTTGGTCTTCCCTGTCACCATAGCAATTTTATATGGTATGGGTTCTTTTTGGTTTATTACTAATATTTTAGCATATTTTTTGAGTTTTACAATTAAACTCTCTTCCTGAGACACAGTGAGCACTGTCCCAAGCCTCTTCTGCTGAGAACCAGCACTCCAATCAATGGTTTTTTGCTGAGTCCTCCGTGGCTCACAGTATCTTGCTCACTGCACTGGGATGGCCCAGCATAATAGTGCCTGTTTTGTAGCAGATAATTAAGCTTACAGATTGTGTTCTGTGTTGGGGCTGAGTGGGCCTCACAATTGGGATACTGTGCCACTAGCCTTCTATGCCAAGACCTAGGGTCCTCAGTTCCTCATCTGTTCTGTTGCTAAGAGCCTTCTGCTGGCTTGCTCAGATACTCTCTGTGATGTGCTACACTGTGATCTCCTTTTACCCAGATTAGACTGGAGGATAGTTTTTGTTTGTCCTTCTATCCTGAAGGGAACCATGACATCAGGTGATTTCATGACTTGAACTGAATTGGATTTAAGTGAGAGAGCAATGCACAAGGTTACCTACCTCACTCTCTCTTCCAGAGCCATCTGGTTCCAATGTAGAAATATATATATATGACTGGAGATGGCTCCAGATGTTCTAGACAATTAGGATTAGGTTACTTGCTCAGGATCACAGAGCTACGAAATGTCTGAGGTGATATTTGAACTCAGCTGCTCCCAACTTTAGGGACAGTGATCTATTCACTGCACCATCTAGTTGCCCCAACCATGTGAAGCAGACCTTTCCTGAAGTCCTTTTGTTATTTTGATCCAGGAGATTGTTTCACTCCATATTTTTGAAGTTTTTGTGGCTCTAGAATCTTACTAGAGGTTTGATTTAATATTTTTCCAAGGGAAATTTTGGAAAACTCAGCAACTTCCTAGTTTTTCTCTGCCATTTGAGCTCCACCCCTGACTTTTTTCACCTTTAATCACTTTCCCACACCAAAGGAACATTGTTAACAAACAAATCTATCTAAATGACTGTTCTGCTGAAAAATTTCCACTGGCTCCCTATTCCCTTTAGGATCAAGTATAAAATAGTTCAACATGATCTGGTTTCAAACTTCCTTTCCAGTCTTATTCTACTTTGTTCTTTAGTCACTCAATACTTTAGGTAAACTATTTTAAACTTGTTTCTGGTATACACAATTCCATCTCACATATATACAAAATTCTATCTCTGTTGCTATAAGTTGTATCCTATGTCTGCAATGCACTGTCACTTCCCTTCTTCTCTTTTAGAATGACTCTCTTCCCAGCCCTGGATTCAGGAGGATCTAAAATCAAATCCAGCCTCAGACACTTGACACTTAGTAACTGTGTGACACTGGGCAAATCACTTCACCCTCATTGCCCCACAAAAACAAAATAAGAAAATAAATAAATAGAATGATTCTCTTTAACACTTTCTCAATTCCTTTCTCTTTTATGAACCCTTCCTTGATCCTCATACTCCACCTAATAGTGTCCCCTGATTTTTTTTTAATTTACTATGTGCTATGATTAATTTTATGTGTATATTAGAGATTTGATCTTTCACAAACCTAATCATAGAAAGGTATTAGATAAAAAAAAATTGCATGTAAAAAATGTTCTCTTCCAGGTGACTCTTTGAGGATGTGCTGAGGCATTATTTGAGTGTATCTGAAAGGAATCAAGCTGATAGGATGAAAAAAGGTAGGCCACACCTCCAGGGGAGCTTTAAAAGTCAATATTGAATCTAGGAAATAGGCTTGAACAAGAATGAGTAGAAAATGCATGAGGCTAGATAAGGAGGAACTTTAAGAAGTTAAATTTATTTATTTATTTATTTTCTTCTCTAGGGTCTGGTATTTGAAAGTCAAAATTTCTATTCAGTTAAGGTTTTTTCATCATGAATTTCTGGAAGTCCTCTTTTTCATTGAAGTCCCATTTCCCCCCCTGAAAAATTATACTCAGGTTTGCTGGGTAGGTGATTTTTGGCTATGGTCCCTGTTCTTTTGCCCTCAGGAATGTCATATTCCATGTTCTCCAGTCCTTTAATGTGGATGCCACTAGATCTTCTCTTATCCTTAATGTAGCTCCACATTATGTGAATTCCTTTTTTCTAGATGCTTGCAATATTTTCTCCTTCACCTGGGATCTCTGGAATTTGGCTATCATATTCCTGGAAGTTTTCCTTTTGGGATCTCTTTCAGGAGGTTATAGGTGGATTCTTTTCATTTCTATTTTACCTTCTGCTTCTAGAATATCAGGTCAAGTTTCCCTGACAATTTCTTAGAAGATCATATCTAAACTCTCATTTTACTCATGGTTTTCAGGTAATCCAATGATTTTCAAATTATCCTTCCTGTATCTATTTTCCAGGTCAGCTGTTTTCCAGGGAGATATTGCCCTCTATTATTTTGTTCATTTGGATTTGCTTTATCTTGTTTTGATTTCTCATAAAGTCACTGGTTGCCATTTGTTCAATCTTAATTATTAGGCCATTCTTTTCTTCAGAGAGGTTTTGTATCTCCTTTACCGTTTGGCTTTTCAAGCTGTTGACTTTTTTCTTATGACTCTCCTGCATCATCCTCATTCGTCCTTCCATTCTTTCCTCCACCTCTCTAAATCTTCCTTCTATCTCCTCTACTTTCTCTTCAAAGTCCCTTTTGAGTGCTCCCATGGCCTGAGACCAATTCATATTTTTTCTTAGAAGCTTTGGATGTTGGAGCTTTGACTTTGCTATTATCTTCTTCTTGGGGTGTATTTTGATCTTCTTTGCCCCCAAAGAAGCTTTCCATTGTATACTACTTTCTCTGCTTACTTATCTCTACCTGGAGGCAGATGTCTGATTGAAATCTGATTGTCTGTGGTCAGAAACTTGGCATGCTTCTGCCTTTCCCCAACTGGGCCACCACCACTTGATCAGGCCCAATGGTTCAGAACCAGGGTGCTTTGCCCCACATTCAGCAGAGATTGAAGTCACTTTACCTAGGCCAACTGCCAAACCCCCTCACTGGTTCATGAACCAAGCCTTAGAAGAAACTGCTGGAGCAGAAGACTGAGACTCTGGAGGCACAGTCTGTTCTGAGCTGGGTAAGCACCCAGGCTGAGGTATATTTTGGAATGAGTGGACAAGTATTTCAAGAGTTTGGGGGAGTCACAGCTTTTCTTCTGCCATCTTGGCTCTTCCCCCAGAAGTTATATTTAGAGTGGTAACTAAGACCCACTATAGATAACTACCATAAATAAAGGAACCATTACTTTGGGAATGAAGCTGCTTGGGTAATCAGACTGTAAATTGTATTTGGATAAAAAAAGTGTTTTGAAGAACAGCCAGACATACCACCTCCGCCACAGATGCGGATATGATTAATCCTCTTTTTTTTCTCCCCAGTTTCCTTCATAGGAGTATGAACCATTTATCCTGGGCATGGGGAATGCTCGTTTTCTTTCTTTGATTTATGCTTTTTCTTTTCTTTATTAACAGTGTTGGAGGGACACTGGTATAGGGGCGGGGGGAGCAGGGAGGCCGCTGTCCGGGTTCCACAGCAGAGTGGGGCTTTCTGACCCCAAGGGGCTCCGGGGGACACCGGGATCTCCTCAGCCTAGACTTTGCCGGTAACTCTGTGTCTGCCCTTGTAGGGACCCAAGGCGGCTGGAAGATGGGCCTCGAGTTCGGAAACCTGATCCGGGTGAGGCACATAATTTCCTACAGCCTTTCCCCGTCCAAGCAAAAAGCCTTCCCCAGCTACTTAACGAAGGGCATCCCGAAAATGTTACGCAGGACGCAGGACTCCATTTTGCGGGTCGCCCCCCCCCCCATTTATAGGCTTTTACTTCCTATACTTCTATACTTGGGGAACCCAGGAGTTTGAGAAGTCAAAGAGGAAGAAGCCGACGGAATTTGAAGAAGAAAAATAAGCTATTCAGTATGAAGTGCAACAATGTTGGTTACCTGGTGGTCAGCTCTGTGATATAGAAGAAGAGTGTATAAAGATAGTTTAAAGATGTAATAAATTTCAAATTTCACAAAAACAAAACAAAACAAAAAACAGTATTAACTTCATTAGTTGGGAGTGATTATCATGAAGGTATTTTAGATATGCCATTTGAGAAGGAAAAAACTCCACAGAAGAAATAGAAGAAAAATTTACACTAAGGTATTTGGTAGTTCTTTTTTTTGGATGGGTTCAAAACAGAAAAAAAATAATAAAGTTAATTGTATACACATTGACAGTACTTCCCAGAATGGAGAAGAAATCTTAACTATACCAGGAAAAAACATCTAGTCAATGATTTGGGAATAGTGTGAAGGGCAAATAAGAGCACTTGAAGAAACCTTCTCTGTTACCATGAGTATTGCATTTTTCCCATGGAATGTAAGATCCTCAGGGGTAGGAAGTATTTACTTCTGTCTTTGGATCTAGTGCCTAGTACTGTACCTGGTGACTGTCAGAAACTAATAAATTCCTGTAGATGATTTTATTGATTTTCACTGTTCTTTTGGTGATGTTCTTCATTGTTGATAATATATTTACTATGCACAACTCCATTGTATTTGAAATCACTGGGAATAAAAGTCAACAGGTTGCTTTTTCTTTAGGAAAAAAAAAAGAAAACTGGATACCCCTTGAGGATGTATGATGCTATATCCTCTGATATATTTGCTGGAGAATTTGGCTAAACATAAGGACTATTATAAACTCAGAATTATTTAGTAATATAGACTAGCAAAATAATCAGTTTATGCAAACACAAGAATGAATAATTTTTTTAAAGGAAATTAACAAAATCTTCCCAAAACTGACTTTTGGCATAGGTATGTAAAATAACAACTACCAAAAGGTATTCAAATATGATGTTGTTTTCCATATTTCATAGAAATTGTGTTTCTTCATGAAATAAAGGGTTTTATCAAGATATCTGAAATTCTCTCCCACTGTGATTGAGCTTCAAGTCAGATGATTATATGTTGAAATCGTTTAAAGTATGATATTATATGGAATTTTTTTTACTACTTTTTTTACTACTTTTTATACTTACATTATAATATGTAAAGCACAGTGATAATGCTATGTTTAAAAGTTATTATCCACCTTATTGACTATTAAATGCAGGAGTACTGATTATTACAAATTAAGTTTACTGTAGGAAATTTGATTCTGCCATTTATCTGTTCATTATTATGTGAACAATAAAATCATTTTCTAATTATATCAAATATATAAAAATAGGAATGATTGTTCTCAATTACATTTAACTTTGAAAGTAAATTTTGTTAAAGATTATGGTAAAGAATAAGATGTTTTCTTCTATGGACTTGAGTTTATGTATTTTTATGCTATTAATATTAAAAAGTATTCTTGTTACTAATGGAAGAGACCCAATGATACTTGGTAGAGAAACATAAAATCAATTACAGATATAAAAAAGAAATTTACAAACAAAGTAATTTTTTAATCAAAACCTAAATACAAATGTGATAAAATAAAGATGTTATGCTTTTGCTCAGATGCATACAGAAAACTCATATATTCACAACTGCTTATATAATTAAATACAAAGCATATTAAAATGTCAGGCCAGAAGTTAAAGTGACAAAGACTGAGAGGATGGAATTCTCTGCTATCTTCAGTTCACTACTCTCAGTCTAAGCTTGCCAGCTGCTTCAGAAAAGCACGTGAAATTGGGTATTATAAAACCTAAATTAGATTTTTTTCCCGGAGCACACTAAAGAATAAAAGACTAAATCTGAGGTTTTATGACATATACAAATTTCTGCTTCTGTTGAAGTTGCCCTTATGTTTCTAAAAAACATACAAGTAAGTGAATAAAAAAGCAAAATGCCTAATGTGAAAAATGTTCCTGAGAAAACTTTGGAGCAAGGTCCTCATTAGACTTCTAATTTCAAAATTATAAATATGTATATGAAATAAGGATTTTTACCTTTTAGAGTGAATAGGAAAAGGCAGCACTGGGCATACTGAGGGGACAATGATAAAACTTTGGTGGAAGAATAAACCATGCCAACTCCCTATTTGACAGCTACCTAAGGTAGTGCTATAAGTCCAGAAACTACAAAAATCTAGCAGAAGACTAGCTCACTGAAGTTTAATATAGAATTGTTCATGAGTCATATATGTTTCAATTAATGTGTAAGTTAAAGTGGTGTTGTGATTCTCTAAGTTTTTATGATTGTAGGGAGACCATGCTGACTACACTTGAGGTTGGTGGAAGATAACCATGGTTGTTGGTAGGAAAAACAAGAAAACTCAGAAGTCCCCTAAAATGTACCTGCACTCTTGACATCCAGAAAGATCTTCTGAATGAAAAAGTTAAATATAGCTATGTATATGTGTGCGTTTCCTTTTCTTCATACCAAATCTCCCTACCTCTATCTTCCACCAGCTTTTATCTTTACCCTATTAGATGTTCAGGTCATGGAACCCACCATTACTGGCTTAGAGATAGGGCAATCCCTATTCTGTCCTGCTATCAATATGAAGTCTTACAGAAAATAGCAGTTTTACTTCTATTTTAGCAGAGAGAAATGTGTGTGTATATATATATATATATATATATATATATATATATATATATATAAAATGAGATACATAGATTTTGTGCCCTAGTCTTGAATATATCCACTAATATTTTTCTTTCCATGACACAGTGTCTTCCAAGTAGCAAACAACTTAAACATATACCTTTAAGATATTTCATTATTAATAAATTGGCAAGTTGACTATATTTCCATTGTTTATTTTAAACAAAAAGCTTTGCTGTAGATTTGAAGAAATTAAAATACTAGCAGCTTTAACAAAAGAGGTTGAAAGATATTTTTTAAAATATCAGAATGCTACAATGTCTTGTAGTGAGAAAGGTTTAATTTTTATAGATAAAAGGAGTGGCTCTGCAATCTGCTATGTAAACAAATTGACATTTATGCTTACTTGTCATGTAGGCACTATAAATCATATACACACATATACATACATAGATAAATATTATATTGCTAAATGTTTTATTTGTTGTTAAGTTATTTTTCAATTGTGTTGACCCCATTTGAGGTTGTCTTGGCAAAGATACTAAAGTGGTTTACCATTTCACTTTCCAACTTGTTTTACAGATGTTAAATGAGGCCAATAGAGTTAAGTGACTTTCCCAGGGTCACATAGCTAGTAAGTGTCTAAGATCAGATTTGAACTCAGAAAGAAAAGTTTCCTTTCCTTCTGGCCTGGCACTCTATTCACTGTGCCACTTAACTCCCCTAAATGTTATTTATGTTGTACAAATATGCGTGTGTACACAGTATATAGAATGTTATCTATCATCTATCTATCTATCATCTATCTATCTATCTATCTATCTATCTATCTATCTATCTATCTATCTATCTAATATATATATATATATTCATATACATATTTAATACATACACACCTATATATGCAAAACATAAGTATTATATATAATATGTTATATATAATGTAAATACATTGTGTATATATATAAAGATTATACATATGCATATAAATATGTGTATATATGTGTGCATATATGTATGTATGTATGCATGAAATTTTTGTGCTTGCTAAATTATTGGAGCTAGGCCATATTTTAAAAATTATTGTGGCTAATATATGCATATGTGGATATTTATATAATAATGGCTATTGCACCCATTTAGGCAGCATTTATTATCAATTAATATTGAGTATCAGTAAAGTATTGACTATGTGACATTTAACAAAAGCAGAAAAACCCCAGTGCCATATTGTCTCTAAGACAGCACATGGGCAACCAGTCTACCCTGTCCTAAAAGGAGAGTACTTATCAACTAAAAGCAGGTCCAAGAAGCCAAAAACACCAAGAAGCCTGTGACACTAACATGGTCTTGGCTTTTATCCGCATTTGATAGAGACAGATCATTACACACTGATCAAAGGTAATTGGCTAGTATAATTCAATTCCATTGGTTGACATAACTTGAGGGTGATCTCAACTGAGATTCTGATTTTGAAGAGTCTTTCCCTGTGTCCTTAGCTGAAAGCATATTCACTTTTCAGAATTCCTTCTGTATTTATATTTATTTCCATGATCCTCCACCCTCATTAAAATGTGAGCTCCTTTCTCGCATGTACTAAAGAATTAGCACATTGCCTAATACACACTAAACACTTAACATATGCTTATTTGACTGACTGGCAAAGGAATCCCCATATGAGCAAACTCTTATAAATTCAGGTTGGTGCTTTCTCTGCAATCCACAATCTTAGTGATACACTAAAATGTTAGATTATTTTTCCATGGTTTCCCAATGGGAATGTGTCAGACCTCTTGAACACAGGTTTATTAGCTCTGGGGCTAGCCCTCTATGTACCACAAACTTTGGCCTTTCTGTTTTGCAAAGTGAAAAATGAAAACAGAAGGGTGGAAACAAACAAACAAAAAAAGAACTACAACTATATAAATGAAGATATCTTTATATGGCAAACACAAACCCTTTCAGTAAGCAGTAAACTACTAAATTGTGGTATTATATGTATGATCAATTGCAATGATTTTCTATGTAGGTTTTCTTAACTTGTTTGTTGATCAAACTTTGTGTGTAGCTTTGTTATGTGAGTAGCTTTGTTATTCACAATACTGAACATATATAAGACTTTAGAAATGTTCTACTACAAATTATCTTATATATGAGGAAATGGAGACACACATAATATTAAGTGATAAACCCAAAATCATAAAGTTAAAATGATTAAGGGTATTTTGTATTTAGATAATTTTATGCAAATGAAGATCACTATTAAAATATTCTCTAAGTGGTTTATACTTTTCAATGAGGTAAATTGTACTGCTGTTTATTTTTAAATGCAAGGAGAATAGTCCCTATTTATTTTCTGCTCATTAAATTCTAAATGAGATGTAACACATGGCATCAAATCACAAGTAGGATATACATTTCACAGGGTCTGCCTCAGCTAATAATAGTAGCCATATCAGCCCAATGTAGCCAAGATCACATTTGTAATTTCTCTTCTTGCACAGATGTGTTGATTACTGATGTCAGATATTGTTCACACTTTCATTCTTGGTGGCATGACTCTATTTTTACTTTTATCTTTTCTCCTTAGATCATGATGCCAGGCAGTATTATCTATCCATTCATACCTTAAAGCACCCCACTTCCAAGTTAATCAATATACCTTCTTTAAGGTATAATGTAAGGAAACATCCATCTTAAAACATGGTTTCTCTCCAAGATAATTTTCCTGTAAAGTAAAAGTAATTATAATTTATCAAAATGTCATCCAAAAATAGAAGGGGATGTGTGGTTTAATTAAGTTCCTGATATTCCTCCATAAGATTTTTAAAAATCTATTCATTTATAAGCCAATGGTAAAGTTAGTGAAATGAACATGATGTTCCTGATTTCCCTAACTTTCCATTGAAGGTGGCCTACACAATGAGTGGCCTATTTTAAAAGGTTAATAACACTCTTCCTAGATTACAAATCTTGAACTTTAGGATGCTGCTAATTAAAGTGAAAAGTTTGTCATTGGAAGAACTTTTTTTTTCCATAATGAGAGAAAAATGTGAAAATATAGTGACACAGAAATCAAATATGCTAAAGGGTAAGACCAAACTACTTCTTTTCCATAATGAATGACACCCACCATGCAGGATACTTTAAAAATAATTTTGACAATATATCTTAGGAATTTTTTTTCATTGAATGAAAAAACTAAGTTGATTTAAAATACTAACTGCAAAATAAACTTTTCATTATAATCTTTGGTTTTACCAGTTCTTACTTAATATTTTCTAGGTACAAAGATTGGATTCCTTCAATCACACATGAAGAATTTGCAAAGACAATTGCTTTTTTGACCCAATTCTTTAAAAGTTCAAAGGGCCTGTAATACCCAAAAGCCCACCATGGAACTTTTTCTTTAAAGTATTTCAGAATGACATGTAGTAAAGTATAGAAAAGAAATAAGTAAGAGTATCATAAATCCAGATATTGTGAGATGGAAGGGATTTAGAGGCCAATATCTTTATTTTTCACTAAAGAACCAAAGATCACATAATAAGTGTCAGAGTTGAGATTCTAATGCAAGTCCTCTGAAGCTGTGGCTAGATGGCTCAGTGGATGAAGAAATGTACCTGGAGTCAGGAAGACTCATCTTTAGTAGTTCCAATCTGTTCTCAGATACTTACTAGCTGTGTGACCCTGAGTATGTCATTTCATCCTGTTTGCCTCAGTTTTCTTATCTGCAAAATGAGCTGGAGGGGCAGCTAGGTGGTGCAGTGGATAGAGCACTGGCCCTGGAGTCAGGAGTACCTGAGTTCAAATCTGGCCTCAGACACTTACTAGCTGTGTGACCCTGGGCAAGTCACTTAACCCCAATTGTCTCACTTAAAAAAAACAAAAAAACAAAAACAAAAGAGCTGGAGAAGGAAATGACAAACAAGTCTAATATCTTTGAAAAAAAAAAGTCCTGAATGGGGTCACAAAGATTCAGGCATGAATGAAATGACTGAATAACAACCTCTGACTCCAGAGCTAATATTCTTTCATCAAATTCAAGAAAACAAAATATCATAAACAATAGAAAACTTCTAAAACTTATCCACTGAAGAAACAATAAGAAAATTTATGATGTGCTGATGTTTTTTCTTCATTACTTTGGTAGAGAAGCAAAGCGTTTAACGCTGTACTATATACATGTATGTTGTTTGTCCTTCATTCTTGAAGAGGACCGTGACATCAGGAGGTAATGTCATGATTTATATGGAACTGGATTTAAGTGAGAGATGTGGTGCAAGGACACCAAATCTCACTCTCTCTCCTCCAGAGCCATCTGGGTACAGTGGCAAGATGTAGATCAGGATGACTGGAGATGGCCCCAGACATTTAAAGCAAAGGTTTGGTGACTTGCTCAGCTACTACCTGTCTGAGATAAGATTTGAATTCAGGTCCTGCCAACTTCAGGGTCAGTCTTCTATTCACTGTGCCACCTCTCTGCTCCTCTACTATAAATAGACACAGGATGAATAGGATAAAAGATCAGAATTGGAAGGGATCTTTGAATCCAGTCAAAACCTGTTATTTTATAGATAAGAAAGTTTAGGCTTAGACAGATTAAGTGATTTACAAGTTTACACAGGTGGTAAGTGGCAGAGGTGGATCTGAATGTAGGTCATCTGAAACCAAATCATTAAGTCTCTCAAAAAAAATGAGATGGCTAAGTGATAGTTCAGTGATAGGGAACTGTTATTTAAACATTCATAGAGGCATGATTTACTACACTTGCAAAAAGAGAGATGTTGTAATATGTATCTTGTTTTGAACATGTCCACAGGGGAGGCAATGATGGTGGTGCAGAAGCCAGCCCCAAAGGCTGATGTAAAGTGGCATGGAAAGTAATCAGTCATGAGGTGGGCCTTCAGGAGGGCATATTTGATGAGATCGTATGTCACCAGCTCAGCATAGTTGACGATAGCATTGTGGGCAACATTGGGTGAAGTTCCTTTCCATAGGCCTGAAGCCTCTCGTCTCTGGCGATAGTCTTATAGGCATCCAGTGTGCCCTGATATTTCTGGCTGCTACCTGCACGGGCCTGGAAAAGTACCTTCACCACATCTGTGGGTTGGGCTACGGCCACTGCCAGTACTCCTGTGGTACAGCCTGCCAGGAGGCAGCTCCCAATGCCTGCATGCTCAGATCCCTTGGTGTAAAACTGACAGAGTCATAGAGGCCAATGCAGACAGAGGCAAAACTCATCTGGTGCTGCAAGCCAGCCACCAATCTATTGTACAGGCTGCCAGGGCCCTCAGTCTTCACCATGGTCAAAATGGTGCCCATGACACCTCGATACTGGGCAGTGGCAGAAGAAGCTCTGGCGGCCACCTGCTCTCCTTGAATCTGCAGCCAGATTTTGGCAGTGTCCAGGGGGAAGGTGATGAGGTCAGCAATGCAGGCAGCAGTGCCAGCCTCAAGCAACTTGACGGTGACTGTTGGGGGCACATCTGTAGGCTTAAATCTAACAATGATTCGATGCTGGTTTTCAGCTACTTCCCAGGAGACAGAGGAGAAATGGTAAGATGGCCTTCAATGATTAAGAAGAGATAGAGGAACTCTGTCTGAATCCTGACTTGGAGGGTCTCATGATGATGGCACCTTGATCAAGCTTCTCTAAAGGTGTCCTGCTGTTCAAAGTTGCTCACAGCAACCATGGCCCACTTCCCTTGATTTTCCATAGAAAGTTGCTGGGGAACTGAACACCTAATGATCATACTTTGTGCCCCGGACCGTAAAGGAAAACAAGAGGAGGCTGCAGCAGCGATGGGGGTGGGAAGCACAGGGCCTGGAGCCACTGCCTGGCTCTCAGTTGGGTGGCTAAAAAGTCACAGTCTTGGACTAGTGAGATGCGCACTGCCCTTTTATTAACTTTTTAATCTTATGTCTCCTTCCCTTCAATTTAACCCACTCATGCAAAATTGGTCCATTCTGTAAATGATACAGAATTAGCCACACAACTGTTCCACTTGGGATTTCCTAGGGTAGTGATACTTGGCGGAGGGAAAATTTTCTACATTTGTTGTGTAACGATTGGAATGATACCACCTGCTAGAGACTTACTGTAGAAAAGCTATGCCATGAAAGGAAAGTCTTTGAGGGCAAGACCATGCATCCTTTTTTTGGTGTCAGGAAGTGACGTAGGCTGGTGGGAGGAGCAAGGGAGAGCCGGGTGCTCTGTCTCTCTCTCTCTCCTTTGGACTCTAGTGGAGAGCAGAGCTAGAAATGTGCTCTCTCTTTAATAGATAGATGAATGTAGGCCTTGCTCTCTTTACCAAATTTTTATTTTCCTTAATAAATGCTTTAAAGCCTAACTCTTGCTAAAGCTTATAATTTATCGGCCACCACTCATTAGATATTTTAGAGAGACTAGCTAGAATTTTAGCCCTTAAAAGATGAATCCTAAGAAGGAGTAATCATCTGGCACTAAACATGCATACACATATGGCACATATGTATGTTCACACAGATATATACCTGCACACATACATACGTTTTCCATTATAGAGCTGACTATTCACACTTTTTCTTCATCAATAAAATCTGACCTGGGGCACCTTATGTTAGTTTTTATTTGTTTTATTTCAATAATTCTTGCAAAATAGGGCTCTTTTTTTTTTCAAGCAGAGTGGTCCTTTTTTATTCCTCTGGATTCTAAGTGATTGTTAAATTCTTGACAGCTGGGAATTCAGAAGATATATATATATATATATATATATATATATATATATATATATATATATATACATATATATATTTTGCTAGAATTAGACAATAACTAGTGGTTCTACCACATGGTGGAATTCTTTGAGTATTTGTTGGCTGCAAACAATTCTTCCATTTGAAATGTTTGCACAGTTCAGTTTGTGTAGAAAGCAGAGGAGGAGGAGGAAGAACTTGACCCATTGCATTACTAATGATCATATTACTGATATTTTTTTGGGTGAGGGGGAGTGGGGAGCAACTATTAGCATATTGCAATAAATGAATGTGTTGTTTATAGACTGTGGTAGGATTCAAATAGATGAAAATTATAAAGATGTTCAAATATTATTAAAGGAATATAGATGAAATAACAAAGCATTCCCCTCCATTAGACATGGATTTTAAAAAATAAACATTTGTGGGTAGTTACAATTGTTGTGGGGAGGAATCTATATGTTCAGTGCAATTCTCTGGCTTTTTGTGGGGCACAAGAAAGTACAGTTAATTTATAATATGGTGTGTACCTTGTCTTTCTTACATTTCGCTTACTTATTTACCATTTCCCATGGTTTCTATTTTTACAAATACTGGGATAATTATTTCAGAAAACATTGTGAATAACATAGATTTACAGAGAAAAAAAACTCATAGTGTACATTTATAATTACTTTGTTAAAACTAAGTTGAGGGGCAGCTAGGTGGTGCAGTGGATAAAGCACTGGCCTGGATTCAGAAGGACCTGAGTTCAAATCCGGCCTCAGACAATTAATATTTACTATCTGTGTGACCCTGGGCAAGTCACTTAACCCCCATTGCCCCACAAAAAATGAAAGAAAAAATAAAATTGATGTTAAAATTTGTTAAAAAAAATCTAAGTTGAGTCTAATTTTCTTCTAAATGAGGCTGAGGACATTGATAAATTTATAATGTGTACCTTATTTTCTCTTAAGCTTTCCAGGAATAAATGAAATAAACAATAAGCTGAGATTTTATTTTTCTGTTAATTAAAAGTTTTATATTGTGAATTTACAAGATGTGGTAAAAACTAAAGTACATGATACTCAATTTGTCATCCTTCAAAATTTCAGATTTGCTTAGACATAGGAAGTTAAAGAGATAAAATTATGGTCAAATATAAATAGTTAAGACATCAGTATTTATTAAATAATTAAAAGAATGATCAACCTTATTTTGAATGGCTTCTACAATATGGTTCAAAACTATCTTTATAATCCCATTTCATGTTGCTCCTCTTTATGTACTCTTCTCTTCACCTGCGCTACTAGTTTCTTTTTTTTTTTAATTTAATTTTGTTTTTGTTTTTCTCTAGGACACAACTACTTTGCTTCTTTGTATACACATACCATTCCCCCTTTGCTTACATGGATGTCCTTCTCATAGAGAAGTTTGAGAAACCTCAATTTCCTTCAGTGCTCAATTTAAATGTCTACTTCTCCATAAAATTATAATTATGTCTTTAGCTGAAATTGTTTCTTAGTTGCTCTCTTCTAACAGAGAGCACTTTCCCCAGATCTCTTCCTTGTCCCCATCACACTAAAACTTGCTTTATATTTATCTGTAAATGAAGTATAGGTTTCTCATATCTATTAGAATGTAAGCTTCTCTAGAGGGAGGAGGGCATCACTATATATGTTTTTTTTTGTTTTATCTTTTGTAGTTTAGGAAATATTCCTTAAATTCAATTGAATCACTGAATTAAATTCTTTTTTTTTTTTTAGTGAGGCAATTGGGGTTAAGTGACTTGCCCAGGGTCACACAGCTAGTAAGTATTAAGTGTCTGAGGCCAGATTTGAACTCAGGTACTCCTGAATCCAGGGCCGGTGCTCTATCCACTGCGCCACCTAGCTGGCCAAATTAAATTCTTAATGTGAAAATAACAACAATCAATTAAGTTTCTCTCCTCAATTAATTTCAGAAAACTATATCAATGATGTCTATGAATTAATATACTAAGGATTATTGTGAAAGGGATGATTCCTAGTCTCAAGTTTTGTGTCCAAGTCTCTAGTTTTGTGAACAAAGCAGATGGGAAAGTGCATTGAGGGTTGTAGATACAGACCAAAAAGAAAACTATATTTTCATGCACACATGGAAAATATAGTATGTTCTCTGGGAATGAAGATGGAAGGATGAAGAAGCTGCATGTTTTTTTTTGGGGGGGGGCAATGGGGGTTAAGTGACTTGCCCAGGGTCACACAGCTAGTAAGTGTCAAGTGTCTGAGGCCGGATTTGAACTCAGGTACTCCTGAATCCAGGGCCGGTGCTTTATCCACTGCATCACCTAGCCACCCCTTCATCACTTTTTTTGGGGGTTGTTTTTTTTGTTTTGTTTTTTTTCAGGGCAGTGGGGGTTACACAGCTAGTAAGTGTCAAGTGTCTGAGGCCGGATTTTAACTCAGGGAACTCCTGAATTCAGGGCCGGTGCTTTATCCACTGCGCCACCTAGCCACCCCAAAGCTGCATGTTTTGATAGTTATAAGTTACTAGAAGTGGAGCTGCTAGGTGGCACAGTGGATAGAGCACCAGCCCTGGATTCAGACAGACCTGAGTTCAAATATGGCCTCAGATACTTGACACTTACTTACTATGTGACCCTGGGCAAATCACTTAACTCCCATTGCCTCACAGAAAGAAAATAAATAAAAATTTAAAAAAAGAGTTACTAGAGGTTCCCTATTGATTTGTCAGGCAAAGCTTTTGATATTTCTCACAGCCAAAAAATAGTTTAACGATGAAAGAGAAGATTGTTTACTGCTAAGCTGGAATAATGTGAAATTGTGTATAAGCTATAAGAAGATTTGAACATGGGCTTTTGGTGAATGCAAATATTGAACAAGTAAATATATGATGAAACAAACACATATACTTTCCATTAGGAGACATGAGAGCTGAGATAGTCTATTAGGTTGATGATGGGGTATGAAGGAATAGCTGATAATCTCAGGTTTGACATAAATGTGAATCAAAAGACCTATTTAAGGACCTCTAGGATTTATCATCTTAGAGAAATAATTTTTAAAAATTCTAAATAACTCTCTATGTTTCCTAGAATTTTGCACAGGAAATCAGCAGAGAAACTAGTATTGCCTTAATCACTGTGTATTTGACTTGCATATCTACATTTAAATGTCTCAAGAGCCATATCTAACTCCCTCTGAAATCTTAATTGATAGACTTTCTTTTTTTTCCCATTGATTTTCTTCCAGTTGTATTCACTACAAGTTTACCTTAATCTCTACTAGTTTTCTGGAGCTATTAAACAGAAAACGCAGTTTTCCATAAGGATTTCTTATAAACATTATAATTAATATCAAGGAGGGAATAAATGCACTCTGCCAGGGTTCTAAATAGATAAGTTAGGACTTCCAGGGAAGAGCCAAGATGGCAGAGGAAAGACAGTGAGTTCTCGAACTCATGACACAATTGCTCCAAAAAACATCCAAATAATGCCATAGGACAATGCCTAGGGAAGCAAAATCCACTGAAGATTATGCTCAAAACATCTTCTAACCAAGAAAGGATTGGAAAGTCAGAAGGAGGGAGCTGCTGTGCTGACAGAGGAGTCAAACTGAACCCCACAGTCACCCAGACACAGATCCAGTCCCAGGAAGGCCTCACCAGAGGAGACCCCCAGAGCCTCTGAATCAGCTGAAGTGAAAGTGTCATCTGGAACTAAGCTCACAGTCTGGTGAGAGGGCTGAGCCCTGGGCAGGAGGGAGACTACAGGGGTCTATGCTGGTGCTGAGGCAGAACTTGGGTTTTCACCCTTGCTTGGAACTAGGAGGTAGGCTTGAGTAGCAGTGGCCCAGGTGACAGAGGGGCACAGGTTCATCAGAGCCAACAACCACAACAGACAAAGCTGGTTGATTAGCAAGTTGATTTGTGGTCATATATGGACCAGGGAACAGGCCAGGCAAGTGAAGAACTTGATCCTCCTTAAATCATAACCCCTGGGATCTTCTGAAGCTTGCGATAGTGCAGTCTAGAAACAGTGACCCACTTCAAGAATCTAAAAGTCAAGTAAAAGAAAGGCAAGATTACCAGACAGAGAAAGGTTAGGACCATAGAAAATTTCTTTAGTGACAAGGAAGACCAAGGTGCACACTCAGAGGAAGATGTTAACATCAGGGCCCCTATATCTAAAGCTTCCAAGAAAAATATGAATTGGTCTTAGACCATAGAGCCACTCGAAAAAGACTTTGAAGATAAAGTTAGAAAGGTAGAGAAAAAAGTGGAAAGAGAAATTAGGGTGATGCAGGAAAGACATGAGAAAAAAGTCAACAGCTTGAAAAGCCAAATGGAAAGGCATTCTGATGAAAATAATTGCCTAAGAATGAGGATTGAACAAATGGAAGCCAGTGACTTTATGAGAAACCAAGACACAATAAAGCAAATTGAAATGAATAAAAAAAATAGAGGGCAATGTGAAATATCTCCTGGCAAAAACTGCTGACCTGGAAAATAGGTCCAGGAGAGATAATTTGAAAATTATTAGTCTACCTGAAAACCATGATCAAAGAAAGAGCTTAGGTATAATCTTCGAAGATATTGTCAGGTAAAAATTGCCCTGAAATTCTAGAAGCAGAAGCGAAAATAGAAATTGAAAGAATTCACAAATCACCTCCAGAAAGAGATCCCAAAAGGAAAACTCCTAGGAATATTATAGTCAAATTCCAGAGCTCCCAAGTCAAGGAGAAAATATTGCAAGCTGTCAAAAAGAAAGAATTCAAGTACTGTGGAGCCCTGGTCAGGACAGCACAAGATCTAGCAGCTTCTAGATTAAAGGACCGGAGAACATGGAATATGATATTCTAGAGGGCAAAGAATTGGGATTACAACCAAGAATGACTTACCCAACAAAACTCAGCATAATATTTCAGAGGAAGAAATGGGACTTTAATGAAAAAGAAGACTTTCAGGTATTTGTGATGAAAAGACATGAACTGAATGGCAACTTTGACTTTCAAATACAAGACCCTCGAGAACTATAAAAAATTGGAGTTCGGGGACATACCTGGGATCTTACAGTGGGACACTGTCTTGTGTCTGGGGCCGGGTTTTGGCTGGGATACCCCTGGGTCCAGGAGTGATGCTTTGTCCACTCTGTCACCTAGCTGTCCCATGATGACATCCTTAGAATTAAATTGAGGGGTGAGGGAAATGCACTGGGGGGAAGAGGAAGGGCAGAGGTGAAATCCTACATGAAAGAAACAGGAAAAGGCTTATGGCATGAGAGAAGAGATGGGAAAGGAGCAGTGCAATAAATGAATTTTACACTCAGAAGAAAAGGCTCAAAGTTCTTAAACTCAACAGAGCTGCCTCAAGGGGAGACTAACACACACACCCATCAGAATTGGCTCAAAGACCTCAAACTCATTAGAACTGGCTCAAGGAGGGAATAATGTGTACACTCAATTGGGTGGGGTAATCTCTCTAACCCTGCAAGAAAATAGAAGGAGAAGAGGATAAAGAGAGAGGGGCAAAAGAAGGAAGGGCAAAGTGGGGGAGGGGACAGACAGAAGCAAATCCCTTTTGAAGAGGGATAGGATTAAAGAAGATTGATAATAGAATAAATATCATGGGGAAGGGAATATGATGGAAGGGAAACAAAAATAGTAATCATAAAAAAGAAAAAAGGGGAAAATTGTATAAATAGAGAAGATACAGAATATAGTGCTCACATGAACCTTTCCCTCCTTTAAGAGTTGGTGTTATGTTAACTTATATCACACCTATATCTTTGTTGGATTTCCTTGTTAAAGAAAAAAAAAACAGAATTACCTGTTAAGGTCAGTAGCAAAAAATATTTCAGATGAGAAATTGAAAACTAAGATACATCCTACATAGGAATGAATATGAAAGCTATGGTTTATTGCTTAAATTCCTTCTTCCAGTCATGTCTCCCTCCCTCCATCTCTTCCTTCCTTCCTTCCTTTCTTCCTTCCTTCCTTCCTTCCTTCCTTCCTTCCTTCCTTCCTTCCTTCCTTCCTTCCTTCCTTCCTTCCTTCCTTCCTTCCTTCCTTCTTTCCTTCCTTCCTTCCTTCCTTTTTCCATTCACTTATTTCTTAATGTTAAGTTTATTTCTCAGTGCTATACAGTTAAATCCATATATCACTGTAACATACAACTAGCTGATACCATAAGCAACTATTTTGGGTAAGTTTAAGAAAGTTTCAAAGCTATCAGTTATATCATAAAAGATATAAATATAAATATGTAGATAGTGTAATGAAGGTAATCTAAGAGGAGAATAAAACAGAAAATGCAGGAAGAAGAAAGGGAAATAGCAGAAAAATCCTTCTGTAGGATGTTGGATATAATCTGAGTCTGGAGATAAATCAGAGAAACTAAGATGTAAATGTCACAGTGCAGGAGGAGCAGTTCATTCTATGTGTAGAGAACAGCCAGTACAAAGGCATGCAAATAAGAGATAAAGTATCTTCTGCAAAAGACTGCAAGTTCACCAATATAGCTGTAGCATAAAGTGTATAAACTATAAGAGTACTGGAAAAGTAGGATAGGGCCAGATTTAAAGTATTTGAATGACAGGTAATTTTCTATTTTAATGCTGGAGGTTATAAAGAACCGTTGTAGCTTATTGATCAGGGATGAACTTTGATCAAATCTATATGCCAGAAAAATCATTTTGGAAGCTATATGGAACATGGATGGATAAGTGGAGAGAGGAGCAAGGGAGAATTATTTGAAAGATATTGAAATAGTCCAGGCAAGGGAACAATGTTAGAGAGGAAAGAAGAATGCACATATAAAAGATATGGCAAATGTAGAAAGGACAAAATTTGTCAACGGAGTGGATACATGTGATATGACTGAGGAGTAGAAAATGACACTGGAAAAGGCCTCATTTCTCAAATATATAGGGAACTGAGTCAAATTTATAAAAATACAAGTCATTCCCCAAGGGATAAAGGGTCAAATGATATAAACAGGTAGTTTTCAGACAAGAAATCAAAGCTATCTAAAATCATATGAAAAAATTCTCTAGATCATTTTTTTTTAGTGAGGCAATTGGAGTCAAGTGACTTGCCCAGGGTCACATAGCTAGTAAGTGTTAAGTGTCTGAGTCCAGATTTGAACTCAGGTACTCCTGACTGCAGGGCCGGTGCTCTATCCACTGCACCACCTAGCTGCCCCTCTAGATCATATTTGATTAGAGAAATGCAAATTAAAACAACTCTGAGGTAGCACCTCACACCTATCAGAATGGGAAATATTAAAAAAAATGGAAAATATTGGATGTTAGAGTAGATGTGGGAAAACTGGATGCTAATCCACCATTGGTAGAATTGTGAAAAGATCCAAACATTGTGGAGAGCAATTTGGAATTTTGCTCAAACAGCTATAGAAATGTGCATACCATTTGATCCAGCAATACCACTGCTAGGTTTATATCCCAAAGATATCTCCCAAAAGAGAAAAGAGACCTATTTCCATGAAAATATTGATAGCAGCTCTTTTTGGTGGCTAAGATTTGGAAATCAAAGGAAGGCCCATCAATTGGGGAATGGCTAAACAAACTATGGTATATGATAGTGATGGAATATTATTGTGCTGTAAGAAATGACAAGAAGGATGACTTCAGAAAGACCTGGAAAGACATGTGTGACATGATCTATTGTGAAGTCATTAGAACCAAGAGAACATTGTATACAGAGACAGCAATGTTCTTCATTGAAGAACTGTGAATGACTTGACTATTCTCAAGAATCCAATGATCCAAGAAAATCCCAAAATACTATTGATGAAACATACTATCCACCTCCAAAGAAAGAACTGATATTAATGAAACAGACTTAAATGTGATATTTTTCACTTTCTTTTGTTTTTTTTTTCAATCAAGTTTTCTTGTACAAAATGATACATATGATGTTTTATATAATCATACATGTATAACCCATATCTGATTGTTTGCTCGCCCATGAAGAAGGGAGGGGAGGGAGGGAAAAAGGGATAAAAATCAGAACACAAAACTATAAATAAAAATTTTATTATTAAAAAAAGATGACACTGAATTCCTATATATGGACAACTGGGAGGATGGTAGTGAACTTAACAGTGATAGGGAAGTGGGGGAAACATTAGTATTAGAGGGGTGAAACAATGACATCTATTTTGGTCATGTTGAATTAGAGATGTCTGTGGAACATCAATTTTGATAGTCTGAAGCTCAGTTGTTAGTGAGTATCTGTTAAATGAAGAGAGAAATTAAGACTAGATATCAAGATCTGGGAATTATCCACAAAGAGAAGATAACTGATCTCATGAGGACTGATGAATTCACCAGAATGAATATGGAGGAAAAGAGAAGAGGGCCCAGGACAGAACCTTGAAGAACCATTACCCATGGTTAGCTGGTATGATATGGATTCATAAGAAGAATAGGAAGAAATCAGCGTTACAGGGGAAAACAAACAAATAAACAAAAACAGAGAGGAGAGAGTATTCAGGAAGAGACATCAACAGTCAAAAGCTGCAATGGGATTAGAAATTATGTGGATTAAGAAAAGTTATTAGATTTGGCATTGGAGAAATCATTGCTAATTTAGAGAGGGTATGTTCAATTGAATGATGAAACCAGAAGCCATATTGCAGAATATTTTGAAGAAAGTAAAAGAAGAGAACATGAAAACACTGAGTATGAAAGGAATCTGGTTTATTTAAATTTACCATGAAGAGGAAGAAAAATAGAGGATAATTGTTAGGGAAGATGGTAAAATCATAGGTATAGTAGCAGTATAAACATTTTTTAGGAAGCAGAGAAGAAGGTATTGAAGATCAGAGAGAGTGAAAATAATAGAGATCACTATTTTCTGGAGAAGATGGTAGGACATGGAATGAAGGAAAATAAAGCAGGCATCTTTCTATCCAAAATTCGATGACTAGAGATAATTTGAGGCATTTGAGATGGAGAAAAGGTAGATAATTCAGTAAATTTTCTCTCTCTCTCTCTCTCTCTCTCTCTCTATATATATATATATATATTTATGTAGTCACACACATATACACAAATATATATATATACCTGTATGCATAACACATATTTACATACATATGTTTCTGTGTTTATATGTATATGCAGGTGTGTATGCACATGTATGCTTACAAATACACATATACATATATGTATATATTCATAGTTGTTGAATGCATATTTTAAACAAATATGAACATATATACATACTTATACACAATATAATACTTTTCTAAGTGCTATATACTAAAAAAAGTTAGTATTGGTGATGCACATTAGTATCTTAATTTGTTTATTTTTCTATTTTAATTTTCAATATCCCAGTGATTGTTGCAAATTAATTCAGTAATGTCTGCAAATCATTAATAATACAAATAGAAAATATCATGCCAATTATTTATCCTATGGTTGCTATTATTGATACAGATTCTACAAGTGCCTAAGAGAGCTATTACTTCTGTTTTGTGGCAGGGATATGGGGTGGGGGAAGTACTATTTTTAAAATGACTCTTTCAGTAGACTAGTGGTAATAAAGAATATTGCAGCTTTTCAAAACTAACTAATTCCAGTGAATGACATTGAAAGAGATTATGGTTCAGTCTTATATCTGAATACAATTAGATTCTGTAGGGGACAAAAAGTCATAAAATTTTCCAAGTACACTGGAAAATATTTTCAAAAGAGAATTTATAAGAAAAAGCATATGATATTAGATAACTAGTCTATAACTATTAGTATCATTGCTTCATTTCTGTCTCTGGATAGTTTCTTTCTGGAAAACAATGTCACGGCTATTTATAATCTTCTCCCTCAAATGGTGACTTAATCCCAGAAGCTCCATATAAGGAAAGTACCCATAGTAACAATGCTGGATTTAAACCTGGCTCAGCCAATGACTTTTCACTACAATTTTTCTCCCTTCACTTTCTCTCACTCCTTGCTCCCTGGTCTTTACAATTCCTTTTTATGTTCCTATACCATTAGAAAATAAGCTTCTGCAGGTTGGGGCTCTCTTTATGTTGCTTATATTTGAATTTTATTATTTAGCAACTAGCTTAGTAAACGCTTAATAAATTATTTAATTCTCACAAGCTATCTCTCCTTCTTTCATCATCCACTCACCAAACATCTATCCTTCCTTCTATCTATTAATAAAACATAATAAAAATTAAAGAAAAAAATAGATATCAAATTCAGTTTGTTGATTTTTCTGGAGTGCCTCTGGATTTGGGGAATAGAGAATGTTATTTCCATGTAATTTTTCTTTGTGCATATTGGGTCAACTGAGAAGTTTAACTTGAACATTTTTAGAAAATTTTCCTTTCCCCCTTAATATTTTGGAGACAAAGTCAGAGTGACCTCCAAGAGTTCGTAAAAAGAGAAGATTTGTTCACACACACACACACACACACACACACACACACACACACACACATATATATATATATATATATATTTTTTTTTGGTGAGGCAATTGGGGTTAAGTGACTTGCCCAGGGTAACACAGCTAGTAAGTGTTAAGTGTCTAAGGCCGGATTTGAACTCAGGTACTCCTGAAGCCAGGGCCGGTGCTTTATCCACTGCACCATCTAGCTGCCCTGACATATATTTTTAAAAGTTATTTTTTAGATATACTACCCAAATGTATCTTCTCCTCACTACTAACTTTCTACAGGAAATTAGAGAATATTCTCATGTTGGTTTCCCACTATAATGAAATCCCAGATTCAGATTTCTGAAAAGGATTAAAAGAATTTAAAAAGATAAATTCATGAAAATCTTCTCACATTTCTCTGAATTATCCATATGGATATTTCTCACTACAAAGTAATATGAATTTTATTCAGCCAATCCTCTATTAAAGTGTATCCAAATACCCTTGCTAATACAAAAAAATTGTTGCTTTTAATATTTCAGTATATATTAAACCTACTTTCCATTTCTGGCCTTCTTGGGAAATACATGTAATAATGGGAACCCTCTGTCTAAGGATTTAATCAATTTATTTATTTATTTGTTTGTTTGTTTATTTATTTATTTTACATTATGGTTTTTCACACAGACTCAAAAATTTTTTTGTAATGGTTGGACTATTTTACAGCACTAAAATGTACTCTTTTCCCCATAGTCTCCTATGCCCATATTATTCCTTTATATTTCTTGTTCTCTTTTCCAACTTGTTAAATATTAGATGAACCTGAAGTTATCTTATATCACATTTTCTTCAGAAAATTATTGACATGAAATTTCAGATAATAGTCCAAGCTTGTATGAAGTAGATGCCCAAGTTTGTTGAATGCAAATTAAACTGCACAGATTATTAGAGAAAGATTAACTTCAACTTCTCTTCCTTTGTTCTTTGGTAACTCAAAGCTTAAATAGTTCCTGTTACATAGTAATTACGATATAAAATTTAGTTATTATTATTATTCCTGGTTAATGACCAACATCCATGTGCTCTAAAGCTTCCTTCTCACTTTCACTCTGGACCACACCTAGACCACTTATAGAAAGGCAAATCCATGAAGAAACAAGAATCAAACATGGTTCATTATCATGTATTATGTATTATTGACCTATTTTATTGTGATTATTGTTCAAGTGATCAAGACTTCCACAATTTTATTTTATGCTAAATATCCATTAATGCTTTGAAGATGGTGATGTAACGATTGGAATGATGCCACCTGCTGGAGACTTACTGTAGAAGAGTTCTGCCCATGAAGCAAAGGTCTTTGAGGGCAAGACCGGGCGTCAGGAAGTGACACAGGCTAGTGGGAGGAGGAAGGAAGAGACTGGCGCTCGGTCTCAGGCTTTTTTTTTCCTCTGGACTCTGGTGGAGAAGGGAGCTAGAAATGTGCTCTCCCTTTAATAGATAGGAATCTAGGCCTTTCTCTCTCTTTACCAAATTCTTATTCTCCTTAATAAATGCTTAAAAGTCTAACTCTTGCTAAAGCTTATAATTTATTGGCGACCACTCATTAGATATTTTAGACAGTTTAGCTAGAATTTTAGCCCTTAACAGAGAGGAGAAGGAAGAGGAGAAGGAGGCAGGGGAGAAAGATATAGAAGGCACTCCATTGACATGTCTAAATAAAAGATAATATTAAATTTTAGTTGATGTTGAATACCTGCATTGTTCCTTGCATATTCTTTCTGCCCTTTCTTAGGTAAAATAATTTGGTAAGGCTTTAAAGTGTCATAATATTATGCTTATTAACATCCTTTCAACATTTTTAGACTTCTATAATCAAATTTTAATTCATTTTGGGGAAGTTGTCAAACTCTGACCAATAGCATTATCATTAATTTGTGTGTGTGTGTGCATGCGTCCATGTAGGGGAAAGAAGAAAGAAGGAGAGAGAAATAGAGATTGGCAGAGACAGAGAAAGGGAGACAGACAGCAAGAGACAGAGACAGATGGGTAAAGTGCTGGGCTCTATTCCTCCTACAAACACTTGGTAGTTTAGGTAATTCATTTAAATTCATAGTCTTGTTTACTTATATGTAAATGAGGATTAGTAATAGCAAGGATTTCCCAGGGTTATGAAGATTAAATGACATAAGATATGTATACTAATTGCCAACCTTATAGTACCATAAAATTTTTGGCTATTATATATTTAGGAACTTTTCTATTTCCTTAGTGTTAAGGGCTAAAATTCTAGCTAGTCTGTCTAAAATATCTAATGAGTGGTCGCCAATAAATTATAAGCTTTAGCAAGTTAGACTTTTAAGCATTTATTAAGGAGAATAAGAATTTGGTAAAGAGAGAGAGAAAGGCCTAGATTTCTATCTATTAAAAGGAGAGCACATTTCTAGCTCCCTCCTCTGCCAGCGTCCAGAGGAAAGAGCGCCAGACTGAGCGCCAGTCTCTTCCTTCCTCCTCCCACTAGCCCGCGTCACTTCCTGACTCCTGGTCTTGCCCTCAAAGACCTTCCCTTCATGGGCAGAACTCCTCTACAGTAAGTATCCAGCAGGTGGCGTTATTCCAATCGTTACAGTCCCCCCTGTTGTTCCTCAAGAAACAAAATGTTTCCTTGACGGAACAGTAAAAACAATATGATAACTATTGCTAACTAATAATATGTGAACAACAATATAGAAAAGGAAGAGAGGAAAGTTTTGTCCAGAGGGGCAATTTTTTTTTTTTGTCCTCATGAACCGACGCTTTGACATTAGTCTTGCAAAGGGAGGGCCTCTGCAGAGAATACATGTTACAGATGGTGTATATTATAACAGAAAGAGAAAAAAACCAACAAAAAGAACAAATCAAAACTGTTCATTTAAAGTCTCTGAAAGTCTTTTCTCAGATGTCCTCTAGGTGTAGTCGTGGAATGGAAGTCTTTTCAGGGGTTGATGTGTGGATGCTGGTAATCAGCCAGGAAAATTTCCTACAAAATTGAGCTTAACACAACTTTAAAATAGCTTTGTCAATAATCAAATCAAACAATGAAAGTTCTCAAAAACATGTCTAAGGGAATACAGAATCTTAGTTGTTAACACGTGAAACATACAATAAAACAAAAATTGAACCATTCTTTAAAATTACATTATTATTATAGTCCCCCCTTATGGAGAGTAATTGAGAAGACAATTGCTGCGATATTAATTTTTAAAAATAATTTTTTATCTTTGTTTCATCACTTTTTGCATCATCTGCCTAATTATCCTCATGCCATTATGAGAAATTACAAATCTAATATAATTGGTAACAGATGTCAAGGCCAAATTCAACATTGTTATTTATCATGACATCTGAGATAATTATGGGGGTTACCATAAAAGAACAGAGAAATGATGGGATATGAGCATTCCCACACTTGAGCAATATATACTGTCCATGCAGTATGCCAGGCTTAAAATAGGTGGATGGAATATATGTCCATGCCACCGAACATATTGGAAGAAACTGAGTCAGACTTAATCAGATGCATGGGATTGAGATGTCCATGGCATCAGGCATATAGGAGGGAGCATAGAAGCCAGGTATAGAAGTGAGATGGGTGGGATGAATACTTCCAGCCATCTGTACAATATTGTGGGGAAAAAGAGAATAAAATATTAAACCAAGAGAATCCAACCTCAACATTTGTCAAAAGCCGTTCCCTCGGCCATACCTTGACTTCATGCATGTCTCCCCTCATGTGACAGTTCAGTGTCTGCTCTTGCATGTATTCCTCTTGTGATTGGATGGCATCTTGGCCAACTGGCATCTGATAACTCAGAATAAAGGCAATTAATGTCTTAAATGATAAGTTCCCATAATCCAAGTCTCATATGGATTTAAAATTGAGGATAATAAATGATTGCAAAAAATGTGAATACATCTTGACTCAAAATATAATATATAATTATGCAACAATTTCAAATAATATCTTTTTTTTACTTAGTATACAATTACTTTTGTGAAAAATCAGAACATATTTAAATACAAGTTAAAGCACAACAGAATCTCAAAGAAAACTTTTTTTTTTTGAAAAAAGAAAACTTTTACAAATGTTCCCCTCTTTTTTTTTTTTTTTTGAATATGCTTATCGAAAATAATACTTCTAGAATCAATTTACACTTGCCATGGCAAACAATTTGCCAGGGAAATGCTTTAAAGAGTTTGATCAAATAATCAGTTGAGAAAAAAAAGCAAAAACAAATAACTCAGAATATGGGAGCACAATACTCCTAGAATTAACATTGTATAATAAAATCAAAACCATCTTGCAATGTTTCAAAATTAGATAGACAAATGAATAGAAGAAAATACACATGGAACAATAAAATACAGTGAAATTCAAACTAAGGAAATCTAAATGAATATGAACTTAATATTAATGAGTCTTATAAAATATAAACTTGATCACAACTATAAAAAGCTTTTACAAATATTCTCCTTGTTTTAAAAACTAAGTATAAGACACAATCTCAAAAGCCTGAAAATCTCTATGAAAATAAACCCATACCATTAATTTCAAAATGTATATGTAATAGCATAGAAATCCTATGTAACCTCTGAACTGATACTATTAATAATCTGAGTGAATTTAGAACACTTTTGATTCCGATATCTAAAATCCCCAACACTCATATCAATACCTTGCCCCTTACTTTTACATTTCTGTACAATATATACCCTTCCATGGCAAAAGAAGCAGAGTCTTGAACTATGTTGATGATTGTCATTCTTATACAGCTTAAATTTTTCTTCTTTAACCCCTCTATATTGTCTGTCAGTCTTTTCACCATACAAATGCTTTATAAGATTACTAATGAAAGACAAAAGCAGGTTAGCAAAATTATCAACAAAACGAGCATATCTGGAATTTAAAGGGCTTTCTAAGGTTGTCTCAGAAGCACAGCCAGGCTGGGGAAGGGCTGAGCCTGAAGCTGCAAATGTAGTTAGAGAAAGTTGCGCATGAGCATTAGATCTCTGGACTTCCCAGGCAGGGGAAGCTATGGGCTTGGCCATAGGAGGAGTAGAGGGTGGGGTCTGGAGAGGAGGGGAGGGACCAGCACAATTTGAATCAGACTTGATTTTGAACTCAGGCCTGGATTCCTCTTCCCCCACTTTGCCTCCAGGTGCTAGGGAATTAAAAGCTTCTAGAGGGTGGGTCATTGCCTCCAGGCATGCAAAATTAGAGCAACAATTAGTGTTAGAATTGGGAAAAGCTGCAGGAATCTCTTCAGGTTTCTCTGAAAAAGCATGGTTGGGAGAGGGAGAGATATTTCCTTGTGTGAGTAAGTTGCTGGCTCTTTTAACAAAAAGAAAAAGAAAAATAGAAAATCCACAAAAACAAAGCATTAACATGATCTTATCTCCCATTTGTCTGGTTAAACAGACTAAATCAAAAATAGGATAATTAGGGAGTTTAAAAGGTCCATTCGAAAAAATTCAAAGGAAAAACACAGCCAGTACACCAGTACTTAGCAGTTAAAGGGAGAGGGAGGGGAAATTTCTTACCCAACCAGCAGATCAGAAGAAGACTGAGGGTTAGCTTTCCTCTTCGTGGTCAGCCATCTGTTAAGGGCTAAAATTCTAGCTAGTCTGTCTAAAATATCTAATGAGTGGTCGCCAATAAATTATAAGCTTTAGCAAGTTAGACTTTTAAGCATTTATTAAGGAGAATAAGAATTTGGTAAAGAGAGAGAGAAAGGCCTAGATTTCTATCTATTAAAAGGAGAGCACATTTCTAGCTCCCTCCTCTGCCAGCGTCCAGAGGAAAGAGCGCCAGACTGAGCGCCAGTCTCTTCCTTCCTCCTCCCACTAGCCCGCGTCACTTCCTGACTCCTGGTCTTGCCCTCAAAGACCTTCCCTTCATGGGCAGAACTCCTCTACAGTAAGTATCCAGCAGGTGGCGTTATTCCAATCGTTACATTAGCTAACATCTTATCTGAAGATATATGTATGTGTATGTGTGCCTTTGTTTATGTTCAACCTGTACATCCTGTTTTAATGAAATAATTTTCATACTTAGAGAAATTTGCTTAACTACCTAGTGAGGATTGTATACCTCCAATTAGATCAGTTATCTAATGAGCTCTGGCCAAAGTGACCATTTAACCTTTTCCCTTAATGTTATACCACATAATGTAGAAGTTTTGATTATAAATAAAAAAGCTAATTTATTATCAATGACACGATTATGACTTAATCAAAAGAAACGCAAATATTCTTTTAAAATATGCTTATAGCAATGGGTATGCTCAACATTGTAGAAGGTTCTCTTTACTATCTAGTCCTAAGCTTAGCCCTAATCATCTAAGAAAGAAAAAGAATAATTAAGGCACCTGTGATGATGTCTACAATGACATATCAGGGACACCCTTATAAATAGGATGTTTATTTTACCTCTAGTCATTTACAATACCATTACACAAGGGTTACAAAACTTTTTCAGGGTTACAACGTCAAAGAAGAAGCCTGTCTTTTCATTATTCCTTTTCTGTAGTTAACCACAAATCATATTCGACTCTGCTTCTTAACGTGAAAAAAAAATCACCATACAACTGGTTTACTCTCAATGTGAGTAAACTCATGATATCTGTACCCACATATTGCCTTGTGCTTTATAAGGACTGAGAGTAAACTCATGATACAAAACACATATACATATTCAAATTATACATATGTAATTAAATTTTTTACACCATCTTAGTACTTACTTTGTTCCATCTCACTTTCTAAAAAGTGAGTTTTTTCTTTAAAATACAACTCTCATATTTCCATTCTAGTTACAAATATCTGTACAGAGTAACCTGAGCCCTGAGATTGAAAAGTATTTTTGGCTAGTATACAATCTCTTGGTTCATAACAAAGGGCAATCCCACAAACCATACACACCCAATGTCCTAAATTAACAATTTTATTTTCCCAACTCTTATGTCAAAGGCCTTGCTGAATTTAATTGCTACATTGCCCTTTCCCTGGACTTAACTAAGCTTAAACTCAGAGTTTCTTTTCATTGTTCTTATTAATTACAGTCATTATCATCCACCCACTCTCCGCAATACCAGATAACAAATTTGTTAAAATGATTGCTGTCTTTTGTTTCTGAAGAGGGTTTAAATGATATCAGTATCTTGGGGTCAGGGTACAGTGAGGCCAAATAATATATAATATATAATGTTGATTAGATCAATTGAAGCTTGGAAGACTCTACCATAGGTTAGGTACAAATAGTCCATATGAACATTTGCAATGGAGATGTCTCTAAATGTGTGCACTTCACAGCTCCTTTGATGAGAGCATGTCATGTTTGATGGTCCTGTGCCAGTGTCTCCCATGTCTCATAATCATTTCCAATATTCTTGTGAGAGACCTTGAGAGTGTCCTTGTATCACTTCTTGTGACCTCCATGTGAGTGCTTGCCTTGTTTGAGTTCTTCATAAAATAGTCTTTTTAGGCAAACATGTTTGGCATTCAAATAACACAGCTAGTCTGTTGGAGTTGTGCTCTACATAGTAGAGTTTTAATGCATGAAAGTTCAGGGAAAGAAAAGACCTTAGTGTCTCTTATCTCATTCTGGCAAATGATCTTCAGAATCCTCCCAAGATAATTCAAATGGAAGTGATTCAATTTCATAGCATGGTTCTGGTAGACTTTCCAGTTTTCACAGGCATACAACAATATGGTTGGCACAATGGCTCCGTACACCTTTAGTATGTTAAGCAGGTTAATGCCTCTTTTCTCCTACAATTTTCCTTTTGAACCTCCCAAACACTGAACTAGCTCTGGTAATGTGTGCATCAACCTAATTATCTATGTGTCTATCTCTGCCGAGTAAATACCTAAGATAAGTGAACTTTTCTTCAACATTGAAAATGTCTCCATTTCCTTTAACTTATGGCTGCATGTATGAATGGTGTAGTGCTGGATCATGGAGAATTTGTTTTTTTTTGGTTTTAATTTCTTTTTCTTGGTTTTAATTTTTAAGCCAAAAGTAACAAAAGCAGCTCAAAATTGATCTATATTTTGTTGCAACTCTGCCCCAAAGGCTGCACTGAGTGTACAATCATCTGCAAACAATGTCATGAACCAACTCTCCCTCCACATTAATCTTGGCCTGTGGCTTCTTCAAGTTAAATAATTTACTGTCACTGCAGATGCCATTTTTGACCTCGTTGGAAGTGTCTAAGATCATTGCTTAAAACATCATGTTAAAAAGTGTGGGAGCAAGCACGTGGCAATCCTTCAATCCATTTGGTGACTGGGAAAGTGTGAGAGCATTGTTCGTTTTCCAGAAAAGGAGAAAGCATGCTATCATGAAACTGATATACAATATATATGAAGTTGTCTGGGCAACCAAATTTTGCCATGATTTTATTTTTTCTTATTTTTATGATAATATTTTCTTTTCCCAATTACATATAAAACATTTTTTTATATTTTAAAAAATATTTTTGAGTTCCAAATTTTCTCTCTCCCTCCATAGCCCACAACTTTTGATAAGGCAAGCAATTTAATGTAGGTTATACATGTGTAGTCATTTAAATATATATTTCCATGTTATTCATGTTGTGAAAAAAATGCAAACCAAAAAATCAACAAGAAAAATAAAGAAAACTATGCCTTCATCTGCAGTTAGACTCCATAAGTTGTTTCTATAAAGATGGATATAATTTTTCAGCTTAAGCCCTTCAGAATTGTCTTGGATCATTGAGTTGATGAGAATAGCTAGTCATTTGCAGCTGATCATCAATTAATATTACTGTTAATGTATAAAAAAATTCTCTTGGTTGTGCTCAATTCACATTGCATCAGGTCATGAAAATCCAGGTTTTTCTGAGAGCATCTTGTTGGATATGTCTTTTAGCAAATTGTATTACATTGCAATGATATACAATCACTTATTTAGACATTCCCTCAATTTTCAATTCTTTCCCACCACAAAAAGAGCTGATATAAATATTTTGTACATATAAGTAATTTTTCTTCCTCTTTAATCTATTTGGGGTACAGAGCCATTAGTGGTATTGCTGGCTCAAAGGTCAGGGATTTTTTTTTTGGTGGTGCAAATGGGGTTAAGTGACTTTCCCAGGGTCACACAGCTAGTAAGTGTCAACTGTCTGAGGTTGGATTTGAACTCAGTTACTCCTGAATCCAGGATCAGAGCTTTATCCACTGTGCCACCTAGCTGCCCTTCATATAGGTTTTTAAAACTTTTGTTTTTTTTTTTTTTAGTGAGGCAGTTGGGGTTAAGTGACTTGCCCAGGGTCACACAGCTAGTAAGTGTTAAGTGTCTGAAGCAGGATTTGAACTCAGGTACTCCTGACTCCAGGGCCGGTGCTCTATCCACTGCACCACAAAAGTGCCCTAAAACCTTTTTTCTAATTGTAAATATTTTTATAATGAATATTTTTGTCCATAAGAGTCTTTGTTTATTTTAATGAAGCTCTCTAAAGGACAAACGTTTTAGCAAAACTATAAGTAAGCTTTAGGAACAATTTAGCAAATGTCCTTCCATATTTATATACTGTTTTCCAAGTTGTGTTATAAGTTTCAGGTTTTCCAAGTTAATTAGGGTATTTTTCTTCCCATGCACCCTTAAATATTGAAATTTTCATGTTTGGCCAATTTAATGGATTTGGGCTAATACTTTGCAAGTTTGGTTTTTATTAATTCACATTTTCCCATGATTTTGAACAGATTTTCATTTGGTTAATGCATTTTTTTTCTTTTTAACTGTTTTCATAGACTTTAATCACTCATTTGCTGAGGAAAAGGTTTAAATCTATATTTGTGTTAGTTACCTTTTTAAATTGAATGTAAAAATTTTATCTGAAATCTCTAATGCAATATTTTAAAATATGAATTGCTTATCCTAATTTAATCTGTATTTTTGTTTGAATAGATGATTAAAATTGCATGTAATTTACATTTTATTTTTCCATGTATAATTTTCTTTCTATCAAATCATGAAACATCTTTGCTGTCTTTGGAGAGTCAAATTAAAAGATGGATACAAAAATAACTAAGATTCCAATAGTTAGTGGATTTATTAGCTTATATTTTGATATTTATAAGCAATTTGGGGTAAGAAATTTTTTTCAAAGAAAGAATTAAAGAACAAATAAAAAGTGTAAATATAAGACAACCCCCTCGAGATAATCTTGCATGCCAATTGTCAACATGTATCCACTTCAATGACAGAGTATAATGTAAAATGAGGCTGAAAACTCAAGAACCAGGAAGACTGATTTATCGTGGTAAATAGAAAAGTAAGCCTGCACCCTTGAAAAATATTTATTTACCAGTGGTGGTGTTCTCATAGACTGATTTCACAGAGGATAATATGGGTAGAGTTTTACCCATTATTGCAATGTTTAACATTTTGTTATTGAACCTACCTCATCTTATCATCAAGAGAACAGATCTTTATCAAATCAAGACAGATTTTTTTTCTCTGACAAAGGGAGAATGTTGTATTGCACCTATCTTAATTCTGTGTGGAAGAAAGATTCCTTTACCGCTCCCATGATTCTAGTGAACCAGGAAGAGCTTATGGGAAGTAGAGGAATGTGCTAAGGCCTGGTGAAGTTCACAAGTTTATATAGCAATGATGAAAATTACCTTACTGGTGGCTCAAATTCTATTGAATATGGAAGTAATGAGGAAAAAAATAATAATGTACAAAATATTTCAATTCGGGCTTCTGATTTGAATGAAGACATCCCACAAAGACAGCATTTTTTACTTCTTAGTTAAAACAGAAATGCTACCATTTTATACATCTTAATCAAAACCTCAAGTTTAAAAGCAGATATCATTACAATTATCAAAAGAAAATATAGACAATATTGGACTCAGATTATAATAATAATCTTTCCTATTGTATGGTCATCTAATCAAAAGGGAACATTAACACTCAATGTTTACAGCATCAAACACATAAATAGCTTATGGGCTGGTTATTTGTTTTTCCTCCTTCCTCATTCACTCCACCCCAAATACATAAATAAACACATACACACATGTGCATACACACACAAATACACTCACACACCCTGGAGGTCATGGAAGAGACAATGCCAACATTCCAATGTCTCCTCCTAGCCTGAAATATATGATCCCTTGATACAAAAAAGGAACTGTTGTTCATCCTCCATTTTTGAAGAGGACTGATGACATAACAGGGTAAAAAAAAAAAGATAAGTTCTCAGAGGAGTGGTGCCATCAACAAAGCTGGGACAATTGTTTATTATGGAGAGAGAAGTCAGGACAGGCCACAGTTAATATCTTGGCCAATATAAAATGAGATTTTTCTCTTATATTATCAAAGCAGCAGGATTGTGGGCTACCCGCAAGAGGGAAAACTCAATGTGATATACTGTGCAAGAAATCATGTTAATTTCTAATGGAAATTTAACAATGCTCTTTAGGATAAGTAAAGATACTAGCAATTATAGGCAGCCCTGCCATAAGTCTGGTCACATTCCTGTTTCCATTGAGCCATGAGAATTAACAGTGCACAAGAGAAACTTTCCATCCTCAGTAATTTATCAAACAATATTTACCTATGACATTTCAAAATCACTAGGTGTCACAGTGGATAGAGTGCAGGGCCTGGGGCCAAGAAAATCCATGATCCTGAGTTCAAATCTGGCCTCAAACACTTACTGACTGCATGAACCCAGGCAAGTCACATAACACTATTTGCCTTAGTTTCTCATTTATAAAATTAGCTGGAGAAGGAAATTTCAAATCACTATAGTATCTTTGCCAAGATACTCCCAAATGAGGTCACAAAGAGTTTGACAGAACTGAAAAACAACCTAACAACAATAATGACATTACAGGAAAATGGTTACTACTGACTGTCGCAAGTGGAACTAAGACAATCCTGTTGCAATCTGCCCATTGGAAACATCACTGACATAGGAAAGATCCTTCTAAGCAGACACTAAGAAATTTTTGAAAAGCAGAAGGTGTTAAAATTGCAGGTCAGAATAAAACTACCTATGGTCATGTTGCCTTTGGATCATAAGTATTATCTAATAGGGGCAAGCCTGTGGATTTTGCTCTCCACTTTTTTTTTTTTATTAATTGGAAAGATAACATGGAAGGCCATAATTTTGCAGTGCTTGCATGTCTTATCTCCAAACATATTGAGTGCAGATCTGACCTTGGTACTTTTCTTGCAGTCAGTTTGTAATGACTAGATAATCAAATATAGTCTAGTTACCCCTACACTCCTTCTCCACCCTAGGTATAAGATTTGAGTACAGCTTGACTTTCTTCTAACATCATCTCCTGGATGATGTTAACAATCATTATTAACTTTGATAGACTTTAAAATTTTATCTTGCTATATCAAAATCAAAGGTCCATTTGATATACCTAAAATTGAATGAAATTTACTGATCATATAATCTTTCTACTCTCCATTGCTAGCAAGATCCAGGAAAAACAAAACAAACAAAACAACCACTATGGATTCTTCCATCTTCAACATAGTTTAAGATTGCAATGTGTTTCAAAGGATGTGATACTTGCTGTTCATAAGATGTTATCAAAAATTGAGATTTCTGTTTAAGAACTTTATGGCATTTTATGTCCTTTGTGTTAGATATTCATAAAAAAAATCTGACACTATTAGCAGAAAATGATAACCAGAACACTATCCTGTCTTAAAAAACTGGCAAACAACAGGACAGAAGGCCTCAGAACAAACTAAACACCAATAAAACAACTTAACTGTTCAACCTTCTATATAGATATGAGACATTGACCTAATATATATGTCACAGCTGTCCTCTTGAGTGGCTCAATTATCATTATCTTCAAGGCCAACTGAATGTCATCTGATGATGCGGTATCACTGAGAAAGAAGTCCTGGATTGGAGACATCCATTCTAGCATTGTTGAAACTAAGCAGCACAATCCAAATATTTTAAACTTGAAATATTTAAAGAATGGATACCCACAACAGTGTTTAGAGAACGGTATTACATGGAACGTGCAAAAACAGGAAGAATAGGAAAGATGGTCAGGAGTAGAATTATAATAGCATTCCTTGATTGTTGACTGCTGGGAAACAGCAAAGAAGGTATTTTGGTTAATCTGATGCCTACACCAACAAAAGGTTATTATCTCATTCATATGCTTAGGTATGTGCAGTCCCCAAAGAATTTAATTTATTTTTATTATTTTCCAGTAACATATTACATATAAGGATAGTTTTCAACATTTGTTTTCACTGGATTTTAGTTCCAAATTTTTCTTTTCTCCCTTCTTCCCTTCCCTCCCTCCTCCTCAAGACAGAAAACAGTCTGATATAGGTTGTATATGTACAATCACATCAAACATATTTCTACATGAGTCATCTTGTGAAAGAAGAATCAGAGCACAAAGGAAAAACCTCAAACAAAAAGATAAAAAAATCAGTCAAAAAGTAGAAACAGTATGATTCAATCTGAATTCATAATTAACAGTTCTTTTTTTTCTGGATGTTGAGAACATTTTCTATTATGACTTCTTTGAAACTGTTTTGGATTGTTGCACTGCTGAGAAGAGCCAAGTCTACATCCCCATTGTTCATCACACAATGTTGCTGTTACTGTGCAAAATGTTCTTCTGGTTCTGCTCCTCTCAGTTAGTATCAGTTCATGTAAGTCCTTCCAGGTTTCTTTGAACTCCTCCTGCTTGTTTCTTACACCACAATAGTATTCCAATACATTCATATACCACAACTTGTTTAGCCATTCCCCTATTGATGGACATTCCCTCGATTTCCAATTCTTTGTCACCACAAAGAGAGATGCTATAAATATTTTTTACATGTGGGTCCTTTTCCCTTTTCTATGTTCTCTTTGGGATACAGACCTGACAGTGGTAACACTGGGTCAAAGGGTATGAATAGTCCCATAGCCCTTTGGGCATAGTTCCAAATTGTTCTCCAGAATGGTTGGATCAGTTCACAGCTCCATCAACAATGCAGTAGTGTTCCAATTTTCCCACAGCTTCTCCAAATTTATCATTTTCCTTTTTTGTCATATTAGCCAATCTGATTGGTGTGAGGTAGTACCTCAAAATTGTTTTAATTTGCATTTCTCTGATCAATAGTTATTTAGAGCATTTTTGCATATAGCAATAGATAGCTTTGCCTTCATCAGAAAACTGCCCATTCATATCATTTGATCATTTCTCAATTAGGGAATGATTTGGGTTCTTATAAATTTGATTTAGTTCCCAATATATTTTAGAAATGTGGCCTTTATCAGAAATGCTTGCTTTAAAAATTGTTTCTCAGTTTTCTGCCTCCCTTCTAATTTTGCTGCACTGCTTCTGTTTGTACAAAACCTTTTTAATTTAATGTGATCAAAGTCTTCCATCTTGTTTTTCATAATATTCTCTATCTCTTGTTTGGACATATTTTTTTTTTCCTTTTCATAGATCTGAGAGGTAAACTATCCCTTCCCCTCCTAGAATTTAAATACAGTTTAAAAAAAAAGTTGCTTTACTAAAAAAAGGTAGTTTAAACGACATTCTTTCATAATCATGTTCTGTTTAGAAGCTATAGGGTCAGCTATATTGTCAATCAATTAAAAAAATAGTAACATGAAGATGAAGAACCGAAGTCTTACTCCTACTGTGCTACTGACCTTGCTTCCCTAAAATCTTTCCAGAGGAGTTTGAACATTGGCAAAGCACTCTGAAAAAGAGCTGGAAAATCTTTGAGTACTGCTGAATTATTCAGTGTATCTTAATCACCAGAAGGTCACCAATAGTTGATGGATTTGGGGGGAGGGGCAGAGCACTCCAAGAATAATGTCATCTAAGGCCCAGAGGCTTCTGTGTTAGTACAAATCTTTGAAAGTATCTAAGTAATAAGAAAATGATTTTGTAAAAATACACATTAGTCTCTGACAAAGTTTCAAACCTAAAAAGAACAGAAAGCTCTTAAAAATGACTAATTCATAGTGGTGATAATTTCTCTGGTAGCTCCTACCAGAGAAAATTTCTCTCTCCTTGATTTCTGCCCATTCTCCACTGTGTGGAAGTCCAGGTGCCCTTGATCTATCTCTCTTCTTTTCTTAGCCCTTCTAGAAGATGGAAATAATCAATCTTTCTATCTATCAGAAGTAAGCTAGGTTGTGTTTGAATAGAGAAATTAGTATGTTAGACTCACTTTGAAAACTCCTTTGGGTAAATGTTAACAGACATTTTCACTAAAATATCTTCTTGGCCCAAATATTTTCTGTTGTCAAGAAAATACTGTTTCATATACCCAAATTGTATACCTTTTTTAATGGGCTTTTACCCTAACTACAATATAAGCTATTTATCCCTTTTTCCTCACAGTTTGACACAATTTAAGTAGTGACTCAGATTTAAAATAATGAAGCACACTCTCTATTTTAACAAACTACTCAAGTGTAAATCAGCTCTGAGTCATTTATGTTTTTAAATCCTTGCAAACAAAATGCAGAAACAGCATCAAAAATATTTCCTAGCATTCTGAATGCAGAAAATGGTGATGGACTTCATGGGACCCTCTGGGGAGGGAGCTAAAGGGACCTGGCAATTGAAAGGAATTTTATAACTTTACAAGTGAAGTAGCATGTAAAACAACACTATGCAATACTTTCATAATCTCAGTGGATTCATTAATTAACTTATTCTTAGCATCCAGTGTATAATGTTTCCATTCCCACATTAGAAATAAAACACCAAACTTATAAATGAACAAAAGGGAAGGAATTTAAACCACCAAGGAAAACAGCATGTATTTTAATGTTGTAAACAAAAGCAATTCAATAAATGTGACTTGTTAGCAACTCATTTAACCTGAACTCTACTTAAACTACCTTCAAAGCAATACAATATCTACAGTAATATAAACACACTCATCCATGCAGAACAGAAAATGTCAAAGGAAAAGGCTAATAGTTTCATAGGCAACCTTAACAGGAACACTATATAATAAGCACCATGAGGCTTGACAGTTCTAATCAGTTGGTAGGTAACCTTCAAACTGGCAAGGACATGCTAAAAAAGTAGGACAATGCATTCTGCTAGCAATTATACAATAATATGTTGAGATAGTTTACAGGCATACCTGATTAAAATGTTTGGGCAGATCCTTTCAGAAAGTGAAGAATCATAGCCATAAAGGATTTCAATTTCATAGAATCTTTGCTTTGGCTTTTGAACATATCTTAAATATTAAGAAAATTAATTTTTAAAAATATTTACAAACCATACTTTTTTGTTTATATGCAAAAGGCTTTAATAGTCAGAGTCTACATTATGTATCATAATGTATGAGTCTACATTATGTTATCATTTGCTGGGACCAAAAATAATTCCTATATTTTTAGAGAAAAGAAATAGAAGAAAAAAATCAACAACACTGGAAACTTCAGGCCAAACGTATGCATCAAACAGGGGGCAGTTTGCAATATGAAGATCAGATGGTGCCAAGTTATAAATAACATAACTTTATAAAGTACAAATCACTGTCAAACCAATCTTATTCCTTCTATGACAGAGTGATGGCCTTGATATCTCTAGTCTAAAATAAGTGTAATAGAGCTCAACTCCAGTAAGTCTTCTGACTCTGTTTCTTTTTTTTGTTTTGTTTTTTTGCGGGGCAATGGGGGTTAAGTAACTTGCCCAGGGTCACACAGCTAGTAAGTGTTAAGTGTCTGAGTCCGGATTTGAACTCAGGTACTCCTGAATCCAGGGCCGGTGCTTTAACCACTGCACCATCTAGCTGCCCCTGACTCTGTTTCTCATGGCATCCACATCAACAAGGTAAGTAAATAAGGTTTATATCAAGCTACTGTAAGATTAATACACAATTTTGTGGGGAGTAATGCTCAGAGAGTAGTTATAAATGATCTCATGTTGACCAGGATGTATAAGAGAGCAGCTTTGGGAATAAATCTAGGTAAATCAGGTGGGATTTAAGCTTGCATTGATTACTTACTCATATTATCAATGGGTGAAATTTTCTACCATATTTACTAACCACAAAAATAATTGGGCAGGATCTTAAAAACCATCTTATTGAATCTATGCAGCAAACATAATATACTTGTCAAATGATCATAAAATTTCTTTTACTTGAAATCCTCCATCTGGGAGGAAGTTTATAAAGTTGCTCATTCTGCCTTTTGGAGATGTTTAAATTTGAGGAAGCTTTTCCTGATATGGAGCCTAAATTACCACCTTGAAACTTCCATTACACTTAGTAATACCTGGAGTATTGGTGAAATGATGTTGGTGGTGATGATGAAAGATAGATAGATAGACAGAGATGATATTCTCTTTATCTTCCTAACATTGACACCTTCAAAAATTTTAAGGATAATACCTATGTATATGAACCTTACATATATATATGCAGTCTCACCTGCTCTGAGCTTCAGTCTCATATTGCAAGTCACTTATTAGACATTTTAAACTGGATATCTCAGAAACATTTTAAAAAGAAAATTTCTGCAACAATTCATTATCTTTGCTTCTAAAGCCCCTACTTTTCCAAACTTTCTTATTTCTAGTATCCAAGTTTCCTAACTATAAAATTTTCCTGAAATCCTCACTGTCTTTAAACCCATTCATTCAATCTGTTGCCAAGTATTTTTGTTTCTTATTCAGAGCATCTATTATATCCAGATGAGATTGTCCAAAATCTTCTGAGAACATGGTCCTTGATCTTGGGAAGGAACTCATCCAAGTAGAAGACCTTACTTCTGTTTAGAATGTTAACAGGATTTAATCAAGTTGAATCCCAGACATAAAGCATTAAATCTATGCCCTTGACCTTGGGGTATCTTAGGGTAATACAGTTCATGAAGAGATGGATTTCTTTGTCCAGATTGCAAGAGGTAGCTTAGTCTCATGATCAAGCCACATGCTCAGTTGGAGGAAATGAAAGCTTTCAGCCCACCTCATCATTTGAATTATTCACTAATTAAAGTTGATTTTCACCTATCAGGGGTACCCCCTTTTTCCAATGGTATTTAAGCATTCTATGATCTCCATGGTTTTGCCTGTAGGTACTGAAAGAAACCACTGACCATCAGTTTATTGATCATCAGCTAGCCTAATTGATAAATTGATTATCAGGTATCCCAAAAACCCTGTCTCTCAGGCTTCTCCTTTGTCTCTATTTAATAATTTTCCTTAATTCTGCTTCATAAAGTTGGCCTCTTACTTTAAGATTGAGCTCAAGTACCATCTTCTGCATAAAGCTATCCCTATTGTCCTGAATTTCTAGTGTTTTCCTTGAAAGTCTACTGTGTATTTAACTACTTTTTATACATTTGCATTTATTGATTTTATATTTATTCTTTATATATACATATTTTATATGCATATATACATTCATAATATCAACTTTTCTGACTCATTCTAATATAATCTCTTTGCAAATAGTCATTGTTTTATTTTTGTACTTATTTCCTTAGGACCTAGCAGAATTCCTGGTACACTTATAAACTGTTGTTTAATTAATTAATTAATTTTAAATTTTTGATGAAATCAGAAAATGTGCTTTATAGTTCCCATTTTAATTTTTACTAGTACACTGTGTGCACTTATGTTCCTCTTACTTTTTAGCCTTGGTTTTCTAAAATAAGGGGATTGAACTAAAGTCATTCTTACCTTTTATACTTTGACCTATCAAAATTAGAATGTGATCTTACATATATTTTAAAATTCTCTTTTTCATTATGTTTCCCTGTATTTCTCTTTTCTTGACTACATACCATTAAAATGAAGATAACTTCTCTCATTAAGGAGTTGGGGGTTTTTTTTGAACTTTCATTTTAAGCAAGGACCCAAGGCAGATATCCTTCATTCTTCTGTTAGATTTGTTTCTTACTCACCCGATTTTGCCACCATGTATCAACTTCTTTTCCCCTCGTTCTTTGTAATCTCACTCTCAAATATATATTTGTCTCCATGGACCCCTTTTTTCCATTTTTAGAAAGGAAAAAAGGCCTAATTTTTTATTCCTTTCAATCACTGATTCTAGCTCTCTAGACTTCAGCAACATGTCCCATACTAAAAACCTTGTCTCCAACACTTTTCAACTCCATTTTTATGCATTATTTTCCTTTGTTAGGATATAAGCTCCAGGAGGGAAGTGATTGTCTTTCATTTGAATGTATTTGTATCCTTAGCACTCATTATAGTGCATGCTTTTAAAATTTTATTTGAACCTATGGTTCTATTTCATTTTTATTCATTTGTTATTGTGTAATAATAAACATATTTAAAACCATAAAAATGTTACTATTCAAATTCATCTTAGATGTTAAAGTCTATTGTAAGGGTTACTAGATCTTTCAGACAATAAATTCAAAAAAGATAATTCTGATTTTCTATGGAACAAAGTGGTGGTTACAGGAAGGAATGACATCTCCCTAACTCTGTACACAGGAAAGGTCCAATGCAAACACGTGAAGAGATCAGCGCAGCGAAGCAACATCCATCTCTCTGATACCCTGAAAGCAAGGAGAAAATAAGAAAGTGTTTAAGATAGATGATCAAGCAATAATTAAGTAGTACCAGAAAGAAGTTCTGATTGGAAAACTACAGGGACTTTGGATACCCTAGAACCTTATGAATTGCCACTCTCTTTTCAAATGAGAAACTAAAAAATTAAAGGCATTATGAGACAGAAGTTGTCATAAGCCATAAAAGGTATATTCTTAACTATTTTGAGAATAAATGTCCATATATTAGTCAAGGCTTATTTTAAAGGACAAAATTTCTTCTCTATCAAAAATCACATCAATACACATTATCATGTATTTTTCTCCAAACAAGTATTGATATTAATTTTTCTTTTTTGCAGGGCAATGAGGGTTAAGTGACTTGCCCAGGGTCACACAGCTAGTAAGTATCAAGTGTCTGAGGCCAGATTTGAACTCAGGTCCTCCTGAATCCAGGGCCAGCATTCTATCCACTGTGCCATATAGCTGCCCCTTGATATTGATTTTTATATCATTTCAGGTATAAGCAACATTAAAATAGCCAGTTGGTTTTGTAAAGAAACTAAAATGCTAGAATAAAATCCCAATGACTGATGACCATTCTCTTAATTGCATTAAAAAAATTCAGGGGGCAGTTAGCTAGCGTAGTGGATAAAGTACCTATATCTTTTCTAAAAATTGGGTTTCTTGGAGAAACATACCTATAGGGAAAGGCCATAAGGATTTAGAGGTAGAGATAGAGAGATACAGATAGATTTATAAATATATAGATATGAACATGTGTACACACACATATACAGAATATACACACATACTGACATATATAAAACACACACACAAACACATAAATACATACATATATCCCAGAGTGAGGTCAAAAGCAATGACAGAAAATATTAGCCAAATGAAGTTTTTCAAAGGCAAACAAGAGTATACTAAAAATATTATTAGACACTAACCTTTCATGTGGATAGAGTGCCAGTCCCGAGATCAGTAATACTTATCTTCCTGAGTTCAAATCTGGCCTCATGTACTTAGTAGTTGTGTGACCCTGGGCAAGTCACTTAACCCCATTTGAATCTTTTTTTTTTTTTTACTCATCTGTAAAGTAAGCTGTAGAAGGAAATGGCAAACTACTCCAGTATCTTTGCCAAGGAAACCTCAAATATGGTCATGGAGAATTGGAGACAAATGAAAAGCAATCTATCAACAACAAAAAATTTCCATGTATGTGTGCTCCACACTTTTGTACCATGTAGATAGGTCCATTACCATTAGGCAAACATATATTTCTAAAATGTTTTGTCCTGCAGAATTAGAAACATAATGGAACCATGAAAGGAAAAAAAAAACAGAAACAAAGCAAACAAAACAAAAACAAAAACATGTACCCACATATTGCCTTGTGCTTTATAAGGACTGAGGAAAAATATATCTTTTTAGAGTTCTGGAAAAATAATATTTCTGAATCACCAGGAGTTTTATTTTATAGGAATTTGAAATATGAGACCATGTGAAAATGGTTGATCTGTTTTTATTCTTCCTAAAGCCAGTGTCCTAAATCTCCTGTGGTAGACCTAGATAAGTATCACTAGTTCAATTAGCATCATAAAATTATTAAAGATATAGATTATACTTAATAATTAAATAATTTTAAATTAATGAAAAACTCCATCATGTTCAGGACCAGTTTATTTTTCCCTCATTGGATACTTCTAGATTTCTAATATGTTAATTTAAAAATAAGATGTTTACCTATAAGTAAATATATATGTACATTGATGCTAGTCAATAAATATTAGTTGAATGTCTTTTATTCCTTTTAATTAAAGAAATACAGCATTTTGGGGGAGGGGGGAATGGGAGTTAAGTGACTTGCTCAGGATCACACAGCTAGTAAGTGTCAAGTGTTTCAGGCCAGATTTGAACTCAGGTACTCCTGAATCTAGGGCCGGTGCTTTATCCACTGTGCCACCTAGCTGCCCCCAGAAACACAGTCTTTTAATGTTCACTTTGATAAACATGATACCATCTCATTGTTCCAAAAATATTCATGTACCCTTCTGTGACAAACATAGAGGGAAAATGAAAAATATAGCACTGGATGGACTGGCAAGAATGGATTATTATCTATATTTTTGAAAGAAATGCCAATTTTGGTGAGAGCAAATATCTATTTGAGTATTTATTATAGTAATAACTGCAAGATCATAGGGGTAGCTAGATGGCATAGTGGATAGAGAAATGGCCCTGAAGCTGGGAAGACCAGATTTCAAATCTCACCTTAGACACTTACTAGTTGTGTGACTCTGGGAATGTCACTTAACCCCAATTTCCTTAAACATCCTGGGCCATCTCCAGTCGTCTTAATAATGTACCTTGCCAGTAGACCCAAATGTGTCTAGAGGAGAACATGAGGTTTGTGAATATCCACAGCCCTTCCTCACTTAAATCCAGTTCAGTGCAATACATGACATCTGTGATGGTCCTCAATGAGAATGAAAGACAAACAACAACAACAAAAGATAATACTTTAGCAAATTTCTAGGCTTTAATGACATAAGCAGTACACAAACATCATATGTAACTCAACTTGTCTCTTCTCAAGTTTGAGTTTATTACATATACACAGAAAATGTAAATATGCAAATATTATGTTCCTATGTACATATATATATGCATATACAAATATCCATCCATACATACATATGTAAAAAGCTGTCCTCACATGTAGCACAGATTGTAGATATGTGGCTCAAAGTCATTTAGAACAGATATTTCTAGGCTATTCTACGTACCCTTCTCCAAGGGAAAGTTTAATTCTTGATAGGAGGGAAAGATAGGTTTTGCAGTAAATAGAGTGCCAGAACTACAGTCATGAAGACCTGAATTCCAATTCAGTTTCAAACTCTTATTAGCTGTGAGAAGGTTACTTTGCCCTGTTTTCCTTAGTTTCCTCATCTATAAAAGGAGTTAGAGAAGGAAATAGCAAACCAGTCAAATCTCTTTGCCAAGAAAACCCCAAATAGGGTCATAGATAATCAGACATTACTAACAATATTAATATTAAGAAATTTGATTAATATTAGTATTAATTTATTAACAATCCCTTCTGTCTCCCCTTCTCTTTCTCCTCCTCCCTGCTTCTTTCTCTTCCTCCTCTCTTCCTCTTTCTTCTCATTCTTTCTTCCTATTTCTCATCCTACTTATTTCTTCTTCTTATAAATCTCCTTTATTAATATTTTGTATTGGCTAACCAACAATAACAAAAAAGAGGGAAAAAGGAAGTTTGCAAGAGATACAGATACTCTATTTTCCTTAGAGAGATGGAATACAAAGCTAATTTTTTATCTATTTGCTCCCATAAATATTGATTTTTCTAGGACATATGATTTCCAGTTTCAACCTAACTTCTCATTGCTTTTTCATTATTTGGTGAAGCTGGACTCCAAGTTCTATATCCAAGACCTGACACATTTCTTACCAAATACCAATTCCATGGTGAATATGCATAGAAATTATCAAAGAAATCCATTTAACCAATTTGATAGCATACAAAGTTTAGAGAAAATATGTATTAGGGAAAATATCAGATAAGAGAGTGAAGGAGTTCTCCTATTGGGAGTTAGGTAAATAAATATAAAGAAAGAGAAAGTTCAGGGGCAGCTAGGCAGCTAGGTGGCACAGTGGATAAGTCACTAGACCCTGGATTCAGGAGTACCTGAGTTCAAATTGGGCTTCAGACACTTGACACTTAATAGCAATGTGACACCCTGGGCAAGTCCCGTAACCCTCATTGTCCCCACCCCCCAAAAAAAAGAAAGAGAAAGTTCTTGATCTTAAAAAAGGGAAAGTTCCTCAAGATCTTGTGTAGCTTCACAAGGATAGAAACATGAAAACTGCCAGTTTTGCTCATGTCAGTTGTTTTTTTTACTTTTTTTCCTCCTCCAGGATCTTTTCCTTCAGCATCCTGCCATGGGGTTAGCATCTTTCATCTTATCCCTTTAAAATAGAAGCCATAAGCACCCAAAATGATTGCAAAGTCAGAAGCCACTCAATAATTTAAAGAGAACTCAAAGGAGACTGAAGAGTATGAAACTCCCAGATTTCCATACCTGCTCACACAGGTTCAGTACACTGATATTGACCAATGAAGAGAGAGTGCCCAATGGGCTTTGGAACTGTAGTTCTATATGCATAAGTGTCCATGTCAGTTTGTTTGTTTTGTTTTGTTTGTTTTAATGAAAAAAATGAGATAATGTGGATAACGTGCTTGGCAAACTTAAGGTGCCAAGAATAGATATTAATATACCTTCTTTTGGGAACCATTTTCTTTGGTCCTACCTGGTCACTAAAACAACATTTTTAATTTTTATGTGATTTCTCTAAACATGCCTATTATAAATAAATTAATACATTATTTATAAGTAAGTGAGTAAAATGAAACCCCTGGTTCACTGAGTATTAGAACATATAACAATTACTATACTTCTATGTACATAATTCATTTGATTTTTCAGTATTTTTGTAGCAATAAATTTTAAAAGTTAATTGAGCTTTTGCTTTACCTTAATTTTAAGAAGTTGATTTTCTACTGAGAAATTCCTAGTTCCATAAGAATTTAAGTGAATTCCCTTCCTATCTCCTCTTCCTCCCTTTTCCTTTAATTTCCTCCTCTTCCTTCACTCTTCCTCCTCCTCCCTTCCATTTCCTCTACCTCTTCCTTCCCACTTCCTCCTCCTTCCCACTTCCTCCTTTTAGCCCCCATTCCTCCCTCCTTCTTCTTCCTCCTTCTTTCTTCTTCTTCCTTTTTGTCTTCCCTCCACTTCTTCCTCCTCCCTCCTTCTTGCTCCTCATTTCCTCTTACTTCTCTCTCTTCCTTCTCCAACTCTCTCCTATGTCTTTGCTTCCCCCTATCATTCCCATTTATTTAAATAAAACTCAATATGCCTTAGATAGAGAACTTGATTTAATACCAAGAATAACATTGCTCTTATGACAAAAAATGTCAAAGTGACCCTGGGCAAATCACAACATCTAGATAGCTTTTTAAACATATAGTATAAATAGCTAATTATCAACTGATAGCAGTGTGGGTGTTGACACCTGAATTTCCCTATACTAGTGAAATCCCCTTTACTAATGGAATCCCAGACCTGGACAACATTTAAAATATAAAAGATATAAATTTTACATATCATCATTATCATTAAACCACATATAAAATATGTTAAATTTGCAAAGTAAACACTTCATCATTATTACATGGAATCATCAATTAATATTGATTGCTTTCCAAGATGATAGCTGGCTTCAATTTTATATTTGTCCATTACTTTATTTATCTGAGCAGCAAATATGACAGGTACAGTTCAATTTAATGATATTCAGTGATATGCTAAACACAAAATCCTTTTTTATTTAAAAATGCCACTTTTATGTTAGTAAAGTAGAATAGTGAATATGGTGATAATGAGGGTAATTGAAAAAATCAAGTCCCCCACAACTTTAGATTGTGGGACATAGTCTACATACATACATACATACACACAGACACAGAGACATACAGACATACATGTAGTAGAGAAAAAATAAGGAATTTCTATAATTCTTTTTCTATGTTACTCTGTCCATATTACAGAAAGTATGAAGTAGATACTATCTTGACATTATCTTAAGATATTTGTGACTGTGTTGTGGAGGTGTTTTTACTATTTCTTTGAATGTATTTGAATTGTGTTTTCTATGTATTATTGAACTGTTGCTGAAACTTTTACTAGATAGCAAAAATGACAATACATAACTCTTATAACGTAGAATCTGTAAAAATTTTCATAGCTTGACCCATTACCCTTGTGAATAAACACAGTTTCATTATTACATTATTTATTCCTAAACATTGAACATTATAAGAAAATAATCTAGAATAAACAAAATTAAATATATATACTTATATTTTTCCTAAATATATAATATGTATATGTAAATTACTCTTAATATTTATGAAATATATACCCACATGTCTATGTGTGTATACGGTCTGTATGTGTTTATAATACTACATATACTTGCATAAATCTTTGTAGTTCATTCTCAAAGAAATTGGTGGAAAAACATATATATATATATGTATATATGTATATATGTATATGTATATGTATATATATATATACATACATACATATATATACATATATATATACATATATATATATATATATATATATATATATATATATATATATATATATATATATATATATATATATATATATATATATATATATATATATATATATATATATATATATATATTGGCTGCATAAGGAGAGTTACATTCCTTTCATTCTCATGATCTCCCATAGCAATTAAGGTAAAAGCCTAAAAATCAGGATTAGCAATTGGCAGCTGTGAAGCTTATAACTGTAGTTTATTGTTAATTAGTGTCAGTATTTGAAGCTGTCATAACATCTCTCCCAAACTCTTCTCTGTAATTGATTAAGTCTTCATACCAGTGAAATGGAACATAGGGCACAACTTGAAGGTAGTTGTTTGAAATTAACTCCAAAGGGAATATAGATTTGAGAACAAAACCTTGCATTTGGCAAGATCAAAGTCAGACAAGATCAGGAGGGCTTGTATGTAAGATTGGTCACTTGAGATTTGAGTATACTATTAGTGAAACTGCTGAAATCTCACCTTGTTGAAAAAACGAATTCCTTTCAGTATGTTCACCCTTTGAAAACTGCTATATTTGGTAAAGTCTGATTCTTAGTGACTCTGCTTTGTGGTTCTGAAGGTTTTTTTTTTTTTAATTAAAGGCTATTTTTATATTTTGTTACACTTCTCTGTGGGTATCAAAGAATTAAAGGAACTGGGGAAGAGTGCATTAAACAATTGAATTCAAATCATTTGCCTATCAATTTCTATGACATTTTAAAATTCTATTTTAGACACACACACAGACACACAGACACACACACACTATGACAACATTTAGATAGAAATTACATTAGATTCTTCTTTGCTTTGCTAAGATAAGCTATTAAGTTTTTCCCCTAGTATACTCATTGTATTTGATGCTTGTAACCAAAAATAATTTGGCACCTAATTTCTGACTTCTCTATATACTTCTTAGTCTTGTATGCTCATTTTCATTGTTTTTGGATATATTTTGCTTATAGGAGTTGCATTACTGGTGTCACAGTTTCTCCTAATAATCATATTTATAAGGCATACAAGAGCTGGATTTAGTTCTACCACCAGTATCTGCTAATCCACAACCAGAGAAAAGTGTACAACTCCCTTCTTCCTTCATTTACCACATAGAATGAGAAGTCTCTTTAGAAACATCTTAATTAAAAACTCTGAATTGAATATTAAAAGGGTAATGGATAATCAGATGTAGTCACTAAAATCATGATATTATCATGCCTTGTAAACACTGTTCCATTAATAACCTGAGACAATTTCCCACACAGAAGCTGTAGAAAGTGGTATTAGATTTTGAATGTTTTTGTTTATTTGTTTGTTTTTCCTTGCAGTAACATAGAGGTAATGTCATTAAGCAATCATATACAAAGTCTGTTCATTCTTATGTGATGTGTATTTATAATTCACAAAATAGTTATCACATATTTACTCAGTCCTATTATTTACTAGCTATTACAGTTTTATTTCCCATCTTTTCCTTTCTCTTTTTTGGTAATTATAAAATAAATTCCTTTGGATAGGGAAAATAAATATGTTCACCAAGTATAATACATTAATTTAAATAAATCAGCATTCCTCCAAATGATCCAAAAGTTAATTTTCTGAAAGTCCTGGCACAAATTTCTACCTTCCATTTCCCTTCCAACTCACCCCCTCTACCTAGTCTCTTTGTATACACGTATTTTAGGTAATGGCTTGTAGTATTATATAATTGGATAACCAAATATATTTAAATATTTTTACCTTTTTATGGTGATGTTTTAGGGAATTGTTTATTAAAATACTTTCTATTGTGACATATTCTTTACAATAGTAATTTTGGAAATATTTGCTTTTGAAATAGGTGGATTTGTTCTCCCTGCTTTTAACAAGACCATTCCTTTTGTGATTGTGAATTACTAAATAACATTAGGTGTATGAGGAGTCGTATAGTTTAGAAAAATTCTGTCTTAGATTATCCATTATTATAGGGATACAATTTATACCACAAAATGCATAAAGATATAATTGATTGTCAGCAACTTAGTTAGGATGGCATGGATCTCTGGTCTTGCTTCTCACACATTGGCTTGAAAATGGGATAGAAATTTAAGTCTCAGTACGTAAGGTGATACACTAAGGCTATATTTTTGTTTTGTTTTTGTTTGTCTGTATTTTTTCCCAGGCAATGAGGGTAAAGTGACTTGACCAAGTTCATGCAGTTAATAAGTATCAAGTATCTGAGGTGGGATTTGAACTCAGGTTCTCCTGAAACCAGGGTCCATGCTTTATCCATTGCAAAACGTAGCTGCCCCCTTCCAAGGCTGTGATTTTGAATCATCGATGACTTGCATTGCTAGCATGAGTGTTTTGTTGTTGTTGTTGTTGTTTATTTGTTTTGTTTTTGTTTGTTTTCATTAAGGAGCTTTCTATACTAAGTTACATTTGTTGACTGAGGTCATTCTCTAAAAGAATTAATGTAAAGTTAATGAAGTGTGTGTGTGTTTTCCAGAATGGTGATATAATTTAAATTATATATTACAAATATTAATCTGATGACAATATGCAGAATGAGAAAATATAGGCAGAGTAATACATAGAATGTCCTGACCAACTCACATTAAGTCCATTAAAATATGCATAAAGTTCTAATTTTAGTAAAACAACATATAAGGAAAGCAACGCAAAATATACCAACAGCTAAGTAGTCCTCTTTTTTCTTTTCTTTTCTTTTTTTTGGGAGGAGTGAGGCAATTGGGGTTAAGTGACTTGCCCAGGGTCACACAGCTAGTAAGTGTTAAGTGTCTGAGGCTGGATTTGAATTCAGGTCCTCTTGAATCCAGGGCTGGTGCTCTCTGCACTGAGCCACCTAGTTGCCCCAGTAGTCCTCTTTTTAGATGAGCACCATAAAATCTAGAGGAATAAGAATTCATTTGGAGGAGAATGGAAGGTGCTATTTGCTATTTTTAAATATCTTATGTCTCCACTTATAGATGTAAGAATTTTCCACATTTGCTGACAATTCCCTTTCCAACCTATGGGCCTTCTGAATTATGACCAACTGCCATGTTTTAATGTCATGTCTAGATATGCTAGCACTTTGGGGAAAATGACTATAGATATTTCAGTCAAAAATAGTTTCATCTGTGACCTTTGTTGAATCCATTTTTCTTTTTACACAAAAGACACTTTCAAATAATCTATGTTCCACAGTTTCAAACACTCTGTCTACCTAGGTTTTAAATAAAAGATCTGAGATTTTAAAGTTATGCTTAAATGTAACTGTCTACAATCCACTGTCTTCTATAGTTTGTTGATGCATATTCTAGGATTGACATTTCTTTGATATTGTTAGAATATTTAAATATTTATAAATTGTCACCATTCTATTATTCAAATTATCTACACTGAACTTTTTAATTCCCCAATTTTCTTAAAACATGCCATTTCATAAATTGCATTTTACTAACTTTACTTCTTTTTTTTGTTTGTTTGTTTTTGTTTTTTTGTTTTTGTAGGGCAATGAGGGTTAAGTGACTTGCCCAGGGTCACACAGCTAGTTAAGTGTCAAGTGTCTGAGGCTGGATTTGAACTCAGGTCTTCCTGAATCCAAGGCCAGTGCTTTATCCACTGCGCCACCTAGCCGCCCTAACTTTACTTCTTTAAGTAAAATTGTATTTTATTTAAAAAATTTCAAGATGTAAATAAAAGTTATATTCAGTGGCATATAAAAGGAACATTAGGTTTACTTGCTATTATATTTCTCATTCTACCATTTCCTATTCATTTACTTATCATACTTGTGCAATTTGAAACTATGATGAACATTTTAAGAAAATTTCTGGTAACTTAAGTTATTTAAATTATAATATTTAAGCTGTTGAATTTATCCACAAAGTTTTTCTTCAATGATTCATCAAGGAACAAAAAAAGCCTTGGGTCCATTAAGGACATGACAGGGGATTTCAAAACATGATAGATTATAACATTTTGGAAAGAATTTGTTTTTGATCCTTACAAAATCACATATTCAAAAGGCTAGACTTTGAGATATCACATACCTAAGTTGGCCACATGGAGATGAATTATTTTGCCATGACATCCAAGTAGCACAGTTCAAAGAGTGATGGGCCTGAAATCACAAAGACCTGAGTTCAAATTCAGCCTCAAATATTTCCTAGCTATGTGAACCTCTGTTAAGTCACTGAACTTCTCTCTGCCTTAGTTTCTTTCACTGAAAATGAGGATACAAATAACACCTACCTCACAAGATAATTTGAGGAAATATCTATTATTTGTAAAACCCTTTCTTTTTTCCTGGATAACCCTCATTTCTCTTTCCATTTTTTTGTCTACCTCTCTGACTTTATCTTCAAAGTCCTTTTTGAACACCTCTTTGGCCTGAGACCAATTCATATTTTTCTTGGAAGCTTTAGATGTAGGGGCCCTGATGTTGCTATCCTCTTCTGAGTGTGCACCTCGATCTTCCTTGTCACTAAGGAAGCTTTCTATAGTTCACAATTTTTTTTGCCTGCAAATCCTGCTTGTCTTTCACTTCACTTTTAACTTCTTCTTAGTGTGAGATCCTACTTCGAGGATATACTATCCAAAGCTTCAGGGGGTCTCCCAGGTATTATGATTTAATGAGGGGCAATTTCTTCACTCACCTGGCCCTTTCTCTTGTCCATAGATAACCCCAGGCCAACTTGCCAATCAAAGCAAAGCAAAATTTTATGTGCCTTGGTTCCTAGCTCTGATGAGCCTGCATCCCTCCCCTACCTGGGCCACCACTCCTCAAGGATTTTTCCTAGTTCCAAGCTGGGGTAGGACATACAAATCCCCGCTTAGCCCCCAGTTACACCCCTATAGACTCCCCCCAGCCAGCCGTTCAGCCATCTCACCAGACTGTGAGCTTAGTTCCAGAAGACACCAGCACTGCAGCTAATTTGGAGGTTCAGGGCTAAATTTCTCCAGTGCAGCCTGCCTGGGGCTGTATCTGTATTGGCATGATTCCAAGGCCAGACTCCACTCCTAGCATGGCTGCCCCTGCTGCTGAACTTCCAAGGTGTCTTCAGCTAGAAAATAATCTCAGCCATCTTTTTGTGAGTTCTGCTGTTCCAGGAGTTGTTTTCTGGTTAGAGGGGTTTTGTGTTTTGTTTTGGAGTAATTGTGTCAGGAAGTCTGAGTGGATATTGCCTTTCCTCTGCCATCTTGGCTCTGCCTCTCAGAAGTCTGTTCCACCTATTCGCAAAACACAATTTCTGACCCATAGTAGATATTTAATGTTCCTTTTCTCCCTTTTCTTCCTCCTTTCTTGGGAATCAATGAAGATAGATAGATAGATAGATACATACATACATACATACATACATACATAGATGATACATAGATGTTTGTGTATATGCACATGCATATGTGTGTGCATGCATACATAGTATACATGTGCATATATGCATGCATGCACTACACATATACACAGAATTATATGCACCCACATTGCATATATGTATAGGTGCATACATGTATGTGTGTTCATGTGTATATGTGCGCCTGTATTGTGCACTGCATATATGAATTGCTTGTATACCTGTATACACATACATAAACATATGTGCAAATTATGTGTAATATATGTGTATAGGCACATATACACATGTGTATTACCTCTCTCAAAAATACAAACACATATATGTATCTCTGCTTATGTAAATACACAATATAAATATCTATTTGTAAGCCTGTATTCAGTGCAGTGATATTGGACAGAATGACAAAAAAGGTAGAAAATGCTAAGAACCATGCAGATAATCCAGGGAATGTTGGTTAATTCTTTTTTCCCCCTTGTAGAAAAATATGGAAAAGATAAAAAAGAGACTTAAAGAGGATGAGAAAGTATATACAGGTTTTTCTTTTCAGTAGTAAAAGTAGCATTCATGCCAATTAAATCAGGATTCTACAGAAATGTGAGAGTATTTTTTTTCACTTAAATACACTAGTATTTTCAGTGAGAAAGTAGCATGCTAGCATGGATGTAGAGAACTGAACCTGGAGTAAGGACAACTTTGGTATAAATCTGCCTTCACTTCCTACATGTATGACCTGGGAAAGGCATGTTAATGTCTATGTGTCTCAGTTTCCTGTATTGTAATGTGAGGGAAACAAGAGCACTTACCTTCAAAAGTTCTTATAAGAACAAAATGAGATAGTTTAAAAATGTTTCAAAAACCTTAAAGAGGTATATAAATGCTAGATATTATTAGTTACCATTGAGTAATCAAGAAATATATTGTCTAGCAACATTCTTACTACATAGTTTTCAATAGTCTGCTTTAGATAACGTCTACTGAACTGTATTAAATTGTATTATTAAAGATTATTTCTATTCATCCATTTTGCAAAAAAAGTTTTTTTCTGTGAAAATCCTAACAATCTAGCCATTTTCATATGGTAAAATAACTTTTGCTATATATAGATACAATAGCTCCTTAATACATTAACATTTGTAGATAGATGTAATGTGCATTGGGTTAAAACTGAAGGTACATGAAAAAATATCTATAACAAATTATTTCATTCTTTTTTGTGACTCATTATGAATATTATGAATAGTTCTCTTAATTGTCACTAATATTGGTTATATTACCAATACACAAAACTAATATAAAGCTGTAGGAGAATATTGGTTGCCAACCATACAGCAGCTGGAGGGAGCTTTGGGGAGCAATTCAGAAACAGAACCAGTTAATTAGGGAGGGTCAGTATACCTCAGGGAGAAGTCTGGATAAAGGGGAAAAATAGAGAAAGCAGAATTTGAAGAGACCAAATAGGGAATAATTTTAGACCACAAAAAATATTACTGTGAATGTTGGACTGTAGGGAGCATCTTTTCACCAGCTCCAGTTGAAACAGGTTATTGGGATTGTTTTTAAGGTAGAAGTAGTGAAATGGGACCAGAAAACTTTAAGGGGTAGTTTGGGAATTGTGGTAGTAAGTGTTATTGTGTGCTTAGAAAAACAGTTTAAGTGAAAGTAATAATCCAAAAATGGAAAAGGAAAAAGCTTATAATGTATCTTCCTGTTAATAGTTTCCAAGATGGTGGCTCTTAAAATTGCAACACGAATGCTGGAAAAATTTTTCACAATTGGAGTGATGAAATAATAGAATCATTGTGCATACTCTTCAACAACCCAATGCTATTCTGAATGATTATCTTATTCACTATGGCATGACTGTATAAAATCATGTCACTTTAGGGATAGCAGTTTTTATTTGCCTAACTTTTCCAGGGATGAATGATTCTGCTTATAACATAAATTTCCCTCAAATGATTTTATCCTTCTCTGTGAGTTTGTCTATAACCTGCCACTCAGAGAACATGCCAGGAGAGTTAATTCACCAGAGATCATAGGTCTAGCCCAAAATAGGGAGTGAGTGCTAAAGATCATTCCCTGTGCAAACTAGATTAATTGGCTATTACTATCCACTGTAATAGGAGCAGGGACATCACACAGTGGATAATGGGCCAATCCTGATAGAGTCAGGAAGGCTGGGGTCCAAATCTCACCTCAGACACTTACTAGATCTTTGATTCTGGGCAAATCAGTTGACCCTGTATGCCTTAGTTTCCTCATCTGCAAAGTCATTTGTAGAAGGAAATAGTAAATCATTCCAGTATCTCTGCTAAGCAACCCATAAACTGGGTCACAAAAAGTCTGACATAACTGAAAATGACTGAAAAACTAAATTAGCTGTAATAGCATAAAACTTTGCATCAACAAGCCTTAATCAATAAAATCTCATTCCCATGAAGACATCAATAACAAATAACTGTAGCTGGATTCAGTTCTCCATTAATTTATGAATGGATAGAACATAAGAATTTAAACATTTTTCTTGAAACAATGATAGATGATAGACAGATATTAGAATGCATATATGAATTTATGTGTATATGCACATGCACATGTGTGTGCATGCATATATAGTATATATGTGCATAAATGTTTTTTCTCTAATCCCAGATCATTTCTTATCCCCTTACAAAATTTGTTCATTAATTCATTTATTCATTCATTCACTTAAACCAAGTTTTATTGATTTTTAAATTGTTGTATCGCAGTAATTTTGTCTTCAACAACTAAAAAATGAAACTTGAACTCTTATTATTTTTTGAACAAAAACAAGGCACATATAACCTATATATGGGTGTCAACTTCTGATATTGGCAATATAATGCCATTATCTTTTGGAAGAAATCATGTTTCCTAAGCTCTTCTCTGGCAAGAAGATTGGCTATTAAACCATTAAGAGTGCCCTTTATGGGCAGCTACATAGCCCAGTGGATAGATCACTGGCCCTGGAGTCAGGAGGACCTGAGTTCAGATCCGACCTCAGACAGTTGACAACTTACTAGCTATGTGACCCTGGGCAAGTCACTTAACCCAAATTGCCTCACCAAAAAAACCCAAAAACCAAATCAAAATAACAACAACAAAAATGTGCTTTTTAGATACATTATTTAGTCATAGCATCTATGTATTTTTTTAAAATCAAGGTTCCCAGTGGTATAATAATTTTGTTAGTCTCTTCAGAAAAAAAAAGCTTGTAGTTTTATTTATGATTCCTATAGTTCTTATAAGTTTAATTTTCTTTCATCTCATTTTTTCAAGATTTCTATTTTTATACTTCCTTTAAGATATTAATTTTATTTTTATTTATAAAACTTGGTGTTTGGGTCATTCCAAGTTCACCAGATATAATTTTGCATATGTTCTTTTAGATTGATAGCATCACTTACCTTTGGTGGAGCTATATTTAAAGACCTGACTCTTTGCATACCTCAAAATTAATATTGAATAATTACTTGTTGAATATCGAATGATCACATATTGAACAAATACAAAGGAAAAATGAAGCTGAAAAACAGCTTGCTAAATTGCTTGAATCTTTCATACACTGTATTTGTGTTGGGAAAGAAGAATAGGCATATCAGAAAAAAGCAGGGGGCAGCTAGGTGGTTCAGAGGATAAAGCAGTGACCCTGGATTCAGGAGTTCCTGAGTTCAAATCCGGCCTCAGACACTTGACACTTATTAGCTGTGTGACCTTGGGCAAGTCACTTAACCCCCATTTCCCTGCAAAAAAAAAAGAAAGAAAGAAAATAGCAGGTACTGTGGGATATATGGTGAAAGTTGAATATAAAGTCAAACTAATGGGAAAAGTCAATGTTGTATATTAATACAATGAAACTTTTGTAAAATAAAAAGAAGGGGACAGTATTATCACTTTTCATCACAAAAACAGGATACATGAAAAAGCAAAAATAAATTAATATTTACCACCCTGAGGATCTTGGGATTGCTTAAGAACTCTGAACAGCTCTTGACAGTTTTCTATGGCAATATAAAGAAAATCAGATTTCCTGTATAATATGTAATATTAAACCCATCTGACTTGAGGAAACAGATAATTTTTCTAACTTTACATCAGGCTAACACCTAAAAATATTAATGAGTACTATTTTAATACTGTAAGAATTGCTATCTCTCTCCCACTCCTATTAGACTCTTAACAAAAACAAAGACTGTTTAAATTATCAGACTATCACCAAAAATAAACTGGTGAATTTTGTCATTTATCCAGATAATTATCACTGATTATTGGGAAGAAATGAATAACTTTATTAACTATTTCATATTATGTAAAACTTATAATACAAGAGCTAAGTTCAGCAAACACACACATACACACACACACAATGGTAGAAAAATAAAATCCCAGAGCATGAATCAATGTATATCTTATATTACATCTCCATCCAGGGGAGTGTAGTTTAAAAGGACAACTTCAATATCTTGCCTTAAAGACAAATAGTATAGCGGGCAGCTAGATGGCACAGTGGATAAAGCACTGGCCCTGGATTCAGGAGTACCTAAGTTCAAATCTGGCCTCAGACACTTGACACTTACTAGCTGTGTGACTCTGGGCATGTCACTTAACCCCCATTGCCCTGCAAAAAACAAAACAAAACAAAACCAAATATAGATAAATCGTATAGAACTACATCATAATGTAGCAATAGTTCCAAGTATGTGAGGTGTATGTACAGATATTTATATTTCAAGTTTCTTAAAGAATATTAAGGAACAATTAAATAGGGATCTGGTACTTACCATCTTTGTTTCATGGTAGGCCTTTTTGGGCCTTGTTTTTCCCCTCTGGAAAATGAGGATAATATTTGCAATTCCAAACTGATAGTGTGTGTGTGTGTAAGAAAGACTGAAACAAAGAGACAGAGACAGAAACAGAGAGACAGAGACAAACTAGACAAAGAGAGAAAAGCAGCTTGGAAACAGAGTGGATACAATTCAGGATCTGTATTCACGAAGACCTCAGACACTTACTAACTGTATGATCTTAGACAAGTCACTTCATTTATATCTGCTTCAGTTTCCTTAATTGTAATAAGGGGCTAAAAAGAGCATTCACTGGAAGTTTTCAGATGCAGAAATGAGTGAGATGAGCAGAACCAGGAGAACATTGTACATAGTATCAACAGCATTGTGTGCTGATCAACTGTGGTAGACTTGACTCTTCTCAGCAATACAATGGTCCAAGATAGTTCCAAAGGACTCATGATGAAAAATGCTCTCCAAATCCAGGAAAAGAAAAAGTTAACTGTGGAATCAAGATGCACATTGAAACATACTATTTCCACTTGATTTGTTTTTCATTTTTGAGGTTTTTCCTTTTTTCCTCTGATTCTTCTCACACAGCATGACTAATGCATAGATAAGTTTAATGAGATTATATATATATATATATATATATATATATATAATCTATATCAGATTGCTTTCTGTCTTGGGGAGGGGGGAAAGAGGGGAGGGAGGGAGAAAAAGTTGAAACTAGAAATCTTATAAAAACAAATGTTGCAAACTATCTCTACATGTAACTGGAAAATAATACAATAATTTTATGGAGAAAAATAATTAATATAGGTTATAACAGGCATCCTTGTTTCACGTCAGATTGTACTAGGAAGACTTTTAGGTTATCCCCATAATAGATAATGCTTGTTGATGGTTTTAGATAAATAATTTTATTTCTATGCTCTCTAATTTTTTTTTTTTGCGGGGCAATGGGGGTTAAGTGACTTGCCCAGGGTCACACAGCTGGTAAGTGTCAAATGTCTGAGGCCGGATTTGAACTCAGGTCCTCCTGAATCCAGGGCCGGTGCTTTATCCACTGCGCCACCTAGCCGCCCCCTCTCTAATGTTTTTAAAAGGAATTGGTGCTCTATATTGTCAAAGGCCTTTTCTGCATCTATTGAGATAATCATATGATTTCTGTTGCTTTTATTATTGATATGAACAATTATTCTTATAGTTTTCCTAATATTGAACCAGCCTTGTATTCCTGGTATAAATTCCAACTAGTCATAGTGTATGATAGTATTATGTATAACTATCATCTTTTTGATAGTATTTTATTTAAAATATTTTCATAAATATTCATTAGAGAGATTGGTCTATAATTTTCTTTCTCTATTTTGATCCTTCCTGGTTTGTGTATCAGCACCATATTTGTCTCATAAAGGGAATTTGGTAGGACTCCTTCACTTTTTTTTCAAATAATTTATATAGTATTGGGATTAATTGTTCTGTAAATGTTTGGTAGAATTCACTTGTGAATGCTTTTGGTCCTGGGGATTTTTTCTTAGGAAGTTCACTGATGGCTTGTTCATTTTTTTTTCTAAAATTGAGTTATTTAAATATTGTATTTCTTTTTCTGCTAATCTGTGTAATTTATATTTTTGTAGATATTCATGCATTTCACTTAGATTTTGAAATTTATTGGCATATAATTGGGCAAAATAGTTTCTATTAATTTTCTTAATTTCCTTTTTATTGGTGGTGAGTTCACCTCTTTCATTTTTGATATTAGGAATTTGGTTTTCTTCTGTCTTTTTTTATCAAATTAACCAATGATTTATCTATTTTATTATTTTTTCATAAAACCAGCTTCTAGATTTGTTTAATAATTCAATGTTTATTTGTTTGTTTTCTTTCAATTTTATTAATCTCTCCTTTTTCAGTATTTCTAATTTGGTGTTTAGTTGGGGATTTTTAATTTATTCATTTTTTAGTTTTTTAGTTGCATGCCCAATTCATTGATATGCTCTGTTTTTATTTTATTGATGTAAGCATTTAGGGATATAAATTTTCCCCTAAGAACCAGTTTGGCTGCATCCAATAAATTTTGAGATATTGTCTCGTCATTGTCATTTTCGTTAATGAAATCATCAATTATTTCTTTGATTTGTTCTTTGACCCACTTGTTTTTTGTAGTGTCAGATTATTTAATTCCTAAATGGTTTTTAATCTCTTTCAATTGTTCATTATTGAATGCAATTTTATTGCATTATGATCTGAAAAGGATGTGTTTACTATTTCTGCTTTTCTGCATCTGGTTTTAAGGTTTGTATGTCCTAATATATAGTCATTTTTTTGCGTAGGTCCTGTGTACTGATGAGAAGGTATATTTCTTTCTATTCCCATTCAATTTTCTCCAGAGATTTATCATCTCTAATTTTTCAAGAATTTTATTCATTTCTTTAATGTCTTTCTTGTTTATTTTTTGGTTACATTAATCTAGTTCTGAGAGGGGAAGGTTAAGGTCCTCCACTAGGATAGTTTTATCATCTACTTCCTCCTGTAACTCATTGAACTTCTCCTTCAAAAATTTAGGTGTTCTACCATTTTGTGCATATATGTTAAATATTGATATGACTTCATTGTCTATGGCAAATTTCAGCAAGATATAGATTCCTTCTTTATCTGTTTTAACTATATCTATTTTTGCATTTGCTTTGTGTGAAATCATAATTGCAACCCCTGCTTTCTTTGCTTCAACTAAAGGATAATAGATTCTGTTCTAGCCCCTTACATGTATCCTGTGAGTGTCCCTCTTCTTTAAATGTGTTTCTGGTAATCAACATATTGTAGTATTTTGCTTTTTAATCCATTATGCTATCTGCTTCCATTTAATGGATGAGTTCATCCCAGTCACATTTATAGTTATGATGACTGCTTATTTATCTCTATGCTATTTTTCAACTGTTTATCCCCCCAACTATACCCCCCCACCTCTGCCTTCTCATAAGGGTTTTACTTATGATCACAGCCTTTCCCAATATCTCCTCCCTTGTATCAGTCCCCCTTCCCCCTTCTATTATACCTGTGCCTTTTTAAAATTTCCTTGTAGGGTAAGATAGATTTCTAAATCTAATCGAATGTTTATGTTATTCCCTCTATGGATCATCATGAGAGTAAGGTTTAATCTTCTCCCATACCCCATATTGCCCTCCATTATTATAGTTCTTTTCTGCCTTTTTTATGTGTGTGTGGGGAAAATTCACCCCATTCAATTTCTCCCCTCCTTCTTCTTCCATGCAATTTCTCTTTTACCCCCTTTTTTTGAGGTGTTGTTCCACTAATATCACCTTATGACCACTTCAGTCTACATATACTCCTTCTAATTATTCTCATAATAAAGTTGTTAAAACTTACAAATATTAGCCCCCTTCAATATTACCTTAGGACCACATCTTCTTTACATATACTCCTAATTTCTATGATGATTGGTCTTATAATAAAGTTATTAAGATGTATAAATATTATCGTATAGAACTAGAAACAATTTAACCTTATTAAATATTTTACAGTTTTTCTTTATTGTTTCTTTTTTACCTTTTATATTTCTCTTTAGTCTTGTATTTAGAGGTCAAATTTTTTATTCAATTCTGGCCTTTTAATCAGAAATACTTGAAAGTCATCAATTTCATTAAATGTCCATTTTTCCCTCTGAAAGAATATATTCAATTTTGCTAGGTAGATGATTCTGGGTTGTAAGGCTAACTCCTTTGCCTTCAAGTATGTTATATTCCAAACCCTGTGATTCTTGAATATAGAAGCTGCCAAATCCTGTGTAATTCTGACCATAGCAGCACAGTATTTGAATTGTTTATTTTTGGATGCTTGCAATACTTTATCTTTGACTGATGAGCATTGAAATTTGGCTATGTGTGGAGACAAGATGGCAGAGGAATGGCAGTGATTTCCTGGATCTCTCCCACAAAACCCTTCAAATACCTTCATATAATTCTATACGACAATTTCTAGAGCAGCACAACCTTCAAAAAGACAGGGTCAGATCATTTTCCAGCCATAGACAGCCTAGAAGGTTGGCAGGAAAGATCTGTTATAATGGAGTGAGAGTGGAATACAGACCTGACCCACTCTGGCACAGATCCAGCCCCAGGCAGGCTGGCCTAGAGAAACAAGCCTCTGGAGATTTTGAATGAGTTGTGGCAGCAGCTTCTTCTGGAATTCAGCTGAAGGACAGGTGATGGTGTCATATGGTTGGCCAGGGGAAGATTGTAGGAGTCTCTGCTGATTCTGAGGCAGGACTCTGTTCTTGTACCCATGCTCAGAACAAGAAAGCAGTCTTGAGTGATGACCCATGTCAGGGAGGGGGGCAGGCACGCTTGAGCTTGCAGCCACAGTTAAACACATTTCTATGCATGGGTTAAAGACCAAACAGATCTGTGTTTTCTTACAGACCAGAGCACAGGCCAGGACAGCGGTGAAAATTCCTCTCCATAAATCATACCTCCTTGGATACCCTGAAGCTAGGGACAGTGAATCCTGGAGACAGGGCCCCACTTTAAAAACGAGTTAAAAGTAAAGAAATAGACTGGGAAAATGAGCAGAAAGAAAAATATGCTGACCCTAGAAAGTTTCTTTAATGACAAGGAAGATCAAAATGCACCTTCAGAAGCAGATATCAAGGTCAGGGCTCCTAAATCCAAAGCTTCCAAGAAAAATATGAATTATTCTTTGTCAAAAGAAGCACTCAAAAAGGACTTTGAAAATAAAGTAAGATAGGTAGAAGAAAAAGTGGAAAGAGAAATGAGAGAGATGCAGGAAAGTCATGGAAAAAAAAAAGTCAACAGCTTGAAAAACCAAATTGCCTAATTGGAAAAGGAGGTACAAAAACTATCTGAAGAAAATAATTACTTAATAATTGAGGTTGAGCAAATGGAAGCTAATGGCTTTATGAGAAATCAAGAGAAAATAAAGCAAAACCAAAACAATGAAAAAAAATAGAAGGCCAGACCAGGAGAGACCCAACCCCAGGTAGGCCATGCCAGCGAACCAGGGCTCGTGACCTTCTGAATCAGCTGCCAAAATAGATGTTTCTGGAACTCATCACAAGGACAGTGAGGAGGTTGAATGGTTGGCCAAGGGGAGATTATAAGGGTCTCTTTGCTGCTGCTGGGGCAAGGCTGTTTTTCTTTTTTTTCTGTTGTGCTTGGGTCTGTGTCACAGTCTTGGGTGGCAGACCAAGTCGGGGATGGCCACAGGCACACAAGAGCTAGCAGCCACAGTGCAGCAGGATTCTGTTCCTGGTTGGAGGGCAGAGCATGGGCCATTGGTTGCTTACATACCAGAGCAAAGGACAGGGGAGTGGTGAACATACCCATCCTTTAATTGTACCACCTTGGAAGGAATAGGGACTTATAAATTCCTAGAAGTATTTCAGAGAACAACTGCTCAAACCCCCTGAAGCATGGGGCAGTGTGCCCTCCACCCTGGAAGGAGTGCCCCACTTTAACAAAGAGTTAAAAGGCAAGAAACAGGCTGGGAAAATGAGGAAACATTAAAAATTCTAACCCTAGAAAGTTTCTATGGTGACAAGGAAGAAGATAACAAAGTCAAAGCTCCTACATTCAAAACTTCCAAGAAAAATATGAATTTGTCTCAGGCCATAGACATTCTCAAAAAGAACTTTGAAAATAAATTGAGAGGTAGAGAAAAACTGGAACAAGAAATGAGAGTGATGCAAGAAAATAATGAAAAGAAAGTCAACAGCTTGCCAAGCCATATTGGCAGAAAAGGAGGTACAAAAGCTCTCTGAAGAAAATAATTGTTTAAAAATTAGGACTGAGGAAATGGAAGGTAATGACTATATGAGGAATCAAGACACAATAATGAAAATCCAAAGGAATGAAAAAAATAGTAGGTAATGCACAATATGTCCTTGGAAAAACAACTGACCTGGAAAATATGTCTAGGATCAATAACTTAAAAATTGTTGGACTACCTGAAAGCCATGATCAAAAAAGAGCTTAGACATCATCTTCCAAGAAATTGTCAGGGAAAATTTCCCTGATGTGCTAGAACCAGAAGGTAAAATAGAAATTGAAAGAATAGGCGGCAGCTAGGTGGCGCAGTGGATAAAGCACTGGCCTTGGATTCAGGAGGACCTGAGTTCAAATCCAGCTTCAGACACTTGACACTTAACTAGCTGTATGACCTTGGGCAAGTCACTTAACTCTCATTGCCCCATCCAAAGAAAAATAAATAAAATAAAACAAACAACAAACAACAACAACTACAAAAAAGAAATTGAAAGAATCCATCAATTACCTCCTGAAAGAGATCCCAAAATGAAAAATTCCAGAAATATTATAGCCAAATTCAAGAACTCCAAAGTCAAGCAGGGAATATTGCAATCACCCAGAAAGAAATAATTCAAGTGTTGTGGAGTCACAGTCATGATAACACAAGACCTAGGAGCTCTTACGTTAAAGGAATAGAGGGCATGGAATATGTTATTCGTGAGAGCCAAGGAAGTGGGATTACAACCAAGAATCAACTACCCAGCAAAATTGAGTATAATCTTTCAGGGAGAAAAATAGGAATTTAAAAAAAGAGAGAACTCTCAGCCATTTATGATGAGAATACTTGATCTGAATAACAAATTTGACTTTCAAATACAATTCCTTAGAGAAGTTTTAAGAGGTAAACAGGAAAAAGAATTCATGATGGATATTAAAAGGTTAAACTGTTTATATTTCTACATGGGAAGATAATACTTCTAACTCATAAAACCTTTGTCATTATTTGGGCAGCTGAATGGAGTACATTTAGACAGAGAGTACAGGTGTGTGTTGAATATGAAGGGATAATATCTTTAAAGCATTTATGTTTTAATTGTTTTTATTTTGTTTGTTTTCTGTGTGTGTGAGAGAGAGGCAGTCAAGTTTCAGTGGCTTGCCCAGGGTCATGTAGCTGGTGAGTTTCAGGTGTCTGAGGCCAGATTTCAGAATGAGTCCCTCTAGGACCAGGGCAGGTGTTTTGTTCACTGTGCCACATAACTGCCCCATGATATTAATTTTTAAAAATGAAATTAATGGGTGCGAGGAATGTGCTGGGAGAAAGGGAAAGGGAGAGTTGGAATGAGGCAAAGTATCTCACATAAAAGAAGCAAGAAAAAGCTTATGGAGTGAAGGGAAAGATGGGGGAGTTTCAGGGGAGTAAGTGAGCCTTACTCTCACTCAAACTGGCTCAAAAAGGGAAAAACATACACACTCATTTGGGTATAGTAATGTATCTTGCCCTGTGGGAAAGTGGGAGGAGAAGGGGAGGGGGGAGGGGTGAAGGAAGTCAGGGCAGATTGGGGGAGGGGGCAGTGTGAAGCAAAATACTTTGGAGGAGGATAAGGTAAAAGAAGATAGAAAATAAAGTAAATATCAAGGGGGGACAATAGGATGAAGGGTAATACAGTAAGCAATAGTAACTTGCAGGAGTCACGAATGAGAAGAACAGGGGTCTCAGGTCATGCATGAGAGACCAAGTTAAATCACATAATGTTGAGCATATATACAAAATCATATCAGAAGGCTGGTCAGTGTATCTATGCCAGTGGAACAAACTTAAGAAATGTAACATTTATCAGGAACAGGGTTTTTTTTGTGTGGTTATTTTTCAGTTAGCATGATTGAAACACTGTTAATTCATTCTATCTAATCTTGTTCTTGATAACTATTACTTCTGTATTTTTGTGACAGTCCTGAAATTATGTTATCATTCTTCTGGCTAATGACCCCTGGACTGTTACTCAAGTACAGAAATATCCTTTTTTCTGTATCCTGGCTATAGCCCTGATGTCATGCTGCTGGTCTTCTAGCTAATGATCCAGGGACATTGCTCAAGCACAGAAAATCACACTATAATTTGTTAACCTATTCCAATATCACCCCCACAGTAACTGTGAAAAAAAAAATTGAAGCAAATTTGTCTAATAGGCCTCATTTCTCAAATACTTAGATAACTGAGTCAAATTTGTTAAAATGAGAGCCATTTCCCAATTGATAAATGATCAAAAGACATGAAGTTTTCTGATGAAATAATCAAAGCCACCTATAGTCATATGAAAGATAGAGTAGTGTATCAATGAAACAGATTGGGGAAAGAAAATACAGTAGTAAATAACTAGAGTCATCTCCTGTTTGATAAAGCCAAAGACTACAATTTCTGGGATAAGAACTCACTATTTGACAAAAATTTATGACAAAACTGGAAGATAGTATGGCAGAAACTAGGCATAGATCAACATCTTACACCATATACCAAAATACATTCAAAATGGGTATATAATTTAGAAATACAAGGTGAAACCATGGGCAAATTAGAAAAGGAAAAAAAATAGTTTAATTGTCAGATAGATAGGGAGAAGAAAAATTTATGACCAAACAAGAGATAGAAAATATTGTAAAATTCAAAAGAGATTATTCTGATTACATTAAGTTAAAAAGGTTTGGCACAAACAAAACCAATGCAACCTAGAATAGAAGGAAAGCAGAAAGCTGGGAAACAATTTTCACAGCCAGTGTTTCTGTTAAAGGCCTCATTTCTAAAATATAGAGAGAACTGAAGCAAATATATACTAATACAAGAAATGGTCAAAGGATATGAACATGCAGATAAACAAATTAAAGCTATCTCTTGCCATATGAAAAAATGTTCTCAATCACTATAAATTACAGAAATGTTGATTAAAACAACTCTGAGGTACCACCTGACAACTATTATATTGGCTAATCGGACCAAAAAGGAAAATTATAAATCTTGGAGATGTGAGAACATTGGAACACTAGAGCACTGTTGGTGAAGTTTTAAAGTGATATACCCATTCTTGAGAGCAATTTGGAACTCTGCCCAAAGGGCTATATAACTGTCTATATCCTTTGATTCACTACTAGGTCTGTATCCAAAAGAGATCATAAAAAGGGGGAAAGGATGCACATGTACAAAAATATTTATAGCAGATCTTTTTGTTGTAGCAAAGAATTGGAAATTGAAGGAATATCCATCAATCTGGGAATGACTAAACAAGTTGTGGTATATGAATGTAATGGAATGCTATTGTGCTATAGGAAAGGTTGAGCTGGCACATTTCAGAAAAAAAAAAAAAAACAACAACAACAACAACCTGGAAACACTTCAGTGGATTGATGCTGAGTGAAATGAGTAGAACCAGGAGAACATTGTACACAGTAACAACAACATGGTGAGACAATCAGCTTTGATAGACTTTGTTTTTCTCAGTTATACAACGATTGAAGACATTTCCAAAGGACTCATGATGGGAAATGCTCTCCACATGCAGAAAAATTACTGTGTCATATGAATTAAGATTGAATCATACTATTATGGCTTTTTAATTTTTTTTCTTTCTTGATGTTTTTCCGCCTTTATTCTGATTCTTCTTTCACAATGTGATTAATGTGGAAATAAGTTTAATGTGATTGCACATGTATAATCTATAACAGATTGTTTGCTCTCTTGGGGTGAAGGAGGCAAGGAAGGTGGGGAGAAAAACATTGGAATTCAAAATCTTATAAAAACAAATGTTAAAAACTATCTTTATATCTAACTGGCAAAAAGTACTATGAAGGGGAAAAAAGCTAGGGTTTCCTAAGTACCTCAGTGACATAATAAAGGAAGAATTTTATAGACTAAGATTACCTATATAATTTAAAACAGTCTTTCAGATATTTGCAAAATAAATTTGCATTTTCTTTGAAAATACCATTTCTCTGAAAAACTTTACTTCATATTGCTTAAGAAAATATAACAAAAATAGCAATTCAATTATAACCACTGATTATCATAATCAACTATAATCTGTCAATGTTTTTCTTTTTTAATTTACTTTGTTTGGCTGGGCAAAGCTTAGTTTATTTCTTACTTGTAAATATTATCTGGACTTTGAAGAAGTGTTTTTAGAAGGCTAATCTCTGATAAGCTGCTTTTCCTCCATAATATAGTGGTTTATAGTTAAATGTTGCATCACTGGTAGTAAGGCTCAAAGAAGATAAAGCTGCTTTCCCTTTATAAATAATTTTTAAATAATTTCAGAGATTGAAAAGAAATTTCCTGTCCTAAGTTCTTACTGCAAGGGAAAGCAGACAAACAATATTGCAGTTTGTCAGTGGGATCCTTAAAATGTAGGGTTTCCAGATATTTTTTTAAATTATATATTAGTCATTTATATTTTAAGTCCTTTGTCTAAGGTAGGATTTTCTTCCCCTGAAAAATATTTTTGATATAGACTTCATGTTGTAATATATTAATTTAACCATTTAAAAATGGAAATGGAAATAGTTTATAGAGTGAAAAAGTTATATGCAAAATTAAAGACAAAATGCCATTTCAGAATGTTACAAAATTACTTGAAAATAATATGAATTATTTTTCTTTTCAGTAAAAAAAATGGGACTAAAATATGGTATTTCCTGGAAAGACAAATAGGTTGACTCAGAGGTCTGCTGGGGTCAAGACTAAGTGGCTTTTGAGAAGTGATATATTTCTAGATTGAATATTTATGCCTCAGAAATAAACAATGATATAAATCAGAGTTTGATTTATTGTTTTGTTAGATATCTAGAAATAATAGAGTGTTAATAATGTGCACCAAAACTTAAATATACATGCAGTATAACCCCCTGGACCTCTACACATACACACACACACACACACACACACACACAAACACACACACACACTGAGAGTCTGAAAGATCAAAATTTGCCAATATACTCATCTATTGCTCCATAAAGATTGCTTGAGTTCAGCAAATGTGCAGTAGAAGGCACAGGGGATGCAGTCATCAAAAAACTAGAAGTCTGGTAACTGTAGGCATAGTGATCATCATCATTATCACCATAATACATTTATATAGACCTTTGAAGTTGCAAAAGAGCCATATATCCATTATTACATTTGAACCTTATCCTAATGGCTCTGGATTGACCATTATTGGGACTCACCCAACTACATGGATTACACCCACAACCACTGTCTAGTGTACTTTTCACCATAAATCCTATATAGAAAAGTACCCAGTATATTCGAAGTCTTTGTCCTGTCCCTGTATTATCCTGAACATAACAATGTTTTAAGGTTTTAAACCCCTCTTGGAGCACTGCCTTGTCATGAAAGAAATGGACCAATAAAACTATCATCCAGGAAGTGTTACACAAGATAGACAGGTCATAGTGGAGAGTTCTGACAAAAGGTGGTTTACTGCAGAAGGAAAGGACAAACCACTCCAGGATCTTTGCCAAGAAAAGCCTATGGATAGTATTAAAGTCATAAAGAAAAAAATTGACACTGGGAGATGAGCCACTCCATTCAGATATCCAACATTCTGCTAAGGAAGAATAGTAGACAACTACAAATAGGTCTAGAACTAATGAAGTTGTAGTTCCAAAAATCAAAAAAAAGTCCAGCTTCAATCTGTCTGGTGATGAAAGGAAAGTCTAATTCTATAAAGATAAGTATGAAAATAACTCCTTGAAAACTAGAATTGGGTAAGGGGAAATCAATGATGTTATTAGACACCAAGAAATAATAAAATAAAAATAATAAAAATACATTATAAAAAGTTAAGTAATTCATAAAAACCTGGAATGTAAGATCTATGGACCAAGGTAAGCTGGATGTGGTCAGCCAAGAGATAGAAATATTAAATATTGACATCTTGCGTTTCAGTGAATTCAAATAGACAAGAATGAGTGAATTTAATTCATATGACCATTATATATACTACTGTGAGCAAGAATCCCTTGGAAGAAATTAAGTTGCCCCCATAATTAATAAAAAGGTATGAAAAATAGTATTGGCAAAAAATCTAATAAATGATATAATGATATCTGTTTGAATCCCAAACAAATAATTTAACATTATGCTAATACAAGTCTATACTCCAATTACAAAAGCCAAAGAGGCCAAACTATTTTTGTTCATTATTTTTGTTTTGTTTCATTGTTTCTTGATTTCTCATAAAGTCATTAGTTTCCATTTGTTCAATTCTAATTTTTAAAGAATTATTTTTCTTCAGTGAGCTTTTTAACCTCCTTTTCCATTTGGCCAATTTGGCTTTTGAAGTCATTCTTTTCCTCATTGTCTTTTTCTAATTCAGAGCCCATTGGTGATATCCTAGAATTCTTAACCAAAGATCCTTAGCAATGGCAATGCCCCCAATGTATCAGAATTGCTTCCATATGACACTTGCAGCCATCACTGAAAGGAGTAATAACTATGGAGAGGATTATGGAGGAGTCCACTTTCTTCATCACCCTAAGGAATAACTGATCAACTTTTATAAATAGTCACATGGATCCAGGAGTTCTAGGAGTGACAGTACCACCTAGTCTTCCAGTCTTGTTTATAACCCAGCCCTCACAGTTATTAGTGAAGAAACATTAGCATATACTTTGTTGCTGTACCCTAAAGAACACTGGGCTTTTCCAGGGATATGCTGCAGCCATCTTGAACTAGTTTATGTGAAAGCATTTATACCTCAGAAATCTGTAAACTCTGTTTAGTGTTTGATTTATTGTTCTATTCATTGTCTACACTTAAGAAGAAGATTGAGAAAATGTAAATAATGCAAGATTTAAAGTGTTTCAAGTGTATTTTGTTTTGTTTTTACAGAGAGCAATTTGTTAGGATTTTCACAGGCACTCCTTGTCCTTTCCCATCTGACTTGCCACACACACACACATACACACACACACACACACGCACACACACACACACACACACATATATATATTTATATATATATACCCCATTTTAAAATATTAGCTGCTTGACAGAAGGGAGTGATGTGAATTTCTTTTTGTATCCCCAACACTTAACATGATATTTTGTACATAGTAAATGTTTAAAATCACCATATTATATTCATGCATGCATGCATGCATTCATTTTTTTCTCTTCATTATTTTCAATTTTCCTAGTCCAGTTTTAAAGTAACTACATTCTGCCTGATAACACAAAAAATAGAGAAGAGACTTCAAGTCCTCTTTTTGCTTTTAAAATGGAAAGGGTCTCACATTTCTGAGCACAGGTATAATTGATATATAGAAGGAAAAATAGAAAAGTATTATCTGCTCTCCATTCTAGATAAAAATCTGATCTTCAGTTTTTTGTTACCACAACCTTCCCTCTTCCAGGCAATGGAACTCTTATTACTACACCATATACTGTGTTTTGGAGTTGAGGGAAGAATTCTTAATTTCAGGCTAATTGTTATTTCATTCCCACGAATTGTTATTTCATTCCCACCTTTCATCCCCAACTTATCATGGCCCAGTTGGACTAGGCTATTTGATTTACCTTTGTACTCTTTGGTATATATTGGGCAAGAAATGAACTGATTATTCTCATAGGCATTTTTTTTTTTTTGCAGAATAAAAGTTAGTTTGTATCCCCTCCTATTTGTGTCCAAATTTAAACTCAAACCAGGAGGCAGATATAGTGGTCATAAACACAACTTTATACATATAATTGCAACATGAGCTAGAGAATCCCATAGAGCCATTAAATGAAATCTGCTGAGAATTTTAGTCACCTCAGTTTTATCATTGCACAGTTATTTTTGTACTTACTGAATATACATCAAGGAATGTGTCTGGTGATCTATAATCACATCAATTTCAGCATTCTATCACCTGTTATAGATAACAAAGCATTCATGTTTCTTCTTTCCCAGTTCTTTCCCTCTTTTTTTTTTTTTGCGGGGCAATGGGGGTTAAGTGACTTGCCCAGGGTCACACAGCCAGTAAGTGTCAAGTGTCTGAGGCCAGATTTGAACTCAGGAACTCCTGAATCCAGGGCCGGTGCTTTATCCACTGCGCCACCTAGCCGCCCCCTTCCCTATCTCTTTTATGCATGATCAATTGAACATATTGGAAACTTTCCTCAAAGTCCTTGAACATTTACCAGGTAACAGCTCAACACTTGAGCTTCCCGTCTGTTATCTTTTATTCCCTCAGGGAATAGTCTATGATACTTTGTTTATTTTAAGAAAACTATAAGCTACACTTTACCCATGTATGCCTGGCTTGAAAATGAAGGCAATGCAGAATTTATTTAAACATTTATTTAAATAATGATTACATAATTATTTACATTTATTTAAACATTATCTTCCAATGATGGATGTAAATATATGAAGCTACTCACAAAGTTGTACCTAGCACAATTGAATCATGAAAAATATGTAAAAAGAAAAGTAAATATGTCTAGTTCCTTTCGCTGCTATTTACTCATAGTTTAAATTGTTCATTGAAAATCTTTCTTGATTTTCTTGGATAAAGAAATCCATGGGAAATTGTACTGAAATCAGAAGAATGTAAAATGTTGTGTAGAGATATTGGAGAATGGAAGAAAGGAAAGTATTGACAAGTGTGAGAAGACTAAGGTTCCCTTATTCCCATTCAATAAGAGATAGCTTTCCTTAAGCAACAAAACAGTCTCTTGGATTTGAATGGTGCCTATCTCATTTGATAAAGTTTCTTCGTCACCACAAGGCCTAAAATGACACAACCATATAGATTTGGGGCCACTTGAACTTGATGGATTTCTGAAGATCACGCAAATAACCATATCTAGCTATGCTGACCAGTTTGCTTTTATACATGGGGATAAGAGGGTCCCAGTTCAAATAAGCTGAGTGCCATTGTAATCTTGTTTCTTTATAGAAAAGTAAAGCCTTTGCTAACTGTTCAATGACTTGGAAATGTCTTAAATTGTCTAAACATCTAACATAAACTAATAGGATGCAAGTATTAGGCTAGCTCCTAAAACTAAGCAAAACTTAATCAATCACTATATTAAGCATGCAAAGATCTCTCTATGTACTTTTATAATTCTGATTTTTTTATTTTAGGTACTGGGTGGGCATAAGTCACATTTTAATAACTTTTTGAAAATTATTTTTCTTTCTTTTTTCCCTTTATGAGATTTGATTTTTCAATCCTAATGTGAATTCATTTCTCATATATATACTATAAATGACAATATGGTATTATAAAATTAAAACAAAAAAATAAAGGAGTTATTAAATATTGAAGACCTTTTGTGGCCCACCATGTAGAAACACAGGTGTCTGCAATAATAGGAAATGTCTTATAAAATATTGCATTATGATATAATAATAAAAAATTAAATATACACTGGTGATACATTAGATATTTACAATGTAAAAAGATGTTACATACCCAAAGGATATTCTTAGAGTGTATGTGATAAAGGCAGTAGGTTTTTTCTGATTATGAAAATGAAGGGAAATAATGTTCCCTAATTTCAAAGATAAAAATAGAATACAAAGAAATTTTAAAAAAATTTAATTCAGGTGGGCAGAACACTCTGCAGTCACCTTTGTCTACTATCTCCCTTTCTGAGAAAAGAAAGATGACAGAAAGCTATAAAAGTTTACTGCTCATGCCTTCTGAAAATCAAATTTTGAGTGTCTGCTTCAAGGCAAGAGACATTACCTGAACTGGTGCTCATAAAAGAAAAGCACCTCGGGAATTACTAGTAGCACAGACTTGGAATGGAAAAGTCCATTTCTGACCACTTTCTCTGTTTATGTAGCTGCCAAAACATAATTTATTAGATTTATGAATGCAGCTAACCAGAATGGGTAAGTTTCTCCTCAAGAACTTCTTTGGCTCAAAGACAGGAGGGAGAACTGAGTAGTTTTCTACTATAGATGTGTCAAGGTGAAGGGAGAAGCTCCGTAATTTTAAGAATACTAGGGTTCAGACATATTTACCTTGCTGTGACTTTTTTTACTGTTGCTCAAGGGCTACCTTATCTATCAGCAATAGCACATTCATCAACTGTGAGGGACACTTTACTCCCTGACCAGGACATCTGAAAAACTAATACTTAAAAGAGAGCCTTTGCAGGTATACCCATGACAGTTATAATATTTCAGGATGTATTTGGAATGGTATTAACACTCTCCTTACAGTACTCAGATATTATATCAGATAGCAATTTTGAAATAAAGGAGGGTATTGACCATTTTTCCTCCTGTGACTGGGTGAATACCTCCTCATTGGGCCTTGGAAAGAAACTGAAAAATCAAAGTTGATTAATGATATGGAAGAATTTATTTTTAAAATATTTTTTATAATTATGTCAGGAATAAGGCTAATATGGAAAAGAGGCTAGAAGAAGCACAGACCATCAGATATAGAAGAACAGTCAAAGGCAATTTAATCTAATTCAAAGAAGAAAGGTACATTTGAAGCTCTATGAAACAATAGCTGTCAAACATAATTTTGAAGGACTCATCACCTTTTGAGACAATCCATTCCTGTTTGTTTTAGTTTAGTTTTGTTTTGTTTTGGTGGGGCAATGGGGGTTAAGTGAATTGCCCAGGGTCACATAGCTAGTAAGTGTCAAGTGTCTGAGGTCAGATTTGAACTCAGGTACTCCTGAATCCAGGGCCAGTGCTTTATCCACTGAGACAATACATTCTTAATTTAGATTAAAATTTTTTTAGGAACTAGATTAGAGATAACATTTTTATAGTATACTATAATATTAAACAATATTAAATATAATTTAATTAGTCTTTTTACTATGGTGAGCTGCTTAATATTCCTTTTTTCATGCTTCCAATCAGGTAGTCATGTCATTTATACTTGATTCAATACAATATGCTATGATTAAAAAAACAGAAACAAAAACAAACATTGCTGAATTCATCCTTTGGCCAAAAATGTGATTTCCCTCACCATCATTACTAGATGAAAATTAGTTATTGAAAAAAAATATATATATACATACATAAACACACACATATATATGTATATATGTGTACATACACACATATAAATATGTATATATATATATATATATATTTATATATATTCCATGTGTTTAGTAAGGAAGAAAATAATAGGAGCAAAACTTTTATCTTTTTAAAAACCCCTAACAAATAAAAGCTCATCCAAATTTGAATTTAATGACTACATATTGGGAATAGCATAATAACCATTTAATAAATGTTTATTTATTGATTGGTTGGTTGGAAGCATTGCATCCCTGCTAGACACAGTTGGGAAAATGACAGAGAAGTGATACAAATATTCAACTCCTCTTTTTTTTTTCTGTTTCCTCTCCAAGGAAAAGATCTTCTGACTGAAAAAATAGATTAAAAATAAATAAGGGTACTAGCTGTGTGACCCTGGGCAAATCACTTGACCCCCATTGCCCCGCCAAAAAAAAAGAATAAAGGATAAATGAATCCCGATATATAGGAGGTACAAGATCACCTTAATTAATTTTCATTTACCCAGTTCAATTACATCCCAACATACTGAAAAAAAATTGCAGAATGACATAGTTGCAGAAGGATTGGTTATCATGTCAGAGGACCTCAATGTGAGATTTGGCTCTGCATGTTGTCTAACTTAACAGTTTCTATCTAGAGAGAAATGGCAATACTTATATTATTTCTTTCTCTGGAAGAATTATTGTGTGGCTCAGATGAGATAATTGAGATATATATTACACTGGTAAATAATAAAGTGCCATATCGATATGAGTTATTATTATAAACATTGTTGATTTTTGTATACTCATGAAGAAAGCTTTTCTCTCCTCTATGTACTTTATGATGGATCTAATCTATCTTGCAATTTCTCAGATATGACAGTCCATTTTTTATCTCCATTGCAGTGTCTTTCCATCAGACCTGGGATGTTCTCTTCTCTCTATCGCTTCTACTTCTTACTTCATTAAGGCTTTACTTGTAAATGTTGTGCAGTTCTTCTTTTCTTCTGGGTTTATTTTTGTGTGTGTCCTCAACAACGTATCTCTTAAATGTGAAAGTCAATCATTTTGTCTACGCATTTTTTTTTAACTTATTTACCTTATTGTGACTTCATATTTAGGGAGTTTCTGAAGGGAGTATTAAAGTGTTGTATGGCCTGGTTATCTATTTTCTGAAGCCCTGTCTCAGTCTTTCGTACATATTGAGTGCTTTGTTCATTTAGTATCTCATAAGTGGTTAAAAACAAAATGCTACATTGCATCTAATCACAGGTATCGACTCCTTGCTGTCCTCCTGGTCTGAGCTTTGTTGTTTATTAGCCCTAATTTGAATCTAAGAAATAGTTACAGGCTTGACCCTGATTGGATGGCAATTATACACTCTTTTTTGCTTATTTTGTTTTTGTTTGTTTGTTCATTTTTTTACTTCATCAGAAAATATCTAGGCTCTGTAGTGTCAGAGCAACAAAGTAACAGGCTCTACCTTAATCCACAATACCTGCCTTAATTACTCACTTGAGGATCTGTTGGCAGAATCTGTTATCCTTCTCAGAGTCAGAATAATACAAATGCAAGGTAAGCCTTCATTTCCTCTACCTAAGTAGAGAATTTCAAGCCCCAGCTTCAGCATATAGCCATTTTACATCTCTGCTCTGGGATGACATCTACATATGCATTCATAAACCACAATTCGTTTTTATGGATGCTGAGAACATTTTTTATCATGAAGTTCTTTGAAATTGTTTTGGACCATTTCATTGCTAAAAAGAGCCAAGTCTATCACCCTTGTTCATCACACCATGGGCTGTTACTGTGCACAATTTTATGGTTCTGTTCCTCTCAGACAGCATCAGTTAATGTAAGTCCTTCCAGGTTTCTCTGAACTCCTATTCATCATTACTCTTCAAATTCATTTTTTAAAACTTTGTGTTCTAAATTTTCTTCCTCCCTTCATCCTCTACCCTCCTTATGAAATCCAGCAATTCAATATAAGTCATACATGTGCAATTATGCAGAAAATCTTCCCATTAGTCAAGGTGTGAAAGAAAATAGACAATATACTTTTAGAAAGAGGAGCTAAGAAATAAAATTATACTTCAGTCTGTATTCAGATACCATCAGTTCTTTCTCTCTTGATGGTTTGCATTTTGGATAGTCCTACTGATATCATACTGCTCATCATTTCTTTCACAGTTACTTTTGCCAACTGTATTATGCTCCATCTTTTCCCCTCCCCTTGATATTTCTTACTTCTTTAACTGTTTTCCTCCTTGAAAATGTTTTGCTTTTAAGTGCCCCTTGTCCCATTCAGCACTTCCTCCTTTCACCTCCCCCCCCCATGTCCTTCCGCTCTCACTTTCCCTCAGGGCAGAATGTATTACTATGCCCACTTGAATGTGTATGTAATTCCCTCTTTGAGCCAATTCTGATGAGAGTAAGGTTCACTTAATCCCCTGCACATTCCCCATCATCCCCTCCACTCCATAAGCTTTTTCTTGTTTCTTTTATATGAACGACTTTCCCCCAGTCCACCCCTCCCTTTCCCTTTCTTCCAGGGAATTCCTCTTACCCATTAACTTTATTTTGAAGATGTCGTCATGGCTCATCTAGGTGACACAGTGGACAAAGCACCAGGCTTGGACCCAGGGAGCGCTGAGCCCATATCTGGCCCCAGACATACGCCACCCCACCCTGCCTGCCCTACAAAAAAAAGACAAACAAAAATAAATGATTTACAGATAGCATCCCTTCTTATCCAATTCACACCTATGCCCTCTGTGTAAGTATATTCCTTTCAGCTGTCCTAATACTGAGAAAATTCTTATGAGTTAGATGTATTATCTTCTCATGTAGGAATGTAAACACTTTAATCTTTTAATATTCTTCATATTTTTTGTCTTGTTTACCTTTCTATACTTCTCTAGAGTCTTGGATTTGAAAGTCAAATTTTCTATTCAGTTCAGGTCTTTTCGTCACAAATGCCTGAATGTCATCTTTTTCATTGAAGTCCATTTTTTTCCTCTAAAAGATTATACACAGTTCTCCTGGAAAGGTGATTTTTGGTTATAGTGCCAGTTCCTTTGCCCTATGGAATATCATACCCCATGCCCTAAAGTCCTTTATTGTGGATGCTGCTAGATCTTGTGTTATCCTGACTGTAGCTTCCCAGTATTTGAATTTCTTTTTTCTAGCTGCTTGTAATATTTTCTTCTTGACCTTGGAGCTCTGGAATTTGGATATAATATTCCTGGAAGTTTTCCTTTTGGGATCTCTTTGAGAAGGTGATTAGTAGGTTCTTTCAATTTCAATTTTACCTTCCACTTCTGGAATATCAGGGCAATTTTTCCGGGAAGATGATGTCTAAACTCTCATTTTGGTTAGGTACTCCAGTGATTTTCAAATTATCTCTCCTGTATCTATGTTCCAGGAGAGCAGTTTTTCCAAGGATATATTTCATATTGCCCTTTATTTTTTTATTCAATTGAATTTACTTAACTGTTTCTTGGTTTCTCATAAAGTCATTAGCTTCTGTTTGTTGAATCCTAATTCTTAAGCAATTATTTTCTTCAGAGAGCTCTTGTATCTTCTTTCTTATTTGTTTTTCAAGCTGTTGACTTTTTATCATGACTCTCCTACACTGCTCTTATTTCTTTTTCCAATATTTTCTCCATTTCTCTAAATCTTCCATCTATATTTCCTACTTTCTCTTCAAAGTCCCTTTTGATCACTTCCATAACCTGAGAACAATTCATATTTTTCTTGGAAGCTTTGGATGTTGGAACTTTGACTTTGTTATATGTAGATAGAGAGTGTGGTCATAAGGCAATGTTGTTTAGATGATACCCCCAAAATAAAATAAACAAAATAAAGGGTGAGAAAGAAATTGCATGGAAAGGGGGTGGAGGCTAAGGTAAATTCTCCCACATCAAAGAGGCATGGAAGAACTATTGTAATGGAAGGGAATATGGGTTGAGGTAGTGAGCAAGGGTTAAACCTTAGTGTAATCAAAATTTTTTAAAGGAGGGAATAACATACACAGTGAATTGGATATAGAAATCTATCTAACATTATAAGAAAGCAAAAAAGGGACAGGGAAAATATAAGGAGGAAGGGAGACTGATAAAAGGGAGGGGATGGGTACAGTTACATGGCCCAGTAGATAAGGCACTGGCCCTAGATTCAGGAGGACCTGAGTTCAAATTTGGCCTCAGACACTTGACAATAACTGTGTGACCCTGGGCAAGTCAATTAAGCCTCATTGCCCCACACACAAAAAAAAGGGAGAGGATATTGCAGAAGTCATTGATTAGAAGTAAAACAGTTTTGAGGAGGGAAAGTGTGGAGGTATAAGAGAGAGGGGCAGGGGTAAACAAGTAAAATAGAACATGGAGGGAAATAAAGTTAGTTGCCATAAATATAAATGGGAATGGGATGAACTCATCCATTAAAAAGAAATGGATAGGCCAAGATGGTAGAGAGAAGCTAGGAACTTGCCTGAGCTTTCCCATATTTTCCTCAAAAACCACGTTAAATCAAGCCTCTAAATAAATTTTGGAACTATAGAACCTACAAAAAGGAGAGAATCATTCTATTTGAGATAATTTAAAAGACTTCAGGAAAGGTCTGCCTCACCTGAGTGAAAAGGGAGGGCAGCATAGCACTACTCATCTCATCTAGCAACTCAGTTAAGCAAAGTTCAGCTCAGTGGGCAGATCACTCAGCACAGATCAGCTCAGTGAGCAGCTTGACACTGCTGCAAGTCAACACAGCTGAGAGTGGGGCAGCTAAGAGCAGTAAGAAGCTTGCAACAGTGAACCCTGTACCCCAGAAGGAGACTTTGACTTTATAAGTTTAAAAATAGGCTACAACATGAGAAAGAAACATAAAAGGACCCTTACCACTGACAACTTCTATGGTGAAAGGGAAGATAAAGCTCAACCTCAGATGAGTTGGTCAAAATGCCTACAAGTGACGACTCAAGTGGGAAGATGATCTTCTCTCAAGACCAAAAAGCCTTCTTTGAAGAGCTCAAAAAGGCTTTTAAAAACCAAATAAGAGAGGTGGTGGGGGGGGAATGGAAAAAGAAATGAGAGAAATGAGTTATACTGCAAAAAGAAGCACAAAAATTGAGGAAAACAATTCCCTGAAAAATACAATTGGCCAAATGCAAAAAAATGGCCAAATGGGAGGAAAAAAATTGGCTAAAATGGAAAAAAGAAGTGCAAAAGCTTACAGAGAAAAATAACACCTTAAATATTAAAATTGGGGGCAGCTAGGTGGCACCGTGGATAGAGAACTCACACTGGATTCAGGAGCACCTGAGTTCAAATCTGGCCTCAGACATTTAACACTTACTAGCTATATGACCCTGGGCAAGTCACTTAACCACAATTGCCTCAGCAAAAAAACAAAACAAAACAAAACAAAAAAATTGAACAGAAGGAAGGTGATAACTCCATGAGACACCAAGAATCTGCTGAGCAGAATCAAAAGAATGAAAAGATAGAAGAAAATGTGAAATACCTCATTGGGGGAAAAAAAACTGACCTGGAAAATAGATCCAGGAGAGATAATCTTTTTTTATAAGATTTCTAGTTTCAAATTTTTTCCCTCCTCCCCTCACTCCCCTCTCCTAGACAGAAGGTAATCTGATATAGGTTATATATGTACAATAACATTAGACATATTTCTACATTAGTCATGTTATAAGAGAAGAATCAGAGGAAAAAGGGAAAACCTCAAAAAAGGAAAACAATAGCACCAAAAATAAAAGAAACATTATGGTTCAGTCTGCATCTATGTTCCACAGTTTTCTTTTTTCTGGATTTCAAGAGCATTTTCCATCATGAGTCCTTTGACAAAATCTTGGACCATTGTATTGCTGAGAAGAATCAAGTCTATCACAGTTGATCAACACATGGTATTGATGATACTGTGTACAATGTTCTCCTGGTTCTGCTCATCTCACTCATCATCAGTTCATGCAAGTCCTTCCAGGTTTCATACAGCACAATAGAATTCCATTCCATTCATATACCACAACTTCTTCAGCCATTCCCCAGTCGATGGGCATCCCCTCAATTTCCACATCCTTGCCACCACAAAAAGAGCTGCTATAAATAATTTTGAACATGTGGGTCCTTTTCTCGATTTTATAATCTCTTTGGGAAAATGATCCAAAAGTGGTACTGCTGCATCAAAGGGTATGCAGAGCTTTATAGCCCTTTGGGCATAATTCCAAATTGCTCTCCAGAATGGTTGGATCAGTTCACAGGTCTGCCAATAATGCATTAGTATTCTAATTTTCCCACAGCTTCTCCAACATTTATTATTTTACTTTTTTTGTCATAATAGCAAATCTGATGTGTCAGGTCAGAGTTATATAATTTTCATTTTTCTGATCAATAGTGATTTAGAGCATTTTTTCATATGGCAATAGATAGCTTTGACTTCATCAGAAAACTGCCTCTTCATATCCTTTGACCATTTCTCAATTGGGGAATGACTTGGATTCTTATAAATTTGATTTAGTTCCTGACATATTTTAGAAATGAGGCATTTATCAGAAGAGCTGGCTATAAAAATTATTTCCCAGCTTTCTGACTCCCTTCTAATTTTGGATGCATTGCTTTTGTTTGTACCAAAAAACCTTTTAAATTTAATGTAATCAAAATCATCCATTTTGCATCTCAAAATATTCTCTATCTCTTTCTTGGTCAGAAACTGTTCCAGGATAGATAATCTGAGAATTACTGGACTTCCTAAAAGCCATGATCAAGAAAAGCATCTATATACCATATTACAGGAAATTATCAAGGAAAACTGTCCTGAAATTGTAGAATCAGAGGATAAATCATCACTGAAAAAATCCATCGGTCACCTCCTGAAAGAGACCCCAAAAGGAACACTTCAAGGAATCTTGTAGCCAAACTCCAGAATTATTAGGTGAAGGAGAAAATACTCCAAGCAGCTAGAAAAACAGCATTTAAATATCATGGAGCCACAGTCAGGATTGCATAGGACCTGGCTGCTTCAACATTAAAGGAGTTCAAGGCTTGGAATATGATATTATGGAAGGTGAAGGAGCTTGGATTATAACCCATGATCAACTACTCAGCAAAACTGAACATTCCATTTAAGAGGAAAATATGGACATCCAGTGAATTAGGGGACTTTCAAGGCTTCCTGAGAAAAAGCCCAGAACTGAACAGAAAATTTGAGCTCCAAATACAAGACTCTAGAGAAATATAAAGAGGTAAACTGTGGGGGGGTGGGGGAGGTTTTTCAATGATGTTAAACTGCTTGCATCCCTATGAGGGAGGACAATACTTTTTTTTTTTATCCCTTTGAAATAATTCATTTCAATTTAATAGTTTCATTATAAAGAAAATATTCCTTATTTCAACAACAAAAATTATTCTCCTCCATAATTGAAACTTGGCAGTCTAGTATTGCTCTTTGGAGCCAAAAAGAATATACTGAAATAAAGCTATTATTTATATATTCCCTGTTCCCCACCACCAATGTTCTCTTTCAAAGTCTAAACATCTCCACATAATTCAATCAATCCACCCATTGCATGGTTCTGAGTACTGTCATTATCCCAGGCAATCCTTCCACATATGTAGCAACTAGAAATTGACACCATACTTCAGACATGACATGACCATAGCAGAGTGTGATGAGGCCATCACTTCCTTGGTTGTGGATACTATGATTTTATTAATGCATCTTAAGATTATAATAGGCTTCGTAGCAGCTTGGTGATCCCAAAACACTACAACTCCAAGCTCTTTTTCATATAAACTATTGTCTAGTCACGTCTTCCCAATATCACATTTTGAGGTTGAAACATTGTAGAGCAAAGGATAAAGGCCAACAATTCCTTTTCTTGTATCTTTCTGTTAGATGCAGCTAAATGGATTTAGCTTAAATTTTTATTATCCCAATTCTTTTACTGATCATTTTAATTACATTCACCATTTTCACATGAAATGTAAAAGTGGTGAATTTGTTATTAATCCTCAAACAATAATTGATTTTAAAAGCTGGATGCAGTCAAGCCAGAGACAGATCATTATAGTATTTTTTTTTGCATTAGTTATTTTATAAGAGAAAAATCAGAGAAATGATGAAAAACCTCAAAATAGAAAAACAATAGCACCAAAAACAAAAGAAATAGTATGGTTCATTCAGCATCTATACCCCACAGTTTTTTTTTTTCCTGGATTTGGAGATCCTCCTACATCATGAGTTCCCTGGAACTCTTCTGTACCATTGCATTGGTGAGAAGAATATAGTCCATCATAGTAGATCAACACACAATGTTGATGATACTGTGTACAATGTCCTTCTGGTTCTGCTCATCTCACTTATTGTCAGCCCACGCAAGACTCTCCAGGTTTCTCTGAACTCCTCCTGCTCATCATTTCTTACAGCACAATAGTATTCCATTGCATTCATATACCACAACTTCTCCAGCCATTCCCCAATTGATGGGCATCCCCTCAACTTCCAATTCCTTGCCATTACATAAAGAGCAGCTATAAATATTTGTGTACATGTGAGTCCTTTTCCCCTTTCCATGATTTCTTTGGGGAAAAGGCCCAAAAGTGGTATTTCTGGGTCAAAGGGTATGCACAGTTTTATAGCACTTTGGGCATAATTCCAAATTCCTCTCTAGAATGGTTGGATCAGTTCCGAGTTCCACCAACAATACATTAGTGTTCTAATTTTTCCACAGCTTCTCCAACATTTATTATTTTCCTCTTTTTTTTTGTCATTTTAGCCAATCTGATCAGTGTCAGGTAGTACCTTAGAGTTGTTTTAATTTGCAGCTCTCTAATCATTAGAGATTCAGAGCATTTTTTCATATGGGAATATATAGCTTTATTTTTTTCATCAGAAAAGTCCCTGTTCATATCCTTTGACCATTTCTCAATTGGGGAATGACTTGGTTTCTTATAAATTTAATTTAGTTCCCTATATATATTAGAAATGAGGCCTTTATCAGCAGCACTGGCCATAAAAATTATTTCCCAGCTTTCTGCTTCCCTTCTAATTTTGGAAGCATTGCTTCAGTTTGTACAAAAACTTTTAAATTTAATGTAATCAAAATCATCCATTTTGCATTTCATAATATTTTCTATTTCTTGTTTGGTCATAAACTATTTTCCTTTCCAAAGATCTGAAAGGTAGACTATTCCTTTCTCTCCTAATTTACCTTATTGATAAATGTTCAAAGCATATAAACAGGCAGTTTTCAGACAAAGAAATTCGTGTTATCTATAGTCATATAAAAATACTCTAAATCACCAAGGATCAGAAAAATACCAATTAAAATAACTCTGAGATAACACCTCACACCTATTGGAAAGGAAAATATTGGTTGTTGGAGGGGATGTGGGAAAACTGGGATGTTAATCCACTGTTGGTGGAGTTGTGAACTGATCCAGGCCTTCTGGAGAGCAATTTGGAACTATGTCCAAAGAGCTACAAAACTGTATATACCTTTTGATTTAGCAATACTACTGATAGGTTTATATACCAAAGACATCACCAAAAAAGAGAAAAAAGACCTATTTGTACAATAATATTTATGGCAGCACTTTTTGTGGTGGAAATCAAATGGATGCTCATCAATTGATGATTGGCTGAATAAACTGTCTTTTATGATTATGACAGAATATTATTTTACTATGAGAAATAACAAGTAGGACAATTTCAGAAAGGCCTGGAAAGACTTGTATAGTGAAGAATATTGTGCACAGTTACAGCAATATTTTTTTATGAAGAACTGTGAATCAATTAACTATTGTCAGCAATACAATGATCCAAGACAACCCCAAAGGACTAATGATGAAGACCACAATCCACCTCCAAAGAAAGAACTGATATTGATTGAACAGAGACTTAAGTATGGTACTTTTCACTTTCTTTTTTTTCTTTTATTCAAAATTTCTTAGATAATATAACCCATATGGTGATAATGTATATAACTGCACATGTATAACATTTATTTGATTGCTTACAGACTCAGGGAGGGGGAACAGGATGGAGAGAAGAAGGAATAGACTTTGAAACCCAAAACTTTTACTAATAAAACAAGAAATCGAGAGGCTTACATCTTAAGTCTTGCTCTGCTTCTCATTCCCTTTGTGACCTTGAATATGTTACAGAATAACTCAACATTTTTTTTCATTAAGATAAGGGTTTGGATTAGATTAACTCAAAGTTCATTCCTGATTCAAAAAGTCTGATTTTTAAAATGTAAATATTAAAATTGCATTTGCTTTCTTAGGTAGAATAATACTAAAATTGAAATTAGTTTAAATTGTAATATCCTAACTTAACTCGATCATGTATATGACAACGTACATTTTACAGTGTTCATATATTGTATGTACATATTGTGGTAAAAAGTTTTAACAGTCGATTAGCGATAATGGAGAGATGCCAGTTTTTCTTTAAGGACCACCCTTTCAGGGAGGAGACCAACGGCATGAGCTACACACGCCAGTTGGCCTGCTAGCACTCTACTTCCAGGGTGCTAGCTTAAAAGGCAAGGAGAGAACAGAAGTGGGAGCTTTTTCCTGCTCTGCTGGTCCCTGGGCTGCACCGCACAGACAGACACTGACTGGAGTTCAACTCGGCCCGGCTCGCGGTTAGCAGTACGTGCTTCACTTGGTCTCTCTCTCTCCGCAAAGGTGTCCTTGGGCTTTTGGTGAGTTTTAAACGTAATATAGACTAAGCTTAGACTTAACACTATTTGTTTTGTATTTCTACTTTCCTATCCCTCTAATCAACATCACCTGGTAACTACCACACAATAAAAGCTCTAACTAGAAAACCAGAAGCCTCTTCATTTACTAGTCTGGGAGATAAATTAAGGGAAAGGTTAAAGAGGGGAGATTTATGATCTAATATCCAATTTTAAATCTCACAATATTTATTTGCACACATCAGTCCTTTAAATATGAAGTTTTGAGGTGAGGAATATTTTGTCTCTTCTCTGTATTCCAGGGACCTAGCGAATGATAAGTATTTAATAAATGCTTATTTTCTATAGTCTTAACAACATTAAAAGGTATCCAAATACTGAGTTTTATGTCCTCCATCTACCTCTATATCAGATATATGTCTGATTCATGTAGCAATTCTTTAGAATAATTGAAGTGTGCATCCTCTCCTTATTTTTTCTCATGGAAACCCCACACAAATATACAAGCAGGCTATTTAGCCACATAGACATAACAAATTGAAATATAAAGGTGGGAATCAATATGGGAAGATATACTACTCCACTTTAAGTTAGTTATAGGATGCAATCATATGATATTTATCCCAGAGAACACATTTTAATTATTCGGTCTATATGAAAAATTTCTCAAAACATCCTTAGGTCAAACATGATGTGTATTTGCATTATTTGAGTTATTGTTCCTTGCCTCTGGGGCCCACACAAAATAATCTTCTATTTGGAATAAAAGATTTTGAGCATCTAGAAGTAGAGATTAAGAAGGTTGGACAAGAAGAGCTGAGTCAAAAAGAATTGGGAATATAGGGCAGTAAGAAAAAAGTGAAAGAAAAAGTGCATTTGAAATTTGAAAAGGAGGGCGAGATTGATGAGTGCTTTTTGACCATATTAGAACATAAAGCTTAGACTAGTTTAACCAATTAGAGCCACTTCCTAAAGAACTGAGGGAAATTCCAAAGGTCTGCTGTCTTCAACTTCCTCTCTTGGTGCCTGTCTAATAACAGATATTTTAGTACACTCTGCTATGTCTTCTTTTTGATTGTTTGTTTTTGTTTGTTTTGGGGGTTTTTGCAGGGCAATGAATGTTAAGTGACTTGCCCAGGGTCACACAGCTAGTAAGTATCATGTGTCTGAGGCCAGATTTGAAGTCAGGTCCTCCTGAATCCAGGGCTGGTGCTTTATCCACTGCACCACCTACCTGCCCCAACCCTGCTACTTCTTTACCTAAACATCTCCAGGACCCTGAACTATGATTCAAACACACACACACACACACACACACAGACTGCTTGGGGGCTGCTAGATTTAACTATAAGTATAAATTAACTTTTAGAAAATAAAACTTCTATCAATATTTTAAGAATTTTTCTGAATAATTTCTCAGAATGATTTTGATTGTGCTCATAACTTTCCTTTAATAGAACATCCCTAAAGCAGCAGAGGAGGGAACTATATGGACCTGTGTAGCACAATAATATATCCAAGATTAATATTAGCTAATTATTGTAACAAAGTAGTAATACATATGTAAGTCGATAGGATGTAAGAAAGAAGAAGGAAGAAAGAGAGAGAAAGATACATAGATGACATATACAAGTTAGCAATGTATGTATTACATAAGTATCTACTGAAGTGTGACAGGAGATAATGTGTGTTTCAATCCTGCTTCTGAAACTTATGAGATTTGCAATTCTTGACAAGTAACATAAATTCTCTATTTCTCTCTAAAAATGTAATATAGACTCAGACAAAGAAGACCAATCCAAGCTTAAGTCTAGACTTTACCTGTTACTAGTTCTGTGAACAACTATATGCAAAATCATCCAAAAGTTGAATGAATTGCCTCCCTAGATGATTACCCCAGTGCTTAAGTTCTTCAAAAGGAGTTTGCATTAATTTTTGTGCATGATGTTGTGGATTTATCATCAGAAAAAGATTTGACTAGATGATCTATGAAATGTCTTCCAACTCTGAGATTTTTCTAATTTTTATTTGAGGTTTCTTCAACAGGAAAAAAAAGGACTTAAATGTTTATTTTTTATTTCACATGACATTTGTGAGAATCAAATTGTGATGTCTTCATATGGAGTCGACCTTTCTTTATTTAGATATAATTAAGTCTGCCATCATAATATTTTTGGATGTTATCTTTCTAGATAGACATTTTCTATAACTCTCTATACATAAGAGAAAAGGAAGTTTTGAAGTGTTTCCTAAATAATCCCTTTTTAAACCTTTTGGTAGATATTTAAATGATCAAAAGGTAAAAAAAAAAGTCTGTCTTCTTTTTATATGGAAGTTTTTTTGGTGGGAAGTAGATGTATTTTTTATGAAAGCAGAAACTTTTTGTCAAATGGGGAAGAAAATATGACTATGGCTTGTGCAAAAAGTGAATAATTTAGAGGATTCCTTTCATTAAAGTGATAAGAATACAAAAAAAAAAGAGGAAAGGGGAAAAAAAAGAAGAGTCCCACCAGGAAATCCAATTTTACTTACCTGTACTAAAGTAGAATGTTCTTTGATGTGGTGTTTTAAGTATGGTTTAAAAGCAGCTGGTTGCTCCCTTTTTCTAAGAATGTGTTTAAAGAACTCACTTATCTATCAGCATGCTCATGCATATGCATATTTCTTCCTTCACTAATTCTATTCTCATTCTATATCATTCAATATCCTGCAGGGATTTTATTTTTCATGTAAGGCCAAACAGATCCCCTAAGCATCTCTCACTGGGGCTGCTCAAATATACAACACTGCTTTTGTTTGGAATGGAATCTGAAAATAAGGCCAAAATAGCTTCATTGTGCTTTGATCTGAAGTTCTACAGCTCAAGTTGAAATGGGGATAATAAGCCATAAAAAATGTAATGCGTGGGGGCAGCTAGGTGCCACAGTGGATAAAGCACCAGCCCTGGAATCAGGAGGACCTGAGTTCAAATCCAGCCTTAGACACGTGACACTTACTAGCTGTGTGATCTTGGGCAAGTCACTTAACCCTCATTGCCCTGGAAGGAAAAAAAAAAAAGAATTAATAGAAAAATATTTTGGGTCAGCTAGGTGGCACAGTGGACAGAGCACCAGCCCTGTATTCAGGAGGACCTGAGTTCAAATCTGGCCTCAGACACTTAACACTTACTAGCTGTGTGACCCTGGACAAGTCACTTAACCCCAATTGCCTCACCAAAAAAAAAATAGATAGATAAAAAATGTAATGCACACTTGGAAGTATATGTCTTATATTAAATAAAATAACAAAGGTGATTTTTTTTAAAGTCTCAAACATTCTTAGAGAGCCAGTGGTCAAGATGTGTAATTGCTGAAGGAATAACTTGCCAAATTTAGAACATGCCAGATTATGAAGATCTCTTCCTCTCTGCTTTAGCACCATTATTATATTCAGAAGCTTCTCCTGGTTAATTCCTGAACAGTTTTCCACTCTGCTCATTCACTGAATTAGGGGGCCTTCTGGTTAGAATAAAAAACAGGGTGGTGTATTTGGAGTCATTATATTGTAAAAGTCCTTATCCCTTTTTCTCATTGTCCTCATCAATAAAATCAATGAATTAGACTAGATAGCCTCTAGTATCCATTCTAGTGTAAAACAAATAAAAAAACCTAACAAACATGGTTAAATGATCCTAATCTGAATATTAGTGATGAAATGAAATAAGCACCAGAAGAGTATTAGTAAGGGAGTGGGGGGCATGGAGGGGGAATCTATTAAGTGATTTTTATGTGCTATACACAGACCAAATATAAGGAAACAAAATTGTCATTGCCCTAAAGGAGTTTGTATTCTAATAAGGAAATAACGCATATGTTGAAAATTGTTGTACAGAGGTGGACACTATATACAAGGAGACCAGAGGAAATGGTAATTAGAATCATAGGTAAAATAATGAATGTGTTATTTTTAGGAATGATAGTGTCTGAGAACCAAAGCTAGAAGGGTTTGGGGAGAGTATTAACATGGTAGTATAGCATCAATATGACTAAAACTAATGAAGACTATTTCAATATTTGTATAGATAAGGGATTGGAATGTCAATGTATGATAAAATAGAATAGAGAAGAGAAGAAAATTAAAATGTATTTTTAAGCTCTTACTATGTGTTGGGATTTCTACTAAGCACTGGAAATACAAAGAAAAGTCAAAATGTTGTTCTTGAACTCAAGGAGTTTCTTCTAATGGGTAATATAACATGAAAAAAATTTATATTATAGACACATATTTTAAACAGATACACAATTTAAGTGGAATTTAGTCCCACAGGGAGTGAGTAGGATGAGAAGATGATAAAAATCTATGGAAGTTAATACTAGAGAAGAAAAGCTGATTGAAAAGAAGGAGAGGACAGAAGAGATGAAATTAGAAGAAATAAGAAAAGAGGAGGAAAGAGGAGAGAAGAAAGGGAAGGGGGAGGAATGTGATATGTTAGTCATCAAATCTAATGTGGGCAAAGACCACATTAAGAGAAACATAGCTCACAGGAATAGGGAGGTATTAACCACACACAGTATTCTACCATCAGCAGACCTTATCTGTAATGCTGGGTTCATTGTCCAGGACCATGAATTAAGGACATTAATAATCTGAAGAGTAATTGGAGAAAGGTAAGCAAAATATTGAAAAGTCTTGAGCTCATGTTTGCAGAAGTTTCTCCAACTATAGAATTGGGTCAGTGATAGTAGCTACTTCACAGGGTAGATCAAATGAGAAAAAAAAAATTGTAAAAACACTTAGCATAATGCCTGATTTATATTGGGCACTATTTGAATGTTTATTCTCTCCCTCCTATTCTACATAAGGATTACTTAAAATAATTGGGGATATTTAGCTTAGGGCAGGGGGAACATACTTGTTTTTAAGTATTTGAAAGACCTGCATTTGGAGGAGGGATTTGATTAGTGATATTTGATTCCTAACAAGAGAACTAGAAACAATAATTGCAATAGGTTTGAAATCTCTATACATTTACTTGTCCTGTTTATCACTTTGACTATAATTAATTTAGTACAGCTGACAACCTTTAGCCTTTCTTTTTTTCTACATTTAAGTCTTTGATTTAATTAATTCTCAACTTTGGACTTTTCTTCATGTTACCTGTTGTACTGATTCCACTAACACCTCCACAAAAAATCTTAATTAAATTATATTAATATGTCATGCCACAAATTCTGAAGCAATCCTAAGTATATTTGCCCTATTCAATGGCATTCTAAAGAATCAATTTACTCAATACTCCCTTATTAAATATTTAATAAGGCACTGTGCTGAGACCTGGGGATACAAATAAAGGCCTAAATAGACATTGTTCTAAAAAAGTTTACAAACTAATGACAGAGGCAGCATTTACTAAATATGTTTATGCCTATAGAACAATTGGAAGATAAAGGGAAAGTCTCTAGAAGCTGGCATGATGAAGAAAGGCCTATAGAAGTACCATATACCAAAAAAAAAAGTACCGTATAAAACACTGATTAGTAATTTTGTTAATGATCTGGTATATACATATATACATAATGAAAACAATACAAATATGTGTATGTATTGTATATTTATATGTACTTATATATCTCTATATGTGTGTATACACACACATGAAGGCATGTGTATATGTATATGTATGTACAGTGCTAATTCTATCCCCTTTGATTTCTCACCATGATAAAAAGAAAAACTTCTTATGAAAGGTTTGGAGTGACCTTTTGCTAAATTATGTACAAAGGCATCTTCAGATTTTAAAAGAATCAAACCTTTTTGTTAGATAAATATAAAATGATATTCTTAAAATTACAGCTATTGTATTAAAATGAATATTAAACACAATAGTGAGTTATTGTTCATACAATGGGGATCACTTTCTGAATATCAGCATACTTGTTAAAGTCTCAAAAAGCAATTTTCCTTCTATATGTTTTCAAAAATTTTTGGAGGAAACTTTGTAACTAGCAAGTGGTCTTTATTCTGCTGGAAACGCTGCTATAACTATTCTAAAGTCTTGTCTTTTTACCCTTTATTAGTCTCCTTCTGACTTCCAACTTGTTTTCAAAATTTAATTATGCCACCTACCAGAAGAAACAGATTGATTACCTGCAGATTCTAAAAGAAGACAAGTCACATTGATACAGCTTATATCTTTCATCAAATCAGTCTATCCAATAATTACTATGTGTATTATAAATTTCTATAAAAAGTATAATTTAATTTATCTACCTTTCAGAGACACTGTTGAAGTTTATAGAAGGAATCATTCTCTATTTCAAAAATACCTCCAGTTCTATTAAAAAGAATTAAGAACAACAGTAATATTTGAAAAATCATTTTTTTCTCAAAACTAAAATTAGTTTTAGAACATCAATATCACCAAGAAAAATAGTCTTTAATGTTCTGTCTTTTTATTTTTAAAAGAAAATATGTTATTATTCTAGTGTGCCCCCAGATATATTTTTAATCCATGACCTTGGTGAGCTGGCAAAAAATTATTTTTTTTGTAGTGGAGCCTTAGGCATGTATGGACAGTCTTTTGATTCTCCTTTCCTCATCTAGTTTTATATTAATTCACTCTAGTATATTACATTAGTGTTTTCAATATGATAGTGGAATGACTTAGAAGCTCTGAAAAGAATAACATAGGATCAAGATTCACAATCAAATTTTAATTGCTTTCCAAAAAAATGAAAGCTGGAAAACCTATTTTCTAGCCATGCCACATGCTAAAGAAACTTCTCCCTATTCAAAACGTTTATATATTCTTATTAGAACTTAGTAAATTGAGGCTGTGGAGTCAGGCAAAAACAATGTAGGTAGGTGTCCATAATCTAAAGATATGACTCGATCTCTTTATTTTTTTTTTTTTACTTCTTTAAATAGTTTATTTACTACAATGTCCTTGGTTCTCTTTACCAGCTTGAAGCATGGTTCAATGTTCCATGTCAATGTGAGAGGTTTTTTTCTGCCACCAGGTTGTCTCTAAAGACTGAACTAATTAAGTACAATGCAATAGAGATTTCTACCCTAATAAATCTGCCTACAGGTTGATGCATTATGTCATTTTGGTCGTTCTTTCAATAAAGCCAGAAGGAATTGATCATCAAGTTTCTATAATTAGTGCCCAGAATATTAGTAATATTTTTTCAATCCTCCATTATGACAATGAATGTTTTGACATAAAAGTTTAAATGTACAGTCCACTAAACAGCTGGAGTTGTATGGTCAACACTTAGGACAAGTGACAGAATTGATTATACAAATTCATACATTTGTATTAATGGTGAAATGAGAAACTAACTTTCATTTACACAAAACCTAATACATCAAATATAACCAACCTCTGTATATCTGTTGTTTTTTTTGTTTGTTGTTGTTGCTTGTTTGTTTGTTTTTTGTTGTTGGTGGTGGTGATGGTGAGGCAATTGGGGCTATGTGATTTGCCTAGGGTCACACAGTTAGTAAGTGTAAAGTGTCTGAGGCCGCATTTGAAGTCAGGTCCTCCTGAATCCAGGGCCAATGCTCTATCCATTGCACCACCTAGCTGCCCCTAGACATTTGTATTATTGTAATTTTTTCCTTCTGCTTTTAACTATGACAATGAAATTATTTTATTATTGTAAAATGGTATGGCGCTTGATAGTCTGAGTTCATATTTCAACATTTCTCCTTACTACCTAAATGACAATAAAATAGCCACTTCACATGTTTGGATCTCAGTCTCATTACCTGAGGAAACTAAATGGTATGGTGGATAGATTGCTAACCTTGGATCCAGGAAGATTACTGATTTCTCCAATGTTTTCTACCTCTATGACACTGGGACAGACTTTAATATGACTTTGTCTCAGTTTCTTCATCTGTAAAATGAAGGTATCATATTCTATGGTCTCTAAGATCTGGAATAGCTCAATATAAAAAATTCAAGGATGCTATGAATAATAAAATTATGAGTTTAGACTATATGGTTCATAAAATCTTTTCTATCTTCAAGTTCCATGAATGTAATTAGCCATTTCATTTATTTTGAATACCTCTTTTTTTCCTAGAGATTCATTATGTTTTTGACATAATGTAAATAATTATAATTCTCTTCAATTTTGACATATGACCTCTGATCAAAAGAAAAGGAAGAAATTAATGAATGGATTAATAAATATATTCAGGAAATGTTGAATTAGTGTATAATATGTCTAGGTAGCTATTCTAGGCACTGGGTATATTATGATATACATAAAAAACACATTAGAGTACTCTTCCTACAATATTTATGGTACAAGTTCAACTGCCTTCATGGGTAGGTAATAATAAGAACCTTAGAAATAGGATCACCATCATGCCCCCTAACAGCGATCATTAGTTATACTTCCAATCCTGTCTCTACACTCAATATCCAGAGAAAGCAAGGCTTCCAGGAACATGACTTGCAACTGCCTCTAAAGGAGCTGGATGTAACTCCCATATCCTCAGAAAGCCACAGCTACTGTAAAATACACAAAGAGAATTCTTGCAACCAAATTCCTTTATGTTGCCAAAGTGTTCAACATGAGAACTTGATGTGATTTTATCAATGGAAATGGAGTTTCCTAGCAAGTGATTATCAATCCACCATAACAACGAAACATAAGGATCATGACTTTTTATTCTTCTCTTCAGTTGAGCTCTCTTATATGAGTTGCCTTCTCCCATAAGAATTTGACATCCATGAAAAAAATAGTCTTATTCTTTTTTACTATTTGTATTCTCAAGTGTGACAGATATTTGTCTCATTACACTAGCAATTACCACAATGCCTTATGCATGGTAAATATTTAATCATTGCTTTTCCATTCATTCTATATAATAGTGGAGAAAGATATACACATATTGTTAAAATGAGAAAGGAGAACATAATTACAGAAGGGAATGAGAAAATATTATGAAGAATTTAAAAAGCAGCTATCATGGACTAGGGAGAATTAGAACAAGTTTCATGGATGAGATAATACCTGAGTTAGCCCTTGAGGGAATAGAGTTACTTTACTACAAAGAAATTAAATGAAGAGAGAGTTTGTCACCATGTGGGACGGGGAGAGGTTCATGATCCAAAGTAAAGAGCTAGGGGTAGGTAGTATCAGATGGGATAAGGGACCAGAGAGTAGATATTTACAATATAATAACATAATTGTATGGCTAGAAAACACAGTTGGAGTAAGGTTTTAAAGGGCCTTGAATTCCAAAGTCATGAGTTAATTATGTATTGAGGAAACCATAGAAGACTACTGTAATTTACTACCTATTTGACCTTGGGTACAGTATCTACTCTCTGTTGACCTAAGTACCCTCATGTGTAATATAATGAAGTTAAAATAGAAAATCTCTAAAGTTTATGGCAGCTCTTAATTTTACCAATGGATTAAGATTACGACTTGGGTAATGGTGTGGAGAGGACATTGAAGGAATAAACTAACATTTGGAAAAGTATTTGGAAGTCTCTTTCAATAGTCTAGGTGAGGGGAGATGAAGGCCTGAAGGTTACAATTAGAAATAAAAAGGGGCTGGTGGACTGAGTAAAACATTGGATAAAATTGGTATAATTGGGTAAAATTGGATAAGATTTGGCAATTAGTAGGATGTGTAGAGTGATGAAAGTAGAAGATTGAGAGGTATGGCCAACATAAACAGCTTATATGACTGGATAAAATAGAAAAATTAGAATAAGGAAGGGTTTTAGAGGGTGGAGAATGAGAATTTCAGTTTTGGATTTTTTGAGTTGAGATGTTTGTAGCCAGTAAAAATAGGGAAACACAATAGGCAATTGTAAATACTCACTTGGAACTCTATTAGACCTATAGGAATCATCTGCTCTGAGGAATTTCTTTAAGCTAGGGAGCAAATGAGGAGAAAGAGATAAGAGGTTTAAGGTCAGAACCTTGGTGGACACTCATGTTTAACAGACAGATGGAGGACAATGAATAAATATTGTCAAGAGATCAAACAATAAGAAACAGATAAAAATGTACAAAATATTTATAGCAACACCACAGAAGTATGTCTAATAGTGACATATGGTAGAAATAAATTGAGAAGGATGAAGAAAAAACAGTATCAAGATATTCTTTAACATCAGACATTGTAAATGTACCCAAAAGACATTACTCTTTATCCCTTTTCCAGGGACATTTTTCTCTTCTAATTTCCTTACAAATGTTACCCAATATTTGAAATCTGAGGAACTCTTTTTCCCCCCTAGCTAGTCTATTGACTAGAGAAAAGTAAGAAATATAAGTAACAACCCTGCCTATACGGAAGTACGTGTAGCTGTAAAACACAGGTAGCCCATTCAGAGAGGTTCTTTTTTGTTGTTATTTTTTTACATTCTTAAGCAAAGTATTTTATTATTTTCCAGTTACATGTAAGGAGCAATTTTAACATTTGTTTTCATATGATTTTTAGTTGCAAATTTTTTTGCACCCTCCCTTTCCTCCCTCCTCCCCAAGATGGAAAGCAATCTGATATAGTTTATATATGTACAATCACATTAAAGATATTTCTGCACTAGTCATATTGTGAAAGAAGAATAAGATCACAAGAAAAAATTTCAAAAAAGAAGGAAAAAAAACAATGGCCCAAAACAGTATGTTTCAATCTGCATTCATAATCCACAGTTATTTTTTTCTGGATGTTGAGAACATTTTCTATCATGAGTTCTTTGAAATTATTTTGGATTGTTGCACTGCTGAGAAGACACAAGTCTTTCACCATTGTTCATCACACAATGTTGCTGTTACTGTTTACAATATTCTCCTGGTTTGGCTCTTCTCAGTCAGCATCAGTTCATGTAAGTCCTTGCAGGTTTCTCTGAACTCCTCCTACCCATCATTTCTTACAGCACAATAGTATTCCATTATATTCGTATACCACAACTTGTTTATCTATTCCCCTATTGATGGACATTCCTTCTGTTTCCAATTCTTTGCCACCACAAAAAAAGAGCTGCTATAAATATTTTTGTATATGTGGTTCCTTTTCCCTCCTATATGATCTCTTTGGGATATATACCTAGCAGTGGTACCACTGGGTTAAAGGGTATGAAAAGTCCCATAGTCCTTTGGGCATAGTTCCAAATTGCTCTGCAGAATGGTTGGATCAGTTCACAGCTCCACCAACAATGCATTAGTGCTCCAATTTTCCCACAGCTTCTCCAACATTTGTTATTTTCCTTTGTTGTCATATTAGCCAATCTGATAGGTGTGAGGTGGTACCAAAGAGGTATTTTAATTTGCACTTCTCTATTCAATAGTGATTTTGAGGATATTTTCATATGGCAAACAATAGCTTTGATTTCTTCATCAAAAAAATGCCTGTTCATATCCTTTAACCATTTCTCAATTAAGGAATGACTTACATTCATATAAATTTGATTTAGTTCCCTAAATATTTTAGAAATGAGGCCTTTATCAGAAATACTAGCTATAAAAATTCTTTCCCAGCTTTCTTCCTCCTTTCAAATTTTGGCTCCATTGCTTTTGTCTGTGCAAAAGCTTTTTAGTTTAATGTAATCAGTCATTCACTTTGCATTTCATAATATTCTCTATCTCTTGTTTGGACATAGATTGTTTTCCTCTCCATAGATCTGAGAGGTAAACTTTTCCTTCCACTCCTAATTTTTCTATGGTATCACCATTTATGATTAATTCTTGTACCATTTTAATCTTATTTTGTTTTACAGTGTAAGATGTTCTATGTCTAGTTCCTGCCATACTATCTTCCAGTTTTCCCCGCAGTTTTTGTAAAAAACTGAGTTCCTATCCCAGAAACTAGAATCTTTCAATTTATCAAACAGTAGATTACTACAGTCATTTAATATTGTGTCTCCTGTGCCTAACCTATTCCACTGATCCACCCTTATATTTCTTACCTAGTACCAAAGAGTTTTGAAGGCTGCTTCTTTATGGCATATCTTCAGATTTGGTGTGGCTAGCCCACCTTCCTGTGTGTATTTTTAATTAGTTCCCTTGATATTCTTGCATTTTTATTCTTCCTGATGAATTTTGTTATTATTTTTTGAACTCTATAAAATAATTTTTAGTCTGATTGGTATGGCAATGAATAAGTATATTCATTTAGGTAGAATTGTATTTTTTTATATTAGCTCAGCCTATCCATGAGCAATTAATATTTTTCTAATTACATAGATCTGATTTTATTTGTGTGAAAAGTGTTTTGTAATTGTGTTTATATTGTTCTTGGGTTTGTCTTGGCAAGTAGACTCCCAAGTATTTAATATTGTCTACCATTACTTACAATGGCATTTCTCTTTCTATCGCTTGTTGCTGAGCTTTGTTTTTCCTGTATAGAAATGTTGATGATGTATGTGGGTTTATTTTTTATCTTGCAACTTTGCTAAAATTGTTCATTGTTTCAAGTAGTGTTTTCTTCTTTGGGATGCTCTAAGTATACCATCATATCATCTGCTAAGAATGAAAGGTTTGTTTCCTCTTTTCCTTTTCAAATTGATTTAATTCCCTTTTCTTCTATTGTTGCTAGAGCTAACATTTACAGTCCAACATTAAATAATAGAGGTGATAATAGACATCCCTGTTTTACCCCTAATATTATGGGGAATGCCTCAGAGATGGTTTTAAGAGGATAAAGACTCCCATTTTTCAAATTTCCACATACAATTGTGATGAATTAAACAAAGGAAAGGGTATTGAGGAGGTAATTCCACACTTGAATAGAATTATATTATGGATAGTGGGGACAGAAAATAGAATATAAAATTTTGAGGTTTGAAGAGGTGGTTAGAAAACAAAAGTAGTGATTGGGGAGTTGTTATTCTGTCTAGAAGTGTGTTATTGTTTCATAGTCTGCCTGACAATTTCCGGGGGAGAGAATCATGTTTTTGTGGATTGCTGTTTAGAAGATAAAAACCTTGTTGGCATTCACTCATTTTAGGAGGGCTGCTTAATCTCAAATTTTTATTAAGAGGGAATGAAAAGCATCCTTTGTGATGTTTGGATCCTTTTTTTTTTCTTTTTTGTTGTTTTAAAGAACTCCCTGGCAACTAAGGAGTAACAAATTATGCTCATGCACCTGGGTCCATTTACTTTTTCCATTAGAAATTCTTTTGATTTCTTCCATTATATCTGTAGCCTTGTGTAATGCACAGAAGAATATGCTGAAATCATCTTCCAACCAAGGATGGCTTGTAAGGTCAAAAGTGGGAGCTGCTGTGCTAAGACAGGAGTGGAGGACAAACCCAAAGTCACCCTGACACAGATCCAGTCTCAGGAAGGCCTTGCCAGAGAAGTAGAACCCCAGAGCCTCTGAATCAGCTATAGTACCAGTATCATCTGTAACTAAGCTAACAGTCTGGTGAGAGGGCTGAACCCCTGGCAGGGGGGGAGATTACAGAGCTCTATGTTGGTGCTGAGGCAGAACTTGAGTTTTTCACCCCTGTTGGGATCCAGGGAATAGGCTTGAGTAGCAGTGGCCCAGGTGGCAGAGGGCAACAGGCTCATCAGAGCTGACAACCATAACACACAAACCTGGTTGAATAGCAAGTTGGTCTGGGGTCATCTATGGACCAGGGAACAGACCAGGTGAGTGAAGAACTTGCTCCTCCATAAATCATACACCCTGGGATCTTCTGAAGTTTGGGATACTGCAGCATGGCAACAGTGCCCCACTATAAGGAGCTGAAAATCAAGTAAAAGAAAGGGAAGATGAGCAGACATAGAAAGGTGAGGGCCATAGAAAGTTTCTTTAGTGACAAGGAAGATTGAGGTGCACCCTCAGAGGAATATGTCAATGTCAGGACTCATATTTCTAAATCTTCCAAGAAAAATATGAATTGGTCTCAGGGCATAGAGGTGTTTATAAAAGAATTTGAAGATAAAGTTAGAGAGGTAGAGAAAAAAATGGAAAGAGAAGGGAGGGTGTTCCAAGAAAGACATGAGAAAAATTTCAATAGGTTGAAAAGCCAAATTGGCCAAATGGAAAAGGAGGTAGAAAAGCTCTCTGAAGAAAATAATTGCCTAAGAATTAGGACTGAACAACTGGAAGCCAGTGCCTTTATGAGAAAGTAAGAAACAATAAAACAAATCCAAATGTATAAAAAAAGAGAGGGCAATGTGAAATACCATCTTGGAAAAACTGCTGACTGTGAAAATAGATACAGGAGAAATCATTTGAAAATTATTGGCCTACCTGAAAACCATCATCAAGGAAAGATCTTAGACATCATCTTCCAAGAAATTATCAGGGAACATTGCCCCAATATTCTAGAAGCAGAAGATAAAATAGAAATTGATAGAATCCACCAATCACCTCCTGAAAGAGATCCCAAAAGGAAAACTCCCAGGACTATTATAGCCAAATGCCAGAGCTCTCAGGAAGAAAATATTGCAAGCTGCCAAAAAGAAACAATTCAAGTACTATGGAGCCCCAGTCAGGATAGCACAAGATCTAGCAGCTTCTACATTAAAGGACCAGAGGACATGGAGTATGCTATTCCAGAGGGAAAAGGAATTGGGATTACAAGCAAGAATCATGTATCTAGCAAAATATATTGTAATCTTTCAGAGGAAAAAATGGGACTTCAATGAAAAAGAGAACTTTCAGGTATTTGTGATGAAAAGACCTGAACTGAATGGCCAATTTGACTTTCAAATACAAGACCCTAGAAAACCATAAAAAATTATAGTTGGGAGACATACCTGGGGTTGTGCAGTGGGTGATTGTCTTGTCTAAAGCTGGTTCTTGCCTGGGATCCCCCTTGGTCCAGGGCAGATGCTTTGTCCACTGTGTCACCTAGCTTCTCCATGATGACATCTTTAGGGTTAAATTGAGGGGTTAGGGGAGTGCACTTGGGGAGGGGGAAAGGCAGAGGTAGCATAGAGTAAAATTCCACATGAAAGAAACAGGAAAGGCCTTATGGAGTAAGGGAAGAGATGGGGGAGGAGCAGGGCAGTAAATGAACTTTACACTCATCAGAATTGGCTCAAAGACCTTATTCTCATCAGACTTGCCTCAAGGAGGGATTAATAGGCACACCCAATTGGGTAATCTATATAATATGGGCTGGAAATGAGCCTAACACTCATTAGAATTGGCTCAAAGACCTCAATCTCTTCAGCATTGGCTCAATGAGGGAAGAATATATACACTCAGTTGGGTGGAGTAATCTATCTAACCCTGCAGGAAAATAGGAGGGGAAGGGGATAAAGAGGGAGGGGCAAATGAAGGGAGGCAGATTGGGGGAGCAATCAGAAGCAAATTCCTTTTGAGGAGGGATAGGGTGAAATAAGATAGATAATGGAGTAAATGTCATGGGGAAGGGAATAGGATGGAGGGAAACAGTTAACAATAGTAATCATGAAAAAGAAAAAAAGGGGGGAAATTGTACAAAAACTATTTATAGCAACTCTTTCTGGTAGCTAAGAATAGGGAATCAAATGAATGTCCATCAATTGAGGAATGACTGAAGAAGCTGTGGTGTTTTATTATGGTGGAATGGTATTGTGCTATAGAAAATGACAAACAGGATGATACCAGAAAAACCTGGAAAGACTCATATGAACTGATATATAGTGAAGTGAGGAGAACTGAGAGGACATTGTGCATCATGACAGCAGCATTTTTTGATGAGCAATCATGAATGACTTGACTACTCTCATTACTACAATCCCAGTGGACTAATGATGATGCATACTTTCCACTTCCATAGAAAGAACTGATAAAAAGAGCACTTGTGGATTGTGGATATATAGCCTATATCAGATTGGTTGCTGTCTTGTAGAGAGAGGAGGAAAGGGAGGGAGCTAGAAAAATTTGGAACTCCAAATCTTATGAAAATGAATGTTGAAAACTACCCTTATATGAAACTGGAAAAAAATAAAATAAATATTGCAAAGAAGAAGAAGAAGAAGAAGAAGAAGAAGAAGAAGAAGAAGAAGAAGAAGAAGAAGAAGAAGAAGAAGAAGAAGAAGTTTATTGGTGAAAAGTTTAAAATAATAGATCATAGTAATATTTATATGAAAAAGGAATGCTTTCTTTGCCTCAGAGAATCATCTGTATATTTGTAAACAGAGAAGAAAATAGCAATAGAGGATAGATTGAAGATGAATAGAGAGGGGGAAATTCATAAAACAAAGTAAGAGAGAAAAAGGAGTGAACTGAATTGAACATGCATGTAGGGGAGTTAATTATGACTTCTCAACTGAATTTGTATTGCAGAAGATATTTTCATATATGGATTCTTTTAATCACAATCAGAAAATGCTACACAATATTGAAAATGATATGGTTTCTCTATTTAAGGGGCCTATTACAGTACTATTGAGAAAATCACAGTAGTAGTAGTGGTACTAGTAGTGGTGGTTGTGGTGGTGGTGGTGGTGGTGGTAGTGTTGGTAGCAGCAGTAGCAATAGTAGTGGTAGTTGTAATAGTTGTAGTAGCAGTAGCACTACTACTAGTATTATTGGTAATCTGTAATCAGTATTAGAGGTAATAGTAGTAGTAGTAGTAGTAGTAGTAGTAGTAGTAGCAGCAGTCATTGTTGCTATCATTGCTGTCATAGACATGGAAGTAGTAGAAATAGTAGTTGCGGTAGTAAAAATTAATGGAATTTATGCAGTTATTTTATGGTTTGCTAAATGTTTTACCTATGCTGACTAATTAGATCATTAAGTTGTAACATATTAAATAACCAGTTAATTATCAAGGTCTTTGGGAATGAATCATTGAATTGGAAAATTTGTTTGTTTAATGTTTTTATTTTTTAATGAAACTGATTAATTGAATGAATGATTCTGAAATATTTAATCCATAAAGTAAAAGTAGGCCAGGGTTTGGTGTAAGGTACTGCTCTTCAGAAGCAGCTAAAAACCAGGCAGCAGAATGTAACGATTGGAATGACGCCACCTGCTGGATACTTACTGTAGAAGAGTTCTGCCCATGAAGGGAAGGTCTTTGAGGGCAAGACCAGGAGTCAGGAAGTGACGCGGGCGAGTGGGAGGAGGAAGGAAGAGACGGGCGCTCGGTCTCACTCTCTTTCCTGGGGACGCTGGCGGAGAAGGGAGCTAAAAATGTGCTCTCCCTTTAATAGATAGAAATCTAGGCCTTTCTCTCTCTCTTTACCAAATTCTTGTTTTCCTTAATAAATGCTTAAAAGCCTAACTCTTGCTAAAGCTTATAATTTATTGGCGACCACTCATTAGATATTTTAGACAGACTAGCTAGAATTTTAGCCCTTAACAAGAATATTTGTGGAAACTGATATTAAGGGCAAATAATAGAATAGTCACTAAGGATACTGAGGACAAGAGTATTATCTCATATTTATGTATCATTTTGAAGTTGACATAATATTGTCTACCCAACATATTTGCAGAGAAGACAGTATAAGTATTTAGAGAATTTTCTCACTTTCACCACAATAGGCAATATTAAAAGTAATATAGGAGCCCAGGTCTCAAATTCAGCACTTGTGACACTACATTATATTTAGATGGCCCAGTTGCTTATATTATGTAAGGCATTCAAAAAGAGTCTTTTGGGGAATATCACTGATTCTTTGCTTTAGAAGGAATTTTTCACAATCTGATAGTTTTCTTTTTTATATAAATATTTTATTATTTTCCAGTTACATGTAGAGATAGTTTTCAACATTTGGTTTTATTAGATTTCTAGTTTCAAATTTTTCTCCCTCCCTCCCTCCTCCCAAAGACAGCAAGTAATCCGATATAGGTTACATATGTACAATCACATTAAAAATATTTCTGCATTAGTCATGCTGTGAACCAAGATACAGAGCAAAATGGAAAAACAACAATAAAAACAATAGAAATATTATATGGTTTGATCTATATCTAAATTCCACAGTTGTTTTTTTTTTTTCTGGATTTGGAGAGCATTTTCCATCATGAGTCCTTTGGAACTCTCTTGGACCATTGTATTGCTGAGAAGAATCAAGTCTTTCATAGTTGATCAACACATAATGATATTGATACTGTGTACAATGTTCTCCTGGTTCTGCTCATGTCACTCATGCTCAGTTCATGCAAGTCTTTTCAGGTTTCTTTGAAATCTGTCTGCTCATCATTTCTTTTCTTTTTTTTTTTTTTTGTGGGGCAATGGGGGATTAAGTGACTTGCCCAGGGTCACACAGCTAGTAAGTGTCAAGTGTCTGAGGCCAGATTTTAACTCAGGTACTCCTGAATTCAGGACCAGTGCTTTATCCACTGTGCCACCTAGCTGTCCCCCTGTTCATCATTTCTTACAGCACAATAGTATTCCAATACATTCATATACCAAAATTTGTTCAGCCATTCCACAATTGATGGGCAACCCTTCAATTTCCAATTCCTTGCCACCACAAAAGAGAGCAGCTGTAAATAGTTTTGTACATGTGGATACTTTTCCCTTTTTTATGATCTCTTTGGTAAAAAGTCCTAATAGTGGCACTGCTGGATCAAACGGTATGCAGAGCTTTATGGCCTTTTGGGCATAGTTCCAAATTGCTCTCCGGAATGGCTGGATCAATTTATAGCTCCACTAACAATGCATTAGTGTTCCAATTTGTCCACAGCTTCTCCAACATTTGTTATTTCCCTTTTCTTTGTCATATTAGCCAATCTGATAGGTGTCAGGTGGTACTTCAGAGTTGTTTTAATTTGCATTTCTCTAATCAGTAGTGATTTAGAGCATTTTTTCATATGGCAGTAGATAGCTTTTTGTTCTTCATTAGAAAACTGCCCCTTCATTTATTTTGTTTTTGTTATTGTTTTTAAGTTGGGGGGATTGGCAAATGAAGATCCTTAAAAGTTCTACATATCACTTTACCAAACATGGTTAAATGGGGTAAGATGATCATGGTAGCCACATACAATAATTAGAATGGGGAAAGACCAAGGGGGGAGAAAAATTGCTTGAGGCTCATCCCAGGTGGCCCAGCTGGAACTAGTGGGAAATTAAGCAAAGCAAATGTATCCTTATTATCATCATAATAATTCCCAGAAGCAAGATCTTTTAGCCTGCAGGATAGTCTTCCAAGTTTTCCATTTGAGTTATGTAAAACTAGATTAGACAAAGCACTAGAGAATTTACTGTGGGATAAAAGCCTGCCTGGACAGGATGGAATAGATGACCAAATATTACTTTCCCATCTCTAATTGCTAGGACTCCAGGAAACTTATGATGGATTCAGAGCACACAGCAGTCTCTCATATAATTTTCCAAGATGAAAGTATCTTATTCATCTTCTTAATCAGCAGAATCATTAGAGGAAACCCATTTATGTTGGTGGTGAATGAGCAGATTTTCAATAGATTATCTGAACAATTGTTCCATGGTGAATCAGAGAAATGGAGTGTTTGGCAAACACTTGACAGATATTTTCTTTGTAATCATACAGGGTTTTGGCAGTCACATACACTTCATTTTATCCTGGTCTGACTATTCTGATATGCTTTCAGCCTGTCTCTACATCTCATTAAATGCATTTGGGTAAAGGCATAAATTGATACTTTCAGGTGGAGACATTGGTTGTGTAATGAGGTTATCACAAAATGTTTCATTCAATTGTTTGCTTGAGAATACTATATTATGTTACTTTGAGGGAGGACTTTGTTAAAAAAAATAAAATTCTATTTAACTACAGCATGTTCATTAGTCTTCAAGATTATTTCCTTATCTATAGTCTGAGATGCAGAAAATAATAAAGTGATAAAGAAAAGTGCCCTAATAGTCTTCAGATTTATAAGGAAACTAGCTAAAATTCTTTCTTTTTCTTTCCTAAGTTCAAGTAAACATCCTGCAATTTGTAAACTAAGCAATATCTGAAGCTAAATAATTATCTTACCAGCAATTTATATAAATTAAGGAACAAGTAATAGAGGGGGCTGCTACATTAGTCCTCTCCTACTTTCTAAGTCCCTCCCCATCATAGCAATGAGCCAATGAAACTATGACTCTGATAGGGGAATATGGACTTGGTTTTTGATACACAGAAGTAAAGGAAAATGAAGCTAAATTTTATCTGTAATAGCATGGAGTGACAGAAGTACAGAAGTTCTGAGTTGAAAGGGGCTTTATGGGTCATTTATAATACATCCTCAACAAGGACCATAAGGCTATCCACACCATTAGGTATCTCAACATGACTAGCCCACCACTTTTATTTTGTCAAACATGCATAATGCCCTTTTGTGTCAATTTTGCCACACAAATCTGTGTTGTTTGTGAAGAAAAGATGTCTAACATTCTGGTCCAAGGTCTTCACAAACACTCCTCAGTACACCCCAAAACATGAATATGTAATTGGGGGACAGTTAACAAAATATTGGAAATACAATAAAATATAAATTAATATCATGTTTTAAAATAAGGTAAAATGTGGTTGTAAGTATACTTTTGTACAGATAAGTGCCCATTATTCCTATTTTATTTTGATACCACTGATCTAGAGCCTGTTTTTATTTGTTATTTTCAATTCATTAGTTTTTTTTGCCTTCCTTTAATTGTGACTCTTCTGAGATTGTGTGATGTGCTAAGCCTCACAGAAATATTGCACTATTGTGTGACTAGAGCCTTGTTATCTCATCAGTAAAAGGACCTCCCATGTGACAAAAATTCCATTATTTTAGGTCATAAAATTCTCTACAACTTTTAGTCTTAAAAAGCTGATTGCAGCATTGAGTGGTTATGTGACTTGTCCCAAGTCATACATCTACTATGTACATTTTTATTTTCTTATACAGAATATTAGACCAGTTACTTATGAATGCTTCTGGACTTCCTTGAGGATTCTTTACAGTGTTCTAGATTTTCTTGTAATCAGCACAATGCCATCACTACTTATTAAAGGCCCTCAAAAATATGGCTCTGAAACATAAGCCATTTGTGACTTAACAGACTTAGCATATAACAAGACTATACCTACCTCTGTATCCTGTAAAAATTTTAATACACAATCATATTTTTTGAATGTCAAGTTATACTATTCACTTGCAAAAATCCCCAACCATTTTCCACACAAACTACTTTCTAATAGTTCTCCTTGAGAGAAGTTTCTGGATTGAACAGCTGAATTTAAACCCTAATAGAAAGATTTTCCATTTTTCCCTGGTCAATTTTATTTTAATTAGATTTGACTGATTATTCCAGTCCATTGAGATTTTGAGGGATCTTAATTTTATTGTCCTGCATATTAGTTTCCAGCTTTGTGTCATCCTTAATTTGATAAGTGTAACATCTATGACTTCATATAAACCATTGATTAAAAATTTTGCACAAAATTGTGCCAAAGAGAGAGCACTACAGCAATCTACTTGAGGCTGACATCTATACAGTTTGGATTTTTATTTAATTTAAGGTCAAAGATGATTTAGAATCATCTTAAAATGAGTGAATAATATTTTTTAATTTAGAAAAAAATAATAAATTAATGCCTTCCTTTTGATAATCCCAGGAATATTAACAAACATGGATCTATTAATGTAGAGAAAAATAAAAGAAGGACCTATGGCAAAGTCTAGCTAAGATATCCTAGAGTTCTGCAAGTATATTATCCTATAGCCCCATGATTTCAGATATGCATTACTGAACAACAAGAAGCAACAACAACAAAAACAACTGCTAGGTATGTTTAATGCATTATACTAGTTCTATGGGGATAAATATGATTAAATAACTACCATCAAAGTTGCTATGATCCAAAATTGGGGAAGAAATCTAAAATATAGAAGAAATAAATTATGCAAATTAGGCAAATAGAGAATTATAGGAAAGAAGAGAAATTTCTTATTATGGAATTAGATGCATATGTTAGCTTGTTGTTGTCTCTAGGAAAAATAACTTATTATCAATATACTCTTTTATTTAGTGTCAAAAATTGACAGAAATATTGAAGAGTGCCATTTAATTTAAAGCAACCACAATTTAGATTTTAAACATCACAGTTATTCAGATTTAGAATGGATTTGATTATAGTTTTGACAATCATGTGACTCCCCATTTCTGATACTTTGAAGTAATAATAACAGAAGACCATGGGATATGAACAGGCAGTTTTCAGATGAAGAAATTAAAGCTATCTAACATGGTATGAAAAAAATGTAGTAAATCACTATTATATAGAGAAATGAAAATTAAAATAAGTCAGTAGTATTACCTGACAATTATCAGATTGGCTGATAAGACTCAAAAAGTGAAATGATAAATGTTGCAGAAGATATGGGAAAATTGGAGCACTAACGCATTATTGGAAGAGTTGTGAGCTGATCCAACCATTCTGGAGAACAATTTGGAACTATTCCCAAGGCGCTATAAATCTGTGCATATGCTTTGATCTAGCAATACCACTATGAGGTTTATATCCAAAAGAGATCATAAAAAATGAGAAAATGACCCATATGTATAAAAAATATTTATAGCAGCTCTTTTTTTTTTTTGTGGTAGCAGAGAATTGAAAATTAAGGAGATGCCCATCAACTGGGGAATAGCTGAACAAGTTGTAAATTCATGTAGTGAAATGCTATTATGCTTTAAGAAATGATGAGCAAAATGAGCAAAATAAAAAAAAAGAGGGCAATATAAAATATCTCCTTGGAAAAACAGCTGACCTATAAAACAGATTCAGGAGAGATCATTTGAAAATCATTGAACTACCTGAATACCATGATCAAAAAGACCTTAGACATCATCTTCCAAGAAATTGTCAAGGAAAATTGTCCTGATAACCTAGAAGTCGAAGGTAAAATAGAAATTGAAAGAATCCACCTATCACCTCCTGAAAGAGACCCCAAAAGGAAAACTTTCAGCAATATTATAGTCTAATTGCAGAGATCCCAGGTCAAGGAGAAAATATTGCAAGCATTTAGAAAATAGGAATTCAAATACTGTGGAGCTACAATCAAGATAACACAAGATCTGGCATCTTCTATATTAAAAGACCAGAGAACATGGAATATGATATTCCAAGGGACTGTTAAGGGCTAAAATTCTAGCTAAACTGTCTAAAATATCTAATGTGTGGTCGCCAACAAATTATATGCTTTAGCAAGAGTTAGACTTTTAAGCATTTATTAAGGAGAATAAGAATTTGGTAAAGAGAGAGAGAAAGGCCTAGATTTCTATCTATTAAAGGGAGAGCACATTTTTAGCTCCCTTCTCCACCAGCGTCCTCAGGAAAGAGAGCGAGACTGAGCGCCAGTCTCTTCCTTCCTCCTCCCACTAGCCCGCGTCACTTCCTGACGCGAAAGAAAAGACTCCTGGTCTTGCCCTCAAAGACCTTCACTTCATGGGTGGAACTCTTCTACAGTAAGTCTCCAGCAGGTGGCATTATTCCAATTGTTACAGGACAAAGGAACTAGGATTACAACTAAAAATCACCTACCCAGCAAAACTGTGTATAATTTTCAGGGGGAAAAATAGGACTTCAATGAAAAAGAGAACTTTCATGATGAAAAGATCTGAACTGAATAGAAAATTTGATTTTCAAATGCAAGACCTTAGAGAAGCATATAAAGGTAAACAGAAGAAAAGAAGGCATGAGGGATATTAAAAGGTTAAACTGTTTATATTCCTACATGGGAAGATAATCTTTCTACTTCACAAGAACTTTCTAAGTATTAGGGAAGCTGAAAGGAATATACTTAGAGGGCACAGGTGTGAATTGAATATGAAGGGATGATATCTTTAAGCATTTATTTTTATCCTTCTTTTTTTGGTGAGGCAGTCAGGATGGGGTGGCTTATGTCTAGGGCCAGATTTGTACTCAGAGCCTCCTGGGTCCAGGACTGGTGCTTTGTCCACTGTGTTACCTAGCTCACCCATGATGATGTCTTTAAAATAAAGTTAAAGGGTAAGGGAATGCACTGGTAGAAAGGGAAAGGGAGGGGTGGGATGTGGTAAAGTAGCTCACATAATAGAAACAAGAAAAAGCTAATGGAGCAGAAAGGAAGATGGGGAAGGAGCAGGGGAGTGAGTGAGTCTTACTCTTATCAAAATTGGCTCAAAGAGGGAATAACATGCACATTCAAGTGGGTATAGGAGTATATTGTGCCCTGAGGGAAAGTGGGAGGGGAAAGGGGAAAAGAGGGAAGAGGTGAAGGAAAGGAGGGGAGTTTGGGGGGGGCAGTAAAAAGCAAAACACTTTTGAGAAGGGATCGGGTATAGGAAGATAGAAAAAAGAGTAAGTAAGAGGGGATGGAATAAGATGGAGGGTATTACAGTTAGCAACTGTAATTGTGAAAGAAATGATGAGCAGGATGTTATCAGAAGGAGGCATGATAATTCAGACCATCAACAGAGAAAGAACTGATAATATCTGAATACAGATTAAAGTATAATTGTTTTTGTTAGTTCCTCTTTCTAAAGTTACTTTGTTTTCTTTCAATCTGACTTATATAAAGATGTTTTACATGACTGCACATGTTTTATAACATATATTGAATTGCTTGATTTATTAGGGAGGGTTGAGGAGGGTAGGACGAAGAAAATTCAGAACACATAGTTTTAAATGATCTATGTGAAAAAAATTGGGTTTTTTACATGTAACTTGGGGAAAATTCTAAATAAATAAATAAATTTTTAAAAAAAGAAAAAAAAGAAATGATGAACAAGAAGACTTCAGAAAAACCTGAACAGAAAAAACTTACAGAAATTAGTGTTGAGGGAAGTGAGCAGAACCAGGAGAACATTGTACACAGTAAGAGCAACATTATGTGACGCTCAACTGAGATAGACTTAGCTCTTCTCAGCAATACAATGATCCAAAACAATTCAAAAAGACTCATTCTGGCAAATGTTATCCACATTCCTAAAAAGAACTATGGAGTATGAATGTAGATCAAATTATTCTATTTTCATTTTCATTGTTATTTTTTTGTGTTTTTTTTTCACTCATGTTTTTTCCTAGTGATTATGATTTCACAACATGACTAATGTGGGAATATGTTTAACAGAATTGTACATATACCACCTATACCAGATTGTGTGCTGTCTTGGGGAGGGAGCAGGGAAGGGAGGAACGGAAAAAAATGTGGAACTCAAAATCTTCCAAAAATTAAAACTATCTTTAGATGTGTGCGGGCCAAAATTTGATATACGGAGCATTATTTGGGTGATTTGCCTTAATATCGGGGTCCCAGAAATATGAGGAACCTTTTAGGTTTAACCCTCTGAACTGCCTTTTTTAGATATTTCTCCCAGGCCAGTAAGAAAGGAGCCTCTAAGCTTCAGTTCACAAAAGGATCAGATTTTATTACTTGGGAATTAATTAAACAACAAAGGTGAAACTAATAAAAATCAAAGATAAAGAAATAGGAAAATAGCATTACATATAGATATTCTTAACTCTAAACTGAGGCTAAGCAATCCCCAGACCATTATCCCATTAAGCTAGTTCAAAGGAATTTAGGGTTTTCTGTCATTAACTCACCAAACATCTGAACAGCCTGCCGGTCTAAAGTTGCTTATGCTCCACCAGGACAGCAGTCCTCAGACAGAGTGCAAACTAGCGTTCTGGAAGTGACTTCAGAGCTAGGGGTTCTGGAAGTGACATGAGAGCTAGCATTCCGGAAGCATCCTCTAACCTCCCTTTAGGGAGCATTCAATCTTTTCTCCTCCAAAAGCTGCCCATACCACAAATATTTTTTACTACACATGTAATAGGAGAAAAATTAATTACTATTAAGAAGTTTTAAAAATGATAATAATAAAATAAATGAGAGAGTTGGGTTACCAGAGTGAGAGAGAGAGAGAGAGAGAGAGAGAGAGAGAGAGAGAGAGAGAGAGAGAGAGAAAGAGATGGATTGAAGAAAATGCTTATGAATGGTTTCATTCATCACAGTGATACATCTCATTTTTTTTTTCAGAGTTGGCTAAAGTCTTAGAGTCTTTAAAGTACAACATATACCTGAGGTATAATTGCCCTCTATAAGACAGAAGCAAGAAATAATGCAAGAATTGCATTTATATCATGAGTGAAGGGCAACTTACTACCCCCTCAAGTAGTGATTCCCACTGTGAAAGTTAGAAATTGTTCTTTAGTATTTCTCTGTGTGTGTGTGTGTGGCAGGGGTGATGTTTCTACAAACATCAATGTCTGTTTACAACTTCAACAATTTACCTAGTTCTTATACATGGAGATAAATAGAAAAAAATTCATTCCATAAGAAAGACCTTTATTTCTTGAATCTCTCATATTACTGCTCCCTCTGGCTCTATGTTTTCTTTTCTTTATGATAAACATCACACGTTCTTTCAACAGATGACATAAAATTGTAAATCCTTAACCATCCTGTTTGTCATCTTCTGGACAGCATAATTTATCAATCTCATCTCTAAAATATGGCCATCAGAACTAAACATAGTGCTGTAGCATTGGCATTGTATAGTGGACCTACTTCCAAACTAGTCCTGAACACGATAATATAATAATGCTTCTTAAATTTTCATTTTATATTCATAGCCACATTATTAACAAATCCACAAGGGGAAATATGCTAAAAATCCTAAATACATACAAACTAACTGAACCATTGACAAGCTATCCTTTTCACTCATTAGATTTGTGAAACTGATTCTTTTTTTTTTTATTCAAAGGAAAACTTTATGGCTATTGCTGTGAAATTACATTGGATTTTCATCAACTAGTATGTTACCTTCCCCAATTTGACATTATTTGAAACTTTGAAACATGTGATACTTCTACCTCTTATCACCTCTTAGGGTCTTTGTTCTAGCTCCCATATGAATTGACAGAGTCTCCAGAGAGTTGCTACGTCTCCATATGAGATTCCTAGGGGTAACCCACTGGTTATAACTTTATTAGCTTGACTTCCTCCTCCAATACACTTTCCTTAATATTAATTGTGAGTTACAGTTACTATCTTCATTATTATATTGATTGTCAGTGATTAACACCCTAGTATAATTTAACAAATGAATAATATAAATATATTTACAGAGAAATTAAAGCAAGAACATAAATATTATAGATATGTATATAGAATAATATATAATAGTATATACACTATATGTAGGCATTAAAATTAGCCTCAGACTCCCCAAGAGGAGCTGTCCCTCCCCCTCCGTTTCAGCTGTGGTGGCCTCTAAGCCTGGCTAAGAGTCATGGATGAAAAACCTGGGCCCAGGCATGGCATGGCACGGCATGCCCCATGCGGAGGCCCCTACACAGCGGGGAGGCACACTGGAGGCCTGAGGGACACTGGAGCTTGTTTCACCCAGCCACCAGCTTCCAGTGCACACAGCATGGGGCTCTACTGTGGCCCTGGGGTGGCCAGCCCGAGTTCTACCTGAGAGAGGAGGTTAATAAAAAGAGATGCAAGGAGACAACTTTGAGTCAGAAGAAGCACAGGACAGTGAGAGAGAGGAGGAACTGAGGGGAGATGCTAGAAGAGAGGGGGCTTGCAGTTAGAAGTGGGAGATGCTACAGAGAAAGGAGGATGCTACAAGGATGCTACAGAGACAGAGGTAGGAGCAGAGGAGAGAAAGTGAAGGGGAACTGACTGAAAGAAAGGAGACTGAGAAAGGGGAGTTTAGATGACAGCAGTGGCCAGCATACCCTCAGACAAGAGATTTGAGCCAGCAGGAGAGAAAGTTTAAAAAGATTTTAGGTCCTTTACTTTGCATTTCTTTACCCTTATCGCTTACATTTATTCTCATAAATAAACCCTTTTGGCTTTACTTGAAAGAGGCTGTTTCTTGTGTTCTAATCAAGGAGCAGTGAGGGGATTTTCAAACCACCCCTGCAGACTGGCTTAGGCAGCTAATAGCCAGCTACAGCCATACTAAATTAAAAGCTGTCAGATAGCCAGCCAGGAGTTCACAGATTAGGCCCCCCGTTAGCAGCAGTTGAAATAATTTTTACAATATATATGTGTGCATTTACATATTAAAAATATATGTATGTATGTGTGTATTAACATGTACATACACACATATATTTATATTTAGATATCTAAACCAGTGGTATAGTGTCTCCTCTATTACCTCAGTCTTTGGGGAAAGATGGTTCAAATTTAAAGAGGATGCTACAAAATATTCCCCTCACCAAGTTAACATCCTGAATGTGTCATACATGATAGATAAGACACTCTGCTATCTGGGTTTTAACTTGGTTCTCAAGTGGCACATTCCATATTGTTCTAGACTTCCAGAAAATTCTGTGAGAGTTCCAGTAGCTCATCGTCATATTTTTTTTAACTTCATGATATTCCAATCATGTTCAAGACTCCTTCACCTACACACATGAAGGAATATGTAGAGAAACAGTAAAACAACTTGACCATGTGCTATAGCTTTCTGTCAAGTGATTGAAAGAAAGCCCAATGTCCCTATCAAATCTAAAGACTGCAACAGCTCACACTCTTCACCGGAACCCATAGAGTGAGAGAGAGTAGTTTGGCCAGTTAGTGACTTTGGTATCTATATTCCTTTTCAACTTATTAGCCAACCAAAATGTTCATTCATACAATAGGTGAACACAAAACAATTACCAAATAATTAGACATGTTCTTAAGTACAGAGCTGAACTTTTTTATTTCATATTTTATCACATACTTCCAAAAGCAGATTCCCCCAACATCTATGATTCCAGAAGTGAGTTCTCATTGGTAGTTCCCTTGTTGCATAGATGAGTTTATCCAAGTCATCAGTAATGGCATTAAACAGCAGAGGGCTAAGTGTAAAAAGTTAAATTAAACCCTTGGGGTACAGTCATTCGAATATTTTAAGATCCCCTATGTTATACTGTTATCTGTCCCACAGATGTCTATCTTTCTTTTTCCTACAAGAAAGGAATGTGGAAATTTATCACTTTCTTTTCTAAACTTTTGTTGTTTAATTACTTTGTTTTCTTTAGACAGCTCTCTTTTTTTACTTCTTCATAAAATTTTCTGTCTTAAAAATGCAACTTTTATAATATAATTCTTTTTCTTTTCTTTTTTTTTGCTGGTCTATGGGGGTTAAGTGATTTGCCCAGAATCACACAGCCAGTAAGTGTCAAGTGTCTGAGGCTGGATTTGAATCCAGAGCCAGTGCTTTATCCACTGCTCCACCTAGCTGCCCCTTATAATATAATTCTCATATTCCTCTTGGACTGACTTCCCTATAGAATTTTGATCTGCGTGTTGTTACCTATTCTTTTTATGCATATCTTTGAAATCTTTCTTCACAAATCTGAGATTGTCAAACTCTCAATCTCAACTTGTCTATCCGTTACCAAACATCTTAAGATAAAAGAACATGACCCCCAAAGTTTCATATCATTTCCATATGAACAATAAGAATTTTCTTCCTGAGTATCAGACACAGTAGAATTTTTCCCTAGTTCTTTCCTCTACCATATAAAAGGCAATATTTTCCTTAACATTATTCAAGAAATTAATAGATACTTTGCTTTGATCTGAGAGAATTCACCTGTCAATAAGCAAATATCTAGATAATTGAAACCCTCTGGGGTCAGTAGTGCATAATGGTTTACTCATCCTTCTTTTAAACAAGCCTTATCTTTCCAGAACTATATTCCAGTAATAATCTCATCCCATCTTTCCTGAATAATACATTCAGACACATCAACTTTTCTATTTCTCATTCATTGTTGTTGTTGGTGGTCCTTCTTTCTCAAAGAGGACCATGTCATTGGGGTGATGTCATGAGTTGCACTGAAATGGATTTAAGTGAGAGATAGTTGTGCAAGGCCACTGACTCTTCTCCAGAGCCATCTGGGTCAAGTGGTAGGATATATATATATATATATATATATATATATATATATACACATATACATATATATACATATACATATATATATATACATACATATATACATATATATACATACATATATACATATATATATATACACACACACACACACACATATATATATATATATATATATATATATATATATATATATATATATCAGGATGATTGTAGATGGCCACGGATGTTTAAGGCAATTGGGGTTAAGTCACTTGTCCAGGGTCAGGTCCTCCTAACTTCAGGGTCTGTGCTATATCCACTGCACCACCTAGCTGCCTGAGGTGGAAGGATCTAAGGATAGGTGTGTTTACTGCTCTCTAGGCCAGTGCTCTGGCCTCTGAGCAAACACACACTCTCTTTTCTACCTTGAACTGTGAGGAAGGTCCTTGCTCCATTGGATCCAGCCACAAGCCCTGGTGCACTAGAGATCTTCCTTACCCTGGGGCTTTCATCTCCCCTTCTTCCCTCCCCTCCTCCCTATCTAGGACTGCAACCTGCATCTGTGTATGGGCAAAGCAACAGAGTCCTGCCTCAATGCTAGCAAAGAGACCCCTGTAATTTTCTTCAGATTAGTTATTTGATCCCCTTGATATCTGTGTGCTAATAGCTCCAAAAGCAGTTGCTGTTGACCCTAATTCAGTGGCCCTCAAGGCCTGCTTCTGGTTCACTGGAGCCTGAATTACACTGGAACAGCCTGTGCTGGACTATTCTCCACTCTCACCCTGGAATAACAGGCCTTTCCTGTTAACTTTCTAAGTTGTCCTTGCCTGGAAAATCATTTTTCTCTGCCCTGTGGGTTCTGCTGCTCCTGGAATTATCCTGTGGCATTTTTTACCATTACTTGGAGGGGTTTTGGGGAGAACTCTGACAAGCTTCTGCTTTTCTTGTACTGTCTTGGCTCTGCACGTTAAATACTCTTTTCTTTAAAGTTTAAAACTATGCTAAAGATAGTTGATATCCTAATGATCATACTTATATAGATTTAGAGGACAAATCAAAAAGCAACTGAATATTCTCTCATATCAATGTCCCAGTTCCCTTTGAGCATATAATTCTATATTTCATTTAATTGGTAGAATTTTGACAGTTGAATAAACCCAATCCAATGTGAAGTTTTAGAAGACTGATAAAGGCATGACACATAATCAATGTTGTTAGTGAGAAATTCAACCTTTTAAAATAAAAGGACACAGGAACTATTTTAAAAATAAAGGAAAATTGTTTTCATATCCTTTCTTTCCCTTTTTTTGCAGGGCAACGAGGGTTAAGTGACTTGCTCAGGGTCACACAACTAGTAAGTGTCAAGTGTCTGAGACCAGATTTGACCTCAGGTCCTTCTGAATCCAGGGCTGGTGCTTTATCCACTGGACCACATAGCTGCCCCTATATCCTTTCTTAAGGAATTAAAACATTCAATTTGCTTATATTATTTTGAGCAATGAAAAATTCACAAATAAATTTATGTACAAATGTAATTTATTTTATTAGATATTTTAAGATGATGTGCTAATTAAATTATATTAATTAGTCTGACTCCCCCAGAAATGTTTTTTTTTAAACAAAAGAACAACAAACATTCTAGATTGTCTTAAGCATTATCTATATGGTTTAGACATCATTTTCCCTTGTGATTAATGAGAGGGGAGTAATTATAGCTCTTCCTTACTTTATTCCATTTTCCTTGATGGAAACAATTTCTATAATAGCTTCAGAAACAGTTTTATGTCTGTTTTTCTCTTTCTGGTTTTTTATCTTGAGTATGTCAGGAAAATTTTGGAGATGTGAATCTCTTGACATGTTTTACAAAACATTTTCTCCCAATTCTTCTCATCTTCTCATTCCCAACACCTCTCTCTCTCTCTCTCTCTCTCTCTCTCTCTCTCTCTCTCTCTCTCTCTCTCTGTCTCTGTCTCTGTCTCTCTGTCTCTGTCTCTGTCTCTCTCTCACCTCTCACTCTCCCCATCTCTCTCTCTCCTTCCTTTTTCCCTCCCTCAATATGAAGAGGGGGTGGGGATGCTATGCCTCATCTTCTACCACTTTAATCCATAGGCTTTTAAAGCAAGTTCATATTCTAAACTGCTATTGCCTTGGACTGCCAGAACTTTCTACTTGGAAAGGAGGTCAAATATTTGCTGGTCTAATCACTACTGAGCAGTATGGGTTATTGTGTACTTTTAACTACTCTATAGCTATTTACAAGGCATGGTTACATACTCTAATGTTAGATAACTGCTTATACACTAAAGAAATCATCTGGATGTCTTAAAAGATGGAAGGTACTAGAACTTAATGAGCACAAAATTTTAGTATGATTCTAGCTCAGATAATTGCCATTCTCTACCACCAATGTGTTGACCTTGCATATGAAAATGTTTCTCTAAATATTCTCAACCACCACCCCCTTTCCCACCACAGCCACCACCATACACACACATTAGCAGTGACAGTCTGCTCTGTATCATTTAATCTCTTTCACTTGGAGAGACTTCCAGGGCAGAGCCAATAAGGCAAAGGAAAGGCAGTGAGCTCTTGAACTCATGGAAAGATCGCTCCAACAAACATCTGAATAATGCCATAGGACAATTCCTGGAGCAGGAAAAACTCACAGAAGAATGTGCTGAAATAATCTCCAACAAGGATGGCTTGGAAGGTCAGAAAAAAGAAAGGAAAGATGAGCAGACATAAAAAGGTAAGGACCATAGAAAGTTATTTTTGGTGACAAGGAATATCGAGGTGTACCCTCAGAGGAAGATGTCAATGTCAGGACCCATACTTCTAAAGCTTCCAAGAAAAATCTTAATTGGTCTCAGGCCATAGAGGAACTCAAAAAGGACTTTGAAGGTAAAGTTAGAGAGATATAGGGAAAAATGGAAAGAGAACTGCAGGTGATTCAGGAAAGACATGAGAAAAAAAATCAACAGCTTGGAAAGCCAAATTGGCCAAAAGGAAAAGGAGGTACAAAAGCTCTCTGAGGAAAATAATTGCCTAAGAATTAGGTTTGAACAAATGGAAACTAGTGACTTTATTAGAAACCAAGACAAAATAAAGTGAATCCAAATGAATAAAAAAAATAGATAGAGGGCAATGTGAAATATCTTTTGGGAAATACTGCTGACCTGGAAAACAGGACCAGGAGAGAGAATTTGAAAATTATTGGTCTACCTGAAAAACCATGATCAAGGAAAGAGCTTAGACATCATCTTCCAAGAAATTATCAGGGAACATTGCCCCAATATTCTAGAAGCAGAAGATAAAATAGAAATTGATAGAATCCACCAATCACCTCCTGAAAGAGATCCCAAAAGGAAAACTCCCAGGACTATTATAGCCAAATGCCAGAGCTCTCAGGAAGAAAATATTGCAAGCTGCCAAAAAGAAACAATTCAAATACTATGGAGCCCCAGTCAGGATAGCACAAGATCTAGCAGCTTCTACATTAAAGGACCAGAGGGCATGGAATATGATATTCCAGAAGGCAAAGGAAATGGGATTACAACCAAGAATCATGTATCCAGGAAAACTTAACATAATCTTTCAAGGAAAAATGGGACTTCAATGAAAAAGAGGACTTTCAGGTATTTGTGATGAAAAGACCTGAACTGAATGGCAAATTTGACTTTCAAATACAAGACCCAAGAGAACCATAAAAAATTGGAGTTGGAGGACATAACTGGGGTCTTGCAGTGTCTAAGGCCAGTTCTTGGCTGGGTCCCCACTTGGTTCAAGGTGGATGCTTTGTCCACTCTGTCACCTAGCTGCCCCATGATGACATCTTTAGGGTTAAATTGAAGGGTGAGGAGAATTTACCAGGGGAGGGGAAGGGCAGAGTTAGCATGGAGTAAAATTACACATGAAAGAAACAGGAAAGGGCTTATGGAGTGGAGGAAGAGATGGGGGCGGGGGAGAAGGGCAGTAAATGGATTTTACACTCATCAAGAAAAAAAATTTAAAATAAACTCTTTAACCTGGTTACAACATGTAGAACATGTTATAATGTGTAGAACACTTAACTAATAGCCAGGAGGTTGTTGTTCTACTGTTCAATCCTGTGTGACTCTTCATGACCCTGTGTACCATAGCACACCAATGCTACCCATAGAATTTTCTTGGCAAAAATACTGGAATAGTTTTCCACTTTTTCCTCCACCTCATCATACAGATGAGGAACTGAGGGAACACAGAGTAATTATTTTTCTAAAAAAGAATCCGAGGAAAAGAGAAAAGTCCTATTTGTAAAAAAATATTTATAGGTGCTTGTTTTGTGGTGACTAAGAACTGGAAATCAAAGGAATTTCCATCAATTGGGAAATGGCTAAGAAGCTGTGGTATATGATGGTGATGGAATATTATTGGGCTAAAGGAAATGACAAGCAGGATGATTTCAGAAAGGCCTAGAAAGTTTTGTATGAACCGATGTATAATGAAGAGAGCAGAACCAAGAGAACATTGTGCAGAGACAGTGATATTGTTTGATGAAAAACTGTGAAAGACTTAACTATTCTCAGCAATACAATGATCTAAGACAATCCCAAAGAACTATTGATGAAACATACTATACACCTCCAAAGAAAGAACTGATATTGATGGAACAGACTGAAGCATATTATTTTTCATTTTCATTTTTTTCAAGTTTTCATGTACAGAATAACTAATATGGTAATGTTTTACATTATACTACACATATAACCTATATCTGAATACTTGCTGCCTCAGGGAGGGGAGAGGGGAGGAAGGGAAGGAGGCAAAAAAATTGGAACCCAAAAGTATAAATAAAAACCTTTATTACTTTTTTAAAAAAAAATTAAAATAAAAGTATCTGAGGCTGGGTTGGAACTCAGTTCTTCCTGATTTCAGGCCCCCTGCTCTCTTCATTGAGCCATCTAGCTGCCTTTAGTAGCCAGGAGGAACTGAGTTTATATCCTACTTTAGGTATTTATTAGGGTTTGGATACTATTATCTTCTTGAATCTCAGTTTCTCATTTACAAATTTGGATGATAATAGCTCTTAGCACATAATGTTGTTGTGATGATCAAATGAAATAATGTTTGAAATACATTCTAATTTAAAACACAATATGTATTATTAAGTCATTATAATTATCCTCACTACTATCATGAAATAAACCAGTAGTCTCTAAAGGGGAGGCTATCACTGGAAAGCTGGTAGATGACACCAGACTGTATACAACTGATCATAGGGTGGAAAGGTTTTACAACATAGCATTGAGATAGCAAATCATTGTAGGTACAGCTCTAACACACCTTGATTTTCTTAGTTCAGGTTAACTTTTTAAAATGAAATCAGGCACTCATAAGTCACTGAATATTTAACAAAAGAACTTTGCCATAAACCAGCAAGGATATGAAGTAAGGATCCAGTGGTACCCATCTTCTGTATTGGTAGATTTGTCCTCCCTATCTTCCTCACTAAAACAATAGGCCCCCAGAAGTCCAGGAAACTCTCTCAGAGAATCTGGAACCAATCATATCCTAGGGATAGCTTTGTCCTGAGCCTCATTCATGTTGGCTAGTGGTAAAGGAAGGTGGTATAGTCAAAAAAGGCCAGGGAGGAAGCTATATCAAGGAAGCTAAGGTCAGTTGGGTAGCGGGGTGCAGTATTTTTCTCTTTTAAAGTCTCATGTTGTGAGTGGAAGGAAATTTCATGAAAATGCTCCTCTTATGGCACTAGTCATAAAGCTTAACTCTATAACAATTTCATCACAGCCTTTACCCATTGCTGAACAATGTTATCCCACCCTGGATTTTTCTGCTGTGTCAAGAACCAACTTTCCCCCATGACTAACTCCTTCAGTGGTTTTGCAATGACAATTATCTTCCTCTCCAAAGACATCCACATCCTATTTCCCCTCCCCCATTATTTTCTTGCTGAGGTAGATGACTTTTGGCTGACTGGAGTTTCAGAGAAAATTTAAGCAGGTATACAGCTCCCTCTTCTGTTTAACTATTTCATTTTAGGACTGGGTCATATAGGATAAGAAGGAATAGATGTATTGAAATCCGAATCACATCTTTCAGTATATTGACCCGTCCTTTTTTCAGACTTTCATCCTTTTTTCATACTTCCCTTTTTCTGTCAAAGCATTATTCAATTTATTCAGTTTTATGACTTATATATCAATATCTACTTATCATTCTTGCCCTTATGATAGGTTGTGTCTCCACAATATATTTTACATCATTCCCTTTTTTATTCCTTCCTTCCTTCCTTCCTTTCTTTTCCTTTCCACTTACATAGCCAACAACAAAATTCATCCTCTTATCAAGTATACCTGATCTATTGCAATAATCTACAAGCTGTTCTCCTTATCTAAGGTTTCCTCTCTCCAATCTAGCCTACACACAGGAACTAAGGTTATTTTCCTAAAGTTCAAATATGATGATGTCACTCCATTATTCTATAAACTTTTGTAGCTTCCCATTGCAGCTAGAATAAAATACATACTCCTCTGTTCACCAGTTTCGAGCCCTTAACAACATGGCTTCAAAATTCTAGATTACTTTTATAATTACTATAAATTATTATTATTCTTGATTTGCATGATCAAGCCCAATTGTCCTCCCTGCTATTTGCTACACATGAAGTCCTGTTTGTTTTCTCTATGACTTTACAACTGTTCTACATGCGTGGTATGCAATCATTTTTTTTTCTACCACTTTGAATCTCTTGTCTCTCTCAAGGAAGCTCAAGTGCCACCACCACTTTCTACCTGAAACATTTTACCATCTCCCTGGATCTAAGTCCTCTGAAAATTGACTGGTGTTTATGGTTTATGTATTATGTATACACATACTTAGGTACATGCTGTCTCCAAAAGAATATAATTTCCTTAAATGCAGGGACTTTTGGGGCAGCTATGTGGAACAGTGGATAAAGGACCAGCCCTAGATTCAGAAGGACCTGAGTTCAAATCCAGCCTCAGACACTTGACACTTACTAGTTGTGTGACCCTGGGCAAGTCACTTAACTCAATGCCCCTCAAGAAAAAGACAAAATGAAGGGACTTTCATTTTTCTCATTGTCTAGTAGTGGCATAGAGTAGATGCTTACATGTGCTTGTCGATTCTTTAGATTTACTGTTGGGGGTAAATTTCAAACTAATGAGTTTGGAGATTAATTTGAATATTTAGGAAATGTCTACCTTGGTTTAACATCTATGAACTTGAATCCACAATTTCATGAAACATATAATAGAAAGAAAAAAAAAGATATATTTTGATTTGTTATTTAAAATTTATATATGTTATCAATTTATGTATTCATATAATTATTCACCTATTCATTTTTCTATATGTTTAATTACCTATTGATCTTTCTGTTTATTCATTTATTTTTTGAAGATTTTATCATCCACCTCTTTATGTCTATCACTTTATAGTACTCTCTCTCCCTCTCTTCCCTCCTTCCCTCCCTCCTCTCTCTTCCGTGTATTCATTCTTCCTTCTTTGTTTCCTTCCTTGTTTTCTTTCTTCCCTCCTTCCTTCATTTCTTTTTGCTCTCTGGCAGCTAAGATGCCAAAGAGTATAGATTGGGGGACTTGAAATCAAGTAAATCTGAGTATGAATCCTTCAACATACTCATTAACTGTCTGACTGAATAAGCCATGACCTCTCTGTCTCTTAGTTTCCTCATCTATAAAATAAGGATAATACTTTTACTAACCTCACAGAGTTTTTTGGATACTCAAATGACTTAAAATATGTAAATAATTTTACAAGTCTTAAAATATTTTATAATTGTTATCTAGCTTTACTTTTTTTTTTTTTTTTAGTGAGGCAATTGGGGTTAAATGACTTGCCCAGGATCACACAGCTAGTAAGTGTTAAGTGTCTGAGGCCGGATTTGAACTCAGGTACTCCTGACTTCAGCGCCGGTGCTCTATCCACTGTGCCACCTAGCTGCCCCCTAGCATTACTTTTGACACTGTTAAATCAAAATTATCTTGTAGTTTTTATCCTTAATGTATTATTAGTTAGTCCTAACAAGCATGTTGAGGGCTTTAAAAAAAAAGTAACCTTTTCAGTAGCACTCTATGTACAATTTTACTTTCCTGGGGGATATCCTGGGAAGGATAGTTATCCAAAAATATAATCAAAAATATGATGCTTCTAGGACTGAACTCAGTGTAGGTAAGCCCAGAGATGGGGTTTGGTACCATGGGTTATATGGGTGTTCACATTTTGGTTGTCTTGCATTTTTTTTCACCTCACTTCCTTTGGGACTCCTTAACCACATTTACTTTCTTTGAAAATAAATAAATAAATAAAAATTCTCCTCCGATGATTCACTTAGCTATCTCAGAATATATGTGGAACAGTAGAAGATTCTTGTATATCAGTTTATAAGAATGAGTTTATAATAAAGTGCTCCACATCATAGAAATTTAGCTTGATATTAAATCAATACAATTCTATCAAAATGTATCTATTTGCTTTAAATGAAAATAAATTGAAAGGGCAAGTTATGGGGACGTATTTTTCCAGAGAATGCCACCTGTCCTTAACAGAAGTGATCAAGGGAATGTCATAGTTAGGGAACATAGAAAAGTGTGTGCTCGAATCAGTATGAAACAATTTGGATTTTGATTGTTCAAGCAATGTTTTAAACTGATTAAAAGTTAACAGGCAGAAACATATGGTTCTACATAAGAGAAGAGAAGGTGGTATAAAGTGCTTCAAAATTCAGTTTTGTTGCAATGTGGAAGCAAATGCAAAGCTGGCAGTATGGGTTGTATTTTTTCTTCTCCATTTAAAGAAATCTTGCTATATATGCTGAAAAACTGTAATTGCATCTCTTACTACCTTGGGCAAAACATCTAACATTTTAGCTCCTTATCTGGATAAGATGGGGTTTGTGATGGAGGTTCTCTAAGCTCCATTTCAGGTCCTAAATTATAATCCTAAGATTTTATGAATAAGAAAGAAATTTTTGCTGAAAACTGTTGTAGTATTATAATCATTTTCCTTTCTGCTGACCAAAGGCTCAGTTACACACATTATGGTCACTAGACAATTATGTACAAGACAGAATATATTTTCTTGTGTTTTGGGGTAAGTGAAGAAATAATATTAAAATGAGATAGCTTTAGAAAGCGACAAAGTTGTTGCTCTTTCATAAATGATATGATATATGGGATTAAAGTTCAAAATGTATATACTGAAGAGATCTAGTGTTGAGGATCACCCAATTAACTGTAAAATATAAAAACTGTATTCACAAGTGTTTTAAGACATGGACTTATTTAAACTAATAAGGATATTTGTTTCCATTTATATAATTGTACTCATTTAGATAACTTCATTTTTAAACTTTACTTCCTTTCATGAGCTCCATCACCTGACTATATTAACTATTTGTAATATGGTTGTGTTTACCATCTCTAAAATATATTACCTTCTCAACTCTGTGTCTTGGTTTTCCAGGCTTGTTTTGAGGCAAAGACCAAATCCTACTTTTTGTAAGAGGTCTTTCTGGGGACAGCTAGGTGGCACAGTGGATAAAGCACTGGCCCTGGATTCAGGTGGACCTGAGTTCAAATCTGACCTCAGACACTTAACATTTACTAGCTGTGTTACCCTTGGCAGGTCACTTAACCCTCATTATCCCACCAAAAAAAAAAAAAACAAACAAAAACAAAGAAACAAAAAAACAAGAGGCCTTTCCCAATTCTCTCTATTTCATACTCCCATTTCATTCAATTTATAATAAATATATCTTGTATGTGCATAGTTATTTGCATCTTACTTTCCCTATTGTACTGCAAGTTCCTTGAGGGAAGAAGCTTTTATTTATTATTTCTTTTCTTTGTATCACCAGTACCTAACCAGAATGCCTAATTTAAAAAAAAAAGTAAATGCTTAATAAATATTTGTGGCTACTGATGAAATTAACTGTGGAGAACATCTATATAGATTAAAAGGTCAAAATGTAATTATCCAAATTATTATTGTAGTTGTTATGTTTTACTTAAGTATTTTAAACTTTTTAAAATACCTACTTATCCTATAACATAAGCCAGATTCAAAGAGACTAAAATTTGTATGAAAACAGAATAAGCCAAATAATTTATGTGGATAAATGGGCAAATCATATGTGTATTAAATATATATATATATGTTTATGTGTGTGTCTGTATTTCTGAGTGTCTGTGTACACAAATATAATAATTTCTAAATTAACAATGATAAAAATGTATTGAAACTCTCTTGTCTTTGGTGTTGAACTATGCACTATAGAAGCATGTTGATTGTCAATCCTACCAGAAAGTCTGTAATGGGCTCCAAAAGCTTAAATCAGAAATTTGCATGCCATTTATCATGATCACTTCATTCCCTACTGACATATGGCAGAATGTATCTGTATTTCTCTTAAGATAGGAAGCATTTTGAAATAAGGCAAACTTCAGTCCACTCAGGCATCAACTAACCAACCAGAAGAAGATAAGAGTAAGGAAGAAACCTTTTAATCATTGTTTCTTTGAAGAAAAATAATTTATTATGATTCTATTGTAATAGATTTTTATTTTTATTTCAATTTCCCATGTTTTGCTTTGTTCACATTGATAAATATAATTGAGAAGTGAAATATATATGGATATAATATATACATATTATTTATACATATATAATACATATTATCTGTGTATGAAAGTAACCTGTAGGACTCAAAAGATATTAATAGCCCACAAACTATTGTCTTCCTATTCTCATAGTAATGTAGATCTCTAGAGGGTTAACATTACCAGCTCAAAGAAATAGAGTTATTTACTTATATTCAATAACACAGTTACTTTCCCATTCTCTTAAGTCTGACCTAATTTCTTTTGAGCTTCAGAACAGTGGGCCTGCCTTAATTTGCATGGTGCTTCTGAGTTGTTTTTAAAAGATAAAAATCTGAGCAATATTTAATGTACAAGACTGGAATACCATTATTTGCATCAACTTTGGTCAACTTGAAGCCAAATGCTGAGAGTACAAGTGTTAAATAAATAAATAACTTTGTCAGATGGTAAACAAAAATAAATTGAAGTCTGTCATTCACTAAAATGATTTTTTACTAAACTAAGCTGTTTTGGATTGTGACAAATTAGGTTTGTTAGAGAAAAGAAATGAAAAACAACGGACATCAGATTTGAAAGATGTAAACACCATATAAAAAATAGGAGACACACTTGATTTGCTCATGTAAAAATGTAGAGGTGGTAAGTTTTGATGGGACCCTAATAAAGTTAAATAAGTCTTATGAATATTAGTCAAATGATATGGAATATACAAAAATCATTCCATATTAACTTATTGTTTTAAAGAAGGTTAGAGGAATATAGACAGTGCAATCATCACACATTAGGGGATTATGGTATAGGACTGATTTTTTTTTTCTGAATTAAAGAATAAGGTTAGTCACTCTATCTTTGATTTCAATCCTATAGGAAATTGGTGGGTGAAAAAGAACTCTCAATTAATTTAAGTTAGTACCTTCACTATAATTTATATAGTCTTAAAAAGTTGCCTAGATCCCTATACATACATTGACTTAGAAAACCACAAATTACAATCATTTAGATTGTATTTTAGTTTGGTTTTGTTAGACATTTTTTGGGGGGATGGGGCAACAGGGGTTAAGTGACTTTCCCAGGGTCACTGAGCTAGTAAGTGTCAAGTATCTGAGGCCCGATTTGAACTCAGGTCCTCTTGAATCCAGGGCCAGTGCTTTATCCACTGAGCCACCTAGCTGCCCCCTTGTTAGATATTTTCATAATACATTTTGATCTGATAGAGGACACACTCAGGAATTTTGCAGAAATTTAATGGGTTACTTGTGTTGTGGCCTTGAGTTTATTGCCTCTGAAACATTGTTTATTTTTGCTTGTTTGTTTCTTTCTTTTTGTTTTTTTGTTTTTCCTAAGTCACAAAGCCTTTATCTTTCTGAGGTGTTAAGGGCTAAAATTCTAGCTAAACTGTCTAAAATATCTAATGAGTGGTCGCCAATAAATTATAAGCTTTAGCAAGAGTTAGACTTTTAAGCATTTATTAAGGAGAATAAGAATTTGGTAAAGAGAGAGAGAAAGGCCTAGATTCCTATCTATTAAAGGGAGAGCACATTTCTAGCTCCCTTCTCCACCAGCGTCCTCAGGAAAGAGACCCAGAGTCAGCGCCAGTCTCTTCCTTCCTCCTCCCACTAGTCTGCGTCACTTCCTCCCCGCCAAAGAAAAGACTCCTGGTCTTGCCCTCAAAGACCTTCGCTTCATGGGCAGAACTCTTCTACAGTAAGTATCCAGCAGGTGGCGTCATTCCAATCGTTACAGTGGCAGTATTTTAACCAACATATTTCTGCTTTAAGAATAGATTTTATTCAATAAGTGATCCTCCTCAAATACAGAACATCTGAGAATTATTTTTTCTATATTACTATGCCTAATACTATTCATGAGACCACATGGATACTGTCTTCACCCCCCACATTTGCTTGTATACATATAATATGAAATTATTATTAGGGAATTGCTATACCAGTTTTTAATTTTATTATGTCAGAAGAAAAAATCATGAAAGCAAAATAGCTTGTAAAAATCTAATTTTCTGCTTATTTATCTACTTCTATTTCCCTCTTCAATCTAAACCAAACAGAACAAAGTAGTGAGTTTCATTTTCTAATCCTCAGGCTGTGGAAAATTTGTCATGAGTGAAATATCACATTAATTGGTCTCTATTCTTCAGTCTTTCCCCAGGCAGAATTCCCACTGAAATCAGAATTGGATCTTTAATGATGGATGTGAAAACTACCATATGCTATTTGCTAAATGCTACTCCAGTTACACTGGGGGTAAATTTTCAGAAGAGTGAATGGGTAATCTAGCTGTCTACCTCCTATTAATGTTAACAGCAATACAGGACTCAATCCTCATGTCATCTAGAAAATGAACCTCTCCCATTTGCCCCCCCTCCCCCAGGAGTATATACTTGCAGTCATCATTCAATACTGACTACTCTATACTTTTTAACATATAAGACATTTGTTGGAAGTGTATCTCTAAACTATACTCAGGCAGTTGACTGGTTGAGGCAAATTTCATCAATCATCCTAGATCAGATTGTTAATTTTTCATCATCCCTAGAAGAGTAAGCATGATATTCTAGCCACTTTGGGGGGAAATTAGGTGCCTTCTTGTCTATCTTTCTCTTGAGACCCAAACTTCAAATGTTACTTGACGGAATTCTCTGTCTCCTTCAGTTAGGTCCTTCCCAAGTATCTAGTAAACATTTCAACTTTTCTGTCTTTATGCCACTCCCTCTCTAGAAGTTAAAACCCAAAATTTAAAGAACTTCCCAAGAAGTCAGAATTAGTATTGTTGCATATCAAATCATATAGGCAAAGGCGACAAGTGATTGGCACCATCAAATAAAATTCAGGATCTATCTCTCTTGCTCTCCATATCCACAAATTTCTTTCTTTCTTTTCCTTTTTTTTTTTGCAAGGCAATAAGGGGTTAAGTTACTTGCCCAGGGTCACACAGCTTGTAAATGTCAAGTGTCTGAGGCCAGATTTGAATTCAGGTCCTCCTGAATTCAGGGCTGGTCCTTTATCCACTGCACCACCTAGATTACAGATTATAACCTAGGTTATCGTTTACCAATTTTATATGTCTTTCATTGAAAAGTTAAAAAAGCTAAATGGAAGCCATAAATATTTATCTCTGAACAACAACAAAATCAATCTTTTCACTATTTAGCCTGGTTCATATATATATATATATACATATATATATACATATATATACGTATATATGTATATATATGTATATATATACATACATATATATACATATATGTATATATACATACATATATATGTATGTATTTATATATATATATATATATATATATATATATATATATATATATATATATACACACACACACATATATCATAAGAGAGATTTTTTGTGTGGGGCAATGAGGGTTAAGTGACTTGTCCAGGGTCACACAGAGAGTTAAGTGTCATGTGTCTGAGGCTGGATTTGCACTCATGTCATGGCTGGTGCTTAATCCACTGTGACACATAGCTGCCCCCCCCACCCCATGATTCATTTTTGAAGAGAAACAATGGCATCATGGGTGATGTCTTGACTTCTAGGTAAACTGGATTTAAGTGAGGCAGACTTGGAGAAAGTTGTTAGTTTCACTCTCTCCTCCAGACTAGTAACAGAACAAAAGTCAAGATGATAGGTGATGGTCTAGGATACCATGGATGACCTTGTCGTCTTTGATGCATTACCAAGTTCTATGTTTTCCACAGATCTTGCTTTAGCTTCCTTCACAACTTTTGAAACAAACTGTTATCATCTGCCCATTCTGGTGGATAGAAGCTTTCACATGCTTGGGGTAGACATCCTACTCACTGACTGAGGGAAAGGAAACTATGCCAGATGATCTGACCAAAAGTCTCTTCTATAAGTTTCACCAGAAGTCATCATTTGAATTTAGCTTAAAGTCTTTCAGGGAAGAAGAAATTGACACCTCCTTTGGCTACCCATTCCACTTTTTGATAGTTTTCTTTGTTTAAAATGATTACCTACTTCAGCCTAAAACTATGTTTCTATAACTCCCACTCATTATCCCTAGTTCTGCCTTCAACATTAATTGAAAGTAGATTTCAATATTCTACTTGGCAGCCATTCCAGTGCTTAAGAAACACAGATCATAAGAACGTATTCTGATGGTTCAGGAGCTATTTAAATCTTCTATTTTCCAGTTTAAACATTAGGAAGAAAATACTTCTAGAGATCCTTGAATAGCATAAACACTGTCTTGGCAATCCTCTTCTTGAGAGTCAAAGAATATATTTGTATTTTCTGATAGATTGAACACAGAACTGAGCAAATGTCCTTGCTAGCCAGAAAAATGATTTTTTTTCATTTATTCAGTTTAATGGAATATCTTTAAAGAATATCGGGTGTTTTCGACTTCTAGGTCCCTAGGTATGCCCACTGGGTAGAGGACTGGACTTGGACTTAGGAAGACCTGAATTCAAATCTGTCCTGAGACACTTCCTACCTATGTGAGCCTAGGAAAGTCACCTGACTCCTGTTTGTCTCAGTTCCCTCAATTGTAAAATGGCAATAATAAAAGCACCTGCTTCTCATGTTTGTTCTGATCAAATTAAATAATATTTGTAAAGTTCTTAGCACAGTGTCAAGCACATAACAAGTACAGAATGTGGGGGTCATGAAAAATTTGACAGAAAATGTTTAATTTGTATATCTATTATACATGCCTATATACCTGAGTTTGCATTAAAAAAGTATCAAGTGAAAAGGATTAGCAAGTGGAAAAAATTTAAGAAGCCCTGGCATAGAGGATGGGTTCCCAGAAAGATAAGGTCAAAGCCCCACCTTGTCCTTTCCCACTCAAAAAGGAATGCAAACTTCCTCTTCTTCAGATTTCTTCCTCCTACTTTCCTCTTCCTTTGAATTTACTGCAGTTCTTTTTTTTCCAATTATTCAAGTGATCGTCTTCCTTCTCCATTAGATTATAAGCTTTGGGACAGCAATATAAGTTTTGAATATATCTCTGTATCCCTAGTGCCTAGCACAGGACCTTTCATATCTTTGTTGAATGAATAGATTATTTTTCAGGCTTCTCAAATTTTAAAGTTTCTTTTTTCTAGAAGTGATTGAGCTGAATTAATGAGATTTAATGAGATCCCCACCTGAGGTTGTGTCCTGACAGGTGTTAGCTGCAGTTGTCCATAACCATCAAACATTAGCTCATGGCAAATTAGTGTTTTTTCAGTACTTTGCCATTTAGCTCACAGCAGGTTACTTACTAAATGATGTTATCCTTCTGCATCTTTCTGATATTTCTGTTCTAGAAACAACTTTAGTTTACCAGTCTTTATTGTTTGCGAAATGTATGGATATTAATGTGATTATACATAACTGATTATTATAAAGACTTACATACTATATAATGTACTCACTTTGTTATACTTTGACACTTTATTGAATATGTCATTACACTGTCACAGACAGATTTCTTTCATCAATGTAGAACACTTTCCCATTTTATTGCCATATATCCCAATGTAGAACACATTCCCTTCTGTTCAATTATGTTCCCTGTATTTCCAGAGATCCTCGTCAGAGTATACAGGAAATCTTCTTCTGATTCATTCAATATTCCACAGCATAACATCCTAGTACTTAGACTGTCTCTCAAAGTAATCAATTAATTGAACAAAAGCATTTATTAATCCATTATTACAAGTCAGGCATTATGTACAGCCCTGAGTATGGGAAGAAAAAAAGAGGTTTGACCTCAAGAAACTTTCATTTTAATGAGGAAGACAATATATAATGAAATGAATACATTAAATATTCTTATGGAATTTATTGAATACTGGCCTAGAAGAAAGGTCAGATATATGGAAAGATGTGGACCAAAACTGCCCAGAAGCCATGGAGAGGTAGTGCTCCTTTATTCATGAAAGGAGTAAGTTCCTGTAACAATGGATTCACAATTCATTACTGTCTCAAAGCATAATATGTTAACATCATGATAGAATGCAAAATAGAAAATATAAACAATAATTCACATAGAAGGAAATATACAATTAAAGTATTAATTGTGACATCAAAACAGATTGTTCAGAAAAAATCAATTGCTTCCAAAGGAGAAATATGATGTTATAGAAACAACATAACATGACACCACTTCATGTGCAGGCTACTATGGTAGTTTCATAGAGAACACTAAAAATAATTTTAAATTCAACTTGCCCCTAATAACATATACAATTATATATGTTTTCAATTTTTAAACATTGCACACAACAGTTACCATTGTATATTTTATTTTATTTATTTATTTATTTTTGCGGGGCAATGGGGGGTTTAGTGACTTGCCCAGGGTCACACAGCTAGTAATTTTCAAGTGTCTGAGGCCGGATTTGAACTCAGGTACTCCTAAATCCAGGGTCAGTGCTTTATCCACTGTGCCAACTAGCTGCCCCGACCATTGTATATTTTGTGAATATATCTCTTGTAAAGTAACCACACAATTTCTGTCCCAAGGTGATACAGCTAGTTAGTGGTAGGAACTTGGTGCAACTGTCTCTTTAATATCCACTTTACCAGCACATTAAGACATCACCTTCATGATGTCCTTGGTCCTTTTTGAAAATTAAAGATGAACAGCAAGAACAAGATTCTGCATGAAGTCTCTTCATAGAGAGAACTTCCAGACCACATTTTGTCACACATATTTCTTAAAGGTGTGCCTCATTACAATTATCAGGGTATATGTTTAAGCTTCCTTCCTTGCATGGAGACTGTATTTGTGGGAAGTAGTGAACTATTTTCTTAGGAGGACTTTTATATTAACTGTCTTTACAATAGTATCTGAGAGTTTTAGTCACTGCCCTCTGGGGACTTCACCTGCCAGAAGGCCATCATTATTTCTTCTCCTTCTCCTTCTCCTTCTCCTTCTCCTTCTCCTTCTCCTTCTCCTTCTCCTTCTCCTTCTCCTTCTCCTTCTCCTTCTCCTTCTCCTTCTCCTTCTCCTTCTCCTTCTCCTTCTCCTTCTCCTTCTCCTTCTCCTTCTCCTTCTCCTTCTCCTTCTCCTTCTCCTTCTCCTTCTCCTTCTCCTTCTCCTTCTTCTTCTCCTTCTCCTTCTCCTTCTTCTGCTGCTGCTACTGCTGCTGCTGCTGATTCTCCTTCTTCCTCTTCCTCTTCTCCTCTTTCTTCTCCTCATTCTCTTTCTTTTATTTTTATTACTTTTTCTCCCCAAAGCTGGGAAAATTTACGTTTTGTCTTATATAGTTTTCATTTTATATTACTTGAAATATAGCCCCTTCTGTTTTTAATGGATCTACTTGGCTCCACCTTTAGTTCCAAATCACTCAGGATTTCTTTGAATGGCTAATGTTAGCCCAAACCCTGTCCTCTGTGGCTCATTCTTTAGGTTCTTAAGGCTTAAATTTGTGCAAATTGCATTTTTTTTTCTCTTCTGGCCAGGAACTCTCAGGGTCTTTCCCTTCCAGACTGATATGCCTGTGAAGGTAAAATGAGCCTTCCCTTGTTTCAATTCTCATGAACCCCTTAGTCATTGAATGGGCATGGTCCCCGAAAAAAAATGGAGACCTAGAAAAGACCTTAATGTAGAAAGGCCATGGTCACTTCCTGCATCCTGGGCTATCACCAGTCATCTTCACCTTTGTTTTACTAGTGTATTTTGATGACCCTGGAGGAGAGTGTGAGGCTGATAACTTTGTGCTACTCTGGCCCACTTCTCAAATTCCTGGGCAAGTTGAAACATCACCCTTGTGATGGTATTGGTCAGGAATGAAGGATGAACAACAATAAGAATTTAGTGACAGATCCTAGAATATATGCAATGTCTCATAGCTTCTGTACAGGACCTTGAATGGGTTCTTTCTTCTATTTATGAAACAACAACTATGTATGTACAAGACACTGTGCTGGATGCTGAGACAGATAATATTATGAAGTAAAACAATGTTACTCTCTTCTTGGAGATTAAAATTAATTAATTTCTTGATTTAGATATTAATAACATTTGAAATTTTGAGCTGGGATATTTCTCTATCTAAAATTATTCCATATCATAATGCATCATAACAATTTAAAAGAAGTACTTTTAAATCATTTTTAGTAATGGATGTGAAATATCAGATGGATCACAATTTCCTTGAGGTTAGAGACTGTTTCATTTACATTTTTCTATCACAGGTACTTTGAACTTTATTTTACACATGCTTCACAAATGTTTATCAAATAAAATGAAACACTGAAAAATGAAACATAAAACTTTATCAAATGAAATGAAACAAAAACCCTTGCATTTAGTTCAAGAAATATAAATATGATGAATATTTCAACTTTAAATTCTGTATATTACCCCCATTAAATTGAAATTTTACAACACTGACATCTCCATAGTAATCACTGTTAGTTTAGCTGCTAATATTTACCAAAAAGTTTGAGATCTTTGGACAGGAAAAGATCCACTGACAGAAGAGGCTTTGCAACTTTCATATACCATTTGTGTTAAGCTTGCCCCATTAAGGAAAGTTAACTGACCTATTCAAATCATCCAATATCTCTCAACACTTTATCTAGGTCAGGAAGCTAATTTTACCATTACTAACAGGACTGAAAATTGTTATTATTGTAATCTAAATTTAAATATTTTAATTTCAGCATGTCTTATAATTGCTAAATAGTTATAACAAGTTTATGCTAATATAATATTTATCATCATTCTGTAGAATCCAAGAATACATCTATGGAATAATATTCCAGACATACAACTCACATGAATAAGATCAGGACCTCATTAAAAAAAAAAAAACACAAATAACTTAGAACAATTAAACAAACAGTAAGTCATTGTTCTCTTTTTTTTTTTTTTTTGGTGAGGCAATTGGGGTCAAGTGACTTTCCCAGGGTCACACAGCTAGTAAGTGTTAAGTGTCTGAGGCCGGATTTGAACTCAGGTACTCCTGACTCCAGGGCCGGTGCTCTATCCGCTGTGCCACCTAGCTGCCCCCATTGTTCTCTTTTTATAAGACTTTGAGGTGGCTTCTAGGGACACAAATATGAAAAACAATGCACTACTTTCCTTGACAGAACTCACAAACTAATGGTTGGAATGGGACATTTACCATCACTATGCCACTCCCTCCCACCCCCACATAAGTAATATAATGCAGGGAAGAACACAGTAAGGTCAAAAATGAAATAACCTCTTCTTTAACTTTGCTCCTGACTTTAATCTTTCATTTCTCTAATGTTCATTCATACAGTTGTGAAAATTATTTTCCTAAGATGGGTCTGATTAAATCACTCCCCTTACTCCAAAGAAAATGTCATTGACTCCCTGTTATAACTGGAACAAAATGCAAACTACTCATATATATGAGGCTCTAAATAATCAGGCTTCAGCCTAATTTATTTAATGTTAATCCCTTCACACACTCTTGAACTCCAAAAGCCCAACTCAGCTAAAGGACATCTACATCACGAAAACCTCATCTACTTTGATACAACATACAGAACTCCAATGGTGTGTGAAGTTTTCATGGGCTTTTTTTAAGGTTGGGAAGATTTCTTTGAAGAACTGCATAAAGTTAACTTAGAGATGCTACAAGTTTGTTTGTGGTATTTTGTTTTTCCCTGAGTACCATTTCATAGAACATTGATATTTTAGAACTGGAAGGGACATCTTCAAGTCCAACCCCTGCACTTTACAGTATAGGATACCAGACTCCATAAAGCAAGAATTGACTTTCCCAAGGTCTCACATGTAATGGTGGAGTCTGAATTCTGACAGAGGTGCTGGCTCCACAATTCCAGTATTTCTTCTACTGCATCAAAAATATCTCCCTTATGAGTCAATTTGTTCAACATTACATGAAAATCAAGTCTTTCCTCCTTAGCCTGGTGGAGTGGAAGGAGTTGGCTGTCCCAACCATTTAAGTACTTTTAGCATTTGAAACCCTTTTTAAAAAAAAATCATTTTTCTAAATCACACTATGATAGGATGACCAAGATCACAATGAGTCAGGATTAAAAAAAAAGACAGATTCCTCTGTCTTTGGTAAAAACCAGGCCTTTCCCTTCCATGATAATCCAATGAAGACTTGGGAACCATCTAGTTTCACCCCAACAATTTTGTAATGCGTGAAAGCAAGCCCCCCAAATAAAAGAATGACTCAATAATACAAAAATGTTAAAGGAGTAACTAGATTTAAACTCTGGTTCTAAATCCAAATCAAGAGCTTTTCTCTCATAAACAACCTATCTCCTTTAAGAAATAAGGATTGAAACTTACAATGTTCAGTATGGAGAAGGGAACCTAGCACTACTTCTCTTCCCTAAAATATCTTAAATTTACATGAGCCCTGGTTTTATAATCCATAAAATTAGCTATTGTGCTAAAACTGAATTTATAAGCACTTCTGTTTGTTTGTTTGTTTGTTTTGTTTTGAATCTAAGCAGTATACAAGGTTGAAATGCAGCCCTTCAACACCAAAATTCTGACATGACAGGGAGGCTGGGGACCGGCATAAGTGTGTCATCATGGAAAAACATGTAGGGGAACTGAGGAAAGTTCCAAATTCACTGATATAGTAGCCCATGGGTGAGAGGTAGGGGCTGCAGTCTATACTCCTGAAGAAGTAACTAGAACTCCAATAGAGCAAGGATGAAACACTTAAGTCTTCTTGAGCTGGTGCATAGGTCATAGCATAGAAAGAGGAAGTAGCCACAGAAGCTCCAGGACTGCATTGGGTGCAGACAAATGAGCCCCTCTATAGCCTCAATGGTTGTCAGGAGTTCTGCAGAAAGGAAAGGACAATGCATCAGATAGATACTGATACTGAAAGAGGAGTCCTTGAGAGAACCTGGGCTGGGCTGTAAGGGCCCCATTGTTCTGCTTCACATTTTTCTCCACCTCAGGGTAAGGAAACCCTCTTCTCCTTGGCTGATCAAGTCTTGGATAGATATGCTTCCTCTCCCCTTTCTGGTTGCAACTATCACTGCTGTAGGAGAAACTTTTTATGATAGTTCTTAAACTATATCTGAAACTCAGATTCTGGTAAAATGATTTTGCTTCCATATCTGAGGGTAAAAGACATCATAATTTCAGAACCAGGACCTGGGGTCCACCTCTTGGGATTCTATTCTTCTGATCAATTTTTTGTGAGTTTTGATATCCACACTTTTATATTTCTATAATTTAATTATCACTTAAAATATCATTATAAATTACCATTTATATACATGGATATACATGGATACTCGCTATACATGGATACTTGATTTTCTTGTTAAATATAGGTACTTATTTTAATTCACTTAACTTTACAAATGTTTCTTTTCCTTTACATGCTTCTTTCTCTCCCTCTATTAATGCTAGCCCACATGTATATTGTCCTTTGTAATTTTATAAATTAATTCACAATATTATCTGAGATTGTAGAGAAAACATTCCAGCTTTACAAGAGAAAAAGAAGACTCAAACATTTGAGGTCAGTCAGTCTAGCACTGGTCTAAGATCGGGGAATACAACAAAAAAGGGAGAAAGGAAATGATACTGCACCTAAGATTATTGGTTGTAATTGAAGAAACATGTGAAAAACTAGTTACATATAAGACATGAACAAAATGGATGGGAAAGTAGTCTGAAATGGAATTTCTTAGCAGAGTCCTATGGGGAGAGCAGAAAAGGCATTCTGCAGAAGGGGAAATTTGATCTGTCTTAAGGGATGACAAGAAAAATAACCAATGGAGATTTCTGATAAGATTCCAGGGATAGGGGATAATCAGTGCAAAGGAACAGAGATAGGAAATGTTAGATAAGGCTAAATGCAAATAGGACATTATATCAACATCATAAAGTGCATTGAGGTAAATAGTGTATGGGAACTAGAAAGATAAGAAGGGCCCAAGCTGTGAGGAAATTTAAATTGTACATTGATTAACTATGTAAGGTGAGTGTGAGTAAGGCTTTGAAGGTGACAATGAAATAGTGAGCCTGCACAACTAAGAGGACAAAGGTGCCATAGACAGTAACAGGGAAGTTCAGAAATTGGAAAGATTTAAGGGCAGAATGATTCACTTCTATGTTGGTTGTGTTGAGTTTAATATGCCTGTGAGACATTCCATTTAAGATATCCAAGTTATGGTTTGGTATGTGTAAATAGTTTAGCAGAGTGACTAGGCATTTATAGATACATCTTGGAATATAACAGTGAGAATTCAGGAAATTCTGAAGATGTGCAAAGATTAAAAGACAGTGCTATTGAAAAATAAAGAAGAAATCATTTAGATGCAAATGGATATTCCCTATCCTAGAAAAGGATGGAAAGGTTAGATACTTCAGTTCTCTATGGAGAGGCCAACAATGCAATTATTATAAACTCCAAGGCATAGACTGCATTCATAGCTTTGTCCCTAAACATTAATATAATATTTACAAAGAAGTATAGAGTGTCTAAATGACTGAAATCAAATTAACACTCTAAGGCAATATGGCTTACTAGACTTTTGATATAGGAAGAATTATACATTTGAAAAGTAAGCTTTCTTCAGTTTCCTTCATGTAGGTGACAAACAACATCAGAACTGAGACTCTGAGGGACTCGGAGAAGAAGCTATTGCTAATTTTAAGCCTATTCTAAATTAAGGGTACTCTTATATTTATATCAAGGATATATTTACAACAAGGATGAACATTGCATTGAAGAACAAGTCAAAAACAGTAGAGCAACTCATTCAGCAGAGACACCACACCCTAAGAAAAGCACAGGAGGTCTAAGACCCTGCCTAGCTCTATCTGCTATCATCTTCCCAGTGGGAAAATAAGTATCCTGGTTCCACCTAGCATCCACTGTCCAGTGGCTATCCCAGTCATCAGTAGCAAAGTCTACTGAGGAGTCAACAAATCTCTGAATGACTTAGTGCATCTCATTAACAAACTGTCTCTTCCTAGTGAGCATCCACACCCTAAGCAGGAAAAAATTCAGCTGAGCTTCTACTGGAGACACAAATGTGGCCTTAGAAGACTCAATCAGATTAACAAAAGAATTCATTGAAATTCAAATTGAATTTTTTGAGATCTTCAGTAGAAAGATCATCAAAGGCATACTGGTCTGAAAGTATTTTGACCACACATGTCCCTTACAGCTTTACTTTAGTGCCAATTTACTTTCAATTCATGTCAACTCTTCTCCCTTCTCTTTCTCAGACTATGAGGAAATTTGTGGGAGAGTGTGCCTCTGTAGCAATGTAAAATGCTCTGTAACTATTTTTGATCTTATTGACATTAGAGTAAATGATTTCACTGAAAAATTGAGACTATTTTTGATTGCTAAGAAGATTGCATTTGGGAGGAGACCCATTTCCAAGTTTAAAGTTAATACTATGGATGCAGTAATACTTCTGTGAGGCTTATTAACTCACATAAATATAAATATGAAATATATGCACATATGCATACACACATGTACATACAGATAAACATAAATATACATATATACATACATGTGCATCTATACACATCTATACATACATATGCAGTATATCCAGACATAGAGTTCTATAAGAATTGTGACTTACAGATCACATTTCCATTTTACAGAGGAACAAGGAAGAGCACTTGTTTACCCTAATAAAGTCAAAAATGATTTATTATTATGTTTGGCATGAAATGTTTTTCAAACTTTTTAAATATTTTAAATAATAAGCCATCACCACCTGTTTTCATTGAGCCATGAATATAGTGATTTAATCATGATTAATGTCTATTTCTTTAAAGTAGTTAAAAATGTGGTCAGTCTACAACCAAGATAATTAAAATGGACACAAAAAAGCAGCACTGTTGAAAACACAGCTTTGTATTATTCTTTATTAGCCAAAATGAAAATATATTTCGAAATATGTAAAGTTTAGGCAGTCAGAGACTTCTTTTAAATGTGATATCTACTTGTTTTTAGGGGAATAAACTTTCTTATAATTGAGCAATTTAAGAACAAAAATGCTATTCGTATAGTATTTTAATGTAATTTCAGGAATTTGGGTTACAGATGATTAGAAAGGGAGAACAGTTGATTGATAAATAACTTATAAATTATTATAAGAACATAATTAATTATTATTTTGTAAAAAGTGATCCAGACATATCAACATATCAGTGAGCTATCAACAACTTAAGAACACTAATGGCATAATTAATATTTGAAAAACAGAAGAGTGAAAATAATAATGGCCAAAATATAATTTTCAAATGAGTATTTGTAAGAGAAAAAAAGGTTACATATAACATAAGGTTTAAGGAAGCAGATATTCAATAGAAACCATAGAAAAATCCATTTCTTTATGGAATAGGTATGTATATTTATTTAAATACACTTACATTTATAAACACAATTAGACATATGCATTAATTTGACTATCATTGTAATAATGTATCTGGCTGACTATAGCCTTTTTTTGTTTTGTTTTGTTTTGTTTTTTTGGTGAGGCAATTGGGGTTAAGTGACTTGCCTAGGGTCACACAGTTAGTAAGTGTAAAGTGTCCGAGGCCAGATTTGAACTCAGGTCCTCCTGAATCCAGGGCCAGTGCTCTATCCACTGTGCCACCTAGCTGCCCTACAGCCTTTGTTTTAGTAAAATTCCTTTACTTTCTCCATCATTGGAGAGTCATCTTAAATGTAAGTAAATAAGTTTTATTTCATTTATCTACAGACATAATATATGGATAAAGAAATTCATGAAATTTAGAGTTAAAGTGTAACATTTTAAAAAATAATTCTAATTTAAGACACAAACAAGCTAGATTTAATTTTTTTTTTTGCTGTTCCTTCCCCTTAAAAATATCACCTACTACCTACATCCAAAAGAAATTTGCCAAAAAGTCAAACTTTTGTCTTATAATTATGCCCCCCCATCTTTGGGAGGGTAAATGGGGTGTTCAAGAAGCACTAACATCTCTTATGTGAGGGCTTGCTGAGCCCTTTTCAGGACTATATACACACCGTTAGTATCCAACAAGCATGAAACTGTTACCTGCAGATGCAAAAAACTGTAGCATAAGGGGGCAGCTAGGTGGTATAGTGGATAAAGCACTGGCCCTGGATTCAGGAGGACCAGAGTTCAAATCCAGCCTCAGACACTTGACACTTACTAGCTGTGTGACCTTGGGCAAGTCACTTAACCCTCATTGCCCTGCAAAAACAAAACAACAACAAAACAACTATAGCATGTACAATAGCCATACCCCAGTAAAACCATCTTAGCAGGTGGGCTAAACCAGGTTGAAGATAACCCAACAGGACTCACAACTGTCAGTGAATTGGAGTATATGCCCAAGCCAAAGACTTCCTCAGATGAAATTGTGGTGCGGGCGGTGGCGGAGGGGGGGGGGGGAGAGGATGAGAAAAATTTGCTCCAATGGTCATTAAGGCAGTTAAAATAGTCACTGTGGAGCACTTAGAATGTGGTCAGACATTGAAGGAACCAATTTAATCCACTACATCCTGGACCATTGCCAGTCATTCTAATTTGTGCCTTACCATTGGACTTTGATGAGTCTGGAAGAGAGAGCAAGGTTCATGATTTTGTGTAACTCTGCCTTATTCAAATTCAATTTGTGCACAAGTCAAGCCATCATCACATGATGTCATTGGTCCTCTAAAAAATAATGGACAAACAACAACATCTTCACACTTGTGACCTCACCCATCATTTACTTTCCAGAGAAACTTGGTTAAGCTAAAGGTCAAAAATCAATTTAAACAATTTTAGCAACTCCCATATCCTGAAGATACTTCCCTTGCTTGCAGAACTTTTTGATTTGAATCACGTTTGGATTTTGGTTAAGGGGATTTCAGAAGGTGAGAACCAAATGATGAAATCTCAATTCTTACTGTCATGGATAGCCAATCAGAAGAAGATACATCTATGTTACTCAAGATTTGGATTTGTTGTCTTGGTAACTATTATAAAAGACCCTGTAAGCATTCACTCAGGATCTTGGGATATAGGAAGAGGCCATTGGCTCAATTTTTTTGGTTAATCTTAGCCTAGCTAATAAACTGCTAATGTTTGGAACCTCATCTCTTAGATTACCTTAATATTCAAATGTAAAAAAGAAAAATCTCATTTTTCAAGGATTTATCATGGTAATCTACATAAATATGTTTGGAAAACTTTCTATCCCCTATGAGATAGTCTTTATGTGTTGCCCTCCCACTTAAAAAATTCCTGATCATCTAATGGCTAATATCCTAGTGATTATTATGCTTGAATTTAACTAGGCTTTCTCTCCAAAAGTATTTTTGTACCAATAGCAATGGGATTTCCCTTTGATACAATCCAAAATAAAAATCTCTTTAGATACATAGATACATAGATACATACATAGGTAAGTAGGTAGGTAGGTAGATACATAGATAGAAAATGCATGGTTGCCTACATAATTAAAGGAGACAATAGGAGTTTTAAAGAGGGAAATTGTAAAATCTATAGTATTTTAAGAGCAGAATATTCTTTGAACAGACAATAAAAGAATTATTGCACTAACCTCTAACTCAAAGTCAACTCATGAGCAAGAATTTATTAAGTATGTGTCAGGCATTGTGGTAGACATTGGAGATACAAAAACTAATGGAAAAAAAAAAAGAATTCTGTTTTTTAGAGGTTTATGATCTAACAAATGAAGCCCACATATGCACACACTAAATATAAGTTAGATTGTGAATGTACTAGTACTTGGGGAGATTAGAAAAAATGCATTATTAGAAGGTGCTTTATAAGTTATGTGTTGAAGGAAGTTAGGGAATCTATAAAGAAAAATGAGGGAGTTCATCTCAGCCAGGAGACAGCCAGTGCAAAGACATGCAGATGAAAGTTGGAGTGTAATGTGTGCGAAGCAAAGAATCCCAATTTATTTGGACCATGGAGTACATAAAGGGGCATAATATATGAAAATAGAAAGAAATGCTCAGGCCAAATAATGAAAGATTTTAGGAGTCAAACAAATGAGCTTATATTTTATTGTAAAGTCTATGGAGAGTAACTGAAGTTTATTGATTAGGGGAATGATATTCTCACATCAACAGGAAAGAAAAACATTTTGGCAGTTGTGTGAAGGATGGGAGTGGGTAGAAAACTGAGAAAGGGAGACAAATTGACAGGCTGTTTTAATAGTCCATTGGAAAAATGATGAGGGCCTGCAGTAGAGTTGTGTCTACATGAGTAGAGAGAAGTAGTAGGATGACAGAAATATGAAGACCGAAACAGTAATATTTAGTAACTTATTGGATTTGAGCCTGTTACTTCCTATCATATTACTATCCCAGAAATACATGTAATGTGGACTGGTGCAGGCACAGTTTGCCTGTGATGAGTCTGTACAGACTGGTTTCATGGGAATTATAGTGATTAGTGATGGAAATACCATAGAGACATTGAAAGTACATTTGGTCAGCTCAATAAGTCATGAATAAGAGACTTTGCTTGGGTTCAGAGGCAATCAAAAAGGAATAAACTTGAGCCTAAGGCACATTTTCTCTTTTTCTCTTTGCTGGTATTTTGAAAATTTGGTTGATGACATACAGAGAGGAAAAAACACTGTAATTGGAGAGGCCTTGGGACTTTTGCCCCACATTGATGCTGACATATGGCTTTTGAATATAGGTCTGGGTTCTCTGCCTGCCTCTCCACTTGTCCTTTTTTCAGTTTAACTGAAATGATTTGAGTTTCCATTCCATTGAGTTTTAAAATCTCAAAAGAGTAGCCCAGAGTTAAAGTTAGGCAGCTAGTTTAACAGTGATGCCTTCAGAATAATATGTATTTATAGCTTGCTGGGGTTGAACTTATATGATCCCATCTATACTTTTTGGAAATGAAAAATAAAATTCAGAAAATTATTTGTTCAAACATTAGTTCACAGGTCATTAACAGAAGAGGGATGTTGAACCTAAGCACAAAATAGTAATGGTAATAGGATTCATCTCATTCTGCTCATCTTTTTCTCTAACCTACAAAATTAATAGACTTACTAAAAGTAACCATATTGCCATACATGGTGTACACAAATATTATAATGAAAAGAGAACTCAATTTGTAGACAGATCTCAGTTGGAATCCTTACTTTGCCAATTGATTAGATATAGATATAGAGATAGAGATAGAGATAGAGATAGAGATATGGATATTTATATAGATATAGATATAGATATAGATATAGATATAGATATAGATATAGATATAGATATAGATATAGATATAGATATAGATATAGATATAGATATAGATATAGATATAGATATAGATATAGATATAGATATAGATATAGATATAGATATAGATATAGATGTAGATGTAGATGTAGATGTAGATGTAGATGTAGATGTAGATGTAGATGTAGATGTAGATATAGATATGATCTTCTTTAAGTCTCAAACTCTTAACTTCAGTTTCCGCAATTATAAAATTAAGGGGTAAGAATAGATTGCTTATAATGTCCCTTCCAACTCTAAACTCTATGATCCTGTTGTCCTTTGACACAATGTTTTATACATTATTTATTACACTGTAGGTAAAATAACTCTTTTTAAATCAATAAAAGTATTGAAATGTAAATTTTCTTTAGACTCATTTAAATTCTGGGGTTGTTCAGGACAATGTCACTAACAGACAGGATGGGTATGTTATGTGCCTCATGTTACTCTCTCTTTCTCTCTGTATGTATATGTGTGTATATGTATAATTATATATGTATATATATACACAAATATGTATGTCTATAAATGTATATGTGCATATATCCATATATTATGCTAAATTTCAAACTTGGATGATATTTGTTACATGGAAATTAGACATGAATGGCATTTAGACTGGAGACATCCATTAAAAACATCTTTATTACATATGTGTGGAAAAGTGTGGCTGTATACACATGTAGTCCCTGCTAAAGCAGATGATGAGGCTATAGGAGGCTTGAATTCAGTTCTGATATGAAGTAGGAATAAAAACAATGATTTCCACGTTAAGTCGGGTACTAGTATAGCAACAACCAGACTTCAGGAGGGCATCAGGCTTCTTAATAAGAGGAGGACTAGCACAGGTCAGATAATGCACTGCTCAGAGCTTCCCTACTGGTCAGCAAGAGGGTTCAGTCCAAATGAATTGCTGCATTTCCAGACTTGGTGACCTAAAGTGATCTAGTATTAAAAAAATAAAGTAAAACAGTTTGTGCATCATGTCTCAAATGTCTTAGTGAGGTTTTAGCTATTAATATCTTAATTGCTGAAAACTACATTAAGAATTTTGGAATACCTTTCATATGCATTTTATATTTGGGGAATTATGGACACCAGATATTTAAGTGATAACAATGAGGTTTTAATATAGTTTGTTGTTTGAGTTTTTAAAAAATATATTTTAGGTCCCTTTTTGTAATGTGAGGATTTGTCATCTCAGGTTATGAAAAATACTGAGCATCTGAGTTCCAGGGGCAGAGCCAAGATGGTGGAGAGAACCTAGGAAGTTGCCTGAGCTTTCCCCTGTCTCCCTCAAAAACAATGCTAAATCAAGCCTCTAAACAGATTCTTGAACTACAGAACCTACAAAAAGAGAGACACAAACCTGCTACTTGATAATTTAGAACACTTCAGGAAGGGTCTGTCTCACCTGAATGAAAAGGCAGGGCAGCACAGAGCTACTCATCTCACCTAGCAGCTCAGCTCAGCAAAGCTCAGCTCAGTGGACAGCTCAACAGTGCTGCAACTCACCGCAGCTGAGAGTGGGGCAGCTGAGAGAAGTAAGAAGCTTGCAACAGTGAACCCTGTGCCCCAGGAGCAGACTTCAACTTTTATAAGTTTAAAAATAGGCTACAACATGAGCAAAAAAGAAAAAAGGATGCTTACCATCAGCAACTTCTATGGTGAAAGGGAAGATCAAAAGTCAAACTCAAATGAGTTTGTCAAAACACCTACAACTGAAGACTCAAGTGGGAAGATGATCTTGTCTCATGGCACATACTCCAAAATTGACCATGTATTAGGGCACAAAAACCCATAGTCAGATGTAGTAAGGCAGAAATAGTAAATGCATCCTTCTCAGATCATGATGCAATAAAAATTACATGTAATAAAATACTGACATAAACAAACTATAGCCACAAATTTATATATTTCCACTGCTTCCTGCAATGATGCTACAAGTGTTTTTTATCATCCTCTCTTATCTTCTGGTTAACAGAGTGGAGTTACTAAAAGATAACTCTCTTGTAATTTCTGTGGCAATGACCTGTCCCTGAATTACTATCATAAACCTCACTGTTTCTAAAACAAATCCCCATGACTCAGTAATTTTTCTGAAGCACCCTTCTTGACACGTGGTTGAGTTCATGTGGATATTCTCCAGAGAGGATATTTTTATTCCATTCTTAGAATTTAGTCATTGTTATCTCTTGGTTATCCAGAGTTTGCAAGAATGCGTCTCTCCCTGAAGTAAGCAAAGGTGGACCTGGAAAACATCTTCAATTAAATTGTAAATGCTAAAATATACTGTCCAAAATTCAGAACTAAATATAGAATGAGAGAATTACAGCATGCCTCAATTGTCTTAGTCTAGTTTTAAGTTTAAATAACTTAAAAGCTAAAAAATTATGATAATACTTTTGGAAGACACTGTACATCCATTTTATAATGAAGAAAATGAAGATAATTCTATTCACCTACTACTGATAGACCATGAACTTTGTTCTTTCTTCTCTGGTGGCAACAGAATTTGGTTGATCTCCTGGGACAAAGGGCACATCAGTTTCTGGTAGTAGGTAAAGTTAGGGTGAAAGGCACGTCTAGGATAAATTCACCAAAATTAGCTGTCCCACAAAGGGATAAGAACAATGACCTGAATTTCATTAGTATCATGTTTCAATCAGCTAAGCTAAGCCATGTGCACAGATTCATATTTTCAGGGAGGTATATTGTTACGAGAAAGAAGACTGACAAACTGACAAACTCCTCTACTGATTGGATTTGATGAGAAAGGGCAGACTCCCTCTTGATTGTACTCACAACATATATGCTTCATTTTTACCTAAGGATTAAATGTATTTTAAAGCAATCCAGCTGAGATAAGGAAAAGAAGGGATCAGGAAAAAATATATCAAAGTTCTCATCTTTATAAGGCAGGTGGGACTGATCCATATAGCTGTTAATTCCTTTCTATAGCTGTAAGTGTCACATGATTCATAAATGTAGGATAAAGAAACCTTTGTAACCCAAAATTTGGTCAAAATAATCTAATCTATTAGTTAAACTTCAAGCATTTCATGAAAATATAACTGATTAGTTTAAATACTAAAATGTTAAAGTTAATTCATTGAAACTAAAGCATTCAAGATTAGTTTCCATGTTCCTTTCTGTTGACTCTTCCCTTTACATTTTTTGGAATTGGATCCATAAAAAAGACTTTATCAGAACATCTGCTGTAGAATGAGGCACACCACTGCAGGCAGTATCAGCTAGATTTTTCACTGCCTGTTGTTTCCTTGGCAGGCAATTTGTTTTCTGTCATTACCTCTAGAAGTTCAAGCTTATTTGTGCCAGAACTTAGTGAAGAGTAAGATGTTACTGCTTTTGACCAACCACAGTCAGAAGAAGGTAGCAGTGCATTGATTTGTAGTTGTAGGCCCAACATGAACATGAATAGAAATTGACTTTCTACTTTGATGCAATTAATTGAATGAACAAATTGAGCCTTCTTTTTCAGCTTAACTACTTTGAATTTCACATTTATGTCTTTTTTTTTCCATTGTTGCTTTGCAAGGAGATGACTGATTTAGACTAGATTTGGGAGCACATTAAAAGAATATCAAAAAGCACCTAAAATTTAATTTGTTACTTGGTCTACTATTAAAAGAATGCTTTCAATTTTTACAAGGTCTTATATTTGTGAACTTTTTCACACATTTAAAAGTTACATGTGTTTAATACATAGAGGTAACCGAGAAATATGTGATTGAGGTGCTTGGAACCTAATTCATAGATCCATAGACTATAACTTAAGATTTTGGCATTTATTTTGTGAATAAGCAAGCTTTACAATTGATGTTTTATTTGCAATAAAAATGTTGAACACTAATCTGTGGTGCAGTGGATAAAGCACTGGCCCTGGATTCAGGAGGACCTGAGTTCAAATCCAGCCTCAGACACTTGACACTTACTAGCTATGTGACCCTGGGCAATTCACTTAACCCTTAATCTGTATTTGATAGCTTCATCATAGATTTAGAGTTGTAATCCACTTTATCCAACCACTTCACATTTTATAGAAGCGGAAACTGAGGTACAGAGAGGTGGTGATTTTCCACAGGAGAATCTCTTACTTACTAAGAGTCAGAAGAAGGATTTGAAAATAAGTGCTTTTACTCCAAATTCAATGTACTTTCAAAATAGCATGTTTGTCTCTTAGATACTGTGAGTTAGATATCAAACTTTCTCATGATCATGCCATATCTTTTCTTTTCAATATTAAAAATATGCATTTCCAAAAGAGATAAATGAGTGGTTCAGAGTATAGATCACTGTTGCTACAGTCAGAAAGAGATGAGCTAAAAGGACTATGAATCCAATCTTCTTGACTTAAAGGAAGACTACATATTTACCATGCCATTATTCCTTTCCTAATTTCTGACTGTGTATGACTGGGCAAATAATTTAATATTCTAAATCCTTAGACAACTCTCTAAGTTGTAGATGAGCTTTCATCTATATTTGTGAAGGGATTTAACCATCAGAATATTTACAAGCTTTAAAATCACAGGTCTAGAGTGATTCTAAAAGATATACCATTGATTTTTCATCATTAGCACTTTGGGATTGTCTCAGATAATTGCATTGTTTTGAGTAGTCAGGTCATTCAAAATTGCTCATAAAGCAATACTTCTCTCACTGTGCACTATGTCCTCCCGGTTCTGTTCACTTCCCTATACATCAGATCATATGAGTTTTTCCAGGTTTTTCTGAAATCATCCTGCTTTTCATTTCTTATAGCACAATAATATTCCATTACACACATATACCACTGCATCACCAGTCTTTCCCCAATTGATAGACATTCCTTTGATTTCCAATTCTTATCCAACAAAAAGAATTGTTATAAATGTTTTGTACAATTTTCCCCCTTTTCTATTTTTCACAATTACTATTGTTAACTGTTTCACTCCATCCTATTCCCTTCCCCATGACATTTACTCCATTATCTATTTTATTTCACCTTATCCCTCCTCAAAAGGAATTTGCTTCTGACTGCCCCCTCCCCCGATCTGCCCTCCCTTCATTTGCCCCTCCCTCTTTATCCCCTTCCCCTCCTATTTTCCTGCAAGGTTAGATAGATTACTCCACTCAATTGATTGTGTATGTTAATCCTTCCATCAGTCAGCTCTGATGAGATTAAGGTCTTTGAGCCTATTCTGATGAGTGTAAAGTTCATTTACTGCCCTGATCCTGCCCCATCTTTTCCCAAACTCCATAAGCCTTTTCCTGTTTCTTTCATGTGGGATTTCACCCCATGCTACCTCTGCCCTTCCCTTCCCCCAGTGTATTGCTCTCACCACTTAATTTTACCCTAAAATGTCATTATGGCACAGCTAGGTGATACAGTGGATAAAGCACCTACCCTGGAACCAGGGGGAGCCCAGCCCCAATCTGTCCTCTGACATATGACACTCACCCACTATACCATCCCAGGCATGTCACTCAATTCCAACCACCCCACAAAGAAAGATAAACGAAAATTAAATACTTTGCATATATCATCCTTTCAAAATCAATTTCTACCTGTGCCCTCTGTACAAATCTATTTCTCCCATCTGCCCTAATACTGAGAAAGTTGCCATGAGTTAGATGTATCATCTTCTCATGTAGGAATGTAAACAATTTAACATTTAACATCCCTCTTAATTTCCTTTTTCTGTTTACCTTTTTATTCTTCTCTATGGTCTTGTATTTGAAAGTCAAATTTGCCATTCAGTTCAGATCTTTTAATCACAAATTCCTGAAAGTCCTCTTTTTCAGTGAAGTCCCATTTTTATCTATGAAAGATCATACATAGTTTTGCTGGTTAGGTGATTCTTGGTTGTAATCCCAATTCCTTTGCTCTCTGGAATATCATGTCCCATGTCCTCTGGTCCTTTAATGTATAAGATGCTACATCTTCTGCTATCCTGACTGGGGCTACACATCACTTGAATTCTTTCTTTTTGGCAGCTGGCAATATTTTCTCCTTGACCTGGGAGCTCTGGAATTTGGCTATAATATTCCTTGGAGTTTTCCTTTTGGGATCTCTTTCAGGAACTGATTGGTGGATTCCTTCAATTTCTATTTCACCTTGTGCTTCTGAATTTAGTTCCAGATAATACTGGCACCACAGCTGATTTAGAGGTTCTGGGAGGTTTCCTTACCTGACTCTGCCTGCCTTAGACTGGATCTATGTCAGCATGACTGTGGGGTTGGGTTTCACTCCTGCCTTGGCACAGCAGCCACCTCCTCCTGACCTTCTAAGCTATCTTTGTTTGGAAAGTTATGTCAGCACATTCTTCTGTGGGCTTTGCTGCTCCAGGAATTCTCCTGTAGCATTATTTGGAGGATTTTGGGAGTGATCATGTCATAAATTTGAGAACTCACTGCCACTCCTCCACCATTGTGGCTCCCACCATTTATTTTTAAATTCAATTTCATTTTATTTTCAGTTCTGAATTTATCTTCAATCTCCCCTTTCCGCAGTACTTCAATCTGCCCTCTGAGTCTGTCCCCTCTTTAGCTGGTGATGTGTTTTTAATATTTCTATTCAATTATAAAGATAGAAGTGGTTTCTTTTAATGTGCATCAATAATATCTCATTTATTTCCTCAATATATGATTATTATTATTACTTTTCTGGCATCCTAACAATGGATGAAGAAGTCTGAATCCCCTAAGTCTTTGACCATTTCTCTCTATCCCTATGAAGATCTGCTCTACTTCTAGATAAATTTCTTGTAGACACTCAACTTAGTTTTACTGTATATCAAGAATTTCAAAATAATTAATTCTTAAGGTTTATACTGTCATTTATTCTTTGGTAAAGATCATTTTGATAAAACATTAGTCTTAATAGATGATTTACTTGATTTGGAGCATATATTTCATCGAGACTATATTGACAGCTGAACTAAAGGAAAGTTGAATACACACATGTTTATACATATAAATATACACATACATGTATATACAGATATACATGTATACATAAATACATGCATATACACACATGCAATTTTGAAAAGTTCTGGCATTTTATTTGATAGAACCAATCAAAGGAAACAAATTCAGTCATGAATTTCCACTTTTTTTCTGAAATCTAATTTATTTTTGCATTTTTCATTCCTATAAACTCAGATATTAGCATGATATTTTAGGTGCTCTCTTACAACACACTACAATGCAATTGAATAAATCATTTATTCTTTACACTGTTATCTTATGTGTTTGATTCCAGTATATTTAACTCAATGGTCATATCTGAATTGCAAAATTTTTATTACATAATCATGTCTGTTGCAATGGGAGATACACTGTGAATCAAAGGCATTTCAAATGAGCTGGAGATTAGTAATATCAGCAAATGGTAAATGTGATGGGTATAATTAATCATTTAAATAATTCATCTTTATACAGTGATTTTAAAAGTGTGTGCCTCACTAAAGCCTTTTGAGGTGATCAGGACTAGTTTTGGGAAACTATTTTATTGATGAGTAAATTAGGCCAGGTTTACAAAAGATATAACAGTTCCTAGTGGTCAGGCCTATGTCTCAACTTATTTTCTGATGAATTCAGGTGCTTTTACATTGTATTTTCAGCACAGAAACAGAAGGGACTTTAGGGAACATTTAGTCTAATTCTGACCCAAAATATGAACCTATCTCCACCATACCCAATAAATAATCATTCATTTATATTTGAATACTTCCAATATTAGTAAAGTTACTAGTTCCAATGAAACCCCTTCAACTTATATAGTATTCTTATTTTCTAATATAAACTTTAAGAAAGTTTTTTTTTTCCCTTATAATGAATCAAGATATATTCCTAGTTTCATAACAAAAGGCCAAGAAAAAAAAAGTCTAATATAATAGATTTTCCATGTGATAAACTATAAAATATTTTTGGAAACAACAACCTGCCCTTTTCCCCTATCCACATCACCAAATGTTTTATTCTCCCAATTCCTTTAACTGATCTTGATAGATCATGCTTTCTAGTTCTATCACAAGCCTTGTCACCATACTCAAGACATATACCACTTGGGCCGCTAGGTGGTGCAGTGGATAGAGCACTGGCCCTGGATTCAGGAGGACCTGAGTTCAAATCTGGCCTCAGACCCTTGACTCTTACTAGCTGTGTGACCCTAGGCAAGTCACTTAACCCCAATCAAATCACCAAAAAAAAAAAAAAAAAAGACATACACCACCTTGTTAATGGCCCTTCTAATATGTGTTACCCAGGGGCAGCTAGGTGGCACAGTGGATATATCACCAGCCCTGGATTCAGGAGGACGTGAGTTCAAATCTGGTCTCAGACACTTGAAACCTAATAGCTGTGTGACACTAGACAAGTCACTCAACCCTCATTGCCCCACAAAAATAGATAGATAGATAGATAGATAGATAGATAGATAGATAGATAGATAGATAGATAGATAAAATGTGAAACCTAGAATTGGAAGTTTACAACCTGCTTCACCTCACTCAGTCTAGATCATTTTAGTTTTTCAGCTGCCACATTACAAAGTTGATACCTGTTAAGTTTGCAGTCCATTTGATTCTCTAGGACTTTTTTCTTTTCATCAGAAACTAATTCTAACTCATATTTTATAAATTTTGTATGTATTTATGTGATATTTATTTTTTAATTCAAGTTTAGGTTTGTGCATTTATCATTATTAAATTTCATTATTTTAATTTCAAATCACCATTTTTCCATATTAAGATTACTTTATATAGCAATTATATTATCAAATATATTATTTATCCTTCCCAACTTTAATATCAGCAAAATGTATAATTCTACAAGTCATATCTAAATTCAAATTTTTGATAAGAATATTCAATGTAATAACATCAAGCACTAAATCTTTAAAGCCCTAGTCCTTCCCTAGGTTTACAATCTTAAACATCTTTGTGTCATTGCAATCTGCTAAAATTTTTTCAGAGTGATTTTTCATAGCAAAGCAATTATATTTAAATAAAGTTATCAAATCGAATTAGTGGCACCAAGGTTTAGAATACCTGGTATACATTTACCTAAAGGAAGCAATCACCAGGGAATTAACCAGATCCCTACCCATTCCATTTTATCCACAAGTGTAATGACAATAACCTGACATTATCTGTATCATGTCTCTGATCTATTAGTAGAGAAACCATAACCCCATAGCTCCTTAAAAAATAAACAAATTAAAAACTTAATAACATTAATAGGGGATGATTTATTCTTAATGACCCTTGATAGTTCCTACTGATCAGTTGCCTTTTTTTCTAAAGGTTTACTTGGCAATGATTCATTTTAGAATTTTATCAGGACTTCTCATCAGTTTTTAGTTTTATGTATCTACTTTTTCTCCTTTAACAAATATTTGTATGGCACTATTCACAGAATGCTCAAATTCTGAAGAAAGCTCTGAAGTTGTGGTCCAGAATTTCTTTCAAAATACCTGTAAAGCTAGCTAGATGGAGCACTAGATAGATTTTTGGATCTGGAATCAAGAATATTTGAGTTCAAATCCCAACTCAAAGATTTGATAGTTATGTGGCCTGCTCATTCAATATGTCTGGCTCAGATTCATTATTTCTAAAATGGATTTAACATGAATGCCTACCATCCAGAGTTTTGAGTATAAAATTAGGAAATATTTGTGAGATTATTTGTAAACATTAAATAGCTATATAAATATTAGTATTTTTATTATTAATATTTTTGTTATTTATATTTTATTATTATTTAAAGTTGAAATTTGACTAATTACAGGTTCTAGTTACTATCCCTAATTCTTTTTTTTTTTTGGTGAGGCAATTGGGGTTAAGTGACTTGCCTAGGGTAACACAGCTAGTTAAGTGTTAAGTGTCTGAAGCTGGATTTGAACTCAGGTCCTCCTGAATCCAGGGCCAATGCTCTATCCACTGTGCCACCTAGCTGCCCCTACTACCTCTAATTCTTAATTTGTGGGCTAAGCAGAATGATTCTAATCATTCTTCTATGTGAAAATGATGTGAAAAGTTATCTAGCATTCTCCTCCCTATACCACCACCCTACTTTCTTTCTTTTTTAAAAAAATTTCCTACAGTTTAAACATACCCAGTTTCATATTCATCTTTTCATGGAAATATATAATACTGCTTTGAATATAGTTCAGTTGTTCAAAGTTATCCTTAAAATGCTTAGAACAAAAGGAACACAAGACAGCGGATGCAGTCTGATGGAACAATCCTCTATATGACTATTGTCCCCTATTTTTTGGACACTATTCTTTTTAAAAACAATATTCATTTATTATTTCACTTTCCCCAATTACATGTAAAAACAAATTTTAACATTCATTTATAAAATATTGGGTTTCAAATTATCTCCATCCCTCCCTTCCCCATTAAAAAGGGAAGCAATTAGATATAGTATAAATATGTGTAGTCATGCAAAACATATTTCTATGTTAGTCATGTTGTAAAAGAAAAAAATACCTCCTCCAAAAAACACAAGAAAGAAAAAGAAAGTAAGAAAAGTATGTTTCCATGTGTATTCAGACTCCATAAGTTCTTTTTTTGGAGATGGAGAGTATGTTTTAATCATAAGTCCTTCAGAATTGCCTGGGTTCATATTGCTGAGAATATCTAAGGCACTTACAATTGACCATGTTACAATATTACTGGTAATATTGCTAGTGAAGTAAGCAGGTTCTGCTTACTTCACTAAGCATCAGTTCATGTATGTCTTTCCAGGTTTTTCTGAAATCACTTCACACACATGCATCCCCTCAATTTCCAATTCATTGTCACCACAATAAGAGATTCTGTATTTTTGTTTGTGTTAATTTAGGTCCTTTTTCTTGATTATTCATCCTTTTTTTTTTCAGATAAAGACTAAGTAGCAGTCTTGTTGATTCAAAGGGTATGCGTGGTTTTATATCCCTTTGGACATAGTTACAAATGTCTCTCTAGAATGGTTGAATCGGTCCCCAACTCCACAAACAGCATATTAGTGTCTCAATTTTCCCACATCCTGTCCAACAGTTGTCATTTTATTTTTCTCCTTTTTTAGCCAATCTGATAGGTATGATATAATATCTCAGAATTGTTTTAATCTACAATTCCCAATCATTATATGCCTTTCTTATCAAGTATCACATTGCATTTTTATTTTGGGCCTGCCATGTTGTATTCTTGAATTATGATGCTTATTGTCCACTAAAAGCTTCAGATTCTCCCCACCTTAAAGGCATAAACTACCAATATGTGCCTTCACCATCTTGTACTTTTGAAGATAACTTTTTGAATCTGAATACAGCATACAACATTTGTCCTTATTAAATTTTATCTCAGACCCACATTTAGCTTTTTCAAGGAATTTTTAATCTTGTCTTTGTCATCGAGTATTTATGTCTCCCAGGTTGTGTCATCTACAAGTTTGATAATCATTACATAGGTGCATCCATCCACTATAAAGAATAATGGAAATGATAGAGCCAAGAAATTATCTTTGGGACACTCTAATAGAAACATCACGCTAAGATGACATTGATATTAATGATGATTCTTGGAGTTCTGTCATTAAACCATTTCCATATTAATTTATCTGTGTTTTTATCGATCCCATTCATCTTGGTCTTGTCCTTAGAATAACATGAGATAATTGTCAACTTTTGGACTAAAATCCAAATAAAATATATCTAAAGAATTCATTTGACTTACTACTTTTGTAGCTTTGTAAAAAGTGAAATGGTTTAATATAATGCAGCATGCTCCTGATTAAATCATTCTATGCATTTTAGTGGTTTCTGTATCTTTATCTAAATATTTACTATCTATCTCTGTAATGCTATTACTTAAAGAAAAAGTTAGGCTCACTGGTCTATCATTTTGCCTCCCTCCCTCCCTTCCTTCCTTTCTTCCTTCCTTCCTTCCTTCCTTCCTTCCTTCCTTCCTTCCTTCCTTCCTTCCTTCCTTCCTTCCTTCCTTCCTTCCTTCCATCATTCCTTCCTTCCATCATTCCTTTAGTCCGTCTTTCCTTCATTTCTTTCTTCTTTAGCATTTGATCTCCAATATCTGGGCACTTCTTCTTGCCTCTATCATTATTACAAAAAGCAGAGAAAAGGGTCAGTAATCAAATCCACCAGGTCTTTCATCATCATGGTAGGAAGTTTATCTAACCCTAATTACATGAATGAATCAGTTACATTCCCTTTTCCTCTTATGTTTCAAATCCTTTTTAACATTTTTCTCCTGTGTTTTTTCAAACCAGAAATTATTTGTTGTGGCAAAGAAAATAGACACACAATAAAAAATAAAAAAATTCTGCCTTCTTATTTCCAAAAATTATTGTGCCATCTAATGACAATCAACATTTCTATTCTTTCTTTGACCTTCCTCTTTTCTCTAATACAAAATACATAAAAGCTTTTCATTGTCCTAAGTATTTCTTTTCATCATTGGTTCATTCTGAGCTTTATTTTTTTTAAATCCTAATCCTTATATGATTGTTCCATGCTTTTATATTCATGCTATTAGCATCTTTACTTTTATCTTTATAGTCTTTACTTTTATCTCCTATGTATGTCTTAAAATCTAAATTCTCTGACGAAATTTTGTGCATTAAAATCATAATAACCAAATCAGTCTATCCGTGCACTTATTTTATATGGGACAATATTTGTTACTGTTAATGATTATTTTTCTTTTTCTTTTTTTTTTTGTTGTTGTTTTTTGTGGGGCAATGGGAGGGATAAGTGACTTGCCCAGGGTCATACAGCTAGTAAGTGTTAAATGTCTGAGACCGGATTTGAACTCAGAAACTCCTGAATCCAGGGCCGGTGCTTTATCCACTGTGCCACCTAGCTGCCCTGATTATTTTTCAAAGAACTAATAACCCTCTGATTTGAAGACTGTGTAGAGAAGTAATATTTCTGACCAAAATCCCCTTTCTCCAAAGGGCTCAGAACTTTTCAGGAAACTATTTTCCGTTGACAAGCCTGCCTGATTTCTACTCCATAGAATAATACAATCCTTGTTTCCTTCCCCACCTTTATTTTCAGATCCTTTTATGTAACATCATCCCTGATTAAACTGTAAGCTGCTTGAGAACAAGTACAGCGTTTCTTTTTCTTGTTTGCATCCCCACCACCTAGCATAGGAACTGGCATATGTAGGTGCTTAATAAATGTTTATTAAATTCAGTTGGATACATTTTATATTTCATACTTTATCTCTTACTTTTCTCCATGCATTTTAATGCTTACTCTGTTTTTTCTTTCTTCTGAATACAGTATTCTGTTTTCACTCAATACTTTATAGTATTCTCTATGAGGAGAAAACTATCACCACCATTCCATCATCCCCTTTTGAAATTGGTTATATTTTTTCATCCTGAATGTTGAAAAATTGTAAAAATCTTGGTTTATGGAAGCATTGAATGTTTTGTTGACTTCAATGAAAACTTTCTATGATCCATTCACTAAGGAATAGAAGCAGTGCAACTTTTCCTCTAATTGAATTTTCTCTTTCCAATTCAGGTCACATTGGGAAAAAGTTCACTAAAAACACCTTCTATGAACTGTTTCCTGAAAGTGTGCTTGTATTTTTAAAGATTCTTGTCTCTTTAACCTTTCCATTTACTATTACTTTATGAAGGTAACCATCACTCTCCTATACCTCGTATTCTCTCCACCCCCACAGAAAATGTATTATTTTAAATATAATAGTCTACTCATTTTATCTTGTGAGTTGGGGGAGATATCCTGTTAGTGGGTTCAGGGGTTCCTTTTCGGGTGTGACACTCTTTCCCCACTCCAAAATGCCTTCAGATTTTGAAAGCTATTTTATGATTAAAACCATAAGATAATTAAGAATTAAAAATAAGGTTAATAAGGGTTAATTTTCAGTCCAGTGCAATCACAAATAATCATGAAACTTTAAACTTTGAAAATTACCATACTACAAAACACCAACTCAATCTGAATGTTGACTGTGGCCACAATCCCTATAATAGGAAGTGCAGTACCCTCTCCATCCCTTTGCTTTTTTAACATCTGGAATGATTACTTGCTTTTCCAATTTGTATTTAAAACTCATTGGAACATAGTCTTCAAAGCCTTTCTAGAATATAGCTTTCATTTTGAAAATGGAAAGAGTTTTCTGAGCTTTGGAGAGACAGAGTGATATTTTACTTTCAGGTCAATATGCAACTCTCTGACAGATATCACACTAATGGTGTCAATGCATATTACTTTCCAGCCTCACTACTGTTCCAATGGTGGGTTTCAAATACATACTTAAAAAAATTCACCAACTTTTCCATAATTTACTATAGAACTGTTCATCCAAGAAATGATTTTGCCTTCACTTGTGCAGTATATAAGGCATAGCTACTTTAAATGAAAATCTGTATAAGGGTCTCTCATTTAAACCATTCCAACTTAGTCTTCTCCTGTAAGAAATATTATGTGCCACTCATATCATTTCATATTTAAGTAAGGTGGTACGGGTACAGATCTTTCACAAAGGGCAGAGACTGAACACTTGAAGGGCAATGTATCATATTAAGGAATATTTTGTATCTAACTGGTAATTATTATTTTTAATGAATATTTGTAGTGACTGCAGGAGTAGTAAATGAGGGTGAAATGGGCAAATGACATGAAATCTATGGTTAACAATTACTGACACTTAACAGAAAATATGAAAAAGATATAATTATTAATCTATGCTACTTTCTTCTGCCTTTTATGGATCTCAGCTTCTTCTGTTTTCTTTCTTTGAAAAGGATTTCAGATCAGACTTAGTTTTTCACCTGCAAATAGGAGTCACATTCATCAATCCATAGTGATAGAGGAGAGAGTTTATAGGATAATTTTGTGAAGAAGGAAAAGATGCCCGAATTAATGATAAAAAGTTGGTGTGTTTGTAGTTTTTTTTTTTCTGACTCAAAAAAAGACTTAATATTGAATGAAAAGCATAAATAAATAAACAAACAAGTCAAGGACTAAAAATGAAATTATTAGCCTTTTGCATAACTTAAGTTGTCAGAAATCATTTAGACTGAAGATCATTTTAAAAGAAACATAACAGGGGAAGTTTGCAAAACTATGTGAAAATATATATTAAAGGAAAACTAGAAAGCCCTGGATACTGATTTTATATTGTGATCTTTTAAATGTCAAAAGGAACTGGTGTTTAGTTGGATGATAGAAGGTTTGGAATATGACTTGATTTATACTTGCACTACAGAGTTGCACATTATTTTTTAAGGTCACATTTCACTAAATAGAAACATGTCCATTTAAATTCAAGGATATTCCATTAAAAAGAGCTATTCATTAAAGTAGCATTCAGGTGCAATGCTAGTGTGTGCAAAATTGTACAATAGAAAATCAAAAATCACATTAATGTTGAACAAAAATTGCAGAAGCACCATAATATATCTTTCAACAATCTTAAAATATAAATTATGTACACAACAAACTCTAGAAAGGTACTGCTAAAATTAATCTATATAATACTGAAATTTGTTCATTATTAGAAAAACTACCACATATTGAATGCTTTATTAATATAGTCTCATAATTTGTTAGGTGCTGTAATGACATCATCCCTACATCTTAGAAACCTCAAGTCCGATCCTGTTCTAACCTAGTCCTGTCTCTTACAAATGTGGAATAAATATCTGACACTCTAGCCATAACCTGGTAGGTTACAGCCAATAGGAAAAATAAAGTATAGATGATTTTGTCTATACTTCTTAGCCTAGTTCTTTTCTTACAGATAGGCCTCTGTTGCTTACAACTCTAACAATATGCACTGAAATAAATTTGTTAAATACCTACTTAAGTGGAAAAGTTTGAGAGTTATTTTTCAAAATTTCATTCAGTATTATTCTCCAAAAACAGTAAGTTTTGCCAGAACAGAAAAATACTAGGCAATAGGACTGTCTCTTGGGTCCTGCAATAATGTGAATTTGGGTCTGTGAATAGTCATATTATAAATGGGAAATATGGAAACACTATCTGCTTTAGAAATATTCTCTAATAAACAGCTCTCTGTAGTTTTGAAAGTAATGTTTAGCAGCATTTATATTCACGTGAAAAGGCAGGCAAAATTATCTATAAATTACTGGAGACAATCTTCATATTAAACGTCACTTTACAAACATGTACATATTCACAGTCACAGGCTCAGTTGATATTTTCTGCCCAATTTGTTCCACAATTTTTCAACTTGGAAAAAGCTGAGTAGCATTGAGGGGTAGGTATTAGTTTATGTTTTGTTGTTGAAGATTAGAAGGAAATAGCAATGAATTTTGCCAAGCAGTGTAAATATTGATATTGGAAAGAAAGAAAGGAGTACCATGAAACTTGAAACTTAGTATTTAAGCACCAGACATTGGACAAGCAAGGCTGGATAGTCAGGTAATTTAAGACTGGATATAAAGACAAGTCACACCAAAGGAAAAGCAAAGATAAGTGACTAGTGATTAACCAAACCCCTGTCAGAGGGACCATTTAAGATTACCTGAGGCCTGAAGGAACAAAAAAACACAAAAACCATTAACATTTCAGCTTCCATTTATAGAGTGATTAAATACTTTGCTTTGTTGTATATGTGAAAGAATGAGCTGACTTTGACTTACTAAATGAATATATCTCGTAGGAAAAATATCAGGAAAATGCTATAATTTGCGAAAATACCAAAAAATGACCCACATGACCAAGCATTTTTGTATCACCCATGACTGATTTCTTGCAATGAAAATATTGTAGTGAGTGATGTTTAGACTTTAGAAACAGTATTAAGTAATTAACATTACTAAGTACTATTTCTAAATGATGAGTTCTTATAGATCATGCAAATATGTTCATTTCAAGACTTCTATATTCATTCCTTCTCTACCGAATTCATTCATATTGTATTTGTTTTACAGACAAATGTAAGGGCTAAAAGTCTAGCTATACTGTCTAAAATATCTGAGTGGTTGCCAATAAATTATAAGCTTTAGCAAGAGTTAGACTTTTAAGCATTTATTAAGGAGAATAAGAATTTTGTAAAGAGAGAGAGAAAGGCCTAGATTGAGGCCTTTCTATCTATTAAAGGGAGAGAACATTCCTAGCTCCGTTCTCCACCAGATTCCACGGGAAAGAGAGAGAGTCAGAGGACCAGCCTCCCCTTTCTTCCCCTCACAAGCAAACATCACTTCCTGACGCCAAAAAAAAACATGCATGGTCTTGACTTCAGAGACCTTCTCCTCATGGTAGAGCTTTCCTACAGTAAGTCTCCAGCAGGTGGCATCATTCCAATCAATACACAAATTAGTCTAATATTTCACCAGTTCCTGACTCCAACCCAGTGCGTGAGACATGGGTATGATAAATGTTTATATCAATATATGGAGGGAATCTCTTTAAGACTTTTATTGAAAAGTTCAATTTTAATGACATTTTACATTTAGAGGTATGAAAAATATAAGTGATATACTTGGGGAACATCCTAGCCATTTAGAGGGGACAACATTGACATATAATATTTGAACATGTACATAACTATTCACATTTGTGAAATATGTATATATAGGTACATAAAATGTTATGTATATGCAACCCATTTAACAAGTGTGACATTCATGAATGCATATGTATAATATACATATACTATATATAGTGCATAAACCATGTCTTCACTTATATATATTTACACAAAAGATATGTCCACATACATACATATAAACATACACACACATATATATTCTGGTTGTCATTTCTATAGATCATATTTTTAAATTTAAAAAATATATTAAATGTTACATACTCATAAAAACTGTATTTTAAAATGTCCCTCACATGCATGCATACATCTTGTCCATTTGAGAAAGAAGTTAGTTCAATACATGTCTATTTAGAATTAGAAACAATAGAATAGCAGAGAAAATTAAATTCCTATTAAATATAGAAATTATTTTGAATATGTACATACATATATACATGCATATACACAGATATGCATAGATGTGGTTCTGTACTACACATGATTTTATCAGTATAAGGTATTCTCAGTGTAGAAAATTTGTCAGATAATTTTCTGATATACTGAGTTGTGATTTGTCAGTGATCACAGAATCAGCATTTGTGAGAGTAAGGACTAGAATCTATTTCTTCCTTCATCTAAAGGTTGCCCTAAGAAAACTATGAAGCCACACTTTCTCTTATGAAGAATATTTAAGACTTGTGAGTGAGATTTTCCCCATCCCTTAGTTATAAGAGATTTAACATAGTTATAATTGATTTGATTAAGATAATAATCAATATATTAACTAAAATTGTGATTTATTCTATTTAATATAGATTACATAAGGTCAAAAGGTTAAGTCTTTTCTCATATTTCCTAATTTTCCAATGTCAAGCATTAGGTAATATCACAAGATCAAGTAGTCAGCAATGCTATATTTTAATAATCATGAGTGACATACTTTTCTATTGTTAAGGGCTAAAATTCTAGCTAAACTGTCTAAAATATCTAATGAGTGGTTGCCAATAAATTATAAGCTTTAGCAAGAGTTAGACTTTTAGGCATTTATTAAGGAGAATAAGAATTTGGTAAAGAGAGAAAAAGGCCTAGATTCCTATCTATTAAAGGGAGAGTACATTTCTAGCTCCTCTCTCCACCAGAGTCCAAAGGCAAGAGAGCGAGACAGAGCACTAGTCTCTTCCTTCTTCCTCCCACTAGCTCACGTCACTTCCTGACACCAAAGAAAAGACTCCTGGTCTTGCCCTCAAAGACCTTCGCTTCATGGGCGGAACTCTTCTACAGTAAGTCTCCAGCAGGTGGCGTCATTCCAATCGTTACACTATAAAGAGTTCACGTTGCTGACCAGTGGCCTGACAATGACCCAAGCTATTGTTATCATAATGCTGTCATTTATAGTCATTTAGGTAGTTCCTCATATTGCCTAAGAATATGTTTTAATTTTAGAAGTGTAACTAATGATATAATACTGTACAAGTGTAACTTTGGAAGGGTATATAAACCCATGGATTGTGTAATTCTGGGTCTTTCAGGCCCAATGCCTGGATGACCGGATATATTGGGAGGCTAAAACCCTCTCAATAAACCTATTGGCTTTGTTGGGGGACTAACCCTCTCTCAATAAACCTATTTGCTTCAGCCTGGAAACTTTGTTGTTTTTGTTCTTCCGTCGGACTTAAAAATTTTTTCCGACAGACTCAAGAATTAACCAAAATTTTTTTTGTATTTCTGTATTTACATCAGATTACAGTAGGTACATGCCATATTTAGGTGTATTTTATATTGATGTATATTAAAAAGGTAAAATTGTGTTTCTGGGGAAAAATAATTCTTTGATATTATCTGAAACATACAGCTGAATGTTGAGAAATAGAAAGAAATATATATTCTCCCCAAATTCCCTCATGTACACTGAACATTTGACTCATAAGAATGAATGTTGTTATTTTCCCTGGCTAAAATTCTTTAAATCTATAAAGTAGCATAAAATTGTATTTTCCCCCATTCTAATGGCTCTGTGAGATAGAGAGTATAACTTTTGCCATACTGATTTTAGAGAAGATGAATTTAAGTCTGTAGAGATTAAATGACACACACCTAAATACTATAGTTAAGTTTTAGAACTAGTGTATGAACTCAGGAACTCTATTTCAAGTGCTTTTACAATTAAAGCATCTTTGAATAATTATTTCCTTCCATATTAAGAAAAAGCACATTATTTAATACCTACAGTCCATAGATAAGGCAAAACAATACACATTATAACTTAGCACTCAGTAATTTTTGGAACCTTGCTAAGTGTTGCAGATACAAATGCAAACAAAATGGGAGGTAGCCTCTGACCACAAGAATCTGATATTCTAATGGAGTAAGAAAGACAAAGGGAGCTGGAAATTGGGGGATGTGAGTGGCAGGAACTCAGGGCATGATTTCAGTCTGTGAAGTCTGAAGACAAGGCAGGAAGGGAATGAAAATTGTTTGGCCTGGGATCCTCTCCAAATAGAAATCCCTAGACTATCATAATATTCTTCAAGATAGGGAACATAATAATAAAGGGATGGGTTGGATAGTGAAGGCTGGAAGTACACATGAATGTTGCAAAAGTGAGAAGGTCCTGAGGGAAGTTCTGGAGGTAGATGGCAGCTGAAATCTGTTTCTTTTTTTCTTTTCATTTCTTTTTTATCTTTCTTTCTTTTTCTTTTTTCCAACAAACATTGATTTTTTCCAGTTACATGTAAGGGTAGCTTTCAACATTGATTTTCATAAGATTTAGAGTTCAAAATTTTTCTCCCTCCCTCTCTCCCTTTCCTACCCACTCCACAAGGCAGCAACCAAGCTTGTATAGGTTATATATGTTCAATCCGCAAGCACTCTTTTTATCAATTCTTTCTATGGGAGTTGATAGTATGCTTCATCCTTAGTCACTTGGGATTGTCTTGGATCATTGTATTGCTGAGAATAGTTGTCATTCACAATTGTTCATCAAACAATACTACTGTCACTAAGCACAATATCCTCCCAGTTCTCCTCATTTCACTATATATCAGTTCATATGAGTCTTTGCAGGTTTTTCTGAAATAATCCTGTTTGTTATTTCCTAGAGCACAATACCATTCCACTACAATATATACCACCACAGCTTCTTCAGTCATTCCTCAATTGATGTACATTCCCATCGTTCCCAATTCATAGCCACCATAAAGAATTTCTATAAATATTTTTTGTGTAATTTTCCCATTTTTCTATTTTTCATGATTACTATTGTTAACTGTTTCCTTCCATCCTATTCCATTTCCCACAATATTTACTCTAATATCAATCTTCTTTCACCCTATCCCTCTTCAATAGGGATTTGCTTCTGTCTATCCCCTCCCCCAAAAGGTCCTCCTTTCTTTTGCCCCTCACACTTTAATCCCTTCTCTTCTATTTTCCTGAAGGATTAGATAGATTACTCCACCCAGTTGTGTGTGTGTATGTTTTTCCCTCCTTGAGCCAATTCTAATGAGATTAAGAACTCTGAGCCAATTCTGATGAGTGTTACACTCATTTAGTGCCCATATTAAATAGATTACTCCACTTAATTGGATGTGTATGTTAATCCCTCCTTGAGGACACATGGATGAGATTAAGGTCTTTGAGACTATTCTGATTAGTGTAAAGTTCATTTACTGCCTTGCTCCTTCCCCATCTCTTCCTCAACTCCATAAGCCCTTTCCTTATTCCTTCATGTGAAATTTTACCCAATGCCAACTCTTCTCTTCCCCATCCCCCAGTGCATTCCTCTCATGCCTTAAGTTTACACTCTAATGTCATCATATGGCAGCGAGGTGACACAGTGGACAAAGCATCCACCCTGGATCCATTGGGACCCCAGCCACAACCACCCCAGGCACAAGAGAGTCACCCACTGCATGACTGCAGGTATGTCCCCCAACTCCAATGTTTTATGGTTCCCTAGGATCATGTATTTGAAAGTCAAATTTGCCATACAGTTCAGGTCTTTTCATCACAAATACCGAAAGTTCTCTTTTTCATTGAAGTCCCATTTTTATCTATGAAAGATTATACACAGTTGTACTGGATAACTGATTCTTGGTTGTAATCCCAATTCCTTTGCCCTCTGGAATATCATATCTCATGCCCTCGGGTCCTTTAATATAGAAGCTGCTACATCTTCTGCTATCCTGACTGGGGCTCCACAGTACTTGAATTCTCTCTTTTTGGCAGTTTGCAATATTTTCTCCTTGACCTGGGAGCTCTGGAATTTGGCTATAATATTCCTGGGAGTTTTCCTTTTGGGATCTCTTTCAGGAGGTGATTGATGAATTCTTTCAATTTCTATTTTACCTTCTGCTTCTAGAATATCAGGCAGTTTTCCCTAACAATTCCTTGGAAGATGATATCTGGGGCAGTTAGGTGGCACAGTGGATAGAGCACCAGCCCTGGAGTCAGGAGTACCTGAGTTCAAATCTGGCCTCAGACACTTTACACACTTACTAGCTGTGTGACCCTGAGCAAGTCACTTAACCCCAATTGCCTCACCAAAAAAAAAAAAAAAAAAGATGATATCTAAGCTCTTTACTTGTTCATGGTTTTCAGGTAGACCAATAATTTTTGAATTGTCTCTCCTGGCTCTAATTTCCAGGTCAGCAGTTTTTCCAAGAAGATATTTGACATTACCCTCTATTTTTTATGCATTTGTATTTGCTTTATTGTGTCTTGGTTTCTCATAAAGTAATTGGATTCCATTTGTTCAATACTAATTCTTAGGCAATTATTTTCTTTAAAGAACTTTTTCATTTGGCTTTTCAAGCTGTTGACTTTTTTGTCATGTCTTTCCTGCATCACCCTCATTTCTCTTTCCATTTTTTCCTTTACATCTCTGACTTTATCTTCAAAGTCCTTTGTGAACTCCTCTATGGCCTGAGAACAATCCATATTTTTTCTTAGAAGCTTTAAAAATAGGGGCCCTGATATTGAGATCTTCCTCTGAGTGTGCACCTTGAACTTCCTTGTCACTAAAGAAATGTTCTATGGTCCTTACCTTTCTCTGTCTGTTCATCTGGCCTTTCTTTTATTTGACTTTTAGCTCCTTAAAGTGGGTCACTGTTTCCATGCTGCAGCATCACAAACTTCAGAAGAAGGTTCTTCACTCACCTGGCCTGTTCTTTGGTCCATAGATGACCCCAGACCAACTTGCTAATCAACCAGCTTTGTGTGATGTGGTTGTCAGCTCTGATGAGCCTGTTCTCCTCTCACACTTGGGCCACTGCTATTCAAGCTTACTTCTTAGTTTCCAGCAGGGGTGAAACACCCAAGTTTTGCCTTAGCACCAGCAGAGAGCCCTGTGATCTCCAACCTGCCAAGCTCTCACCCCTCTCACCAGATTGTGATCTTAGTTCCAGATGACACTGGCACTGCAGGTGATTTAGAGGCTCTGAATCAGCTTTGTCTGATTCTCTTTGTCTAGTGAGGCCTTCCTGGAACTGGATCTGTGTCAGGGTCGACTGTGGGGTTGGGCTCTACTCATTTCTTAGCAAAGTAGCTCCCTACTTCTGAACTTCCAAGCCATCCTTGGTTGGAATATTATCTCACCAAATTCTTCTGTCGATTTTGCTGCTTCAGGAATTGTCCTATGCCATTATTTGGTTGTGATTTAAGTGATTATGTAGTGAGTTTGAGAGTGTACTGCCTTTCCTTTGCCTTATTGGCTCTGTCCCAGAAGTCTGCCCTGAAATATATTTCTTGAAAAAAATTATTAGGTACTATGGGAGATTTTTTCTATCTCTCTTTCTAACCTTACAATCTATTTTTCCATACTTAATAGAAAAATGTTAAACTTTTTCATTAAATAGACCATATTGAAAAATATAGAAAAACTAAAATCAACACATAATAATAGATAAGTTTTTAAAACTCATGAAAAACAAATTATTCTCAAGGTATATTAATATCATTTAAAGTTAAAATGAAAGGTTAAAAGAAATAAAGAAAACAAAAATAGTATTTTTTTCCAGGGGTTGTGGTTTTAAAGTTTGTTACTGCTTACTGCCATGGATAAAATTAAAATATATATATATTACAGTTGGAGAAATGCTACAAATGAAGAAATGAATTAATAGTATTTTAATAAGAGCTTACTAGTTGCAAAATATGGTGCCAGGAGCTGGAGTAACAAATGAAAAAGGAAGACTAACCCTGCTCTCAGAAGATTAATATTTTTAAAAGGAAGACAATAAATATGGAAGATTTTCAGCTATAAGTCAAATAGCAAAGTATCATAGTCCTTAGGGCAGGAGCGTAGCTGCCATTAATTCTGTTATTTCCTCTTTTTTAATTCCATTCTCACTATTAAAATATCAGTTTCTGGGGTTAAACCATTTCACAGTGCCAAAGATTTTCATATCTACATCTTTCTTTTCTGTATTTTCAGTAGTTGTGGCTATAACATAAGTAGGAGGAGTTATCAGGCTCCATTTCCACAGAGAATTCACACTATGTTGGCCATGAGATCTAGGTTAAAAACAGGAACAATGGTCTTAGAGGACTTATTACTCCCATGGGTCCTATATCCATCTATTTGTGACATATGGTCATCTGCATATCATTAGATATGGGGGAAAAGGTGGGTCTCCTTTCCACAATGATATTCCCCCATAATTATGGTTATGAGTGATAAAATGAAAGCAAGTTTGCTGGTCTAGAGAGCACTATTATTTCCAAGCTTCTTAGTTTTATCCTTTGAGGTCTATTGTGAAATGGTAGTTAATGAGGTGGCAATGAATTGAATTGCTTGGACTATGTCTCCCATTCTCCCCTCAGGGTATCTTCCTTCCTCAGACAAGCAGACAAGTGTGCTTGCCTTCCTTATGGGTTTTGGTTAGTTGATGATTGGTGTGGATTGCTGGCTGCCTTTTCCATTGAAGTTGTTTCCCTGGACAATGACCATGAGGACCAGGCTAGAAGTAAGCCCAATGGTATGGGTGTTATTGCCACTCCTAAGACTCTTGTAACCATTTGAATATTAATGACAGTTGGTTAAGAACTACTGCTTGTAGTGTTGAGGAAGGTGTGACCCTTTTCTGCAATGTTATATATACACATGAATATGTATCTGTATATACACATATGTATCTATTTCTATCTCTATATCTCTATCATCTCTATCTCTGTCTCTATCTCTATTTATGTCTGATGTCTATACCTATACCTCTGTCTCTATCTCTATCTACATCTACATCTATATCTATGTCTATGCATTCACACAGACATATATAACCATGTCTGTGTGTATAAACAGAGACACATATATACATACATATACATGTATACATGTATGTATATATAGATACAAACATATCTACACACACAAACATACATACAGGGGGAGGGGGAGGAGAGAGGGAGAGAGAAGAGAAGAGAATCTTAAAACAGGCAAGACCTAATTTTAAGGAGTACATTCAACTTCTACTTAAATTGATGGTGCCTATAATAGCTTCCTTGATGTATATTCTGTCCTTTAATCAAAACTTCATATGATATAGCCATCACTATCTTACAAAATAATCTATTCCATTTTTTACAGTTCTAACAGTTAGTACACATATCTCTGATGTTGGTCCAATAGATATCTTCCTCTTTACAGTTTCTAAATATGTCATTTCTGTTATCTGAATCATTACAAAAGAGGAGTAAAGTAAACTAGTATATGAATTTTATCTTTTAAGACAAATCCTTAAGCATTTCTTACATTGTAAAAAAAAAAAAAAAAAAGATGGGGCAGTTAGGTAGCACAGTGGATAGACCACCAGGCCTGGAGTCAGGAGGAGCTGAGTTCAAATTCGGCTTCAGACACTTAGAAACTTGACACTTATTAGCTGTGTGACCTTGGGCAAGTCACTTAACCCTTGTGAGATTTAAAATTGGATATTAGATCATAAATCTCCCCTACTTAACCCTTCCCTTAATTTATCTCCCAGACTAGTAAATGGAAGAAGCTTCTGGTTTTCTAGATAGAGCCTTTATTGTATATAAGGTGTTGTTGATTAGAAGGATAGGAAAATAGAAATACAGTACAAATCGTCTTAAATCTAGGCTTAGTCTATATTCCTTATAAAAACTCACCAAACCGATTTAGGCCACCTTTGGAGTGAGTCAGACCGTCTGTGCCGCGCCGCCAGGAGTCCCGCCAAGCCGGCAAAAAAGCCTACTCCCGTACTCTCCACCCCGGAAGTCAAAAAACCCGGCAGGCAGTCTGACATGCGCAGCAGGCGGACTGTACCCGGCAGGCAGTCTGACATGTGCAGCAGGCGGACTGTTCATCTCCTCCCCAAAAGGGTGGTCCTTGAAAAACTGGCGTCTTTCAGTTATCCTAACCGACTGTTAAAAACTTTCATATTTTACCACACCCTCATTGCCCAACCAAAAAGAGAGAGAGAGAGAGAGAGAGAGAGAGAGAGAGAGAGAGAGGTCCTATCAATCAATTAAATAACAAGCATTAATTAAATACTTTGTCTTCATGGCACTGTATTAGTGTCTGTGGATACAAAGTCGGCGATGATTAAATCCATGCCGCTAAGCAGTTTCTATTCTATTAGGGCAAAATCATTTTCATATTTAGGTAGAAACAAAATAAATGCAAAGTACATTTTGGAGAAGACACTAGTAGCAAAATAACCTCTGTGCATTGAAAGTAATATGGATATAGAATAAAGAATTCAACAAAAATGGCTGTACAGTATATCACTTATCCTGCTATATATAATTCTATGTGATTTAGGACAAGTTATCTGAGATATCAGAATATCTTGAACACCACATATGCCCATATAACTAAGAAATAGAAATTTCTTGCTGTGGGAAATTGAGTCATTCTTGATGCTAAAGGAAAATGGGCAAAGGTATTAGAACCAAGCTAACAAGTATAAAAAACTTGAGTTAAATTGTTTCTAATTATGCAAAAAAAATTATGTCTCCTGAAAGGGAAAAGAGAGGATGTATGTGTATATGTGTAAGTATATGCATGCATATATACACATATGTATGCAGTGGGCATCTATGTATACATGCATGTATACATGTATGCATATGTATAACACTTGCTTATGTGCATGTGTGTGAATATATACATGTGTGTGCATATTTGCTATGTGTGTGTAATTATACAAACTATTTGTTATGTTTATATGCATACACATATGCGTATATATATAACATGCATATATGTGTATGTATATAACACATATTTAATTACGTATATTTTAATTTGTCAGCCACACCAGTGCAATATAAAGTGGGCAAAAGCATTTATGATAATTTGTTAAAATATTTAATTGAATTCATATTACAAAATATTATATGCCCCAGGAGAATTATTTGATTGAGAATTATTGAGAATTATTGATTGGAGGAAATGGATAAGCACTACACAAAGTGAAGAAACATGGATGGATCACAAACTTAATTGGTATTAGAAGTTAACCACATTAATGAGATTCCCAAATCCAAACATACTGGATTTATAAGACAATAATATCAATTGCATTGGCTGCAATAATATGACACCATTAAAAAAAAAATCACTGAATCTCAGAATTGGTAGGTCCTTTGAGGGTCATCTCTGTTGAACAAAACACCTCTATTTACAACACCTGATATTTTTTCTCAAATATTATGCCATATTAAATAATGAAAGACTTCATTCCAAAGAAACTTATAAAAATTGAAAAGAAATATTTCAGATCAAAGTGAGAACTATAACATAAGTTTACATATTAACAACATTGTAAAGACTATGCTACCAGAAAGACTTGAGAGAACTTGTCAATTCAATAACCAACCTCAATACCATAGTATGAGAATGAAATTTGCTACCCTTCTCTTGACAGAAGGATGAGGGTATAGAATGAAAAATATATTTTTGTACATGGCCAATGTGGAATTGTGTTTGCTTGACTTTGCATATTCATTATAAGGGTGTTTTTTTTCTTTTCCATTTTTAGATGAGGCAGTTGATGATACATCAAAATTAAGTAAAGAAGACAATCAGTTTTAAAATTCTGTTAGCCATTCAATCTTATTTTTCACTTGAGGTGATAGGCACCAGCAGACAGAAGATGAGAATACATTTAAGGGATAGATAGAGCATGAAGAAGAAATGAGAATTTTTTTTCTCAAGGGACAAAGGAGATTAGCCTGGGTAGAGCAAAAGGCATATACAATGGGGCAACAAAACATCAGGACAGGGCATCAGATAAATGGCTCAGGGGATAAAACACTGACTCTGGATTCAGGAGGACCTGAGTTCAAATCTGACCTCAAACACTTGACACTTACTAGCTGTGTGACTCTGGGGAAGTAACTTAGCCCTCATTGCCCCTCAAAAAAGCAAACAACCAAACAAAAAACATTAGGACAGGGCAGGGTAAGGAAATTTGGGGCTGGTAGTTTTGCCAGTCTACTAGGCTCAAGATATATCATTTAATTCAATAAACAATAGTCTGTCAACCTATTAAAATAAAAATGACACATGAAGCTCAGTGGTACAGTGAACATTACAGCTATTATAATAGGAAAAGTATTGGAATCTTTCTATCAAGAACATTTTAAAAGAGCTGGTTTAGAATTTGTCATCTTCCTCTTATTACCTATCTGACTTTAGGTAGGTAGGTCACTTAACAGACCTGGGACTTCATTTCCACATTTTTTTAAATTGTGGACAGAGTTGGCATTCATTAAATGATGTCTGTTTCCTTCCAATTCTGAAATTCCATATTCAATTTTTGATTAAACGTTTGGTTATATTATCATTTTCATGCTACTCAGGTTAAAAGCTTATAGACCTAAAACTCCAGGGCTTATTCACTAATAAATAAATTATGGAAAATGATCTTGATGTAAGGTATTAAATATATTCAGCTGGTTCTTTAAAAAGAAGTTTCTCTTAATAGTCAAGATGATCCCTGGAGCATGAGGAGAGTTTTTATTTTATAATTCAAAGCAAGTATGCTATCAAGAGTTGTAAAGCTCTTGACCAAACATGGTTCAACCATGATAGTTTTTAATGAAACTTGCGTTTATAGTACTCTCCAGAGAGAGGAGATGATGGATCTTTAACCTTTTACAAAGGTATACATATAGTATTTAATCACAATGCTGGTTTAATGTATTCTTTTCTTTCTAGAGACTGATATCTTTCTCGTTTTTCCATTTAAAAAAAACCAATACCCTTATAGTTCTTAATTTCCCTTTTCCTCCACTGAAACAAAAAAAAAAAGGTGTAATTTAAATAACCTTATTTTGTTCTAAAGTTTTTTTTTTCTTGCGGCTTTTAATTAATTAATATGTCAAACCAATTATGAGGACATATATCTTACCGATCATCATTATTTTTATGGACTTATAATTTAATCTTCCTGTCATTATATCTTCCTATCTCTTTGTAAAATTGTGTGAGAGAGGAAGAAGAGGAAGAGGAGGAAAAGGAGGAGGAGGAGGAAGAGGAAGAAGAAGAAGAAGAAGAAGAAGAAGAAGAAGAAGAAGAAGAAGAAGAAGAAGAAGAAGAAGAAGAAGGAGGAGGAGGAGAAGGAGGAGAAGGAGGAGAAGGAGGAGAAGGAGGAGAAGGAGGAGAAGGAGGAGAAGGAGGAGAAGGAGAAGGAGAAGGAGAAGGAGAAGGAGAAGGAGAAGGAGAAGGAGAAGGAGAAGGAGAAGGAGAAGGAGAAGGAGAAGAAGGAGGAGGAGGAGGAAGAGGAGGAGAAGAAGAAGGAGGAGAAGGAGGACAAGAAGCAGCTGAAGATGTGAAGGTGGAAGGAAGGAAGGAGGAAGAAAAAAAGAAGAAAGGAAGGTATAAGGAAAAAAAGGAAGGAAGTAAAAAGGAAGGAGAGAAGAGAAAGGAACAAAGAAAGAAAAGGAGTTGAAGGAAGAGAAGGAAAAAAAGAAGGAAATGGAGGAGGTCAAGGATAAGGAGGGAGGGAGGAGGGAGGAAGTAGATAAGAGGTAAAGAGGGAGAAGAGAAAGAAAGCAGAGAAAAGTATATTATTTTTTTCTTAATGCAGTTTTCAGACTTCTCTAAAGTTTTAGAAAGTTCAACAATGCCATCTAGAGGCAAAATGAATTAAATGTTGTAATCTTAGCTTTATTTTTGTTTTCTGTCTTTTTTTTTCTTCTCTATTTCTGCCTCTACTCGGAGTGCTGCACAATTATAGGTGTTAACCAAAATATTCACAAATTTAATTCTGCTTTGATAAGAACTCTATAGTGAAGCTTTTCAACAATGAACAAGAAATATTTTAGCACCTAGTATATTATTTTATATCATGGTTTCAATAATTCCCAAGGTCCAGTTAGGTATGAGCTCCCAAAATGTAAAAGAATATGTAGGTAAAACTATTTTCTATACTCCATCCTACCCCCTGCTCCCCAAACTCTTTAGGATGCTGAATTATTTTATAACTATATTTCAAGATAAACTTCCAAATATTTTTGGTGGATCCAGGAGTCAGACGCTAAATTTAGTACATAGTTGAATTTAATATCTTTCCAGGAAATAACAAGAAAAAGGAAAAATGAGAAGATATATCACTGTAGGGTTGAGAGTTCAATGGACGAAAAAGCCTTTGAAGGACTATAAAAGGTCTTTGAAGGTTCTTTTGGAAAATTTCAACAAGAAATATAATCACATCTCCTCAAGATCCTGGGTTATGTAACAGGTAAGTAAAATACTGAGTAGTCATCTGCCCTTCTCTCTATAGATCCAAATAGAACCCAACATCCAGTCTTTTCTCCCTTTGGAGCTCAAAATCTATCCTGGAGCCAGTTAATAAGCCCCCAGGAGTCTTTCTATTAATACCTCCACTGAGCAGAATTGTATACTACAATGAACTTCTTTTCATTATCATGTAGGGTAAATATTTAGTTTATTGAAATATATTTAGTTTCATTTATTCTCTCTTCATTCATTTTCTACACATATATGTATTCCATTATCAGGTTCCACATTTAAATGTAAATTTCTTGAAAGGATGATTTTTCCTATGTATTTTTATCCTATATACCTAGCAGTATGTCTGGCATGAAATAGGGTTTTAACAGATGAAGGATTGATATGCATGGCCAGCATGTCAATTTATATAAGTTAATGTAAGATTACATAAGAAATCCCATGCACATTGATGGAATTACCAAGGTTACATGAAAATCCATCAACTGAAATTTGTTAAAGCCTTATTCAACAGAACTCCAGAAGGCATGAAGTTATACCTGTGGAATAATTTATACTAATAACATATTTAACTAAATAGCTATTTGGGATATTTACAAAATAGAGTGTGAGCTAAAAACAAAGTGACTAGTAAAATTATGTATCTACAAACCACATCATATTACAAAAATTGTAGCCAACATGGTAAAGAAAATTCAGGTAATCTGCTAAGCTCTTCCAAAATCACCCCCAAAGACCTTTAAATAATGCCTTAAAAGATATTCTAGAACAGCAGAACCCACAGACTGAATGAAATAATTTTCTAGCCCAAAACGACTTAGAGGGTAGGTGTGAAAGGTCTGTTGCATTAGTGTAAGAATGCAGAGTAAACCAGTATAGGCTGAGCCAAAGCATACAAGCAATAGGCCTTGAAGGCAATTTAATCAGTGGAAGCAGTGTAATTTCCAGACCATTCAACCCAGAGATAGTACAGGAGTCAGACAACTATTCAGAAGAAAATTACAGGGGGCCCTTTGCTAGCACCAGGAGCAGAACTTTTTAGTATTGTCCATGTTTGAATCAGGGTCACAGTCCTGGGTCTCAGTCCCAAGGCAAGGATCAGCACTAGCACACCAGAGCTTGTGGCCATAAGGGAGCTGGGAACCTGGACACAGTTCGATGGTGGAAAAAGAGTGCTTATAGTTGCTCACAGATGAAAGGATAAACCAGGAGCGTAGTAAACACACATCTCCCTTGATCATACCACTCTGGAAGAACTGAAAAATATTTTGTCCCCAGAATAATCTATTAAAACATCTGCACAAAAAAAACAAAAAAACAAAAGCTTCAGAAAATGCCCCTTCCATTCCATTTACACTATTCTACCTTCCTCTTTTGTTTTCTTCTAATGCAGTACTCCTTTTCATCTAATCATATTCAACTCATACCTTCTGTCTATGTTTAGGCCTTCTAAATCCCCTAATGATGACAAGTCACAGGTAGGTGGTGTAGTGGATAAAGCACCAGCCCTGGATTCAGGAGGAACTGAGTTCAAATCCACTTTCAGACACTTGACATTTACTAGCTGTGTAACCCTGGACAAATCATTTAATGCTCATTGCCCCACGGAAAAAATGCAAGAAATAGACTGGAAAAAATGATTAAACAGCAAAAAATGTTCCTGATTATAGAAAGTTACTATGATGAAAACTTTTGGGAGAGTTGATTTAAGAATTGGTGGACTGCCTCAAAGTCATGATCCAAAAAAAGGGCCTAAACATCATCTTTCAAGAAAATTTCAAAGAAAACTCTCCTGATATACTAGAAACAGAGGGCAAAATAAAAATTGAAAGCATCCACTGATCACTTCCTGAAAGAGAAACCAAAATTAACCCACCCAGAATTGTTAAAGCTAAGTTTCAGAGCTCTCAGATGAAGGAAAAAATGTTGCAGACAACCAAAAAAAGATCACATTCAGGATAGTACAAGATTTAGTAGCTTCTACACTAAAGTATTAAAGCACTTGACAATGATATTCCAGAAGGTAAAAAAGCTAGGGTTACAAACAAGAATCATAGCAAAACTGAATAAAATTTGTCAGGTAGGGAAATGGAGATTCAATGAAATTGAAAACTTTCAAGTATTCCTAATGAAAATACCTGAGCTAAATTGAAAATTTGACTTACAAACACAAAACTAAAGAAAAACATTTAAAAAAGTAAACAGGGGGGCAACTAGGTAGCACAGTAGATAAAGCACTGACCCTGGATTCAGGAGGACTGGAATTCAAATCCTGTCTCAGACACTTGACACTTACTAGCTGTGTGACCCTGGGCAAGTCACTTAACCCTCATTGACCCACACACACACGCAAAAAAAAGTAAACTGGAAAGAGAAATTATAAGCTATTCAATAAGATTAAATCATTTACATTCTTACCTGGGAAAAATATATTTGTAATTCCTAAAAATTTTGTCATCATTAGGGGATTTAGAAGGCCTAAACATAGACAGAAGGTATGAGTTGAATATGATTAGATGAAAAGGAGTACTGCATTAGAAGAAAACAAAAGAGGAAGGTAGAATAGTGTAAATTATCTTACATAAAGTAGACATTGAGGTGATTTAACAGTGAAGGGTGAGATGAAGTACCTGCAGATAAGCTCATGAATCTACCCTAATCAGAATAGGCTCAAGGAGGGAATGACATACACAATCACACAAATGTAACATACTACACAGGAAACAAGGAGGGGCAGGGAATACAAAAAGGGGTGTGTTATGTAAGGGAGGGCAGATTAGGGGACATAAAAGTCAGAAGCAAACCACTTGATAATGGACAAGGTGAAAGGAAAGAGAGAATAGGAAAATCAGGGCTAAATAAGAAGGAAGAAAACATAATAATCATATCTGTAGGGGAAATTGGAATGTGTTTCTCTGATAAATGACCTTATTTTTCAAATATATAAAGAATGGAGTCAAATGTATAGAAATAATAACCACTCCTCAAGTGATAGTCAATGGATATGAGCAGGCAGTTTTTAGAAGAAGTAAAGTTATCTATATTCATATAAAATGTTCTAAGTCACTACTGATTATAGAAATGCAAATTAAAGAACTCTGAGGTATTATCCCATACCAATCAGATTTGCTAATATGATAGAAAAGAAAAATGACAAATATTGAAAAGAAAGTGCGGAAAATCAGTCACTAACACATTGTTGGTGAAACAGTACACTAATTCAACCATTCTGGAGAGAAATTTGGAACTATGCGCAAAGAGCTACAACACCATGGATAACTTTCTATCTAGTAATACCTCTAATAGATCTATCCCAAAGAGATTTTGAAAAAGTAAATGGACTTGAGAGGCAACTAGGTGGTGCAGTAGCTAAAGCACTGACATTTGATTCAGGAGTCAGGAGTCCCTGAGTTCAAATCTGGGTTCAGACATTTGACACTTACTAGCTTTGTGACCCTGGGTAAGTCACTTAACCCTCATTGCCCACAAAAATAAAAGGAAAGGGATTTAAATGTACAAAAATATTTATATTATCTCTTTTGTTCGTGAAAAAAGAAATGGAAATTGAGGTGATGCTCATCAATTGGGGAAATTCTGTACAAGTAATTGTATATGATTGTTATGGAATATTATTGTGTTATAAAAAATAATGAGCAATATGCTCTCAGAAAAATCCTGGAAAGTCTTACAGGAAAAAATGCCAAGTAAAAGGAGTAGAACCAGGAGAACAGATGTGTACAGTAAGAATAATTTTGTATAATGATGAATTATGAATAACATAGTTATTCTCAGCAATATAATGATCCAAGACAATTCTGAAAGATTTGATGAGGAATGCTAGGCATCTCAAAAGAAAAAAACTGATATATTCTGAGGACAGATCAAAGTATGTTTTTTTTTTAAACTTTACTTTTAAGGGTTTGTATTGTCTGCGTTGTTTTTTGTTTCTTGGGGGTTTTTTTTGGTTTTTTTTTTTTTGCAATATAATTAATAATAAATATCATTTACATGAGTGCAAACCCTGTTTTATAACCTACATTTAGAAGCTTGCATTCTCATGGTGTTGGTGAGGGAATGAAGGGAAGAAGAGAATTTGGAACTCAATTTTTTTTTTTTTTAGTCAGGCAATTGGGGTTAAGTGACTTGCCCAGGGTCACACAGCTAGTAAGTGTTAAGTGTCTGAGGCCAGATTTGAACTCAGGTACTCCTGAATCCAGGGCCGGTGCTCTATCCTCTGTGCCACCTAGCTGCCCCAGAACTCAATTTTTTAAAATAAATGTTAAAATTGATTTTATATGTTATTAGGAGAAATATTTTAAATTTCCTATTTCCTTATTTCCACTTCTGTAGCAACTATGCTACTAGACAATTGTAATAAAGTTCTAAATTATGTTTCTTTCTCTAACCAGTCCATGTTCCATTATTCATATCATGGATTGAGTAATCTTCTTAGTGCCCTACTCTAGCTCCTTAACAACTCTACTCAACAAACTTTAGACAGTTTCTATGACCAGCTAACTAAAATATAAAACTATGTCCTGGAATTACAATCCCTTCAGTCTGGTGCCACCTCACATTTCTGGAACTATTTCATTTTTTTTTCCCCTTTAATACACTGTAATCCAACTAAATTGAACTACTTTTTGCCTTTATCTTCATCATGTCCTCTCATTTATTTACTTGGAATGGAATCATCCTCCCAGTTTGATATATTGTTATCCTTCCTATTATTATCCTTCAAGATAGAACACACGTGCCAAAATTTACATAGAACTTTTCCTATGCCTAATCCCCTATTCTTTGTCAAAAATGTTCTCTTCGTTCTCAAAATTCTATAAGTACTCTGATCACATAGCTTCTCAGCATTTAGCACAACCTGAGATAATATAGATTTGGTACAGCTAGCTGTCATTCCTGAAGTACAAAGGGGATAAATAGGATGGAGGGAAATAAACAGTTGGTGATAATAACTGTGAATGTGAATGGGATGAAATCTGCCATAAAACAGAAGCAAATACTGAGTGGATTAAACAACAGAATCCTACAATACGTTTTTTACAAGAAACACATTTGAAGCAGAGAGATACACACAGAGTAAAGGTAGAAAACTGGAGCAGAATATATTATGCTTCAGCTGAAGTCAAAAAAGCAGGGGTAGCAATCCTTATCTCAGATAAAGCAAAGGTGAAAACATATTTAATTAAAAGAGATAAGGAAGGAAAATACATCTTACTAAAGAGTATGAGAGATAAAGAAGTAATATCAATACTAAACATGTATGTGCCAAGTGGTATAGCATCCAAATTATTTTTCTTTTTTTTAAGGTGCAATAAGGGTTAAGTGACTTGCCCAGGGTCAAATCAATGTCAAGTGTCTGAGGCCAGATTTGAATTCAGGTCCTCCTGAATCCAGAGTTGGTGCTTTATCCACTGTGCCACCTAGCTGCCTGGTAGCATCCAAATTCTTAGAGAAGTTAAATGAGCTACAAGAGGAAATAGACAGCAAAACTCTACTAGTGGGGGATCTGAATTTTCCCCTCTCAGAATTAGATAAATCTAGCCATAAAATAAATAAGAAGTTAAAGAGATGAATAGAATGTTAGAAAAGTTAGATATAATAGATGTCTGGAGAAAATTGAATTGGGATAGAAGGGAATATATCTGCATTCATGAAGTTATTGATTATTTCTAAGGTTTGTTGTGACTGTACATGTCACACATTCAAAAATTGACCGTATATTATGGTCAATTACAATTATGGAATTGTATGTATTATGGAAAAAATTGACCACAAAATCTTCCTATTCTAATGGATCCTTCTCAGATCATGATGCAATAAAAATTACAAGTAATAAAGAGCCACAGAAAAGTAGACCAGAAAGTAATTGGAAACTAAATATTCTCATTATAAAGAATGAGTGAGTGAAACAACAAATCATAAAAATAATCAATAACTTCATCCACAAGAATGACAACAATGACACAACATACCAAAACTTATGGGATGCAGCCAAAGCAGTGCTTAGGAGAAATGTTATGTCTGTAAATGATTACATTAATAAAAAAGATAAAAAGGATATCAATTATTTGGGCATGCAACTAAAATCGGTAGAAAAAGAACAAATTAAAAATCCCCAACTAAATAATAAATTGAAAATCCTGAAAATCAAAGGAGAAATTAATAAAATTGAAAGCAAGAAAACTATAGAACTAATCAATAAATCTAAGAGCTGGTTTTATGAAAAAAAATCCACTAAAATAGATAAACCTTTGGTTAACTTGTTTAAAAAAAAGAAGAAAAACAAATTACTGGTATAAAAAATAAAAGGGGTAATTTCACTACTAATAAATGGGAAATTAAAACAATATTTAGGAAGTATTTTGCCCAACTATATGCCAATAAATTTGACAATCTAAATGAACTAGATAAATATTTACAAAAATACAGACTTCCCAGGTTAACTGAAGAGGAATAAAATCCTTAAATAAGTCCATATTAGAAAAAGAAATTGAACAATCCATTAATGAACTCCCTAAGAAAAATCTCCAGGGCAAGATGGGTTTACAAGTGAATCCTTCCAAACATTTAAAGAACAATTAATCCCAATACTATGCAAATTATCTGGAAAAATAGGTGAAGAAGTTCTACCCAATTCCTTTTAGGACACTTGCCCAAGGTCACACAGCTAGTAAGTGTCATAAGTCTGAGGCCAGATTTGAACTCAGGTACTCCTGAATTAAGGTTCATTGCTTATCCACTATGCCACCTAGCTGCCCCAATCATCAGCATTTCTGTACATAACCAACAAAGTCCAGCAGTAAGTGATAGAAAGAGAAATTCCATTTAAAATAATGGTAGACAATATAAAACGCTTGGGAGTCTACTTGCCAAGACAAACCCAGGAACTCTATGAACAAAATTGCAAAATATTTTACACACAAATCAAATCAGATCTACATAATTGGAAAAAAAGTCAATTGCTCATGGATAGGCCGAGCTAATAAAATAAAAATGACAATTCTACCTAAATTTATTTACTTATTCAGTGCCATACCAATCAAATTACCTAAAATTATTTTATAGGATTAGAAAAATAATTACAAAGGGTTAAGAATATCAAGGAAACTAAAGAAAAAATGCACAGGAATGACAGCTAGCTATACCAAATCTGAAGCTTTAGTATAAAGCAGCAGTCATCAAAACTATTTGGTACTGGCTAAGAAATAGAGTGGAGGATCAATGGAAAAGATTAGGCACCAGAGACACAGTAGTAAATGACTTTAATAATGTACTGTTTGATAAATCCAAGGACTTCAGCTTCTGGGATAGGAACTCAGTATTTGACAAAATCTGCTGGGAAAACTGGAGGATGGTATGGCAGAAAGTAGGCATAGAATAACATCTTTCACCTTATACTAAAATAAGGTCAAAATGGGTACATGATTTAGACATAAAAGATGATGCCATAGGTAAATTAGGAGAGGAAGGAATGGTTTACTTCTGAGATTTATGGAAAGGAGAACAGTTTATGTCTAAACAAGAGATAGAGAATATTATGAAATGTAAAATGGATGTTTTTGATTACATTAAATTAAACAGGTTTTGTACAAACAGAAGCACTGCATACAAAATTAGAAGGGAGGCAGAAAGCTGGGAAACAATTTTTATGGCCAGTACTTCTGATAAAGGACTCATTTCTAAAATATATTGGGAACTAAATCAAATTTATAAGAATCCAAGTCATTCCCCAATTGAGAAATGCTCACAGGATATGAACATGAAGTTTTCTGATGAAGAAATCAAAGCTATCTATTTTCATATGAATAAATGTTCTAAATCACCATTGATTATAGAAATGCAAATTAAAACAACTCTGAGGTACTACCTGACACCTATCAGATTGGCTAAAATTACAAAAAAGGAAAATAACAAATGTTGGAGAAGCTGTGGAAAAATTGGAACACCAATGTATTGTTGGTGGAGGTGTGAACTGATCCAACCATTCTGGAGAGCAATTTGGAACCATGCCCAAAAATCTATAAAGCTGTGCATACCCTTTGACCCAGCAATACCACTTTTGGGTCTTTTTTCCCAAAGAGATAATAAAAACAGGAAAAGGACCCACATGTACAAAAATATTTATAGCTGCTCTCCTTGTGGTGGCAAAGAATTGGAAATTGAGGGGATGCCCATCAATTGGGGAATGGCTGAACAATTTGTGGTATAGGAATATAATGGAGTACTATTATGCTGTAAGAAGCAATGAGTAGGCAGACTTCAGAGAAACCTGGAAGGATAACATGAATTGATACTGAGTGAAATGAGCAGAACGAGGAGAACATTGTACACATTATCAACAACATTGTGTGTGGATCAAATGTGATAGACTTGACTCTTCTCAGCAATACAATGGTCCAAGATAGTTCCAAAGAACTCATGTTGGAAAATTCTCTACAAATCCAGAAAAAAAAAAAGGAAAAAAAAAACAACTACAGAATCTAGATGCAGATTGAACCATATTATCTCTATTTTTTTTCTTTTTTGAGGTTTTTCATTTTTGCTCTGATTCTTCTTACACAGCATGACTAATGCAGAAATATATTTAATGTGATTGTACATATATAACCTATATCAGATTGCTTGCTGTCTTGGGGAGAGGGGAAGGAGGGAGAAAAAATTGAAAGTAGAAATCTTACAAAAACAAATGTTGCAAACTATCTCTACATGTAACTGGAAAATATTGTTTTATGGAAATAAAAAAGAAAAAAATCTTATTTTATTTTCCTACCATTGAGCCAATACTAAATGATAATCAAATGATAATAATCAGCATAAAACAACTAAGACTATATAAATTAGTACAATTGTTACATATATTTTATTAATATTTTATAATCCATTATAATATATAGGGACATATGACCGGTTGTCTTCAGATACTTGAAAACCTTATCTCTAGAATATTATGGTGGACATTCTAGTATTAAAAAGAATTTAGATTTTGATGAGCAGGAAGAGTTCAGAGAAACCTGGAGGGTCTTACGTGAGCTGATGATGAGTGAGATGAGCAGAACCAGAAGAACATTGTACACAGTATCATCAACATTGAGTGTTGACCTACTGTGATGGACTATATTCTTCTCACCAACGCAATGGTACAGAAGAGTTCCAGGGAACTCATGACAGAAGAGGATCTCCAAATCCAAGAAAAAAAAAGAAAGAAAGAACTGTGGAGTATAGATGCTGATTGAACCATATTATTTCTTTTGTTTTGGGTGCTGTTTTTTTTTTTCTATTTTGAGGTTTTGCATCACTGCTCTGATTCTTTCTCTTGTAACAGGATTAATGCAGAAATAGGATTAATGTTATTATGTGTATATACATATGTGTGTATATATATCTATATGTATATGTATAAAGATATATAGATATAACCTATATCAGATTACCTGCTGTCTAGGGGAGGGGGGAGGGAGGGTAGGGAGGGAGAAAAATCTGAAATTGTAAAGCATGTATAAACAAAAGTTGAGAACTATCTTTACATGTAACGGAAAAAATAAAATACCTCATACATTAAAAATAAATAAATAAATAAATAAATAAATAAATAAATAAATAAATAAATAAAAGAATTTAGATTAAATAATCCCCAAAGTTCCTTTTAATTCCACAACTCAATAATTCTCTTACCATCCTAATATATGGGTATCTTTCCATTCTTTTCTGAGCCATAGTATATAGCTTGTACCTCATATTCTACCATTTAGTGGATTATTATAATATTTATTGAACTATATCTTTTTATTTTATCTTGCAAGTTAAAATATGAAAACTTAATGAACCAGGGAATTCCCCCAAACCCACCCCCTTTCTTTGAATAATCGAAGAAGTCTAACACAGTTCAAGGAAAATATAGAGTTGTTATTTTTCTCTTTGATTAATAAAGCAGTGCTTTACAGGAGATATTTCAGTTTGCATTTCTTTCTTTCTTCCTTTCTTTCTTTCTTTCTTTCTTTCTTTCTTTCTTTCTTTCTTTCTTTCTTTCTTTCTTTCTTTCTTTCTTTCTTTCTTTCTTTCTTTCCTTCTTCCTTCCTTCCTTCCTTCCTTCCTTCCTTCCTTCCTTCCTTCCTTCCTTCCTTCCTTCCTTCCTTCCTTCCTTCTTTCTTTCTTTCTTTCTTTCTTTCTTTCTTTCTTTCTTTCTTTCTTTCTTTCTTTTTTTGGTGAGGCAATTGGAGTTAAGTGACTTGCCCAGGTCACACAGCTAGTAACTGTTAAGTGTCTGATGCTCAGATTTGAACTCAGCTCCTCCTGAATCCAGGCCTGGTGCTTTGTCCACTGCACCACGTAGCTCCCCCTGCATTTCTTTAAAAAAAAATAGTTTCTTATTTTTGGACTTAGTATTCTAGAAATTAGACAAGATATAAACTAGTCAAATATCTTAAGATACCTATCGTTAAGGAGCTATGGAGACATTTAATAATAGCTAACATTTACATAGCTTTTACTATGCACCAGAAACCTTGCTAAATACAATACAATTATAACAATTTGTCCTCTGAACAATCTTTGGAGGTAGGTAGTAGTATTATACCAATTTTACAAATAAGAAAATGGAGGCAAACAGATTAAATGACTTCACCAGGATAACATAACCAGTATGTGTCTGAAGCTAAATTTCAAATTAGGTCTTTTTGACTTAGTCCCAGCATGTTTAGCAAAATATCACATTTTAAAAAATGAAATAGGAACAAATGCTTTTTTAAAAATAGACCTATTTTCTTGATTTAAATTTTAAAATGCAATGATGAAAAGCAACAGGCAACTTTCCAGGTTTAGAAAACTCTATGACGAAAGTTTTAAATGATTTAAAAATGGTCCATATTTAGATGGTTAAGCAATAATTAGGACAAAACCTCTGAGAGAGATGTAATTTATGTTGTATACCTCTAAAAATATATGTTCACATTTAGTTATTTAAAATATGCCTTCAATATAACTATTTTGTTCTATAAAGAATTAATTGTTATTTGAGGTTTTTATGCCTCAGTGCACACTGGCCTGGGGCTCCACAAATGGCATGGTGCTCCACCCACTGGTTGTAGCTGTTGCCAGGGCTCTGGCTCCTCACATCATCACCACTCGAGGACACCTACATGGGCCTGGCAAAATTATAATAATTGGAAGCCTAGTGAGGGCAGTCATGTGACTGTCAGAGCGGCCATCCCATTGGCTGGGGCTGTGTGGGTTGTTTCTAGGTTTGGGGGAGGAGAATTGGGCATTCTGGGTGGAAGCTAGAAAGCCACAGGCCTTCCGCTGCGTATTTTCAGCTGATTCCTGGGCGGTGGTATTTTTTTCAGGTATTATAATTTCCCTTTCCACATTTTCTTTCCTTTCCCTTGATCCTACTGATCCTGTTTGTGTGTGTGTGTGTGTGTGTGTGTGGTTTTTTTTTAAGTTCGTTCTCGTTAAAATAAATCTTGTTCTGTTTTGAGGGAGGCTGCTGGTCTCCTTCCTTGCCCCAATATTGCAACAAACCACTTAGCTAACACTCCCCAATTAAAAATTGGTCCCCACAGTTCTAATTATATTTAATTGGTATACTTTAAAAGAATGAAAAATTATGAACTCTTCTTTCTCACTTTTATCAAATTATATCTTTGAAATTTAGCTCAGGGCTTCTTATACTTTTTCTACTCATGACCCCTTCTTGCCTGAGAAATATATATGCAACCATAGTATACATAAGGTATACAAAAGATAAACATAACCTTTACTATTGACACATTTTTCACTATGCCCACTTTCAATTATGTCACCCACAGTTTAAGAAGCTTTGATTTATCTGGCCTTATAACTAAATTAATCCCATACAATGTTATACAATTCAACAGATACTTGTTAAGTCATTGCATGACACCTTTTTAGATATTAAGTGACAAAATGATTTTTCCCTCAAAGAGCTTTCATCTTATCTGTATACAAAATCCAACATATGTATGTGTGATACAAGGTATTTGATTCATATGATATGATACACATTGATGAGGTTTCAAGATAAATGAGACAATTTGTATAAGAGAAGCCTGAATGAAGTTGACAGATAGTAATGGCCTTAAATTGAAGGAAGGCACTACTTGTGAAAAGTAAAGATTAAAAAGATCTTCATTCTAGTCATGAACAAATGAATGGGGAAACAGCAAGGTGAATTTGGGAGCAAGTAATTTTCCAGTTTGGTTTGAAATATGTTGGCTAAAGAGAGATATTAAGGATGATAACTACAAAATTTACTGAGAATGGATTCCCCACCCAGTCCCCCCTTCCCAGACAAATTAATTGCCTGGGGCTAACTAATCTTTCTCAATTCCAGACTCTTGATTGCTTATGGATCTCTCCCAGACAAACTATCTATCCCCTTCCAAAGATTCCCAAGGTTACTTTCGGGATTTTAGGTTATTATGTAAAGGTTCATTTACATTAAATATTTTCTGTCTGTGAGAAACTTAACTTTTCCCAAGGGCAGTTTCATAGCTCCCTCTGTTCTGTTACCTCATAAAAATCCTGTCCTTGGTTCCCATCTTTGGATATTCCTAGCTTCTGAGCTTTGCAATACCATGAGCTATAGTTCCTCTGCCCAGATTAAAGACCTTATTTCTCCTATAATTATTGTTTCCTTAATTTCCAGGTTAACATGGAATATGGCTAGAAAGTTAGTTCTGAAGTAATGTCTGGAGGGTATTAAATGTCACTCAAAGGAGTTACTATTTTATCCTAAATCCTAAGAATTCACTGAAGTTCTAAAGCAAGGAAGTCATTCCAACAGACAAAAGATAGATTTGGAGAAGGGAAGGCTTGGAACAAATAAGACCAATTAAAAGGTTTTTGCATTTTGAGTCTCAATTAATATGGAGATGGTAGTGCCTTCAAAAAAATAGAGGTGGTTGGAGAAGTTGGTGGGGATGATAGAGAAGATGTGCTTTTCTCACATTAGGTACCTAATAAGTGATTGCTAAACTGTAATTTTAATGAATAATAAGTTCTATTTTGAACATATTGGTTTTGACATGATTCTAAAATATCCAGGTACTGAAATCCAGTAGGCAAGTCAAAATGTAAGGCTGGAGTTTCAGATAGAAAATAGGGTTTGATACATAGATTTAGACACATCACCATGTAGATAATAAATGAACAGGAGTGTTTTGGAGATCACCAGTAAGGCAAAAATGGATATCAATTTTTAGGAGGCTGATAACCACAAATTTAATGGGAACTGACTGATCCCCACCTACTCTCCACTTCCATGCAAATGAATTGTCTGGGGCTAACCAATCTTTGTCAATTCCAGACTCTTGATTGACTTATGGACCTCCTGCCAAGAAAACTATACCCTCCCAATGATTCTCTACCTTACTCCCTGGACTTTTGATCATATAAAAGGACCCATTTACATTAAATAGTTTCTATTGAGAGTTAAGTAGCTTCTACTCTTAACTCAAGGGCAATCTTATAGTTCCCTTTGTTAAAGGTTCATTTACATTAAGTAGTTTCTATAAGTTACTCAAGAGCAGTCTTTTAGTTCCCTTTGTTTTGTTACCCCATAAAAACCCTGTCCTCCATCCATACAAAATAAGGATAGTTGCTGCATATCATACTCATGCCCCATTATTTCAAAATCCCCTCCCTGCATTTCCCTCCCAGTTCTTTATACTGCTCTTCCCATCTTTTTTTTTTTTAAAATAAAGCTACAAAAGACCAGTCTTCTGTTACTGCAGCTGGAAAGCCACCAAGGTGATCTCTTCGCAGGCCATATATTCCTCTCCTAATAAATCTCTTTATTTTATAAGATTTGTGATGAGAGGCAGCTAGGTGTTGCCGTAGATAAAGCATTGGCCCTGGATTCAGGAGGACTTGAGTTCAAATTCGTCTTTAGACACTTGATACTTACTAGCTATGTGACCCTGAAGAAGTCATTTAACCCTCATTGCCCTGAAAAAAAAAAATCACGATGAGACTCCAATTATTTGGGTGAGCTAGACCCTAATCCAGGTCACAAGTACCCTCCCAAATATTTAAAAATTATAGAGGAGCATGTAATAGAAAAATAAATGCCCTGTTGCATTCTTTGGAGGGGGATTCAATGTGTCAAACTCATAGTGATATAGATGAAAATTTTCTGCATGTTAATATGGTGATCTTGGATTTACATAAAGCAGAAAAAATAAATCCAAGTGAGAATATTTACAAATGGTATGACCTTAAAGAATTTTATTACACATGATAATGTTGATTTCTCTTAGTATTTTTTTTAAATCAGAATGAAGTTCTTTTCAACTAAATGGATCTTCTGCAACATTATAGCCATAAAACCATTGACCTTTGAGCCAAATGTTTAAATGTTATAGTAAAACCCCTGTCATGGGGCGCAGAGCACCCCAGAATTTCTCTGGGGCACACCGAGGAATCTTCTCCTTGAGAAACTAAACCAGAGGACAGATAACGCCTAGAGGAACCAAATCGGACTGAGCTAGCTTGGGATTCCTACCCTTCATTCCGGTCTCCCTTATCCTGGGGAGATAAGTTTGGGTGTGGCTTCGGCCTTTGTGTTCTGAAGAGGGATCCGTAGCCACCCCTCACCCAATTCCTCTAGTCACTACTAGTGGGGGATGGTCCTCCACTCCTCACCCAATTCCCCAGCTACCACCAGTGGGGATGGTCCACCTTCATTAAAGGAACTTTTCACGGGCAGATGGTCCACCCCCATCAGTCCTCTATAAAAGTACCTTCCGGTCTCCTGTTCGAGGAGATTTGGTACCTCTGAGCCATGTGCTTTATGCCAAATCTCCCCATGAAAAGTCCAAGGATTTCTTTCATGGTTTCCCTCCCCCCACCCATCCCTTCCCTTGCTCCTAAATAAACTATCACCTTGTTTTAACTAAGTTTTGTGTGCAAGAGTGTGTAATTCTTTAAAGAGGAATTCCCAAGAACCCCAACTCCAACTCGTACCCCATTTTTCTCCCATATCACCCCCATGAGAGAGGATGTGTTAGGTTTTGTTTTGTTTGAGGGGGAGCTGGGGTGGTGGTGGTATTTTATTTCAGTCCTAGCTTCATGAAATAAATCAGAAACTGGACTGGTTACTAAATTAAAGTTAACATTCTTTGGACAGTAAATTCTATAGCCAGGCATAATCTATAAAATTTTTCTAGCAGGTCAAATATTATAAGTACAATTTATAATGGATATAGCAGCCTCAGATTTAGCCCATTTCATGGGCTCAGCAACATAATGAAGATCAGCTCCAAATCATTAAAAATTATATTCTAGCACAGGAAAAAAAAATAAGGGGAGGGGCAGGGGGATTCACAAGCAATGTTTTACTGGGTTATTTGATTATCCTGCAGTCCTGACTACTCCCTAAGCAAACATCAATTGAAACTTAGTCCTTATGACACGGCCAATTGCCATCTCCTGGTTAATTAGAACCTGTTTTTGCACTAGAAGTAGCCTTCATATAACCCTCATTATTTTCCATACTCTAATCCCTTGCCTGCCAATCTTTCTGAATGTGTCTGGTTGTGGACATAAGTAATTTCTAGTGGATTTCTTTCAGAGGAGAATTCAAGCTGTCTAAAGGTATTTCTTCTCATATACAGCCTGCTTCTTCCTTCCTCTGTACTTTTTATATATATTTGCCTATATTGAGTGCATCACTCTCAAAAACGAAGTGGGGTATTTTACCAAGTTATATGGCATTCAAATGCATGTAAGAACAGTAGAAGATATCCACTTAACAATGCAATAAAACATTTCTGTCTTCAAGATGAAACCAAATCAAACTATATCATAGATTGGGAATGTGATGGAATTTCTGATATTGGTCCTCAAGTGCCAATGCCTGTATAAATGTGCTCGATCAAGAGATTTGTAAGTAGGTGTCAGTGGATTTGTATGTCTAGGTTGTGACCTTCAGTAATTTCATAATCTAAAGTTTTTGGTAAGAGACTGTCCTGGGATATTGGTTTTTGGAAGAGGATCATATCTATTTTAGTGATTCAATGACTAGGGGGTAGGAGAAATCTACAAAGTAATCCATTTGTAAGTAAATCAAGAGACAATCATAAATACCCATTAATTTTAACCCAACCCACTATCACTTCATTGTATTCAGCTAATTAGCAGCTTCCATGAAAGGTTCTTGCAGTCTAGATGGACTCTGTAGTGGAGGTAAAGGGCTGCCCCAGGATTCTCACTGATTCAATTAAGTGATTAAGTTATTATTGTTAGAGAGGAGCACTTTAGGTACTTTCATTTGTGAAGAGATCTTAAGTTATGCATTAGGTTACTAATTAACACCCTGGGAACACTTCCTTATCTTCTTAAGCTCTCCAATAGAAACCTTTTCTCCAGACTAATATCCTCATTTTGAGAAATACACCATTCAGTTCTGAATGAATCTTTCCTATGCTCTCCTCTTGCTTCTTCTCATCTCTTTCCTATAACTTTCTGTTTTCAACTTTTAAAAAATAGTCATGAATTCATGGTAGATTGAAAATTCAAGGGTTTATATGACTGAAAGAGTACCTTGTGGGGAAAGGGGAAAAGGGATCTCAGACTGTGCTACTCTTTCCCAATTTAGTAGTTTCAGTTAAAATGCTTCTATTCTTATGCTAATCTTTTACTTCAAAGAGGATAAAAAACACAATGAATCACCCCACCTTTTCTCTTGTTTTTTTGTTCAATCCTTGACAAGAATAGGTATTTTTGAAAAGATAGATAGAAAGATGTAACTATAGATATTAATATACCTATGCCTATATGGGTGAATTTAGACATATAGTTACCTATTTAGATATAATTACATGATAAAGAGCTAGCTATAGCTACAGATAGACACATGTGGATAAATTTAGACAGATAGCTGTCTTTATTACACTTATTCATGTGAATATATAGATCAATAGATGTAAATAGTGATCTCAATCTATAAAAAATATAGAGAGAATGATCTCTACTTAGAGGTCATTTATGTATATATGACATATACATATGATATGTATGATATATTTATGAATTGCTTAATGTTAACTAGCTTATAAAATATTGTTCTTCAGAGTAAATAACAACAACAACAACAAACCCCCACCAAGATTAATAGCTTAAAAAAAACCAAAAAACTTCTTCATTCAGGATATCAGTTAGGCCTTAAAGATAACAAGGGACACGAGCAAACTTTGGGTGAATTAGTTCTCTGCTGCTAAAATTAATCTGCACATTATGCAGACACATGGAAACTAGATAAATTACTTTCTTAAACCAATATGAAACCATTGAAATGGTATTTAAATTTGAAATATACTTAGAACTATGTTAACATAATACAGGTTAATGACAAACTTTTATTTTAAAAAGGGAGACATGAATTTCCTGAAATTGATCTGATTATTGGGCTAATATTAGCTCTGGTAACTGCCAATATTATATCCTACAGAGAAGCATAGAAATAGGGAAAAACACACTGCATTATACAGAGAAGAAAATGAATTTTGCACCTTGTACTATTGATTTAAATTATGATATTAGATATTTTATTATATTTTAGATAATTTACTATGTTCTATTTGAAATAGTTCTTGATAAAGTATAAAATTACCTAACTCATTCAAATAAGTTAATCAACAATCAGTTATTCACTAAGCACTTATTATATGGCAAGTGTTATAATGAACACTAAAGATACAAATACAAAAGTAATTTACCTTAAGGAATGTAAAATTCTATTCTATGAAATTGAGTGAAATAGCATTTCATTTTGAAAAAACAAGTCTACACTGTGAAATTGACAAATATCTTAGAGTTAAAATTGTGACATACAATTTGTGGTCATCCAATTCAACCTCATTTTTCAGACAGAAAACAATACAAGAGAGCAAAATGATTCTGCTGATCACACAGGTAATAATGGCAGAATTGGGATTTGAATCCATATCCACTGACAATAAATACAATATTTATTCCCCTACGATATGCTGCCTCCATATGCTCTTTTCATTTTAAAAAATCCCTTTCTTTTTTTTTTTTTTAAGTGAGGCAATTGGGGTTAAGTGACTTGCCCAGGGTCACACAGCTAGTAAGTGTCAAGTGTCTGAGGCCGGATTTGAACTCAAGTGCTCCTGACAGACACCTAGCTGTCCCCAAAAAATCCCTTTCTTAATATAAATATTATTAGGTCATGTTTCTGTCACATCAATCTTGAGATGATCTAGAATGATACTTTTGTTTTTGACTATTTCTCAGAAAATGTTTATAAAAAGGAATCCTAGTCCAGTATTTAAATTCAAATAACATAACAACATTGAGTTCAAATGTACTGGCATCAACTAAAACCTTCCAATTGTGGTAAAAAGTTTTAACAGTCGGTTAGATAATGGAGAGACGCCAGTTTTTTTTAGGACCACCCTTTTGGGGAGGAGACCAACAGCATGAGCTACTCACACCAGTCCACCTGCGACGCACACCAGATTGCCTGCTGAGCACTCGACTTCCGGGGTGCGAGTTTAAAAGGCAAGGAGAGAACGGAAGTGGGCCTTTTTTTCCTGCTGCGCTGGTCTCCTGGCTGCGCTGCACAGACAGACGCGGACTGGAGTCTGACTTGGCCCGGCTCTCGGTTAACAGCATGCGCTTGACTCGGTCTCTCGCCCCAAAGGTGGCCTTCTGCTTTTGGTGAGTTTTATACAGAATATAGACTAAGCCTAAACTTAAGACGATTTGTATTGTATTTCTACTTTCCTATCCTTCTAATCAACATCACCTTGTGACTACTATACAATAAAAGGTCTATCTAGAAAACCAGAAGCTTCTTCCATTTACTAGTCTGGGAGATAAATTAAAGGAAAGGTTAAGTAGGGTAGATTTATGATCTAATATCCAATTTATATCTCACACAATTAAATGTCTAGGTAAAATTGCAATATAAATTTTATCACATTGTGATATATAGAATTATCCTGATAGAAAAGTTCAACTAGAATCAAGTTTTCTCTTTGACTTTCCAATTTAAATAACATTACATTTGTGATATCTTATTAATAAGATTGTTTATTATTTTAATATAGATTATCATTATAATAACATTTTGAAATATTGCATAGTACTGAAGATTATCATTTTAAAAGTTATTCCTTTTTTCCCTTCCCATAATCTGAAGTCATATCAAACTACCTTCTTCATTCATTAAACATAGGAGTCTATCTTCCATCTGCTCTGCACTTGCTGTCCATCATGTCAATAATGTCACTCCTCACATCAGTATGACTGAATCACTCTGTTCATTCAATTCAGAGATAAACTATTAAGTAGCCTTTTCTGATCTCTTACACTGTTAGTGGACTCATTCCCTAAATACAACACACCATTTTAAACTACCTTTCATTTGTTCTCTGTATTTATTTTTATATGCTTACATAAGAGTGGGTGTATCTTCACCTCTCCTCATTTATCGTGTGAGAATGTATCTCCATTTTTCAATAGATGTGACTGAAGTCCAGATGCCTCCACAGGTATGACAGGATGTTCATGTAGACTGACTGAGAGATTCAGTAATTCCTTCTAAAACCTTATAAAATTCATCAAATCATTTGGAATCAGAGAATTAAATGTCTGGCAACATAGAAGAAAGAATATTCTAGAGGAAGCTAGGTGGCGCAGTGGATAAAGCATTGACCCTGGATTCAAAAGGACCTGAGTTCAAATTTGGCCTCAGACACTTAACATTGACTAGTTATGTGACTCTGAGAAAGTCACTTGCCCTGAAAAAAAAAAAAAAAAAGGAAAAAAAGAATATTCTAGTTAAATCCTGGAGAACAAATCAATCGGGATGAGAGCCAGGGAAAATTGTTGCATGTGGAAATATTTTTGAAGACTAGGCCTAATTTGGGGGGCTAATCTGATTGGGGTACTTAATCTGGGACTTTTGACTAACTGTGCTGACTGCTGTTAATTTAATGTTGGCCGTTTATAAAGCTCCACCACACTGCTCCCAAATTGATAAGCAAAATATTAAGAAGCCTCTTAACTAAATAATCAAAGCAGAGTTTATTTATGAGATAATATTTAAAATTAAGAATACAGGGAAATAAAATGTACAACCAGACTGCTATCCTGCAGTCTCTTTCCACTGTGTCTCTTTCCCACCTGCTGCACTTCGAACTTCTTGAATACAATAAGGGCCTTAGCCACCCCCACCCTCAGGGCACGTTACACTTTATTCTAACTCCAAGCCCCTTTCACTTTGTAAATTCCCCGGCTTCTAATTTTCCTCTCCTTACTGCCACTGCTGAACCCCTGTGTTTCTCTCTCACCGACCTTCTGTCTGCTCCATCAGTCTGCCCTCTGCCGCCTTTCTTTTCTCTGCTCTTAGTCCTTCTCGTCTTCTCCTGCGTCCTTGTATCCCCTTCTCTAGTCTGCCATGCTCCAACCTTTCTGATCTCGTCAGCTGCCACTTGATCTCTTCTCTGCCTCATCACTTCCCTCTGAACTGCTCTGTCCTTGTCTGCCCCGCCAAGTCTAACACGCAGGTCTATATATATCTTTTCTTCTCTCCACTCAAATCTTGGGGCTTCCTGCACCCCCACAGACCAAGCTAATCCGCTAGCCAGAGCTGCGGCTGGTGGGGGGGGGGGGTTGCCTCAGCTTCACGTGTCTCAGCACAGGCTATCCGGTATCTTTCGGATAGCTCCACTCAGGTCGGAGGAAACTGGGGCTTTTTTTTTCCCCCAGCTGTCTGACCTGGCATCTTGTACAGCCCATGGGGCTTTTGGGCTCAGCTGAAGCAGAGGAGGAGGGGCACCAGCCCCCCCCCCCACACACACACAGAAAAGACCCTGAGGGCCTAAGGCTTTCTAATCTCAGCCTAAAGATAGGGTCCCCAAATCAAAATAAATTTCCACATGGGCTACTTACTGCTTCATTATCAATTTACATCCTCCTCACCCCTTTTCAACTTCCCCACAATTTTGGCCAGATGTAACCTTATACATTTTAAAGCATCCAGAGGATTTGGTTTTTACTTGGGTGTCCTATCAAGCATCCCCCAACAGCTGATGGTAGTGTAGTGGCTGTCTAGTAGGCCTGGGTCCAGTTAGGGATACTCTGACCCCAAGGAGGACCCTCTGGCCATGGAGAACTATGGATGACCAACTTGCTGGAGTCAAAGTAGTTAATTAACCAGATAGTGGTTTGTCAAACAGATAACAAAGCAGACATGTCATGGACACCTAGAAAGTTGGGCACCTTGAAATTTATAGCATGTGCTTAATTGGTAGCCATTTGTGTTTATTATGTGATTAGGAACAGGTAGTGACAATAATCTCAAGTTAGGAATATGGTATATTTCTTATTTCATGTATCCCACTTCCCAAATAGCTGTAAATTTTCAGTCCTAAATCTCACCCTCTTCTCTGTAAAAGTATAACCTTCTCTTTTGTTCAGGATTGAAGCTTAGACTTCTCCTGGCCATATCTCTGTATGCTGAATAGTAAAACCTTTTACTTAAATTTTGATTGGATTGTATGTGGTAGTAATTCTTTGACAGAGGGATATTTTCAGATCCAGTTTCGCAGTGTCAGTATTATATTTACAATGCCAATTTTTTTAAAGATAGAATAATGTAGAAAGGTGACTTCTATTGTCAACCTGAAAAATTATTAAAACAATCAATATAACAAAATTAAGGCCTTTAATCTAGGCAGAGGAATTATCACCATAGCAAGAAGCTGGGAGTACCCAAAGGGTGGGGATGAAAAGATAGTTTATATAGGATACAAAGAACCTATAACAAGAAACCACAGCATCTTGAAAAGGCTGTCCTTGGGGGTTGATTAGCCTTTATTTCACCTAAGTTTTTTTTTAAGGAAGCTGAGAGTCACTAGATTCTTTGGGAGATCTACAAAGTAATCAGAAACTGAAATTAACAAATTTGGTCAGCCCCAGATGATTCATTGGTCTTAGAAAAGGAAACTAAAAGAAGTCAGACAGTTCTCATATAATTGAGTTTGCCACTGTGATGATTTCAACAGAAATTCTGTGCCACACCTAAAAGGAATAGCTTGAGAAGTCCATGGAAAAAAAAGGACTTCTGGGAAACTACAAATTATCCCTTTACCTCATGAATTTTAAAAGTTTGACTTTTCCTTTTATGGACTTTTGGGAAAGTTTAACACAAGATTTTGGGGGGATTTTTTTAAACCATAGAATTTTCCTTACCATTTGAGTAAAAAAAAAATTCTCAATGACTAATTAAATTTAGCTAAATTATATCAAATGATAATCATGAAGCATGAAGCACATCAGTGGAAGCTCATTAACTATGAAATATAAGAAAAACATCCCTCAAATCTCATGGGTAATCTGGAAATCCATGGGGACTTAACAGTAACATTGGGGATAAGATAGCTTAGTGAGAGTGGGAATTGGTTTATTACCTCAGAACATGTCTTATGTTAATATAGGCACTGGCTGTATTTTTATAATATAAACTACTTGAGAGTAGGGGTTATTTGATTTTTTTTTTTTTGCATTTGCAATTTTTTTTTTTTGCTATACAATCTTCTGTCATTGCTTAACACAATGCAGGTCACAAAACAGGCACTGAGTTAAGTGCTCATCAGGTAATTGATTGCTACTCTTCTCAGCATAACTTTCATATATTACTTTAAGTGCAGCTGGGTGGTCCAATGGACAGTGTGCTAGGCCTGGGTAGAAAATATTTTGAAATTAATTTCATAATAAATACATGAAAAATATTCCCTTCTCTTACTACCATTTAAAAAACAAAACAAAAAAATGGAATCTTTAGTAGCTTCCTGTTTGTACACTCTTGCCCCTGGAAAATCTAGTAATATATTCTGTATCTGTTATATATTATTTCTGGGTTTTACTATTATTATTATTTGTCCTCTTTATAGAAAATGAATAAATATTATTTGCAACTTTGGCTTTTGGTAAATATTTCCCATGATTTGGGGGTCAGAATAGCAATAACATCCAGAATGAGAATTATATTCTATTAAAGCCAGTAACATCTCAGGTTTCTCTATATCCAATTTAACAGAGTTACTTTTCATTAACCTGATACAGCTTCTAGGGTATTCTTTTTCTTATAGGAAAACATTAAGCATCAAAGAAAAAGGGATGTCCATGTATTAATGGCAGACTACCAATTCTTAGTTTCATATTATTTAACTCTAAGCTTTCCATAAATATTCAGTAAGAAGAAAGGGAGAAATGAATCTTGGGTATGCCTACAAGAGAAGAAAGGTAAGAAATCTCTTTAGTATTCTTCAATAATTACTTGCAGTTCAAAACAATCAAAAGAAACATAACATAACTTATCTCCAATAAGATTTCTAAGGAAAATCTAGTAAAATGTAAATCAACAAATTTGTTGTTCTTTTCTTTTTCCTGTTGTCATGAGAAAAGCAAGAAGGGGAAAATTGTGGTTTTTAGCAGAGCTGTTTCATTGATGCTTGCCATATTTTGAAAACAATTTCTCCCAATGAAACAACTTCACACACAGAAAAATGAAATGAACTTTGGAGTAACCAGAAAGAAAGGGAATGCTGATCAAACTTTCATTTCTACCTGTAATGTATGGGTAGTCATGAGAACAACAACAACAAAAAATCTCAGTTTAGTGAAGAGATAGGGAAAGTGCAAATCACGAACTGATCTGGTGTCTCAGAACTAAGGGGGGAAATGCTCAGAACATAATGGTAATTAAATGTGACAAAAAACATATAAAAGTAATTTACAATCAAGTTCTCAAATCTATAGTAATTTTTATTGAAATCTTCAGAAATCCATTTAGAAAGAACTTTTTTTTTAAACACATTACTTTTTTTTTTTTTAGTGAGGTAATTGGGGTTAAGTGGCTTGCCCAGGGTCACACAGCTAGTAAGTATTAAGTGTCTGAGGCTGGATTTGAACTCAGGTACTCCTGACTCCAGGGCTGGTGCTCTATCCACTGCGCCACCTAGCTGCCCCAAACACTCATTACTTTTTGTGAGGTTTCCTCTGTCTTGCTTTTTTTAAAAATAATGATAATAAACATTTGTATTTAAAGTCTTGAGTTGCAAATTCTATGCTTCCTTTCCTCCCTCCCTTTTCCCCTCTCTGAGGCTGTAAGCAATCAGGTATAGGTTATGAATGTTCAATTATGTAAAATATTAGCATATTAGCCATTTTATGAAAGAAAATTTGAATAAAAGAAAAAATGAAAGTGAAAAATAACATGCTTCAGTCTCTGTTCAATCATTATCATTTCTTTTTTTGGAGGTATGCTTTATCATTAATCTTGGAATTATCTTAGATCATTGTATTGTGGATAATAGTTGTCATTCACAGTTCTTCAAACAATTTATTGTCACTGTGAAAAGTTCTGGTTCTGCTCACTTCACTATAAATCAGTTTACAAAATTCTTTTGAGGTTTTTCAGAAATCACCCTACTTGTCATTTCTTACAGCATGATAATATTACATAACAATCATATACCACAGCTTGTTTAGCTATTATCCAATTGATGTACATTCCCTTGATTTCCAATTCTTAGCCACCACACACAAAAAGAAAAAGCTGCTACAAATCTTTTTGGGGGGATGAATAGGTCTTTTCCTCCTTTGGGGAATGTCTTTGGGATTTAACCTAGAAGTGGCATTGCTAGATCAAAGGGTATGTACAGTTTTGAGCCCTTTGGGAATAATTCCAAATTGCTCTGCAGAATGCTTCAATCAGTTCACAATTCCACCAATAGTGAATACGAGTCCCAGTTTTCTCACATTCCTTTCATCATCTAATATTTTCATTTTTTGTTATGTTTACCACTCTGATAGGTGTGAGGTGATACCTGAGTTGTTTTAATTTGCATTTCTTGGATCAATAGTGATTTAGAGCATTTTTTCACATGACTATAGATAGCTTTTATTTGTCTGAAAATTGCATGCTTATATCCTTTGACCATTTATCAATTTGGGAATGACTTGTACTTTGCGATATTTGACTTAGTTCTCTCTCTCTATATATATATATATATGAGAAATGAGGCCCTTATCAGATTTAGTTGCTTCAAAAATCCTTTCCCAGTTTCCTGCTTTCATTATAATTTTGGTTAAATTTGTTTATGTATAGGCTTTTTATTTTTATAAAATCCAAATTATCTATTTTACATTATACTTATACTTTCTTTGGTCTTAAATTTTTCCTTTGCCCAGATAAAGCTGACAGGTAAACTTTTCCATGCTATTTTAATTTGCTTAAGGTATTATCCCTTATATGTAAATCATGTACCCATTTTGACCTTATTTTAGTATGTGGTGGAAGATCTTGGTCTAAACCTAATTTCTGCAATATTTTTTCCAGTTTTCCCAGTAGTTTTTGTCAAATAATGAGTCTTTGTTCCAAAAGCTTGAATCTTTGGGTTTGTCATATACTAGATTACTATAGTCATTTTCTATAGTGTAATTGGTACTGATTCTTTTCCAGTGATTCAACACTTATTTCTTAGCCAGTAAAATGTTGTTTTAATAATTATTGATTTAAAATACATTTTGAGATCTAGCACTGCTGGATTACTTACTTTCATATTACTTTTCATTGATTCTTTTGTATCCTTGAGAGTTTGTTTTTCTAAAAGAATTTTGTTATATTTTTTCTAGATCTATATCTGTTTTTTGTGATAATTTGGTTGGTATGTCACTAAAATTAACTTAGGTAAGATTGTCATTTTTATTATATTGGTTCAACCTATATATGAGAAATTATTTTTTTCTTATTGTCTAGATCTGATGTTATTTGTGTTATAGTTATGTTCACATAATTCCTGGGTTTGTCTTGGCAGGTAGACTCCAAAACATTTTATATAGTCAATAGATATTTTAAATGAAATTTATATTTCTATGAGTTGTTGTTGGACTTTGTTGGTAATATATATGACATGGGGAAAAACCGATAGGAGAAAGCATGTGGGTCCTTAGGATTTCTTTGTAAAGAATTACACTCTCACAGAAGACCTAATTAGGAATAAAAGAACAAGTTTATTGGGGTATAAGAGGAACCGGCCGGGAAGAAGGTTTTGCATGAACAAAACACTTTCCTCCCCAACTAGCTCAGGGAGTGCCATTTTATGGAGTTTAGATGGGGTGGGTAAGAGTCTCTTATTGGATGAGGGGCTGGTGGTCTTCCTGAGTTGCACTGTGGTAGGAGGAATCCCTCGTGGTGGTGGGTGTCAACTTTGTCCTGATGGGTCTAAGCAGTCTGCTGGTGGGTGGTTCCAGGTGGTGGATGAGGATTACCTCATCCAGGTGTTTAGGAGGACTGGAATGTAGGGTGTTGGTCCTGGAGTATGCTCAGTTCAATCTGGTGCTGCTTATCTCCTTTGGGTGTGTGTGTTTGTCCTTGATTGAGTTCAAGGAGAGGCCTACTTGATTTCAAGGAAAAACCCCTGAGGTTTCAAGGAAAAAGTTTCTTGAACTCCCCAGAGTACTGTTGGGGTAACTGGGGCCCATAATCCTCCCATGACGTTCCCCCCTTCTTATATCTAGGGAAAAAGGGTGGCAGTCTCATCTTTCGCAACTGCTTCCTGCTTGTTATGGATTTAGAGATGTCCCTGAATCATTGTGGGTACAGCAGAAGTCATTATGGGCCTGGTCCAGGGAGTGAAGAGGCATGTAGGCCCAGGTAGTGGCAGCCATAAGGTTGAAAACCTTGAGTCTGCTTGAGACAAATTTAACAAAAAGGTTAAAGAGACAAGGGCCAAAGATTAAAAGAGCAACGACTATCAGAATGAAGGGAGTGAAACAAGAAAGGGACCAAGAACTACAGGAACCTGAGTGAGGAGAGAAAAGCTGCTCACATGTGTCCCTCATCCAGTGAGAGATATCATGGAGATGTTGTACTCAGGTCTCAACTTTCCTTGAATTGTTAATATACACACAACAAGATGTATTCTGAACCATACACACACCACCTTCAGCCTCTAGGAGATAGTCTAGGATTATTCTGTTATATAACACTACATTGGCTAGAGTATCAAGGGACTCTTGTAAATCCTCTAGCCCAGCTGCCGTTTCATTCGAGAGTCTTTCTATGGCCAGAGTAAGATTGGTTAATATGGCATCCTGTTCAATATAACCTATGAAAGGGATGATAAGAGCTGCTGCCTTCTTAAACTACCAGAGAAAATTATCTCAGGAACCCCTTTTAACTCTCCAGGGGTGATTAGCAGGAAGGGTTGAGGGGTTGTGGAAAACCTTTACTCGGGGATCCAAAAATCCCATTGTGCATTGTCCATATTGTTTATAGGGGCATGAGGTAGTCAAGACTTTATGGGGGTGCTCTTCAGGAGTTAAGCCTGTAACAAAAATTGGCAGATTCTGGTGTCCACAGACGAAGACATACCCTTGAGGGGCACATAAGGACCCCTTGGTGTTCCTGAGCAATGTCTCAATCTCCTTGCCCCATTTTGAGGTTGGATTGCATGAGGGTATAATTCTAGGCCAAGTCTGGCTGTTCTTAAGGGTCTTCAACATACCCCAAGAAGCTGGAGGCTGTAAGGGTTGCTGGAGGGTAGAGTAATCTTTAAAACTGTCACCTGGAGTCAGGACAGTATAATCAGGTTGCTAGTATGTGCACCTGGAAAAGTAAAATAAACCCTTTTTATCATTCGAGGGGATTGGTGATCCTGTACAATTTACTCACAGGGCATGTGTGAGGTTGAATGGAAAGGAGGTACCTTTCCAATTCTCAAGGCACAGCTACCTCCCGAGGTAGAGTTACTGCCTCAAGAAGGTGCATGATTTCTGGCCCATGTTTTACGGGGGAGTTCTTAGAGGTTAATAATCCCCGTTCTTTCCATATGGCACTATGGGCATGGAGGACATGGAAAGCATACTTAGAGTCAGTATAGATGTTAATTGACCTGCCCTTAGCCAACTCTAAGGCCCTCGTGAGAGCAATCAGTTCTGCTTTCTGAGCAGAGGTCCCTGGAGGGAGGTTCTTTGCTTCTATGGTGTTGGTAAGGGAGACCACAGAGTATCCCACCCTTCTCTCTCCACCCTCAACAAGGGAGGAGCCATCACTAAACCAGATTAGGTCAGGGTTGGATAAGGGCGTGTCCCGAAGGTCTGGGCGGCTAGAGAAAGTGAGGTCAATTAAGTCTAGGCATGGTCGATGCTGGCGCTACCTTCAGGGTGTGGGAGGAGGGTGGCAGGATTTAGGGTTCTGCAGACTTGTAAAGTGAGCCATGGGGTGTCTAACAAAAGAGGTTGGTATTTAGTGATACACCCTGTGGAAGGCCATATTGGGGTAACCAGGGCCCATAATTCTCCCATGACATATAGAAATCATCTCTGTGGGTTTATTTTGTATCCTTCAACTTTGCTAAAGATGTTAGTAACTTCAAGGAGTTTTTCAGTTGATTCTCTAGGATTTTCTAAGTATAACATCATATTATTTTCAAAGAGTGATAGTTTTGTTTTGTCATTATCTATTCTAATTCCTTTAATTTATTTTTCCTTTAATTGATATAGCTAATATTTCTAGTAAAATATTTAATGATAGAAGTGATACTGGGGATCCTTGATTGTATTAGAAAGGCTTCTAGCATGTCCCCATTACAGATAATGCTTGCTGATGATTTTAGGTAAATATAACAACATTTTAAGGTAAGTTCCATTTATTCTGAGGCTCTCTAGTGTTTTGTTTTGTTTTGTATTTTTTTAGTGAGGCAATGAGGGTTAAGTGACTTGCCCAGGGTCACACAGCTAGGAAGTGTTAAGTGTCTGAGGCCGGATTTGAACTCAGGTACTCCTGACTCCAGGGCCCGTGCTCTATCCACTGTGCCACCGAGCTGCCCCTCTAGTGTTTTTTTGTTTTGTTTTGTTTTGTTTTGTTTTGGTGAGGCAATTGGGGTTAAGTGACTTGCCCAGGGTCACACAGCTAGGAAGTGTTAAGTGTCTGAGGTCGGATTTGAACTCAGGTACTCCTGAATCCAGGGCTGGTGTTCTATCCACTGTGCCAGTTTTTCTAATGTTGAACCAGCCCTGCAATTCTGGTATAAATCCCATCTCGTTATAGTGTATCATCCTTTTCATATTATGTTGTAATCTCTTTGCTAATTTTTTTATTTAAAATTTTACATTAATATTCATTATGGAAACTGACCAATAATTTTCTTTTTCTGTTTTGGCTCTTCTTGGTTTGGCCAACAGTGCCATATTTGTCTCATAAAAGGAATTTGATAGGACTCCACTTATTTTCCCAAACAGTTTATATGGTATTATGATTAATTGTTCTTTAAAAGTTTGATAGAATTTGCTTATGAATCCATTTGATCCTGGGGATTTTTACTTAGGAAGTTTATTAATTTCTTTTTCTAAGATTGGGTTGTTTAATTATTTTATTCCTCATTCTGTTAATCTGGGTAATTTATATTTTTGCAAATATTCAACCATTTCATTTAGATTGTCAAATTTATTGGCATATAATTGGGCAAAATAATTCCTAGTAATTGTCTTAATTTCCTCTTCAATGCTGGTGAGTACACCCTTTTCATTTTTGATTCTAGTGATTTGGTTTTTCCTTTTTTTAAATCAAATTAACCAATGGTTTATCTATTTTCTTTTTTGTTTCATAAAACCAGAATTCTTTTTTTTTTTTTTTTTACTTTTCAGTTTTATTAATCTCACCTTTATTTTTCAGGATTTCCAATTTGGTGTTTAGTTAGGGATTTTAAATTTGATCTTTTTTCTAATTTTTGTTTTGTTTTGTTTTTAGTTGCATGCCACTTCATTGATCTGCTTTTTCTCTATTTTATTGATATAACCAATTTATTGATGGCTTTTTCTCATTGGGCCTTTCGAACTTCAGTTTTCTGGCTCCTCTTGGCCATTTTATTACCAAGAGAAGCCCCAGTGATGTCCCTCTGGAATTTAACTGCCCAGCGGGTTCTTTTTTTTTGAATCTCTTCTGACTGTCCCTTCTTGTGCTTTTTTCTATAAAGGACAGTCCAATTGATCTGCAGAGGGTTTGTCTTTGAAAAGAATGCAGACTCACATTTCACATTCAAAAATTGGAAAACCTTCCCTACCCTGCAGATATAGTCCCTTCAGTGACCCAAGTAGATCTTGTACCTGCTGAAGCAGCGCAGCTAGACTTACCTGGCTGTGAAAGGCAGGAAAATGGTGAAGAGGAAGAGCCACATCAATTTTGATATGTTGTCTCATCATTATTTTCTTTAATTAAATCACTGATTGTTTCTATGATTTGTTCTTTGACCAACTTGTTTTTTAGGATCAGATTATTTAATTTCCAATTAATTTTAATCTCAGTTGTCCATTATTGTATGAATTTCTATTACATTATGATATTAAAATGATATGTTTACTATTTCTGCTTTTCTACATTTGTTTGTGAGGGGTTTATTCCCTAATATATGTTTAATATATTAGCCCCATGTACTGCTGATAAGTTATATTCCTTTCTATTCCCATTCCATTTTTATCCAAATATCTATCATTTCTTACTTTTCCAGAATTTTCTTCACTTCTTTAACTTCTTTTGTGTTTGCTTTTTGGTTAGGTTTATCCAGTTCTGAGAAGGGAAGGTTAAGATCCCTTACTAGTATAGTTTTATTGCCTATTTCCTCCTGTCACTCATTCAGTTTTTCCTTTAAAAATTTAAATGCTATAGCACTTGCTGCATATATGTTAAATATTTGTATGACTTCATTATCTATGGTCTCTTTGAGCATGATATGATTTCATTCTTATCTCTTTTAATTAGATCTATTTTTCCTCTTCTTTGTTTGAAATAATTATTGCTATCCCTGCTTTCTTTTGTTGTGGGCCCAAAGTCCCCCAGAAGTTCTCAGGGGCACGTTGAGGAATCTTCTCCTTGAGAAACTAAACTGGAGGACAGATACGCCTAGAGAGATAAGTGGAACCAAATTGGACTGAGCTAGCTTTGGGACCTCCACTTTTCATTCTGATCTTCCTTACCCCCACCCCTGGGGAGATAACTTGAGGTGTGGTTGCGGCCTTTGTGTCCTGAAGAGAGAGATGGTTTGAGAGATCCATAGCCACCCCTCACCCAATTCCTCTAGTCACTACTAGTGGGGGATGGTCCTCTACTCCTCACCCAACTCCTCTAGCAACCACCAGTGGGGGATGGTCCTCCTTCACTAAAAGAACTTTCCACAGGCAGATGGTCACACCCCCATCAGTCCCCTATAAAAGTACCTGCCAGTCTCCTGCTCAAGGAGATTGGTACCTCAGAGTCACTTGCTTTGTTCCATACCTATCTCCCCATGAGAAGTTCAAGGATTTCTTTCATGGTTTCCCTTCCCCCATTCCTTTCCCTTGCCCCTAAATAAACTACCAAATTATTTTAACTGCTTTTCTGTGCAAGAGGGTGTAATTCTTTAAAGAGGAATTCCTAAGAACCCCTACCCCTTAATCAAACCCTTACCCCATTTCCACCCATTACACTTTACTTAAGGTGAAACATAATGTATTCTGTTCCATCCCCTTACCTTTACCCTGTGTGTATCTCTCTGATTCAAAAGTGTTTCTTGTAAACAACATATTGTAGGATTTTGGTTTTTAATCCATTCTGCTATCCACCTCTGTTTAATGGGTGAATTTATCCCATTCACATTTATAGTTATAATAACTAACTTTATTTCTTTCCAAGCTATTTTTTACTCATTTATTCTCCTCTTTCTTTCCCCCACTCTTTCTCTCCTCACAAGTGTTTTACTTCCGATCACTGCCTTCAGCAATATCTCTTCCCTTTTATCAGCTCCCCCTTCTATTATCCCTGTCCCATTTTTTTTTACTTCCTTATAGAGTGAGATAGATTTTTCTATGCAACTGAGTGTTTATATTTTCCTTCTTTGAGCCAATTTTGATGAAAGTAAGGTTTAGTATTTGCTTAACAACCCATCCCATCTTCCCTTCCATTAAAATAGTTCTTTCATGGTTCTTTTATGGTGGACAATTTACCTCATCCTGTCTCCCCACACCTTCTTCTTCCTTCCAATTTCTTTCTCAACCTTTTAGTTTTTTATTTTGTTTTGTTTTGGGGGGGGCTGAGTATCGCCCTTTCATTGTCAGCTTATAACCACACCTTCTGTGTACAGATGCTCCTTCTAATTGTTCTTATACATTATAAAGTTGTTAAGACTTACAAATATTATCTTATCATATAGAAATATACACCATTTAACCTTTTGGGATTCATTAAATTTTTTCTTTCTTGCTTCTTTATTTTTAAGTTTTCTATCAGTCTTGTACCAGAATGTCAAATTTTTATTCAACTCTAGCCTTTTAATAAGAAATTCCTGAAAGTCTTCTATTTCATTAAATGTCCATTTTTACCTGAAATATTATGTTCAGTTTTGCGGGATATGTGATTTTTGATAGTAAACCTAACTCATTTGCCTTATGGTATATCATATTCCAAGTGCTCTTGTTCATTAGTAAAGAAGCTGCCAAATCCTGTGTATTCCTGACTGTAGCTCCATGGTATTTGAATTGCTTCTTTCTGACTTCTTTCAGTGATTTCTCATTTATCTGTGAGCTCTGAAATTGGGCTATGATGTTCCAGTAAATTTTCATTTTCGGATCTCTTTAAGGTAATAAGTGGATTCTTTGAATTTCTATTTTGCCCTCCATTTCTAATATATCAGGGCAGGTTCCTTTGTTAATTTTTTGTAAAACATTGTCCAGGCTTTTTATTTTATTTTATTTATTTTTTGATCATGGCTTTCAGGTAGTACAATAATTCTTATATTATCTTTCCTGCATGTGTTTTCTAGGTCAGGTGCTTTTCCAGTGAATAATTCCATATTTTCTTCTATACTTTTTTACCTTGTTTTAAATTTTGTTTTATCATATCTTGATGTCTTGTAGAATAATTAGTTTCCATTCCGTCAATTCTAATTTTTAAGGAATTTTTTACTTCTTTTTCCATTTAGCTAATTATTTTGGGGGGGAGTTATTTTCCTCAGTAAATTTTTGTTTATCTTCCCCCATGTGATTTACTCTTTTTTCATGATTCTCTTGCATTACTCTCATTTTCCACCCCCAGTTTTTCTTCTCCTTTAATTTGCTCTTTAAAAGTCTTACAGAAATTCTTATTTGGACTCAGACCAATTCCGTTTTTCTTGAAAGCTTCACCCACAGTCATTTTGCCATTATTCTCCTCTAAGTTTATGCCTTCATCTCACCTATCACCATGGTAACTTCCTTTAGTCATCTTTTTTGTTGTTGTTGCTTTGTTTTTTGCCCATTTTTATGCCTTTTCCTATGACTTGGTGTTTTTATGAGAATAGTTGGGTTCTATTCCTCCACTTTTCCAATGTTATGTGTTGAGGCTCTGGGTCGTACTGGTAGCTTTCACTGGGCTTCAGGGCTTAGCCACTTGCATTTTCTATAGTGTAAACTTCCCTAATGGCTGTTATGGGGACATTAGTTCTTCCTTTTGGCCTCCCCTGAATGTGGACTGGCCTTCTCCAGGTGTGGTTCCCTGCTGTTGCTTTGCTATACATGAGTCTTTCTATTGGCTGGCACTGGAGAAGGAATCTTGTTGTTGGTCTGCCCCTACTGCTGGTTGCTCTGTAAACAGGGGATTCTTTGTAAGCAGGCCCTGTAGGAGTAACTTTGTTGTAAATTTGTTCAAAATTTGGGTCCCTGCTGCTCAGTTGCTATGGTAACAGGTTCTCTCTGCTAGCAGGCCTTGTAGGAGTAATTTTGTTGCAGATCTGCTAGAGAGTTGGAGTCTCCAGATGTTTGTTTATTATGGAAAAACAGTCTGTCGGTCGACCTCAGGGGCAGTATCTCACTATTGTCCAGTCTAGGATAGGGCTTCACTACTGGTCAGCAGTGGGGTCAAGGCTTCCCTAGTGGTTTGTGCTGGGGTTGGGGTGACTGATGAGGGTCCCTGCTATGATGCCCAGACTGCCCACTTGACTAGGAGACTGCTGGTTTTCAGGATAGCAGGGCCTCACTGGTTGGTTCCCCACCCCCGCCCCCTACCCCAGATTAGAGAGTCCTGCTTCAGCCTCCCTACTGTGAGTCCTGCTACTGCTATAGTTGCTGCTCTTAGATCTCACCTCCCTCCCACACAGGAAATCAGACCTTTCCTTCCAGGCTGTTAAGCTGTTTCCCTGCTCCTGGAACAATTCTGAGGCAGTTTTCTGTTTATTTGGACTCAAAATTTGGGAGAGCACCAGAGGGTTCCTTCCTTACTCTGTTGTCACTTTATCTATCTATCTATCTATCTATCTATCTATCTATCTACTTATTTATTTGTTTGTTTATTCATTTATTTATTAATCCATTTATTCATTCATCCATTTATTTACTTATCTCTCTATCTCTCTCCATCCATCCATTCATTTAATTGTTTACTTATTTAGTTATTTATATATCTATTTATTTGTTTTTTTTGTTTGCTTGTTCTTGTGGGGCAACGAGGGTTAAGTGACTTGCCCTGGGTCACACATCTAGTAAGTGTTAACTGTCTGAGACTGGATTTGAACTCAGAATTCTCCTGAATATAGGGCCAGTGCTTTATCCACTGTGCCACCTAGCTGCCATTCATTTATTCTTAATAATTATTTATTGAACTCATATTTCTGAAATTATTACATAATATTTATCTTATGCTCTCTCAGGAAAGTAGTAATGCCAGTACATTCACTGGAAGTGCATTTTTTGCCTTGAGGTTTATCATTCTCATTTAAACAAGGTTTATTTGAAATTTTCATTCTCTTTGTTGATAAAGTTCACATAGTTGCAAAAGACTTAAGGAAGTAGCATTAAGGGACAATAATAAAGTGATGTATGAACTGGGATTTATGTCCATTGGCATCCATGTAGAAAAGAGTCAGGATCAAAGGATGAATTTATTCACAAGAGAATTGCTAGATATACTTGAGTGGGTCGGGGAATTCGCCCACCAATTCAATGCTCGGGACTCAGGAAGAAAGGAGGCCAAAGCATATAGAACTCGTTTATTCTTTTGAAAGAATGTGCCCATGCTATCAAGACATGTGACACACCAAAGCAATAAGTCAAGCCATTTTTATACTTTTTTGCAAACAAGCACAGGATGTGATAATGAACCCAAGACCAGATGTCTGTGACACATCTTTCCCTCTCAGAGCAGAATCCCCTTGACCCTAGGGTCCCAACAATGGGGTATTCTTTTATTCTTTATTTGATTTCTTCGATTTCTCAACATAGCCGAAGATAAATTTTAAGCCTGTCATCCTTCTAAAATTAACACAGCTACAAAACAATGCTGAAATACCTGAGTGAGTTTTCCTGTTATTTGAGTTGACCATCTTCAGAGACAGGGGCCAAGGGGGGGGGTCAGTGGGAACTATGAGATCTGAACATAATCCTCTCATACTGGATTGTCTTAATGGAGACTCTGAGAAAGAAATGTTCTCCAAGTGTCCAAAGTCAATAAAATCTGTTTTAAGGAGATAGATAGAAGTTTTGTAAAAAGGATGCAGTTTAGTTACCCAGTACAAAATAGAGAGAAAATGAAAATCTGTGCCTTACAGAGGAAAACTGACTTCCTTAGGAAAAAAAAGGCTTTTAAAATTATTATTTATTGAAAATTATTGGAGAATAAAAGGAGCATTTTTTTCAGGACTTGTTTGGGGTTGCTATTTCCTACATTTGAAAGATTCCTCCTAAAATCACTACACCTGAGAAGTCACAAGTTAGAGATGAAGATTTCTTCTCAAAAGGGAAATAAAAGGCATATCAAAACACAACTTGGGAAAGTAGATTTAATAGTATTTATTGTTATTATAATTTAAACCATCCATATGAAAACATCCATGATTCTTTAAAATTCTCTGTCTCTGTCTCTTTCTCTATCTCTCTCTCTTTCCTTCTACAAAACTTTTACAGCAGTTAGACTTACCAAGCATCCCCATGTGAGAAATGAAAAAGAAATCTATAGTCAGATGCAGGAAACATTAACACTTACAATTCCACTACAAATTTATGTTTCCTTGGAAATAAATGAGTTTAATTTAATTTAGGCAGTTTCCCATTTAAAAATAGCCCATGGGGAAGTATTCCTACCAATCTATGTTTTCAGTGAAAAACACTTTTTTTTTTCAGAAGACTAGCCTTCTTTTCTGTGTTCAAATTAATTAATCCACTTCAAAAAGATCATGTTGTTTAATCATTTTCAGCTGTTCATGACTCTTTGTTATTCCTTTTTTGGCTTACCTGTGAAAGATACTGGAGTTGTTTGTCATTACCTTCTCCAGTTTATTTTACAGATGAAGAAACTGAGGCAAACAACTGAGGTTAAGTTAACCCAGGATCACATAATTACCAAGTGTTGAAGTCTGGATTTGAACTCGGGTCTTCTTAACTCTAGGCCTGGCATTCTATCTACTATACTAATTAGCTGCCACTCAAAAGAAATATCAATATTCTTCACTTCTTCCTTTTTTTCTTCTTCCTCTTCTCCTTCCTCCTTTTTTTTTCTTTTTCTACCATTTTAAAGGATTCAACCTTATCAATCTTCTAAAATGGTTAAAAGAAAAAAAAACAGTTTAGGAAACTGTTTATTGTCAGAATTACATAAATCTTTCCTGAGCAATGGGCCCAAATCATATAAAATTATTTAATCACTCCATTGGATTGCTTTCAGTTTCCTTTCAGTTTCTATTCTGATGTCTCATAATCATATAGAAATGATCCTATATTATTGAAGGCTGTGACAGCAGAACACAATGCCTGCCAGATCCTTGTAATAAAGGTATGTACGGTCTGAGTGTCAAACTACGTGTCTATTTTCTGAAAACCATACTTACCACATCCAGAGAAGATCATTATCAGACTGACCCAAACAACTCTCAAAAGTAAACCATTTTGGTCTCTGTGAATCATGGAATTGTGGGAAGTTATGAGAAGATTTTTATTTCTACTAATAATAGAGTTGGGGGTGCAGCTAGGTGGTGCAGTGGATAAAGCAGCAGCTCTGGATTCAGGAGGACCTGAGTTCAAATCCGGCCTCAGACACTTTACACTAACTAGCTGTGTGACCCTGGGCAAGTAACTTAACCCCCATGGCTCCACAAAAAAAAAAAAAATTGAGTTATTGTAATCTGTATTATGGTAAGGAGATGGGTTGATCTGAATCAATGGGAAGAATCAACACATTGAAAAAATGTTCCTAAAATGTAATTTTATGGTCTTGATTCATCATAATGGACACAAAATATTGTTTATTATTATCCCAACTTCAAAAAATGAAAACATCTCTTTCCTTTAAATTATTAACCATATAGCTATTTTGGAATTGCCCTTAAAACTATTTCAGGCCTCTTCTTAGCAACTTGCAAAACTAGGTAAAATCCAATATCTAGCTTGCAGAGCAAGTAGGATTAAGCCACATCTCTTCCCCTTTTGATCTTTGCTATACTTTGTTTTATCCCTCTGAGGAAACAGTTAAACTTTCATCATTTACTTATCAGCAACCCTGTATGGACCAAACTATATAGCCTTGGGAGATATACATTCCTATATCTAGCTATTACTAATGCTGAAAGACCACATGATTTTTGACTTTTATTTTTGTCCTTATATCTCAAAGGCTCAGTACAGTATCCTGTATATAGCAGAACATAATAAATGATTATTGATTAATTAATTCTTAAAGCTTTATACAATGATGCTATCACAAAAATCAGAGTAAACAGGAACAGTATTATGATAGATGAAGTTCCATTATTTAATGGTATAAAATCATTATCAGTAACTATAATACTTATATTCACATACTTATTTTCATATATAAGAATAGTTACTTTTTGCATAAAACCAGCAGGAGATTAGAATATATATATATATATCAATGAGTTTTAATCACTCTATCTATATCTATATCTATCTATATCTATCTATATATAGATATAGATATATATATCAATGAGTTTTAATCACTCTATCTAGTTATGGCCTAAGTAATACTTGGAATTATTGCATAAGCATTTTCAAGTTTGGGGTTTGGGGGAAAGTACCTCCTTACTAAATATTAAAATGAAAACAATGGAAATTCATAAACAATCTATAACATTTAATTTCTCAATGTTAAATTGTACCAATAATTCATTCAATTAATGAAGGCATATTTTTTTTTTTAGGAAATTTATCGTTTTAAACATTTATACATTGGTCATGTTTTAAGAGAAGGACCAGCACAAAAATAAAAAATCAAGAAAGAATAAACAAGAACAATTATAAAAATGCAACAACAATAATGAAAATAGTATGCAATGATCTGCATTCAGATTCCACACTTTTTTTTTTTTCTGGATGTGGTGGTGGGCATTTTCTACCATAAGTCCTTTCACATTGTCTTGTATTTGCTGAGAAGAGTTTATTCTATCACAAATGATCATCTCACAATGTTGTTGATAACAGTACAATGTTGTCTTGGTTCTGCTCATTTCACTCAACATCAATTCATGTAAATCATTGTAGACTTTTCTGAAATGCATCTGCTTATTATTTCTTACAGCATAATAGTATTCCATTACTTTTATATACCACAACTTGTTTAGCTATTCCCCAATTGATGGGAAAATTCATCTTAAAAGTTTCATCATGAAGAAATTTTCTACTAAGTCAGAACTTTTATATAGGGTCCATACTGAGGTAATTTTATGGTTAAGGTAATCATTGTTTAACACTTCCTCTAAAAGATGTTTCAGTAAAATACTGTTGTCTTCAGTCAATACCCATTCAGCACCTCTGATAAAGAATGAACTAGGTACTAAGGAAGTTTTTTTAAAAAAAGGTCTCTACCCCCTAAGGTTCTCACAATCAAATAAAATATAAATGTATTAAAAATTGATGTACAAAGATATCAGATGAAAATGAATCCAATTAGTTTATTAGAGAAGGTGGGACAACTGTCTTAAATCCAAGTAGTAGAGTTGCATAAATAATTAACTTCTAACATTAGGTGTTATAAAAAAGGTCTTTAACTTAAAAACTGTCAAACACAACTAAAGATATATTCTGATAGGCCTAGTACTGATGAACCACCTCTCCTGCCCTCTACTCCTCCCCCACCACCACCTTCCAAACTGTGTATGTCTTTGAATTTGGCAGCCAAGTATCACAGTAGATAGAGCAGAAGCATAAAGGCAGGAAGACCTGAGTTCAAATTTTGACTCAGAAACTTATCTGTGTTACCCTAGGCAAGTTAGTAAGGCTTTCTCAGCCTCAGGTTCTTCATCTATAAAATGGGACTGATATCAACTTCTTCCTAGGGTTGTTGTGAGGATAAAATAATTTAATATTTATAAAGTTCTTGGCATAGGGGCTATATAAATATTGTTCCAGGAACCTTTGTCCTTTTGCTTTTTATGTGAGTACCCCTAATAACCTTTAGTATCATCTTTGCCACACATATCTTTAAATTGTTTTATTGGCCCACCAAGGGCTTTCATACTTTTGAAATTCTGTTTGTGACTCAAAGTCTGCTTAAGCCAAGGAAATGTGGCAAGGTTGCTCATGATTTGTCATTGAAAACAAGCTTCAAAGAGCAGAATTTTAAATACATAAGATGTAACCAGGCAGAGATAGGGTTTGGGCATTCAATTATAATTGAAAATATTAGTAAAGGCATGGAGACAAGGATGCTAAGGGATGCTAAAAAGGAGAGAAAAATGAATAATTGGAATCAAAGGGAGTAAGTATATAGAAATATTGGAAGAAAGCAAAATAAAATAGAGGCTAGAGCCTGCTGGGAGGCACAGTGCATAGAATCAGACTGGGTCAGGAATATCTGAATTCAAATCTAGTCTCCAACAGTTACTATTTCATTCTAAGCAAGTCACTTATCCTCTGTCTCAATTTCCTCAACTACAAAGTGGGGACAATAATAGTATTTGACTCCCACAGTTATTTCAAGAATATTTTCGTAAACTGCTCAGCACAATACTGGAAATGTAGATACTACATAAATACTAGTTGTTGTTACCATTACCACTGTCACTACCACTGCCAATACCACTGCCAATACCAGTGCTGTTGCTGCTCCTGCTGCTGCTGCTGTTACTGCTGCTGCTACTACTGCTCCTGCTACTACTACTACTACTATGACTACTACTTCCTGTATGGTGCAATGGATAGAGCACTGGCACTGGAGTGAAGAAAACCTGATTTTAAATCTCACCTCAGGCACTTATTAGCTATGGGCTAGTCATTTAACCCCAATTGCCTTAAAAATTCTGGAGTCATCTCTGGCCATCCTGATATATATCTTGTCACTGGACCTAGATGGCTGTGGAGGAGAAACAGAGGTTAGTCACCCTGCACAGTCCACCCTCAGTTAAATACAATTTAGTTCAAGTCACCCTAAAGGCATGGTACTCTTTGAGAATGAAGGGAAAACCACAACAACTTTAATAATAATATTTAAGGTAACTTCCATCTTTGAAATTCTAGATATCTGTTATTATGATATTGTGATTCAGATATCACCAACAAGTATGACTAGGAAAGTATCGGAGATTTTTGTTTTTCTTTGTTTTGTTTGTTTGTTTTGTTTTTAATATGGAGAAGTCAGGAATTCAGAGGAAAACTGAAGACTTTCCAATAAAATGTAAGCTCTTTGAAGTCAAAGACTATTGAATTTTCGTCTCTATCCTTGGCACCTAGTATAAGTCCTTGCATATTATATATACTTTATTTGTTGTTGTTGTATTAGATGCCATGAATCTGCTTTTTTAAATGTATCAAATTTTAAGAGCTTGTGGCATAGGCAGTTGGAGATTTTTTCTGGATACTTGGAAATACTATTCCAGAGTTTAGAGAATAAGCCATTACCAAAGGTACAGATTTAGGAGCCATCCATGCAAATGGAATAATTGAAGCTCTGAGAATGGATGAGGTTTCCATCTACATTGATAAGCATAAAATTCAGTGTGTTTCAATAATGTACTTACTTGCCTAAGAGCTAGCACAGATACATAATATATTTATGAGGAAAATAATGACCCTACCTGGACATATTCCTTCAACACATTTATATCAGAAGGAACTGGATCTCTGTATGGCTAGCATGCATATCTTCATCTAAAACTTTCAAAATAGACTGAAAATGTACTCCCTCATTTAATTTTTAATTTATGCTTCAGAGAATAATATGTTGCAACAATTATGTTCAAATCAGCATTTGTTAGATGCATATAAGACAAGTGAAATATGCGAGCGATAATATACAAAGTATGTGCATGATCCAGTTTCCTGGAATCTACATTATATAGCTGTATATTAAGGTACATCATTAGAAACCATAAGGTACAATATTTTTCATAGCTCTATCAAGAAATAACTTTCTTGTGTTATCTATGATTTAACTTCATTTCCTCAGTTTTAAAGATGGCTCATTAAAATAATTATTTGAAATTTTTTTCTGTGTTTTGAAAAAATATTGATAGTTTATTAATAATTATGTCAATGGGAGGGAAACATTATTCTCTTCTGGGGGAAAAAGAAAAAGAAAAACTAGTTATGTTATAATTGCATAACTATATGTGTTTCCTTTTTATTTTCAGGTGCCAGGAAACACAAAGCTAAATTCAGTTTCTGTCATAAACAATGAACTCATGTCAGGTGCCTGTAGCCTATCTTTTTTTAAAGTTTTAATTGTCTTATTTCTCATTATGTTTCATTTTGTAAGTGTCCTCAAAATCAATAGAAACTAAATCAATCTTTCTAAATATATATTCACTTATTTCCTAAATCCCAAAAGATACTGTTTAAAATCCAACCTATCCAGATTTAACCCATTTGCTTACTTTGTCAATTTTTATTGCTTAAAATACATACAATAAATTCATGTAAGAAGAGGAAGATATTTTTGTGAATATGTTTCTTTATACATGGCACATTTCCTAATTCTATCTCTCAAAAAATAGGTTCCCTAATTTATCATTTGAGTTGAAGCTTACTGTCCAATCCTATGTTGATAAATATAAATATCATCAAATCTTCTCTGACAGAAAAAGAGCAGTTCTGGAAAAATCCCAAATGATGAACCTATATTCACTTCCTCTAAGAACTCCTCCTTAAGAAAAAAAAAAATCCTTGTAATTAAAACCTAACAAATTACATTGTATTGATGCTTTTCTATAATAGAAAGGTATATGTGTTAGAAAAATAAAATCTCTAAGAACTTTGAGAAACTTCTGGCATGTTAGAGACAGAAAGAAGCTGACAGGGACCAATTTAAAATTTCATTATTAAAAAATATAGGTTATGGGGCAGCTAGGTGGCACAGTGGATAGAGCACCGGCCCTGGAGTCAGGAGTACCTGAGTTCAAATCCGGCCTCAGACACTTAACACTTACTAGCTGTGGGACCCTGGGCAAGTTACTTAACCCCAATTGCCTCACTAAAAATATATATATATATATATATATATGTTATTATAAAATATATTTTTGAAGCTTGAACTATTAAGATTCTTTCGTCATAAAAGCCTTAATGTAAAAGAGTTTTTTTGCAAGGCCATTTGTTCCAGAATCTTGTTAATTCTTTTAGAATTCTCCTTTACAGTTGGACAACTACCCTAAAAAATATATTGTTCAGTGCCCATGTCACATATGACGTGTATCTTTAAAAAGATAGCAACAGTTTTGTTTAAAAAAATCATAGAAAGTGAATATTTCCACATCATAACTTTTTAAGTCATAAGACTATCACATATGGTCAGCAAAGAGGAACAGGCTAGACAAGTTTAACAAAATTTGTCAGTCTTTAATTGTAATGATCATTTTCTGGAATTCAGGGGACTAAATTCCATTTGAATAGGCCATATTCTACCAAATAATGCAAAGTTGTCTGTGTGACCTGTAAGTGTTATCACAAACAGTAATAGCACTTAACAAATGGCCTAATCATTCTACTGCAGATCAACCCATTTTTCTTGTTATAAGTGTCTCTTCCAAGAGTTCATATGGATTTTAACTTTTCTCAATTTCTGTAAAATTGTTGACTCTTACTAATATAGCATTGCTCTGGAAAACTAAAATGTGCTCACCCTATTTGGCAGCACGTCATACAAAAGTCACTTTCAAGCTTCAGAGAATAGCTATTCTTTGACTCTTTTTGTGACAATTGTCAGCTTTTGAAAATGTGCAAACCTTCTCTCTCATTGAAAAAGAACTTGGAGCATTCAATACCAGAGGTCAGGGTAACATTAGGAGCCTATTTAAAAACTCAAAGCAGTTTCCCTGGGTACCTATCAGGATGCCAACCTATGAGTAAAATCAGACTGAACCAGAAAAGGAAAGATCTACAAGTTACATTATCAGAAGCATGTTCTCCATAGTCATTGGGATGAAATTTTCCTTTTAGAAAAATCTCTATAGAAAGATTTTCATTTTATATACATACATATATATATATATGTGTGTGTGTGTGTGTATATGTATATATGTGTGTGTGTGTATATATATATATATATACTCTATTACTAAAATCCTGGTTTAGTCCCTATCTTTATGACCCTATATAACAAAAATCAATATTTTAAAAACATTAATGAATGGAATATTTAGCTCTAAGTATCATTTATAAAGCTCCTACCTAATACTCCATAATTATAACATTGATTTTATTTATAACATATAGATTAGTATAAGTTACACTATATATCATAGCACATATAAAATATTCTATAATATATTGATACTATAATAATTATATATAAATTATATATTATAGTGTGTGTATATCTATATGTACATATGTGTGTATTTCATATACATACATGCATACACACACATATATATGCATGTATATACATAAATATATTAACATACACATACTTGAATATCTCTATCATCTAGCTGTCTTTATGTCTGTCTATAGAGAGAATTGAGTTTTGATGGAAGTTCTGAAAAGTTTCATAGTATAGGGATGTTTTTCTTTGAGTTTGTGAAAAACAAAAATATTATGGCATATAATTCTAGTCATCATTTAGGTTCTTTCTAGCTATTCAGTAGGTACTAAATTTTTGTAACCTAAGCTAATATGATGCATAACTTTTACTATGTCCTTACATATTCTGCATTTATCAATACATAAATTTCTTAAGAATAACCCTACTCTAATTTATCATAGAGAATACTTGATTCTGCATTGTCATAATAAATTATACTGTTTTTTTTACAAATAAATGATTCAATTGTTTGAGACTTCTTTGTCAACATATTGTTTGGTTAAATATATCTTATTATCAACCACATGGGGGTCTTTTGCTTACACTGTTGGATCCTTGCTATTGCATAGGCTCCACATTGAGATAAACTAGCTTACAATGGACAAAACCAGTCATACCTATTACCAGCCTTCTCTATTGCTTGGTTCTAAAAATATTTTGGCAAATTTAAAAATCTATTTATCAATTACTCTAAGAACATCTATAAATTCTTGCTGAAGCTATAACTGACCCTAGGATAGAAACAGAAAAGTGTTTATATATTACAGGGATTTTAACCTACCAATGCTACTTTAATTACCACTTTCCTTCTGACATGGTATAAATTATCCAGGTCTCTAAGTCCAGTAACAACAGTGTAGTGTCAAGACATTCTCTAAACCCTATCTCCCACCAATTATTGGCCATTTGTAGAAAAGGGTCCTACCATATTATTTGCCACTACTACCAAGAATCTGGACTAACTGCTACTAAAGGCAAGGTAAGTCCAAGAGCACTGGGAATAAAACCATTCTGACAGACATCCACTCACAAATGCCATTCCTACACCAATCACAGGCCTCTCATCACCATCATTGTGAAGAAACTCTGTGGAAAAGTGGTCTTCCAAGACCAGCTGCCACTCAGGGGAAGGTAAACCAACATCTCTAAAATAGCAAGGTTCCCCAAGAAGCAGCTAGAATACCGAATGCCCCAGGTGTATTAATACACAGTAACCACTTCTCCTCAGATATATCAGCCTCTATACAAGCACTGGACATAAAAATATAAACAAATAAGATGTTCCTAAAACACAGGGAAGCCAAGGTGACAGAGTAGAGGGAATAACCCAGCAAAACTTTCCCAATATTCCCCTTTAAACAGCTTTAACATAATATTTGAAATGCAATTCTGGAGTGGCATAGACAATAAAAGGTCATCATGAGATTTTTTAAAGCCTAGAATCACTTAAAAGGTCAAAGAAGATGTTGATGACACTAGAGAGGGGCAGACTAACATTCACTGAGCTATAAAAGCACTGGTGGGTCTTGAAGGAGCCTACAACATTATCAACAACAGTAACAGCTACAGAAACTTTCAAACCAAAAATGGTAAGGGAGGAAACTGGTCAGAAAAAGACTACAGTGGTAACTGAGTTGACACTGGATGAAGAACAGGGTACTGTTTGTCAATTCCATTACCCATACATAGTTTCTGGTCTCAGTTCTAAGAAGAAAGGAGAGATTGCTCCTTCAAAAGATCAGGGTCTCTCATGGAGTGGTGATGGAAGGCAACACTTGGACCTCATTTTTATTGGAATTTGTTCAAAGAATATATCCCATATACATATATATGAGATGCGTATACTTATAGACACACAGACAGGTATGTCTGTGTGTGTGCATATATATATATATATATATATATATATATATATATATATACACACACACACATACATACATATATATGTATATATACACATACGTACATACATATATATGTGTATACACACACATATATATACACTGCATATATACTATATATATACATACATATATATATAAGAGAAAGATAAAGATTTTGATAAAGCACAGTAGCCATTTGTTTACAAAGGCCTAGAAAGATAGGAATAAATGGATATTTTCTTAAATTTATAAGTAGCATCTATGTAAATCCAAGAGCGAGCATTTTCTGTTACAGAAATAAACTAGAAGCCTTTTTTTTCAGGGCAATGAGGATTAAGTGACTTGTCTAGGGTCACACAGCTAGTAAGTGTCAAGTGTCTGAGGTCAGATTTGAACCCAGGTCCTCCTGAATCCAGGGCCTGTGCTTTATCCACTGTGCCACCTAGCTGCCCCAAGCCTTTCCAATAACCTCAGAAGTGAAGTAAGGATGGCTGTTTTTGCCACTATTATTCAGCATTACTAGAAATGCTAGCTGTAGCAATGAGACAAGAAGAAAAGATTGAAGGAATAAGACTAGGCAAGGAAGAAACACAACTTTCACTCTTGATAAATTATATGATGCATATTTAGAGAACCCTTGAGGGTCAACTAAAAATAAGTTTTTGAAACAATTAATGATACTAACAAAGTTGTAGGATATAAAATAATCGAACATAAATCATCAACATTTCTATAGATTACCAGTAAAAAGCTAGTACAAAGAGCTAGATAGATAAATTCCATTAATTGTAACTATGAATAATATAAAATACTTAGCCATATGTCTGCCAAGAATATTTCAGGAACTATATGAAGACAATTACAACACACTTTACATAAATAAAGACATATCTAAACAACTGGAGAACTACTATAAAATGATAAATCTACATAAATTAATTTAATTATTCAGGCCCATGCCAATCAATAGTGATGTAGAACATTTTTTCTTTTATCTGTTTGGTATATACTGCCAATAGTGGTATTGCTGGATCAAAAGGGATCGGCAGTTTTATTGTTCTTTGAATTGTAAGGGATTAACTTCATTCTCCTAAACTAATGTTTATAAAACTGGGGAAAATAATCTAGTGAGGATATCAATACAAAATGAGGTATGTCATATACAACTTAATAAATACTGTCATCTTGCTAATATTTCCAGTGAAAAAGTCCACATTTCTTTTTCATTTCATGCATGGTTTATTGTAGGGTCTGTATCTTCCAAATCTCATTCCAAAAGAGAAAAAAACCTTTTCCCCTGAGTTATGCAATTTAGTTTAATTTATAAAGTTTAAATGATAAATCAAACTTCTATAATTGGACCCTTTCTAACTTAACCAGCCTATATCTATTAAGATTGTTGCTATGTCAGCAATATTGTATGCCAGACACCTGCCATATCCAAGCCTACAAACCTATGTTTGGTAAAAATAAATTCTGACAAGCTTGTGACTTGTAAAAAGAAAAAAAAGGAGGGTAGCCTCTTGGGACAATTTACTTCTTTGTGTAGTAAAATGTATTGTTGATAACTTGTTTACTTACCTTATAATTATAGCAGCTAAGGAGAGACAATTATTTTAGGACTGAGATATTTATAATGTTTACTGCATCTAGAAAATATTACTCCTTTAAGGACAAACCTTTCAATTCAACAACTGAAAAACTGTCTCTACCTCAGGGCTTGAAGCAAAGCTGAAATAGTTTCAAGTAAGACTAAAGTTACAATTTTAATACTGATTAAATTGCTTTTAAAGTTTCATACTGTGAAAAAAATGTTTGATACTGCGTGCCATTGTCCTTTGGGTGTCCTACAAATTTGAATCTTTAGAGATTGTAGTATATTGTGATTAGCATCCATATAGCATCTCTGCAAGAATATTCCATTTAATAGTTGGTGATCTGTTTTAAGGAATATGCTGCACTCCTTAAAAATGTTGTACAATTTACTAGATAAGTGAGTCTGTTCATTTACTCCCATTCAAGTCTGTTCCAGTTCATCTTCCAACTACTATTGGATTGGGCACATTGTATATGTTTGAGATATATTCTCTAATATTACCTCAATAAGCTCCCTTTCAAGCAGCATATCATGGGCAAAATGAAAGGCATTTGATATGTTCTAGACTGTAGGCCAAATTGATGAGAGATTATTGAACTCATAAAAATGTATTGAAAATATTCTAGGACTTTTGATGAAAAAAGTACAATATCACAATGTCTTTGATGTACAGTTCATTCCATTTCATACCTGTGAAAATGTAGTCTAGACCTATTTGTGAAATAATAATTATAGCATCTCTTTTTGTGGCTAAGAATTGGAAATCAAAGGAATGCCCATTCAATTGGGGAATAGCTAAACAAGCTGTGGTTTATGATGGTAATATAATGTTATTGTGCTATAATAAATGACAAGCAAGATGATTTCAGAAAAGACTGGAAAGACTCACATGAACTGATTTGAAGTGAATTGAGCAAAACCCAGAGAAAATTGAGCATAGAGACAGCAATATTGTTTGATAAAGAACTGCGAATGTCAACTATTCTCAACAATACAATAATCCAAGATGATTCCAAAGGACTATTGATGAATCATGCTATCCATCTCCAAAGAAAGAACTGATAATGATGGAACACAAACTGAAGCATGCTATTTTTCACTCTTTCATTTTTTTCTTTTATTCCACTTTTCTTGTACAAAATGACTAATATGGTAATATTTTACATACTCATTCACGTATAACCCATATCTGCTTGTTGCCTCAGGGAGGGAGGAAGGGAAGGGAGGGAAGGATAAAAATTGGAACTCAAAACTATAAATAAAATTTTTATTGCTTAAAACTATAAACTTAAAAACATAATATTTGATATGTCTCTTATCACTTATATTCAAGGATAAAATTAGTGCATATATACATTCTTCTAATAGAAATTTTGGCAAGATAAAAAAACTTGACATATGGAGTTAGTAGTCATTTTTTAAAGTTGCCTTTCTTGGGTTGTAATATGTTATTTGTGAATTTTTTGATCTTCACATATATCAATACCTTCAGAACTATGTTCTCAAAACTCCAAACTGTACCAACTCCAGTTCTCTATATAAGAATAGTTTAATTACTTTTCCTTTCTTTGGTTTTGTTTTGAATGTTGTTTACTGTGATTTTTATGCAGTCCACCTAATACTCAATACTAGAATTCAAATGACCTATTTTCTTTGATAGATAAAAAAATTTATAATAGAAGTCTTGACAAAACTTTATGAATTTTTGATGGTTATCCTTCTCGGTACATCCTTAAATGTTTTGGGGATCACTTGACAATTGACTCTTACCCCAAGTTGTCTAAAAACTAATCATTTCTCCAGAAACCTCTCAAAATTGTTTCACTATTTTTCTCCAGTGTTGATTTCGACTTTGATATCTCTTTACTTGACAAAGATTATAAATTTAAAACTGGAAAGAAGCTTTAAAAAGTCATTTTAATCTCACCTTCTCCTTTTATATAGAAGGAAATTGAGACCCAAAGGCATTAAGTGATTTTTCCCAGAGTATAACTAGTAGTAAGAAGCAGAATCAGGATAGAAATCTATGGTTCCAAATTCAACACTCTTTAAGCAAAACTGTGTAAGCTTTCTACATGAAGAAGTTTCTGAGATTGTATTACTTTAGTTCCTTGTGGTCATTCCTTTTATTGGTTAAAGTTCACTAGTTAATGGTGAGTTTATGTCAATGCCTATACTGTTATCCAATTGATATTTTTAATCATCTATTGCCTGCATAATAATGTCAATCTGCATGTGTTTTGTTTTATTTTGTTTTTCCTAAACACCAAGTCTCTTCTTTTATTTCTCCTAATTTAGTGTTGATTTCAATTTATACTCTAATAATTCAGTGGTCTGATTCTTAATAGCTATCTTTTAAACGACATGCCTTATTAGCCAATTGTTTATTGTTTTTCAAGATGTAAATAATTTAATTTCTTTAAGTATTATTCAGTGCTAACCATAACCAGTATGTCTAAAGCTTCATCGTGAATAAAATATTCAGGACATAGAGATCTGAGACAGAATTCTCTGTCACCAAGAGATCTGTTGCATTTCTTGAACTTTAAATATGTCTTGGATTTTTTTTCTATGCTGACCTTTGCATTGAAGTCATTACCTATCTAAATATGCATTGATTTAATTTATGGGGTCTTGTGTTTTCAGTAGAATTTTTGTTCCTGCCAATTGTCTGCAATAGATTTTGATTCATAAACTATAATTAAATAAAAAGACATATTTTGCTTATTTTCATCCCTTGTACTTTAATATGTTATAATAAATTATCCCATGAAATTATACTTCCAGATTTTGTGGTTTTCACAAATCCAATTTGACCAATTACATTTTTTGTATCAACCAGGATCATCAATGAGGCAACCTTCCATTTAGGTGCAACTTTGCATTTTTTTGGTTTCATTCATTTCAAGAACATAAATGTTGATATCATTTCATTATTACATTACAATAGCAAATGTTTGCATCTGGACAAGGAGTTCATATTTAGAATTAGAACAGCAGTAATAATAGGTAGCATAAGTATTTTACTTATGTTATCTCATTTGATCCTCAGGACAGCCCTCCAAAATAGATACCATTCCCACTTTATAGATGAGGAAATTGAGCCAGAGAGAAGTTAATTGACTTGCTCAGGATCATGCATATGCTTAGTGTCTGAAGCAGGATTCAAATAGTTTTTCATGATTCCAAATCTAGTCCTCTATCCATGACTCTACCATTTAACAGTATGCTTACTTTCCTTCCAATCCTCTGTCACTATTACTGGAAGAAGTGGCTTATCATAGAAAACAAATTTGATCATCTAGATATGAGTCCACATGTGATGAGCATTTTTATGTTTACTTAGTTTAGAAAGCCAATATAAGGTTATACACAGATCCTTTCCAGCAGAGTAGAGTCTGCCAAAATTATCATTCTGATAGCATAGCCTTAGAAAATATAGGGTTGTTCCACAACATGATAAAACATTAGAGTATTAACTTCAGGGATTTCTTAAACAAAATTGTTGTTGCTCTTTTTAAATCATTATTGTTATCACTCACTATTCTTTGAAGGTAATAAAAAAAATCATTCTTTAGACATCGTTTTACTAACATTTTTTTATATTTAATGTTCTATGTACTATTATTGCACAATGAATGGATGAAATAACTGTCTTTTCTAACTGTATAACAGCTTCAGAATGTGAAAACATCTTCTATATCATCTCTGAGAGAACTCCAGTAGTAGGTATATAGAATAAATAGTATGATAAGTATGTTTAATTGCTCTCATATGACTTTGATTTCTTCTACCTAGTCTTTCTATTTTGAGAGCTTATTTTCTATCTAGTTGGAATTTTATGCATATTTAAAACAGAGACATTTATTTAAAAAGAACATGAGCCAAATAATGCCCATGCAATTTTGGGCAATAGTCCAGTTATAGTACAAATTATGTGTCAAATTATAAAAGATACGTTGGGGACTGAATTAATCATAAGAAAATGTGACCTCCTTTGGAGTTGATGTTCTTCTGGTAAATAATAATTGCAGTAGATTTTTTTCTTTTGACAAATCATAGATGCCAAATATTTAAGAATTGAAATGATATGGGAAGCTAGGTAGCACAGTGGATAGAGCACTGACCCTGGATTCAGGAGGACCTGAGTTCAAATCTGGCCTCAGACCCTTGACACTTACTAGCTGTGTGATCCTGCGCAAGTCACTTAACCCCAATTGCCTCACCAAAAAAAAATTGAAATGATATATACAATTTTTGAATAATATGCATCAATAAATAAGCACATGCTCTTTAAGGATAATGCTTCAAAAATGGAAAATGAATGTATTATAAGTGGAGTTGGGAATTTATCTAACCATTCTCTAGTGCAATTTTTAACTATGCCCAAAGGAATATATAACTATGCATACCCTCTGACCCAGCAAAACTACTACTAAGTCTATATCCCAAGAAGATCATAAAAAGGGAATAGAGCTCACATGTACAAAAATACTTATAGCTGATCTACAGTCATATGGAAAAAAAATGTTCTAAATCACTACTGATTAGAGAAAAGCAAATTAAAATTACTCTGACACACCACTTCAAACCTATCCAATTGTCTAATATGACAAAAAAGGGAAAATTATAAATGTTGAAGAAAATGTGGAAAAAAATGGAAAACAATGCATTGTTGGTGGAGTGGTGAACTGATCCACCTATTCTGGAGAGCAATTTGGAACCATACCCCTAAGTCTATAAAACTGTGCATGCCCTTTTGTCTCAGCAATACCACTACTAGTCTGTATCCCCCAAAGACTATAAAAAGCAAAAAGAACTCACATATACAAAAATATTTATAGCTATATTTTGTGGTGGCAAAGAATTGGAAATTGGGGTGATGTCCATCAATTGGGGAATGGCTAAACAAGTTGTGGTATACAAATGTAATGGACTACAACCCTGCTGAAAGAAATGAGGAGAAGGAAGATTTAAGGGGGAAAAAACCTGGAAAGTCTTACATGAAATGATGCTGAGTGAACATGGCGATTCTGAGGAGAACACTGTACACAGGAACATCAACCTTGCGTGATGATCAGCTGTGATAAGATGATCAGCTGTGATAAGCTTAGCTCTTCTCAGCAACAAAATGATCCAAGACAATGCCAAAAGACTCATGAAGGAAAAATACTTTCTACATTCAGAAAAAATAACCATGGGGTCTGAAAGTAGATCTAAGCATACTATTTTAACTTTTGTTGTTGTTTCTTCTTTCTTGCACTTTTCCCATTTTGTTCTGATTCTTCTCTCACAATGTGACTAATGTGGATATACATTCAACTTGATTGTACTATATAACCCATATCAGATTGTTTGCTGTCTTGGTGAAGAGGGGTGGGAAGGAAGGAAGGGAGAAAATTTTAGAACTTGAAATCTTACAAAAATGAATGTTGAAAACTCTTTACATTTAATTGGAAAAAAATAAAATACTACTTCAACAACAATGATCTTTCCATAATTTCTGTTGGTGATTACCTTTTCTTATATGACCATCATAATCTACCTCATTTAGGTAAACAAATCTGTATGACTCAGTCTTTAATTAACTTTTTCTTGTCAACATATTCTTGGCTGGGGTTCATCTAGGTGGTGCAATGGATAAAGCACCGGCCCAGGATTCAGGAGGACCTGAATTCAAATCCAGCCCCAGACACTTGACACTTACTAGCTGTGTGAACCTGGGCAAGTCACTTAACCCCTCATTGCCCAGCCAAAAAAATATATGCATTAGTTTCATTAATATTGCATGTTTTAAATGTTGTTTTCTAAATTCATTTTTAGCTATCATACTGTTTTAAAAGTGTGCATTTTGACTTGTATTATATAGGGCTTAATTGCTGTAAATAACTTCTTCCCACTGAGTTTTATCTTTAGTATGTTTTTAAGCTGCTTTAAATACAGCTGGTCACAGCAACTAGTAGGGACAGTGAATAGACCACTAAATTTACAAGGATGGAGACCTGAATTCAGATCCAGCCTAAGACACTTATTATGTGTTACCCTGGGCAAGTCCCTTACTTCTGTCTGTTTCAGTTCCCTCATCTGTAAAACTAGGTATATTTAGTAGAACTGAAAATGTCAAATTTACCTCTTATAATTAACTGTCTGTGTTCAAAATATTCTACAATTTCATGGGGTAAGAGAATGGCATAAAAGAATAAATATGACAAATTTGAGTTTTACATTAATTTTTTTGAATTTCAGGGGAAGGTTTAGTGAAAGATGATAATAAAAAAAGGAAGAGTATTCTCAACAGTTTGTCTGATTGACTACTATAGCCATACAAAACAAATTTTAGCAATCCATTATAAAAATATGTTTTTTAGGCTAGATACTAAATATATCTCCATTATCAAATGCCCTTATTCATCCTGGAGCTGGGTCAGAAGGGTCTCTAATTCCATCTTTTTCTATCATTCTAAGTCATCTCTCTTATATTTATTTTTGTTCCATATTTTTGCAATACCTTAACTCATTCCTTCCAGCAATTTCTGGATCTCATTCTGAGTCTGCCTCTGAGCCTCTTCCCCTATATTTTGAAAAATCCTTCTGGGGATTCTATTTTCATGCATTCACTTCAGTTGTCTGAACCATTTGAGATGTGACCTCTCAATCAATTTCAACACTCCCACAGCATGTACATTCTCTAATTATTCCATTTTTGATTTGATCTCTTCTTGCCTGTGACATATCAATACTATTCCTTGCCATGCATATTTTCTTTCTTTCAATTGCTCTCAATCAAAGTTAAGTTTCAGATAGCTCTAATAAGTATTTATGAGCCAGGGATTATTTTTCACTTTCAAATAAATATTCTAAAAACCATCCAAATCCACTTGGCAAATGATGGATACTATGTTTTGGACACCCAAGGAGATTGACATACTGTTTATATGTAGGGCTTATTATCTATTCTAGAATCAACCTGCTGTGAGTGGCACTATCTTCCTTTTTAAATACCAGAGCAATGATTTTCCACAAGAAATATTTCTCTAAATGTCAGTTTCATGTGAAAACAAACAAACAAACAATATTCTTAGGGTTTGATGGTCTGAAACTATTGTTAGGAGCTCATCATCTTCAGAATAAGTATTTATATTTAAACTTAGAGTAACAAAAATCCTTTAAAAGAGATAGTTCCATTGTGAAATGATGTAATGTTCAGCTTTTGAAAATTTTGTTTTAAATAAAATTTATATCCAACATTTAGAACCATAATTGGATCAGTTTGACCACATGCTCACTTGTGAAAATATCCTTAGAAGGTCCACAATTCATTTGTGAATTAATATGGCATTCGAACATGTTGAAATTACTATATGATATTTTCACTTCTGTAACGGGTAGTCATAGGCATGAATTACAATTTTTAAATGTCTCAAGGCCATAGTGCTACCTATTGGTTCCAATTCCCAATGGATTTACTCTATCACAACTTTACTTTAGTTGAAGTTGAGTTAGGCTATGCTCTAACTCTGATTTTTAGAAGTAGCAGTTGATCAAAATCAATATTACATATAATTCTGTTTACTTAAAATATATTGATAAATTAAGGAAAGATTACTTATTTCATCCAAAGAGAGATTGAATTTACCGTGTCTTTTACTCAAATGGTAAAAAAAAGAGATCTGGGAGTAGGGAATGTTTGGGTTTATAAACTTGGTAATCCATTAGTAACTTTAACTGAAACTTCTATAATTATTAGATGAATTAGCAAAAATTAAGATTCTTTTAATGAACCTAGCAATTTATTGTACTTAACAGCTTAATTCTAAAGTGTTACAAATATAGAATATGTGAACTTAGAAAAGTAATCTTGAATAGTTGGGAGCAACATATATTTTTTTTCTCTAATACATTTAAAAAAATGTACTAGAGAGAGCATACTTACATAGCAGATAGAAGCCATTGAGTTGCCTGAGCTCTCCTTCTGTTCCCTCAAAAGGAACATTAAATCAAGACTATGGACCGATTCTGAAACTACAGAACCTACAAAGAGACAGAGTGACACAGTCTTTCAGCCAGAGATAATTTAGAGGACTTCAGGAAAGTTTGGTCTCAATCAGGTGCACAGCACACCACAGTGCAATGCAGAGGGGGTCTGGGCAAGTCAGCAGGAAGCTGTGGGCCACAGCTGAGCAACTGAGGCCCCTGAATCCTGGCTCAACAAGCTGATGGCAAAGCAGGACCATGGCAAAACCCACCTGCACCAGCCAAGAGGGCAGATTACCAGCTAGAGGGCCACACACAGGACTGGAGCAACCAGGCCTACAGATCCCAGCATGCACCATCTGCAAGCCTAGATAATGAAGTAATATCAATATTAAACATGTATGTGCCAAGTGGTATTGCATCCAAATTCTTAGAGGAGAAGTTAAATGAATAACAAGAGGAAATAGCCTATAATACTATACTGATGGGGGATCTGAATTTTCCCATCTCAGAATTAGATAAATCTAGCCACAAAATAAATAAGAAAGAAGTTAAAAAGGTGAATAAAATGTTAGAAAAGTTATATATGATAGATGTCTGGAGAAAATTGAATGGGGATAGAAAGGAATATTCCTTTTTCTCAGCAGTACATGGCACATTTTCAAAAATGAACAATGTATTAGGGCAGAAAAACATCATAGTCAAATGCAGAAAGGCAGAAATAGTAAATGTATCCTTCTCAGATCATGATGCAATAAAAATTATATGTAAGAAAGAGGGATGGAAAGGTAGACTGAAAATCAATTGTAAACTAAATAATTTCATTCTAAAGAATGAATGGGTCAAATAACAAATCATAGAAACAATCAATAACTTTATCCAAGAGAATGACAGTAATGAGACATCATACCAAAATCAATGGGATGTAGCCAAAGCAGTGCTTGGGGAAATTTTATATCTCTAACTACTTACATGAATAAAAAAGACAAAAAGGAGATCAATGAATTGGGCATGCAAGTAAAAAAGTTAGAAAAAGAACAAATTAAAAATCCCCAATTAAATACTAAATTAGAAAATCCTAAAACTTAAAGGGAAATTAGTAAAATTGAAAGTAAGGAAACTATAGAATTAATCAATGAAACTAAGAGCTGGTTTTATGAAAAAAAAAACAATAAAATAGATAAAGGGGTGATTTTACCAACAATGAAGTGGAAATTAAAGCAAGAATTAGGAACTATTTTGCCCAACTGTATGCCAATAAATTTGACAATCTAAATGAAATGGATAAATATGTACAAAAATACAAACTGCCCAGGTTAACTGAAGAGGAAATAAAATCCTTAGAAAAAGAAATTGAACAAGCCATTAATGAACTCCCTAAGAAAAAATTCCCAGGGCCAGATGGGTTTACAGGTGAATTCTACCAAACATTTAAAGAACAATTAATTTCAATATTATACAAATTATATGGAAAAATAGGTGAAGAAGGAGTTCTACCAAATTCATTTTATGAAACAAATATGGTGGTGATACCAAAATCAGCCAGAGCAAAAAACAGAGAAAGAAAATTGTAGACCAATTTCCCAAATGAATATTGTTAAAAAAATCTTAAATAAGATATTAGCAAGGACATTACAGCAAGTGATCACCAGGACAATACATTATGACCAGGTGGGATTTATACCAGGAATGCAGGGCTGGTTCAACATTAGGGAAACTATTAATATAATCAAGCACATCAATAAGAAAACCAACCAAAATCATATGATTATTTCATTAGATGCAGAGAAAGCTTTTGACAAAATACAACACCCATTCTTAATAAAAACACTAGAGAGCTTAGGAATAGGTAGAGCTTTCCTTAAAATAATAAGCAGTATCTACCCAAAAGCATTACATGTAATGGAGATAAATAGGAGGCTTTCCCAATAAGATCAGGGGTGAAATAGGGATGTCCATTATCACCTGTATTATTTAATATTGCACTAGAAATGTTAGCTTTAGCAATCAGAGAAGAAAAGAGAAGTAAGGAATTAGAATCGGTAAAGAGGAAACAAAACTATCATTCTTTGCAGATGATATGATGGTATACTCAGAGAATCCAAGTTAATCAACTCAAAAATTACTTGAAACAATTAACAACTTTAGCAAAGTAGCAGGATATAAAATAAATCCACATAAATCATCAGCATTTCCATACATGACCAACAAAGTCCAGCAGTAAGAGATAGAAAGAAAAATTCCATTTAAAGTAATGCTAGATAATATAAAATACTTGGGAGTCTACCTGTCAAGACAAACCCAGGAACTCTATGAACACAACCACCAAACACTTTTCAAGCAAATCAAATCAGATCTAAATAATTGGAAAGATATCAATTGCTTATGGATAGGCAGAGCTAATGTAGTAAAAATGACAATTCTACCTTAATTAATTTACCTATTCAGTGCCATAGCAATCAGACTACCTAAAAATATTTTATAGAGCTAGAAAACATAATAACAAAATTCATCTGGAAATACAAAAGGTCAAGAATATCAAGGGAAATAATGAAAAAAAATGGACAGGAATGTGGGTTAGCTGTAACAAATCTGAACCTCTACTATAAAGCAAAAGTCATCAAAATTATCTGGTACTGGCTAAGAAATGGAATAGGTTAGGCACAGGAGATAGCAGTAAATGACTTTAGTAATGTACTGTTTGAATAAACCTAAAGGCTCCATCTTCTGGGATAGGAAAACAGTATTTGACAAAAACTGCTGGGAAAACTGGAAGATATTATGGCAGAAATTAGGCATAGACCAACATCTTACACCTTATACTAAAATAAGGTCAAAATGGCTACATGATTTAGACATAAAGGTGGATACCATAGGTAAATTAGGAGAGGAAGGAATAGTCTACCATTCAGATCTTTGGAAAGGAGAACAGTTTATGACCAAACAAGAGAGAGAGAATATTATGAAATGCAAAATGGATGATTTTGATTACATTAAATTAAAAAGGTTTTGTATAAACAGGAGCAATGCATCCAAAATTAGAAGGGAGGCAGAAAGCTAGGAAACAATTTTTCTTATGGCCAGTACTTCTGATAAAGGCTTCATTTCTAAAATATATAGGAAACTAAATCAAATTTATAAGAATCCAAGTAATTCCCCAATTGAGAAATGGTCAAAGGATATGAACAGGCAGTTTTCTGATGAAGAAATCAAAGCTATCTATTGCCATAAGAAAAAATGCTCCAAATCACTATTGATTAGAAAGATGTAAATTAAAAAAAAAACTCTGAGGTACTACCTGACACCTATCAGATGGGCTAATATGACAAAGAAAGCAAAATAATAAATGTTGGAGAAGCTGTGGAAAAATTAGAACACTGATGCATTGCTGGTGGAGCTGTGAACCGATCCGACCATTCTGGAGAGCAATTTGGAATTATGACCAAAGGGCTATAATGTTGTGCATACCCTTTGACCCAGCAATACCACTTTTGGGTCTTTTTCCCAAAGAGATCATAAAAAAGGGAAAAGGACCCACATGTACAAAAATATTTATAGTTGCTCTTTTTTGTAGTGGCAAGGAATGGGAAATTGAGGTGATGCCCATCAATTGGGGAATGGCTGAACAAGTTTTGGTATATGAATGTAATGGAATTCTATTATGCGTTAAGAGCAGGAGGAGTTCAGAGAAACCTGGAAGGACCTGAATGAACTGATGAGGAGTGAGATGAGCAGAAATATCAGAACATTGTACACAGTATCATCAACATTATCTGTTGATCAACTGTGATAGACTAGATTCTTCTCACCAATACAACAGTACAAGAAAGTTCCAAAGGACTCATGATGGAAAAGGCTCTCCAAATCTAGAAAAAACAAAGAACTGTGCAATATGGATGATGACTGAAACATACTATTTCTTTTGTTTTGGGTGCTGTTTTTTTTTGAGGCTTTTCCTTTTTGCTTTTATTCTTCTCTTATAACATGACTAATGCAGAAATATGTTTGCTGTTATATATATATATATATATGTGTATATATATGTATATATATATGTATATGTATAACCTATATCAGATTACCTGCTGTCTAGGGAAGGGGGAAGGGAGCGGAGTGAGGGAGAAGAATTTGAAATTGGAAATCTTATAAAAACAAATGTTGAAAACTATCTCTACATTTAACTGGAAAATAATCAAATATTTTTATTCAAAAAATATTAGAAGAATACATTTTTAAAAGTTTTCTACCCAAAGAATCAGGATTTAAAACTAAATGATCATAAAAATACCTTTATTTGGCTTCTATATCTCTTTAATTACTTTCATCTCAAGGGTATTAACTTTGTATATACAAACTTTTCAAACATATTGACTAATCTTTTGATACTCAATGAAGTAATATTTTAATATCCCCCCTTCAATCAATGATGTTCATTATTTGGCTACTTGAAAAGCACTCTATGCCTTTATTTATTTTAATTAAAAAGAGAGTAACCAAGTTTATCATTTCTTCCAATGTTAAGATTCTATTTATTTTTCCTCATGTTCTTGAACAAGACAAAATTAAATAGTTATTGCTTTAAGGTAAACAGTAATCTGAATGGTCAAGGAAATGCATGAATGGCCTATTTTATTTATCAATTTCTACTGCCAGCACTTGGCACAGTGCTTTGCAAATTAATTAATTCATAAAAGAAACATTTTCTTTGTTGAAGTTTAAGCATTCATCTTTATTTATTTCCTGGATTTTTGTTACATTTATCTACCAACTTCCACTTCATTCTCCTTACTTTTTCTAGGTAATCATTACTTGGCTTCCAATCTTCCTTTTGAACCTAGTCTTTACCCTTATGCTTTAATATATATATATATATATATTTATATTTATATATTGGTGAGCCCTCAATCATCCTGAAGTCCCAGTTCATTAACTTCAATTCCTATGCATTTCACTTTCCTCTCACTCAGCCATATGCGTGATTTTCCCTACACCTACAATTATACCTTATACCATGTTGATGATCAGGAACATATAAGTTACACTATTTAATTAAATTAAGAGGTTCTTAGTCTCAGTGTGTTTGTGTTTGTGTGATGGAACCTCTCTCTGGTGAAGCTTATGGAATCCTTGATATAATTTTTAAATGTATATAAAATATATCACAAAGGAAAACCATTATGTGGAAATACAGATAGCAAATGTATATATTAAAATGCTTATAAACCCCAGATTAGCAACTACTAGAATAAAACTTCTTGTTTTCATCTCTTATCCTAAACTTATCTTTTTCCTTCTTTTTTATGATAACCTTACATAATTCCATCCATCGGAATTCTCATAGGCTATTACCACTTTTCTGAATTCACTTTTCTCTTCTCCCAATTTTTTACCCCATATTTAATAAGTTTACTTCTACATTGACCTCTCTAATTGACATTCCATTACCATCTTGTCTTATCAGTGTTCATGAATCATCATCAACTCTTTGTTCTTCCTTACCCTGTGCATAAAATCAGTTGTCGTGTCCCTTCCTCCCAATTCCAATCCCCCCATTCCCTTTGCTCTTACCCTATATCCAGAAGCCAAAGTGATATTATAAATACACTTGTCTAAAAATGTAGTAACTTCAGTCCTACAATATCTTTGGTGGCTGTATTCTCTAGGATAAAATAAAAACACCTCTGTTTTGCACTTAAAATACTTCAAAATCTGTCTCTAGATCACTTTTCCAAGTTCTTTATCATGACTTCCCTTCATCATTTCAGTATTCCAGGAAATCCAGTCTCTTTGCTTTTCTTTCTTTTTTTTTTGTTTGTTTGTTTGTTTTTTGCAGGGCCATGGGGGTTAAGTGACTTGCCCAAGGTCACACAGCTAGTAAGTGTCAAGTGTCTGAGGCCGGATTTGAACTCAGGTACTCCTGAATCCAGGGCTGGTGCTTTATCCACTGTGCCACCGAGCCACCCCTTATTTGTTTTTCTTTATACACAGTATACCATCTTGACTTTCTGTGCCTTATCACAAGATGTGCATTATGCCTGGAATGTACACCCTTCTATCTTCTTACTCTTAAAATGCTGGCACTTACTAGATAGTTAATAATTGCTAATCAATTGACTAGCACGCTTAAAAACTATCTAGGTACATGAGACTTTTTCCCAATTAACCGCTGTGTCTAATGGCTATTTATATTACTTTGTACTTATTTGTCTTTGTACAAAATGTTTCTTTATTAGTGATCCCCAATGATAAAATGTTTTATTTTTGAATTCTTGATACCTAGAATACAGATAGGTGGAGGAGGTATTTAATAAATGTTTATTGTATTCTTGACTGATTAAGTGTAAAACAAAAGCCTCCGCTAAGAAGCAATATTTCATAATGCTATAGACATAAAGAATAAAACAAAGGTTTTGGTGATATTAAATGGTTGTATAACCATATTTATTCACTGCTGATTATTTAAATATATTTTTATTCTTCATAGTAAATGCAAACCTCCTTATAATTATTACAAGTTAAGCATATTTAGGAATTTTGTAAGAAAGAGTATAATTTCTTTGATGTTTCCCCTTTATCTAAAGGAATATTTTTTTTTCATCCACATGTGGTTGTATTTTTACCAATATTGCATAAATGTTCCACTGATCCATGATATAGTTTGATTATTAGACTCCATAAAGGGAAATGTTTATTTGAGTTAATTTTTGCTTACATTTTTTTGCATAGCAATGATTTGGAATGTCGTGGAATACAGTGGAGCATTAAAGGGCACAGAATAGAGCTACAGTCAGACACACACACGAATGTTTGCATGTGTCTATGTGTATGTATTCACTTTAGTTTGTGTAATATATAATCATATATGACATACTATATAGAAATAATTATATATAATGTAGTAATATATCAACTTTTAAGTATATAAATTCATAGAGATGCATTAATATTAGATTCTCATATGTACTTCCTCCAAAATTTGCCTCATCATTGCTTACTATTAACACTAGTAGCAATCAGCAGAGTATAAGCTCTAGAAGGTCCAAGCAAACTGTAAATATTTCAATATGACCTAGTGAAGAATTATCCAACTTTCATTCAAGGATCTGCATAGCTAAATTCACTAAATACCTTTAAATTTGCTCAAGGTGGAAGAGTTTTCAGACATAGACACTCACAGAGTTCATCAGGTAACCAAGCAGTTAATAATTTAACAAGCATATATTATGCTTTGACTTTGGGTCAGGCATTTACTAAGATGTAGTTGCACTTTAATAATGATTGGTCTAAGGAGTACATGGATAGCTAAAATCACAGATGATTAAATAATTGAAATAAATATTATTAATATGTATACAACAGTATAAATTTTAATCTAAATAGAATATTTATACATATAATGTCAATATTCTTAAACACTAGACTTGCAATTTGATTAGTTGAGTGAAGTATTTCTAGCATTATAGACTAGAAACTGCTTTATTACTTAGAGATTTAGGATGTTACGTTGACCGTGTAGATATTAAGTTAATTGCCCAGGTAAACTCAGCTAGTATATTCCTGAGGCAGGATTTGAACACAGGTTTTCCTAAAATTGTATGACTGTAACCACTCTACCATGATTCCTCTCCATATTTAAATATTATTACCTAACATTCTTCAGAATTTTTATTGGAATTTTGAAAAGCAAACTATTTTTATATGCCCCAACAAAAGACATTATTTCTAATTGAAATTATTTCATTGCTTATAGTCTTTTTATTTATAGAAAAATGTGTTGGTTATGTTTCTACATATTTTTAAACAAAGATGAACAGGTTCATCTTTGATTAAAACAAACACAAAAGATAAAGTATCACTACTTCTGTGTTTATTCAATAGCAAACATATTTTGGCAGGCACTAGAACAGTGAATACAGGTGTGGTTGGTAGTGTGTTAATGTTCAAACCAGTTTTAACTTTTCATTCTTTTTCCTCTGCTGTTTTAAGTGTGCCTTTCTAGACAAAAAAATTTATTTAATGAATGAATAAGGCTTAGACCCTACCTTATTTTTAACCCTTTTCTAGCTCCTGAAGGCAGATAATATATAGGAGACAGAAAGTTGTCTTGAGTGAAATGTTTAAAAACATTTCCCTCTTTAATTGTTTCAAAATTATGCCATATCAAACTTCTACCTTAGAAGAAATGATTGCTAGTGTGACTATTATTCTATGATTATTCAGTGACTAAGAAACTGATGAAAATAGGAAAAGAACTTAGAAATGCCAACAAAAAGTTAATTAGTTCAACAGCTTCCATAACACTGCATTAAATCAGTGTGGTTTACTGCTCTGCTAAAAGACCTTTCAGTATTTCTATCATACACCCTTATTTTCAAGGGGTTATAAATATCTCTACTATAAAAATTCACCTCAGGTGGGGATTTAACACTTAAGATCTCAGACAATGGGCTAGTATCTTTACCAATTTGTTTTTAAAACACATTAACATTTTGAGAGATACTAACAGTGAAGATGTAGGACTTTTGCAGTTACTGTTTACTTTATGCTACAGCTTTATATAAAATATATTGAAATCTTTTACAGATAAAAGATGGCAGTTTACTGAGTGATTATGCAACTCTTTTAGAAAAAAATTTCCCTAGTTGGGGGAGAATAACATTGTCAGGAAAGCAAAAACTGAAAGGTTAAAGCTAAACATTACAAAGATATATATCATGATAAAGGTGCAACTGTTAACTGTGAAGAAGACAGAATTGCCAGAATAAATCAGGAAATTAACGGCAAACCACAATTTATATGTTTTTGAGAAACACACAGACACACAGACACACAGACACACATACACACAGAGTCATGGTATTTGTCTACATGATGACAAATAAGAAGATAAGGGTCATGCAGGAATTTCAAGCTCTGGGTGATTTGTCTAGTATTATTTTCCTAACTCTGTAGGGCTTTTAAACCCCAGTCTTGGGATGGTTCCTCAAGACAAGTTAACCACCTCCTCCTTTATTTGTTCTGATGAAAATGCAAGTAAAGTAAAAGTGTTTGGTGGGAGAAAAAAAAGACTTAATAGGTAATTATACCAATAAGCAAAATAACCTTAAATAATCAAAGTTGATGCTTTCAGTTTACGAAGTAAGTTACCTTTTCTTTTTTTAATCAACTACTTTGAGACTCTAATGAAAACCATGGACCTTTCTCAAAATTCTTTTTTAAAAAAATTAATTATAAGATTCAATGAAAATAAAGATGAATTTTTAACATATACACTTATATACCCCCTGAAATCTATTAACATTTTATGTATGTATGTATATATGAAGATACACACACATATAGGTATAATATAAATGTATATATGTATGCATGTATATGCATATATGTGTGTATGTATATATACACACATAAGTTTATCTATGCCTTTGTCTAGATCTATATCTTTGTATCATCTCTATCATCTATAGTCTGAAAAGAAAATACAAACATGTTTAGGTACTGGGATATTTTTGTCTCTATATCGATTGACTCAACATTCATACATGGGGAAAAATCCAGTATCACTTTGGAATGGTATTTCAAGTATCTTAACCTTTCTGAAACTCAGTATTCTCTCAATTTTCTGTCATTCATATCTATTTTACAAAGTTCATTAATGGAGATAACACATGGAAAAATTATAATTTGAAAAGGGATCATATAAATGCCAAGTATCAGTATTGTTGTACCTTCTATTTTCTAAGCAAACTATTTAAATTGACCCATGACTAATTAACTATATATTTTTATGAAGTGAGTATTATTCAATTTTGCTGATTCTGCCTAGTTTTTGGTGGAAAATTTGAATTTTAATTACCTAGTCAAATTTAATATCACTAAACTAATTTATATTTTCATCACCTACTATACTGAATTTTCTTTTCTCATGTCCCACTACACCCAATCACAGTAACTATTCAGTCAGTCAGTCAAGAGTCAGTATACATACATATATATATACACACACATATAAATGTACACACACAGACACACACATATACTACTTGACCAAATAAGAATGTAAGCACTTTGAACATAGGAAATTTTTCAAAATTGTTTTTGTATTTATCATCTGATGTTGTATTGTCATATAATAGATATTAATGAAATATTATGATATTATACGAGGGCCAGATAGGTGGTGAGGGGCAGCTAGGTGGCATAGTGGATAAAGCACAGGCCCTGGATTCAGGAGAATCTGAGTTCAAATCCAGCCTCAGACACTTGACCCTTACTAGCTGTGTGTTATCCTGGGCAAGTCACTTAACCCTCATTCCCCTGCCCCTCCCCCCCCAAATACATACACACACATATATATGTATATTATACACACGCATATATATATATATATATATATATATATATATATATATATATATATATATATATATATATATATACATGTGTGTGTGTGTATAATGTTGGGATACTTATTCTTGACTCCTCTTTGTTTATACCAGTTTCAGGGTATTCTATTTACTGACACTTATAAGCAATAGCTCACATGACCCTGATAACATAATTTCCTTTAATATTTGCTTAATAGATAGATCACAGCAATGGTATTTATGTAAGTGGCATAATACATAAATTGACTAAAAAATACCTCCCAATTAACTAGGGGATCATTCTCCCACAAATAGACACAGCTTTAGAGGTAAGAGTAAGTACATAAATATAATAGAGCAGTTGGTACTTGAGGGAAAATATAGCCAAGATATTCACAATTCCTATGCTAAGGAGCTCTTAGATACTTTCGCTTGTCATGTGTCTTGTTGTTACTTCACCATGAAACTTTTACTCCATTGGATATTCCATTTCTTTAGGCTACCTGTGCCTGTTTCCTGCATTGTGTCCAACTGGGTGATTAGCTCCATTCCAATATAGCATGAGCAGTTTGGGAAAGAGTACAAGAGAGAGAAAAGTATCTCCTCCCTCCATATCCTCAACAGCTGAGTTCTTATTCTATAGATGATTCTCAACTCAACTACCAGAGGAAGAGAGAAAGGGATGGAAGAATAAAGTAAAACAAAGCAACAACAACAAAACATCTCTTGCTTTGAAAAAGACACTAAAGTGGGCAGCCAGATGGTGCAGTGGATAAAGCACTGGCCCTGGATTCAGGAGTACCTGAGTTCAAATCCGGCCTCAGACACTTGACACTTACTAGCTGTGTGACCCCGGGCAAGTCACTTAACCTTCATTGCCCTACCAAAAAACAAACAAACAAACAAAAAAAAACAAAACAAAAAAAAAGAAAAAGGCACTAAAGGCATTTCAAAGTTTTGGCCAACTGGTGACTGACTTCTTTCTAATATATCAAATTTAAGTAAAATAACTTCTTCATATCTCATGAAAACATAATGATGTGTGAACATTACCTTAGACTTTGTTTAAGTTTTTAATATATCACTCTCTTTGTTATATGTCCCTTATATGTTGTAATTATCAAATTCACCATTACATAAGAATATAAAGATAGTCCTAGCTTAAAAATGAGTAATAAAAATATGCTTACACCTAGAAAAATGGAATGAATCTGTTATTGGTTATAAGATGAAGTGATCAAATAGAAAATGAGATGATAAAATCTTGAAAGTATAATAACTTTTAAAGAATATCTTATGCTTTGCATTTAACTGAAATGAATAATGTTGTATTCACTAGCTCAAAACTTCATATAGATAGATAGACAAGACTGACACAGATAGTAGTTAGAGATATGGATAGATAAATTAGAGAGAGACAGATAAACAGACAGACACATAAAAAAATAGGACAACTAGATGGTACAATGACTAGAGTGCTGGCCTTGGAATCAGAAAGTCTTACTTTCCGATTTCAAATCTAGCCTTAGGCACTTACTAGCTATGTGACCCTAGGCAAGTCACTTAACATTATTTTCCTTACTTCCTCATCAGGAGAACAAATGGCAAGACACTACAGTAATTTGGCAATAAAACTGCAAATGAGGTCTTGAAGAGTAAAACATGACTGAAAAATAACTGAGTGAAAGACAACTAAATACACAGATACATACATATAAACACATAAATGCCCTTATGTTTATATGTATATATACATATAAACATATGGATTATGAACTAATGAATATTATACCTATGTGTGAATGTGTATATATATGTGTGTGTGTGTTTCTTACTGTGTATAATTACTAACTAGTGAAGCTATGATGCTTGTATATACTTATACTATATAAGAATATGTGAGATTTAAAATTGGATATTAGATCATAAATCTCCCCTCTTTAACCTTTCCCTTAATTTATCTCCCAGACTAGTAAATGGAAGAAGCTTCTGGTTTTCTAGTTAGAGCTTTTATTGTATGGTAGTCACAAGGTGATGTTGATTAGAAGGATAGGAAAGTAGAAATACAATACAAATCGTCTTAAGTCTAAGCTTAGTCTATATTCCGTATAAAACTCTCCAAAAGCCGAAGGCCACCTTTGGGGAGAGAGAGAGACCGTATAAGTATAAGTATAAGTATAAGTATAAGTATAAGTATAAGTATAAGTATAAGTATAAGTATAAGTATAAGTATAAGTATAAGTATAAGTATAAGTATAAGTAAAAGTAAAAGTAAAAGTAAAAGTATAAGCATAAGCATAAGTATAAGTATATAAGAATATATAAGTATATATAAGAATCTTATGATTTTTATTAAAGGAATGTATAGGAGAATAACATATTGTCATTCTAAAAATGTCTTCTAAATATTTTTTAACATTTTCCACTGATACTTAAATATCACATTTTGTAAACATCACAATGCTGTTTTATTTTCTTTTTCTTTCTTCTATTGTTTTTTAAAATTTTTTTTAATTTTTTGGGGGAAATGAGGGTTGAGTGACTTGCCCAGGGTCACACAGATAGTAAGTGTTAAGTATCTGAGGCCAGATTTGAAATCAGGTCCTCCTGAATCAAGGGACAGTGCTCCACCTAGCTGCCCCTTCTTCCTCCTACTGTTAAACAAATATAGCATGCTACAATCATTTGAAAAGCACAAGGTTTGTTTCACTGGGCACCTATCATTTTAATTCTATGTTACCAACATATGCTCTCTCAAAAAAAGTCTTTTGCTAGAATGCATTGTGAATTATATTGATTCCCCAAAATTCCATTCCTCCTTGCTTAGAGGAGGCAATGGAGGCCATCTCATGAAATTAGAAAAAGTGTTTCCTCACAAAGCTGCTTTTTATATCATTGCTGCTGCTGCTTTCATATACCTTATGTGGATAATTAAAATGAAATGTGTTTCTTTCTCTTTTTTCTCATAGAAGCATGTTGTTATAATTATGTTTCTCCTTCTTTCTCCTACTCACCACTTAGTTCCTTGCACTATTATTATTAGATGATTTACAATTCATGTCATTTTATTTATGATTACCTAGGAACATTAAAAAAATAAGCAAATTGACTTAAATGCTATTAAAATGCCATTTACAATAGGACACTGGTTTTCTCACATCCTATTACATCAAATTGTGAAATAAAATGATTAATAATATAAAATAATTTAGACATATTTCATAAAAAATTAGGACAACTTAAATAAACATCACATAAATCAGTCTGTAAATGAATGAAAATGAAAGCCCTCTGAGATATAAATTAACTTATGAAAAAAAATTTTTAAATACTATACATTTTCCACAACATTTTAAAATTTAATTATGTATTTTCCAAAAATTTTCAAGGTGCAGTCAAATGAGATGCTCTGCTACATGACCCCATTACTTGCAGCATCTTTTCCCTCTTAAATTCCCACAATTATTATTATCTAAATTAATTTGTTATTTATTTTATCTTGAATAACATTCTGTTTTGAATTGTTTTGAATGCCTTACTTCATATTACTTCATTATAGACTTTAAATTCATGTAGGTCAAAGACCCTATCTAATATATTTTTTGTCTTCTCAATAGCACCTACTAACAGTGCTTGTGGAAATATTAGACATTCAATTCCATTCATTTATCTCTCCATCTATCCATCCACCAAACTTTCTATCAATTCATCAAATTTTTATTACATTTTACTTGTTCAAAGAATTATTGAATTTCTCTGTGTAGAAGAAATAATGGCCTGAAATAATAATTAGTTCATATAAATGACATTTGAAATGCTCAAACATGTCTCTACTTAATTCACAGAATCATAGAAATGCACAGTAGAAAGGTCTCTCTGTAACCAACTAGTGTTAATTACTATACTAAATAATTACTTTATAAATAAATAAAACCAAACTAAAAAAAAGAACAAAAACTTCTAAAACTACCTTACAACAGGTTATTCATTCTTTGCTTGAAGCCTTGAATAAATAAACCAATACTAGCAAGGCAGCCCATTCTATTTCAGACTACATCTAATGTTTAGAATACTTTTGCTTATATCAAGATTGAACCTGGAAATTTAAATATTCTACTTATTCTTCCTAATTCTCTTCTCTTGAGCATTTTCCTAATATTATAAGGATACCAATTAATCACATATATTGTCCAACATTCATGCTCTCTATATATGAATGACCATCCCAAATTTTTTTGTTTTTTAATCAACTCTCTCCTTCATTCTACTTTATTGGTTATGTTATATTGAAAAAAATATTTAACCTATTTGGGAATTGCAATGCAGAGTTCTAGTTGTATATACATGATAAGTTCCTCTATCTGCTCCTTTTTTGCAGATGACATTGTGCTGATTGTGTAAACCACCAGACTATTTCATAGTCTTCTTCTTATGAGAGCCATGATCACTCAAACATTTTTCATCCAACTACTCACACAAGAAGGATGAATTTGAAGAAGGATGTTAGTTGATAGGCAAATGAGATGTACTTGTACGGACAACTTACAGGGCTTATCTATCTGTATAAGTATCTTACAGTCATTCCAAATGGACCATGGTTTGAGCTCAGGATTGCAGAGAAGGGGGTGAAAAAGCAAGATGGTGTTTATTTAGGAAATGTCATACTTCTTTTAATGTTCACAATAATTCTTGATAATAATCTTGAAATAAAGTTCCATTTTTTATGATAATATTATTTCATTAATTATATTATATACACATGAGGAATGAATCATGATCATCTCTAAAAACTAAATTTAAGGAACACTCAAAGGTCAATAAAGAGGTGAGCATTATGAAGTAATGACACATTAGAAAAAAGAAATCATTCAGAAGAAGCTGTGTAAACAGTGAGGTAAAATTAATGTCATGGAAAAAAAGATATGTTTGTCAACTTGTGAGACTAAGGAGTATCTCTGAAGGCTGGAATATGTGCTAGACTGATCTCTGTTGATGCCAGGCAAATGTGAGGAAAAACTCTAGAATTTTGGGTGAACCTTCTTTGGTGAATTTATGGGAGGAGATATGGGCTGTATAGGCATAGATCAGCAAAAAAAATAAAATCTTCATTGCTAAAAGCAATACACACCAAGAAGAAATCATGGATCCTCTGAAACATTGGGTAAAAACCATTGTGTTTTAGCAAATCGAGTCATCTTTACAATCAGGGGCACATAGCTTCAGGTTATGTGTCTGACACATTACAATTGTATGTTTAAAGGTGTCACTTAACCTCTCAGTATCCCAACCAACTATCTAAGTGAATAACTTGCAGATGAGTAGCTGATCATCAGAGTTGGGTTTTCCATTAGAGAGATTTTTATTTTTTTTATCTTTTGTGGGGCAATGAGGGTTAAGTGACTATCCCAGGGTCACACAGCTAGTAAGTGTCAAGTGTCTCAGGCTGGATTTGAACTCTGGTCCTCCTGGATTGCAGGACCAGTGCTTTATCCACTGTGCCACATAGCTGCCCCCAAAAGAGCTTTTTACAATGAAAAACAAACAAAAAACTGAATAATATAAGGAAAACAGCTATGGGATATTTGTGGTGAATAAAATTATATGTTGTTGCCCTATTTCTGTTCCAAGTTTAGGGAAAATTAACTGGGGTTCTAATATCTTGTTACTTAGAAATTAGAGGTGGGGCAGCTAGGTGGCGCAGTGGATAGAGCATCCTCCCTGGATTCAGGAGTACCTGAGTTCAAATCCGGCCTGAGTCCTTGACACTTACTAGCTGTGTGACCCTGGTCAAGTCACTTAACCACAATTGCCTCACAAAAAACCAAAAAAAAACCATACAAAAAACCTTAGAAATTAGAGGCTACTGCAACCGTTTGGGAATATTAAATATTTATTCAAGCACAATAAATATTAGTAAAGAGAGTGCACATGGCTCTGAAAGATAAGAAAGCCTGGCTAGGAAAGAGAAAAGAGAGCAAAATGGATACGTCCTGCCTCCTTGAGTGTCCCAGGGCATAAGCTACCTGAGGGATGGACGAGAGGTGGCTCTTACCCACTGCTTATAGCTAATTGACTAGCATCATTCAAATCTATTGGTTCACTGGATTTGAGAGTGTTTTGGCACAATGTGTACTGATGTCAGACCCCAGAGAACAGATCCTCTGGCAGGAACAAGTCTTTCAGGTGGGTGTGGCTTTGAGTGAGGTAGCTTCCTGACTCTGGGCTGGCCTTAAGAAAGATCAGGTCAGGCTTTCTGGATTAGGCCCTCCAGCAGGGGGCCTCTAGCAGTTCCCAAATCCCATTATTTTCTAACACATTGCAATACAATTAATTCTTCTTGAGCTTAACGAAGTGTTTATAAACTAGGTGGTAAAAGTCACAAAATAGTTTTTCTACTGAAATATTGCTCAGATCTTAAATAAGAATAGAGGTTCAATAAAATCATCACAACATCCTTGGTTTGAGCAAAGAAAAATACATATCCTATAGGTGGAAGATATTTTTTTTAAATCCTGATCTTGCAATTGTCTTAAGTGATTATTTGTTAATATAGCTCATTAGTTTGATCCAAATGCATCTCTATTTCTCCTATAACAAACATTATTAAATGCCTTAGAAAAAAATTTGTGTAGCCATGAAAATGTTGGTCTATTGGGCTTCCATACATCTCCTGTGAATTCTACCCTCCTGTTTCATAGCTTGTGCCAAACTACAGCCTAATACTTGTCAAGTTTCTTGTCTTAATAGTTCTCTCCCGATACTCAGTCGAAGTCTCCTGATGGTGATCTCTCTGCTCCATAAACTGCATTGAAACTGCAAGCACAATTAGTTGCAGCTGGGAAGCAAGCCTTACTTTGTTTCTGGAATTTCTTTAAGGTTTCTGTTATGGCTGCATCCCACTGGAACAAACATGGATGTCTTTGAATTTTGGCATTAATACTTAAATATATGAGAAGCTTATGCATTTATTTTCTCAAGGGAATTTGCATTATTTGATTGTTTTGAATGAGAGTAGAGGCATGGGAAGAAGCAAAAGAGAAACAGAGAGACAGAGAAACAAACAAATGGAGAGAAAGATAGAGAGAGAGAGAAAACGAGCACTCCTTGTTAATGATATTCTCAGAGCATTTTAGTGCTAAAATTAAAGGAGAGAAATAATAAAAAAAAAAGAATGGGGGCAGCTAGGTGGCACAGTGGATAAAGCACTGACCCTGGATTCAGGAGGACCTGAGTTCAAATGTGACCTCATACACTTGGCACTTGCTAGCTGTGTGACCCTGGGCAAGTCACTTAACCCTCATCGTTCTGCCCAAACAACAACAACAACAATAAAAACAGTAACCAAACAAAAAAAAAAACCCGAAAAAAAATAACTGAAAGTGGAAAAAATAAAAGTAAGACCATGGAGAATAAGGAGATGTATGCATAGAACTGGAAATGGATGTGGAGTAGAAATGCAGTTGTTGTTTCCATAATTTATCCAACTGCTATTATTTTTTCTTCTAATGTCTTTTCAATTTCTTACATTTGGTACTTTTTCTGTGTGAAAGTGGCAGTGAGACTTCATTAACTAATTGGTTATCTTTGAATAGAATGGCTTTAATCCCTCATGAAATTTATTTATTTACTTAAATTTAGCCATGTTGTAGTAATTATATGTTTGACAACTAGCTATCTTAAATCATATAAGTATATATATATATATAAGTAAAATTTTCAAATGTGGATGGAAGTCTTCCATCATTCTATTTAGGAGAAACACACACATATAGAAGTATATAAAAAAGAAATTATATAACACCTGCCTTTTCTTTTGAGGAAGAACATTAGAAAATTTATCACTATGATAGGACAGGTTTTAATTTATATAACTATCAGCTTTTAAGGCCCCAGATATAACCTTTTGTATAGATATATAGAAACATAGGTCCTATAGAGACAAAGGAGTGATTTATTGCTAAGGGTAAATAAGACAAGAATTAGCAGAATATTTTCCCATTTAAAATCCTACCAAATTGTGTGATTTGCATAGCACTGTGAAACATGATAGCCAGAGATTAAAAAAAAAAAGACAAAAACAAAAAATAACCCTCAAAACTTTTCTTAACCTCACCAAAGTTTGATTCATTTCCTGTTCCATTTGAAATAATGAAATGCCATAAAATTTGGCCTTTACAATGGTAGGCCTCTACCTATAGGAAATCTCTAATTGTATCTAAATTTGACACCTTTAAACCGAAAATGTCTAGATATTATGTTATAACCTCGAAAGTTATTCCTTTACCTTACTCACTATTTCTCTCATTAGTACTTCCCTATTTTCTCTTTCCTCTCCTTCACCTCTTCATATTGAATTAGTCATCAAGTTAAATCAGCGCTTTTTCTATAATAGTTCTAAAATCTGTACCAACTCCCTATGACCACCGGTTCCATTCTATGACTGATTCTCTCAAAGATACTTTTGTCCTCTCTTTCCACGAGTTTATGCTTCATGCTTCTAATAAACCAGATGTCTTTCTGCATATATTTGGCAATTCCATTATTAATCTCAAAACTCTTTATTACCTTCTTTTTAAATTTACTGATCATATACTATAACACAAGACTGACTCCCATTTCCACATATCCTATGTTTTTTTGTAACATTGACTTAGTTTACTATGTCCTCTGCCTTGAATATGCTCTCTTCATCTGTAATTCCTTAATAGCTGGAGCCCAGATCTTAATCTTTCTTCTACACAAAGCCTGTTTGGTCTCCCTGAACTGTAATGATACTTCCCCTACAAATGAAAGATAATGCTTTCTACATTTTTACATATAAATTGTTACTTTTATCTAAAATTATTTGTGTAAGGAATACTTCACTAAACAATAAGCTTTAATAGGACAGGGATCTTCCTTTATGTAAACTTAATATGTCCCCAGATAATGAGTAAAAATTTTTATATGGACTTGTTTAATAAATGTTTGCCAAAATGGATTAAATGTATGAAAATATAATCTATCTTGATCATATCTTGAAAATAATTGGTAAAATGTGTTTCCTATACCCCAAAATACCAAAAATAAAGTGTCCTTCAAGGTGGTTTCCTCTAATGAAAAACAAAAGTGTGTAAAAGACTAGTTGACTTTGTAAAGTATTTTTGTTTTCATGTGAAAAAATTGTGATTTTAGTATAAATCATGACATGGGACCTTCCTGGGACTGTGGTTCAAATAGACTGAACCCAACTTTGGAGCTTTCACTTTAATTCATTGTCTACTGCTTGGAGTTTTCTTTTACAGGAATATAAAAAGAGAAAAAAACAAAAAATCAAGAAAAAGCAGGTGTACTAATGTCAAGGTTTCTTTAATATTTTAGTGAGAAGTTCTCAGCTCCAGCAAAACACTCAAGAAACAATATGGTTAGGAGTAAATGAAAGTCTTTATTTAACTCGCTACTAAAAATACATAAGATGCAAAGGACCAATAGGATTTTATAAACACAGGCAAAAGCAGAAAACATTTTTTCACTCTTCTCCAGGTTTTCCTTTTGACGCTTTGTACCTCTTCCTTGTCAGTCTAGGAGATCATTCCATCCCTGAGGTACCATTTCTCTCCAAGCATTATTCCTCACTATCTAGATTTTTTCCATGAGGTAATCTCTAACCTTAGTATGGTCTACTCTCAGAACCTTTCCTCTCAGCCTATAATCAGGCCTATATTTAACTACTGTTCTGTTTTTCTGTTGGACTTCTATGAAGGTCACAAAATGTATGTATGTATGTATGTATGTATGTATGCATGTATCCATGCATGCATGTTTGTATATATGTGCATACGTGTATACAAATGCATGTGTATGTATGTGTGTGTGTATGTATGTATAGAAAGTCCTTCCTCAGATACTCTAGTCTCTATTCTATGTAATTACAGAGAAATAAACATAAAGGGAAAGGGTAACCAGTAATTTGTGGCCAAGGAACCTTGTTCTACCTATGCAAGGTCTTTAATCTCACCAACTGTGTTTTTTTTTTCCCTTGAAAGCCACAGTTTCACAATTTTCTGTTCAAGGGGTTTGTGTGTGTGTGTGTGTGTGTGTGTGTGTGTGTGTGTGTGTGTGTGTGTGTGTGTGTGTGAGAGAGAGAGAGAGAGAGAGAGAGAGAGAGAGATTCCCCTCTTCTCCTTTCTCTCTCTCTCTCTTTTTTTTTCTATTCCAATGTGAAAGTTCAAAAGAAAGAGACCACACAAAAAACAGAAAAAGCTGTCAAGTCACATAATTTGGTTTGTAGACCATAATTAGGGTTGCTCTTCTCATGAAAGTCTATCCTCCTGAGCCTCAAACCAGTCATCAAAGACAAGCCTTACTTCTAAAACCCAATCAGCAAGGCAGCAGTGTCAATGTTCAATAAAAACCCCTTGCATTAGCAATTAGTTAAGACCTCAAAGATTACCTAGAAACATTCTGCCAACATGGAAATAGTCAGAGAGCTGCAGTAGTATGGCACATGTTAAATACATAGAAGAGTATAGAAATCTCAACCCACATAGCCTGAATCTGAGTCTAATGCTCCATATTCCACTCTCCCACTAGGGCAGCATGATAGGTCAAGCAGGGAAGCAAGAAGTTAGAAAGCAGAAAGATGGATAAAATTTTCTGAGTTTAGCATCTTTTAAAAAGCAATAATAATAGCTAGAGTATCTTTCTCAAAGTGATGCTATGAGACTAAATTTGGTCTTGTATGGAAAGTGATTTATAAACTCTAGACATTACAATAATATCAAGTGATTTTATATAAAAATTCATCTGAGATAAGGTACTTTATATTTTCCCCTATAGTTGCACATTTGTTCAATGCTACATAAGTGGTAATTGGAGATATGAAAAAAAAATTACCATACACCCATAGTCTTATTTCCTGGAGAAATCTCAATGTTGGGGAAAAGGGACACACACACACACATAGATGTATACACATATGCCTGTGTGCATATGTGTCTATACATATATGCATGTGTTTATCTATTTGCCTATGTATATATATTAGATAGATATTAGATATGTATATGTATGGATATAGAACACTAAATATGTACAAATATAATTTATATGTTCAAATGTGTATTTATACTCAAATAGTTTAAAAGTTTATATAAAATGTACATATATATACATATATACATATACATACATGCACACATATACATACATTAATATATACACAGAGAGAGCTAGAGACAGAGACAAAGGGAATGAGAGAGACTTAGTAAAATTCTTACATTTTAGTAGCTGTTATGGAGAAGTTACAATGAGAGAAAATCCCTCAAAATATAAAATGAAATAAAGGCATTTTACACATTGGCAGCTCTTATTTTACATGACATTTTACAAAAAATATACAGAATATAAATACTGGTTTAAGATTTTGGATAAGAACACATATTCTTCTGGGGGCAAGGACCACATTTTAACAAAACTGAATGTTATTTTATTTTCTTCAAGTTACATGTAAAGATAGTTTTCAACATTTGTTTTTATAAGATTTTGAGTTCCAAACTTTTCTCCCTACCCCCTTCCCTTCCTACTCCCCAAGATGGCAAGCAATCTGATAAAGGTATATATATGTGTGTGTTTGTGTGTGTGTGTATCTATATGTATATGTATGTATATGCACACATACATACATACATACAATCATATTAAACATTTCATATGTTAACACATTAGTCATTTTGTAAAAGAAGAATCAGAGCACAAGGGAAAAAACCTTAAGAAAGAAAAAAAAAGAAAAAATGAAAATAGCATGGTTCAATCTTCATTCATATTCCACAGGTTTTTTTCTGGATATGGAGAGCATTTTCCAACATGAGTCCTTTAGAATTGTCTGGAAACATTGTATTGCTGAGAAGAGCTAAGTCTATCACCACTGATTACATAATGTTGTTGTTACTATGTGCAATGTTCTCTTTGTTCTCCTCACTTCACTCAGCATAAGTCCACTTAAGTTTTTCTAATTTTTCTGTAATTTGCCTGCTACTTATTTCTTATAGCACAATAGTATTCCATTACATTCATATATCACAACTTATTCAACCATTCCCCAATACTTGGGCATCCCCTCAATTTCCAATTCTTTCCCTCCACAAAGACAGCTGCTATAAATATTTTTATACATGTAGGTCCAGGACCACATTTTATATCTTTGTGAGTCTTAATTGCTGTCCTTTCCCAAAATGTTGGCTCCATGATTTTGGTTGCCTAATGGACTAAAAATAAGAGGAATACACACCAATAAAGCCAAACAAGTATTCTATCTTGTGCGCTTCATTTTAAAGATTCAGTGAAATTCAGAATAAAGAGAATTCCATTTACTATTAATTATTGACTAAATTCTCATATAATTGAAGGATGTAACCAGATTTCAATGAACAATAAATAACTTTCTAATTCTTTAAATGATAGGGAGACATAAGGGAGTGAACCTTTATACAGTTACTACTATGATGGAGGCATTGTGCTAAGTGCTTATTTTGTTGCAAATATTATAACTCATTTGACATTCACAGAAAACCTGCAGGGTAAATTATACATTTATACCCATTTAAAAGTTGGGGAAACTGAGGCAGAAAGAGATTATGTGGCTTGCCCAGGGTCACACTGGTAATAAATGTTTGAGTCTAGATTTGAACTCAGGTCTTCCTGATTCCAGTCCCATTACTTTATCAACTGTCCCATGAACTAATTTTATGGAACACAATCCCTGCTCCCTAAATAGTAAATTAAAAGAGACATAACAGATATGAACTAAAATTGTGCTTTATCTTAGGATTCTAAGAAACATGAAATAAAACTGAGGTTTTATCCTTATAAATTAAGAAGAATACACAACTTGCTTTTCTTATTACATTTTGCCTTTAAGTTTTATCTTTAGAGATATGTTAAGATATATTAAATTGTTGGAGGCTTTTTTTAAGGCATTATGCTATCTATTCTATATGCTTTAAAAATACCCATGTAAAAGTGCTTTTGTAAAAGTCTTTTTGCTAAAAGGATAATGGAAAAGTTTAAATTAACATACAGTAATAGAACCAAGCTTAAGAAGTGAAATTAAAGAAGCATCTAGTGGAATTGAAACAAGGGGCTGGGGTGGGGGGAGTGCAAAAAACCTGGTCTCCAATAAACCATTACCATAGTTTGCTTTGCTTTGTTTTATTTTATTTTGTTTGGAGGGAGGAATGATCTGGGTAACTGACTCAAGGGAAAAAGAACAGGATCAGTAGTTTCTTCAGTATGAGCATTACCTGATGTAAAAACCTTATTGAATAAGAGGATCAATAGATTATAGGATCACAGATTGGTCCTCTTCAAAAATGAGAGACAAACAAGGACAGAGATCACAAATTTAGAGATGATAGTTCACCTGGTCCAAAACTATTTTTTGTGGGGGCAAGGGATATAAAAAATACAACAGACTATGCCTTTCCTAACATCACACAGATTGGAAGTATAAGAGGCAGGATCTAAATTGAATTTATCTCATCTTAAAGCTAGTATTCTTTCTACTGTACCTTATTCCCTTCCATTCTTACTTAGAATTTCCTGGACAACAAGAAACTACATATCTTATTAGCTATTATTAGTGAAAGGCAGGGTTGAATCCAAGACTCCCTATTAACAGGCTGATCCTCTATTCACTATGCCACATAGCCTTTAAAAATCTTTCAAATAGAAATATCTTTACTAAAGACAATAAATTCCCACAGTATATGATGTTTTCAAAATTTCACTCTGCAAATTGGGAATTGTATTACTTGACAAGAACTGTGATTTCATTAATTTAGGGAAACTTCCTTTGTGTTACAATCCATCAGTTGCTTTAGAACTTAGAGCATTAAAATAATATGAATTAATATTATTATGAATAGTATTACTTGTCAATAAAACTTCATTATAAAGGAATGTAATTTTCAGCAATTTCGTTCATATACATGTATACATATATACATATACTTACACACACATATATGTGTGTGTATATATATACATATATATATACATATATACATATATCCAGATATCAAATGTGATTTTGAACTAAAGTAATTTGAGTAGTTTTATCTTTCCTTCAATAATAATGCATGATAATATGCACATATTAATAGAATATAAAGATCTTTATATTTTAGCTGGGTAAAAGTCAATCATGTCAAGGTAAAAGTCAATCATGAAGTGCAAATTCATATTTTGTTTGAAAGTAGTGCGTCTTTATTCCACTCTGATTCTTTCTTTAAAAAATATTTTGATTATGTAATTAGATTAAAAGTTCCATGAGGGCAGGAAATGCAACATTTTTCATTTTTGACAGACTAGTGATTTTAGAAAATTTACGTTATTAAGCTAATATATGTGTAAATAATAGATTTTTAAAAAATTAGTCATTTATTATTTTGATTGTTGTTCATGTCATGATTGGCATTATTACAGATACAAATGATTATTTAATAATAATAAAGTCATTCAATTGCTAAACAACAGTAGAGTTCTCCTTGAGAAATGTATGGGTTTGCCTTTGTATTTACCTTGAAAAACATACATTAAGGGAAGGTTTATGACCTGATAGATTACATAAAACATTATAGAGGTTCTAATGGAGGGAAAACTCCCTAAGTGCCAAATGTCTAACACAGCAGATGTCAAAGATTAATGCAATCTTAGGCTGCCTAATCAGAAGCCTGTTATTCAAAACCAGGGAAATGATCTTCCTAAAGCCTGGTGCCTTATGCCCTGGTCAGAACATATTTGTTCAGTTTTGGTTTTCATATTTTAGGAATGACACTGAGAAACTGGAGTGGACTCAGAAACATGAAAAATAGAAGACGTAAGCTGTGTTGGGCACAAATATAGTCATTCATTTTTTTTTTAATATTTGAGGGGCAATGATGTAGGATAGTTAGATTTTCCAGTTTCCTTACATGAAATTGACTTCTCCTTACAATTCAGCTATAATGTGCTATTTCCTGTTTTTCACATATAGTCATTACCTAGCTCCATGATTTTGTACAATTTGTTCCCTATGTCTGGAAGATTCTTCCTCCTAACCTCTGAGTTGGAATTCTTGTCTTACTGTGAGAGTCAAATGGAATATTTCCTAATCCAAGTGGTATTTTTTTGTTTTCCATTAACACTGTATTTATATTTGTTTTGCTATATATATAGTGTATCTTTTTAAAAAGTGACCACTTTGAGAGCAGCAATTATTTGATTCTGATTATCTTTTTTTTTTTTACCAACCCTAGTTCTTAGAACATTGTATGACACAGTTAAGCACTTAAAATGCTTGTAGATAGATTGACCTTTTTTGTGTATGTGGGGGTCAATAATGGTTAAGTGACTTGCCCAGGGTCATTTTGGTCATGGTTTTCAGGTAGTCCAATGATTTTCAAATTATCTCTCCTGCATCTATTTTCTGGGTCAGCTGTTTTTCCAAGGAGATATTTCATATTGCCCTCCATTTTTTTTACTCTATTGGATTCGCTTTACTCTGTCTTGGTTTCTCATAAAGTCACCAGCTTCCATTTGTTCAATCCTAATTCTTAGGCAATTATTTTCTTTAGAGAGCTTTTGTATCTCCTTTTGCATTTGGCTTTTCAAGCTGTTGCTTTTTTTCTCATGACTTTCCTGCATTGCTCTCATTTCTCTTTCCAATTTTCCTCTATCTCTCTAAATCTTCTTTCTATCTCTTCTACATTCTCTTCAAAGTCCCTTTTGAGCATTTCCATGTCCTGAAACCAATTCATAATTTTCATGGAAGCTTTGGATGTTGGAGCTTTGTCTTTGTTATTATCTTCTTGTGAAGGTGTATTCTGGTTTACTTAGCCTCCCCAAAAGCTTTCTATTGTCAGCTGTCTTTTTTGCCTACTCATTTCAACCTGGAAACAGATGTCTGATTGAAATCTGAGTCTCTGTGGTTGGAAGCTTGGCCTGTCAGTTCCCCTCCCCCACTGGGCCACCACCACACGATTAGGCCCACTGTTTAAGAACCAGGGTATTTCACCCCAGCTCCAGCAGGGACTGCAGCTACTTTACCCTGGCCAACCACTGAAGCCCCTCACTGGTCAGGAAGCCGAGCCTCAGAAGAAGCTGCCAGCACAGAAGACTCCAAGGTGCTGGAGGCATGGTCTGTTCCTGGCTAGGTCCAGACCACCTGCTGAGCTCCTCTCTTAGCCTGATCAGCAAGTGATCTAGTTTTGCCTTTGTCTAGAATATAGTCTCACCCTGTTCTTATGTGAGTTAGGCTGCTCTGGGGAGTGGGGTGGGGGGCATTTTGATATTATTTGGGAGTGAGCAGATGGGTTTATTGGTAACTTGTGGGAGTCACAGCCTCTCCTCCACAATCTTGGCTCTGCCCCCCAGCATATCCAGAAGCATCACTTTTGTTGGATGCCCAGAAGAAAAAATCTTCAGACTATAACTGCAGAGACTGGAGATCTAAGAGAAAGGAAATCATTACATTATATTCACAAGAAAAAACAAGAGAATGGAATTATGATGAGACAAAAGTGTTAGCACTAAAAAGAGATGGGATAACAGTGTTGTGAGGGAAGGAGAATGTACGTAAAAATTAAAATTCATGAATGCATGAATGAAAACACAGGGCAAAAAAGTGAGGTAAAGAGAAAAGAAGTTGAGAGTTTACCTTTCAACAGTGGACTTGCTTTGATAAAAAAAAAATAAGGTCAAAGATGCTTTAAAATAGGATCATCTGCTTAATGGTGTGTGTGTGTGTGTGTGTGTGTGTGTGTGCAAGTATTCATACATGGAATAAAATATGATTGGGGATTAAGAAATTTTAAAGAATAATATTTTCTGTAGGGGTTTTAATCTCATTTCTGTTATTCACTATCTTTATTACATCTGACAAGTGATTCCTACTTTGTCATGTTTTCCTCATTTACAAAATGAGGAGATAATAGTCAACCTTTGGGGACCCTTAGAGTTCTAAATTAATGCTCCTATTATCTAAATCAGTGAAGCAATGTGCTACATCATAGTATTTCTTATATACCTCCAAATCACACCTTCCTATTTATTCTTCTCCCTTTCAAAGGTAAAAAAAAATCCACATAAATAAAAATCACTGTTTCCACATTTTGTGACTAGTTCCTTGATCCAAAAGAGTTCTGCCAAGCTTGGATCTTATTCATGGTTTGTCACCTCACCTAACACCCAGATAAGCCAGAATGCCTGTAGGTACTGAATAAAAATGAAATTATGATTCAGAATTGGTGGCATGCTTTGAAAATCATGTTTAAAATTTGTTATTCTCTGGTTGAGTAACTGACCAAAATTTAAGAGAAGGAAGCAGTTTGGAAAACTATGAAATGCTTGTGGAGACCTCAAAATATTTCTTGACATGAAACACTGAACTTTTTAGCATAAATATTTTTTTCTAGTGACAGTATATGGCTGTATGGAATACAAAGCACCATTTCCAAGGAGTCAAATTTTAAAACATGGAGAGATGAATGGTATATATTAATTTTATTTACCAGTTTACCAAATTTTTTTAACATAATAACTGATAACATAAGATCCTCAGAAATATTGTTTCCTTATTTGTCCATTAGGAGTCCACAAACTCAAGAGATTTACTCAACAACTGATTTAATAAATTACAATGAGAAATAATCTTTCCAGGTAGGGATGCTTCTTCAGAAATTCTAATTGGTATTGGAAGACTGCTTGATGAGCTGGTTAACATAGCGTCAATTCTTTTAACAAATACCTTTCACTTATATACCCAAAGATTCCAAAACAGAATAGCTTTCAAGAAAATGCATCTTTCTGAGAGTGAATGTCAAGTGAGCTATTCAAATCAAAAGGATCCTCAATTTCTTTAGGACGAGAAAGCCTAGGTCCTAATCCCTTTGTTGTTCAGTCATTTCAGTCATGTATGACTTGTGACCCCATTTGGGGTTTTCTCTTAAAAGATACTGGAGGGGGCAGCTAAATGGCACAGTGGATAAAACACTGGCCCTGGATTCAGGAGTACCTGAGTTCAAATCCGGCCTCAGACACTTGACACTGACTAGTTGTGTGACCTGGGCAAGTCACTTAATCCCCATAGCCACGCAGAAAAAAAAAAAAAAAGATACTGGAGTAGTTTGCTATTTTCTTCTCCAGCTCATTTTATATATGAAGAAATGGAGGCAAACAGGCTTAAGTAATTTTTCCAGAATTACATATCTGGCAATTGTCTGAGGCCAGATTTGAACTCATGAAGATGACTATTCCTGACTCCAAGCCTGGCATTCTATTCACCATCCTCCCTATTCCCTACTTAAGCATTTTGTTTTTGTGGGGCACTGAGGGTTAATTGACTTTCCCGGGGTCACACAACTAATAAGTGTCAAGTATCTGAGGCTGGATTTGAACTCAGGTCCTACTGGATCCAGGGCCAGTGCTTTATCCACTGTGCAACCTAGCTGCCCCAACTTAAGCTTTTTTTTGTTTGTTTTAGTGAGCAATTGGGGGTTAAGTGACTTGCCCAGGGTCATACAGCTAATAAGTGTTAAGTGTCTGAGGCCGGATTTGAATTCAGGTACTCCTGACTCTAGGACCAGTGCTCTATCAACTGTGTCACCTTAGCTACCCCAGGCATTTTTTAAACATTGTGACTTTTTCTACTACATACTACCATTAGATTCTATAGTAAACCCTACAAAACTTCAGCATTTTCTTCTGTGTCAAAGAGATAAAAATTAAGAAGCTGTCATTTGGTAGAATAGTGTTTCTTGTTACCTTAAAAGCAAACAAAGAAATATAAAACAGTAAACAAAGAAATAGACCCATGATTTAATTGGTATGTGAACTCCATCTAGTTAAGGCACATAGCAATTCTTTAATTTATAGTCTGAAGTTGTTTCCTGGGTGTACTTCTTTGAATTAAGTGACTTTCCCAAGGTAACACATAATCTGTGTGTATCAGAAAGAGAAATTGTAATCTACATCTTCCTGGCTTTGATAGTTCTTTATAGATTAGGCACATTACAATAACAATAATTTGAATACTAGCTTACATTCATGTAACACATATTCTGAGCATTTCACTTGGATCATGACAACTGAAAGTTGTAGAATAAAATAATAACACATATCTTCATTGAGTAAGTATAAAATTTATACATTCTCTGTCTCTCTATATCTGTCTCTATCTCAGTCTCTTGTTTTTCCCCCTCTGGGAGATATAGATATCTATAGACATATAAACATACATACATACATACAAATATAAACATACACAAATACATAAATGTGAATATATTCATATGTATTACTAGACCTGTGATTTAATTGACACAATGATATCTCAATGAGAAATTCCCCATACCAGTAACTTTTCTGCCTCTTATCATATTAGAGTTGTGTACTGCCCTAAGAGGTTAAATAACTTTCCTCAGGTCACTAACTTAGTGTATGTGAAAAGAAGGATTTCTACCCTACTCACTCTAACTCTGAAGTCTGCAGTCTATCCTCTATGCCCAGGTGCCTTTCTACTACAAAAAATAGCACAATTAAAATAACAGTATGACTCCTTCAATGATTTACCTTAAGAGACAGACACACATTAAGAAGAAACGTGAAACAAAATTTTAAAGTACTAAAAATAAATACTTTCAGTTAATTATACCACCTTTCTTTTCTCTTCTTAAGAAAACCTTCATTATGCTCATTATGGCTGGTGCATACTTTTTCTATATCTCCTTCACTTTTTTTTTCACCAGCTGCATCTTCTCAGTGGCACTAATTATCAAATTCCTCCAATTACCATAAACTGCCTTTATTGTCTACATTCAGTTACACTCAATGTGCTTAAAGACTGACTTCCCTACTGGAAAGGTTTCTTATCTTAATAAGGAAAAAAGGGGTGGGTTTTTTTATGGAATGTAAAAGGATTCCAAGGAACATCATGTCAAGCTCTGTTTTCCTTTCTCTGTGACTCTCCTATCTTACATCATCAAAAATCTGATGAAATTATTGGTTTTTTTTTGTTTACTAGAATTTACTCATTCCCTATACATTTTCCTCAAATAAATGGCTCTTAACATTGGACTTCCTAAAATATTTCAACTTATTATCAACTAATAGTTTTCAGAGCTTCTTTAGGTCCTTTAAAGTACATAAAACTATTTTTCTAAGTATTATAGCAGAATTTGAATAGGAAGGATGATTTAAAAAAATAAGCTAATAATGGTTTTACCTAATCTTGATTGCTGTTTAATAAAAAGAATAGATAGTGTACATCACTATCATGCAACAACAGACTTTCTTCTCTTAATTCTGAAGGAAAGAGTCAATTTTGTTTCAATTTACATTCCCACATGAATTTCAAAGGAAAAGTCATGAGCAAATATTACACTTAACTAGCATTTTTTTTCAATTGTAGACGATTCACATTGATTCCATTTCTCAATGACTCCTTTTCGATATTTTGGCCTCATGTTGGAAGAAGGGCAGGTATTTTGGGAGAATCATACTTCTTCCTGTCGCCACAGCTAATGAGGCACATGAAACCATTGACTGTTGCTTGATCATGCATACAGAAAAAGCAACTGAGAGGGGGCACATTCTCCTTCTGCAATCAAACCATCTGCAGCCAATCCCAGCAGGTTTTTCTTCAGGGCTATAAGAGGATGGCAAGAATACAGATTGTTTCCCATTCCTACATCACTCTAGCACAGCACAAATAAGATACAAGGGGGAAGATACAAATAAACATGTACAGATGTTTTTTTCTAAGATATTTTGCAAATGTGAAAAATCGTGACTTTAAATTCTTCTGTAAAAGGGGAAAATAACCTTCATTTAAACCTAACATTTAAAAAATACATGACAGAAAAGAAAGAAGGGTCATGTGGGGAGACATGCACATCTGCCAGCACTTGATTTTCATCATTTATGTGATAGATATTTCTGGACAAACAGACTCAGCCACGAACAGATGTAGCATGTCTGTGTTAATAATCTCAGCTAATTGAGTCTCCCTTTTGCCATTTGCCAATTATCTATGGATCCAGATTGACTTTTTTTCCACTAGAAGGTTAGAGAAGCATAAACCAAAAGATCAGAGGGATAAGGGATGCCATTATGATGCTACTGCAGTTGGGAATAAGAGCCAATGTTTTCTCTGTGAGAGTAGCCAAATAGAAAATAATTCAGTAACTTTTTGTTTCAAACTTTCATAGTTCCCCATAACCATTATTCCTCTTTGATTTAAAGTTCTTTTTTCACTAAAAGGAAAGAGGAGGGAAGAGAAAGGAAGAAAAAAAAAAGGAACACACTATTGTACGTTGCCTAACTTCCATTATTCTGAGTAGTTGTGAGAGAATGCCACATCATCTAATAATCATTTTGTCAGTAAACTATAACAAATTCAGGAAATTAAGATGTTTTCAACTACCATGTTATTTATCAGGTCCAATATTTGAGCATCATCATTTTTATTGATAATTAGTACATACCAGCCATCATTCTTGGGGAATGATGCCACTTATAATAAAGGAATAAAAAATTCAAAAGAAAATGATTTAGAACTTCAGCTTCAGCTGGTCAGGATCTCACAGCAAGGGTAAAACAAAATGCAACAATGCCACTGGAGTCTTGTGAGATTTGCAGCTGGCACTTTCATATCAGCTCACATGAAGAAATGTGCAGACCCTTTTTCTGTAGAAGGTTGTTCATCCTTTAACAAAGGAAGATGGTTTAAATTAGGGAGGACAAATAAGGACAATTTTAATTCACCCTTTTCGCATATATAATATTCTATTTGTTAAAACCATGTGTCCATAGGTTAAGGATGTAAGAAAGAAGTCATAGGTTCACATATTATTCTCTGAACTCTCCTTCAATAATTTTGAAAATAATCTCTGAAATCTGTGTAAGACTAGTTGAGTGTTTTTCATATATATTTTTTTCTATTTGGTTTCTGTTCTTCCATGAAGAGGTAAATGGGACATGTTGTAGTATGTCAGTCCAGGGGCAATGAGTGTTAAAGAAGACAGGTAGATTGAGAAAAGAAGAGCTAGAGAGAATATAGTGTAGACCCAAGGCTGAAGCAGCTAGCACTGAGCCTACTTCAAGAGATGAGTATCAGTTGTGTCAAATGCATGGGCAGAAATTGGAAAAGTAAGCATGTTCATCACTATAAAATCAATTGAAAACACAAAATATTCAATCGCTGCTTAGTTCAGCATTGATACAAATAATATGCTATTTAGCAATATGAAAACTCATATAAGATGTATTTCCTTCCTCTCCTAAATACTTTATTGGGAAGAGCCATGCACATTAGTTACTACATATCAGTAAACAATTCTAGAGAAGAAAACATAAATCATAACTATAGTCTTGTAGGACAGATTAACTTTTAAATTGTTGCTATTGTGGTGGCAGTTATCATTGTATTATTTAATGGACAATTAATTCATGTTAGATATAATAGTTTAAACACCTTTCTTCAACTTTATAGCCATTTATGTTCAAGTGTTGTAAATTATCCAAAGATTTTCATACATGGGAGGTAGGTAGTCCAGTGAAGTGATCCTTTAATTTGAAATTCTTATTAAAGATTTTTTTAAACCCTCATTTTATAGGATTTCAAATCTTGTGGTAGATGATCCAGTATTAGGATCTGCATTCTAGGAAACTGAGACTACTAAAATGGTAAGAATGTAGCAGAAGGTTAGTATAGTGTCGTTTCTGGCTCATTCCAAGTACAGATTATGTGACCTGGAATGCTCCAGGTTGCTAGATGATGTTTTGGGTAAACTTTAAAAGAAACTATAGAGAAACCCATTCATCAAAAAACAAAGAAACCCAACAAAATAAAACAAAAACAACCCAAAACCTAAATATCAACAAAAATAACTAATCAATAAATATCTTTAAAAGGGCCACAAACAATACAAAAATTAAGAACTATGAAAAAAATCCTCCATTTGGTCTAGAATTACTAAAAAATTGTTCAGTAAGTAACAGAGAGTGGTAGGGAGTGTAAACCAGGGAAGTCTCTACCAGATCATACAGACATAGAAGTAATAGAAGTAGGGTGAGAGGTCAGGCAAAGGGAAACAAATGGAAATTCTCCTTTCAGAGATGGAGAGACTTTTATCAAGGTCTTCTAGGACTGAACCATTATAGCAGGTCATCTAGTAACAACTACCATGATCTGAAGATGTAAAATCACTGGATTTCTTATGGCCTTAAGTGTTACAGGTGCATTAATATAAAATGAAATAAACATCCACCAGGTAATACTGTTGTCTTGTAAAGTTTGAATAGCACCATGGGTATTAGAAAAAAAAAAAGGAATTCAGGATTAGTGCAAATCCTATTCTTTTTTTTTTTAATTTTTGTCTTTCTGTAACAAAAAATAGTGAAAAATATTACCAAGAACATTGTTGTAAATAGTGTGGAATGATGAATTGCTACTTTAATTTGTTATGCTTGATGCTGTGTTTTCAAGGACTGTCTTACATTTATAATGTTAAATAATGTGTTACAGATGAAGGAGAGGGGAAAATGTTTAAATTCACCTAACTGAATTTTCAGTATTTCTTGAACGTTAATGAAATGACAACATTGGAATAAATGCAATAAATGGATCATAACACATTCAATAAAAAAAATCTTATGGATCAAGCAGTATAAATATGCCCCTAATTTAGCAGTGACCTTCAATTAGCAAATAATTAAAAAACAATTCTAAGCCAAAAGATGAGATATTCTTATACCACAAGTTAAAAAAAAAATTAGACACCAAACAATGAGGTAAATCATAATAGGAGACATTTTATTTTAGAGATGTAGTCTATTTAAACAAATTCTCAAATTCCAGGAAACCAGGCAAAGTGACAATTTGAGTAGGTGTAACCTATAAATACAAGTCAAGTACAATAAGGCAAAGACCTAGATGTAACCGATTGTGTCACATTATACAGCATTGTGATACGGTAAAAAGAACTTTGATCATAATACAAGGACACACACAGTTTATGCTATTGATTTGGAAAAATAATATCTGTGTGACCCTAGAAAAGTTGTTTAGCCATAGAATTTTCAGTGTTCAATTTGGAAGATTAGGAATGATTATACCTCAACTCTGTGAGGATGGCTTTTGAATCTGTTAAATAAACTGGATGAAACTAAATTCCTTCCCTGAATCATTCAATTTAACATTCAGCAAGCATTTATTAAGTGCATGCCATGTACAAAGAACTTAATTGGCTTGAGTTTATAAAGGCAAAAATAAACAGTTGTTTTCTTTGACGTTGAGAAAGAGATTAGTTTTTGGTGAAATATGATAGCCCAGGGGAATTATCTCCCCCAGAAAATGCAAATGCATATATTGATAAATTCTTAGAATATAAAGTTGCTTTCCTCCATGCCCACCCTCAACTAGGCAAAAACAGGTAGGCACAAATGTTAATAATGGGTGGAGAATAGCAAATTCAGAGCGAAGGTTATTATATAAATTTAAGGTGCTTGGCATCAACAGTGGATACAAATCCTTTGTTTAATGTCACAAAAATTTGAGTTATAAATAAATGATTAAAACCAAATTTTAGAAGTGCTTTCTTTTTTCTTATTCTGAAGGGACTTTGCTGGTAAAATTCAATATCCTGAATTTAAGAGTATTCAAGAGTATGGAAAAGCAGCTAAGGGAGTGAAACCTGAAATGTTCAGATTCTAGTCTGCATTTAATCTTAAATTACTTTGCCTCTGTACCTCATTCTTTGTGTACCTGTCTGTCTGTATCTCTCCAACACACACACACACACACACACACACACACACACACACACACACACACACACCAATTCAACATATTTGTGGGTATTATATTTTTTTTTACCCTGAACCCTTACATTACATATATATATATATATATATATATATATATATATATATATATATATATATATATATATATATATATATATGTATATATATTTAAACTAGGCATTTATTATTAAAAAGTAAAACCAAAAAGATACCTCAAAGTCGTTGGGGGGGTTTTGGTTTGTTTGTTTTGTTTTTGCAGGGCAATGAGGATTAAGTGACTTGCCCATGGTCATACAGCTAGTAAGTGTCAAGTGTCTGAGGCCAGATTTGAACTCAGATCCTCCTGAATCCAGGGCTGGTACTTTATCCATTGTGCCACCTAGCTCCCCCACACCTGAAAGTTAATGAAGATTATCTACAACTTATTATGGAATATCTGAATAGCATAAATCACTAATGCTTTGAAAGATTTTTGTAACCTCTGTTAAGATATGTACCTTGTAGGTACAGAGAAAGTGAAGATTCAAACACAGATTTAATATACTTTAAAAATAGGTCTCAAATTCTCATTGGTTAAATAATATCTATGGGTTAGGCAAGATAGCCTACTTCAGGCAAGGAGCCAAGCTAAGGGACAGGGAAGAGTTGAAACCTGACCAATTACCACAAACAAGAAGGCCAATTCAAGAATCATGGGGGGTAAAACACAACTGTATTCCTTGTAGCTCAACCTTCAGTGATATCACCCTAAGAAGGAAGACCTGTGGATATGAGGTCTGTAAACTGCTTCTTCATGTAGTTCTCAGGAGCCATAGGCACTGAATACCTAGAAATGAATGTTACTACCACAAAAGTCTTTGGCATTTTCAAATAGTTTGATAACAGAATATGACATGATATGATTTCATCAGTAAAAATGACATTAAAGATGATGTTATAGCAACTGTTTTTACATTGGATCCTATGGTTTGTGGGGCCTTTAACATCAGATTTCCAGCTGAAATTTACATGTTTTATTTTGTCCACCTGAATGTGAGGGCCTTGTTGTGATCTTGGATTTCTTGTTTTTATATTTGCATCTACATTTCTACCTCTTATTGTTTGCCACAATGTATTGTCTGTTTGTTTGTTTGTTTGTTTTCCAAAATGTAAGCACATGGGAAATGCTTTTTAATAAATTAATTCATACATTTCTTTCTTTATTCATTCAATTAACAGTGTCAGAGAAATATGGGGATTTAGGGGACCCAGAGACCCCCACTAGAGGGCTCCCCACCTGAAACCCCCCACCTTTGAAGGGAGCCTTGCCTGACCTTTTTTAAGGCCAGCCTAGGGTCAATAGAGTTGGAGATCAGCCTTACTTGAACACTCAGTAGACAATAAAAATTAAAATCCTACCTATGTGAAAGACTTTTCCCCTCTGTCCTCTGGACTCTGACCTTAGCACATACTGCTCATTTTAATATGAACCACCCTCAAGCCCAGTAAACCTATAGATTTGAATGATGCTAGCTAATTAGTTTTGAGCAGTGTATAAGGGTTGCCACTCCTCTGGATCACAGGAAACTTAAACTCTCTTATGAGTTCTCTTGGCTGGGACTCTTCTCTCTCTACCTAGGTATGTAGGGATTGTAATTCTGAGCAATGCACTCTCTCTCCTTACTAATATTTAATATGTTTTAATAAATGTTTAATTCCCCAAACTGGTGCAGTAGTCTCTAACTTATAAGGAGTAATATATTAGAAATCCCAGCTAAGTTCCCCAATATCTTAGGACAAGGATAGGCACTACCAATATATTTCAAACAACACAACATTATGCTTTCTATTAACTGTTGTATTTCTGGGCAACATTTATGTTATACTTCGTTAAAGTCCTGGGCTTAATATCAGTAAGTTTTGTGACTCAACAAGATATTTCTAGAATTTGGGCCTCAATTTTAATATCTCTCAAAAAAATTTTTTTTGGACCAAGTGGCCTCTAAGGACCAATCTGAATATTATATTCCATACTTATAGCTTTGCTTCCATTCTTCCCCAGGAATTATAGGTGTCATATATTTGAAAAGATAGATAGAAAGATAGTTAGAGAGACAGAGAGTGAGGGATAACTAGATAGATAATGTGTATATACACACACATACATATATAAATATACCTTCACATATACATACACACTTATTTGTATATATAAACATACATACACACATACCTGTATATATGTGTATGTATGTATATATGTAACTCACTCTCATTTTCATTTTCCTGGAAATGTAGAATTTTAGAACTCCAATAGACCTTACCAAATATATAATTTAAACCTCTTTATCTAAGTGAAAAACAAAGCAAAACAAAACAAAACATAGCCTCAAGATTTGAAGTGACGAGGGCAGCTAGGTGGCACAGTGGATAAAGCACTGGCCCTGGATTCAGGTGTACCTGAGTTCAAATCTGACCTCAGACATTTGACATTTAACTAGCTATGTGACCCTGGGCAAGTCACTTAACCCTCATTGCCCTGCAAAAAAAAAATAGAGTTGAAGTGATTTGGCAAAGGACATAGGTTGTAAGTATAACATTCATGATTTCAAAGCACGATTTCTCTCCTCTTTTCACTACAACATACCACCTTTTTTGTTTTGGTTCAATAAACACTTCCAAGAAAGCTGGTAACAGTAGTGTTCCAAATAGAATATTTATTTGAATAATGGAGATTGGGAAAGAAAGAGAACAGCAAAAGACACTAAAGAGAAAGGAATGAATATGAGAAAAGATTAAATGATCTTTGATCAACCAAATATACAGTAAGGATATTAAATGAATTTTTTAGTCTGAGGGTAATTGATCTTGTTGCTCCCTGATACTTATCCAGACTATGGGTATTTAAATGTTATTTGTTTCACTTTTCTCCAAAACACCAATGATTTCTCCATTTGCTTACTGATAAAGAAATACTCTAATACTTTTTTCCTTATTTAGGATCTACAATGTCAGATTTTGTTTTCAATCTTCTAACTTTTTGCTTTTTTAAAGCTATTTCTCCCCTAAGAATCTTACCATCTTTTCAGGGATATGAAGTGATTTTGATTTTCAAAATATGTTTTATATTTAAAGGTGTCTATAAATTGACTTAGCTATTTTGGAAAGGTATTTTGACATTCAAAAGCTGTCCTAATTTTTGTTGAAAGAGATGAGATATGCCTCACTACACAATTTCTAAAGGTTATATTTGGAGCCAGTATTCATTTCTTTATTCTGTGCCCTGTTCTTCTAATGTCCAACCTCTACCTTCTCCCAACTTATATATATCCTACTCAGTTCTAAATGAGAAAAAAAAATATGAGTTGGAAACAACAAAGGGGAAACTAAAACTCAGTGAAAACATTTGGGTTAGTGTAAACAATTTGAAAGTATACTTGGCTCTGCAATTGATCTTACCAAAATTTCAGAAGACTAACTGAGACTGTTCTTTATCATAGTAGGAATAAGACCATGCTTAACCAGAGAAATCTCAAACTTAAAAGTGTAACCATGTAGGTTTTTTTTTTTAAATACAGCCCTGTGAGTTTTGTTACTAAAATATCTGTTCAAAATGGGGATAAGAATATGCAATGAATAGAAAGATTTAAGCTGTGACCTTTCCTTTAAGTTTTTCCGACTAAATAATACTGCCCCATTTTTAGAATGCCAAAACAATGTTTATTTTAAAATGGGATTCACAGTTAGTAATCTAGTCAACTAAGAATATGACATCAAAGATAGAGTTGTGCCACAGATATAGGCAAGTGATTTTGGAATATATTGTCCCTCAGGTGACTTAAATGGGTGACATCATGGACTTCCACACATAAATCTGGGTGATAGATAGATAGTCAGGCAAACATGTATTCACACACATGTGTATATACACACATGTGAATGTGCATACATACACATACATTATATATAATTTTATATGATGTACATGTGTTACAGATAACCTATATATGGTTGTGTTATATATATATGCATGGATGCATATATGAAAATGAATATGCGCATATATTATATGTATATATATTTATATTCATTTTGGCCCAAAAAAGTCACTTTGAATTCTGAAAAAAGAAAATAAGTGAATATTCAGATAAAATAACATAACAATTTTACTATAAGCTGTATGAAGAGTGGGAACATGTCTTCTTTGTATTACACACCGTGTCTTGGGCACACTAAATATTAAGTGAATATCATAATAACCATATATGTTATTTTCTTATAAGTAGTCTTGTAAATGCATAAAAATATTTTAAATCATAACATCCCAGATGGGAGTAATCAAAGTAAATTGTTTATCTCTCAATATAATTTAAGATAGGACTGATGGCACCTGCAGGTTATGACATTAATTAGGACTGTCTCCATGTTCAAGGAGCAGAGCTGCAGAGCACCATCACTTTTCTTTGCTTGGCATATCTTAATTGTCTAATGATATATTTATGTACAAATAATACCACATTATTGTAAGATGCTCTAGAGATAGAAATGATATCTACTACACCATTATCCATAGGCAGGGGGAACTAGGAGGAAAGATGAAAATGAGAAAGAAATCTTTTTTTCTTCAGTTTATACTAATGTTTTATCCATTCTCCAAAATGCTGTGAAGAAATGAGGAGCATATGTATTTAATCGAGTATTTAATAGACGCTGAAGTGTTTGTTTGTTTGTTTTGCTAAATTGGCATTTCCTCACTGATGGGACACAAATACACATTGTATTTATGATAGCATAAAAATCCCTAAACTTGGGTTAAACATATGCTACAAAATAGGCCTGACATTATTCTTTCTATTAATCAGTAGTGCATAAATATCAACATAAAAATACAAAATGCAAGTACTAATATATATCTGTATATGTATATATACACATATGAATAAGCATACATATATACATATATTCAGACACACACAAATATTTCTCTGCTAAAAATAGTTTGCCAGAAATTGTAAATGACAATCAATCAACAAGCCTTTACTAAGGACTAGGCACTTGTGAACCAAAAGCAAAACTGAAATAGTCTTTGACCAGGAGAAGATTCCATTCTATTGATGGAAATAACATACACACATTAATTACATAGAAAATATATGAAAATTAGATATGATAGTTTTGGGTTGATGGAATTAGCAATTGCTGAGATCAGGAAGGACTTCATGTATTAAGTGACATTTATGCAGATCTTTGAAGGAAATTTCGGATCTTAAAAAGTCCAAGGTGAAGATAGAATGCATTTCAGGAGAATGGGATTTATAAGTATTTTTCTTATGAAGCAAGAATTAAATATTTCATTTGGGGTAAAGTATTTAAAAAACAATTTGTAGTTTTTCATCTTGTAAATTAGAAAGATTTATCAGGATGTAAGAAAATCCAAACTATGCATTATCCTTCAAACTAACAAAGAAACAAATGAACAAAACCACTTGTCAAAACAATACAGATCAGTCCATTAAATCTACCCCAAACAAAAAGTCAAAAGGATGGTGATACCAATTGGTCACAATCTATTCAATGGGTAAGTGTTATTGTGCTCAATGTCCCTAAGGGATAAAAGCTTGGCATTTCATTGAAATATAGAGAGTAGAATTATGGGCATGCTGCTCTTCTGTTCAACAGTCTCATCATAAAGGACAGGGTTCAACTTAGAGCCAGGTTTTGTCTGTGTCAGAATAAGCCCTAGAAAAGGACAAATGCCATGAGAAAAGGGGATTTGAAATCTATAACCTTAGTAAATGGGGCTTTGGAAAAAGAAGTCATAGGCTCCTGCCTTTTGACATCTTCCCACAAATTTGCCATGGAAGTTGTTTCCATGGTGACTTTATGTATAGATAGCTATGACCAGTTTTTTCTTCACTTTTATCCATCCCCACCATTCAATGCCTCTCTAGAATTATAGTTGGTTTTCCTTAAATTGCTATTTGCTTTAGGAAGTTTGAGATACTTAATATGATTACCCATGTTAAGAGAGTAAGGCAATGAGAGCTTAAATACTGGATACCAAACCAAGAGTTGGGAGATAAGAGCCCTTACTATACTCCTACCATTTTCATTCTGCATCAAATATGTCAAGACCTTTCTTTTCTCTCTTCTCAATAATCTCATCTTTGAAATGAAATGTTTATTCTTTATTATTCACTGAATCCTTCTTAGCTCTAAATTTCCATGATTTTATACAAAATATAACATATTTTCACATTATGAAATTTTTGATATTTAGTCATAAGAAAGATGAATGAACATGTTGTAGCCCAATTTTAGGGTAGGAATTAGATGATTCACAGTAAAATGGGTATGATAAATTAGAAAGCTAATGTTGATGTATTGTAAAAAGAAGACTTCTGGGCCATAGCTACAATAACAACTTAGAGCAAAAAGGCAACTGTGCAAAGAGAAAAAAAATTAGAGAACTTTAAATAAATTTTCTGACAATACAGTTGTTCAGTCTGAATATAAAAGCTGCATTAATTCTAAAATCATAATAAAATAAAAACTCAAATCAAAATCAATCTGTAAAGTTTTCAAGAGTATACATTTACATATTACATTTGGGGCTGAAGCATTTGATTGAATTATGTGAGTTCTTTTAGTCCTTTGCTTCTTCAGATAGAATATTTTTTTTGTTGGGGGGTGGGGCACGGCAATGAAGGTTAAGTGACTTGCCCAGGGTTACACAGCTACTAAGTGTCAAGTGTCTGAGGCCGGATTTGAACTCGGGTACTCCTGAATCCAGGGCTAGTGCTTTATCCACCGTGCCACCTAACTGCCCCCCTAGAATATTCCATTAAATGATATTTCATGCCATTACTTATATTCAATTTTCTTCAGAAATGCTAAGTTCTTAGCTGGAAATATGTATTGCATTATATCATTAAGAATCAAACTTTTCCCTTGGAAGGAGTTTATTGAGAAGGTGAGCTGAACCAAAATAAATAGAGTAATGATTTTTAAAACAAAATAAATCAAGGCTGGAAAGGATAACAATTATAGGTGAAGAATAGGGCATTATTATAGGGTAGTCAGGTGGTACAATGAATAGAGTTCTGGTTCTGAATCCAGGAAGACTCATCTACATATATTTAAATATAACCTCAAATATTTGCTAGCTGTGTGATCCTGGCCAAATAAGTTAACCCTGTTTTCCTCAGTTCCACAACTTTAAAATAAGCTGGAGAACAAAATAGAAAAATATTCCAGTATCTTTGCCAAGAAAACATCAAATGTGGTCAAGAACAGTCAGAAATAAAGAAATAAAAACAAGATAAAGGAATAAAGTTGTCTTTCTTATTTCCCTTATCTTAAACATATATAATATTTTAATTTTTAATCTACAGAGATTGTTATGCTTGATATGTGATATTTTATTGCCAAGAAGATTACCTTTAAGGCTTCAATCAGTTCAGAGTGGTTACTGGGAAAAGGCATAACTTAGTGCATATCATGAGAATAGTTCTAATGGAAGCAAAAAGCCAATCTAAACAAACAAAAGTTGATCCTACACAACATAGGAAAGGTCACTAACCCCCAAACCCTTTTACAGTGAGTGACCTGTCACAAAATTTGAAAATACTAGTCCAACTCATAACCAAGAAGCAATGACTTGATATCTTTCTATTCTGTGCAAGGAAAGCATATGAAATACACTTGTGGGAGGCAACACAGTATAATTGGAATGAGCTGGCTGTAGAGGCAGAAAAACCTGGGTTTAGTTTCTCTCTCTGACTTTCACTGGGCAGTCCCTGAGCAAGTGCCCTAAACTCTCAGTGTCCTACAGAACAATCAAAGATTATAAACTGTAGAACAATTGTCAACCTCCATAAATAGAAGTAGTTCTTTTCTGGGAGCTCTCTGCATTGATAAAACCATAGGGGAGAAAAAATAAACAAAAAAATCATATGATATTATACTTAGTGGTAGATATAGAAATAAAAAAAGAAAATTAAATTGGCTTACATTTCATATGATTATTGAGAAAGAAGGATTAGCCAGTGACCTATCATACATCTTAAAGGAAACAAAGGATGGTCAAAGGCAGAAATGATAATCCACATCATTATGAAACATGTTGGTAAAGTTGTAGAAGTGAGCTCAGGGACCAGCTTAGAAACTGATTTTGCTTAAAGGTAGAATGTGTGAAAGGTAATAATAGCCAGTAGGCCTCTAATGATAAGCTGGGGCCAGATTGTAATTGAAATTGACTGCCAAGCTGAAGAATTTGTATTTAATGCTACAGGCAAAAGGGAGCTTTCAGACGTTCTTGAGCTGAAGAATCACAGTCAGATTTGAGTTTTAGGAAGATTTTTTTTGTCAGGTTAATGAAGGATAGATTAAAAAGGAGACATAATGGAAGAGTCCAATTCAATTGCTTTTGGGAGTAGTTCTCCTGACAGTTAAAAAGGATTTGAAATAGGATTGGTCTATGTGATTAGAGAGAGGTATAGATGTGAGAAATGTTATTGAAATTAATGATTTTATATCAGAGAGTGAATACAAAAGTATAGAGTATATTAAGAGGTTATGATCCAACAAATAGCATTGCATCATAGTGAACTAAAGGAGATTAAATGGATTTTTCTTTTTTTTTTAAGAGGTGGAGGAGAGTTTTCCTCAAAGTTGTTAAATATGTTGGAATTTTAATTATTATTTTTTTTAGTGAGGCAATTGGGGTTAAGTGATTTGCCTAGGGTCACACAGCTAGTAAGTGTCAAGTTTCTGAGGCCAGATTTGAACTCAGGTACTCCTGATTCCAGGCCCAGTTCTCTATCGACTGTGCCACCTGGAATTTTAATTATTGATAAATATGAAAACTCAATGGACAAATTGTTACTCAGTTTGGAGGACTGGAATTAATAAATAATAAAATGATGAATAACCAGATATACTCTGTTCATCTTGTCTGTCTACACATCTTTGTCAGCATGGGAATTCATTTGGAAAAGAGAGATATTAACTTGTCTGGCTTTCAACTTGCAAGATGATGAGACATTTTGGAGTTATGTAATCAGAGAGAGAGAAATTACCTAAAGCTAAGGGAAATTAAGAGAAGTTCATGAATAAAGAATTATACACACACACACACACACACACACACACACACACACACACACACACACTCTATGGAGATATTACAATATGGGAATTGCTGGTGAGCTATAATGGTTATTGCCAGGTGAAAGAGTAGTAGACAATCAGAGAGATGCAGAGAAATTCTATCCTGTCTTTCCTAACAATTTACAATTCATTTTTTTTAAGTGAGGCAATTGGGGTTAAGTGACTTGCCCAGGGTCACACAGCTAGTAAGTGTTAAGTGTCTGAGGCCAGATTTGAACTCAGGTACTCCTGACTCTAGGGCTGGTGCTCTATCCACTGCGCCACCTAGCTCCCCCCTACAATTCATTTTGAAAATACTTTAATAGAGCTGCCAAAAGCCAGCTAGGATTGTTTTATGCATCTCTACCATATCAAACAAATTTGGAAACTAGCTATGAAAAGTAATATTTGAATATGGTGTTAATTAATAAACAAGATAAAAATTCCCTGGCCAAAAGTCTAAATGATATATTTAGGGAAATTTTCCTAACTTGCCTTATTACATCTTTCCTGGCCATCACTTTGGCCCAGAATAGCCAATCCAAAATGCTCATGTTAGAGAAGGGGATTGCTGTATATGGTAAATCTGTTTGATTGTTACATTGTCCTCAGGCATCCATCTACCTTTCTGTCAAATCCATTTCTTTTGAAAATGGGAAAGAATGCAAGATAACCTTTCTTTTTGAGTTAGATATACAGTACAATGGTGTTGCTGATTTCACCTTTCAAAGTTACATGTGAAATGAAAAGTTTTGTTGAAGAGAATGATTTTTTGTTTTTAAAGTAAGCTTTCATATAAAGGCAATTTCATCCATCTCAATATGATTTGCTGCCTGTCAGATGAAACATTCCACAGGAGTGATTTTTCTGTCCTGCTGAGAAGTGTCATGCTGTATGATTTGATGTGTCATATCAAGTGATGTCATCTTATGACCAGGCAGCAGATAACATGTTCCATACAACTATTCAGTAACATAAGGTTCAATATTTTGACTCAGTGAACAATAAATGACTCTGTCTCTTTTCTCATGCAAATCCTGTAAAATATTTTGCTTATCAGTTTATATACTTGTCTGTCAACATGAGCTGAATCTCAAAGTTTGTAATCATGCTCAAAGGAATTGAAGTATTTTCAAATTAATTTTTAAGGTATTTTTTTTTCTTTAGGGCTGTTAAATCTGCTTGTTTGTAAGTTAATGAATCACAGTACCGGGAAAAAAAAACACTCATTTTCTATATTCATTTAAAAATTGTATTACGGCATTTAATATGAGGCTAAAATTGATTAATTATTGTTACTAAGAAATTTTGACATAATATATCATTTTTATAGAAGTGGATTTACTTTTATGATTTTTGAAAATTTTGAATTTAATTAGTTTAGCTTCACATTATGTAGCCATTGATTTGAAAATACATGATTATGTTAAGATAGGAAAAAAAAACAAATTTTAAAACATGTATTTTCATCTCCTTTTGCCTGAGAGATGTATCTGACAGCATTATGTGTATATATCTAAGGTTCTAAAATAAAAGAATGTGCTGGAGTCATGCATGGAACAAGTCTGCCATCTACAGACTTCAAAAGAACAGAAAGACTGTCATTTGAAAGAAGCAGGGGTTGTTTTTGGTTTTATTGTTGTTTTGTTTTGTTCATTTAGACTGGAGAATCATTTTAATTCTATAATCCTGTTTGAGACACACAAAATAATACATTTTGAGTAATATGGAATAATTCTATTTCTAACCATAATAATAGAAACAGTTTAAATACACGAAGAGAATCTGTTTAAAGAACATGAGCCTGAATAGTATGTTTTAATATTAGTTTAAATGGATCTATAACAACACATATACTTACTCTGACCAAAGCCTTTTCTAAGAAACTGAGGAGGTATAAGTCAAAGCATTTTATAGAGGGAAAATATGACAAAAACATCAATAAAAGTAGCTAGAATATTTGAAACAAAGACTTCAAGTTTAATGTGAAATAGCATTTTGGGGGGAATCATTTTGTTGGTTCACTCATTTTACTAGAAAATAATTTGGAAATTTTTCTATTTCAAATAAAGCATTACTCCCATAAGTATCCCTGAATAACACTGAACTCAATGAGCCAAAGAATTATTATCATTTTTTAACATTTTCGTGTAAGGAAGCAAAAAAAAACAACAACCCAAGAGTAAGGGGGCAGGTTTAGTACACATTTTGTAAACTGAGTGATGAAATCTAAAGGTCTTATATAGTTTAGATCTATAAAACTATAAAAAGCCATTTAGTATGGTGACTTCAATTGATTATAATATGGTGAAAATATGTCTACTATGCCCCCAGGGTTCATCTTCTCCATATATTCTCTATTCAGTAACTTGAGAACAAGATTAAATAAAAAGGACATTTCTTTTTACTTTAATTTCCCTGATTCCTTTCTCCCTTTCCTATGATCAAGGGGCAATGCTAGGTTTTGGTGATTGTAGATTGAATTTTTTTAAAAATAAAATTTAGAATGAATTGAATAAACTCATAGTCAATAGGGTTTTTAAAATTTTATTGATTTATTTAGAATTTTCCCCAATTTACATGTAAAAAAAATTTTCACATTGACTTTTTAAAACTTTGTGTTCTAAAATCGCTTCTTCCCTCCGTCCCCACCCCTTTTTAATAATTCAAGCAATTCAATATAAGTTATCCATATGCAGTTGTGCAAAACATTTACACATTAGAACTAACAAAAAATATAATTCAATCTGTATTCAGTTACCATCAGTCCTTTCTCTGTAGATGTATTGTATTTTTCATAACTTCTTCTGATATCATCCTGTTCATTATTTCTCACAGTACAATAGTATACCATCCAATTTTCATCCCACAATTTGTTCATCCATTCCCCAACTGATAGACATCACTCCAATTTAGAATTCAACTATTTTTTAAATCTCTTTTAGGGTACCAACCTAGTAGTTTTATTGCTAGGTCAAAGTCCTTTGGTCATAGTTCCAAATTGTTCTACAGAATGTTTGAAAGAGTTTACAACTTTACCAAGAGTGAATTAATGTATCATTTCTCCCATATCTCCCAAAACATTTATTATTTTTCTCTGCTGTCCATTTATCCAATCCAATAGGTGTAAGGAAGTACCCAGAATAGTTTTGACCTGAATCTCTCCAAGCAATAGTGAATTTAACCATTTTCTTATATGGCTATAGGTAGCTTTTATTATTTCATCAGAAAACTTCATGTCTTTGATAATCTATCAATTGAGGAATGACTCTCTTTTTAACAAATTTTACTCAGTTCTCTATGTGTTTGATAATTCAGGCCTATCAGACAAACTTAATTCAAATCCTTTTTTTTTTCACAGTTTCTATTGTGAACAGTGCTAACTGTATTACCCTCCATTCTATTCCATCCCCTTGATACTTACTCTGTTTTCAATCTTCTTTCACCTTATCCCTGCTCTAAAGTGTTTTGCTTCTTACTGCCTCCTCCCTTAATCTGCTCTCCCTTTCTTCACCCTTCCCCTCATATCCCCTTCCCCTTCCACTTTCCCACAGGACAAGATATATTACTATACCAACTTGAGTGTGTACATTATTCTCTCTTTGAGCCAATTCTGATGAGAGTAAAGCTCACTCACTCCCCTTCAACACCCCCATCTTCCCCTGTACTCCATAAGCTTTTTCTGACTTCTTTTATGTGAGATACTTTACCCCATTCCATCTCTCACCCTTTAATTTTATTGTAAATATGTCATCATGGGGCTTCTAGGTGACACAGTGGACAAAGAACCAGCTCTGGATCCAGGAGGACCTGAGCCCAAATCTAGCCTCAGACATAAGACAGCCACCAGTTGCATGACCCTGGGCAAGTCATCCACACCTAATAACCACCCCCCCCCCCCGAAAAATAAAATAAACAAAAAATAAAAGCTTTACAGATATCATCCCTTCCTATTCAGATCATACCGGTGGCCTCTGTCTAAATATATTCTATTCAGCTGCCCTAATACTGAGAACATTCTTATGAGTTACAAGTATCACCTTCCCATGAAGGAATGTGAACAGTTTAACATTATTATATCCTTCATGATTTCTTTTTTCTTGTTTACCTTTTTATGCTTCTCTAGGATATTGTATTTGAAAATTAACTTTTCTATTCAGTTCAGATCTTTTCATCACAAATGCCTGAAAATCCTCTTTTTCATTGAAGTCCCATTCCCCTCCCCCCCCGCCCCAGAAAGATTATACACAGTTTTGTAGGGTAGGTGATTCTTGCTTGTAATCCCAGTTCCTTTGCCCTCTGAAATATGTGAGAATTGGAAGAACACCCACTTCTGAGAGGAACATTGTGAGAATCAGGCCTGAAAAGAAAACACGTGGCTTGGCATCTAGAAATGACCTTTCTGGGGTTTTGAAGGTCGGATTGGTGTCCTGAAGTTGTGCCTACCGCCTGTGGGTGGTGTCAATCAGTGCTACCAGCTAATTAGCTTAGAGCTGTGTGGGAGGACAGCCCTGCTTCCTGTTTCACAGGGGGCTTCTGGGAGAAGCTGCTGAGAAGCAGGCTCTTTTCATTGAGGACTTTGGTTTTGGTAGTGAACAGAGAAGTTCACATGAGCTGTAAGGAAAAGTCAAGGTTTTATCTCTGGCTATTCCAAATAGATCTAAGCTGGGGTTTTCCATTCTATGAGAAGTCTGTTCTCAATCTCTCTCTCTTCACTAATTTCTAATACACTTTAATAAATATTTAAAAGCCTAAACTCTTGCTGAATAGATCAGTAAATCTTAGTTAATTTCTCCCTCACACTGAGGTCAGGTCAGGTGACCACACATTTTATATATATATATATATATATATATATATATATATATATTTGTGAGGCAATTGGGGTTAAGTGACTTGCCCATGGTCACACAGCTAGTAAGTGTTAAGTGTCTGAGGGCAGATTTGAACTCAGGTACTCCTTAATTCAGGGCTGGTGCTCTATCCACTGCACCACCTAGCTGCCCCCCACACATTAGATTTTAAATATCACAGCTAAAATTTTAGGCTTTTCAAATATCATATTCCATTCTCTCTAATCTTTTAATGTAGAAGCTCCTAGATCTTATGTTATCTTGACGATGGCTCTACCATACTTGAATTGTTTCTTTCTGGCTGCTAGCAATATTTTCTCCTTGACCTGGGAGCTCTGGAATTTGGTTATAATATTCCTGGAAGTTTTCATTTTGGGATCTCTTTCAGGAGGTGATCAGTGGATTCTTTCCATTTCTATTTTACCTTATATTTCTAGACTATCAGGACAATTTTCCCTTACAATTTCTTGGAAGATGATGTCTAAGGGTTTCTTTGGGTTTCTTTGGGTTTTTTGTTTTTTATCATGGTTTTAAGGTAGTCCAGTGATTTTAAAATTATCTCTCCTGCATCTATTTTCCAAGTCAGCTGTTTTTCCAAGGAGATATTTTGCATTGTCCTCTAGTTTTTCATTTATTTGTATTTGCTTTATTGTGCCTTGATTTCTCATAAAGTCATTAGCTTCCATTTGCTCAATACTAATTATTGAGCAATCATTTTCTTCAGAGAGCTTTTGTACCTTCTTTTCCATTTGGACTTTCAAGCTGTTGACTTTTTTCATTACTCTCCTGCATCTCTCTCATTTCTCTTTCCATTTTCTTCCTCTATCTCTCTTACTTTATCTTCAAAGTCTTTTTTGACCACTTCTATGGCTTGAGAACAATTCATATTTTTCTTGGAAGCTTTGGATGTAGGAGCACTTACTTGTTATCTATTTCTGAAGGTGTATTTTGACCTTCCTTGTCACCAAACAAAGTTTCTAGTGTCTGCATTTTTTTCTGTCTATTCATATTCCTACCCTATTTCTTGAATTTATAGTCCTTCTAAATGTGGGACATTGCCTCCAGGATGCATTGTCCCAAGCTTCAGGGGGTCCAAGGTTTTACAATTTGAGGAGAGGCATGTTCTGCACTTTGCTGGCCTGTGCTCTGGTCTGTAAGTTACCTCAGGCTTGCTTGCTCTTTAACCCAGGAAAAGAACTCTGGTTCACTGTCGTTTCCAGTTTGGACAGACCTGTGCCCCTCCCCAACTGGACAGTTGCTACTCAAAACTGCTTTCTGGTTCCAAAAATGGGCAGCCCAACAGAGTTCCACCTCAGCTCAAGGAGAGACCCCTACAATCCGCCCCCCCCCCCAGCCAAGTGCTCAACTCCCTCACTGGAATGTGAACTGTGTTCCAGAAGTAGACGCCCCTGCCTCCAGCGTGGCACAACCTGGGTCTGGATCTGCACGGCACAGCCTAAGGCTGGATCTGCATTGCATGGCCACAGAGCTGTGCTCTAATCTCACCCCAGTATAACAGACCTTTCCTGATGACCTTCTAATCCATCTTTGTCTGGAAAATGACCTCACCCTGTCTTTTTGTGGGTTCTGCTGCTCCAGGAATTGTCTTATTGCATTATTTGGATCTATTTGGAGGGGTCCTGGGAAGAGGTCCATAAAATTACTGCTTTTCCTCTACAGGAAATTTCCTATACAGGAAATGTGTTTGCTATTAAACTTTTAATATACTTCTACAATAGGTTTTATAATAAGGTAATTTAAAGTTTATTGAATAAGTATGATTGTATATTAATTTTATGAAGGATTTGTGTCACCAGTAAATTGATTTAAACAGAGAAACAATGATCTTTGTTTTTCTTTTTTTCCTGATAAAAGTATTTTATTGTTTTCTAGTTACATGTAGAGATAATTTTCAACATTTGTTTATATAAGATTTCCAATTTCAAATGTTCTCCCTCCCTCCCCTCCCTCCTCCTTCCCCAGACAGCAGGTAATCTGATATATATATATATATATATATATATATATATATATATATATATATATATAATAACATTAAACATATTTCTGCATTAGTCATGTTATAAGAGAAGAATCAGAGCAAAAAATGAAAAACCTCAAAAAAGAAAAACAACAGCACCAAAACCAAAAGAAATAGTATGGTTCAATCAGCATCCACATTCACAGTTCTTTTTTTTTTTTCCTGGATTTCGAGAGCCTTTTCCATCATGAGTCCTTTGGAACTTTCTTGTACCATTGTATTGGTAAGAAGAATCTAATCTATCACAGCTGATCAACACATAATGATGATACTGTGTATAATGTTCTTCTGGTTCTGCTCATCTCACTCATCATCAGTTCATGCAAGTTTTTCCAGGTTTTTCTGAACTCCTCCTGCTCATCATTTCTTACCACACAATAGAATTCCATTACATACATATACCACAACTTGTTCAGCCATTCCCCAATGGATGGGCAACCCCTCAATTTGCAATTCCTTGCCACTACAAAAAGAGCAGCTATAAATATTTTTGTACATGTGGGTCCTATTCACTGAGAAACAATGATCTTAACCAGATTCCCTACCATGCTGCATGCAGTCCTCTCGACTTCTACATCATGTCCTAGCAACCTCTTTATCCTGAAAATCACTTCATCCTTGCAAGCCAGACTTTGTACGGACCCTCTACACATATTTTATGGACAACCCTACATCTCTCAGGCTGTGCATATGTTATCCCTAATGATTTACACATGACCATACTACATCATGAATTTCCCCATTGTTCTTTATTTTATATGTATTTTGACTATTTTAACCTAGATGTTATCATACATTATCAAATAGTATACAACTGGAGGTTATGTTTTATCAGGAAGGGCTTCAGTTATGGTCCTAGCAATAGACTGAGGTAAAAATTAGCCTAATGAATACTGAAAAGCTCATCACAATCAGGTAAGCCACAAAATAATGAACCCTTTGTCTCCCTTACCCATGAAAATTAGATATTACTTTGTTCTATTAAACACTGGTGATAGTGTGGGCCTTCACTACAAATTTCATTAAAAAACACTTATGTATCAAAGAGAGTACAAAGAGGCCTTTTGAAGAAATAATAAAAGAAGCATGATGAAAAGAGACTGTATTAAATACTGTGGCAGTGTGTGCCTTGTATACTTACTTGAGCTAACTCAATGTTAAAGAGAATACAATTTGTACCTTGTGGAATTAATTAGCAATCGATTTAGGGAGGATGTAAATGCAGGCTGGCCATTATCACTCCGTACATTATTCTTTTGGGACCAAGTGTGAAAATATAAGTTCAAAAATCCCCTTGAAAATTACCAACCTCATAGGTTTTGTTACTCCTATTTTGAAACTTTTAATGATAATATATTAGTAGCATAAGAAAATAAGTAAAACATAATATGTTCTAACATTATCTAAGTTCACTAAATACCATGTGACATGGATTTATAGTGCAATTCATCATAAGATGCAGATAAGGAACTGAAGCGGGTAAACTGACAAGTTAAACTGATTATAACAAGTAAAAAATACAGGAAATGTGTTTGCTATTAAAGCATGCTAGAGTAAGGAAGTGAATGCATTTTATAAAATTGAATTACAATAAGAAAACACATTGTACTAGGTTCAGTGCAATAGTAATTTGATGAGGTTTAATTTTATCTCAGCTAAATACAGGTCAGAGGTGAAGAATGTTCCATCTCTGAAATCAATTATATCATCACCAGAAAAAGACAATTAACTAAGTGGAAGAGCACACAGAAAAATAAAATATCTGCATAATGCTTAAATGTGTATACTTTCAATTGAGCAGAGAAAGGGAAATGGATGAATATATTTAACAAATCAATTTTCACACTTATTTAACACATTATTTTCTCTTATCCTTAAAAAGCATTTGTTTTGACCTAATAGCAACTTTAGTATCATAATCTCTTCCTAACTATGACTATTTTATTTCTACATCTACAACATATTTTAAACAACTGGATAATTACATCAATTCAATGAAATCATAGAAACTTTTTTTTTTAACATGGTATAACTAGCTGGCTGATTTATGGCCATTTTACTTTCCATTCCAAAGTCTTTGAATCATATACCTTCAATCAAGAGGGTATTTTTAAAAAATTAGTCTTTGAACATGACTAGAATGATTATATATTTTGGTAGCCTACCCATGATTTACCAAAAAAAAAAAAAAAGAAAGAAAATTGCGTGAAATAGTTAGTACAATGATTTATCACATTTCACTGAGTAAATAAGAAGGTTGATGGGGCAAGTGGTTTTGTGGTGGTTCTTGTAATTAGCTTAAAATTGCCCAAAAGAAATAAAAAATGGCATTTTAGCTGTTTTCTTTGGACTTCAGAGACTAGACTCATAGCATATTAAAGCTGGAAGTGACCTAATTGAATCAATTGCCATATTTTATTGATAAGGGAATTGAGATGCCAAGAGAGAAAGTGACTTGCCTAAGGTTGTAGAATTAGTTCACAATGTATTATTCCTTTATATAATCTGCCTCGATGACCAAAGTGTCATAAATGTTAACATTCTAACACAATCATTAGAAATACAAAATTCAGGCAATCTATCAGGATATATTTTCATGTTATTAAAAATAATTAGTTCAATTTTAAACCTATTTAAATATATATATATATGGACATAATGCATAGATAGATGCACATATTCATACACATACATATGCATGTGTATGTATATTGTATATACATACTTACACATGCAAAATATTTCAAAGACCTCAATAGCACCCTGAATATTTAGTTTTGTTATTTATTTAACTATTTTCTATGCTCATATCATAGTTCTAATGTATCAGGGGAACTTTGATTTATTTGAATGAGATATGCCTGTCATACAATAAACACTAAGTAAATACTTGTTGAATTAGATTAAATTAAATTGGATGAAATTTGACTCTGGGGAATCCTTTTGCTGCCTCCATAATTAGTTCACAAAAATAAATAACATCCTTAAATTTCCATATTTTTGGAAAGGCAGAATACTGAATTCAGAAACACCTAATATTGAATTATATTTCTGACATTTACTAGCAATGTGACCATTGCCAAGTTACATCACTTCTCAGTACATTTTCAAGAGCATATGGGGCAACAGGGAAACTATGTCCTATTCCCAAAAGATTTTTAACTCATCGATTATATAGGTTTACTTTCTTTTTTTTTTCCTTTTCTTTTTTTTTAGTGAGGCAATTGGGGTTAAGTGACTTGCCCAGGGTCACACAGCTAGTAAGTGTTAAGTGTCTGAGGCCGGATTTGAACTCAGGTACTCCTGACTCCAGGCCCGGTGCTCTATCCATTGCACCACCTAGCTGCCCCTATATAGGTTTACTTTCAAAAGTTCTCTTCCATATGACTTTAAGACTGAGTATTCAGAATGAAAACTGAAAAACACCACCCTTAACTTTTTATATGAATTAGTTTAGGTCCCAGGGATTATGGGTAATTGGTTGCATTGATTCTGTAGTTCCATTATAATTTATTGGAATAGCATGCTTCCCACTCAGGTGATCTGAATATTTCAAGATGATTGGAAGAAGCATCCTGCTCTGTAAGGAGAAATGCTCATAACATTTAACATTTCATTTTCTTTACTTTCTACCACCCTTGTCAGGATCCTGATTCTGTGGAGACTTTGTTTGATGGTACTGAAATCAGATAATTTAGAGACATTCACATGAATGCAAATATATGTCTTTTTTTACTATATTGATCCAGGGAATACCCGAAAGAAATGTACATGAATTAGATTCAAAAGAAATTTTTAATTTTGTATTGGATTTCATATTTCAAAATGTAGGAATCTTTACTAATGGAGATTAGCACTAGCTCTGTAAATTATAGTCTTAGAACACTGCCTAGGTACTTAAGATATTGACTTATCCAGAGTCCACCCCTAATTGTGTCATAAGTGTCAATTGAATGAAGTTCTACTTGACTTCAGTAACAACACTCTATGCATTACACAAAATTGTTTCCCTATGTTTAATGTGGATTAAAATAATGAATTAAAAATAATTTTCTAGGTCTTGTTTTTACCATATGGCTTCAATAATTATTGGCTTATCAATGTTTCATTTTTCCTCCCTTATATTAAGGACATCCAAGTCTCTGAGTTTCCTTGACATTTCTTATAGGTCATTTTTTCTAACATTAATGTTATTGCTCATACATTTAAAGACATTCCTATTTTTCCACATCTCTGTTCAGTTAAGGAATTCAAGGCTGAACAAGGTGTTTTTCAAATTGCAAATTCTCCCCCCTGTTGAACTGTTACTTGTATTTATGATATTCATTTTTCAACAGATTTCATATTAAAAAATAATTCAAGGCAAAGTTATCATGGACCTAGGTATTTGATAAAATTATTAGCTACCTACTCTAAAGAATTTGGATATCATCATACTGACTTATTTGGATAACTTCAGTTTGGCATCTTCATTCACTATCTCTGTCTCTGCGTCAGCCTTCCAAACTCCTACCAAGTAATTCTGGTGTTATAATTAAGAAGTATTCAGCATATATAGACTAAACTGTTGCCCAACTTATCATTCTCTCATCTTTATACTGAAATATTTCTGTATATCTAGCCTCCATATTTCTTAGTACTCTAAGCTCCTGACCTTTGTAAAGAATTAATTGTTAATTGAAGTTTTTATGCCTCACTGGCCTGGGGCTCCGCAAACCACACGGTGCTCCATCCACTGGTTGTAGTCGTTACCATGGCACTGGCACCTCACATCATCACCACTCGCCTACGCCTACATGGGCCTGGCAAAATTATAATGCTTGGAAGCCTAGTGAGGGCAGTCAGATGACTGTCAGAGTGGCCACTCCACTGGCTGGAGTGGTATGGGGTTTTCTGGGATTGGGGGAGGAGAATGGGCCATTCTACGTGGAAGCTGGAAGGTGACAGGCATTCTGCTGCATATTCTCAGCTGATTCCTGGGCGGTGGTATTTTCTCAGGTTGTATAATTTCCCTTTCCCCATTTTATTTCCTTCCCTTGTTCCTACTGAACCTGTTTGTGTGTGTTTGTTTTTTTTAAGTTCATTCTTATTAAAATAAATCCTGTTCTGTTTTGAGGGAGGCTGCCAGTCTCCTTCCTTGCCCCAATATTGCGATGAGTCACTTAGCTAACACTCCCCAATTAAAAATTGGTCCCCACACCTTTTTCTTGGGGTTCCAGTTGGTGAGCATTCACCATGAGGCTTGGGCATTTATTAGTCTTGCTACTTTTTTAATCACTTTCATCTCATGTAATCACATGTCTTTCCCATCCTCTATTTTACTCTACTTCTAAAAATAGTAATCACATCACTGGATCAGTACTACCAAAACATTCTTCACTAGTCACCATTCCTGTGGTTGTGTTGTTTTTTATTGTTAGAGAATATACATTATCTGAGGAAATAGACATCTTAATTACTTTATTTGTATCCTCAGGAGTTAAGACAATTGCTGACACATAGTTATCACTTAATAAATGTACTGTTTTTCATTCCAACTGACCATACTAGTATTCAGATAGGCTATTAAAATTAGAGATATTGGGAAAAACAAGAGAGAGAGTTAAGAAATCCCTTTAATGATATGCCATATAGGGTACCATATCAAATAATGAATATAGTATAATCACAGCTTGAGGGTGATAAATGTAACATTGAAGGAATTCATCTGTTCAAAGTATTTATTGACATTCGGGGTGGGGGGAAAGCTATATTTATTTAACTAATTAAATTAAAACCTAGTTCCTTTTGGTTTTCTAACTTACATTGATTGCTAAATTTTCTTTTCCTAAAATTGTGCTCATGGAAAGGCATAGTATGCCTTGTAATTTCTATATATCTGTGCTTATTGATGATATTATTATCCAGAAATTACTTTATTTACTAACACAATTTCCAAAACTTCTGCTCATTAATAGTCTTCTCTTCCTAAATCTCTATAATACAAAGAATTTCCTGACTTCAATTGCTTCCTTAAACACTTACCAATTACATGACTCATATTTACAATATCTCTGCCTATAATTTATAAACAAATATGGGGGTGTCACTGCAAAACAAGAGTAAGCAAGTTTTGTGTCATGTAATTCCATTGCTAATCTTTTTGTGGCCTCCATAAACTATAGAAGAACTACTCTGTGGCAAATTTAATATATTGAAAAAACAACAACATCTGCCACAAAAATATCCATCACTAGTCTCATATTCTCAATGGCTTCTGCAAGCTGGTAATAAGGAGATATAAATGGTTTGACTCTGCCAATTTCTAGTTGTGCAGCCAGTGTAAAATACGGGGATTATAAAATGTTCCTCTGTCACATATTTTGCCAGTGATTGGAATATCCAGTGAAATATGGGATTTTATTCTTAGTACTTTAAGTTAATAACAATAACTGTAAAACTAATATTGTTCTTTCCAGTAATTGCCACCATTCATCAAACAGTCTGAGTAATGCAAGAACAAATATATGTCACTTTATTTCAGTGTAGGCTCCCGGGTAAAACTATGATATTATTACTGAGTCTTTCCTACTTAAAACATTATTCAGAGAAATTATATAGTAATGAAACCATATATTTAAAGGGATGCCTTGTGGAATTGAGAGTGAATTAATGGTTTGATGCTTGGAAGCAATCTTGCCATCCACCCCCTGACTTCAGATTGTATGTACTGTGGTTATCAAGCTATAACATACATGGTAACATATTTTGCAACCCAATATTTTTATAATAATGCAATTTCCAAATTATAGTTTCTTACCATATTCAAAATATTTGAAGAAGAAATAAAACACAGCTATGCAGTAGATTACTTTTTTCCTAGAAAGATGAAACCATTACTAAAGGCATTTAAAAAAATAATTGTGATTATTTTTCTTTTGCTTGGGTCCAAAGGCACATTTATTATTGTTGTTGTTGTTTTTCCTGGTAAGAGAGAAAAAGGTCAGAGGTTGTAGGAGCATGAGTTTGAGCAATGTTGTTCTTTCAAATCAACAGATAAAGAAGAAAAGTGTTTGGTAGAGGTGGGGTGGGGAGTGACATAAGGCACTTTTCTCTGAAACAGAATATACATTTATAGTGAGTTTCTAAGTGGCGTTTTCCCCCACTACAAATATTCCAGTTCTCACACTAGGGAACCCCAGTAGTTACAGGTGACTTTTCTTTAATATGCACTTTAAAATAGCTACTCACCAATCATATCAAGTGCCAGTTCTAATTTTCATTTAAATTTTTCAAAGTCTTTTGAATTATAAATCTTATTTCACAATTACTTAAAGTTGAAGGGACAGGTTGCTATGGAGAAGTCTCAGGTTCAGTTACTATATATGTTCTATATACGTTGAGATAAACAACATATAAATCTGCTGAGAATTTTTGCCCCTGACAAGGAAGCACGTTTTAGTAAATAGTAAGCTCTGTTTGGAGAAATAAAGATACAAGTTCAGATACAAGCTCTTCCACTTTCTTTCATCAAGTTACTTCATCTTCTTTGCTTGAGTTCCCTTACCTGGAAAACAAATGAATGAGCTCTAAATTGAATTCCAGCTCTCTATCTTTGATCCTATGATCTTTAAAAACAATGTTAAACACCAATGACACAATGGATAGAATAGGGTTCTGTGGTAAGTAATTCCTGAGTTCAAATACAGTCTTAGATACTTGCTCTATGTGTGGCCCTAAGCAGATCATAATTTCTGTCTACTTTAATTCCCTCATCTTTAAAATGAGGGTAGTAAAGGCATCTACCTCACAAGATTATTTGGAGGAGAAATGGATATAAGTTTGGTAAAGCACTTTATAAACCTTTAAACACTATATAGATATTAGCTACTGCTAGTAATACTACCACCAGCAGCAGCAGCACTACTACTACTACCACCACCACCACCACCACCACCACCACCACCACCATCACCACCATTACCTACTGCTGCTGCTTCTGCTAGTATGACTACTACTACTAACCACTATATTCCAAGCACTATTAAGAATTGGCTTATAAAGATAAGGCCAAAATAGCCTTTCTCCTTAAGGAGTCCATGTCCTAATAAGGAAGAAGATGTATATATGTAGTATCTGACAAAATAAAACATAGCCTTAAGAGTTGAAGTGCCTAGGGCAGCTAGGTGGCACAGTGGATGATGCACCAGCCCTGGATTCAGGAGGAACTGAGTTCAAATTCAGCCTCAGACACTTGACACTTATTAGATTTGTGACCCTGGGCAAGTCACTTAATCCTCATTGCCCTGAAAAAAAAAAGTACATATAGAGTGCAAGGAAAATTAGTTTAATCCTACAGAGCACATATATCTCAGGAGGAAGTCACAGCTCCTGATCACTAAAGGAGTTCCATGTTCCATTGGTTGTTGGTTCCTGATACAGATACATTCACAAATTGGGATGTGACCAGGACACCAATGGGAAGATGAGAAATCCCAAATTCTCTGGAGTCTTGAATCTTACAAGATCTTCCTCAAATTAAAGGGAAGAGAGATGAGAAATGGTCAAGGTCAGAGATGAGGCATTTTCTTCTATTCAGGAATTCCTCCTCAACAAAATGCTACAGAAAAATAAATGGTCTAAGGTCTCTAACTAATATACATCCAATTGAATTGCTAATTTACAAATAGCTTCTGGGTCATGATATTTATTGCAACATAAGCTCAGTTTGAAGTAATGTTTTGTACTTTATATAAGGTCTAAAGGCAAAATTGGGAGCAAATTAGCAATTAATGAGATAGGGTGAAGTAAATCCTTCCACCATTACTCATAAATATGTATGTACATTATACATGCAGAAAAAATGGAAGATAACCTAAGAAGTAAAAGCACTATCAGTTATTGTGATCCAGAAAGGACTCCTCCTGAAGGGGATATTTTGAGCTAAGTCTTGAAGGAAGAGATGGAGTTAAAAAGTTAGAGCTTTCAAAGAGTGGGAGTTGAAGAGCAAGAGTATTCAAGGAATTAAAAACAACTAGTGCAAATTCTTGGAAATAGAAAGTGGGATGTTTTGCATAAGGAAGATTTCCTCAAATTAGAATCCTTTATCCTTTTTCTTTTCATCTAAATCATGTTAATGATCAACATTTATTGTTTTTATTTTGTTACTATTTTAATAAATATTTAAAGCATGGGTAATTTAATAAGTCCATAAATATAAGTTTTAGAAAATAATATCCATATTGATATTTGTGAAAAAATAATGGGGTTTTAGGGACTCAGAGACCTACACACAGAGAAATTCTGCCTGGTTTTTCAGGGCCAGCCCAGAGTCAGGAAAATTTCAAAGGAACTGTAGACTAACTAACTAAAGGAAGCTATCTTAAGACCACCTTCAAGTCATGTCAATCAATGGACTTGAATATTACCAGCCAATTAGCTTGGATCAAGGTAAAGTGACTCACCTCTACCTGAGACATGTTCAAAGACCCTGGAGAGGGACCTCTGGTTCTCTTGTCATGCTCTTCATTCTCCCATGCTGCTCTCTCTTTCCCCTCTATGCTAGGTATGTAGGGCTTCTTAATTTTCTGAGCTATGTGCTCTATCTCTTTACTAATATTTAATATAGTTTAATAAATACTTAATGTCCCCAAACTGGTGGAGTAGCCTCTAGTTTCTAAGTAACAAATATATTATAAATCCCAGCTAAACTCTCTAACACTTGAGACAATTATAGGGGACCACATTTAATTTTATTCGCCACACTATTGAACAGCCGCATTCTGAAGTCAAAGAAATGGAGTAGCTGTCCAATTACTGTTCATTGAATCATCTTGAATGGAATGATGCTTTCTTTAGTAAATCTGTAGAGGGCTTTCCAGCATGATCTTATGATAATCTTCAAGAATCAAGATTGCTGTTGGTGCTCACAAATTTCCTGGGGGAACAGAAATGCATGAGTAAGAGAGCCATAAAACAAACACACTATAAAATGTTTTAACAACAGAGTTTGGGGTTTTACATATTTTTCCCAGGGCTGCAAAATTACAGATACAAGTAAGCTAAACAAAAACACCAACAACCCCCCTCCCAAAAAAACAAAAACAAAAACAAAAACAGAATTAGAGAATTGACAGTTGCTTTTAGAAGGATCTCACAAGAAGTTAGGAAGTTTTCACAAAAAAAGTAGTATTTTGTAAAATGTCATCAGTGACCTTCATTTTTGTCTCTTGTGACAAACCATACTTCGAAATGATGAATATAGTGTCATTTCAAGTTAAAGTTTTGATTGCTTCTTTGATAATAAACTTATAAATTTTATATCATTATTATCAACAGCATGTTTTCTCAGATTGATATTTAGATATTAAAAGATGGGTACAAATGAGCAGAGACTGAACATGATGATCTCTAAACTACTTTTCTTTAAATCTATGATGTAAGGAAAATATACCAGAAAAGTTGGGTTTTGAAAATGCTACTATCAATGGTAATAAATAAAAGTTAGATTAAGTAAATATAATAAATATCTATCAGATATCTCCTATATGGAGCTCTCAAACTGTCTTTGAAACTTATCTGAGGCTCACAAAGTCAAGAAACACTTTTTAAGACTCTACTACATGCTAGTCATTGTGCTAAACCAACTTCCTAGGGTCATAAACCTAACAAATATCAGAGACAAAATTTTCACTATCATCTTCCTGAATCATAGTTTAAATCTGCACCTGCCTAGGCACCCTGCATTTCTAAAAGGCAAAAATAAAACATCTAAAATATTCTCCTCTAAATAATCAAGTTACATAAATTTTCCTCTCTGTTTATCATGCCTTTACAAAGGAAAACAACATTAAGTTTAAATTCTTATTCAATGGTCAGTTGTTTTTTCTCACTTCAGTTTGAAAAATTCATCATATGATTGAAGAGGGACTTTTTTGAGTGAAATTCCATATAAGTACATATTAATTGTTGACCCTTTGTACTTAAATAGTCTACAAACATCAGGTGAGTTTATCATGAGGACAGCAGCTCTATTACCAAGGATTGTACCATGCTGGACTCTGCTGGAACTCTAAAAATACTGTATGTTTAGTCAAGAAAAAATGTACTTTGGGACAAAATGAAATAACCTGGAAAAGGCAATTTAATTGATGAATTTCTACAACAGAATAAAATATATTAAGACATAAAGTGAATATGCATTCTTGTACAGTAGATTTTCTCTTATATTTTCTGAATCACTTTAATGCAATGTCTCAGTGATGATAATAATACTTACAAGATATATTTTAAGGAAATACAGGTCTTATAACTTGAAGGGAACATCAGGCTCCTTTCAGAGTGACTTCAGAAGATATTAAAAACACAAGTAGTCCAACTGAGTTTTGCTATGAGGAAATGAGGAATGCACTCAGCAGACCTTCGCTATACAAGTCTCATATTCTCTCTCTCTCTGTTTCTGTTTCTCTCTCTCTCTCTTTTTCTCTCACTGTGTGTGTGTGTGTGTGTGTGTAGTCTAGGAAATTTTGTAGGTTCATGAGGGAGTTTCTTCTTTTGAAGGCACTTATACCCATTAAATCATTGGGTTTTTTTTATTTTGTTTTGTTTTGTTTTTAGTGAGGCAATTGGGGTTAAGTGACTTGCCCAGGGTCACACAGCTAGTAAGTGTCAAGTGTCTGAGGCTGGATTTGAACTCAGGTACTCCTGACTCCAGGGCTGGTGCTCTATCCACTGTGCCATTAAATCATTGTTCATGATCCCATTTATAACCTCAGCTCCCATAATGGAATAGTCAATAGGAACAGACCAACCAATTTGCAAATAGAAGTATTTAGCTAAATAATTAAATAAATAATTGCCTAAAAGTTTTGGTGCTATAAGGAGAATTTTTTAAAAAAAAATCTATACTCTAGTTGAAAATGAAAAATAATATAGATAAAATTTAAATATACAGAAATCTTAAAAACTAGCTCTATATCACCCTACAGGACCACACAAATATAGAAGATGCATACAGAAAGCAATTTGGCGCAAGGGCAGTGAGGAAACAATTTTCAAGGAAAGTACCTAAAGGAGAGGAAATTAGAAGGTAGATACAATCATAGGGAAAAAAAAAAGTCAAGAAAATATCAAGAAGCACCATCCTATTGCCCATAAATCCTAAGTACCTAAGTGGTGTAACGATTGGAATGATGCCACCTGCTGGATACTTACTGTAGAAGAGTTCTGCCCATGAAGCGAAGGTCTTTGAGGGCAAGACCAGGAGTCTTTTCTTTGGCGGGAGGAAGTGACACGGACTAGTGGGAGGAGGAAGGAAGAGACTGGCGCTGACTCTGGGGCTCTTTCCTGAGGACGCTGGCGGAGAAGGGAGCTAGAAATGTGCTCTCCCTTTAATAGATAGGAATCTAGGCCTTTCTCTCTCTCTTTACCAAATTCTTATTCTCCTTAATAAATGCTTAAAAGTCTAACTCTTGCTAAAGCTTGTAATTGATTGGCGACCACTCATTAGATATTTTAGACAGTTTAGCTAGAATTTTAACCCTTAACAGTGGCATGCTTATAATCCCATCTATGCTACCTGCAGCTATCAAAAGGTCAAAGTCAACTCACAGACATTCTTGAACAATGTAAAGTATAATGCATTTAGAGTCAAATAATCAAAATTTTAATTCTATCTTTGCCACCCATTGCCTGTGTCGTCTTAGGAAAGTAAATTAAATATTCTGTGCCTCAGTTTCTGATATTTCATATGATGAAATCTAACTCAAGATCTTCTAAGGTGTTTTCAAATTCTATAGCTATTTAACTATGATGTATGAGCAATTTGAGCATAGTTTTGATAAATTATGAATGAAAATGAACTTTTCACAAGTGACAGCCAACACAAATGACTAAATTGACCAAAAAAGTGTAGAAAATATGATTTAGTTGTGGGTTGTTTGTTTATTGTGAAAAATTCAACTTCTTGGGAACACAACATTATGTTAGAGACTCTTTAACAAAGAGGTGCATACCATCCATATATCAAGGATTTCCTGAAAGATATAACAAGAAACATAACTCTTTTCAATTTCTTTGGCAATAAATATATGGTAATGCATAAAATAAAGAAGTACATGCTCACCAATGATAAGTGTTATGTTGATGGAAAAGATAAAGCAAAAAATCCAGGATGAGGAAGGATTCCCTTTTAATAGTGGAGTCCTCTAGATGTTCTTATATGCTGATGACATTAATCAAAAACATTGGAAAGCTTCCTGGAACACTTGTGTAATCACTCAAAAGATTTGGTGCTTTCCATCTACACAGAAAGACTAAGTGATTGAAGAAAGGCCTTGCTCAGATTTCAACATTCATTTCAATGGATATACTATAAATTTTGTTTAAAAAAGCACATATATTGCAATACCAAAAGTGAAGATGGACAATGCTAACATATGGTAGAGAGATCGAGATCCCTACTGCCTCTGGAAAGCTAAAGATAAACATCACATGAAGGTCAATGAAGATACATATGTGAGGTGTAGACAGGCTTTAATATGCAAACATTGAGAGGCATATTATAAGAGCAACAATTGTTATACAAGAAGAAAAGATCGTCTGATCACATGGAAAGAGTGAGGGATGATAACTGGACAGTCAGTGTATACTTGTAATTTGGTAACCTTGAAATGTTATGAAAAGTAAGTCCACCCTTAAAATGAGTGACAACCATATGGCAAACTTTTGGGAGAACTTGGGAAAGAGTCAGACAGCATGGCAGTAATGGATGAGTTATGATCTGTATCACTGGAACTACTGGTGAAACCACAGACTCATTTGTGGATTTGTGCATATTATCTGCACATGATAAATCAGTCTAATTGTGTTTTGTGTGAGGAGATTCATTAGAACATTTCTTTATCCTTGATTCTGTAGTAGGATTTAATGTTAAATGTGAATTATAGGCAGCACTTTCACAATTTTCAAGATACACCAAGAGATATATCAGTTTGAGTTCTATAAGCAAAACAGAAAGCAGATGGTATAAGAAGAAAAGAATGATGATTTGTTTTATGTCGATTTTTCTCTGTCATATTTTCATAGCTTCAGTAAAATGTGTTATCTATTCATGTGTTTATTCACAGGACACACTATACAGTCTACCTGAGGACACATGCACATTATGGTATTTTCCTTGTCAACATTTTTTCTTTTAGCATAAGTAATGTTCCATTCTTGAGTTCCATAATAATAATTTTAGATGTATCAAATTCATTGAACACAGCTTAAGTGCAGTAGATAAATACAGAAGGGAAGAATGAAACCAAAGTATGAAATTGAAATGGCTTTAGAAAAAGCAGGGAATACAATTTTCCATTCATGGATAAATGGAAGCAAACAGATCATTCTGCAGAAATGCTAGGGAACAAATCATGTACTTACAAAGAACTATGTTCTGTATTCAGTATCAGAGGTTTCAGGCAAAAAAACAAAAACAAAAAAACATTAGGACTGGTACGGACTACCCTTTTAAGGAACCAGACATGACAATGAGTGCGGAGCTATTAGTGTTCTAAAAGGAGGATAAAATTGTGGAATTTAGTAGATGAAAATTCATTTATACCTATTTTTTCTTCTTCTCAGCATTATGAAACAATCTACCAGGCACATAAACTACTTAGCAAATGAAGAGCTGGAAAGAAGAGACCAGACTGTCTCTAAGTAACCTCTTAGATTTCCTTTTTGTTTTCCTACTTTTAAATCAGAGGATTCATTTTGTGTCTTTCCAGTACCTTTACTGACAAGATGTGTGGTATCTTATAGGATTAATTCTTCCATATTGGTTTCTTGATGCTGTTGTTGTTGTTGTTGATGTTGTTGTTGTTACTGTTCTTTTAGTTAAGTTTAAAGTATATACAGGACTTCATCTGGGATGCCTGACCATTTTGTAGAGGAGTTTATTTCAATAAGCATTAACATTTGCTTCTACCAAGGAAAGTATGTGATTTACCTAGGCTAGTAAATGGGCAGTTTACACATAGACTACATGAATCAACCAATTCGAGTAGGTGAAAATGCTAGTTTGGAATGGTGTGATTTGGGGGATCCATAAAGGTGACTGAAATGATTAGATTGGTTATGGCATTTGTGAGAATCAGAGATCTACCACCCTGCTGAGAAAGACATTGTGAGAAACAGGCAACTCTGCCCTGAGTAGAAAGCATGTGACTTGACCTTGGAAAGTTGCCTGGCATCCAGAAGTTACTTCTATTCATAGACCGCTTGTAAGTCATGTCAATCAATGGACCAGCCAATTAGCTTGGAGCTGTGTGTAGGGACTGCCCCTCTTTCAGTCCCACAGGGAACTTCCAATGGAAGCTGCCGAGGATCAGCCTTTTGGTGGGGGATCTGGCTGTAGGCCACACGGGTAGGCAGAATAGAGAGAGTAGACAGATCTCTTTATTTCTCCACATGTTTCTCTTTACTTACCCCTAATATGCTTTAATAAATACTTAATGCCCAAAGATTGGTGCTATGAGTTTCTAATTTAAGGTGACCACATATTAGATTTTAGACATCGCAGTTAGATTTTTTTTAAACATCACACATGGTTCTGTTTAGATGTAGACATAGTCACATAGAAATATTTGCCACATAAGGAAATTTTTTAAAAAAGTCATGTATTATTTTCTTTAAAAAGTATGAAAATGCTGTTTCTACTCTTCCATTTTTCTATCACTCCTTTAAGTCCTCTATGGAAACTAGGAGGAAGGAACATTGAATTAGTGAAATTAATGAGCATGAACAATTAACACTATCAGTGTGATGTAATGGACTATAGCATATGGGTATACTGGGGATAAAATGATCTTGCAAATGCCATCAAAATATGAGCATACTGGATAAATTTGAAATGCTAATTTAGTAAGGGTTTTTATATGTTCACACTTTTTAATGTGGGACTGTGTTTTAAGTGAATAATGAAATCATGAGGTATCAAGTGAGAAATGCCTGAAACCAATATTTTGCCTGACACTTGCCTGAAGATATTGTTTTTCTATTCAAAGACTTTGAAAAAAATAGACTAAAATAAGTATTAGTGTCATCCAAAATATCTGACCAGTTTGACTTAAATTCCTCCTTTCATCCCCAAAACTACAATTCTCAGGAGTTGAGGAAAAGAGAAGGAAATATATAACTATCTTAGAGGGTTTCAAGATACTTCTATTTGTTCTACATTAAAAAAACAGGGCAAATCTTGGCATAAATGAAATCTATATACCATATTCCTTCATCACTTCACAGAAAAAATGCACAGATAGAAGAAAAGAAAAGTGAACTTTTTCTCTGATGCCCTTTCCTTTCTTCAATTTTGCTGGGTTGAATTCTGGTCAAACTACAAGTGCATTATCCTGTGAAGGAATTATTTTTATATCTTTGGGTCAATGGAAAGCATTCTGGTTCAGATGTTCATTTTGTTCTATCTCTGTTTTAGACATCCAGCATTCTCCGTTATGCTCATGGCAGTGGAAATTAAAGAATGATGTTGTGCAAAACATATTCTTTGGGTGAAGGTGGCCTTTCCCTAGATTTATGATCATAGCATAGAATGCATTAAGTCAGTAGCATTGCCCTGAGGATCTTTTCAAGTTCTATAACATCAGCTAAGTTATTGAGGAGTTTTGTGTGCCTGAGTGATAATTTGTGATTGTAAGCAATAAAGGCAATACTGACTAGTATCCATTGCAATGAAGATTACTGGGGGTGGAGGGATGTTGATTATTTTTATCTTTTTATTTAATTTTTCAAAGGTAAGCTGATTTTCTCAAGGGTTAACAAAGAAATGTTCAGTTTGCCCAATGCACATATTTACAAAATAATTCAAGTTAGATGTGTAGGATTCAATTGTCTTTTCCCAAAGACTATTCTAAAGACAGATTTCAAAGCTTCTAACATAATAGAAAACATTTAAATATGTTCTGTCATAAGCAGATATTTATGATGCTAATTGAAGCTTATGTACTATTTTGTGATTAAGATGATGTAAAGGAAATATGTAATGTAATCTCACACATTAAATCAACAAATACTAAGTGCAATTAAGGTGTAGCTATAAGATATAGGTGTTATATCTTTTATTTCAATGAAATAAAGAACTCGCAGGTGAGGAAAATTCCTTTACCAATGCAGATTGGCACATTGTCTTCAATTTATAATCTTAAAAGTTGCATTTAATACTGATAGAAAAAAATATATTTTCCCATAATCAGACAGCCAGTATATATCAGCCTCACTTCTTCCTAGAGCCAAGGATATTGTTCTATATGCTATGCCACCACATTGCTCCTTGTCCTGATGGGAGTGCAAATTGGGTACGGAAGGGTGGGCCTGAAACATAGTTGAGAATCAAGAATTTGAAGAGGCTCAAAAGTGGTAAATTACTTAGCTGTCTCTTGCCTATATATCATGAATATTTATTTCAAGAGGAGAGTTTAAAAGTTGTTATAGGGGCAGCTAGGTCGCACAGTAGATAGAGCACCGGCCGTGCAGTCAGGAGGACCTGAATTCAAATCCGGCCTCAAATACTTAACACTTATTAGCTGTGTGACCCTGGGCAAGTCACTTAACCCCAATTGCCTTGCTAAAAAAAAAAGTTGTTGTATATGTAAGAAACAACAAATTATGCAAAAAATGCTTAGTTAAGTTAATATAGGTAATCTAAAGGGTAACAGAAAGAAATTCTCTGGGTATGATTATACTGAAAAAAACATTATGAAATTTTACATGAAAAAATATGTAAAAGACATCTGAAAAAAAAGTGGCTTTACCCAAGTATTGAGAGTGCTATAGCTTTCACTTGGAGTTTGATGTGGCAGTGAGAGCAGAAATCAGAATAATTAGAAGCCATGTATTTAAATTTCTATTCATTTTGCTTTTTTTTTTCTGCCACAATAGTTATGCTACCTTTATTATCACAAAGTCTTTGAAACAAATCCATACTCATGGTTTTTCATATACCTTTATGTACATGTTAAGTAGACAAATGTAACAAGAATACTAGGATATTTGTTGTCTACATGAAAAACTATTCTTTATATAAAACACACTGCCAACACAATAGTATCTAGAACAATTAATATAAAATATGACATTTTTCAGTGAGAAGGTTTAAGCTCATTATTGTTCTACCCACCTTTAAACCTATCACCCTCTTCATTAATAGAAATAAGTTTGGCTCCCAAAATACTGCAGAAACCAAATAAAAGTATCTTATTAATTACTTAATATATGTTGCATATATAACACCAAGCTGTATGAATTCACAGAAAAAAGAAACAAAATACCTCTCCTTCATCTTCTGAAATCTTTCTCCAATTATATCAAAGTATCAATTGGACTAGATAAATGTAAAATTCTTAATACACATCAAAGAAATACAGAGAATAGAGGCTTTGAGCTTGAATCTTAAGGTCAAATTGAGCCAATGGAAAAAGGTAATAGTTACAAATATTGTGATCTCTTCCAGGTAAGATACATTAAGCATAATTATCACAAGAAGAAACCAGTAGCTGAATATGTTAAAAGACTTGTCATTATTATTTTTTTTGTTTTTCTTTTTTTTATGTATGAGGTATTTTATTTTTTCCATAACATGTAAAGATAGTTCTCAACTTTTGTTTATACATGCTTTACAATTTCAGATTTTTCTCCCTCCCACCCCTCCCTCCCCCCTCCCCTAGACAGCAGGTAATCTGATATAGGTTATATCTATATATCTCTATACATATACATATAGATATATATATACACACACACATATATATACACATAATAACATTAATCCTATTTCTGTATTAATCCTGTTACAAGAGAAAGAATCAGGGCAGTGATGCAAAACCTCAAAATAGAAAGAAAAAAAAACCAACAGCACCCAAAACAAAAGAAATAATATGGTTCAATCAGCATCTATACTCCACAGTTCTTTCTTTCTTTTTTTTTTCTTGGATTTGGAGATCCTCTTCTATCATGAGTTCCCTGGAACTCTTCTGTACCATTGCATTGGTGAGAAGAATATAGTCCATCACAGTAGGTCAACACTCAATGTTGATGATACTGTGTACAATGTTCTTCTGGTTCTGCTCATCTCACTCATCATCAGCTCACGTAAGACCCTCCAGGTTTCTCTGAACTCTTCCTGCTCATCATTTCTTACAGCACAATAGTATTCCATTGTATTCATATACCACAACTTGTCCAGCCATTCCCCAATTGATGGGCACCCCCTCAACTTCCAATTCCTTGCTACCACGTAAAGAGCAGCTATAAATATTTTTGTACATGTGGGTCCCTTTCCCCCTTCCATGATTTCTTTGGGCAAAAGACCTAAAAGTGGGATTGCTGGGTCAAAGGGTATGCACAGCTTTATCGCCCTTTGGGCATAATTCCAAATTGCTCTCCAGAATGGTTGAATCAGCTCACAGCTCCACCAACAATGCATTAGTGTTCCAATTTTCCCACAGCCTCTCCAACATTTATTATCTTCCTTTTTTGTCATTTTAGCCAATCTGATAGGTGTCAGGTGGTACCTCAGAGTTGTTTTAATTTGCATCTCTCTAATCATTAGAGATTTAGAGCATTTTTTCATATGGGAATAGATAGCTTTGGTTTCTTCATCAGAAAACTGCCTGTTCATATCCTTTGACCATTTCTCAATTGGGGAATGACTTGGATTCTTATAAATTTGATTTAATTCCCTATATATTTTAGAGATAAGGCCTTTATCAGAAGCACTGGCCTCAAAAATTGTTTCCCAGCTTTCTGCCTCCCTTCCAATTTTGGATGCATTGCTTCTGTTTGTACAAAAATTTTTTAATTTAATATAATCAAAATCATCCATTTTGCATTTTATAATATACTCTATCTCTTGTTTGGTCAAAAACTGTTTTCCTTTCCAAAGATCTGATAGGTACACTATTCCTTTCTCTCCTAATTTACCTATGGTATCACCTCTTATGTCTAAATCATGTATCCATTTTGACCTTATTTTAGTATAAGGTGTAAGATGTTGGTCTATGCCTAATTTCTGCCATACTATCTTCCAGTTTTCCCAGCAGTTTTTGTCAAATACTGAGTTCCTATTCCAGAAGCTGGAGTCTTTGGGTTTATCAAACACTACATTACTAGTGTCATTTACTACTGCATTTCCTGAGCCTAGCCTATTCCATTGATCTACCACTCTATTTTTTAGCCAGTACCAGATAGTTTTGATGACTGCCGCTTTATAGTAAAGCTCCAGGTTTGGTACCGCTAACCCACCTTCCTGTGAATTTTTTTTTCATTATTTCCCTGGATATTCTTGATTTTTTGTTTTTCCAGATGAATTTTGTTATTATTTTTTCTAGCTGTATAAAATAATTTTTAGGTAGTCTGATTGGTATGGCACTGAATAAGTAAATTAATTTAGGCAGTATTGTCATTTTTACTATATTAGCTCTGCCTATCCATGAGCAATTGATATCTTTCCAATTATTTAGATCTGATTTGATTTGTGTGAAGAGTGTTTGGTAGTTGTGTTCATAGAGTTCCTGGGTTTGTCTTGGCAAGTAGACTCCCAAGTATTTTATATTACCTACCGTTACTTTAAATGGAATTTCTCTTTCTATCTCTTGCTGCTGGACTTTGTTGGTCATGTATAGAAATGCTGATGATTTATGTGGATTTATTTTATATCCTGCTACTTTGCTAAGGTTGTTAATTGTTTCAAGTAATTTTTGACTTGATTCTCGAGGATTCCTTAAGTATACCATCAAATCATCTGCAAAGAGTGATAGTTTTGTTTCCTCCTTGCCTATTCTAATTCCTTTAATTCCCTTCTCTTCTCTGATTGCTAAAGCTAACATTTCTAGAACAATATTAAATAATAGGGGTGATAATGGACATCCCTGTTTCACCCCTGATCTTATTGGGAAGGCCTCTAATTTATCTCCATTGCATATAATACTTGCTGATGGCTTTAGGTAGATACTGTTTATTATTCTAAGGAAAGCTCCCCCTATTCCTAAACTCTCTAGTGTTTTTATTAGGAATGGGTGCTGTACTTTGTCAAAGCTTTCTCTGCATCTATTGAGATAATCATATGATTTTGGTTGGTTTTCTTATTGATGTGGTTGATTATGTTAATAGTTTTCCTAATGTTGAACCAGCCCTGCATTCCTGGTATAAATCCCACCTGGTCATAGTGTATTATCCTGGTGATCACTTGCTGTAATCTCCTTGCTAATATCTTATTTAAGATTTTAGCATCAATATTCATTAGCGAAATTGGTCTATAATTTTCTTTCTCTGTTTTTGCTTTGCCTGGTTTTGGTATCACCACCATATTTGTGTCATAAAACGAATTTGGTAGAACTCCTTCTTCACCTATTTTTCCAAATAATTTGTATAATATTGGAATTAATTGTTCTTTAAATGTTTGGTAAAATTCACCCGTAAACCCATCTGGCCCTGGGGATTTTTTCTTAGGGAGTTCATTAATAGCTTGTTCAATTTCTTTTTCTAATATGGGTTTATTTAAGGATTTTATTTCCTCTTCAGTTAACCTGGGCAGTTTGTATCTTTGTAAATATTCATCCATTTCATTTAGATTGCAAATTTATTGGCATACATTTGGGCAAAATATTTCCTAATTATTGCTTTAATTTCCACTTCATTGGTGGTAACATCACCCTTTTCATTTTTGATACTGGTAATTTGGTTTTCTTCTTTCTTTTTTTTTAATCAAATTAACCAATATTTTATCTATTTTATTGGTTTTTTCATAAAACCAGCTCTTAGTTTTATTGATTAATTCTATAGTTTTTTTGCTTTCAATCTTATTAATTTCTCCTTTAATTTTCAGGATCTCTAATTTAGTGTCTAATTGGGGATTTCTAATTTGTTCTTTTTCTAACTTTTTAAGTTGCATGCCCAATTCATTAATCTCCTCTTTCTCTTTTTTATTCATGTAAGCATTTAGAGCTATAAATTTTCCCCTAAGCACTGCTTTGGCTGCATCCCATAGATTTTGGTATGTTGTCTCATTATTGTCATTCTCTTGGATAAAGTTATTGATTGTTTCTATGATTTCTTGTTTGGCCCATTCATTCTTTAGAATGAAATTATTTAGTTTCCAATTGATTTTCATTCTACTTTTCCCTGGCTCTTTCTTACATGTAATTTTTATTGCATCATGATCTGAGAAGGATGCATTTACTATTTCTGCCTTTCTACATTTGACTATGATGTTTTTGTGCCCTAATACATGGTCAATTTTTGAAAATGTGCCATGTACTGCTGAGAAAAAGGTATATTCCTTTCTATCCCCATTCAATTTTCTCCAGACATCTATCATGTCTAACTTTTCTAGTAATCTATTCACCTCCTTCACTTCTTTCTTATTTATTTTTTGGCTAGATTTATCTAATTCTGAGAGGGGGAGATTCAGATCCCCCACTAGTATAGTATTACTATATAATTCCTCTTGTAACTCATTTAACTTCTCCTCTAAGAACTTGGATGCTATACCACTTGTCGCATACATATTTAATATTGATATTACTTCATTATCTATAGTACCTTTAAGTAAGATGTAATTTCCTTCCTTATCTCTTTTAATGAGATCTATTTTTGCCTGCACTTTGTCTGAGATAAGGATTGCTACCCCTGCCTTTTTTACTTTAGCTGAGGCATAATATATTCTGCTCCAGCCTTTTACCTTTACTCTGTGTGTATCTCTCTGCTTCAAATGTGTTTCTTGTAAACAGCATATTGTAGGGTTCTGGTTTTTAATCTACTCTGCAATTCGCTTCCGTTTTATAGCAGAGTTCATCCCATTCACATTCACAGTTATTATTACTGACTGTCTATTCCCCTCCATTCTATTTACCCCCTTTGTACTTTTCCCCCCTTCTTTCACCCTATTCCTCCTCACCGACGTTTTACTTCTTAGCCCTGCCTCCCCCGATCTGCCCTCCCTTTTTATCACCCCCCTCTCTTTTCTTTACCCTTTTCTCCCTTGCTTTTGTCCTCCCTTCTATCAGTCCCCCCCCTTTCCCTTCCCCTTTTGTTTCCCTAAAGAATGGGTTAAGTTTCTTTATCCCAATGAACGTATATGTTATTCCCTCTTTGAGTCAAATCTAATGAGAATAGGGTTGAAACCATGTTCCCCCCTCCTTTCTTTCCCTCTATTGTAATAGGTTTTTTTCCACCTCTTCATATGATATAATTCATCCCATTCCACTTCCCCTTTCCTCTCCTCCCCATAGACTCCCTTTTTATCCCCTTAATTCTTTTGTATCATCACATCAAAGACAATTTATATTTATACCCTCTATATAAAGTCCTTCTCTCTGCCCAAATACATTTACAGTTCTTAAGAGTTATGAGTATTATCTTCCTGTGTAGAGATATAAACAGTTTAACCTAATAGGGTAACTTCTTTTTTCCCCTCTGTTTACCTGTTTAAACTTCTCTTGAGTCTTGTATGTTGAGATCAAATTTTCTATTCAGTTCTGGTCTTTTCACCAGGAAAGATTGAAAGTCCCCAATGTCATTAAATGTCCATCTTTTCCCCTGAAAGAAAATGCACATTTTTGCTGGGTAATAGATTCTCAGCTGCAATCCAAGCTCCTTTGCTTTCCGGAATATCATATTCCAAGCCTTGCGGTCCTTTAATGTTGAAGCTGCGAGGTCCTGAGCAATCCTGACTGTGGCTCCATGATATTTAAATGGTTTATTTCTGGCTGCTTGGAGTTTTTTCTCCTTCACCTGCTAATTCTGGAATTTGGCTACAATATTCCTTGGAGTTTTCCTTTTGGGGTCTCTTTCAGGAGGTGATTGGTGGATTCTTTCAATGATGATTTTATCCTCTGATTCTATGATATCAGGGCAGTTCTCCTTAATAATTTCCTGGAATATGGTGTCTAGATTTCATTTTGCTTTTTTAAATCTGCTCATTACCCATCTATATTTGCACCAGCAATTTCCCAGGGAGTCCAGCATCAACCATAAATATAACGCTTTGTCCCAATGTCTGCAAGACATTGCTGGAGGGCTCTGTATCCAAACCTCAGGCCTCTAGCTTCTATATTTGGCTCAAGGCTTTTGCCAGTGTTCTTGAGGCAGTTCCCAATTCAGAATTACCTTCAAATGTCAGTTGAGTCTCCTGTCCAAACTAACTTATACCATAGCATCACTTACTTCGCCTTCCTATCATTTGGGCCTCATGTATCTCATAGAATACATCATTACTATCTGTCAAAAGGTTGTACATCAAGAGAGGGTACTGAATAGTCTAATCATTAATTATCCTATCTTAAGAAACATCTTGGGACAGCTCGATGGTGCAGTGGATAAAGCACCGGCCCTGGATTCAGGAGTACCTGAGTTCAAATTTGGCCTCAGACACTTAACATTTACTAGCTGTGTGACCCTGGGCAAGTCACTTAACCCCAAATGCCTCACCACCAACAAAAAAAGAGAGACATCTTACCAGTAGGTAATAATTCCATTTTTTTATTCTACTTTATGACTGTTAACACTCAAAGAATCATAACTTCAAACTTATATGCCACAGCTATTTCCTAGGCCATTATTCCATAACTGTATATTCTCCTCTCTTCATTTGGGGAACTAGTTAAATTCTACAATATCTTCTTTACTCAAGTACCTTGACCTCTTATTTTATTGCCAAAACTGTTTCTTTTCAAAAACCAAACTTGCATTACTCTCACATCCTAACACATTTAGTATTAATAACGTGCTTGTGATTATGTCTGGAGAAAATAACCAAGGGGCAGCTGGTGGCACAGTGGATAGAGCACCAGTCCTGGATTCCAGAGGACCTGAGTTCAAATCTGGCCTCAGACACTTAACACTTACTAGCTGTATGACCCTGGGCAAGTCACTTAACCCCATTTGCCTCCCCAAGAAAACAAAAACAAAAGCAAAAACCCCCCAAATAACAAAATGTTTTTGTGTTATAATTGTGATTTTAAAATATGTTTTTGATGTTATAGTTAAAAATGATAAAGACCCCAATATAGAATGACTAAGTCTAGGTGTGTTTGAAGCCATAAAAATGTAAAAATTGGCAGATATCATTTACTTTCCTACTAACTGCACTCTTTTTGACCCACTGTCAAACATGTAAGCATTTCTAGATCCTGCTTGGATGAGACATGTCCAATTGTAACAGCTATACAACAAAATTTATTCCCAGGGTTCCTGATTACCAACTCAAACTCTCATTCAGTTTTAAGACTCAATGAGGAAAATCCCTAATCCAAATCTGACATTGATAAGTGAATTTCCACCACCACATCTGGGTAGGATTAAGGATGTCCCCTATGATATCTGGCATTGTTTACCTGTTTTCAAGTAAGATCATTTTTAAGGTAGAAAAAAATTCTGCTCATACCCCCTTATAAATGTGTACTCCAATTAAAATCTTTAGCATGGGACATCTCTCACATTAGTGAATCTGTACCTGTTTGTGTGTGTCTGTTCTTATGTAGTATGTGTTGAATGATTTCAACTGGGCTCTCAGTGTGACAAGTCAATTCTTTTACCCATCCTAATTCAGTTTCTTATTTCTCCCACAATGGTGGTTATTTCAAATCTGTTTCAATCCTTTTGATCTGAGATCTCGGGATATACTAGCAAATGTCTAACAACTGGTTCTCTGGGCTGGGGGGGGAGGGGCAGGGTGAAGAATCACAACTTATATTTCAGTTTCATTTGCATTAGTAACATTTTCCCCACCACTTTCTTCAATCCAGGAACTCAACACGGTAATAAATAAAGTTTGGATTTGTAGAATTTGCCCAAATTGAGGCATTACCAAAAATGTAAAAAAAAAAAATTCAGAAGCTGACTTCAACAATCCCCTTTTATCATCCACCTAGTAGTCTGAGAACATTGCCTCATAGTTCAAAAAAAAATTCTTTGCTAAGAACTCCTTCAATAATATAGACAACAATAACTAGCATTTTGTATATACTATTCTAATGTTTTCAAAGTATTTAAAAAATATTTAATTTATACTCACAACAATCTTGGCAGGGAGATTCAATTATTACCTTGATTTTACAAATGAGAAAATTGAGGCAGAAAGTGACTTATCCAAGGTCAGTTAACTTAATACCATTATTCTCTTAGTTTTTTGTAGTGTGATTTTCATATTTATCTTATTTATCCATTTGCTGTTTAATGTGGTAAAGGGGCAATATATTGATCCAATCAGATATTTGTGTAATTCATTTATTATTTTTTAGCTGTTATATCAAACAAAGAGTTCTTACTTGGTTGAGTTCTGGTATTTATCACGTAATTGTTTCTGTCATAATATGCTCTAATTGTTCTTGTTGTATAAATGCACTTCTGACCAATTTTTTTGTGAGTGTTTGCCTTTGTTGTTGTTCCATCAGGCTCTTCCCCAACAGGTTTCCAATGTTGTGCTAAAATTGTCAATCTTCTGTTTTAAGGTGTCATTCTCCTTCCTGTTTTTTTCATTTAGTTCTTTTTCGATCACTCTAAAACACTGTGCCATCTTGTGGTCATTTGATTTTCTCTCTTAGGGCTGTAGTTTTACTTATTCAATTGGTCAATCAATTAATATAGTATTTATTAAGTGCCTACTATAAGCCAAGCACTGAACCTATTATTGGTTATAAAGATACAAAAGTGAGATAGTCTCTGGCCATAATGGAGAATACATACTTCAGGAAATCTCCTTAAATTATTCATAGCTTTTATGGATACTGCCTTCCCCTTTCTCTGTTTCTGTTTTTCCTTCTCTCTGTATCTGTTTTTCACTGTCTCTGCCTCACTGTCTCTGCCTCTTTTCTCTCCTTTTCTCTCTGTTTCTCCCTACCTAACTCTCCTTCACCACTGATGAAGCTGATACAGATCACCAATTAATATGTAATTTCTGATCTTAAAAAAGTTTGCTGGGGCATTTCAAAGATGTGACTTCTGTGTTCCCACATGTATTATGTGTCAGAGAGGTAATTGAACAAAAGCTTTCCCAATTCCAAGGTTGAGTTCTTGGTACTATATCCAATATCATTTTATTGCTGTCAGGATATGCTTACTCCATGACAGTTTTTTCATTGCATTTGAACATTTTCTTTGCCTATTATTTATTTGGTTTCACTATTTTCTCCCACTAGGCATTTCTTTCTTCCCCCTTTTTGTAATTCTTATTTTAGTTTATATGAGGCATTTCAATGATAGATAATGATAAAACAAATAAGGATTGCTAATTGCCCTAGTATCCATACAAACTAAGTTTATTAATGATACTATGGTATGTTGGTTAACCTAGGTTCTCAAAGACTACAGAAAAAGAGTTTAACATATAGCCCAGTCAAAAATAGGAAAGATTCATCTCTGGAAGGTTAGACATGAGATGCTTTTTGACTATATCTCTTCATTAAAACATCTACTAAAAAACACAGGGATTACTACCCATATCAAATGATAAAAATAACAACATAAATACTTGGATTACTGATGCAATTAATTTTTATATCATCTTCTTTCATGAGTCAGTGAGAAATAATTGGAAAATATTTAATTGTTGGTTTCAAATGAAATCCCAAAATATGTGAAATCAAAATGAAAGTGCAATAAAGAAAGCAACTTACTTGCTCTCATAATTTAATCAAGGATAACATTATTTATGACAATGATGGAGTTATAACAGGGGAATCAACAATAGATTATGATATTTTAATCTCTACCATGTAAAAATAATGTCATTAAATGAGAAAGGTAACCAAGTCAAATTGGTTCTTAGTGATTCAGGGTATTAAGTGAGTCAACGTTTATTATATAAAGTTGATCTAGAACAATATTTTTAGGACCAGAACAGAAATTACATAGTTTAAGACAAAATCATAAGGAATGGCTAGAGGGAAAAAAACAACACAATTTTAATAATACTTGACTCCTGTAGATTTTCTCCTCTGAAAAATTATTTAGGATTATTGCCAAAAATATATGGCTAGTATATACTTGCATTTGTTTTAGAAATGGACCAATTGAACCAACAGAGCTTAGTGCATACAAACTAGAATACTAGAATAGAAACAAAGATCAAAAAAGTCAGTAGTTTATATATTTTTATTTTCTCAGTCTTCAAAAATACTTTCAACAGAAGAGAGAAAGGGAACAGAATTTTGGTTGTGTTTTAAATGTTTGGCCCTTATCACCAGAGACTAACATAAAACTATTAAAAAGAAAGAATGGACTAGGAAAAATGTTGAATATTTAATGCATATACAATCATCTGCTCTTTTAGATAGTTCCCCCCTCCTTCATTTATGCATCTGCACAGTCCCAAAATAGGTATGCTAGTGCATCTTACAAGGGCAAAGTTATAAACAAATGTTACCCTAGTAGGTTCAGAAAACGTTTTTAGATTTTAAGGGGAAAATGCTATTAAATGTGTTATTTTCTTCAGAATGCAAAGCCAACATTCTTTATTGAATGATTATGTCGATGAACTGAAGCCCTGTCTTCTGCAAGTAATGCTTTTTTTTTTTTTAACTGAGGCAATTGGGGTTAAGTGACTTGCCCAGGGTCACACAACTAGTAAGTGTAAAGTGTCTGAGGCCGGATTTGAACTCAGGTACTCCTGACTCCAGGGCTGGTGCACTATCCACTGCTCCACCTTGCTGACCCCCAAGTAATGCTTATTAATTTAACTGCTGATTGTTGACTGTTCCCAAGTTTCAAGCCTCCTGATTTTTCATGTCTACCTTTTCCTTCCTGATGCCATTTTATATCAAATTGTTCTATGTGTATTCATACATTAATGCTTTTTCCTTCCTGCTCTTTTCTAAAAACTTCTGATTTCCACAGTCTTTTTCTAATTTTTCCTGCCATTTTATCTCTTTTTTTTACCCCTATCAAATGACTATAAGAGAAAACATATATATATATATATATATATATATATATATATATATATATATATATATTTTATAGATCCTATCCTCTATTGACATGCTCGAATTCCTTGTCCTATAAAAGGGACACTACTTTCTGTATGACTTTAACATCTGAGTAAAAAATACTAAAATATCTAACTAAGATGGAAAGGTAAAAATGAAATAAGTAAGCTATGGGCTATATGACTGACACACATATTTATACAAACATTTATATATATACATACATGCATACATGTATACAAACATATGAATAGCTATATAGCATATGCCTATCTTTGTATGTATATTTATTCATGTGTTGCTCTGTGATTATTTTGCTATATATGTGTATGTGTCAAGCATATAAGTGGACTGTGTGTTATATTTGCAAATAGATGTTATTTTGCGTCAATAACACATTTTTTTGATAAGTACACTTTGCATATATTACATCATTTGGTCATCATAACAACTCTGTTTAACAGATGTGTAAACTAAGCCCTGGAGAAGTTTCAACATTCTAGTTTTACATAACATGTCAAAAGTAGTATTTGAATCCATATCATGCATCTATCCAAGTCAACCATTTTTCTACTATAATATTCTGCTTCTCTCATCAATTAAGGACTATTATACACTTCAGAGAAGCAAATTGCCAAGATTCTGGCCACCAAGAAATAAATTTCAGGTGGTGCACTGTCACAACAACACATTACATCAACTGCTAAGTTGTGAGCAGGTTGGAGTTTGCGCAGTTTTGGAATTGATACAATTAAGTTTCTACTGGATATAATTTAGTCTGTGATTGTCCAAAAGATACTATCATTTTCTATCCTATCCAAACAGTGAATTTCCATAACAAACTTTTTTTTTCTCCCACTGAACTCCTATCGTTTTTAGGCCACAGCATAAACATAATATAAGGTTTTTTTTTTTCTTCCTACCAGTGTGACTTTAGGAATAACACTCTGTTTTGCTCTCAACTTCATCATCCATAAAATGAAGGTAATTTCCTTAATGATCCCTAAGCATTCTCCAACTTTTCTTTTAAATGTAATATTTTATTTGCCCCAATTACATGTAGAACAATTTAAACATTTATTTAAAAATAGAATTCTAAATATTTTCCTTTCCTCCCCAACCCTCATTGAGAAGGGAAGCAATTCTAAATATGATATATACAGTCATGCAAAACATATTTCTATGTTAGTCATGTTATAAAAGAAAACAGACAAAAATCCAAGAGAATAAAGATGTAAAGAAAAAGTATGCTTTGTTATACATTCAGATTGAAATTATCAATCAGTCCTTTCTTTGGAAATAGATACCATTTTTCATCATAAGTCCCTCAGAATTGTCTTGAATCACTGTAAAAACAAATGACACTAATTCACTGTCTATTGTACATTGTAGCAAAATGTAGTTTCCCTGATTATCTATTTTAATTAGGTATAATTTTGCATTTGCTTTTTCTGAGATCATGGTTGCTACCCTTGCTTTTTTATTTCAGCTGAAACATTATAGACTATGTTATAATGCTCTATTTTAATTGTATTTTTTCTTTTTCAAGTGTTTCTGTTATAAACAACATTATCATTTAGTTCTAGTTTCTAATCTATTTTGCTATTTGCTTCGATTTCAAAGGTGAGTTCATCCCATTAACATTCACAATTACAATTACTGTGAACATCCTTCCATTTTACCCTTTCATTTATTACCCTTCTTTCTCTTATCCCTTTCTGCTCCTAATTACCTTTTGGGTAAGGGTAATTCCCTGTCTATATCCAACTGAGTCTGTATACATATTCTTCTTGCTTTGAACCAATTTCAATGACAATGATATTCCAGCCTTGTCTGTCCCCTGCCCCCAACTCCTATTCATGGCTCTTCTTTGCTTGCCTCATTATGTGAGGAAAAAAATTACCTATTTTCTTTTACTTTTCTCTTTCTAATATATCACTCTTTCTTATCCCTTCATTTTTTGAAGAGAATTTTATTATCCCAAATATATGGAAAAACAGATTTTAACATCAATTTAAAAAAAAAAAACTTTGTGTTCCAACTTCTCTTCCTCCTCCATTCCCACCCTGTACCCACTAGAATTCAAGCATTTCAAAATAAGTTATACATGAGTAGTCATGGAAACCATTCCCACATTAGCTAGGTTGTGAGAGAAAACAGTCAAAAACAAAACAAAACCCAAACTGAGGAATTGTCAAAGAGGGGAGAAAAAAATGGAAAAAAAATGTGTTTCCATCTGTTTTCAGATACTATCAGTTCTTTCTCTGTAGATAGGTTGCCATTTTCATAAGTCCTTCAGGGTTGTATTGGATCATTGCCTTGCTGAAAATAACCACAGGCTTCCCAGCAGATCATCTTACACTATTGCTGTTATTTTGTATAGAGTACATTTCACTCTGCTTCAGTTCATGTAGGTCTTTCCAGGTTTTTCTGATAGTATCCTGTACATCATAACCTGTATAAAGTACCTTAAACCTGACAGATAATTTTCTTCATAATAGCCCAGCAAGGTAGGTACCATACATTTTGCCATTATAATCAATCATCATAACTATTTCCCTCCATCCTATTACCTTCCCATGATATTTACTCTATTTTCTATCTTCTTTTAACCTATTCCTCCTCAAAAATGTTTTACTTCTAACTGTCCCCTCCCCCACTCTGCACTCCCTTTTTCTCCACCCTTCCTTCCTTATCCTCTTCCCCTCCTACTTTCCTGTGGGGTTAAATAGATTACTCCTCCCAATTGGGTGGGAATGTTATTCCCTCCATGAGCCCACTCTGATAAGATTAAGGTCTTTGAGCTAATTCTGTGTTCTAAATTTTCTTTCTCCTTCCCTCCCTCCTCATCTCTCCCTATAAAATCAAGCAATTCAATATGTCATACTTGTGCAGTAATGCAGAACATCTTCACCTTACTCAAAAGTGTTTTGCTTTTTACTGCACTCTCTCCCAATCTGCCCTTCCCTTTTTCCCCTCTCTCTCCCACCTTATTTCCTTCCCCTCCCTCAGGGCAAAATATATATTACTATACCTACTTGAACATGTATGTTAGTCCTTCTTTGAGCCAATTCTGATTAAGCTTCACTCAGTCCCCAATTGCTTCCCCCTCTTCCCCTCCCCTCCATAAGCTTTTTTCTTGTTTCATTCATGTGAACTACCTCTCCCCAGACCATCTCTCCCCTTCCCGCTCCCCCAGCCTATTTCTCCTACACCTCAACCCTATTTTAAAGATGTCATTATGGGTTAGTTAGGTGGCACAGTTGACAATGCACCAGCCCTGGACCCAGGTGGCCCCAAGCCCAAATCCGGCCCCAGGCATAAGACATCCCACCCTGTCTGCCCCACAAAGAACAAAACATAAATGCTTTACAGAAACCATCCCATCATATTCAGTTCAAACCTGTATCCTTTGTGAATTCCTTACTCAGATATTTCTTATGAGTTCGAATTATTTCCTTCCTATGTAGGAATATAAATAGTTTGATCTTTTAATATCCCTCATGAAGTCTTTTTCCTGTTTACCTTTTTTTATGCTTCCAGGACACATTGTTCGTGCTACAGCACGACCCAGGGGGTGACTGGGCTTCTTCTCAGCCTGCCTGGCCTGTGAGTAATCACGGCTGCTTTCTCTTTGACCCGGAAACGGAAGTCTGATTGAACTCTGATTCTCTATGGTCAGAAGCTTGGCATGCTTTTGCCCCTCCCCCACAGGGCCACCACCACTCCATTCAGCCCACTGGTTTGACCCAGGGCACTTTGCCCCAACTCCAGTAGATACTGCCTACCAATGAACACCCTCACCAGTCTGTGATCAGAGCCTCAGAAGCTGCTGGTGCTGAAGACTCTTATAGGCACTGGACCCCTGGCTGGGTCCGGACTGCACACTGAGCTGTTCAGCCTGATCAGTAGGTGATCGGAATTGCCCTCTTTTGCAGAGAAATAATCTCACTCTATTCTTATGTGCAGTAGCCTGTTCTGTTTTGTTTGTTTGTTCTTACCACATTATTTGGGCGTGAGTAGATGGGTTTATCTGGAGCTTGTGGGAGTCACAGCCTCTCCTCTGCCATCTCGGCTCCATCCCATCCCTTCATTTTTTAAATTCCAACATAATCAACTCACATCCATGCTTTCTATGTAGACTTCTTTTACCTGCCCAAATAATGATAAAGTTTTTAGGGATTACATGTATCATCCTTTCTATTTGAATGTAAAATGCTAAAAATGACTAACTCCCTTATGATTTGTCTTCCATATTATACTTTTTATGCTACCCTTGAATCTTATGTGTGAATATGAAATTTCATATTTAGCATTGATCTTGTCATCTGGTATACTTGAAAATTCTCTATTTCACTGAATGCCCCTCCCCCTCCCCCAAAGGATTATACTGTTTTGATAGGTAGGTTATTCTTGCTTATAACTTTAGCTCTTTTACCTTCCAGAATAATACTTCTTTTATTTGGAAGCTGCTTAAAAATATGTGATAAGAATGGATAGGGGGCAGCTAGATAGCACAGTGGTAAAGCACCAGCCCTGGATTCAGGAGTGCCTGGGTTCGAATCCAGCCTCAGACACTTGATACTTGCTAGCTGTGTGACCCTGGGCAAGTCACTTGGCCCTCATTGCCCTGCAAAAAAAAAAAAAAAAGAATGGATAAAGCACTGACCCTGGATTCAGGAGGACCTGAGTTCACATCGAGTCTCAGACTCTTGACACTTAACAGCTGTGTGACCCTGGGCAAGTCACTTAAGCCTCATTGCCCCACAAAAAAAAAAGTGATACCATATGGCTATATCATGTTTGAATAGTTTCTTTCTGGGTACATGCAATGTTTTCTTCTTGATCTTGGAGTTCTGGTATTTGACTATAATATTCCTGAAAATTTCCATTTTGGGATCTCTTTTTGAAAGTTATCTGTTGACACTTTCAATTCTATTTTACTCTCTAAATCTAAGATATGGAAGCAACTTTGCTTTACAATTTCTTGAAATATACTGTCTAAGCTATTTTTTTTTAGTGCCTTTTCTTAATCATGGCTTTCATGTAGTCCAGTAATTCTTAAATTATCTTTCCAGGTCAGTTGTTTTTCTGATAAAATATTTCATGTTTCCTTCTATTTTCTTATAATTCTTTGGAGCTTGTTTGTTTCTTGATTTCTCATGTCTCTGCAACTTGCCCAATTCTAAATAGTAAGAATATTATTTTCTTTGGTGAGCTTTTTCCTCTCTTTTTCTATCTGGCCATATCTGTTTTTTAATTAGTTCATTTCTTCAATGAATTTCTGTGCTTCCCTTGTAGCTATTTTCATGTTGTTTTCTCCTTCTGACTTTGCAACTTTGTCTTCCCTTCCAGCATATTAACTTTTTATGGTCAAGTTTTTCATTGTTGTTGTTGTTATTCATTTTTTAAAATTCTAGTTTATTTGTTGAATTAGAACTTCACTGCTCATATGTGGGTGAAGAGAGACAGACTTCTGCCTGTTGTGCTATTTTCATAAATACTCCTGGCACTTTGGAAGTTTTGTGTGCTACCAAGGTGCCAATGTTATGTATGCCAAGGAGAGGCATGTTGATTATTCTTTTGTTCTCTTGTCTTTACACAGGAAGGGCCCCTGTTCCCCTATAGCCATAAGTGCTAGTGTTCCTCTCATTCCTGGAACTGTTACCAGGTTTCCTGCTCTCTACTAGCCACAAGCCCCAGTGTACCTCTCTACCTTTGAATTATGACCACAGCCCTGACTCCCTTATGACCAACTACTAGCATTCTTCTCTACCCTGTAATTTTAACCCACAACTGTGCATGGTAATAATTGCCAAATAACACTGGTTCCTGCATGCAATTCCAGCAAAATGTCCTTATAATCTCTTCCTGATCACTTATCACCCTTTTTACCATCTTTGGGCTGAGAGCTTCTAAGGCTGCTGCTGCTATATTGTAGCTGAATACAAGGCTTACCACTGATGGTGCCACCTCAGGTACTTACAGCCAGCCCCCACCTTAGTGTCACAGACTTCTCCTGCAGATCTCCTAATTTGTCTGTAAAAAATATCTGACCCTGTCTTTTGTTGGCTCTGGCACTCTAGGATTCTATTTGAGGCATTATTTTCAAGTCATTTGCATGGAATTTTCGGAGAGTTAGGCTGGATTGCTGTGTCTACTCTGGTTCCACCCTCACGATCTTTTTATACTATAAGTCTATTCAAGGTATAAAATGTGACCACTTACTTCAAATCCAGTAGTCAAAAAAATTATTTAACATCTACTATGTTTGATGCACTATGTTAGTATAAAGATGCTTAAAGTGAAATCAAGACAAACTTTTTACCTTTCAGGAACTCAAAAAATCAAAGGATACTTAAGAAAAATAATGATGCAAATAATGAAATAGAAACATTCATAGAAGTCTAAACAGTATGGTATGAGAAATTTGAGAAGGGATAATATAGGGGTATGATGAAAGACATCATGATAGAGATAGCTCAGTGCTTGAAGAAAAGGATTTAGACATTGTGTTTGAGTGTGTGCATGTATATGTGTGCCTCTGTGTGTGTGTGTGTGTGTGTGTGTGTGTGTGTGTGTGTGTGTGTGTAATGGAGAGTACTTATGGAGATATCAGTCCAGAACAAAGTGACAAAGGAATAAAAAATTAAAGGCTGTAAGCATCAGGATGAATCTGATGATTTCCATATAATGTGGATTGATCAGAATGTAGTTATCATGATGAAGAGTATGGCACTCCTGGAAACATTAGGGGAAATTAATTTGTATAGATCTTTCATTGCAAGGCTATTGTGTTTGTATTGCATCTTATCAGAAATAGGGAGCCACTGTAGATTTTTAAGCTGAGATCTAATATGTTCAAATTGATATACTAAAAATATTATTTTCATCAGTGGCAAGGATCATCCTGAGAGGTAAAATAATAGCAGTAGGGACATAAAATAGAAGACTGTTATAATATTTCAGATGAGAAATAATGAATAGTTTCAGTATTATAGCAGTTGGAAAAATCTACATATACTATTGAATTTATCTGTACTAACCCCGAAATTTTTAATATAAAAAGGGAGAAATCTGCCAAGAAGGCTTTCTGACAGCCTTTTTTATTGGTTTCCCTGCCTCATTTCTTCCCGGTCTAATACATACTATATTCAATTGTCTCTTATCTATATACTTACTAAAATAGATCTTTGTCAACCTTTACTCATTAACTTCCAGTGACTTCTTATTACCTCTAGGATCAAATGCAAAACCTTCTGGTATCGCTTAAAGCATTTGACAACAAAATCTATGCCAAACTTCCAGGTATCCTTATACCAAGTTATCCACTATATATGCGATGACAATGACACTTACGTGGCTGTTTATCACAATTTTCTCCATATTCTTCATATTTCTACTGGAAAATGGGTTTCATTATAGTTATTAAGTAACTTTTCTTGGGGACTTCATTGAAAAAGTCTGTGAAATCAATGCAAATGAAAGTCTGCTATAGTGGAAACAATAACTTAAATATCCTACCTTTTTCAAACCCTGCCAGGTTAAGCTATATTTTTCTTCTTTCTTTTTAAAATTTTTATTGTTTAGTTACTTCAATCCTGTCTGACACTTTGTGACTCCATTTGGGGTTTCCTTGGCAAAGATACTAGAGTGGTTTGTCACTTCTTTCTCCAGTTTATTTTACAGGTAAGAAACTGTGGCAAACAAGGTTATTTCACATGTATTACTCTTGTTTGATACTATCAATGAGAATTTGATCCTTGTATATCTAATGTATTAAATCCTTGATACAAGAGTATACTGATTTGTCAAATCCAAAGGGTGACACTTGCCATTGTAATATAAATGTAAGGCAGGATTACAAATTCTCCTCTTGTCTTTAAGACACTGGGAAGTAGAGCATGCTATAATGTGAAACAAAGGCCATTAACGTGACAAGGAGGTGTTTTCATTGTCATTAAGTTTGGTTTTTTTTTTTTTTTTGGATTAATACTGTTCAGTGAAATCACATTATTGCTGTAACAGTTGGCTGTCTAATAATCTGGGATATTTCATCAGTAGTACTATAAGAACATGTGCTTTGTAGAGTCTTTTGGAAAAGAATAGCTGAATGTAGTTCATTTAAGATTCACTATAATTGTTCTCATTTTCCTTTTCCATATTGTATTTCTGCAAGGGTAGCAATTAACACTAAGCACCATCTCCTTATCAGGCTATGCCACTCTGTCTTGGGAAGGTTTCTGATTAGTCCCCAAAGTAAGTTTCTTTTTCTGAAAGATATCATGATTATTACTGAAAGGAAGAAGGGAGGTGAATGAGTTTGGCAGAAAATTCTCCACTGCTGAATGAAAATAAAGCATATTAATTCAGTGACATGTCAAAGTCTGTTAAGCATTAGCTATCAAAGACCCCAATACTACTCTTTCTAGTTTGAAATAGTTCTAGAATTAATATTAAGATTTTTTTTAATGGCAAGGGACATACCCAACTCCTTTATAAATGTTTTGTTTTGTTTTGTTTTCAGGGAGGGGGTGTTGTGTGGATCAATGGAGATAGTACTTATATCAAAGGCAATGTTTTACATTTTTTAACTTTGTTCTCAGAGTGAGATCCTGACTAATTCAATCTATCTGGCACATATTTATTTATGTATAGACATTAATCTAAAATACTAATGAATAATGTGAAAGAAAATGCAACCATAAAGTCATACAATTCATGTGCAAATATGAGCCCAATTATCAAACAATGATTTTTTAAATTACAAATTGCACATTTTCTTCATTAAATATTTTCTTTTGAAAAGTTAGGAAAGAATATACTCTGAAATGACCAGAAATTTTTGCATTGCAAAACTTTGAAAACAGCAAGAAAATCTCATTCATAGATGGCACCCACTCCCACCACCCACATACTCATTTAATTGGCAACTGAGTGAAAAAGTCAGTAGTTTGAGATTTAGTCAACAGGGTGCAAGTTTCAACCTGAAGTTTAAGAAATTACTAATAGCTGCTGCAAGGAAGGGTGAACATGAAGTCCTTTGCACATTTGGATGTGTCAAAAAAAAAAATCAGTGTCAGAGGCTTGTGAGGGAAAAATGAGTAGAATTAACTTTGGAAAAAATTCTGGAACCCAATACTCCACTGTACTTAAGGACATAGTTTCTTTCCTGGAAAACTGTAATGGTTTCAGGGAAACTAATAAGGAAGTGGAACAATTACTCATTCAAATAAATTCTCCCCTCAATTTATTATTCTGCAGTAGTTCAGATTTAAAAGATGAATACATGCTGTTCTTATACTGTTAGAAGGCAAAGTATACCTTAAAATGAAGGGGAAAATTTTTAGAATACCAAGCTATACCAAGGTATAATGTACTCCCAATTAAAAATGATATCTCCCAGTTGTGCCATCTTTATAAAATAAGTCCAAGTTGGCCCAAAGCATGTCCTTAATGAGTCAGGATACAAATACTATCCAAAGTCATGTCCAATTAATAAGGGAAAATTTCTAGAAAAGGAGGAATATTCCATAAGGTGATAAACCTAGGTACTTACTGAAATATATGATTTTGTGCTTACAGTATTAGTAAATTGGCATCATGAGAACCTGCTTTAGGAACAAAAATACAAGAAAATAGAGGAGTAATTGTGCATATTTCTGTACTTAAATATGATTTTCTATCTCTCTCCACCAATCTTCATTATCATTTGTAACTAATAACATTTGTAGCTATTATTTTGATGTTCTGTCATTTTAGCTTTGTCCAACTCTTTATGACCCTATTTGGGGATTTCCTGGCAAAGTTACTGGAGTAGTTTCTCATTTCCATCTCTAGCCCATTGAATAGATGAGGAAACTGAGGCAAAAAGTATTAAGTGACTTGCCCAGGATCACAAAGCTAGTAAGTATTTGATAATTGTTTTGAATTCAATTCTTCTTGACTCTAGGCCTAGTTCTCTATTTCTCCACCTAACTGCCCAAAATGTATCTAATATCTCTCAAATAAAAAATAGTAAAGAAATATAATAATAACAATAATAATAATGACAATAACCACAACTACTAACACAGGTACAATCTATGCAATGCTTTAAGGTTTGAAAATTGTTTTATAAATATTATCTTTTAATCCTCACAACAGGGGATGGAGCCGAGATGGAATAGGAAAGGCAATGAATTGCTTGAACTCTCCCCCAAACCCCTTGAAATACCTTTAAATAATGCTTCAATTTCTGAAGCAACAGAACCCACAAAAAGACAGGGTGAAATAATTTTCCACCCAAAGTCAAGGTATGTTGTATCCATGTGAGAGTGGAGTACAGTCTAGCATAGGCCGCAGAAGCACAGAACAGTCCCCAGCACAAAAGGAACAGGCTTTGGGAACCACTGAATCATCAGCAGCAGCAGCAGCAGCAGCAACTGCTTCTGGAACTCTCAGCCCACAGATGGTAAGGGGGGATGGGGTTTGAACAAATGATCAGATTACAAAGGCCTCTTTATTGGCACTAAGGAAAAGACTATGGCTTTACTTATACTCAGCTCCAGTTTGCATTACTGGGTGGTAGTTCCAGGACAGGAGAATTACCACATCAGAGCTTGTGGTTACAGAGGAGCCCTCTTCATATTCATAGGGCAGAAAAGAAGGCTTGTGCTTGCTTACAGATCAGAGCACAAGTCAGGAGAATAATAAACACACCTCTTCTTAGCTCATGCCATCCTGAAAGAACTGAAAATTAGCAGGTCCCTAGAAGTATCTCCAAAAACAGCTACACAAAAACCCTGAAGTTTAGAAAAGTGCACTTCCTACTTTGGAAGCAGAGGCCTACTTTAACAAACAGTTAAAAGCAAAGAAGTAGGCTGGGAAAAAGAACAAACAAAAGAAAAAATCTTACTGTAGAAAGTTACTATAGTGACAAGGAAGATCAAACCATCTATTCAAAAGAAGATAACAAAGTTAAAGCTCCTACATTCAAAGCCTCCAATAAAAATATGAAAAGGTCTCAAGCCAAAGAGGGGCTCAAAAAGGACTTTGAAAATAAAGCAAGAAAGGTAGAGGAGAAATGGGAACAGAAATGAGAGTGATGCAAGACAATCATGGAAAAAGAACCAATAACTTAGCAAAGAGTGGACAAAGAAAATACTGAAGAAAATAACACCTGAAGAAAACAAACAAACAAACAAAAAAACCAGACTATGCCAAATTGTAAAAAAGGTACAAAAAGCTAATGAGGAGAAGAATGTCTTGAAAATAATTTGCCAAATGGAAAAGAGGTACAAAAGCTCACTGAAGAAAATAATTCCATAAATAATAGAATTGAGCAAATGGAAGCCAGTGACTTTATGATAAATCAATGCAACAACAACAACAATGAAACCAAACTAGAAGAAATAAAAAGAAAATAGAAGACAATGTGAAATATCTCAATGGAAAAATAATTAATCTGGAAAATAGATCCACTGGGGGCAGCTAGGTGGCACAGTGGACAAAGTACCGGCCCTGGATTCAGGAGGACCTGAGTTCAAATCCAGCCTTAGACACTTGACACTTACTAGCTGTTTGACCCTGGGCAAGTCACTTAACCATCATTGCCCTGCAAAAAAAAAAAAGAAAGAAAAGAAAAGAAAAGAAAAAAGAAAGAAAATAGATCCATTAAACAAAATTTTTAAATGATGGGACTACCTGAAAGATATGACTTTAAAAATAAAAAAGCCTAAATATGTTCTTTCAAGTCATTATCAAGGAAAAATGCTATGATATTCTAGAAACACAGGTTAAAATAGCAATTGAATGGATCCACCAATCACTTCCTGAAAGACATCTCTACAGAGAAAGAGATAGAGGATAGAAATATAGATGCATCTTTATTTTTCTTGAGGGTTTTTTAAATTTGTTTTCTTTTACAACATGAGTAATATGGAAATGTTTTGCATCACTATATATGTATAACCTCTATAGAATTGCTTGCCATCTTAAAGGTCTAGAGGAGGGATGAAAGAAGAGAATTTGGAACTCAGTTTTAAAAATAGATTTTAATTATTTTTACATTTAATTGGGGAAATATAAAAAGCTTTAAAAATTGTCAAACCAAAAAAAAATTCCTCACAATAACCTTGGGCAGTAGATAATATAATAATCTGCATATTTTATATGTAACCATAATATATGTAAATGCCTATACATATACATAAGTATATAGATATATAGACACATATATATTTATATAGCTAAACAGTCTGATACATTTTGATTGGTTCTAAGTCACAAAGCTAGAAATAGTCTGAAAAAAATACACGAATGTGTATCTTCTTGATTTCAGGTTTGTCTCATCAATTCTTAATTTTTTAGAAATGGAAGGACATGAAGTTCAGAGAAAACTGCCCACAGTGGTAGAAAATATAAAGTTCAAGCTGAGGCAGGAGAAAGAGAGAAAGAGAGAGATCCCAGCATCTATTAATGCCATTTAAAGAAATTATAATAAGAAGTCTAATATTGCTTATGAAAAAAGTTGGGTGATTTTATTTTTATTTTTGATGGACCTCTTGGTTCTAGAAATAATTCATGGAAATGTTTTATATTATATATTTCTATAGGTCTGTATAAGTTACTATTACCAATTACTCCTTACAATTACTCTTACAATTACTCCTTAAAATAATGTATCATGCTTTTGTTTTAATATGTAATTGGTATTCAAAATTAATTTAGATATTTATTTGATTTTTGAACTAAAGTTCAGTTTTGGGGAATAAAAGAATCTGAAATTACTTTATCAATATACTTTTTTGCATGAAATTCAGTAGGATAAAGTTGATTCCCCTTAAGCCATTTTCTTTACAGTATTTCACTATATTGCACAGATTCTGTATGATAGCATAAAAAGTCAGAAAAACAAACCATAATTTTTTCTCCAACATTTAATTATAAGTATATCCAAAAGTTGCTTGGAATGCCCATTTTATTCTTGAAATATTGTAAGTAATTTCAGAGAAGAGAGTGATTTTTTTTCTAAAGCTATTTATCATCCCTAACTTCTTCATACTTCTACAAAATTTTGCATTAAATAATAGCATACAAATTAAAGTATATAGAAATCCAATTTGTAGTATGTTTCTGGTTTTACAGATGAAAAGAAATTAATGAATTAAAATGCGTGCATGGGCTGTCCCAGTGGAAGGCCATCTCACCTGCATCTTTGTGCATGGTCTGCCCAGTCTGAGGGAAGGAACAGAAGAAAATGGCAGCCTCCCCTGTATGCTGGGTGGGTGACAGAATGACTCTGGCCCTTTTCCACTCCCGAGGCTCAACTTCTCTATTAAAGCTGCCCACAACTTGTATTGCAGCTACCTTTGTTCAGACTCTTCAGAACATTCCAGCAACACAAGTTACCATTATGGACAGTGGGCTCCCAGGACTGCTTCTCAGGACTTCAGCCATCCTACTTGTACAATGAGAGTCTGGATAGATGTTGGCAGCCACTATGAAAATGGAACCAACAACGGCACTGGCTATTTTGTGGAATGCTTGGCATTCAAGGGTAAAAAGAAGCATCCAGGGAAAGCACTGGAAGAACAAATAGAGAAGATGGGTGCCCTTCTAAATACTTACAGCAGTTGGGAACATTCCACATACTATATCAAAGCACTGAGTATGGACCTTTGTGAAGCTATTGAAATCTTGGGTGACATTATGCAGAACTGCACCTTGGAGGACTTGCAGATTTAGAAGGAGGGAAATGTGATTCTCCAAGAAATGCAGAAAAATGACAGCTCTTTGAAGGATGTGGTATTTGACTGTCTTCATGCCACTGCTTACCAAGGCACTCCTCTTGCCCGGACTGTGGAAGGACCTATTCACAATGCCAGGAAACTGTCCAGGCAGGATTTGGCTGAATTTATTGACATTTTCTACAAGGCCCCTCAAGTGGTGCTGGCTGCTACAGGAGGTATGGGGCAAAAGCAGCTAGTGGACTTTGCTCAGCAGAATTTCAGCCGTGTCCCCATGACATACATTGAGAATGCTGTGCCTCTCCCTTCACCCTGCTGCTTCACAAGCAGTGAGATTCACACCCTGGATGATGGTTTGCCCCTGGCTCAGGTGACTCTTGCAGTTGAGAGTCCAAGGTGGGCCAACCCTGCTAAAATTGCACTCTCACTAGCTAATTCAATCATTTGTCACTATGATTGTAACTATGGAGGTGGCGTGCACCAGTCAAGTCCACTGGCATCTGTTTCTTTGGCGAACAAGCTCTGCCGGAGTTTCCAGACCTTCAACATCTACTACTCAGACACTGGTCTTTTTGGCATCGACTTTGTCACTGAGAAAATGGATTTGTCTGTGTACCAGTGCCACTGAAAGTGAGGTGATTAGGGGCAAAAACATCCTGAGAAATGCTTTGGTGTCTCATCTGAATGGTACCACTCCCATGCATGAAGACACTGGCCAAAGCCTTCTGATTTATGGCTGCTGCATCCTTCTGTCTGAATGGGAGAGCTGGATTTCGGAGATTGATGCCATTGTTATATAGGAAGTTGATTCCAAATACTTGTAATGACCAGTGCCCCACAGTGGCTGTAATGTGTCCCATTAAACAGCTCGCTGACTACAACTGGATCTAAAGTAACATGTTCTGGCTGTGATTTTAGGAGCCACACCCAGTCAAGGGTGGGAGATCCAGGTCCCTGGAGGTGCTCTGTTCAGGAAGACTCACTACAAACATTTCTATCTGGTAACAGCCATCTAGCTTCTTGGGTGAGCAGTATTGCCTCAGATCATGTTTAAATAAAAGTAATTTGAGTTGGAAAAAAATGAAAACAAATGAATGTATGGGTATTTTAAGTCTATTTTTTGTAGGTTCCGTCATTACTTAACTTTCAGCAAAGAAATTTTCCTTGAGATAATATCCCTCTGCATTTACAATTTTGCCAAAACATGAAATTCCCATGTTTCATTAGAAACATTAGGAAATCAACTACTTTTTTCCTACCTATATCTCCGAGAACTAGAAGACCTAAACATAAAGTTTCTTGCCCTGCCTGATCTGGAATCAATTTATTATGAGATATATAATCCCTAATGCCCTATAACTGTATAGGTAAACCTAATGTAAAGAACATGAGTTCTTCACTTCATTTAGAATAATGTGCATTTCATATTGGAGGATATATGTTGACAATGTGCATATTTATATAATAAATTATTAGAAGTACTTATAAATTTGAATACTAAATATTGATTTTGAGTGTGTATAGACATAGACACCCATATAAACAAATACATCCACATATTAAGTAAAGCACAATTCTTAAGAAATTTGGCTTCTTCTCTACTGTCCAGCTGTGTTTATTAAAAGGATGTTGTAATGAAAATTATTCTCACAGAGCTGTGGGATTGCTTTAAGCTATGGTATTAAAAATCATATCCATTACGAAGAGTTCATTGAATTACAGTGTTACCTCAAATGTATAAGTGAAAAGATATTTAAAGTCATAGTTGTGTAAAAATTTAAGGATAATTTTTAGTCCAAGTTGAAGAAAAACAGACATTTTAACCAGTTAGTTAAATAATAAAAAAAAATGTTTTTAATAGTTTAAATATTTAAGTGAGAGAAAAGACTCTTCTCAGAGCCCTAAAGATAGAGAATGGGTTTGGTTTCAAGCCCCACCACTTCATTTTCCAAGATTCCCAATAGGAGGCTGCCCAGCACACAAGGCTCTAAGGAGCTGAGTCCCCTGGGCCTTAGGCTCAAGCAGGGCCTGGAAAGGAGCCTGCATTTTGTGGGAGCCGAGCTGAGCCGGGACTTCACCTTGAAGCTCCTAAGGTGATTCCCACATGAACCCAATATTCAAACCCCAACTTAAGTTTTATTTCTTGACAAATTATGTATGTTCACATAGCACTGTTCTAGTGAGGAGTAGAGACATTCTTGCCCAGAATAGGGTTAAGGCCGAGTGTAACAATCTGATTGGTCGACTGGTGCAATCTGATCAGTTGTTAATGGGGTAGTATGATTGGTGGACTGATACAATCTGATTGGTCCTTACAGATACCATATATTCAAGCCTGGTACTAAATTCTGTGATTGGTTGTTTTTGTAATGCTGTATATAAAAGGGAACTGTAATATGATTAGTCAAGAGGGACATTTGGTGGGTATAAGTAACGGTGCAGGACCTTACTTCAGTTCATTCTCTGGCACATTCAGAAGAGTGCCCATCTTTGAAGATGAATAAAGATGCCTTCAACCACAATCTGCTGCCTGCTTGGATTCTTTGAGCTGCGAGCTGCTAACAAAACTTGAGCTGATAACACTCGAGCTGCACAACACTATTCGAGGTGTTAGCCGCGTTTCTAACATAAGGATTAAATATTTCCAAGAAAATTATTTGACAAGGAAGAGAGTCTGAAGTTGATTAGTTTATAATATAACCTTTTCAAAATTATGCATGATAAAGTTTCAGGATGTATTTATTTTGTTCACGTAATGAGGGACTTCTATGATTCTGAACTGATATAACACTAGGAAATTTATTGTTTATTTCTAAGCTATAAATGACAAAAGAAGAGATATTCTCTCTACTCATAAATATCATTAAGAAAGCTGTCAACATTTTCCAGAGCCAGCATTGTGTGTGTGTGTGTGTGTGTGTGTGTGTGTGTATGTGTGTGTGTGTGTGTTTTGGGTGTGTGCGCATTTTTAAAATGGATTTGTGTAAAGTCATGTTGCCACAGAACATAGGATTTAAAAATTTTTTTTTAAAAACCACAAAAAAACGTGGGATTTTGTACAGTTGTGTCCCAACAGCAGTTGTTATCTCCATGAATTAATAATGAGGGTAGGATAATATTTGGTAGTTTTTCATTTAGTTCCTTCCTTCTAGTTTTAAAGAGTTGGTTGGTTTTTAAATTAAAACAAGTTATAGTAATTTACTACCTAATCAAGATCCCTGAAATCTCTCTCAGCCAATTGATGTATGAACATAATCTGGAAGGCAAAATTGAGTTGGGAATATTAACAAAGTCAAAATGCCATGATGACACTTACTGGTGAAGAAATCCTCTCAGGACATTCAACTGATTTTTAGAGAAAAACCAGGTTCTTTCATGAGTGATCAGACTTCTGGTTTACTATGTAAGCTGTTTCCATTTTCCCACTTCTGCAACATTGGTAGATTTCATCTCATCTTGCCTTTCACTGCTATATAGTTTTTTTCTTTATTTTATTATTTAATCTTTCCTGTGTTCATTGTTTTTTTTTTTTTGTTTGTTTTTTGATAAAGACTTCTCCCACTATTCCTCAGTCACAGAAACATAAATCCACTAAGGGAGTAGTAGAATGTAGCAAACATCAGTCTATCTACTGAACCACAAGGTTCATGTTACCCTATCCCCCTGCCTTAACAGAATCACAAATTGTTCCTCAGGAAAATATATCTTTTTTCTAGATCTCTATCCCTTATCATTTATAATTTGTGGCTCCTCCCAGGAACCCATACACTTATTCCCTAGGGAATGAATAGAATCCTAGGAAATAGAACACTTGCTTAGAGAAAAAAGGATAATGGTGTGAATTCCCACCAAACTAAATCCACTGTAAAGACTCAGCCTTTTGACACAGACATTGTTTTCCATTGAAAAATTTTTTAATGCCATCCCCTTTATTTCTCCTTCTATTCTCCCCATATTCCTAATTGCTACTCCCTCCTATCCACTGGTTTTAGGCTACTCTCCAAAAGCTACTCACCATTGTTGATTGAATAAAGAAGTCATTATCCTTTTACTGCTCATTTCTAGGCTTGTTGAAATGGCAAAACAGCTAATTGAATAAAAGTCCTTTAGTGAAAAATAAAATTTTGTGGATTTCCTAGAGATTATAGAACAGCAATAGAAAACTTGCTAATGATTCAAAAGTGAAATGAAACTTTTAACATAACAAAGTAACTATGAGCTGAATTTATTATATATGTGTATGTATGTATGTATGTATGTATGTATGTATGTATCTATGCATGTATGAAGCCATTCCCCAGTTGATAAATGGTCAAAGGATATGCACAAGAAGTTTTTATAAGAACTAATAATAGATATGTATATTCATATGAGAAAAAAATTAAACCACTAATAGAGAAATGCAAATTAAAATACATGAGGAATCACCCTACAGCTATTAGATTGAGTAACATAACAGAAAAGGAATATGACAAATATTAGAGAGGATGTGGGAAAATGATAAAAAAAAAAGGTAAACATACACTATAGGTAGAATTGTGAAACGATTCATCTATTTTAGAGAACAATTTATAACATGACAAAAGAGCTTTAAAATTGTTCATACACTTTGACCCAGCAATACTAATACTAGATCTGTATCAAAGAGATAAAAAGAAAAGGACATGTAGGTACAAACATATTTATAGCAGCTCTTTTTTTCTGGTGTAAAAAGAATTAGAAACTGAGGGGATGTCCATCAATTAAGGAATGTTTAAACACGTTTGTATATTATTATGATAAAATACTATTTTGCTGTAAGAAACAAAAAAGGGAATGCTTTAAGAAAAGAACTGGGGAAGACAAATGGATTGATGCAAAGTAAAGTATACAGAGTCAGGAGAACATCTTATACAGGAGCAACAATAATACAAAAATAAATAGCAATAAAACTTAGCTACTCTGTTCAATATGATGATACCCTGAAATTTCAAAGAATATTATAAGCAATGTTTTTCACATCTAGAGATCATTTTATCCTCACAACAAACCTGGGAGCTAGGTGCTATCATTATTATTATTTTACAAATAAGAAATCTGAAGCACATGGAAGTTGTGACCATGCCAGTTCTAAAAAGCTAGAAATATTTGAAGTAGAATTTAAGATTGTCTTTCTTTTAGTTTTCGTTATATTGATATGTTGTTATTTTTACATTAGATACATTTACAATTTTACGTAAGGTACAAGGTATTAGTCTAAATCAAATTTCTTCTATACTACTGTCAAATTTTCACCCACACAATATTTTTGTTTGATTATTTTTGTCAGTTAGTAAGTAATTATTCCAAAAGATGTGGAGGGGTGTGTGAGTATGAATATCGAATGCTAGGATATTAGATATATTTGATTCAGTATATTGTTTACATAATCTGATCAATCACTTTTATTTACTAACCAGTGCCAAATTGTTTTTAATAATAAATGCTTCATCATATAGGTTAAGATATAGTATTGACAGTTTCCTTTTTTAAAATTATTTTTCTTGAGTTTCTTGATCATTTTTTTTTTGTTATGGGTTTTACTCCAAATAAATTTTATTTTCTGAGGTCTATAAAGTAATTCTTTGGTAGTTTAATAAGTATTTCAATATAAGGGAAACTATAGACTGATTTCAACTGTGAGGAAATCTACTAAGGGCCCTCATGCCTGGGGCTTGACACAAAAGCTCATGCCACTGTTTGTATTTGTCATTTTAGTGTTAAACACAGGGTAGGGAGGGGGAGTTGGAACATACTTAAAATTTTTTCTCTTACTTCATGGATCTTTTATATTAGTCATTGCTTCTGTTAGCTATTCTTGTGAAGTCAGCTTTAATTTCTATGTATTTAGCATATGTATGATTCTTTTTAAGCTTTTATATTGGGGAGTTAGACGGATATGAACTAACCATCCAGCTTGCCAACCACATGAATTATGTTTTGCCAAAAAAGTTAACAAAACAAATAATAATTAAAAAGAAAACAAATTAGTCAAAATATCCTAGAAAGATTTTAGAACTATAATAAGCATGGAGAACTAGGCCTTTGACCCAATCACTTAAAAGCAGTTTATTCATGTTTAATGAAGATTTGTTCCGAAACAACCAAGCTCAGAAGCAAGTTGGCAAGAACAATTATTTAAAATGAGAAGCTATAAGATCTGCATATTGTTAATAGCATCATCTTTGAGCTGCTATAGCAACTATCTCTTCTATTTAATTTAATTTTCTTTACTTACTGTTATTATTAAATATAGTATTATGAAGTTGCTTTAAGGGCTTTGTTTTATGCTGCTTGCCCTAGGGTTCAAATCAATAGTTATGTCTCAGGGAAAAAAGAAGAATACATGAATCAAAAATATTTAAATATATTAATAAAAATTCTTTCCCAATTCTTTAACAAGTCCTTTAAAATATCTTACTCTCAGTTTTTATATGTGAAAAATAAATTTTAAATTCTTTTATCTGTCCTATACTTAAACTGTCTACAAATCTAACATTACTTCTTTTAGAAAATGTATTTCTTTAAAAATTACATGTATAAAATAGTGTATAGTCAGTTATTTGGGACACTGATGCACTCCTTACATTTATGTTTTATTTCTGTTTACAAATTGTTGAAATCTTCTTGTATTTGTATTCTGTAGAATAATTCTAATGACCTTTTTCAACTCCTATCAAATTCAAAGAACAATTTTCCACCAAAGTGCTAAGAATGTGTACAGGAAACTTACCCCCCAAAAATACCAGAAAAAAGATACATTTTAGCCATTTCATTCCAAAAAGATATGGGAAGAAAACTGTATGTAAGTGAAAGTAGATGCTATAAAGGAAAACACTTGAAACCAGTAACTGCAGCGTTTGTAATCACTCCACTGTAATATGAAGCACTGTAATGACTCCATCCTTGTGAAGTGGGCTTATACACATTATCTTATTAAAATTGAATCCACTCAACTCTCTCAGATCATTGTTATTCTTTCAAGTAGTCCATTTGTCTTGTTCTGTGGATGGATTTTAGGGAATTGAGATGTCAACATTTTTATGTGCTGAAGACTTTAGAGCCTGACTGTGTTCAATAGCAATTCAGTTACCTCTGAATATGAATCTAAGTCTGAATAGTCATTTGCTATTTCTATCAAAAAATGAGGGAAAATCAAGTATAATATTATTCTCTCCTTTGTGTGAAAGATAGTAGTCAGAAGGATAAAGTGAATGTTTCTAGTTATTGTGATTACAAAAATTTACTATAATTATGTTTTATATATTTGGGTACATTTTCCCTTTCTTTGCTATTTTTGAAGTATTGGGTGACTAGTGCAATTCATGGATCAAATGTATTCATAATTGTTGTTTTTGTTGTTTGTCTTTCATTCTCAAAGAAGATCATGACAGATGTCATGACTTGCAATTAATTGGATCTTTTTTTTGGTGGGGCAATGAGGGTTAAGTGACTTGACCAAGGTCACATAGCTCGTAAGTGTCATGTGTCTGAGGCCTGATTTGAACTCAGGTACTCCTGAATCCAGGGCTGATGCTTTATCCACTGTGCCACCTAGCTGCACCCAATTAATTGGATTTTTAAGTGAGGAAGGGCTGTGCAAAATCACCAGCTTCACTGTCATCTGGAGCCATCTGGATCCAGTGGCAAGATACACATTCAGGATGAATGAGATGGCCCTGGATGTTTGAAGTAGCCATTGGGGTTAAATGACTTGCCCAGGGTAACACAGCAAGTTAAGTGTCAAGTCTCTGATGCTGGATTTGAACTCACAGCCTACTGACTCCAGGGTCAGGGTTCTATCCACTGCACCACCTAGCTACTCCATGCATTCTTAGTAGTATGCCTATAAGAGTATATCTAATAACTCATTAGGCATACTCCCAAACTACATTCCAGAATGGAAGAACTAATTTTAATATCTACCAATAGTCATTAATATTCTTTTCACACATTACTTCCCACAACTATTTTCTCTTTTTTTAAGATTTACCAATCTGATGGGTTTGATTTAGAAACTGAAAGTTGTTTTAATTTGTATTTCTCTCTTTTTAGTGATTTAGAACATTTTTCATGTGGTAAATTCATCTTCCTTGAATAACTAAATGTTGTTGTATTTTGAGTATCAATTGAAGATTGGCTATTATTCTTATCAATTTGAAGTGGTTATTTACACATGACTTCTTTAACAAAAACACAAAGAAAAAAAACTTTATGCAGAGATTTTCTTCCACCACATTTCCTACTTCCTTTTTCAATTAAGCCGCATTAGTTTTATTTGTACAAACTAATCTTTTTAAAAAATATTACATAATCCAAATTATCTTTTTAACTTCTGTGATTGTCTTTGTATGAACTACCTATATAACTGCAAGGACATCCCTTCCTTGTTCTTCTAATTTATTTGTAATATCACCCTACACATCTATCCCATGTACAAATACCACTCTTCTTTACATTGTTTTTGATCTCCATCTAATTTCATCATTTTGCCAGTATGATAATTATTTTGTGACCTTCATGTACATGTATATGCTGACAGATTACGCAATCTTCTCTTGTGCTTCCTAAAAGTTGTTATTTCTCATAAACATATCTCCCTCCACCTATATCCTCATTGTCTTGGAGACAATGAGTGTGGGAAAGTAAAATGAGAGGAACAGGGAAGGGGTTGGCCATCACTTCACTGTTTGATTAGTCTCATGGAAGAGCCGCCCAAAACACTCACTGATACAAACACACATAAAGCAGTGCATAGCAGGCCACACATAGGAGAAAGAAAACCTAGAAAAAAAGTACAAAAAACCACAATAAAGGTAGTAAGAGTCTAAGATTTTTCAAGGCTTCAAAAACCACACAGAATGCGTTATATTTGATCCCATTGTCATCAATTTATCATTTTTTTTTTTTGTGGCTGAATTCCTTGAAGTCTTCTATAATAGGTGCTTCTACATCCTTTCTTCTCATTCTTCTTGGGTCTTTGGAATCTGATTTCTTGCTTCATCATTAAATCAAAATCACTTTTTTCAAGGTTACCAGTAATCTCTTAATTGTCAAATTAGCCTATTAATTACCATATAGTCTTTTCCCCCTAATCTTCATTTTCTTGGCCACTCTGCAGCATTTGACATTGTTGATTAACCTCTTCTTTTTGATACCTTTTACTCCAGGTTTCCAAGGCACTGAAAGTACTACCATCCTCCAAGTTACCCAGGTTCACAAACTAGGAGTGTCATCTGCAACTTTTCATTTTCTCTCATCCCTCCCCTACTCGCATATCCAAACAGCTGAATTACCTTTCATTTTAAACCTAGCCTCCTTCCTAACTGTCCTATTCCTAGTGAATGTGACATTATTTTCCTTATGTTTTCAATTGATGGCTTCAGCACCCCCAAATCTTACAGATTTGATCAGTGAAACATTTTTTAGCCATTATATTCTCAGCACTCATAGATACCACCCTGGTTCTATATCTTATCACCAGGAAAGCTAGGTGGCACAGTGGATAGAGCACAGTCCCTGTATTCCGGAGGAAGAGATGATTATTATTGAGGGAAAATGCAAATCGTCAGGCAATTCAAGCTTCTTCTTAAGGGACATGGCTAGAATGGTTAGCCTAGTGCCTTTGTATTATCATGCTGTGCTGAGAATGAATTGGACAGTGGAGGCAAGGTGACCAATCAGGTATCTATTACAGGACGCCAAGTAAGATGTGATGAAGTATGTTATTTGGGTGATAGCTCTATGATTTTTAAAAAAAGGAGACAAAAGTAAAAAAATGCTGAAGAAATAGAATCAATAGGATCAGGCAATGAATTGGATATGATGGGAGAGTGAAGGAGTAAAACTGAACAGTTCAAGAAAAGTATAAGATTTATAAGAATGCAAGTCACTGCTGTGACTAGAAGGATCCTGATGCCCTCAATAGAAATAGGGAAGTTAAGAAAAATGGTGGGTTTGGAGGTGAAATTATGGATTCTATTTGAGAAATATTTAAGTTGAAATATCTGTGGGATATCAAAGTTGAAGAAAATCTAATTCAGGTATTTTTTATTGTTGTTGTGAATTTTTTTTGTTTTTTGCCAGGCAATGAGCGTTAAGAGACTTTCTGAGGTCACACAGCTAGTAAATGTCAAGTGTCTGAGACCAGATTTGAACTCAGGTCCTCCTGAATCCAGGCCCTGTGCTATATCCACTCTGCCACTGAGCTGCCCCCTAATTCGGCTATTATAACCAAAACTAGGAAAACATTCAAGAAAGAAATAATAAGTATTTATTGAACACTCCAGAACCTAGAACAATGAGAGAAATAAACATGCCAGTAAAATTCTCACTTGAGTGCCTCAGTTTTAAATGTTTTATTTCCCCCAATTATATATCAAAACAGTTTTAACAACTTTTTTTAAGTTCCAAATTCTTCCCCCTGCCCTTTTCCCCTTCCCTGAGGTTGTAAGAAATAAGATATAGGTTATAGTTGTACAATCATGTAAAATGTTTCCATATTAACCATTTTGTACAGGAACATTTTAATAAAAGAAAATGTAGGAAACAGATAAAGTGAAAAACAGAAGACTCCAGACTGTATTCAAATAATCATTTCTTTCTCATGAAGTATATAGTATGCATCATCATTATTCCTTTGGGATTTTCTTGGATCATTGTATTGCTAAAAATAGCTGATTCATTCACAGTCCTTCATTAAACAATATCGCTATTACTGTGTACAACATTTTCCTGGTTCTGTTCAATTCACTTTGTATCAGTTCACCTAAATCTTTCCAGGTTTCTCTGAAATCACCTTGTTTGTCATTATTTATAGCACAATAATATTCCATTACAATCATATTTCCCAGGTCCTTTAGCCACTCTCCATTTGATGGGTATTCCTCAAGAGTTAGGAGTATCTTCTTCTCATGTAGGGATGCAAACATTTTAACTTTATTGAATAATATTTTTTTCCATTTTATTCTTCTCTTGAGTCTTGTATTTGGAGATTGAATTTTCTGTTCAGTTCTGGAGTTTTCATCAGGACATTTTTAAGTCCTCTATTTCATTGAATATGCCTCTTTTCCTCCAAAAGATTATTTTCAATTTTGCTGGGTAGTAGACTCTTGGTTTCAATTCAAGCTTCTTTGTCCTCTGGTATATCATATTTTAAGTCCTCCAAACTTTTAATTTTGAATCTTCCATGTCCTATGTAATCCTGACTGTGGCTCCTTTATTTTTAAATCATTTATTTTTGATGCCTACATTATTTTCTCCTTCACAATTTATTTATCTATTCTTAAATCATCCTTCCTGAATATATTTTCTAGATCTGTTGTTTTCCCAATGAGGCATTTTACATTTTCTTCTATTTTTACATTATTTGGATTCTGCTTTACTGCTTCCTGATGTCTCATTGATTCATTAGCTTCCATCTGCCCAATTCTGATTCTAAATGCTTTTTCCCCTAGTCAGCTTTTGTACTTCCTTTTCCATTTGGCCAATTGCATTTTTAAAGAGTTGTTTTCTTTTCCTGAGCTATTAAGTCTCTGTTATAAAACTCTCATTTCTTTTTCCATTTTTTTCTAATTTGATTATTTTCTCTTATTTAGTTAATAAAATGCTTTTTGATCGCTTACAAGGGTATTGCTCTTAAGACCAATTCATCTTCCCCTTTGTGACTTCACATGTAAGCATTTTGACACTGTTGTCCTCTTCTGAGTTTGTATTGGTCTTCCCTGTCACCTTATGGTGATGGTTCTTTTGTGTTTCTTACTCGTATATTAGCCTATTTTGTGATTTTTTTTTAAGTTGAGCTCAGTTTCTTGGTTATAGGGGTTGCTATCCCCAGGTTCTTTTGCTGGGCTTTAGGCACCTGATCAATGGTCTTCTGCTTTGAGGACTTAATGCCTTCTGTCTTGCTCAACACACTGGGGTGGTCTAGCCTAGTTGTACCTTGTGTATAGTGGAAACCCCAGTTGGCAGATTGCCTTTTGCATAGGAGCTGGATACCTCACATCCTGCTGTACCACTAGCCTTCTGATCTAGAATGATAGGTCCTCAGCTTCTGATCTATGCTTTGGGTAAAAGCCTCCTCCTGGTTTATCCAGACACTCTCTGTATTGTGTTGCATTTGCCTTTTACTCAAGTTAGACAGACCTTTACTGAAATTCCTTCATGTTTTCTTAAGCTGGAAGATATTTTCATTTTGTCTTTTTGTAGGTTCTGTAGCTCCAGAATCTGTCTACAGGCATGATTTAATATTTCTGACAGAAATTTTGGAGAGCTCAGGCAACTTCCTGGCTTCTCTCTGCCATCTCAGCTCTTCCCCGAAAGCAATCTCTGAAATTCATGATGATTGAATGATGAATGAAGCCTGGTGCTGCTAGGATGTTTATTTTTTTTTTTCTTGATGTCTCACAATGTCATTAGCTTCTACTTGCTCAATTCTATTTTTTAAGTATTTATTTTCTCCAGTGATGTTTTTGTACTTCCTTTTACATGTGGCCTGTTATACTTTTTTGGACATTCTTTTCTTCAGCTCTATATGAGAGATGCTATGAAGATAAATATATCACTTGGAAAAGATTGTATATGGGGTGTGGTGAAATAGAATGAGGAGTTGAGGACAACACCTATATTTTTATACTATAATCCTCAAAGGTTGGTAGGAAGAGGTGAGGATTTTATACCAAAATAAATAATGAGTTTATTTTTGGAAGCATTCAGTTTAAGGGATATAAAGGACATCTATTTGAAATTTTCAATTGGTACTCTGACCTCAATTTTTAAAGTGCATTATTAATCAAAATTCTCAGATGAGAAGATGGGGCTTACTGGGAGCATTGAAAGGTGTGAGAATGTAAGAAAAAGTTGTGGGAAACTCCTATTATTAGGGGGCATAGTAAAACAATTAGGGATTAACTTTGTTGCATTGAGGTTCCAGTTGAAACTACAAAATATAAATGAGTAATGGATGCAGTCAACATTGTTTCATGAAGTTTCTAGATTCATTCAGTAGTACCATAACTTGATGGTGGGAATAATCCAGGTCAAAGACCTAGAAGGGCTAAAATTGCAAAATATAAGAGGGTAAGACATTAAAGAGGGGGATTTGGTTGAATTGGTCTGGTTCACTAAGACAAAGTGGGAAAAGAAGGAGAAAATATGCAATGAAGAGGAGATGACCTGGGGAAGAAAATTATTGAGAGATTGGGGATAACACTCAGGAGAAAGTATAGGTTTTGGTGTTTTAATGAATAGGTAGGTAGAATTCTAACAGTTTGTTTTCAGATAATTCAGTTTCAAAATTCACTGAGACATGGTACATATGTGGATTAAGATAAGATAAAGAATATAAGCCTGTTTGTAGTTGAGGTGCAGTGCAGGAATAAGTCTTGGAAAATAAATAAGTTGAGGAACTTGGAATTAAAGGATCTTGAGCAAGTATCATTATGTATATTATAGTCCACTGTTATGAGGCTAAGAGCTAAAGAAAGATTGTGAGTCTGCAAGTGTCATTGTAGAACAATGAGTTTTCAAAGTTCCTTACCTTGACCAATTAGTGGTAGTAATAAGTAAAAATGTAACAATTAATAGAAAAGGTAATCAGGAAGGCTATGTCATTAGGAAGTTGATATGTCTCAATGACAGCCTGAAGATGAACTAAGTTGAATGGAAAAGATTTAAGATGAATATTTTAAAAAATATTTTAAAATTTTATTTATTTAAAATATTTAAAATTTATGAAGTAAGCATTTTAGAGAGCATAGTCAAAAAGGTATGTAATTTCATATGTGACAATGGTGGATTGAAAGAGATAGGATAAGAGAGTTGGTAGTGAGGAATGGAGAAAGGTGTGTGAATAATAAAAAAAAAACACAGGGTTTATAATCAATGTAATGAGGACAATATGACAGAATAAAACTTTGTTAAGCATAGATGAATTCAAATGGGTAATTTGAAACATAATTCATTTGGCCTCAGGGTAGAGTCCTCTCTGGGAGTTACACAGCTCAGTAAAAGGTGTCCAAAACAAGAAAAAGGAAGAAAGAGAATGGCTCCTTATGACATGCATACAGAAAGGGTGCCCTACCAATGAAAGAGGCTAGTTCAGGACATTGATTTGGGATGGAATGTTGTTTTTCTGTACTTCTGCTTTCAAAAAAGGTAAGTCTGGGATATGGGCTTGCAATGAAATGACCTCTCTCTCTCTCTTCTCTCTCTCTCTCTCTCTCTCTCTCTCTCTCTCTCTCTCTCTCTCTCTCTCTCTCGTTCTCTCTCTCTCCCTCACTTCTTCCCTCCCTCCATACAATTTTCTATCCTAAGACAAATTAGAAGGTTGGCAGGAAAAGTCAGTCTCATTGGAATGACAGTGTAGTACAGTCTAATACAGACACTGCCTGATAAGTCAGCAGTAGGCCTAGGGGAAAACTGAATCAATGCCAGAATACTGAGTTTTCAGGCAGTTGAGGAGTCAGGCAATTTGTCAGAAGGAGATTATAGAGGAAAATTTCTTGTCACTGAGTGCAGGACTCTGTTACAAGGATCAAACATGCTTCTAGGTCACATTCCCAGAGCAAGGAGGAGAACTTATAAGAATGGGAACTCTAATCACAGTAACAAGGTTGGTAAGTAAGAAGAAGGGTTGGTATCACAGACCAAAGCATAACACAGGAGAGCCATGAACATCCCTTTCCTTAGATCATAAAAACTTAAAAGAATGAATATTTATAAACTTCAAAATTAGTTTTGAAAACAGCAGCATGAAAAACCTGAAGCGTGGGACAATGCCCCCTCCATCTGGGAGCAAAGCCTAACTTTAACATAAAGTTAATAGTCAAGATATTGACTAGAAAAAATGAGCTAACAAAAGCAATAAAAAGGAAGCAAACCATAGAAAATTTCTATGGTGAATGACAAGGAAAATTAAAACACAAACTTCAAAGAAGACTACACTGTGAAAACAGCTACATCCAAAGTCTCAAAGAGAAAAAAAATGAATTGGTTTTAGGCCCAAAAAATAATGTCCGTAAGAACTCAAAAGTATTTTAAAACTTAAATAAAAGTGTTAAAGAAAAATGTGAAAAGAAATGAGTTGTGAAAAAAAAATCATGAAAAAAGGTCAATAGTTAAGTAAAGGAGACACATACATAATTACTAAAGAAAAAAACATCATAAAAACACAATCACAATAGGCCAATAGCAAAAGAATCAAAAAAAATATTGAAGAAAAGAACTCTTTAAAAAGCAGACCTGAACAAATGAAAAAAAGAGATACAAAAATTCACTGAAGAAAAATATCCTTAATAATTAAAACAAGGCCCACATATATCATCAGTATTTCTGTATATTGCCAACAAACTTCAGCAGCATGAGATTGAATGAGAAATTAAATTTAAAATAATCATAGACAACATAAAACATTTGGGAGTATAACTGCAAGAAAAATTCTGCAACTCTATGAACCAAATTACAAAACACTTTTTACACAAATAAAGTAAGATCTAAATAATTAGAGAAAATATTAGTTGCTCATGGGTAGACTGAATCTATATAATAAAAATGAAAATCTGTCTAAATTAATTTACTTAAGTACAAGTACATATGAATAAATTTAATAAATTATAAGATATGTATAAGTTTATATATAAACAAAAATATTTATAGCAGGGTTGTTGTTTTTTGTGTGCATGTGGTGGCAAAAGATTGAAAATTGAGAAGATGCCCATGAATTGGAGAATGGCTGAACAAGTTAAATTATTTGATTGTGAGGTAATACTATTGTGCTATAAGAAATGATGTGCAGTATGCTTTCATAAAAAGCTGGAAAGACATACAAACTGTAAGAAAATGAAGTGAGCAGAACCAAAATAACATTCTATACAGTAACAGCAATACTATATTGTCAAGTGTGAATGACTTAGCCATTCTCAGCATTACAATTATCTAAGAAAATCCCAAATGATTTATGAGGAACAATGCTGTCAACCTCCAGGAAAAAGAAAAAAAAAGAACTGATGGAGCCTGCAGATCAAAGCATACTTTTTTTCAATTTTTTTTTGGTTATTTTTATTATGATTTTGTTTTTTGGCCTGTGTTTACTTTGACACCATGATTAGTATTGATCTACATTTTAATTGAATGCATATTTTTAACCTAAATCAAATTGCTTGCCTTTCACAATGAGGGTTGGGAAGGGAGAGAAATTAAAAGTAAAAATTAAAAAAATACAAAAACAATTGTTAAAATTGTTTTTACCAGTAATTGGAAGAATACATATTTACATTAAAAATAGATATTTAAGTAGGGTTTTGTTTTACCCTTCTCTGGAATATTATGGGGATTATTTCTGTTCAAATGAGCATTAATAAGCATTGACAAAATAATATATGATTGCTTAGGATGGATTTGATTCCCTCTTCCCCAGCTCAGTAAGAGATTTAGTCACAGACAATGAAATGTTGATTTGTTTACAAGGCTTTAGTATCCTGTAATTTTTCCAAGTATCAATACCTATCCCTAATGAGCCACATTCCTACAAGTTTTAAGTAACTAATCCTTAGACATAGTGTAAGGGCCAAATTTAGTATGGGAAGAGTTAATTGGGTCACTTGCCTTAATATTGGGTAAGAAAAGAAAGAGCCTCTTTCAAATACAAAACAGGTTTATTAATGGGAACAAGTTTAAAACAATATCTGAATCACACAATTGAGATTAATAGAACTAGAAACAATGTATAAATCTTTGGGGTAAAAAGGCCCCAGGTACCCTGAACCTGCTTCCAGCCCAGCTAGCTCCAAAAGAGCCTAAAAACAACCAAACTCACCACACCCAGAAATCTGTAGCTCTAAGGAGAATTAGCTGGGTAGTCTCTTCTGTTTTTTTCTGAAGGTCAAACACCAGCAGTTCCTCTAAATGTCTGCTATCCTTCCCTGTTTCCCTCAGAACACCCTCTAACTAACTGCCTTTTCGCTGAATCTCTAACCCCTCTAACTGAAACAAAACACTAACTCAAACTAAATGTATCTCTAACTGACTCTCTCACTGGAAGGAGAGGGGCTGTTCTTAGCCATGCTGAGTCTCCCATTGGCTCAATACACCCACATGGGCTGTCCCCATTATAATCTAGACAGACCCATGAGGGCATGGGGAAGGCTAAAGAGGAAGGCTAGTTACTTAGTTTCAATAAAAGTTCCCTGTAGTCAGAGTTCCTCTTGTTTGTTCAGTTATCTTCCAAAGTAAACACCTATCGTCCCTTAGGCTCCTCAAGCCTACATTTTTTTTTTTATTCTGAACATAATGAAGCAAAGATAGGGTTATGTAAACCCCAAATCACAATTAATTCCTTATAGTAGCAAGCAGGTTGGGTGTAGGATATTGTAAGAAAGTAAAAAAAGAAAAATAGAGTCATTTTTAAGGGGAAAAAAACAATTCTTCACTTCCAGAATTTTTGTGAGGAATTTCTACTTTATAGAACTTCCACTTCTTGTGGAATTTTCTCTCCCATTCTATAATACAATAACTTTATTTTTCCCACTGTTCATTCCTGCCATAATACGTTCACTTTATTCCATTCCCTTTGTTTTACATTTCCAGATGAATCTCTATTTCAAAATAAAAGTAGAAAAAATCCTCCTAAAATGCAAAAATTATATAGAAAATGAATCCTGAATTACTTCTGAAAATAAAGTAGAAATCTAATCAAATATGAATAAAACATTTAAAGACCTTTATCATAAATGATGACAGGTTTTAGTGATTTAACAATTTCCCTTACCTTCCAAGTTCAATGTTTTCCTACCAATATAACTGCAAAAACATCAAAGATGGACATTTACCCACATCAAATCTTTGAGATTAGCGATCTAAAGCAATATTCTGATGCAAGCATTTATTTCCATTAGAAATGACTTTGAGGGGCACCAACGTGGCACAGTGAATAGAGCACTGACCCTGGGTTCAGGAGGACCTGAGTTTAAATCTGGCCTGAGACACTTAACCATTACTAGCTGTGTGACCCTAGGCAAGTCACTTAACCCCAATTGCCTCAACAACAACAAAAAGTGACTTTGAATTAATTCCTTGAATGGTCTTTATATTGATTATTATACTTAATATAGAGATATGTGCATATAAATGATATTGCACTTGCAATGACTTCATTGCTTTCTTAAATTTCTCTATTATTTGGAAAAAAATCTTTCTATTTATTTAGTCAACAAAGGTTGCTCCTATATTTTTGTTTTCCATTAGCAATAAAAAATAGATGAAAAATTAAAAAAATAAATTTTTTAGTTAGATTTTCTAATATGAGGAGAAAGCATTTGGAGTTATATACTCCTCAAATACTTATATTTGAGCATATAGAAAAGTAATTAACTTCATTTTTAAGCAGTTAGCAATAGAAGGGATTTAGGAAAAGGCAATTACTAGTTCAAGAGAATAAGTCTCATATAGCCAGATATAATAAAAAACTATGTAAAACAGAATGTGTTTCTTTTTAATATAAAGAGAAGTAATTCACTTTCTAAGTCTATTCACAATTTTGCATTTTACCTAAGTTTTGCAAAGAGATTGTAAATTGACGTAGGTTAATGACAGGTAAGTCTGCTTTATAATGAATATGGTCCATAATAAATGAATAAATGAAGCATTTCTTAAGGGTTGACTGTGTTCAAAACAGTGCTTAGTGGAAGGACATGAATAGAAAAGTAGATTAATCATCTTTTCAGGCAACTCACATTCTAAGTGGGAAAACAATTCATTTAGAAGTTTTCAGTTACAAGTCAAAGAGGAAAAGTCTTATGATCATTAGGATTCAGAAGAAAAGAATGTATTATTTCCTCTTCCTAAATGCCTTTTTTAAAATTATGGAATAAAACAAAAATTTCCAGAACATAATACAATAAAAAGATGATTGTACATAGAAGTGCAAATCTTCTATGTATAACTTTCCTTCCTTTCAAATGTAAAACAAAATTGTCATGCAAATATCTCTTTGTCCTTCCTCCAGCACTACCCTAGAGATAGCTACCATTAGACAAAGGCAGATTGGATAGATAGATATGTGTGGCTGTGTATACACACACAAATACATATGTGTGTGTGTATATGTATATCTGTATATGTATGTATATGTGTATACATGTATATGTGTATGTATGCATATACATATATACATATGAGTGTAAAATCATTTTATATACTTCTATTTATCAGTTATTTCTCTAGGTGTAGATAGCATCTTTCTTTATATGTTCTTTATAGTTAATTTGGGTATTTATAATAGTTAAAATAATATTTTTCCAGTCATTCTTAGAACAATATTGCCATTAATATATAAACTATTTTCTTGGTTCTGCTCATTTTGTTCTTCATTATTATGGACAAGTATTTCCATGGTTTTTCCCCTAATATTGTTCAGCTCTTAATTTCTTACAGCACAGCAGTATTTTATCACAATTTTATATGACAACTTCTTCAGGCATTCCCCAATTCATGAGCATCCCTGCAATTTCTAGTTTTTTGCCACCACAAAGAGAGCTGTTATAAACATTCTACAGCATATAGGTTATTTTCTTTTTTCCCCAGTCATCTTTGGAAGGAGATCAAGTAGTCAAATTGCTGGGTGAAAAGGTATGGGTAATTTAATAACACTTTGTGGGACTTCTGGGGTAGAGCCAAGATGGTGGAGGAAAGGCAGTGGGCTCTAAAATTCATGACATAATTGCTCCAAAATAAATCCAAATAATGCCATAGGACAATGCCTGGGGCAGCAAAACCAACAGAAGAATGTGCAGAAATCATCTTATAAACAAGAATGGCTTGGAAGGTCAGAAGGATGGAGTTGGTGTACCAAAATAGGAGTGCAGTCCAACCCCACCCTCACCCTGACACAGATCCAGTCCCAGGAAGGCCTCACCAGAGAAGGAGACCCCCACAGCCTCTGAATCAGCTGAAGCACCAGTGTCATTTGGAAGTAAGTCTGGTGAGAGGCCTGAGCCCTGGGCAGGGGGAAGACTACAGGGTTCTATGCTGGTACTGAGGCAGAACTTGGGTTTTCACGCCTGCTGGGAAGCAGGAGGTTTAGGCTTGAGTAGCAGTGGCCCAGGTGGGGGAGGGGCACAGGCTTCTCAGAGATAACAAACACAACACACAAAGCGGTTGATTAGCAAGTTCTTCTGGGGTAATCTATGGACCAGGGAACAGGCCAGGCGAGTGAAGAACCTGAGCCTCCTTAAATCATACCACCTCGGATTTCTGAAGCTTGGGACAGTGCAGCATGGAAACAGTGCCCTACATTAAGGAGGTAAAAGTAAAGTAAAAGAAAGGCAAGATGAGCAGACAGAAAAAGGTGAGGACCATAGAAAGTTTCTTCAGTGACAACAAAGATTGAGGTGCACCCTCAAAGGAAGATGTCATCATCAGGATCCCTATATCTTAAGCTTCCAAGAAAAATATGAATTGGTTTCAGGCCATAGAGGCACTCAGAAAGGACTTTGAAGATAAAGATAGAGAGGTAGAGGAAAAAATGGAAAGAGTAATGAGGGTGATGCAGGAAACACATGAGAAAAACGTGAACAGCTTGAAAAGCCAAAGTGGCCAAATGGAAAAGGAGATACAAGAGCTCTCTGACAAAATAATTGCCTAAGAATTAATATTGAATAAATGGAAGCTAGTGACTTTACGAGAAACCAAGACACAATAAAGAAAGTCAAAATGAATAAAAAAATAGAGGGCAATGTCAAATATCTTCTCTGAAGAACTGCTGACCGGGAAAATAGGTCCAGGAGAGATAATTTGGAAATTATTGGTCTAACTGAAAACCATTATCAAGGAAAGAGCTTAGACATCATCTTCCACGAAATTGTGAAGGAAAATTGCCCTGATATTCTAGAAGCAGAAGGTAAAATAGAAATTGAAGGAATCCATCATTCACCTCCAGAAAGAGATCCCCAAAAGGAAAATTCCTAGGCATAGTATAGCCAAATTCCAGAGCTCTCCGGTCAAGGAAAAAATATTGCAAACTGCCAAAAAGAAAGAATTCAAGTACTGTGGAGCCCCAGTAAGGATAACACAAGATCTGGCAGTATCTACATTAATGGACCAGAGGATATATAATATGATATTCCAGAGGACAAAGGAAATGGGATTACAACCAAGAATCACCTACCCAGCAAAACTGAGCATAATCTTTCTGAGGAAAAAATGGTACTTTAATGAAGAAGATGACTTTCAGGTATTTGTGATGAAAAGACCTGAACTGAATGGCAAATTTGACTTTCAAATACAAAACCCTAGAGAACCATAAAAATTGGAGTTGGGGGACATACCTGGGGTTGTGCAGTGGGTGATTGTATTATATCAGAGGCTGGATTGTGGCTGGGATTCCCATGGTTCCATGGTGGATGCTTTGTCCACTGTGTCACCTAGCTTCCCCATGATGATATCTTTAGGGTTAAATAGAGTGGTGAGGGGAATGCACTGGGGGAGGGAGAAGGGCAGAGGTTGCCTGAGGTGAAATCCTACATGAAAGAAACAATGAAAGGGCTTATGGAGTGGGGGAAGAGATGGATGAGGATCTGGGCAGTAAATAAACTTTGCAGTCAGCAGAAAAGGTTCAAAGACTTTAAACTCATCAGAGTTGTCTCAAGGAAGGATTAACAGGCACATCTAAATTGGTTGGATTAATCTATTTAATCTGGGCAGTAAATGAGCCTAATACTGATCAGAATTGGCTCAAAGACCTCAATCTCATAATTGGCTCAAGGAGGGAATAACATACACCCTCAAATGGGTGGAGTCATCTCTAGCTCTGCAGGAAAATAGGAGGGGAAGGGGATAAAGAGAGAGGGGCAAAAGAAGGAATGGCAGATTGGGGGAGGGGACAGAGAGAAGCAAATCCCTTTTGAAGTGGGATAGGATGAAAGAAGATGGATAATAGAATAAATATCATGGGGAAGGGAATAGGATGGAAGGGAAACAGTTAACAATAGTAATCATGAAAAAGAGAAAAAGGGGGAAAACTGTACAAAAAATATTTATAGCAACTCTTTGTGGTGGCTAAGAATTGAGAATCAAGGGAATGTCCATCAATTGAGGAATGACTGAAGAACCTATGGTATATTATTTTAGTGGAATGGTATTGTGCTACAGCAAATGACAAACAGGATGATCTCAGAAAAACCTGAAAAGATTCATGAACTGATGTATAGTGAAATGAGCAGAACTGGGAGGACATTGTACATAGTGACAGCAGTATTGTTCAATAAGCAATTGTGAATCACTTAACTTCTCTCAGCAATCCAAGACAATCCCAAGGGACTAAGGATGAAGAATGCTATCCACACTCATAGAAAAAACTGATAAAAAGAGCACTTGTAGATTGTACGTATATAACCTGGTTGCTGTCTTGTGGAGGGGGAAAAAAAGGGAGGGAGGGAGAAAATTTTGGAACTCTAAATCTTATGAAAGTGAATGTTGAAAACTACCCTTACATGTAACTGGAAAAAATAAAATAAATGTTTGTTGCAAGAAATGAATGAATGAATGAATGAATGAATGAATAAATAAAAAATAAATAAACAAACAAACAAATAAATAAACTTTGTGCATAATTCCCAATTGCTCTCCAAAATTGTTGGATTTCTCAAGTCCACCAACAAGGAATTAGTGTTTCAATTCTTTTTTTTTTAATATTACAACTTTTATGAAGTTATTATAAAACATCAGGACTCCTAAACATAAAGTAATCAGTATTTACATGAATTTAACATTATCTGTATATTAATTTTACTTTTTAGCTTGACTTTCTAATAAGTCTTTATCTTCATTGATTTTAGCAGCTACATAAGGAGATCATTCCTTGTCTGGGTGGCTAAAAAGCATGATTTGTCAGTGATCTTCTCTAAATTTCCCCTTATTGGCTGTAGGGCTTCCTCCCAATACAAGTGCAGCTTCTCACTTTGTCATTTTGGGTTCAAATCTCCCCCTATAATAGCCATCACTGAAGGCAAATTTTGACAGACTTCAAATAGCTCGCTTTACTTGAGGCTCCATATGCTTCATTGCTTGCAAAACATATCGGCCTGCAAATTCTGCAGCAGCAATCGTCAGTCCACCTGCTACCATTATTCTGTCCATGGCTTGGCCAGCACTGTGCTGTACCTGCAAAGTCACAGCTCATCCCAACCCAAAGGCTGCTGCTTCCTGGTCTGGCCCAGCCAAGGCCTTGGCCCCAGCCCCACAGCCTCTGGTCAGGCACAGCCTAGTGTTTCAATTCTACCACATCCTATAAAACATTTGTCACTTTCCCCTTCTATCATTTTAGCCAATCTGGTCGGTGTAAAATGATATCCTATGGTTTTTCTTTTGTTTTGTTCTGTTTTGTGTTTGTTTTTGTTTTTTGCAGGGCAATGAGGCTTAAGTGACTTGCTAAGGTCAGACAGTTAGTAAGTGTCAAGTGTCTGAGGCCAGATTTCAACTCAGTTACTCCTGAATCCAGGGCCAGTACTTTATCAACTATGCCATCTACATGCCCCACTTAAGGTTGTTTTAATCTGCATTTCTCCATTCAATAATGATTTAAAGCATTTTTGTGATTATAAATTATAACTTGTTTCTTTTTCTTCACTGGAAAACTGCCTGTTCATATCCTTTGACCATTTATCAGTTGGGGAATGACTCATATTCTTATATATTTTACAACATTCTTTAAATATTTTAAGTATGAGACCTTTATCTGAAAAAATAGCTACAGTTTTCCCTTAATTTTCTGTTTTCCTTCTAATTTTGGCTATATTAATTTATTTGTGTATATATATATTTATTTATTTTAACTCAATATAGCTTCAGTATTGATATTGCTTCATTGTCAATTGTATACACTTTTAAGAGCTCTTTCTTCCATTAAAGAATATTCCTTTCTTTCTGAGTAGCTCCAAGAATGACTCTGGCCCAAGCATTGATCTTCAAATTCACTTATGCACCCTGCAAGAAGGATACACAATATGGTGGTAGGGTTGATTGTCAACATTGTGATGGTTTTCTTAGAAGCTTTATTCTTCCACCCATACTAGTCTATAATTCATTAACACTGGATTAATTGTTGTTCCATGAACCAGATACCCATCTCTAGGTTTCAGGCATTTGTACTGGCTTTCTACTGTATCTGGGAAGCTTTCCCACTTCATCTCTGCCTACTGGCTTCCTTCAAGTCCTAGATGAAATTACACATTTTTGAGAAGCTTCTTCTGGTCATCCCTAATGTCTGTGTTTTCTCTCTATTGATTATCTCCATCCTAGATATGTGAGATTAAAATTGGATATTAGATCATAAATCTACCCTACTTAACCTTTCCTTTAATTTATCTCCCAGACTAGTAAATGGAAGAAGCTTCTGGTTTTCTAGATAGAGCTTTTATTGTATGGTAGTCACAAAGTGATGTTGATTAGAAGGATAGGAAAGTAGAAATACAATACAAATCATCTTAAGTCTAGGCTTAGTCTATATTCTGTATAAAACTCACCAAAAGCCGAAGGCCACCTTTGGGGAGAGAGACCGAGTCAAGCCTGTGCTGTTAACTGAGAGCCGGACCGAGTCAAACTCCAGTCCGTGTCTGTCTGTGCAGTGCAGACAGAAGACCAGCGGAGCAGGAAAAAAAGGCCCCACTTCCATTCTCTCCTTGCCTTTTAAGCTTGCACCCCGGAAGTCGAGTGCTCAGCAGGCAATCTGGCCTGCGTTGCAGGCGGACTGGTGTGCATAGCTCATGCTGTTGGTCTCCTCCCCAAAAAGGTGGTTCTAAAAAAAAAACTGGCGTCTCTCCATTATCTAACCGACTGTTAAAACTTTTTACCACAGATACAAACAAGCATATATATTTATATGTACCTATGTATATATGTATGTACATATGCATGCATGCATCTTGTTTATAAATAATAATTTGTATGTTGTTTTCTCCTCTTAGAATGGGAGCCCCTTTAGTTCAGACTGTCTTTTAACTATCTTTTTATCTGCAATTCTAAGAACAGTCACTGGAACATATTGTGCACTTGATAAATGCTTATTAACTGACTGACACTTTCAATGATAGAATCAAGATTTTCCACTCTTTCCCCCTTTTCCAATGTTCCCCTTTGTCACTTATCTTATTCTCCCATAGCACCTCTTCCTTTTGAAAATCTACAGCAGTTAACTTGCCTTCATTTTTTACTATTAATTTGGTTATGACTTGTGACATATTCATCTCTATCTCCTTTCCCCTCTCTTCCCTTTAATCAGCCATCCATTTTAGAATTTGGGCCCACAACCTCCATTATTTATCTGTAGACTGGGTGTTTTGAAGTTTATTCATGTTTTTTTTCAGACTAGACCCTCCTTTCATCACTTAGCTACTAAATTCTATTTTCATCTTTTTTATTTTTTTTAATAAAGAAACCTCTTAATTTTCCCTCTATTTATATGTTGTTACGGTTGACTTTGATTCCCACAAGTGTCTTTCTCTTTCCAGTCCCCCTCACGCACTCCTTGGAGTGATATATTCATTCAGCATTCCTATGTTTCTGTGCTTACAGAATGAATAAACTACTCGTAACATCTTGTTTTCTTGTTTTAGAAATACTTCAGATGTCTCTTTATTGAACATTCATCTTTTATTGATGATTAGACTCAGGTTCACTTAGTTGTCACTTGACTTGTATCATGAGCTCCTCTGCACTGGACATTATTTTAAAATATTTATTGCTTATTTTAACACATTTATTTTAAATATTGAGTTCTAAATTCTCTCTCTTGCTCACCCACCATCCTCCTTGCCACTGAGAATGTCATGAAAATTACTAAGTCTGATGAAGAAAAACAAACTGTGAAGTCTCCAAGCTGTAAAAAATTGGCTTATTGAGAGAGGGCCTATCTCACAATAAAGCTAGTCAGGCAGGGGAAGGATCTGTAAGAACCCAAACAGAGCCAAGAGATGGTATTTATATCCCATAGACTCTTCCCATTGCATTCTCAAAGCATAATTCAAATGGTAAAGAAATGAAACATTGAAACATAGTCCAAACAATCATATAGTGTTGTCTTTCATCATTGCTAGGTTATGTAGCCTTATCACTTCACATTGTAGTACCTAAAATTTTAGAAGTGACCATCTTGGGCCTAGTTATGAGACAACTCTGCCACTTTTAAGTAATGAGGTCAAGTTTGAAATTTGTTATCAGGGTTTTGCTTCTCCTTTTTTTCTACCAGTACTGATTGGTACAGAGCATTCCAAAGTAGCTTTTTTGGGAGTCCTCACCTTTACCCTGATTGGTCCATCCTACCCATAGACCTTTAAAGGTTTAAGGAGAATGCTTAATGTATGAGAAGTCAAAACATTTACAGTCTATTCTATATGAGAGCACTTACAGTGTATCCTGTATGAGAGGAAAGACTGATTCAAGCCTTTATAATCTGTATCTGACATTCTTTTTTTTTTTTGAGGCAATTGGGGTTAAGTGACTTGCCCAGGGTCACACAGCTAGGAAATATTAAGTGTCTGAGGTCGGATTTGAACTCAGGTACTCCTGAATCCAGGGCTGGTGCTCTATCCACTGCGCCATCTAGCTGCCCCCTATAATCTGTATCTGAAAAGAAGTTAATCATATATCTCTAAAGGTTGGGGGAAATCTCACTCACAAGAAGGGAAGAATTTTGATGTTAATTATATATGTGTATGTATATATGTATATATGTATGTTTATATATATATGTGTGTATGTATATATATATATACACAAAGTACTTACAAAGTACTTACTAAGTATACAAAGTATATATATATACACAAAGTACTTAAGATATATGTATATGTATGTGTGTGTGTGTGTATATATATATATATATATATATATATATATATATATATATATATATATATATATATATATATATATATATATATATATATATATATATATATATGGTCATACAAAACACATTTCCATACTATCCATATTGGAAAAAATACTGTAAAAACTATACTTCAATTTGTACTCAGTATTCATCACTTCTCTCTCTGAAGGAGGATGGCATTTTTTCCATTATGAGTCCTTTGGAATTATCTTGGATCATTTTATTGATCAGACTACTCAAACTTTTCAAAGTAGAAAATCACTATACCATTACTTTTACTGTGCAAAATGGTCTCCCAGTTCTCACTTCATTTTATATTTGTTCATATAGTTCTAGCCATGATTTATTTTTCTGAAACCACCCTCACTGCCATTTCTTATAGCACAATAGTACACTTATACAATCATATGCTACAATTTGTTCAGTCATTTCCCAATTGATAACTGTCCCTTTGATTTCTAATTCTTTGCAACTACAAAAGTAGCTAATATAAATATTTTGTACATATAGGTCTTTTTCTTTTTTTTCCTTTGGTCCTTTTGGATGTGTGTGTGTGTGTGTGTGTGTGTGTGTGTGAGTGTATTTTTTTCCACTTCCCTCTTTGAGCTAATTTCAATGAGAATAAAGTTGATGCATTGCCCACCCCTCTCTTTTCCCCTCCATTATAAAAGCTCTTCCATGAATGCCTTTGTTATGTGTGAAAATTTTCCCTATCCTATCTCTTCCTTATCCCTTTTCCCATTGCTTCAGTTTTTGATTTCATTTTTCAAAGATTATTCCAACATAATTGAATCACATCTATGCCTTCTGCCTATGTAAACTCTTTTAATAATAATGAAGTTCTTAGCAGTTACATGAATAATCTCATTTAGGAATGTAAACTGTTTAACATTATTGACTTTTTTATGATTTCTCTTTCCTGCTTCTCTTTTTATGTTTCTCTTTAGTTTTGTGTTCCAATGTGAAGTTTTCTATTCAGCTCTGCTCTTTTCATTAGGAATGCTGGAAGTCTCCTATTTCATTAAATTTCCTTTTTTTTCCCCCATTGAATGCTTATAATCAGTTTTGCTGGGTAGGTCACTATTGGTTGTAATCCTAGTTCCTTTGCACCTGAAATATCATGTTTCATGCCCTCTGTTCCTTCAAGGCAGAAGTTAAATTTTGTGTGATCCTTTTTCAATGATATTTGAATTGTTTTTTCTGGAATCTCATGACATTTTCTCCTTTACATGGGGGCTTGGGCATTTGGCTATAATATTCCTGGGAGTTTTCATTTTAGGAGCTTTCAATTTCTAATTTACCATATGGATCTAAGATGTTAAGGCAGTTTTCCTTTATAATTTCTTGAAACATAATTTCTGGGCTCTTTCTTTAATCATGATTTTCCATCCAATAATGCTTAAATAATCACTCCACAATATATTTTCTGGGCCAGTATCCCACCCTCCTCAAAGAAGATATTTCACAAGTTCTATTTTTTTTATTTTTTTAAACTTTTTATTTTTTCTTGATGCTTCAAAGAGTCATTAGCTTCCACTTGCCCAATTCAAATTCTTTAAAAGTTCATGAATTCAATTTATATTATTACATCTTGCTCCTCTATTTTTCAAGATTGTCTTTTACATTTTGTAGTTTTGTTTATTTGTATTACCAATCAGTGCTTCCTCTTTTGCTGCTCTTTAGAAACTCAGATCCATGGATCCAATAGATTCTCTTCTGCAAATTATTTCTGCTGTGTAGTAAATATCCTTCTCAGGATTAATATTTCTCTTTTCTCTTGACAATCCCCCAAAAGTACTTCTTTTGGGAATCTACAGGGTTCTTTGCCTTATTTGATATTTGTTCAATTTCTTTTTCTTCCATTTACTCAGAAATATTTCAACTTATTAGGTGGTCTGCTGACCACATTCTGTTTTAATTTTCTTATTTCCATAGAGCTTCCCAAAGCTTTGTTGGATCTTCATCTATGATTTGTTGCTGTTGCTGTTAACTAGTTCATTTCATCCTGTCCCATGAATTCAATTACCCTTTCTATGCAGATGATTTTTCATCTATTTATGCAGCCCTGACCTTTATTCTGAGCACCAATCTTACACCTATTGGATATAATGTAATATATATGCCTTAGATGTCTCAAACTCCATGTTTGCAAAACAGGAGTAATTATTGTTCTTCCTGAGTTCCCTGGTATTCCTAACTTCCCCATTTCTATTTAGAACACCACCACCTCCTGGTCATCCAGTTTAGCAAGCTAAGTGTTTTCCTTGACCTCTACACTTTTTTTCATTCCCCACATATGGTTTATTGCCAAGATCTACTGCTCTCACGTTCCTCATATATCTGCAATAGATTTCTCTCATACTACCACCACAAATGGACTACTGAAATAGCTTTCTTATTGGTTTCCTTGTTCCACATCATTTTTTACCCTAGTCTTTCTTTCCCTAAGCAGAAAAAATAATTATCTTAAAGTGTAAAATAGAACTATCCAACCATCCCCCAATTAATGCATTAAACTCCACTTGTTCTCCATTACTTCCAGGATCCAATAACAAATCCTCTGGCATTTAAAATACTTCATTAGCTGCATCCCTACCATTTCAATCTCCTTATTCTTTATGCCACTGCCTTCCCCACAGAAATATGTTCTCTGTTATCACTTGACTTTGCTAGAACAATACACTGTATTTCTGGAATCCAAGTATTTTAAGTGTCTGTGCCCCTTTAATGGAATATTTTACCTCTTCATCTCTTAGTTTCCATGGTTTCTTTCAAATCTCAGATAAAATCTCAGCTTCTACAAGAGCCTTTCCTTATCCTGTTTAATATTAGTGCTTTCCTTCTGTTGATTATTTCCAATTTTTCCTGTACTTATTTTGTTTACATGTAGTTATTTTCATTTTCTTTCCTCAATTAGATACTTAACTCCTTGAGATCTGTGACTATTTTTGACAATGTTTATTTCCACAGCACTTAGCAGGGAATATGGCCTATATTAAGGCTGTAATCAAAGCTTAGTGACTTAACTTGAGAATACAAGAGGGTCTTGTTTTCCTGCACTGCCAATAGTATGTGTACTGGTGTGAAAATGCATGCTATGAAAGAATTTTATTGATTAGCTTTAAGCTTTTTCTGTAGCTTATTGTTACATATACTTCTTAATGTCTTGACCCATGGAAATAGGTGCAATTACTTTTGTTCAGAATTCTCATTTTATGGAGTTTTGATAATTTCAGAGAATTAGAGAAAATGTCTAGTACTCCATTTTATTGGTCAAGTGACCCATAATTCCCATTTCTTGCTTTTTACTTTGTATTTTTCTCTAGAGCTTTATTTCCTGGTTAAAAGTACATGTAGGCATTCTAACCCCTGCCACCTACCTCAATCACTCATCTACTTCCATTATATTCATTTTCTATGCCTCTTTCCTAGTAATATTTTTCCTCCTCTACTTACCATTCTTTTATTTTTTTTTCCTTCCTGGTTTTGTTCCAACTTTGCTAAATCATTTCTACAAGGGGCCTATTCGTTTTTATTCCTTAGTGGTTGTTAGTACTAAGATTTGTTACCTGTCTTGTGGAATCATATAATGATTTTTTTAAACAATCCCGATATGGGGTTGGGACATATCAAGGAATTTGGGACTATTAAAATTTAAACTGGCCTACTAGATAAAGAATGGACAAACCTTGAGAAGTAAGGGAGATGAGCCCATTAGACATGGTTGCTGCCTGGTCATTGCCAGGGGACAGAGATAACTCCATAAGTCAGGACAACCATGCCTATTCAAGCTTTCTCCACCCCCAAAGATAACTTTCCAAAGTCAGGTGGTCATCCTATCCAGCCAACCACCATCTGTCCTCTATAAAGGCTTTGGCCTCCCTTCTGCTCAGGGAGAAATACATTTCAGAGAATCATGTTTCTAAACCATTTTCTTCCCTCAAGAATCTATCTCTCTTGGTTCCTCTCTCTAGTGCCCAAATAAAAGACTTTCATTCTAATTGAATTGTGTGTAAGAGGGTGTAATTTTTTAAAGATGAATACCTAAAGATGCCCCCAATAACCCCCATGACATATCCTTAGCAGAAACTGTAGGAGGCAACAAATTAAGAGGCTGAATCATTATACTAATGACAGATTTGGATCCAGGGGGCTGCTAGAGCAGGGTCGGCACTGCTACAGGTAAGATGTTAAAGAAAAGACACGGAGGCATAGGATGAGATTGGAAGGACCTCATGCATTCTGATGGAGGCAGAAGACAAAGTTTATTGGCACAGCATAGAATATATATACTTGAGGCAGGCAAAGGAATGTCTTTGTGTGAAGCTCCGGCCAAAAAAGTTAAGTAAGTGAGCTCATACCAGGAGATTTCTTTCCGCACGTGGGTCACATAGACTTTGGGCTACCTCAACCTAATCTATGATGAGAAACATGCTTTTGTTCTAAATCTTCATCAGTGCCCATGCAAATGCATCTGTATCTGGAAAGGATCATTATGGTCTACAAATCTTTTATCATGGGTTAACTATGGGTCAGCAAATATTTTCTTGGAAGGTTGAGGTCTGTCTGTGAGCTTTGCTCAAATAGTAAAAGGGGAGCTTGGTTAACTCCTACCATACTACCATATCATTCCTTTTCCTCTGGCCCTATTGAATTTCCACTTCTTCATTTGTAATCTAACCCACAATATTCTTCCTTACTATCTCTTTACTCCAAGGCATGTAAAAAAATTGGAACACTCTAACCCTACCTCTTACCTACTTCTTTTAAGTTCTGACTAGTCCTCACCATGTCCCCTTATTCTACTTCCTACTTTGTCTTTCCTCCATAAGATATGGTATAATAATCCCACCTCTGATAAAATATATTTACTAATAAAGGAATTGATTTAATATTGATGGATTTTTTAAAAAAAAATCTTTATTTATTTGTTTGTTTATTTTGCAGGGCAATGAGGGTTAAGTGACTTTCCCAGGTTCACACAGCTAGTAAGTGTCAAATGTCTGAGGCTGGATTTGAACTCAGGTCCTCCTGAATCCAGGACCAGTGCTTTATCCACTGCATCACCTAGCTGCCCCAAATATTGTTGGATTTATGAATGAAAGTCTTACCCTTTAAATGTGAATTCACTTCTACCTTGTCTCTTCCCAATTGAAAATTTTATTCTTGAATACTTAGGCTTTTTTTTTTTTTAGTCTATAAATATAAGATTTTTTCCCAGATATATATTTTGGGCAGTATATAAGGCTATTATTGTTATTATGAGAGGCAAACAAGAATAAGCCTTTCCTACACTGTACACATTCTGTCATTTGCCCTAGGCATATATGAGGACATTTCATTATTTAGTCTTTCAATGTCATCCAAAAGTTTTTAAATTCAGTTTTGGCCAGTCAGCTTCCCACTGGGTTCTTTTGAAGAAATTATTCAAATTCTTCACTTTTATTGAATGCTCAATTATGTTCTTTGTTGCTGTGCCTTTTTTGAAGTGTATATTAATTATGTGTGCCAACTGATATTGTTTGATCTTTAGAATTTCATATTCATTTTTTTTTCCTTTCTTTTTCCAGTGCACGTGAAGTAACACATCTGATTGGTTTTCCTAATATAAAATATCCTTTCCTTTGTGAGAAAATAATTATGAATAATGGATTTCTTGGGGGACCCAGAGATCATTTTCTCAGTCCTTTCTTCCCTCCCTCCCCCAACTCCAGAAAGTCCAGTTCTCTTTGAGAAACTTTATCAAATCTCATCTATGGCAAATCCAAGGGAACAAAAGAAATGTAAATAGATTATTTTTGTGTGGATCATTGAAGGACTAATAGGATTCAACCACACCTAGATAATGGATTTTACTTTAAGCAACTTGAGTGAGGGTCTTTTTCATTCTTTTCCCTGTTATCATCTCTAGAGTACATTTTTTTAAATTAATTTAATTTTATTTTATTTAATTTTATTCTTTTTTAGTGAGGCAATTGGGGTTAAGTGACTTGCCCAGGGTCTCACAGTTAGTAAGTGTTAAGTGTCTGAGGCCAGATTTGAACTCAGGTACTCCTGACTCCAGGGCCAGTGCTCTATCCACTGTATCACCTAGCTGCCCCTAGAGTACATTTTAATGTAGACCACTGGAATTGAATGATGCTAACCAATTAATTTTGATCAATGTATAATGACCTGTCTCTATCAAAAGAGGATAAAAACCCTTGAAAGACACCATGAAGGTCTCTATTTTAGGACAGTATGGGTCTTTACTGGACTTTCTAAGTCTTTTGGGTATTCTGAGGCTTTTCTCCTACTCCTGTTAAGGTAACTGACATGCTGAAGCTCTGGCTCTGCTTTTTCTACCGAGTGGCTTGAGACCATGAGAAGATAGGGAGACACATGAGCAATCATTTTTTGATATCATATTAATAAATTAAATATATGTTTACCCCAAACTGGTATGTAAAACTGATACCAATAGCAATGATACTAACAATTTAAAAACACACCTTGATTCTTACAAAGCTAATTTTGTGGTGTAATTCTGAAGTTTGAGTATAACTTGCTTGGTGAATTGAGGTTTCTAAATCCCTATATTCTGGTGAAGTGTACTTAGTCATTTTTTGTTAACAAATCTGGGCAAGTTTATTATATGCTTTATGAAATGATAGTATTTTGATTTGATTTTCTTTGTTCACATACTAATTTTTGTTGTATTTAGTTTCATTTTTTTCTTATTTATGTATCATTTTTATTATAATTCTATTATTCACTTCTTCACAGGATCTATTGTTATGGTGAAAATTTATGTCTTCTAGTCAAACAAAAAATTCTTTCTTCTTTGATATCTTCACTTTTTTTTTAGTTGTTCTTCTAAACCATTCTGGAGGTCCTCACATTTGCTCTATTACACTTTCAAGGATTCTTATAACAATATTTCCCTTACTCAAAGGATTTTTCTTGGTTTTCTATGTTGTGAAATACTTTATTGAAAGCATCTTTCTTTTATCTTTATCAATCACCTTACTGATTTTTCTTTCATTTCCCCCTTAAGAATAATTGTTTGAGTTTTCTTTACTTCAATTTTCCTTCTCCTCCCTACTCCAAGTCTTTGCTCATTGTTAGTATTTTCTCAGACCACCAGAGTTGGACAGGTTCTATGACTCTTAAGACGGATGAATGTGACTAGTTGGGAAAGTAATTCAGCAACATCTTGAGAAGTCATTGAATTTGGTACTCTTCTGGAGCTTTTTCAGTCTCATTCTTCTATGACCCCTTTTCATCTCTAAGTTTGACTTTTTTGGTCCCTAAAATGAACCCTAGTCCTAGTCCTAAAGGTGTTTGAGATCTGTCCCCAAGGGCACTGCTATAAGAGACTTGTGCTCTTAGAAGTCTTCATAATTGTTTGTGGTGTTTTGTTTTTGTTTTTGTTTTCTTTTTCCCTACCTTCTTTGGAACTCTACAATTGTAGAAGGTAGTTCAGTGTCAGAGTGCTGACCCTTCAGTAAGAAAGATTTTAGTTCAAAATGAGTCTCAGGGGCTTATTAAGCTGTGTAATTATGGACAAGTCCTTTAAACTCCATTTGTCTCAGTTTCCTCATCTTTAAAATGAGGATAATAACAACACTACTGCCCAGGATTGTTTTGAGGACAAAATAAGATAATAATTGTAAAGCTCTTAGCACAGCATCTGGCATATAGTAAGTACTATAAAAATATTAGTTTTTTTTTTATCACTGATACTATTTGTTACTTTTATTCAAAATCATATCGCATTTATTTCCTACAATGAAAATAAATGTTAAAAGACAAAAAAGACTTGAAGCATAGATAGACAGAATGATTGAGAAAAAAGCTTCGATAACTTAACTTACATAGTTAACATACTCTGTATTCATTCTCTCAGAGCAAAGGTGTTTCATCTCTGTGACATTTAAAATCTAATGTGTGGTCACCTTGTTTCTACCCCCAGTATGGGGGGAGAACTAGCTAGGGTTTACTTATAAGTTAGAAGCTTTAGCACCAGTTTTTTGGTAGGTCTCAGTATTTTAGTCCACTCACTGTAATTAAAAAATTTTCTCACTGTAACACAAAGAAAAGTAAAAATAAAAATAGGAATAGGAATAGAATATTCAAATTCAAACAGACCAAGTGTAAATATGACCGTAACCTCTGCTTGTGTGAATAGCCAGACTAAAGTACTTAGGAGGTTGAGGAGATCCATTTGAAAATTTAAAGGGATAGATATGTGGAAATAGGAGAAAATTTCTTACCCAAAGTGAAAATCACAAGATTGAGGGGTTCAGAACTCCACTTCTTGGGTTACCAACTGTGATTTTTAAAATCTAATGTATGGTTGCCTTGTTTCTCCCCCCAGTGTGGGGGGAGAACTAGCTATGGTTTACTTATAAGTTAGAAGTGTCAGCACCAGTTTTTTGGCATTAAGCATTTATTAAAGTGTAAGGGGGACATGTGGAATTCAGGAAGTTAAGAAAGAAACCTACCTACCCTAGGGTTCAGAATGACCTCCTTCTTTTCCTTTTCTTTCGGCCACCAACTCAAGGTTTGGGAACAAAAGAGAGGTAGAGAAGGAGAGCCCACCACACTTCCTACTTCCTGCTTCCCTGTGGGACAGGTAGAGGGGCGGTCCCCACACATAGCTCCAAGATAATTGGCTGGTAGCATTCAAGTCCATTGACTGACATGACTTAAAGATGGTCATTGAATTGTGAGGTGACTTCCAGATGCTGATTTGACCTCAGAAAGGTCACCTCATGATTTCTTGGCAGGAGGCCCTGGAGAATAATATTCTCACATCTCCTCCTCAGGATTCTAGGTATATCCTAAAAAATTGGGGAGTCTCATCTCTAATTCTATTAGCTAGAAGATCCTCTGGTTTAATCCTTTTACTCTTAACTCACAAGAAAACAAGTACCCCAGGTACCCTTACAGTATCGTCAATAAGAATACTAAATTAATTACCAGGACTTCCTTCCTCTGTTGCCAGTTCACTCTGACCAGAAAAATCTAGGACCATAATACCTCTCAAATACATAGGCCAACTGCAAACCTAGACATATAGAACTCAGGATAGACACTCATTCGTCTAAAATCTTGAAGAAAAAAAAGGCACAAAATTGCCAAAACCAATTCCAATCTCAGGTTTGCCTAGGGTTGAAATGTACTTTATTTACCATGTTCTTACAGTCCAGAGACAGCAGTTGTATGGAAAAGGGCAAACTGTCCCTCTTTTTCCCCTCACATGAATCAACTTATAACAATCTTGACATAATCTACAATTTTAATATAAGAGGGCACTGAGCATTCATTTTTAAATACCATTTAACCATTAGCTATTCTTGCTCATTGTTAAGTGTGAGGATTGTTTCATCTTCTCAGAGGGGATGCACCTTTAGTAGTGATTCAGGAGCATTTAGTTGTAGTTTCCCTGAAGCACAAGGTCATGTTCATACAGGCCCTGTTCAACTCCTAATGTGTAAATAAACCTAACATGTATAACTATTGAAAAGTAGAATAGAGTGCTCCAAGGCATTAGGGATTCCTTTGTAGTGGTGGTTTTAAGGGGAGAAACTCAGAAAGGCAGCTATGGATTTAGAGGCAGAGGACATGGATTATAATATTGGTTCTGCCAGTTACTTTCTACATAATATTGAACAATAACTTAATTAGACCTGACTTCAGTGTTCTCATCTAGGAAATGGAGGCAGTTGGCCTCTGAATCCCCTTCTAATTTAAAATTTGGGTTGTATCAAGGGATTCTTTTTCAGTTACATATTGGAACAGATGACTTCTGAGTTCCCTCTGAACTCTGTGACTAATTCTGGACCATTTAAATGTAGAACCTCATAATAAGATCCTTTGGAAACCTCAAAAATAAAATCTACTTAAGTTGAATATTAGAAAGACCAGCCTTTTCTCATTTTATTTGTATAAAATTGTGATTCATTTCTCTTCTGTAAGTTGGTTTTTGTGTTTGTGAAATGAGGGAATTTTAAAGGTCCATAAGATCCATTGAAGCTTTATCAGTATAGACTGAAGTAGTTTTTTACCTACTCTCCAATGTAGTTCAAAGTTAAAATTAAAACAGACCCAAATATAACTTATCAACAGAAAATATAGGTTTTGCAGCATTGTGTTAAATAGAAGTTTCCTATAGTCAGAAATGATCAGTCAAAGGAATTGGTGGCATCCCCATCTGATAAAATATTTAAAACTAGACTATTGAAACTACTTCAGGAATACTCTGGGAATTGATTTGTATTAAACTTGACAATTCCATTTTGCATTTTTTTTTTCCTTTTCTAATGCATTTACAAAATTTGTTTTGGGTTGCTTTGCACCCAGACAATTTCTCCTGGAGAGTCTCATTCAGGGCAACTTGGGAGTGAAATTTAACTTGCCTAAAATGATATTGCATCCTGGTGAATTGTATTTACTCTTCTAAATTATTTTATTCATATTCTTTTGTCATATTAGTGAATTAAGCCATATTGCATTGAATAAAACATTTGACCTTAACAAAACTATCTAATTAAATGAAACAATTGTAAATACATTGAGGCCAGCTTTCATCATTAGTTCCTCAAGGGAATGTATGATTTGGGGAGAAAAAAATAATCTTTTCCATGTCATCATAGTGCCACAATATTTTTCTCCCATTGCTGTAGTGCTGCTCCTAAGGTTTGCAGAAATATTCCTCCAAGAGTGATAAATTCCTTAAATATGGAAATTAATAAGAAGACAGTGATTTAGAAAATAGGGCATTTTATTATGTTAAATTATTTCATCTCAATCTTCCTTAAAGTTGGGCGGTGGGTTTCTGTCTATCTGCTGACTGACTTCAAAGGGGAAATTTAAGAGTACAGATTCTTTGAAATCACTTGCTTTATGCTGATTGGTACAGTAGTAACAATATCAGCTAAATATTGAAAACTACACGTTACATGCTTCATTATAAACCCATTCTTATAACCACAGTATTAAGACATGACTCATTGAAAATTGGGATTATATCTATATATCTCCTTTAAGTATATTAACTAAATCATCATTAAAATTGCCCCAAAGTTTTCCAACCTGAGAGGAATTAACTATTTATCATTGGTTACCCTGAACAAATCCCTAGGTGTTATTACTGATTAAAAAAAATAAAACTAAGAAGGGGTCCATATCTGCATGGAGTTCTGCTTCTAATATACCTCCTATTTCAAGACTTTACATTCTCTTTTCAAAGGGAGTAGTATAATATCTTCTTGAGGTGTTTTTTAAATTTCTTTAATATTTGCTTTAATCTTTGTGATATATCTAAATGATAACATCCCAGACTTATCTAAAAGATCCACTTAGGATAATCATAATTTTTTTTTTTGCTTAATAGTTTATTACAATCATATCAGAAGTCTTTCTATTAACATATGAAATCAGAGGATTTTATAACTGAAAAGAAAAAAAATACTTGAAAGAAAACTGACATTTTTAGAATGCATCTTTGAAAGGCCAGGAAATATATCTGTTAAAAATAAATTCAAATTATTTTCCCTCTCAAAATACAATTCAGAACTATTTTACGTCTTTATTACAAAGGAATCATACTGAGTGTAACTGTACATTTGATTTCAGATGTTCCAAATGCATGAATAATACACTGAAGATTTAAAGTGTTTCATCCCATGCTGGCTAAAGCTCACAAGTTTCTATTCTACTCTGGATGATTTGAAGAAGGCAAATCAGCATCTGATGGTATTTTTATTTCAAATACTATGTCTTCTAGTTATTAATTTTAAATATATAATTAGTTATTCCACTATCTTTTTATTTCAATATTCTTGTTGAAAATGTAAATGTAATCTTTTAACTGTAAAATTCAGACAATATTCAACTCTATGAGAGTTACAATATGGCAAATTATTTAAGAAGATTTCTTGTTTTAATTAAAAGATGACGAATAAATTTTCAAATTAAACTAAATTTCAAATTGGAGAAATATATAGCATTCAAAAATCAAAGAAAGAAACAGGATGGATTCCTTTAACTTCAAATTATTGAAAATGGCATTTAGAAGAAAACAAAAAACAATATAAAATGTTTTAATATAGCCTTCAGTGTTACATGAAAAAGGATAGACCGGAATGTTGATGAAGATTCAAGTTGCAGAAGAGCAAAAGATTGGCCACCTCTACATTAGAAAGTGGAGTAAAAGAAGAAGTAATGGAAAATGGTATCAAGGAATTGTGACATGTGCATCTAAGGCAAGAAACAAGGTTTCTTGAATTCAAGTTCAGTTGTCTTTACGTTACATGTTTTGTTTTGTTTTTTCCTTACACTGCTTTGTATAGAGTTGTAAGTCAACAGGATTTCTCTGACAGTCAGAGTTCATGAGAGGCTCCAGAAAAATTTCAATTTGTTATGCTAATAAAATGACACAAAGGTTTGAGGTCTATTGATTAAAAATAAGTTTACTCAGTAATCACTGTTTTCAATGCACCTTGCTAGATTCAATAAATGGCTAGAAGTTCCAGGAGAAAGGGTCAAAGGATGAAGAAGATATAAGCTGGACCCTCCATTTATTTTGTTTTTGTTTTTGTTTTTGCTGGGCAATGGGGGGTTAAGTGACTAGCCCAGGGTAACACAGCTAGTAAGTGTCAAGCGTCTGAGGTCGGATTTAAACTCAGGTACTCCTGAATCCAGGGCCAGTGCTTTATCCACTGTGCCATGTAGCTGCCCCCTGGACCCTCCATTTATACTTTGAAAAAATCTCTATTAGGCGAGGTAGGATAAAAAGTCATCAAATTGTTATCTCATTTTACATGTAATGTGTTGTCAGATGTGGTTTTCTCTTCTTTCATAGCAATTCTAGGATTCATTCTTTTTTTCTCAACTTACCATGGTACAGACACTCATCAACTCATGCCAGAACTATTGAAATGGACTCATAAAGGGGCCTCCCCTCCATCCTCTCTCCCACTCTAATGCATTCTTAAGATGGCATACACTGATTTTCCTAAGGAAACATTTGAAATTGTGACCCCTTTACTTAAAAAAAAAAAACAATAGTAGTGCCCTTTTAATTCACTTAACCCTATTTGCCTTAGTTTCTAATCTGTAAAATGATCTAGAGAGGGGGCAGCTAGATGGCGCAGTGGATAGAGCACCGGCCCTGGAGTCAGGAGGACCTGAGTTCAAATCCGGCCTCAGACACTTAACACTTAACTAGCTGTGTGACCCTGGGCAAGTCACTTAACCCCAATTGCCCCTCAAAAAAACAAACAAACAAACAAACAAACAAAAAAATGATCTAGAGAGGGAAATGGTGAACCACGCCAGTATCTTTGCCAAGATAACTGCAAGTATGTAACCAACATCTGATTACTTACTTCCTCAGGGAGGGGGAGAGGATGGAAAGAAGGAGGGATAAAACTTGGAACTCAAAATTATAAAGGAAAATGTTTATTACTTTTAAAATATTCTACTCTGGTCAGGCTATATTTGAATTTTCACATTCAGTACTGATCCCATATTTTAGCAACAGTGTTAATAAGTAGGAAAGCATCAAAAGGAGGTCAATGAAAACTACATATCAGGGGTAAAACACAAGCAAAGTAAAGCAATTTTCTAACTATCAAAATTTTTGAAAGGGGAACAGTTTGCCTTAGAAGTGTGTGGTTTCCCTCACCACACTGGCCTTTATTCAAAGAGGGACAACCACTTTACAGATAGATTTTGGGAGGAATTCTTTTTGGACTAGTTGACCTCTAAAATTATTTTTTTATTACTAAGATTCCATGATTCTGTAAAATTATCTAAGAATAGCATTTTCACATGGGGCCATACAGGGTATTTGAACCTCTCAGGATCTTTACGGGTTTAAAGAAGAACTTATTGGGTTGTTAAAATATTGCACTTAGTAGGTTTTCATTCTGAATTAGTTCAAATTGTATGCGTATTATAAAGCCCAGGTGTCTAAATAACTTTCAGTGGTATGAAAATGGTATTTCTGTACTTTCAACACATTTCTATCTGGTAGCTGTATGTTTCCACCAACCGCAAAGTAATACTGGTCAAAACCACTGGATGGTGTTCAAAGTGGAGGTCTTTGGTCTCTGGTAGAAGGTGGAAATAATCTGAAATCAATATTAAATAATCAATCTATTAAGTATGTCTTAAAGGCCTATTGTGTGCCAGGCACTTCACTAAGATCTGTACTAAACTGAAAGGGAAGAGAATTGGAAGGGTTGTTTATAAACTAATTTTTGTATCTTTTTTTCCTGATTTGGACTAAGAAAAAATCACTCATTTTCATTTTTCCTGGGGAGAAATAAAAGATGGGAAGCACCAAAGATGCATTGTAAATCTGGATTACTTGTTTGGGATCTAGAGGGAATACATTTATTGATATTTATGAAAATTAAAGAACTATATTTTGAAATTTTCCTGGAATAATATCTGCAGGGTTATGGGGAAGGGGTAAAGATTGAAGGATGAATGACTAAAGAGTGATTTTGGGGGGATGGGCAGCACTTCATATTGGACCAACATCATGTCAAACCAGAATTTGAACAATTAATAACCCAGGGATCCAATTATTGCGTTAATATGTTGATAATATAAAATCATGGGTACTGTTCTTTCCACAAAGGAAATCTCTGTTTGGTTTCTTATCTTTCCTTTTTTCCACCCATACTTGCACCACTCTAAAGAGTTTAGTAGATACATGCTTAGAGATAGTACTATCAGAAAATTCTTCTTATGATATAAATTTAAGCAAAATGAGATTTAAACACAAGCTTGCAAATTCTATGAGATGTATAATATATCCTTAGAAAATATGGGAATGATCATCATACAATGTTGCTGATATTATGTATAATATTCTTTTGGTTCTGCTCATTTCACTGAGATTGAATTCATATAAGTCTTTCCAAGTTTCTGATGAGTATAAACTTCATTTACTGCCCTGTTCCTCTCTCATTTCTTCTCCCACTTCATAAGCTTTTTCCTGTTTCTTTGATATAGGATTTCACCTCTGCCCTTCCCCCTCCCCCAGTGCACTACATTCACTACTCAATTTGACCCTAAAGATGTCATCACCCATCTAGGTGACACAGTGGACAAAGCATCACTCCTGGACCCAAGGGCATCCCAGCCAAACCCGGCCTCAGACACAAGACAGTCACCCACTGTATGACCCCAGGTATGTCACAGAGCTCCAATTTTTTTATGGTTCTCTAGGGTCTTGTATTTGAAAGTCAAAGTTGGCATTCAGTTCAGGTCTTTTCATCACAAATATCTGAAAGTCTTCTTTTTCATTAAAGTTCCATTTTTTTCCACTAAAAGATAATGCTGAGTTTTGCTGTGTAGGTGATTTTTGGTTGTAATCCCATATCCTTTGCCCTCTGGAATATCATATTCCATGCCCTCTGGTCCTTTAATGTAGAAGCTGTTAGATCTTGTGCTATCCTGACTGGGGCTCCACAGTACTTGAATTCTTTCTTTTTGGCAGCTTGCAATATTTTCTCCTTGACCTGAGATCTCTGGAATTTGGCTATAATATTCCTAGGAGTTTTCCTTTTGGGATCTCTTTCTGGGGGTGATCAGTGGATTCCTTCAATTTCTATTTTACCTTCTGCTTCTAGAAGATCAGGGCAATTTTCCCTAACAATTTCTTGGAAGATGATGTTTAAGATCTTTCCTTGATAATGGTTTTCAGGTAGACCAATAATCTCAAAATTATCTCTCCTGAATATATTTTCCAGGTCAGCAGCTTTTCCCAGAAGATATTTCACATTTTTTTTTATTCATTTGGATTTGCTTTATTGTGTCTTGGTTTCTCATAAAGTCACTGGCTTCCATTTGTTCAATCCTCATTCTTAGGCAATTATTTTCATCAGAGAGCTTTTGTACCTCCTTTTCCATTTGGCCAATTTGACTTTTCAAGCTGTTGACGTTTTTCTCATGTGTTTCCTGCATCACCCTGATTTCTCTTTCCATTTTTTACTCTACCTCGCTAACTTTATTTTCAAAGTCCTTTTTGAGAACCTCTATGGCCTGAGACCAATTCATATTTTTCTGGGAAGCTTTAGATATAGGGGCCCTGATATTGACATCTTCCTCTGAGGGTGCCTCTTGGTCTTCCTTGTTACTGAAGAAACTTTCTATGGTCCTCACCTTTCTCTGTCTGTTCATGTTGCCCTTCTTTTACTTGACTTTTAGCTCCTTAAAGTGGGGCACTGTTTCCAGGCTGCAGTATCCCAAGCTTAAGAAGTCCCAAGTGGTATGGTTGAAGGAGGATCAGGTTCTTCACACACTTGGCCTTTTCCCTGGTCCATAGATGACCCCAGACCAACTTGATAATCAACCAGCTTTGTGTGTTGAGTTTGTTAGCCCTGAGGAAACTGTGTCCCTCCCTAAACCTGGGCCACTGCTACTCAAGCCTACCTCCTGGTTCACAGCAGGGGTGAAAAATCCAAGTTCTGCCTCAGCACCAGAATAGACTGCTGTAGTCTCCACCTGCCCAGGGCTCATCCCTCTCACCAGACTGTGAGCTTAGTTCCAGACAACACTGGCATTTCAGCTGATTCAGAGGCTCTGGGGGTCTCTTTCTCTAGTGAGGCCTTCCTGGGACTGGATCTGTGTCAGGGTGACTGTGGGGTTGGGCTCAACTTCTGTTTCCACACAGTAGCTCCCTCCTTCTGACCTTCCAAGCTGTCCCTGATTAGAAGATGATTTCAGCCCATTCTTCTGTAATTTTTGCTGTTCCGGGCATTTTCCTACAGCATTATTTGGATTTTTTTTGAGCAATGATGTCATGAGTTCAAGATCTCACTGCATTCCTCCACCATCTTGGCTCTGCCCCTGCAGTCCACTCAGGCATGCATAGTTTTAATGGCTCTTGGGCATGGTTCCAATTTGTTCTCTAGAATGGTTGGATCAATTCACAGTTGGATCAATACACAATCAACAGTGTATTAATGTTCCAATTTTCCCACACATTCTCCAACATTTATCATTTTCATTTTTTGTCATATTAGAAAATTGGATAGGTATGAAGCAGTACCTCAGAGTAGTTTTAATATGCATTTCTCTAATCAGCAGTGATTCAGAACATTTCTTCCTATGGCTTTAGATAGCTTTAATTTCTTCATCTGGAAACTGCCTCTGCATATCCTTTGACCATTTCTCAATTGGGGAATGACTTCTCATATATTTAATCAAATTCTCTCTATATTTTAGATATGAGACCTTTATCAGAAATACTGACTGTAGAAATTGTTTCCAGCTTTCTGCTTTCCTTCTTTTCTTTTAATCATAAAAGCATTTTATTATTTTCCACCCACATGCAAAGACCACCTTCAACATCTTGCTTTCACAAGACTTCCAGTTCCAAACCTTTCTCCCTCTCTCTCTTCCCTTCCCCCTCCTCAAGAAAGAAAGCAATCTGATATAGGCTACACATGCAGAATCACACCAAACACATTTCTACACCAATCATGCTATGAAAGAAGAATCAGAACAACACCAACTCAAAAGAGAAAATTTTAAATAAAACTTAAAAGAATAAAAAAAAATTGCATGTCCATTTCATTGATCTGCACTTTCTCTATTTTATTCATGTAAGCATTTAGAGATGTAAAATTTTTCCTATTTACTGCTTTGGCTATATTTCATAAGTTTTGGCATATTATCTCCTCAGTGTCATACTCTTATAATATTATTGATTGTTTTTATGATTTGTTATTTGATTCACTCATTCTTTAGGATGTGATTTTTCAGTTTACAATTTTTTTTGATTTATCCATTCACCCCCTTACCTTACTTTTCAAAAATTTTGTGTTTACATTTCTAAATATGATGGTGAGTAGGGTAGGTTTGAGGTCCTGACTAGTATAGGTTTCTTGTAACACACTTAACTTCATATCTAAGAATCTATATTTGGTGCATATATGTTTAATATTTAAATGATTTCATTGTCCATAGTACCTTTTAACAAGCTATAGTTTCCCAAGTTGTCTCCTTTAATTAGATCTATTTTTGCTTTTGCTTTGTCTGAGATCTGTACTGGTACCACTGTTTTTTTTTTTTAATTAAAAAAAATTTTGTTGTTGTTTTGTTTTGTTTTTACTTTTGCTAAAACAATAGAATCTGCTACAGCTTTTTACCTTTACTTTGTATAGATCTTTCTGCTTCAAATGTGTTTCTTAGAAACAACATATTGCATTATTTTGGTTTTTAATTCATTCTGCTGTTTCTATTTTATAGGTGAACTCATCTTATTCACATTCAGAGTTATGATTATTAACTGGGGATTTGCCTCCATCCTCTTTTCTCCTTTTATATTTTCTCTTTCTTTTTTTTTTTGTTGTGAGGCAATTGGGGTTAAGTGACTTGCCCAGGGTCACACAGCTAGTAATTGTCAAGTGTCTGAGACTGGATTTGGACTCAGGTCCTCCTGACTCCAGGGCCAGTGCTCTATCCACTGTGCCACCTAGCTGCCCAATATATTTTCTCTTTCCTTTCAACCTATTCCTCCTCACAAGTGTTTTGCTTCTGATCACTGCCTTTCTCAAGTTTCATCCCTTCTATCATCCCCCTCTCTCATTTTCTATCCCCCTTCCCCTACTATAGAGTATGATTTCTTTACTCAAAATGAGTGTGTATGTTCCCTATTTGAGTGTAAACTGATGAGAGTAAATTTCAAACAATGCTTACATTCTCCCTTCTTTGCCTCTTCCATAATAGTTCTTTCTTGCCTCTTCATGTGATCTAATTTACCCCATAATGTCCTTGCTTTTCCTCTCCTCCCATTAAATTACCTTTTTAATTTTTAATTATTTTTATCATCACATCAATGTTTAAGTTTTTTTTTCTAACTACCCTGATAGAGAAATAGTTTATTGAGTTACTAGAATCATCTTTCCATGTAAATATATAAATAGTTTAAACTTAATGATTATAATTTTTTCCTATCCTGTTTAAATTTTTATACATTAGACTTTTATTTAAATATCTCATTTTCTTTTCAACTCTGTACTTTTCATCCCAAAAGTTTGAAATTCCCCAATTTCATTCAATGTCCATCTTTTCCCTTGAAAGATCATGATCAATTTTACTTGGTAGTTGATTCTTGGTTGTAATCCAAGCTCCTTTCCTTTGCAGCATATCACATACTAAACCCTCTGATTCTTTAAAGTAGAAGGTATCAAGTCCTGTGTAATCTTGATGGTGGATCCTTGACATTCCAATTGTTTCTTTCTGGCTGCTTGCAGTATTTTCTCATTCAACTGATAGTTCTGGAATTTGAGTACAATATTTTTGGAATTTTCACTTTGGGATCTCTTTTACAAGGTGATTAGTGTATTTTTTCAGTGATGATTTTATCCTCTAGTTTTAGGATATCAACACAGTTTTCCTTAATGATTTCCTGGATAGTGGTTTCTAGACTCTTCTTTTGATCACGGCTTTCAGGTAGTCCAATAATTCTTAAATTATCTCTCCTGGATCTATTTTCCAGGTCAGTTATTATTTTTTCAATGAGGTATTTAACATTTTATTCCGTTTTATTATTCTTTTGATTTCATTTGACTGATTTTTAATGTTTCATAGAGTCATTAGTTTTCACCTTCCCAATTCTAATTTTTAAGCAGTTATGTTTTTCATTTAGTGTTTGTACCTCCTTTCTGTTTCGGCCAATTCTATTTTTAAGGCATTCCCCCCTCCCCCCCCCGAAATTTGATTAATTGTATTTTTAAGTAGTTTTTTTTCAGTAATTTTTGTGATACATTTTCTAAGATATTGGTGAATTTTCATAATTATCTTGCATACCTCTCATTTCTCAATTTTTCTTCCTTTTTGAGCTTTTCCAAGAGGACTTTTGGTGTTTGATAAAATTCATTTTCTCCTCTGAATCTTTGCATGTAGGCATTTTGGCATTTTTGTCGTCTTCTAAGGTTGTGTTTTGATCTACCCCATCACCTTGGTAGCTTTCTATGGTAAGGATACTTTTTTGTTTTGTTTTGTTTCTTTTGTTTTGTTTTCCTCTTTTGTTGTTGTTATTGTTGTTGTTTTAAGTTGAGCTCTGCTCTTGAGATATAGGGGGCACTGTTCCAAACTTTTTTGACTGTTGACCATGGGATTGGTCACTGACTTTCTACCCTGGAGCCTCTGGAGGTGGTGGCTTGCCCACTGTGAGGGTGTCTAGGTCTAGTGGTATCTATTATGTCCTAGTTTGGGGCCTGACAGTGTCCCTGCTATACTGGGGCTAAAATTCTCTCAGCTGGCCTGCTGTGCGATTGCCTTGTTGAGCCAAGACTAAGCCCCTCTATTGCTGATCTATGCTGTGGCTAAGAGCATCTTGCTGGCTTGATGAGATAGACCCTATGCTGGGCTGCCCTTCCCTTTTGCCCAAGTGAGACAGACCTTTGTTGAAGTTCTTCTGAGTTACTGTGCACTGGAAAATTAATTCTCTCTTTTTCTACATTCTGTCACTCTAGAATTCTTTTAGAGGGTTGATTTAACATTGTTTCTGAGGGACACTGAGAACTCAGTCAATTCACAGGCTTCTCTGCAATCTTGACTTTGCCTTTATAAACAATTCCCTTTACACATGAATAAGTTAGCTAATTCTTATTGTTTGACATAATGTCTTTCCCAAATCTAGAGATTTCTGTCCCCATGTATAGCATAATTTCACATAGATCTATCCCTTATTTTTCCTTTATCTACATTATCTTTAATATACCAAGATGTTGTAAGATACATTTCACATATATGTGCTCACATATATATTTAAAATTTATATTTTTTTAATCTATGGTTCCATTAATTATAATAACATTCCCATGCTTATAGTTGTAGTATTATGTTTATTTTTCATTCGTTCATTTATTTTCATGCTTGGTTTTTCAGTTGTTTGTTTGTTTTTTTTAACCAAGTTTTATTTTTTTAATTTAACCAAGACATAGTAAAATCTTTACTTATCCTTAATTTTGATTGTGAGTCTGTAACTTTTCAGTGCATTTTTTTTTTTTTTGTGAGGCAATTGGGGTTAAGTGACTTGCCCAGGGTCACACAGCTAGTAAGTGTCAGAAGCTGGATTTGAACTCAGGTCCTCCTGAATCCAAGGCCAGTGCTTTATCTACTGTGCCACCTAGCTGCCCCTTTCAGTGTGTTTCTAATGTAAACAACATAATTAGATGACAAGTTTTTAATTCATTCTGCCTCCTTCCTACATTTTATGGGCAAGTTCATCACACTCAAAGTTATGGTTATAAATGTTTAATTTTTTCTCAATAGATTATTCTTAAAATATTTGTCACTTGATTACCTTATTGTGAAAGGAAAGAGAAAATTTTTAAAAAAACAATAAAATCTTTAATAGACATCTATCATTGTAATATTTTGGAAAAAAATTAAACTCAGTACAATCTTCCCCCTTTCTTCTCCCTGATCTTTCTCATTTTCTCCCTTTTATAATCACACATTCATAATTATAGATTATTTGACTTTTGGCCATTTCCTCCTCAATTTATCCTTCCCATTTAATGCTTCCTCTTTTTTTCACTATCCCAGAAAAAACTCAGGTTTACTTTTTTATACCCTTACCTTTTTTTGTTTAAATTTTCCTTAACTTCATAAGGTGAGTAAAATTTATGATATCCTTATGCTCTCCCATATTTTTTTTAATTGCGAAGGTGTGATCTTAAATTAGCTAGGATGCAAGTTTTCCTATTTATATGACCTTTTTTCTTTTAGAGTTGTAGTTGCAGTAGCAATGAAGATCATATTATTGAAATTTAGTACTAATCTGTACCATCAAAACATCTTCAGAAGACTGTAGTGTGTATATATATTTTGTGTGCATATTGGTGGGTTAGTGTGGCATCAAATAAATGTAAAAAATGGCTTCACAGAAAAATAGAGTTGTATCTTTCTGGGCACCAATGTATTACCAAGAGCATCCCAGGAGACACATTATCTTTTATGGATGTAGCAAAAGATAAAAGACCTCCAGAGAGTTCCATTTGCAGGAAAAGATGCCTGAAACTCCAGAACGATGTTAACTGTAAAGGGTAGGAATAGAAAAAGAAATTATCATATCAAAATAGAGGATAATGTGGACTAAGAAGAACCTTCTCCAGAAAGATAGGAAAAAAAGAAGAATCATTAAAACAAGCACTATCAGTTTTTATCCTTCTTTGTTAGTGATTAATCTATGGTTTGTTTGTTTGTTTGTTAAAGTGTTAGTGAAGTTCTTGAAAAAAACTTAGGACTAATGGAAGGAGTGAATTTTTCTACTCTTGAACAATAGCAAGGTTTTGATCAATGTATTATACTGTTCTGAAAGAAGTGATAAAAGGAAGTTTTAGAGTTAGTTGAGAAGACGATGCAAAAGGAAATGACAAAAATCAAGAGAACAAATTATAATTCACATCAACCTTGTAGAAATATGACAAGCTTGAAAATCTCAAGAATTATGAGAAAAAAAATGAGTAACTACAATTCAATAAATAACCATTGACCCAAGGCTGATTGGTCATTGGATTATCTTCTTATTGGTGGGGATGAATGCTCTTCTCTGTGTGATAGGAGGGAAAAGATGTGAACAGACAACTAGAACTAGAGAGTTTCAATCTTCATCAGTCTCTTTGATATCTTTGGGAGTCCTCCTTAAAGACTTCAAGGGACAGACTTGCTTCTCAACTCTTCAAATAAGAACTTTCTTCAAGCATAGCATCAAATCACCTTCCAAATTTGAGAGAGAAGATAGAAGAGGTCAATCCAACTTCAAATTGGTAAAGGAAAAGAACCCAGAGAGACATGAGAAGTGCAGGTAATCATCATGTCTCTATTTCCAGCTTACTTCTCTAAAGAAATAGAGGCACTCTCTTTTAGTTTACCTGATTTATTTTGGCCCCAAGGGGAGAATTCCTTCATTCTGTATTGTCTGCTAAACAATCTCCTTTGTATATCTTCTCTTATGTCTCTTTTTCTGTTATTTGGATGAGTTTCTTTCCTGTTTGCTATGGATACTCATTGTGGAGCTGAAATTAGTTGAGAAAGGGTCAAGCCTTGGATATAGAGGTTGATAATCCTCCTCCCCACCAAAATGATAAAGCAATTAAAAGTTAGCTAAAAGACAATAATATCACCTAAACAAGCAATATTTAAGGGAATAGATAAATATACTTCTAGTCTGGCAACCTCCCTTCCTCAGAGGAGAGCAACATAGTGACCTCTAGATGTTCTCATTATTTAACTTTGATCTCATATCCATTGCTCTCTTAAGCACTTTCCTCAAGTAATTCTTAAAATGTCTTTATTTTTTAGCAACTGATACCTGTAGTCATCATGTACTTACAAAATTCATTACCTTTCAATTTCTAATACATTCAAATTTAAAATTTCTGGTGTCACCCATTCAAGTAACTGCATAATGACATTGTGTTAACAACTAAAATGTTTTACAAATGAATATGAAGTTCCTTAAAGAAATCAATCAGAGCTCAGGTTGGCTGCTGGAGGAGGTTTGGAATAATACAACTCTTTCAGTTTAATGAAAGAGAAGCAATAGAATTTGAAGCAACTTAAATTTCCCCCTAAGGAGCATTTGTGAAAATAATTTTATTAATTAATTCTAGCAAATGTTAATTAGAGCCTCAAGTTATTGGGCTATCAAGTGAAGGTGAGCAATATTTCTTAGAGGAGGGAGAGAAAGAGAGAGAGAGAGAGAGAGAGAGAGAGAGAGAGAGAGAGAGAGAGAGAGAGAGAGAGAGAGAGAGAGAGAAGCTGTTAAAGCAGTTGATGGGTCCTTCGGTGGTAAATATAAATTCAGTAAGTACACTGAAGAGTCTATTTTCAGTCCATTGTATGAGGGTTCAGCATCATAACTCTCATTATTGTTAATTGGCACCAGATAGTTGAAGCTGGTAACAATTACAAAAACAAGCTAGGCATACACGCTAAATAAATTTAATCCCCCATTGTTATAGATGTGTTTTACCCACCAGGACAAGGACCAGTGAGGTATATCATATCATCTAAGTAGCTAGAGGAGAAAAAAAATGAACTTTACTATTTGAGCAGTAAACATCAGAAATGGAAAACATTCATTTTGTACAAAAAAAATAAAAGATGCTCTGCTGAAGACGGGATTATAACTTTGTATGGTAGATACTAATTCAAAACACTCATGCTCTTGGTTTTATATTCATGGTTTATGCCATATTTAAGATCAATTTTTGCTTTAAAATTGGTTGTAATTGTTCCAATTTGTCTCTTGTTTGTTTTTATTGTTTACTCATTATTGACTTCACTTCTTCGTATAATTATTTATTCTCATTCATTCTGGTGGAATTATGTCTTTTCTAATCAAATTGCTTATCTCTCCTTGATGTATTTTCCTAAACATTTCTCAAATTTTTGATAAAACATTTTATTGCTTCTGCCTTTAAATATGCACGACTCAAAGCAAAAACAAACTACTAAAATTGTTCTAAGCCACTTTTACATATGATGTGGGCATAGAGGAATAAATTTATAATCGACATGCTGTAGGAAAGGATTTCATTGTTTGGAAGGGTACTGTAAATACATAAATATTTATTAATTTTTAACTTCATTTGTGAACATAAATCTTGTGTTTTGGCTAACTGTATTTTGTCATGAAATTCAAAAAATAGCATTGCTAATGTCCCAGCACTATACGGGTAAACACAATTTCACTACAATGTAATATCCTATAACCAATGTAATTTGTATTCTCAAATTTCTGTGATATCATTTGCTCTTTCTTTCTTGTTTTTCCCACCATGAATAAAATAATTTATTGTATTCAGAGTCAGCCTAAACATTTAGAGATTTAAGTTCTATTTCTACATATTGCCTTTCAGCTATTACTTGAACTTAAGAAGGTCACTTAACCCCTATTTTCCCTCTATTTAAAGGATAGTATTTCCTACTAACAAAAAGATAAGAACAAACATGATACTGTGGCCACAAAACTAATATAATCAATTCAAGAAAAGTTAGGTAAATTGAAAATCATTTTCCTTGTTACTGATAAATATGATAAAAATTCTATAGCTTATGTCCTTTTCTATATTTCTACCTTAAGATAAACTCCTGGGGGTTTAATTATCATCTCTTTACACTTGACTGCTAGATAAATGTATCCAGTCAATAGCATATTATATATTTGGAGCTATATGTATCTCAAATTCAACAGTCAAATAGTTAATTCATTAAAGAAATGTAGGAGAGATCTTAATGACATCTAGTGTAATATCCTCATTCCATGGATGTATAAGTTAACAGATATTCAATTATTGCTCAGGGTTACCTATATAGTATATATGAGAGATGAGATGTGAGATAAGTTCATTTCCCTCTTAAAACTACCTTTTCCCCAAAATGTATTTTTTTCATGCTATGAGGTGACCCAGGTGTTCAATAATGGAATTATCATTGACTTCCTTCTCCCTCCTTCCAGAAACTTATGAATTGCCAGGTCTTTTTAATTCTTTCTCAAACATCTTTAGATCTATATTTTTCTCTCTACTTAGAGAGCAAAAGATCTACCATTTCTCTCTCCTCTATCTGTATGTATATATGTATACATATATGCATGCATACAAGCACACAAATGTATGCATATGAATACACATAAATATACATGCACACTAGATACATTTGTGTGAATACACATCATACATATATACAATACACATGTTGTGTGTATTCCAAACAAACTCTATTTGTTTCTCTCTCTCTCTCTCTTTCTATCAATCATCTACCATCTATCTATCCCTACCTATAGCTCTAGTTCTAGCTCTAGCACTAACTCTAGCTCTATCTCTGTCTGTACCTCTGTCTCTATCTCTATCTGTAGTCTGGTGTTAGATTCATTCTGTTATCCTCTTTTATGGGTGAATTAATTACTTTTACAGTTATAATTATGATAGTTAATTGTATATTTCTCTCTATCTTATTCTTTTATAATTTTCCTTCTTTTTTCTCTGCCTCCCTTAATAACTTATTTTGATTCTTTTATATTCTTTAATCTACTCTGTATCTTATTATTGCCTTTCCTTTAAGCCCCTTGCCTCCTTCTTCCATGCTAGGTAATATATGTTCTATACTCAAGTCTGTATAGGTGTATTTTTCCCTCCCCTACTTGTTTCAAATAAGAATGAGGTTCATATACCACCTGGTACTTCTCTCACCATTCCCTCTCTTGTATATAATTCTTTTTTGTGCATGCTATTTATATGAGAAAATTTCCCTCATTTGTCCTCTTCTTTCCCCTCTCTTCCATTGCATTCATCTTTGCAAATCTTCCATTCTTGTTTTTAGATTATAAACACACACAATCTCAAAACAAGAATGGATATTATCTATATACATACACATACAGATACATACGCATACACAAAAATTATATACAGAATCTGTCTAAATAGATTTTTTCCCCCCTAACAACCAGGATTATGGCAAAATTCTAAAGGGTAACATTTAACATGTTACCATATGAGAATATAAAGTTTAACTTTATTTAGTTCCTTATGATTTCTCATTGAGGATTACTATTTTAAACTTTCTTTGACTCTTACAATTGTAAATTATATTATAGTTAACTCTGGTCTTTTCATCAAGAATGCTTGGAAGTTCTCTATTTCATGAAAAGTCATTCCCCTACACCACACAGACACATAAGTCTAGGAATATAATGTTTTCTTGGGTTGATTATTTTTTGTTTTAAGTCTAAAACCTTTCGTTTCTCGAAATAATCAGAGATTGTGAATGATTACAGAAATGATAATTATTAATCTGCATTGATATTAAAAAGGATCAAACAGAAATGAATATGTATATCACAAAATCTTAAACTGAATTTTTGAGCCTTTCTACTGGATGGTCTCAGATAAAGGTAATATTTTTCACTTTTAAATGATTTCCTTTTCTTAAAATTCTAATTCTATAGTATTTATTTAGCACACACACTATGTGTGGCACTATCCTAACCTCTAGGGATGTGAAGATCAAATAATATGTAGTTCTTATCCTCAAGAACTTTACAGTATAAAATGGAAATAAATATATACTCAAGTCTACATATTTACAGGTAGCATATGGTAAGAATAAAAGAGAAACCCTAGAAAATATGTCAATAATTTGTCAATATATGATCATGAAACAATTAGTTTTTCATATAGTAGTAAAATAACAAAAAATAATAGTGTTTGATTTCAACACTTGAGTAAGGACTGGATTTCCTATGAAAAGAAAAGTTAAAGTCTTAGATTCATTTCATTTTTACACTGACAAATAGACAAATGGATATATTTTTATTACTGTTGATTTTATGAAAAAATAGATGCTTCCTACATATTTATTGAATAGGTTTATTAAATAATTCACTTTGTATTTTCTTTCTTTAGTAGAATTTTTTTTTTTTGGTGAGGCAATGGGGGTTAAGTTACTTGCCCAGGGTCACATAGCTAGTAAGTGTCAAGGGTCTGAGGCCAGATTCGAACTCAGGTCCTCCTGAATCCAGGGCCAGTGCTCTAACCACTGTGCCATCTAGCTGTCCCTTTAGTAGACTTTTAAAAGACAGAGATCACCCAATGGCCAGAACAAAGGATTTTCTACAATGCAATGTACAAGTGAATCAACGTTCCTAAAATAAAAGAGATAATGTGGAGGGAGGGAGAAGGCAAAATAAACAAACAAACAAAAAGGAACAATGTAGAGAAGAAAGATTAAAAAATAGCTGAAAGAATGTTTATTTAGCATTTATCTATACTGAAGTATAAGTCAATATTAGATTTATATTAAATTATTTCCCTCAAAATGATAAATGAATAGAACTATATTTATTGATGATTTCCTATACTTGGAGAAATACAATATATTCATTATCTTAATTATTTCTGTAGAGAATAATTATACATAGCCCTGAAGTCCTTACTAGAGTAAATATTAAAAAAGGCAAATACATAAAGAGATTACATTGACTAAATATCTTTAGGCAATTTAAGCAATTATTGTGCACTGTGTTGCTAGAAAACTGCCTATTACAAGAGCTCTACACCTGCTACTCTTAGAATGCCATTGGCCTTAAACTTCCTGGAAAGCAGCAGTTTATCTCATGCAAGAGGGATCAAGAATTTAATCTTCACCATAGGGTTTAAACATTTTCCCAGGGAAAACATTAACTGTAAAAATGGATTACCCCAACTGTTTTGTTCATGAGAGTTATTTCTTAAGTTATACTAACATTCACACTCACAGAAGTGCACTTCCAAAATACATAGGAAAACAGAATTGTTCTCACAAATTCCTTCCTCTAAAAGAAAATGCAGTATTATATGCTCTGAATGAATAGATTTTTTTGCACTCTAAAATATGAATAGTAAGAAATATATTAACCATTTTTAAGCCTTAACAATATGACCAGATAAAATCAGAATTGGGTAGATATTATTGCTTCTATGACTTGAGGGTCATTTGGAATAGGTTACAATGTAGAAAAGACAATCAGCAAGTATTTATTTCACAAAGAATCATACCAAGATAGTATGTACAAAGATTGATTTTCAATGAATATCATGTAATACCAAAGTGTTTTACCTAATAGGAAAGATGATTTAAACTTTAGGGGGGAAATACTGAATAGAGAAGATTAGCAAGTAGAAGCTCCCCATCCAATTTCTTAGCATTTATTAATTATAAAGTTGTGGGTAAGTCAAATTAACAAGCATGTATTGAGCTGCTACCATGATCCAAGCACTATGTTAAGCACTGAAGATATAAAGAAAGGCAAAAGATTGCTTCTTTTAAGGAACTCAGTATAAGGAAGACACATACTGAATCATTTGGGGCTTCAGTTTTTTAATCTTTAAAACAAAATGTTAAAATGAAATAAACTTTAAAGTCACTTCTCATTCTAAATTTCTATTATTCCTGGATTTTATGATCACACACACACACAGATTCCAAATTTTTTTGAGCTCTGAAAAAGGATATCTAAGAAGAATTACAATGAACTACCAAGGTGGTCAGAAAGTGAAAAAAACTATGTGGAAACATGATATAGATTCATTATGGTCATTGCTTGGTAAAATTGCTATTCTTGGTACCCCATATATTCCTCATATATTCAGGTCCCCTTCAAGATTAAATGAGAAAATATTTATAAAATGTTTCACCCAATGTCTAGCTTAGAGATGACAATTGATAATCTATCAGAAGGACTTTTATTTATTAGCTTATAAGACAGATATAAACATAAAAATATGTACTATATCCACCTTTCTGCCCATCTCTACATCCATCATCTATCTATCTATCTATCTATCTATCTATCTATCTATCTATCTATCTATCTATCTATCTATCTATCTATCTGTCAGTCTATCTATAATCTATCTGTTGATCTAATAATCTATTATTTATCTATCTGGATATTGTGTATTTGTGTTTTGTCAATGTAATGTGTACAATATGCTTTTTGATTCAGACTAGTTACATCAGATTGCTTGGGAACAGGGATAGTAGATAAAAGAGGGAGTTCATAATGGAAACCATATGTGACATCAATGAAATTTTTCTAAATGCTCTTTTTTTACCTTATCTAACTTATGTGCTTGATTTATTCAAAGATACCTTGTGTCTGCTCATCTTATTTTAGTACAAATGGAAAAAAGGTCCATTTTCCTATATTATCATAGCAGTTGATTTCATGTGTACTCTCTTTATATATATATATATATATAAACAAATTTATATATGTATATACATATACATGAGAGAAATTATAAATGAACACAAATATATATACAAATGTGTGTGCACAGCTGAGATGGGCCTTCATGCTTGGGAGGAAGAAAAACGAAGGAGACACAGGAATCGACGGGCAACAGAGAGCACAGTTTCCCGAGGTCCTCATTGTGGCAGGAGCTGCAGCTCCCGTATCGGAATGCACAGCCACGCTGTGGTCTGTGGCTCTTTAAGGCGCTGAGCCATGGTCATCTGGGACTGGTAGAAGCCTACTACTACTACTACTACTATATGTTCCTGTGTGTACATGCATATGTATATGTATATTATACATGTGCATGCATGCAGTTTGTTGAGATGGATGAACCATAGATTCATATGTAAATTAATAAATTTATATGTTAATTAATTATCCTTTCAAATTGATTAGCAGTGGTATAATGATGAATCAGTGTGTGTATGTGTATGACTTTATATGTGTGTGTATGTGTGTGTGTACGTGCGTGTATATGTAAGGACACATGATTTTGCTCCATTAACACTCTTCTCTGTCATGATTCTTGTGTATCCCATTATATTAATTTTATCCATATTTCAGACCAATTAAGAGAAGGAAGCCTCAGTGTCATTAGTGTCTGTACAGTTTTATAGTGAACTAAATAAAAGGTATTAGATTGTTGTTGTTTTTTCATTGTACCAGTTTAGTTTGAGCAGACCCAAGTCACCTTTGAATAAATCAATTATGTCTCATAGGGGCAAATAGGTTTACATAGTCCTTTCAATGTCACATATGCATCTTTGGCTATATCACTAAGACTACCTGTTCTTGTCTCCTCCCTATCATTTTTCCCAACCAACATTATATAAATAGCCTACATAAGAAAACATATTTTGGTACCTTTTTCTAGGGAAAAATGACCCTGCAGTTATATTGAAAGTGTCTGCCTTCCCCAAAGAGGCACTATGAGAACAGGAGGGAAAATCATTAAATATACTGGGTTGATCAAATACTTTATGAGTTGGTGGAATTATTTTTCAAACAGGTCCTTGTACAGACTTTCAAGATAGCACTGAATAATATCCACAACTTCTACCATTTTAATATTTGTAACCCTTAATGGACCTTGAAATTTCTATTATCAGGAAAGCAAAGCCTGTTGAAATGCAGAAGCAAAAAAAATAGCAGATGCTGTCCATTGGTCTGATGAGGGGCATCATACTCCCTCTCTACTGTGGTTTAACTTCAATTATTATAGAAAAGGAGGGAGATCCAGAACCTTTGGGATGGTATTCTGAAAATTTCTTCTAAACTAAAATGGTTGCAATAGGGTTGCTTATATTGCTTGGTGAGAATGCAAGGGAGCTGGTGAAGAAGGCACATAATAGCAAAGCAATCAGTCTCCAGGAGAATAAATAATATTCCTGAGTAGATTTTTCATTGTGCTTGTGGTTCTGTGTTCCTGTGTTCTGTGTGTCCCTAGGAAAGCTTTCTATTTCAAGTATGATGTGAATTACCTGGACACAGAAAACATCACGAGGATGGACAGTGATAAGATGAGGTTAGTGACAGCTGCATTCTTGACAACACTTTCTGGGCCTTTTCCTATTCTCTTAGACTTGCATGTGTTGGTAGACATGTGATCTTGAAATCTGCTAACAAGACTGAAACTAGACACCAGGGAAAAACCTGGTTTTATAAAACCTGATCATATTAAATTTGGAATAGCTAGAGGAAACATCCACACTGCCATCCAATCTTGCCTTGCAGTTGATATAGAAACAATGCTGTGATTTCTTTTTGTTCATTTGTCTTTCAAAGGTTTTAATTACTAGCTTCTCATGACTGTGTTGGCTACAATGACTATTGGCTATTTTACAAACATGACTTGGCAACACTAACAATGCATATGTGTGTTCAGAGGTTAGGTTCTTGAAAAGTAATCAGTTCTTTCATTGGCATAAAGAAAAGGAGAAACTTCCCAGTGTATTTGGAATAAGATTTTTTATATGGAGGGTGAGGGGAGAGAAGAAAAACGATGCTTGGTAAACAGATATTAAACTCAGATATTTAAACTTAACACAAATTAAGCCTATGGATAAGAATTATAAATACAGGTTATTTGATATGCTATTACTGGGAAGGAAGTCGGTACAGAATAGCAAAGCTATAAATTAATCATTTGTTGGATTTTTTCTCATTTTATTATTTTTCTTGCCCTCTTTTTGGTCATTTGGCATATTACATTGAGTACCATGTTCTCTGAAGGTTTAACAAAGACAGGATTAAAGGAACTATTCTAAATTTTCTCATAGCTCAGTTCAGAAATCACAGAAATTTAAAGTTGAAAAAGAACTTAATAATGGTATAGTCCAATGTCCCATTTTACATATGAGAATACAGAGACAGAGAGATAAAATGACTTGTTTGACAACATATAGCTAGGTAGTCAAAACTTTGTTAATGGAGAGTAAGTAAAAAGTGATGAGTGATAGTACAACTATTGAAATTCTGTATGCTTGGGATCATATCATAACACATAAGACCATACTAGGTATTTATAAATCATTGGGTCTAACATCTTTCATGCATGGGATAACATGGTATGTATGACAAGCATAAGGAAATCTGCAGATAACTTTTCAAAATTACCAAGAATGAGAAGCCAGGAATAAATAGTTTAACCTTATACTATTTAGGCTTTTTATAGCTGAATTGTCTTTTGCCCTGAACACATAATGCATCTATGGTAGATTTAGCATTGCTATAGAGTCAGGGCAGGTAATTAGAATTCCTATAAACTAAGAAAATTCTAGAAAAGTTACCTGACTAATTTTATTTTTAAATGTAATTAAGAATATGAAGGAAAAATAGAGCATAACATATTAGTGATTTTCCCCCACAAAATCTTGCTGGTTTTATAAATCTTTGGTGTAACTCGAAATATATTATTATGTTAAACGATTCTGAAGAAATTGAAGTTATTATATTGTGGTTTATGGTATTACTTAGAGTGAGTAGAAAACTTTAGAAACAAATTCATATACAACTCTTTATTTTTCAAGATCTTAAGATATTAGATTGTGTTGTTGTTTTGTTTTGGGTTTTTGTTTGTTTGTTTGTTTTTTTAGTGAGGCAATTGGGGTTAAGTGACTTGCCTGGGGTCACACAGCTAGTAAGTGTTAAGTGTCTGAGGCAGGATTTGAGATGGTGTTTAAAAATGGTTAATGAGTCACTTTTAAACATATGATTTGGGTATTCAATTTTAAAATTTGGAACTTAGAGGATATCTATGATAAAACAATTTGCCTTTACCCAATGAGTCCAAAGCCTTTTAATTGCACTCTCTCAAAGTCAACATACTCTATAGAACCCTGCCAAGCTTAAGAGTTAGAGAAACCTTAAAGGTCAAACACCCAACTGCCTATATGAAAAAGAGTCACTATTATAACATCCTTATCAAGGAAACATCAAGACTCCAAAAGAAGACATGATGGGACGTGTTGAGTTTACTCATTCTCCATTCTTTCTACAAATCCTCTTAGGCTGCAGATTCAAGACCCAACAACGTACTGATTTTCCTTCTCGGGATACCCTTCAGATTGTCTATACCACTACCAAACTCTGATGCACAAAGTTAAGAATATCTACTTGAAATTCTATAACCAAAGAAGAGTACAATGAAACTACCACATTTTATATCTTAACAATACAGTGCTATCATTATAATTCAAATTAAGATTAGTGATTTAGGCTGCAATGTTATACCATTGATTCACAATGACATTAAAATCTCCTAAATTTCCTCAGTTATTCACCAAATCCATTGTTAAACTATGACTCTCTTCCTAGACTTATTTGATTGATGTTTTAAACCATTCTATCACCATATATATTTTCATATTATATTTCAACATATTAGATTGAACCTATCATTGGATATTTCTAACATATGGCCAACACCACCCATTTGTGTTCTCTTCCCCATTATAAATGAGTCTCTTGACTATAAGTGCTGTCTTGCTTTTCTAGTCATATCTCTGGCACAGTGCTTACACATAAGTACTTAATACATTCCTTATTTGTTCACAGTGCATTCATATATGCATTCACTCCTTCATTCTAAGTTTTAAGGATCATTAATAATCCTGCATATATACTCCAATGAGGCATAAACACATTGTGTTATCTTTAAACTAAAAAGGAAATATGTCTGTCTTTATTTAACTACATTTTTACTCATAAGCCATCTTAAGAAAATAGACAATCTACTTTCAAACTTTTACCTTGATTTGAAAAGTTGAATGTTTGCCTGATAACTGATCAATTGGGAACACTCGTTCCCCTATGCTTATGTATTTCGAATAATACTTCCTTCTCAAGCATATTTTTTTGTTTTGTTTGTTTCCCAGTCAAAATAATATTTTCTTAGGAAAGTGACACAAAATATTAGTTGGTTAATTCATCTATTTATATACCATCTCCAAACCCCAAGCATTATTTTCCTAAATCTTGCTTTTACCTCCAAAAGAACAAAAAAATTGTCCTTTTCTTTCCATTGATACATCATCGGTCTTTCATTACTTCTATTATATTCATTAATTACATGAGCTTTAACAACATTGGCACTATTCTTATTGGACAGTTTCTTTTTAGAAAATATTTATTCTTAGTTACATTTTGTTTTATATTCTGTACATGCTTTTACTTTTTCTTCTTAAACTTACCCACTATCTGTCTGTTTCTTAACCTGTAAAAGGGGAGAATAATAGTACCTAACTCTCAGGGTTTTTACAAGGATAAAATGGGATATCTGTGGGGTTTTTTTGAGGCATTTGGGGTTAAGTGACTTGCCCAGGGCCACACAGCTAGTAAATGTCAAGTGTCTGAGGCCAGATTTGAACTCAGGTCCTCCTGAATCCAGGGCTGGTGCTTTATCCACTGTGCCACCTAGCTGCCCAACAAAATGGGATTTTTAAAAGCACTTTGCAAACCTTAAAATAGAGTATAAATACTACCTAGCTATTGCCACATAGAGCACAACCAGAGGGGAAAGATAAGAGGTAGAATTTTTCAATACCCAGGTTTAGGCTTTATCTGAGGAAAAACTTCCTAAAAGTATTAGCCATCCAAAAGTAGAATACATTATCTCAAGGAGGTAGATAATTTCTCTTTAAGCAAAGTAATACTGACTACATCTCATGATGTTATAAAAATGGTTCCATTTTTAGTTGTTTTTTCAGGATAAATTTTATGATGTGGACTCTAGTCCTTTCCAGTCCTGAGATTCTATAATTCCATGAGCAAAAGCTAAGTGGAACTATTTTTTCTCTATACTTTGGATTGTTCATTATCCTCAATTCTCAATAGTGGAAGAGAAAATCAGGAAGAATAACTCTTAGCCAAAAAGAGAGTTGTAAAATCATAAAGGTTTATAGAAGAGAAGAAAAGGAACAATGTCTATGTTTTGAAGATTCATAGAGTCTGATACTCATTTAATCAATGAACACTCACCTTCAGATGCAACTATTTGATATTGGCATAACTTACAGATTTTTAAAGAATTACACAAAAAGCCATTTGAACATAGATTCCTGAATTACTATTTAAATATAAAAAGTTCTCATTATTCATTCAAGCCTACATAACAGGTTTTTAATATTTTTACAATTTTATTATATAAGAAATCAAATGTTCCTTTTCAAGTAGTTGAAATTTGTTGAACTTGTATTATAATTTATAGATGAAAGAGAATATGCTGCCCATTTTTCAATTTGATTTTTTTTAGAGGGAAAACATGTTTGCTTGAATACTGTGGGCTATATTGCATCCTTAATGAAATCAATGATTCTGTGCAGAGATCAAAGATGAAAGAAAGTACTTTCTGCATGTCTGCATAGTTTAGTTTGATTTTCTTTTTTAATTTGGCTGGAGCATGTGATCTACTGCACTATATGGTAAGTTACTTTGTGTGTGTGTGTGTGTGTTTGTGTGTGCAAGTCATCAAATACGATTCCTTTCAATCTGGATAAGGCCTTCCTACATATGAGCATAAATAATTCATTTACTCCTTGATAATAGGTATGCCAATGCAAATATTTGCCATAAAAAGAAAACCCTGTGAGAGATGGTTAAAGAGGTCCAAGTGATAAATCACTGACTTTCAAGAAAATGGCATACAAAAAAGGGGGGAGAGAAATATATTTATTCTTCCACACATTTGGAATTAATGGATAAGAAGTAGCTGACATGCTTTTAGTCTTCATTTTTAGCAACAAAATTCATGAAAGGGGTATATCAACTACATTGTAATCTTACAGAAAATATTGACCTCATTCTTCAGTTAGCCAGCAACATTCCTCTTAAATAGAGGATAATCAGGTATTTACTGCATAACCACATGTTTGGAGAATATATTTAATCATAAATTACTTGAGAACTTATTTGTATATATAGTCTTTGAAATATGATCCATAGTGTTTCTCAGACTAGGAGACTCAGCTTTGGGGGAACTTCTGGCAAAGTGTTATGAGAAAACAAAGTGGGGAAATGAATGAAAGTTTTAATGTAGGTTTAAAAATAAGATTACCCACACAGGTATACACACACACACACACACACACACACACACACTTACATACAAAAATGGAAAAGCAAGAATTGAAAGGGAGGAAAATTACAGAAAAATATCTGATTATATATGAAGTTTTTGTTTTTGGTTTTAATGAGTCTTTTCAATTTTTTCCCAGCAAGTCGAGGAGAAATGAAATCATTTCTGGCAAATTAGATGTGTCACTAGATAAGAAAACACTGAAAGCTTTTGAAGATCTATTCCATTTTATATAGTTTGCCCAGTACTTAGCAATGTTATCCTTAAGCCACAGAGTTCTATTCTAAACAAAATCTTCATTCCACCAAGATCACTCCTCTATGTATGCTTAATGTTCAAGTACTCACTTTCTTCACTTTTTGAGTTATATTGCACTTCTGTGTGACACCTACTCAAACACACTTATACCCACAAAATGTGTTTTATATATAATGATTAATCTTAATATTATTATATACCTAAAAACTGACTGAATTTAGAGTCATAAATAGGTCAAGGAGAAGGTGGCTATGCTTTAGGCTACCCAAACCAGAAGGCATACTCAGTCCCTTGTGTATTTGTGTCTCTGACCCTATCAGTTGCCATCCTCATTCCAATCCCCACTTTATTGATAAGTGATGTGATCATTCTAGCTGCCACTTCTGTGGTCTCGGAACCCTTTTCCCTAAATATATCCCTCCTCCTGAGATAGTTGCCTACAGACATGAATACACCCTCTGAGTTCAGGGTCACCCCCTCATTATAAATTTTGTCCACATTGGATTTGTACTCTGCATTTTTATACTCTCTTCCTACCCACATCCTTAAATTGAATTTATCTCAGGCTCAAACAGGATTAGTTACAGATCTGTAAAATTGTAAATAATCATAATAAAATTAGTCAGAAATAGAAGTCATGAGACTTTGTCATCCTCACTTGTGCCAAAGCCTTCTGAACCATCTCAAATCAGACCTATTCAATTTAAAGACAAAGGAAAATACCTGGTCCATTGGGTGGGCTATTTTCTTTGACAATTTCCAGTCTCCTGCTACAAACTTTATTTCTCCCAAAACCAATAACTTGAAGAAATAATTCTTTATTCACCATCATTTTTTATGATACCAAAAATGATAATGACAAATGGGGGAGGTTACAGAAAACTAGAAAAGTCAAATAGACTTCTGGCTTTATATTTTTAAGAGATTTATATTATTTATATTTATATTTTTAAGATTCTGTATACTATAGGCAAATGACCTTGACTTTTCCTTCTGAAAAAAATTGAAATGTTAATAAAACATAAAAGAGTTGGTCTTTTAACATATAAAAGGGAAACTTCTGATAAAGGACCAGAATGGCTTTATCAAGAATAGTACATGTGAGACTAACCACATTTCCTTTGTAGCAAGGATTAATTAATTAGTAGCTAGGGAATATACTGTGGACATAATTTACCTAAATTACTTCTAAGGTTTTGATAAAGCATCTATTTAAATATTTTTAAAGAGATCAGCATATAAATTACATGGAAATTGAACCAGGTGAATGACTGAACTCAACAAGTGTCTTATGTGCGACTCTAAGCAACTTATATTTTTATTCATAATTTGGATAAAGACATAGATAGACTATTTAGCAAATTTTCATATTAAAAAAAAACAGAAAGGATAGCTACAATGCTGAATGAGAGCAAGTAACCAAAAACATCTTAGTAAACTAGACTATAGAGAAATACAGTGAATCTAATTAGATAAAATTAAATAATAATTAATACTAAATCTTTGTTCAGTTTAAAAAGCATAATTTCACAAGTTTGAGGTAGGGGGCATGATTAAGCAAAGGTTAGTATGAAATAAAAAAAAAGATTATGTAGTTTTAGTGGACAACAAACTTCATAAAATTCAGGCACATGTTGTAGCACAATCCAATATAGCTAATTATACCTATAATACTTTTATACTCTGCCTAAATGAGACTACATCTAAAATCCTAGACACCACAGTTAGGGAAGGACTGTGAGAGTGTCTTTAGAGTATCACATTCATGTTGAGGAAGAAGCTTGAGTCCATGGCCCTTGAGGATTGGATGAAATATTTAAAGATGTTTATCCCAGAGAAGAAAAAAATAGGTAATTAGGCTTTACAGTGCCAGGGCAGGGGGGAAGAATGAGAAAAACTGTTCTCAAAAATTTGTAACATAGATAGATGACTCAACTTCCAACAGAAGTAAGTATTAAAAACAAACAAATCAACAACAATAACAACAAAAAAAACAAAATAAAGTAGAACTGACAAACCTCTAAATACAAGTTTGATATAAAGCAGGAGGAAGAGAAGAAGTAATAACAACAATATCTGTTTTGAGGTAGAATATTTTGGGCTAATTTATTGGACTTCTTTAACTAGGGATCAGATGACTAATTGTAATATATGTTATATGGGGGCATTTATTTTCAAATACAAATTGAACTAGTTGGCTTCTAAGGACACTTCTTTTTTTTTTTTTTTTTGTTAGGCAATTGGGGTTAAGTAACTTGCCCAGGGTCACACAGCCAGTAAGTGTTAAGTGTCTGAGGCCGGATTTGAACTCAGGTACTCCCGACTCCAGGGCTGGTGCTCTATCCACTGCGCCACCTAGTTGCCCCAGGACACTTCTTTATTAAAATAGTTTAATTTATTTCTTTTGTATTTTCATCACCTATAGGTGAAATACTGTTATCTATTGAATAAATACCTTTTTATATAGGTCAGAAATTTTATTTTTCTTTTTCAACTTCCTCAAATAAATGTATGAACAACTTCTGTGTTCTTGTAATATTCTATTCTATATTGTACCTATTGAATAGTAGTCTAATAGTATTATTTTCTTCCTTACATTCTTCTTTCCCTTGAATTAGATTATGACCTAAGTAAAAACAGGCTCAGTGTCTCAATAATTTTTACAATTTCTTGGTGGCCCAATTTTGGGGGATTAATATTAGTTATTCATAATTTGCATGATGAATTTCATTGTGTATTTCGTTGAGTGGTCTGAGAATTTGTCAGTAGGTGCTACAGAATAAAACATATTATCACCATAGGATAGCTACAATCCAACTCCAAGACCTGATGATGGTATTATTGATTTTGTCTGCTGACTAAAATTAGGAATTCTATAATAGGAAGGAGAAAAATGCATGAGAACTTATGACTTTGAAGGAGCTAAATGCTGAGTAAGCTTGACCCCAGGGGAGATTTTAGGTGGTCATTAGTGTAGCCCCAACAGAGATTCACTTTACAAATTCTTGGTGTTTCTAAAAATGCCTTTAAGTCTCTGATTTCAGAATTGTTTAACTTGAAACTTAGGAGGAAGGGTGAAAAGAAAATAAATGAGATATGGTTTCTAGAAATATTCTAGAAATAAATCTCTTTGTAACACCTTAGTTTCTTACTAAGCACTTCATTTTGGATAGTAAGAAGATCAAAATCCAAATTCCATATGTGTTACTCATTGTATGTATATATAGTGTAACCCTTGATTAGTTAAATGCATTCATTTCTCTGTGCTTTAGTTTCCTCAATTCTAAAATGAGGCCAATGCTCCTTAAAAAAATCTTTTATTTATGAATTTTATGTCAAATATGAGTTGGTCCTCTTTCAATAAGTTATATTAAATAAACAAATTACAAATGGATATTTAAACACACATATGTAAACAATATAATATTACATTTAAATATATATGTGTTGTTTATAAGTGGATTGTTTCAGTAGGCAAAGTAAAGCTGGGATACAGATTAAAAAAAGCTGAAGGGCTAAATTCCATTTTTTTTTCCACATTCTAAATCTCAGCAAATATTAAGAAGAACACAAATATTGTCATAGCATGTGCAGTGTGATAAAATGCTAATGGAAGCAGTGTGAAACAGAGAAAAAAGAATGGATTTGGAGTAATAGGAGGGGCCTATGTTAGAATACTTTCTCTGCCATTCATAACTATATGATTTTTTGAAATTATTCTTAGTATCATAATCTCTGTTTTTCTATAAAATGAAAGGACTGAATGAAGTTTTTTCTAACTCTTAATCTTAAAATCCTATAAGTCTTGTACGTGGTGTGGTAAATAGTATCCTGTTGCATGCTATTGCATGAACAATTTGAGGAAAATACACCTAATGAGGTCATAAATTGCAAATTTATGTTCATTTTAAATTGAAAGAAAAAACAACAAAGAAAAATTTATAAGTACATATTTAATAATTTGTGAAAATTGGAGGATAGATGCTGGTTCTCAAGGAATTGAAATCTTTCTAAGAAGATTTATGCTAAAATTGGAAAGTAAAGGAGTTAAATAGGTGATTTATATGTTCACATCTTAAGTTATAAAGGAGTAACAAGTAGATGAAAATTTCAAGATACAAAAGTAACTTAAGGGAATTAACCTATTAACCTTTTCTCTATATCTTCTACTTTACTCCCTTGACCCCTAAAATCTTTAATTCAATTTTTAGGTACCAGACATTAGCAAAGATATTGATAAACTAGAAAAATTCCAGAGGATTAGTCATCAATTCATGTCATAATCTTCCTTGTTTCTAAAGAAACTTTCTATAATTCTCAACTTTCTTTGTTTGCTTATCTTGCCATCATTTACTTGACTTTTAACTACTTCTTACAGTGGTCCCCTACTTCCAAGCTACACTGCCCAAGCTTCAGAGGGTCCCAGGTGTTTTGATTTGAGGAAGGGCAGGTTTTTCTCTTGCCTGGCCTGTTCTCTCGTCTGAAGATAACCTCAAGCCAATTTGCTAATTAATCAGCCAGAAGAATGTTGTGTGCTGTGTCTCTTAGCTCCAGTAAGTCTGTAGCCCTCCCTGACCTAGGCCTCCTGACACTAAAGATTTATTCCTAGTTTCCTGCTGGGGTGGGATAGTTGAATTCCTCTTTAGGTCCCACCAACACCCCTGCATTTTCTCCCCTAGCCAGCCATTCAACTCTCTCACCCAACAGTATGCTTACTTCCAGAAGATGCTGGTGCTGCATCTTATTTGGAGGCTCAGGGGTAAGTTTCTCTGATGCAGCCTGCCTGGGGACTGTTTCCTGTTTCAGCATGATTGTGGGGTTAGACTCTTCTTGCGGTCCAGCATGGCTGCCTCTAAGCTGTCTTTACCTGAAAAGTAATCTCAGCCTATTTTTTTGTGGGTTTTGCTGCTCCAGTGGTTGTTTTATTGCTATTTTGGGGGTAACTGTCTCAGCAGCTCTGTGCATTTAATTGCTTACCTCTCCCATCTTGGCTCTGCCCCTCGCCCTGCCACAAAAACTCCTTTTCAAATAAAAACTAGACTAGATGGCTCCTAAAGTTCCTTTCATTTTGATTATTCTTGGATTTCTGTCATCCTTCCAAAAAGCGTGAAAATTGTCTTTTAAAGCAGAACTGAATTCAGTTCACCAAACACAGAAAGTGTAAGCAGAAACTGAGAGACAGTAAAACTGCCTCAGTTCATTTTTCATTAAGAAGAATGCCTGAGGGGCAGCTAGATGGCGCAGTGGATAGAGCACCAGCCCTGGATTCAGGAGTACCTGAGTTCAAATCCGACCTCAGACACTTAACACTTACTAGCTGTGTGACCCTGCACAAGTCACTTAACCCCAACTGCCCCGCAAAAAAAAAAAAAAAAAAAAAAAAAAAAGAACAATGCCTGAGTATGGCATGAAGTGCTTCCTATTATTAACTAATGTACAAGTCAAGAATACATTTCTTGGGGCAGGTAGATGGTGCAGTGGATAGAGCACTGGCCCTGGAGTCAGGAGTACCTGAGTTCAAATCTGAACTCAGACACTTAACACTTACTAGCTGTGTGACCCTGGGCAAGTCACTTAACCCCAGTTGCCTCAAAAAAAATAATACTTTTCTGGGTACTGTGGTAAAAATTATTTGTGGAAAAAATTAATATTCCTGTTTTTAGCTAACTCATTTGGGAGGTGCCACATCTGGCCTACCCTGAGGTTACGTATGCTACTGAACTCATTAAGGCACCTTTTGAAGACCTCCCCATTTGGGGGAGGAGAGATTGAACATTTGCTGAAGGGAGTCAGGCTACTTCCTGAATGCTAGGGGTTTTCCGGAACTCGGGTTTTTTCCTTCTGTGCCCTTGAGCGGGCAGTGTGTCTTCATGCTCTTGGTGTGGTGACTGTGGTCTGGGTGGTGCACAAGCAACCTTAGACTGGCAGGATGTTCAGGTGTTTAGTTAGTTTAATTATGGAAAACCCTAATAGACTAAGTTTAGAGTTAAGAGCATTTCTTTGTATTTCTATTTTCCTATTTCCTTATCTTTGATTGTTATTAGTTTCACCTTTGTTGTTTAATTCACAAGTAATAAAATCTGATCCTTTTGTGAACTAAAGCTTAGAGGCTTCTTTCTTATTGGCCTAGGAGAAATATCTAAAAAGGGCAGTTCAGAGGGGAGGTTAAACCTAAAAGGTCCCTCATATTTCCGGGACCCTAATATTAAGGCTAGTCACCCAAATAACACTCTGTATGTCAAATTTTGGCCCTCACAGTACAGAAAGGAGTAATAAATAAAGAATAATGATCTCCTAGCCCTTTCTCCAAAAGACTCCAAGAACTTCATCAAGTGACTTGTGTTTCTTGCAACAAAGTTATCACATCAGTGACAAAAGGGATAAAGCCTCCCTTTGTCTTATTTCACCTAATGGTATTTGAGTTAATTAACTGAAATATGTATAGTGTTTTGGAATGAAATCTGTTATAAAAACTTTTTTTTCCTTTCCCTTGAGTTTACACTTTTTTGGGGGGGGTGGCAATGAGGGTTATTTTACTTGCCCGGGGTCACACAGCTAGTAAGTGATAAATGTCTTAGGCCAGAGGGCAGCAAGGTGGCGCAGTGGATAAAGCACTGGCCCTGGATTCAGAATGACCTGACTTCAAATCCAGCCTCAGACACTTGACACTTACTATCTGTGTGACCCTGGGCAAGTCACTTAGCCCTCATTGCCCCACCCAAAAAAAATGTCTTACGTCAGTTTGAACTCAGGTCCTCCTGAATCCAGGGCCAGTGCTTTATCCACTGTGCCATCTAGCTGCCCCTACACTTTTCAAGATGTTTTGGAATTGACTTCAATCATTTTCAAGAACTGAATTTCTGTTAAAACAACTCCAATCTAGAAATTAAAGGATGAATAGGGTTTCCCAAACTACTTAGCATAGGTTTATACTGGCACTAAGACTTCTGGGACATACTGTATATATGGATTCATACACATATATATTATAGATATAGTAAACATATAGTATACATATCTAAATGAGGTTATACCTTGCATGCATTTTTCACAGGTTCATTTATCCATATAAATATATATATCATTATGTACTCTTTCATAAAGGAATCACTACAGTGTTCCTCGAAGAAACATCATCTGTAAGGGGCTAAAATTCTAGCTATACTGTCTAAAATATCTAATGAGTGGTCGCCAATAATTTAGAAGCTTTAGCAAGAGTTTAAACTTTTAAGCATTTATTAAGGAGAATAAGAATTTGGTGAAGAGAGAGAGAAAGAGGCCTAGATTCATTTATCTGTCAAAGGGAGAGTGCATTTTAGCTCCACTCTCCATGAAAGTCCAGATGAAAGAGAGAGAGCCACACCTCCTTCATCCCACAAGCTTCCTGTAAAACTGGCAACATCCCATCCACACACACACACACACACACACACACAAATCTCCAAGCTAATTGTCTGGTAGCCTTGATAGACAGCACCCATGAGCAAACGTCACTTCCTGATGACAAGGACTTGACCTCATGGCTTGTCCTCAGCCGCCTTCCCATGGAAAAGCTTTCCTACAGTAACTATCCAGCAGGTGGCGTCATTCCAATTGTTATAGTACAAACATATGAATGTGCATATTTTAAAGGTCTACTTTTCTCAAGAGTATGTTTTGAAATATATGTCAAGATTCAATTTTAACCATAATATTACAACAGAATTTTTTTTATTAAATATAAAAAATATCTATTTCTTAAGAAATCTCTCTTATACTAGTTTATACTTACAAAATTTCAAATTAATGAAATATATCAGTAAAGGCAAGGCAATATAGTGAAAACATGAAAAACTGGGTTCAAGTCTCTTTCTCATAAATATTGGCTACATGATCTTGGGGATATTTTTTAACCTGTGAATACCCTTAATAACATTCTAAGATTGTATGTGGCAAAGAATATGCCAATCTGTTTTGGTAGATAACATTTCTTTACCTGGAAGTTCTTTATGTCAATAAAATAACACTTCCATTCAAAATACATAAAATGTATTGAGATGGCTCTTGATTTTACTCTACTATAGCAGAAAGCTTATTCCACTTCTTGATCAATCCTCACAGACATAAACATTCTTCCTCTAGTCAATTTGATATTGAAGTAATTGTTGATACAGATCTTGCTAGATTTTTAGTAATTTTATTTCTACAGAAATTGAAAGCATAATAAAAATAATACTTATTAGACCAAATTCAATCATCAAGGAGATTTGTATTTCATAAAGCAAAACAAATAAAATATCAAACAAATAAAATTCCCCTATGAGGAAATAAATTGTGAAAGAAAACTAGAAGAAAGAATCAAATCTCTGCTAAATGCAGCTACCTATATCCAGGTATATCAACTTCTCCTTATAACTTCTTATAATATCTTCTATATCCATAGTTGATTTTTCCCAGAAATGGGAATGCAAATGCACTTTGGGGAGGGATTGAATGGAAGGAAAATCAGTTGTTTTAAAAATGATCAACTACACTTGAATATATGAAGATATATGAGTTATTCTTTGCATCGGCATGAGAATACAAGAATGAAGGAAGGAAAAGGTTAAATATTTGAGCTTGGAATAAACAAAACTAGAATTGTATGATAAATTTTATTCTTGGACATTTTTTTCTTTACTTCAGGATTTTTCCTTTCTATGAGTAAATTAAGATAAGTTTAGATGTAACACATTGACAATTCTCCTCCAAGTGCTGTGAATATTAACTTTTAATGATTTATATGTATAGGGTACTTAAGTGAAATGAAAAATATAATAAAGGTAAAAAGTCACATAACAGAATAGACATCTTTTACTATTAAAACTAACGTTAAACTTTTTGGATAATGATGCTTTTATATTAAAAATGCTTGCATTTAAATTAAGGCATTTTTTCTGTTAACAGACCTTTTACCATAGAAACTGTTTTAAAAGCCTCTTCTTTTTTTTAGAAAGATGAGGGATTTCCTTTTTAATCAGTCAAAAATGCAAAAGGTTCTGGACAATGTTAAATTCCACACACCAAAATGCTATAGAGTTGTACATTGAAGATAATTACTATCTATACATATGCAAAAATATAAACTTCTATTTCATACAATAAATTCTCTATAGAAACCAGTTTAAAAATTAAGCAGAACCTTTCCACCTTAATATGTGAGGTATAAGTCTTTTAGGAAGTTCCTTAGCAGGTTTAAACACAAACACTAAACCTAAGCATTGTCCATTTTCCTTCCATTTCAAAATTATTAAAATCTATGTAAAACTTAAAAATTACTGGTACCTCAGTCTCTTATTACTTACATTATAATGTTCAGACATCATTTAAATCCTCCATTTTATTCAAGTATGGTATTATAACTCAAATGCTCCATCTATAAAGACTATATTAGAGAATATTTAGGAACAGTTCAATTTATTCATTTGGCAAAACATTAATTTTGTTTTTCTCAAATACAATTTTAAAACCCTAGAAGAGCATGACAGAATGGTGATGGGTTTGTTAGTTTGGAAGAATTCCTTGGTGATTACAGACGAGACCCAACTGCAAATGAAGATCCAGAATGGATACTTGTTGAGAAAGACAGATTTGTGAATGATTACGACAAAGATGGGGATGGGAGGCTTGATCCCCAGGAACTTTTATCTTGGGTGGTGCCCAATAACCAGGGTATTGCACAAGAAGAGGCTCTTCATCTAATTGAAGAAATGGATTTGAATAATGACTCCAAGCTTTCAGAGGCAGAAATCATTGAAAATCAAGACTTGTTTCTTACCAGTAAAGCTACTGATTATGGCTGGCAGCTACATGAAGAGCATTTCTACCATGATGAGCTATAGAAGCCAGCATTGCTCTTTGCCTCTGGGTGTGTCTGCAGTACTGACAGCTTTGCCATGTGTTACCGGCCTGACTTTTGGGATACAGTGTCAATCTTAGGGTTTCCAATCTAAGTTTTGCTATGTTCAAACATTTTAGATCATGATCTTGGTCTTTTAGCAGAAAAACAAAATGAAAAACAGGTGTGAGTTTTAAAAATGTATTTGAGAAAAGCCTCTTTTTTTTCTCAGTTAGCTTGTGTATGGGAGGATCTCTTACTAGTGAAACTTTGAGTGATGTTTGTTTCACTTCATAATTGAATCTTGCACTTACAATGATCCAAAGTAGCTACTCTAATGATGTTGCCTTCCTCTGCCCCTTATCTTGACAAATTTTCCAGGTTTTTTTCTTTCTATTTTTTGGTTATAAGTTACATTTAGTTTTTAATTTATAAATCCAACTTTCCCTCAGTTCTTAAGCCCATTCCTCCACACCCATTGATCCTGTGCCCTAAACCTCTGATATATCACTTACTTTATTTGAGTGGATGCATTTGAAGCTATACAGAAGCTCCTGCTGAGATGCTGATACAAGAACAAGGGGATTTAAAAAATAAAAACATTCTAAAAGAAATTAACAGCCCTCATTGCTAATTAAAATCTCTTTGCTTTCTATGCACATGGCCAGTACAGCTGCTTCACATCCTCTCACCACTAAGGAAACACATAAATTCAAAGACAATATTGTGAGCAGCACCTGGTCCTTTCTGCACCTGCCGTGATGAGAGTGTATTTCATACTGTCAGTAAATTAATATTCTCTGGGGCCAAAAAAATGATTTTTTTCCTCATTCAACTTCTTCCATTTTCCCCAGTGGTAAAGAGATAGTGGTTTGCTTCCATTTTCGATACTAAATATATCATTTCGGTATTTGCTTCACTGGTGCAGACACCTGCCTCCTGCTGTAAATGCTGTGTTCCAGTTCTCAAAGATTTCCCCAGGGCTCCACATTCAAGTATTGGCTTGTAACTATGGCTTAATATCATGTCAAAATCTCTTAAGGAAGATACAGCTTGTCAAGTCATTTCAAGATTGGACCTTCATCTAGTGAAATTCTGAAAATGTCCTTTGAGTGTTTGAAGCATGAGCAGACAAATAAAAGGCTAACAAGTCATTTGTAAAGATAATAGCTAACAGCATGCATTTTCCATTTCTCCCCTTTCCATTAAATGTTGATAAGAGAAAGAGAACAGACTTCAGAGCTCTGGTAGTGGTTATTTATAAACAGGTCAGCAAATCCCCCAAAGTTTAGTGGTGCAGGCATGGAATGGGGATGGTGTATAATATTGTTTGTTCAGACGCCACTGGCATGTCAAAGCATTCTAATGGAGATGGTTTTATAGGTTCATCTACAAATAACAGAAATGCTTCTGCAAAAGTGGATTTATGAATTTTTAAAAACAAAACTGTACTAAAACACATTGACCTTATTCCACTTTTATATCCATTGGTGGATCTCAGAGGGATTTTTTTTTTTTATGGAGTACCTTAAATCATTTGTGGATGTAGAAACAGAAGGAAGATTTAGAATTTTCTTTTTAAACAATACCAAATTGCTATTTATATAGAACAAAATAAGAGATAAGTTAGCTAATAGGGATATCAGTTAGACATTTTATATTCTACACTCATTTTGGTCCTAAACTATAGAAGCAGATTTACACACACACACACACACACACACACACACACACGAACATATACAAACACATGTGTGTGTTGTTAGTTATCTGAAATAAAAGAGTAAACTTGAAACTGATGACAAAGTTATGGTGCCATCTATGATTGATTTTACTTGCAAAGCTAGCATTTACATATTAAATAAGGTCAAGTGACTTCTCAGAAGTCAGAAACAAGCAGTGATTTACAGAGGTGATTGTTATAACAAAAAAGCATAAAAAATAAAGGAACTTGTTTTGAACATAAGTCAATTGGACAAATTTATCAGATTAATTGGACTTTCTTAATTCTAACCTAGAAGTCTTGGCTTTGTTTCTGTCACATTTTAAAAACCAGATTTAAGAAATTATCTCTGTTAGTATGACTTGGCTTTTGGGGCTGACTTTCCTAAAGAAAGGAGTTTAATCTATTCATCAAACAGAAAATAAGTTAAAGTAATAAATATTAATTTATTTCCTTTTCAGTATACATGTGTGTGTTTACATATACTTGGAGATACTTACAGTAAATACATACACACATATAGATAGACATGTTTTCATGGTTTAGGAAGTATGTATTTTAATCTTGATTCTATCATTATAGTATTTTGTTTCAGTCAATACATTTATGTTGCATGGCTGTAAACAAAAATGCTTCCTTGAAGCTTATTTGTTAGAAAGCTAATTTCCCATTAGGCCAATATTTCATCTTTGGTTTATTCCCATGTCCTCTCTCAGTTGGTAATGATCGTTACCACACTGGGACTTTATAAGATTTTTCCACTGTTCTATTAGATTCCTCAGGAGTAGTTTTTCACAGTGCCTAGCACTATGGTAAGAATATAATAAATGCCTTTAAAATTCATCTGATCAACAATAATTTGTAAATGTCTTTTTATCTTCCTACTAAACTTCCTCCTCCAGGAGAGCAGGGCTAGATCATTTCAAAATGCTTTATGTCTAGCACAGTGTTTTATGCAGGTAGTCAATTCTTAATTTTTTTTCTGAAATTTATACAATTTTTGGATTATTTATTGGTGCCATCATATAATCTGAAAAGTTATTTAAAATGCTGGTTAATCCAAGTAAGCCTTTGTGTTGATTGAAAGTATAAAATTATAAATAGTAAGCACAGCTAATCAGTTATTCATCATGATAATTAAAAAAAAATTAAGTTCAGTGTACCACCTTGATTACTACTTATCTCCACGGTAAAAATCTACATATATATATATATGACTGTATATGTGCATATGTGTGTATAAGTACATATATTCAAATTTATGTTTGAATGGATATACATGTGCACTTATTTTATACATGGACTACATGATTGATGCATAACAAGACAATATGATATTAAAGTTTGCAATATGTACCATGGTTATTGATAGAAGATAAACATATTACTGATATTTTAAACTTTTATATCACCTTGGTTTCCATATATTAACATAACATTCCCATATATTGACATGGTAGATCAACATGTGTGCACATGTATGTGTGCATATATGCATGCATGCACAAGCATGTCTCATTTCCCCTTCCTTAGCTCCCAAATTAGCCTTTTAAAAGAAGAAAGAACAACAAAAAAATCCACAAAAATACTCAACAAAACTTACCAACACAACAATTAGGTATTAAATGCTTGGTTCTCCAACACAAAAAATAAAGGAAAGGGGAAATATTTTTCTCATCTATAGTTCAGGAAAAAGATTAGTAATCATATATTTACATCATTCATGTTAATTTACTCTCCCTCTTCTTTTCATTGATGTTCTAGTAGTTTCTGTGTTTATTGTTTTCTTGCTTTTTTGCTTACTTCATTTTACAACAGTTTATAGAAGTTGAAGTGCAACTTTCTTTTTTATTTAATCTTAATAGCATTTTGTTTTTCTAAATTATATGTAAAGATTGATTTCACATTCATTTTTATAAGATTTGGAAGTCCAATTTTTTCTCCCTCCCTCTCCTTTCTTTTGCTTCCATTAGACAGCCACCAATCTGGTATAGATTATATATGTATAATCATATTAAAGACATTTCTTCTTTAATCATGTGAAAGAACAAAAGGGGAAAACCTCAAGAATGAAAAAACAAAAGAAAAGTAGAAACAGTATGGTTTAATTGGCATTCAGATTCCACAGTTTTTTTTTTTTCTGTTAGCTCATCATTTCTTATAGCATAATAGTATCCCATTAACTTCACATACCACAACATGTTCAGCTATTCCCCAATTGATGGGCATCCCCTCAATTTCCAATTATTTGCTACCACAAGAAGAATGTGTCCTTTTCCATTTTTTATTATCTCTTTGGGATATAGACCTTGTGGTGGTATTGCTAGGTCAAAGGTTATGCATAATTTAATAATCATTTTGAGCATAGTTCCAAATCACTCTACAGAATGGCTAGATCAGTTCACAACTCTACCAACAATGCAGTAGTATTCAAATTTTCCCACATCTTCTCCAAAATTTATCATTTTCATTTTTTGCCACATTAGACAATTTGATAGGCGTGAGGTGGTACCTAAGAGTTAGTTGTTTTAATTTGCAATTATCTATTCAATAGTGATTCAGAACTTTTTTTTCTTAGTGCTATAGATTGTTTGAATTTCTTCATCTGAAAACTCTCTGTTCATATCCTTTGACCATTTCTTAATTGGGGAATTGAAGCTCATTTTTCAATTAAATTCAGGTCCTTATTCTTCACCTTGCTTTACTGTTAACACTATTCTTGGTGTTGGTCACATACCTTTCTTTTATATAATTTCATATTGTCTTCCCACAGGATTTTATTTTTATTTCTCTTGTACAAATGATTATTTAGTATGGCAGTATCTAGTAAGTTGCTATTATTAATTTTAATACATTAATGCAGTATCTAGGCAATCATCATTAATAGTTCCATATTTTATAATGATCCAGTTTCAATAGAGTTGAATTAGCTGAATTTTCAAAGGTATTTCAAAGACTATAAGCATATAATAGGATTTGTAATCTCATGGTATGATAAAGAGTGAGATTTTGGGGTATAATTTTAATCTATAAGCACATGTGCTGCTTGATTTTTAGGAAGTGTTACTTATTTTTCATTCAGTAATGATGTGCTGCATTTGCTACAACTTCATGAAAGATCTACATGGATATGTATGTTTGGGCTACTTCACTATAAACTGTGTGATTTCTAGTAGGGATTATCTGACCTTGAATTATTCTCATAAGGTCATTAGTTATTTTGTTATTGTTGCTGTTACTGATATTGTTGTTGTTGATGTTGTTCATTATTGTTTTTATCATCAGTATGATAATTATTTGTGTATGTGGTATGTCCATGGACTGGAACTTTCTGTTAATTAAAAAAGATATACATTAGTACTCTGGGAAGAATATTCCCTTGAATAGTCATTGTATGAGAAAAGGGTTATATTCAAGATATACTTTGTTATAATCATTTTAAAATGCTACTTTTGTGCTTAGCTTCTTTTTACAATTTCAAGGTACTTTATAAGAAATAATTCTGAGAGAGGATAAGTGAGTTTAATAGGAATGAGAATACAACTTCAGAAGGTCAACTAAAGAAAGTGAGTACACAACTCTTACCTAAATGACAATTCATGAGTTTTATGTAGCAATGTTTCTTATTTATGAAGACCCTAAGTATCTTTAAATAAAATGCATGATAGTTGAAGCTGAATTCAGCATGTGTCTAGTTACCTGATCTTATGTTAAGACCATATCAAGATGAGTTAAAAGAAAAGAAAATTAAGGTACTACAAATATGGGATGGCTGGTAAATGTAAAACAACTGACATCATAGAAAAATTGTAAAAGTTTAATCTGCATTACTAACATTTTATCTTTCACTTTCTCACCTCTAAATAATTGAGAAAGCAATAAAATTTTCTGTGCTTTGCAGCATTTGCCAATTAAGTGTGTATATGCATTGGGGGAAAAGACAGACTGGCTCCTGCTGATGAAGGTGTTTGTTAGGGAGCCATGTTAGGGAGCTACCTATCCTGGAGAAGGAAGTCATAGTAGATGTCAGCTTGTGTATCTGTTGGCTATAAACTCCCAGACTTTTGGAAAGGCAAATGGTATACAATAGAACAATTCCTTGACATCCAATTGTATATTGTCTGGGTTGAGTTGGAGAGCTTTGATCTTGTTAATCCAAGGTTTCATGAGACTCTTTTGGATAATAAGGCAGCTTCATCAAATTCATTTGGTGTAATTGTTCCTATACCACCTCATTTATATGTAGATTTATAAATTTTGTACAACAAATGCTAGTTATTTTAAATGTCCAGGAAATTATTTTTGGAAAAAAGAGTTTTTCGCAGAAAAAAACAAAAGAAAACAAACCTCTCTTATGCCATCTTATACTCTTTTTGTTTTTGTTTGTTTGGGTTTTTTAATTAATAAAATATTTTATTTTTTTCCCATTACATGTAAAGATAGTTTTCTACTGTTGTTTATACAAGCTTTCCAATTTCAGATTTTTCTCCCCCCTCCCTTCCCTCCCCCCTCTCCTAGACAGCAAGTAATCTGATATAGGTTACATATATATATATATATATATATATGTATGTGTGTGTGTGTATACACATATATATATACACATAATAACATTAAACATATTTCTGCATAAGTCATTTTATAAGAGAAAAATCAGAGCAATGACAAAAAATCTCAAAATAGAAAAACAGCACCAAAAACAAAAGAAATAGTATGGTTCATTCAGCATCTATACTCCACAGTTCTTTTTTTTTTTTCTCCTGGATTTGGAGATCCTCTTCTATCATGAGTTCCCTGGGACTCTTCTGTACCATTGTATTGGTGAGAAGCATCTTATACTCTTGAACAAGATGCGTTTCTATACAAATATAGAACTTTAAATTATCCTATTGAATTGCATCTTATTTAATTCAGCCTAGTTCTTAGTCAATTCATCAGGCACTTTTTAGGTTCCAGGCACTATACTAAATATCAGTGATACAATAGAAAAGAATATACACACACACACACATATGTATGTATATATATACACACATATATATACAATAGAAAAGAATATACACAGATATGTATATACACATGTCTATATAATAGAAAAGAATATACACATATGTACATATATATACACATATGGATATATACACATATGTATGTATACACACACATATATATATATATATATATATATACACACACACACATATGTATGTATATAGACCTTGTGCTCCAATATCTTGCATTCTAGTGGAGAAAGATAAGACAAAATCAAAGCAAGAAAGGCCAGAAGAAGGGAAGTTATCTACACTTTGTCATTGTGGAAAAGAAATCCAGAAAGTAAGAAATAGGATAAGAAAGGAAGTAAGCTATAACTTTAGTCTTTCAAGATATTTTTTTGGAATCTGACTTTGACATTTACTTTGTTAGCTATTCCTTTCAGCTTTGTGCCATCTGCAAATATGATAAGCATGTAATTTATGGTTATATTCAATTCACTGATAAAATGAATGTTAAATAGTACAGGCTCAAGCATAGTTCCTTTAGTACCTGGCTGTCGACCTCCTGCCACATTGACTGAGCCATTAACAAATTTTCTTTAAACCAAGGCATCCACCAATTTTTGAATCCATCTAATTGTATTATATTCAATTCTCAGACACTATTCTAATTCAGGCTCTTATCACCTGTTGCTTGTCTTATTACTTTAATTTCCTGTTTAGTTTCTCTTCTAATCACTCTTCTCCTCAATCCATGTTCCATATAGCTAATGAATTAATAGACTATAGGCTCAAATTTTACCATGTTATTTCCCTTTTACCTTCAAAGGTTTGTCATGCTGGGGTGGGAGTGGGGATAAGCTCCCACTCTTTATAAAATGCTCCAGTGTGGTGTGCCTCTCAAATAGCCTCTGACAACCGAAGCCCAACTCCTGGCCTTCTCATGGTGGAACTATTTCCACTAACAGGAGAAGGGGTGAAGGAGAGTCACTGGTGCCTTAAAACCAGTCACTTTGGGTAGGTGGGGCTCATTAGCCTTGGCAGGCAACCGGCCTAGGGGACGGAATCCTGATTTTAAACCTCGGCTGACTTGTGGCTATGCCCATATATGGGAAAGGCTTTGGGAGTTGACCCTGAAGAAAAATCAGGAGTCAGAGTCCCTTAGGCAGTTGGATGCTGGACATCATATCCATCTGGCAACTGCTGTGGAGGCACTGGTGCCAAATTGTATTAGCTCTGCCTCTCCTTTGGATCCACCAATGTCGCAGAGAAGGAAAACCTGCTGCATGGGCAACAGCTTGTTTTCCAAATTGATCTGCCCAGGTCAGCGCCCTGGAGAGGACACTCCAGCTATTCCTTATGAGGTAGATACAACACGGGATGCGGCAGTTACCAGTTATAAGTCACTCCGGAGCTGTGGCTCCCACATCAGACTGCACAGCCACACTGTGGCCTATGGCTCTTCAAGGCACTGATCCATAGTCGTCCAAGACTGGTGGATGCCTACTACTACTACCTCCAGAACAAAACAACATACTAAACTTATATTTCTAAAATTTCAACTACATAGATTGAGTAAGAAACAAGTGTTTAAATAATTCTTAATGTCAAAAAACAGTGCCAAACAATAAGTTTAGGAATATTTGATTGGAGTTAAAGATGCACATATGTTTAATTATTTATTTGTGATGTAATTATTTTGAAATAATCTTATTTAATTAATTATTAATTATTATTTCTTAAAACGTTATATGTTAGCTAAACAAAATTGTCCAAAGTGACTATTGTCTAATAGTGGAATTGGAAGGCTTTTAGTGTGAAGAATTTTTATTCTGAGCATCATCAAACAGAGTTTTTAGGTACTTCATATCGCTTTTTCATAGGGTCTTCTCATTAGATTATAAGATCCCTATACTTTCCTTCTAACTGCCAGATCACAGGAAAAGGAGGATAGAAATGTGTAAGGAATATGGGAAACAGATCATATGTGTGGCATCAAGATATCCTATATGTAGGAGTAATAGGCAGTCTATTATTCTATATAAATTTTATGGCATAATATTTTAGCCAATAGCAGAACTATTATTTTTTATTTGCTTAATGATGACTTAATCTTTCAAAAGATGGAGGACACAAAGAAGTGAACACTTATGTAAGTGCTCCTTCTGACCAAAAAGAAAAAGCAACTAGTGACAAAACAAATGAAGTTGTTATCAATGTCAAAATATATGGCAGGGAATGAAAAGGAGAAGAAAACAAGAAACAGTTTGTCACACACTCTGGAATTTTGGAAACCAGATATTTTCAAGTCCAAGAAAAGATAGTGTTTCATCAACCAAAAGTCTGTCTGGATACTCAGCCAAGGGAGGATGAGAATCTCTCAATATTGAAATTCTGTAAGTACAAATGGAAGCCATTTGGATGTGAAAGAAATAGAGAATCTTGGAAAAATGAGATAGATGAAGATGCACAGAGTATGCATGAATTGGACAGTATAGTGAGAAAAAAAAAACTGAACAGAGCCTTCAGGGATTTGAAAACCTAAAGGTTAATAGAGAAAGAGAAATAAATACCTTTTCCTATATAATGAATTCATTCTAGCCTTGATTTCTACTTCTTCTTTTATTTTTATTTTTTGCATACAAGCCTGCAGCTATCTTTTTGTTCTGAAATTTCATTTTTCTAATTACTTCTGTTTTGACTATTGTACATTAAATAGTTTCTTCCTGATTGTTAAACAGGATAATACTATCACTTCTTACAAATGGCTCCTAAAAACTTGGCTTTCATAGTAATTACTCAATAATTATTATAATAGTAAAACTTAGAATGTTATGACAATTTAAAAGGAAATTATAGAGAGATTATACTATGACCATTCACATGCCCTTTCAGTAAATTTCTTTTATGGCTGAATTGTTTTAATGCCAACTTATACTGTCAATCCCTAGAGTAAAGATCACATTATCTCTCATGTTTGAGGCAATATTAGGAACATTCAATGAATAAATAACAAAGATAAAAACAATGATACCTCTCTCAGAAAAGGATAGTGAAGAATAATTAGCTTACAAAATGCCTTTTACATGAACCATATTGAACGTTATTCCTACATCAAGTTGTTGAGACTATTTACAATTTGTATTGTTACTTTTTTCTATTTGCTTGGTTTCAAACATTGAACACACAAAATTATGCCAGTATCCTAAATCACCTTTTATTTGAGATGCATTCAGCTCTATGATTTTAAGGGGATTTTTGTACCCATCTATTAATGAAAATCTTATCAAACCACCTTGTTTTACAACTGAGGAAAACTGAGGCCAAAAGAAGTTATTTGACTTATCAAAAATCACATTTTCATTTAATACAATAACACTGGCTTCAGGACTCTATTGCATTGAACTCATGTGGATCTGGCTCACAATCCTGAATAGTAGTCCTAGGGCAAGAAAGAGCAATAACACATCAGAACCTGCTGCTGTGGAGGAGTGGAGGGCTTTTATCATAGTTCCAGAATAGAAAAGAGTGATTGTGGTTGCTCAAAGACCAGAGCGCAGAACAGAACGATAGTAAACATACCTCTCTTTACATGATAAAACCTTGAAGATCTGAAAACTTACAAATCCCACCAGAATCAACTCTGAAAACAAATGTACAGAAAGCTGAAATATGGGACAGTGTTCCATCCACTCTCAGGAGAAGAGCCCAACTTTAATATAAAGTCAAAAGTGAATAAACATGTTGAAAAAAAGAGCAAACAACAATAAGAACAATAAAAAGATCACAACCATAGAAAGTTACTATGGTGACAAAGAAGATTAAAACCCAAATTCAGCGGGGGCAGCTACGTGGCACAGTGGATAAAGCACCGGCCCTGAATTCAGGAGTACCAGAGTTCAAATCAGGCCTCAGACACTTGACACTTACTAGCTGTGTGACCCTGGGCAAGTCACTTAACCCTTATTTCCCCACTTAAAAAAAAAAAAGGAAAAAGAAAAAAAATTCAGAAGAAGACAACAAAGTGAAAACTGCTCCAAAGATTCAAAGAAAAATGTGAATATTTATCAAGCCCAAAACTAATTCATGAGAAAGTTGAAAAAGGATTTGGAAAAATTCAAAAAATAAATGATAATGATATAAGAAAATCATGAAAAAAACAACAGCTTGGTAAAGGAGGCACCTGGAAAGGGCTTGGCAGCCCTCATGGATATACCCTACAGGCCAACCCCACATTGATATTATTGTCAGAATAACATTCCTAACATGAAGATCCAATCATATCATTTCTCTGCTCAAAACAAAACAAAACAAACACACAGAAAGCAAAGCTCAACCAACCCACCAAACAACCAACAATAACAAAACACCTTTCTATGTTGCTTTATTATCTATTAATCCCATGATCTTTAGCCTAGCATTTGATGCTCTCTATATTTTAACTGACATATCTCTTTAGCCTTATCTCACTATATTTCCCCTCATTCATTCAATATCTACAGCCAAACCAGCGGTTTTACCATTTCCTGAAATTATTCTTTGCTATGCCAGTTCTATATGTGTTCACTTTGCTTGGAAAGCTATTTCTCTAAAATCTTCCTTTGGACAATGATATCCATCCATCTGTCCATTTACCCATCTACCTATCCATCCATCCATCTATCCATCTATATCTCTATTGACACCTTTATGAAAAATGTTTATTGAACTTTTTATCTTTTATTTTAATACTGTTTTTAATACTTTTCTAATTTATGTACACATACTATTAAAAATCATAATATACACCTACATGCATTTGTAAGAATCTTATTAGATGGAAAGCTCATTACTAGAAAAGACTTGGACTGCAACCTTTTTATATTTGTATCTATTTCAGCTTAATATTCTCTTGTTAAATGTTGCTAGAATAAATTGATTAAATTGAAATTACTTATTTTATAATTTTAATTTTTAAAATAATTACAAATATATATGATTTTTTTCAATCACAGCAAATGAAATTTCACATTGATGATGATATAATTATTGAATTCAGTGAATTTTATTAAACTTCTCTCACTATGTACAGTCTTTGTTAATTTAGCCTTTGTGAATAATAAAGTATAATGAATGAGCAACAAATTACCATTTAGTGCCTAAGAATTGTGCAGCTGCAAGAAATTGTGGCTATACAGTTTTAATCAGTAGCTTAAAACATCTATTTATTAACATGCTGATAATGTTCACCAGAAGTACAAAAGTTTGAAGTTGAAAGGATTAACTTCCCATTTCCAAAAAAGAGGTTAGTAATGTGATTAATTGCCAGATGCCAAAACATATTCATGATTAGCATCTTCCTAAAAGATAGAATTTCATCAGTTTTGTTGCCCTGTTGCCATCAACAGTGACTAAGAAAATGATATTTTTATGGATATATTTTTAAAACTCATTCCCAAAAACAAATAGTGAAACCAAAGAAATAAAAGTAAATCCTTAAGGAGAACTAAAACCAAACTAGCCAATATAACTAGAGAATGGTTTTGCTCTGAGTTTTATTATTTTTTAAATTAATGATCCAACATCTGGGACTTTGATTACTTATTCTATTTCCTATTTTTTTTTACTTTGGTATTCTTATAAAATTGATCAGTTAGTAATATTTCCAATGTCTGTTCAAGTTTCCTCTTCCATAACAATTATATAGTAAATGATAATATATGATATAAATGGAGCCAAGTAAAACAGAATACATTAATATAAAAGGAGTATTAAAAGTGCAAAATTCCTAGATTACAATGGCTAATTTAGATTGAGTTGATTGTGTTATATTGATATAATTTAAATATCATTCATAATAAAAGTATTGATTAATCAATTGTGAAATTTTTAAACTCCAATTTATTTTATAAATAATCTGAACAGTTAAATCAGTGATAGCCAATATAACAAACTTAATTAATGGCTGAGCCAGTATTGCAACTATATTGTGATGATATTCAACTAATCACTCGTTCCACAAGTCAACACTGGCCAATTATCATCTAATTATCAATAATAATAATAATAACGATTATTATTTATTATGATGATTATTCAAGGTATGATTTCAGTTATATTGGGGAATTCTTTGTGAAGAAACATCCTTTTTTCAATGCAAATCAGCAAACACTCTGCAAATTACAATCTTGATTTCATGGATTTGCTGAGAACATATGCCACTTGGACAGTGTCATACATACATATGTATAAGAGGAAGGAACTGAACTTGGATCTTCCTGAGTCCTAGGCCAATTTCAAATCCCATATGACATGATAAAGGGTAAAATTCTAGCTAAACTATCTAAAATCTAATGAGTGGTCAACAATAAATTATAAGCTTTAGCAAGAGTTTGACTTTTAAGTATTTATTAAGGAGAATACGAATTTGGTAGAGAGAGAGAGAAAAGGCCTTGATTCATCTATGTATTAAAGGGAGAGAGCATTCCTAGCTCTGCTCTCCACCAGAGTCCACCACAAAGAGCATGAGTCAGAGTGCCAGGCTCCCCCTTCTTCCTCCCACTAGCAAATGTCACTTCCTGACGCCAAAGAAAAGACGCATGGTCTTGCCCTCAGAGACTTCACCTCATGGTGCAGCTTTTCTACAATAAGTCTCCAGCAGGTGGCGTCATTCCAATAATTACACTCCCTGCTTTGTTTCTTCAGGAAATGGGATGTTTCCTTGATGAAACAGTCAAAAATAACAGAATATAATAACCTATGATAACTAACAATATGTTAATAACAATATAGAAAAGGGAGAGAGGAAAGTTTTGTCCAGAGGGGTGGTTTTTTGTCCTCATGAACTGGTGCTTTGACATTGGCCTGCAAAGGGAGGGCCTCTGCAGAGAGTACATGTTACAGATGGTGTATATAATAACAGAAGGAAAAACAAAAATACAAAACCATTCATTTAAAGTCTCTGAAAGTCTTTTCTCAGATGCCCTCTGGGTGTAGTCATGGAATAGAAGTCTTTTCAGGGGTTGATGTGTGGACAATGGTAATCAGACAGGAAAATTTCCTACAAAACTGAGCTTAACACAGCTTTAAAATAGCTTTGTCAATAATCAAATCAAATAATGAAAGTTCCAAAAACATGTCTAAGGGAATTCAGAATCTTAGTTGTTAAAGATGAAACATATAATAAAACAAAAATTGAAACATTCTCTAAAACTTAATATTATTATAGTCCCCTCTTGTTGAAGGTAAATTGAGAAGACAATTGCTGAGATATTAAATTTTTTTTTTTTTGCAGGGCAATGGGGGTTAAGTGACTTGCCCAGGGTCACACAGCTAGTAAGTATCAAGTGTCTGAGGCCGGATTTGAACTCAGGTACTCCTGGATCCAGGGCTGGTGCTTTATCCACTGCACCACCTAGCCGCCCCCGAGATATTAATTTTAAAAAATAATTTTTACCTTTGTTTCATCACTTTTTTCATCATCTGCCTAATTATCTTCATGCCATTATGAGAAATTTAAAAATCTAATATAATTGGTAACAGGTGTCAAGGCCAAATTCAACACTGAATTTATCATGACACCTGAAATAATTATGGGGGTTACCATAAAAGAACAGAGAAAATATGGGATATGAGCATTCCCACACTTGAGCTATTGCTCAAGCCATGCAGTATGCCAGGCTTGAAATAGGTGGATGGAATATATGTCCATGGCACCAAACATATTGGAGGAAACTGAGTCAGACTTAATCAGATGCATGGAATTGAGATGTCCATGGCATCAGGCATATAAGAGGGGGCAAAGAAGCCAGGTGAAGAATAAGATGGGTGGGATCAAAACTTCCAGCCATCTGTACAGTACTGTGGGGAAAAATAAAATAAAATATTAAACCAAGAGAATCCTACCTCACCATTTGTCAAAAGCCGTTCCCTTGGCCATACCTTGACTTCATGCATGTCTCCCCTCATGTGACAGTTCAATGCTCTGCTCTTTTGATTCAATGGCATCTTGGCCAACTGGCATCTGATAACTCAGAATAAAGGCAATTAATGTCTTAAATGATAAATTCCCATAATCCAAGTCTCATATGGATTAAAAAACTGAGGGTAATAAATGATTGCAAAAAATGTGAATGTACCTTGACTCAGAATATAATGTACAATTATGCAACAATTTCAAATACCTTTTTTTTAACTAAGTATACAATTACTATTGTGAAAAATCAGAACATATTTAAATACAAGTTAAAACACAACACAATCTTAAAGAAAAGGTTTTTTTTGAAAAAGAAAAATTTTACAAATGTTCCCCTCTTTTTTTGAATATGCTTATCAAAAATAATACTTCTAGAATCAATTTACACTCATCATGGCAACCAATTTGCCAGGGAAATGCTTTAAATAGTTTGATCAAACAATCAGTTGAGAGAAAAAAATAACAAAAACAAACAACTCAGAATATGGGAGCACAATATTCTCAGAATTAACATTGTGTTATGAAATCAAAACCATCTTGCAATGTTTAAAAATAGAGATAGATGAATGAATAGAAGAAAATACACATGGAACAATAAAAGAAAATGAAATTCAAACTAGGGAAATCTAAACGAATATGAACTTAACATTAATAAGAGTATTACAAAATATATACTTGATCACATGACTATACAAATCTTTTACAAATATTCTCCTTATTTTAAAAACTAAGTATAAAACACAATCTCAAAAGTAAGAAAATCTCTATGAAAATAAAACCATACCATTAATTTCTAAATGTAGATGTAATAGCATAGAAATCCTACGTAACCTCTGAACTGATACTATTACTCTGAGTTAATTTAGAACATTTTTGATTCTGATATCTAAAATCCCCAATACTCATATCAGCACCTTGCTGCTTACTTCTAACATTTCTGTAAAATATATACCCTTCCATGGCAAAAGAAGTGGAGTCTTGAACTATGAAGATGATTGTCATTTTTATTCAGCTTAAGATTGTCTTCTTTAACCCCTCTATATTGTCTGTCAGTCCTTTCACCATACAAATGCTTTATAAGGTTACTAATTAAAGACAAAAGCAGATTATTAGCAAAATTATGAACAAAAGAGCATATCTGGAATTTTGAGGGCTTTCTAAGGTTGAGTCAGAAGCACAGCCAGGCTGGGGAAGGGCTGGGCCTGAAGCTACAAATGCAGGTAGAGAAAGCTTCACATGCCCATTAGATCTCTGCATTTCCCTGGCAGGGGAAACAAGGAGCTTGGCCATGGGAGGAGTAGAAGGTGGGGTCTGGAGAGGAAGGGAGGGACCAGGGCAATTTGAATCAGACTTGATTTTGAACTCAGGCCTGGTTTCCCCTTCCCCCACTGTCAGGGGATTAAAGGCTTCTAGAGGTTGAGTCATAGCCTCCAGGCATGCAAAATTAGAGAATCTCTTAGCATTAGAATTTGAAAAAAATGCAGGAGTCAGAGGTTTCTCTGAAAAAGCATGGCTGGGAGAGGGGGAGATATTCCCTTGTGTGAGCACCTTGCTGGCTCTTCTAACAAAAACAAAATTAAAAATAGAAAATCCACAAAAACAAAGCATTAACATGATCTTATTCGCCATTTGTCTGGTTAAACAGACTAAGATCAGAAATAGGGTAATTAGGGAGTCTAACAGGTCAATTTGAAAATTTAAATAGAAAACACCTGGCAATTCAGCAGTACTTTGGATTTAAAGGGACAGGGTAGGAGAAATTTCTTACCCAACCTGAAGATCAGAAGACTGAGGTTCAGCTTTCCTCTTTGTGGTCAGTCATCTGATAAAGGCTAAAATTCTAGCTAAACTATCTAAAATCTAATGAGTGGTCACCAATAAATTATAAGCTTTAGCAATAGTTAGACTTTTAAGCATTTATTAAGGAGAATAAGAATTTGGTAAAGAGAGAGAAAAGGCCTAGATTCATCTATCTATTAAAGGGAGAGCGCATTTCTAGCTCCACTCTCCACCAGAGTCCATAGGAGATTGAGAGTCAGAGCGCCAGGCTCCCCCTTCTTCCTCCCACTCGCAAATGTCACTTCCTGACACCAAAGAAAAGACGCATGGTCTTGCCCTCAGAGACTTCACCTCATGGTGGAGCTTTTCTACAGTAAGTATCCAGCAGGTGGCATCATTTTAATAATTACACTACCTATCATATACATAAAATCAAGTAATATAAAAAGCAAAATATGAAAGTTAATTCTTTGATATTAAAAGTTTTACTGAGTATTGGTTTCTATCAGTTAAAGTGCATGCTCTGGGATAGAAACGGTGTGTCTGTGTGCTGTGTATTGATATGGAAGACAAAATAGTAAGTGTGTAGTTGTTATGAGGTAATGGGGTGTTGTGGTTCAAAGTTGCATTGTATATAAGAAGTAATTACGGGACAGCTAGGTGGTGCGGTGGATAGAGCAGCAGCCCTGGAGTCAGGAGGACCTGAGTTCAAATCTGGCCTCAGACATTTAACACTTACTAGCTGTGTGACCCTAGGCAAGTCACTTAACACCAATTGCTTCACCAAAAAAACAAAAACAAAAACAAAAAAAGAAGTAATTACTACTTTGCTGAAAATGGAAAAATCAGTCAAAAGTGCATTTTGCAAATAAATCCATCATATGAATTCTTTTAAAAATCCATAAAATTGGATTTTTAAAAATTTGGTCTTTATTTTTTTCCTTTTTGGAAACAGAGAGATTTATCCACATTTAAAAAATACTTTGTCCCTCTGTTGGAAAAGAATTAGAAACTGATTCTACAAAACAATTAAAGGTAAATTAACCAGGTGATCTCTTTCCACTTCATGTAGCTCACTAATTATTTTCCTTATTACTTAAATGTGCTTATTTTTCACAGAAGTACTTTAAAGTACATTAAATTGTGTATCTTAAAACATTTCCTTAACTGTACTCCTTTTACATTATGTACTGGAATGGAGTTGAAGACAGTGAATATGTGCAAGAATAAAATATCTGGAAGATAAGTCTAACCTGTTTTCAATGATGAAGTGAGCTAATTGCCATTCTGATAGTTTAGATTCATATACTTGGGTATTTTCTGAAGTTAAACATATTACTCTCATTCATGTAGAATTTCTTTACATTGAAAAGTTTGTGTGTGATAGCATTTCTTGATTCATATTTTTTTTTCCCAGAATAAATCATCTAACATGACAAGGTCACTTATAAAAGCAAATATTTTTGGGTTGCCAATTTCTTTGTTATCTATTAACAACGTCTTTATGGCACAAACCTCAACATAACATGATATAGCTCTAATCTTTCCCCAAGGAATTCACTTAATAAAAGCTTATGGCAATCTAATACCAGTCACAAAGGCAGGGATGTGAGACAGTGGATCAAAATCAAAAACAAAACAATGGGTTATGATACCAAGCATGAGATAAGGAAGGACAAGTTTCTAACAGAGATAATTCTAGACTTCTCTTGAGAAAGGAGAGTGAGAGGTCTTTGCCAGTATACCTAAAAATAAACTCAAGAGGATAAAGAGTCACTGGCCATACTGATAAAGTGCATTAAACATCAGCCTTGATTAAATTAAACACTGACTTTTTTTTTTCCAACTGGTTACTATTGTGAAGACTTTTAATGACAAAAAAAAAAAGAACACTAAAAGATGTATGGAAAACATTCAATCCAAAAGAATCTGAGATAAGGCTTCTTGGGGTTTTTTTTGTTTGTTTTGTATTTTTTTTTTGTTTTTGTTTTGTTTTGTTTTGTTTGTTTGTTTGTTTTTAGTTCCACCCTCATTAGTTCACCTAAGCTGAAATTTCTGTTTTGCTTGAATAGTACTAAGGTTAATATTCTCATCTGAAATGATGCATTAATATATGATCACTTAAGATAGGATCACAGCCAGTCAGAAATAAGGTAACAGTTGGGGGATTGTGGGTGTGGGGGGGACAACAACTGAAGGAACTAATGTTTGGAGGTAAGAGGAAAGCGTAAGTTAGGAAGAACAATGAAACTTTCCAATGTTGAAAGTTGGAATCACAGATGCATATACTCCTGTCATTCTTTGGTACAAATCCTTAAAGTATTTGTTGTGGCTTTCCTCAGTAATGCTAGATATTTCAAAGCCGGAAATGTGTCTATGAGGAAATTCACATAGGAATATGACCTTTGAAATGTCATTAAAGAGTACAGAAATAGTTCCCATGAGAAATGCTCAAGAAAAACAAGTTTTATTGAGCCAAAGAATCTGAAACATAGTTAACAATAAAGGATAGATGGTCTCATTTTATGGCAGTTATATATAGTCCTAATAACATATTTTTCTGGTTCTTAAAACTGAAAGTTTAATCATTTTCCAGTGCTGATAATTCTTTAAAGCTACAAATTACTAGTGCAGGAATTAAAATATGTGCCAAGATCATTTAATAAAATTGGATTGTTTATTTAATATCCCTCGCTATTGAATTGAGTATTAGAATGCTTTTAATTTTTAAAATTATTTTAATTAAAGTCCTAAAATTATTTTAAAAAGGAATATAATAGTACCAATATAATATTTTTGAGGTTTTTGTTTTTAAGTAATTTCTATTATGCAAGATTTTTACTCTCCCTTCAACCCTTGTAATTCCTTCTCCTTCCTCAAAAACAAACAAACACACACTCACAAAAAAAAAACCAAAAAAACAAAGGAAGCCTTGTAACAAATATATTTGGTCAAGCAAACAAATGGCTACATTGACCATTTCCAAAAAAAAAAAAAAGTATTTTTCTAAATACTTAGTTGATCATTAAGTCAGGAAATAGATAACTATCTTCATCATTGGTTTTCGGGAATATTGATTGCTTACTAAGTTGATGAAAGTTTTCAGGTCTTTTAAAATTTTTCAATTTTTCAAATTTTTAATGTTGGCTTACTAGTTTTACTAACCTCATTCTGTATCAGTTTAAACAAATATTCCCAGGTTTCTCTGAAACCATCCTCTTCCTCAATTGTCAAAGCAAAATAATATTAAATTATTGCGGGACAAAGCAAAGAAAGAAAACTAGTATCATTCTAAAATTGAACTTAATAGTCAAGAAGATGTGAGTTCAAATCCATCATCAGATACTTACTAGCTATTGGGTGTTAGCACCTAATTATGAAGGTTGTTGTGAAGATAAAATGAGATGACATTTTTGTGAATCTCCTTACAAATCTTAGAGGTCTTTTTTGTTATTGTTGTAAAATATTAATGAAAAGTATAAGTAACCATATTAGTAAAGAATATAAAACATATAAAAGTGTTAAAAACTATCAACAGCTTGGATTTATTCTAGAAATACAGGTTGAGTTTATTGTTAGAAAAACTATAAACCTAAGGTACCTTAGAAAACTAAAATAATATGATTATCTCAGTAGAAAAAGAAAAAGCTTTTATTAAAATTCACCGTTTTCAATTTTATTTTATTTTTTTTTGACTTGCATCTTTTTCCCCCATATAAATATTTTATTATTTTCCAGTTACATGTAGAGAGTTTTCAATATATTTTTTTATTTTAAATATTAAGAAAAAAGTCATTTGGTATTTTCTTTATATTGTAAGTAACAGCTCTACGAAACATAGATGACTATTATTGACTTGGATTAGGCATCGCCATTTTTTTTTCTTAAATTACAAACACCCTGAATAAATGAAGCAGCCACAAAGCCTAATCAAGGGGAAAGCTAAATTTGCAGAAATAAGTTATTGTTGTTCCTCTCTTGTTTTCCAACAGGGCCAATGACATTATAGTGATATCCTGACTAGTGCTTGATTTGGATTTAAGTGAGGTAGAGTTGCACAAAGATTTCAGCCTCACTTTTCCAGTCATCCAAGTCCAGTGGCAGGATAATAGTTAAGATAGCTGGTTGATGATCTCCAATGCACTGGATGACCTTGACATCTCCCATATCTGATCAAGCTCTAAGCACTCTATAGCACCTGGTTCAATGATCTTCATGGCAGTTGGAACAAAGAATTCTCATCTTCCCTTTCCTACAGGGGATGCCTTTACATACTTGGGGTAGACATGCTCCTAATGAACTGAAGGGTTTGAGGCCTGTAGTTTACTCTCAACTTGGTTACACCCATCTACTGAAATTATTTTACCAGAGTGTGATGGCTACACATGCTACAGCTTCTTGGATCCCTGGTGATAGGTGGGAAACAGGTAGATACCAAAGATGAATGAGGGCCAGGTAGGTGGCTCAGTAGATAAAGTACCAGCCCTGGAATCAGAAGGACCTGAGTTCAAAACCAGCTTCAAACACTTGACACTTACTAACTGTGTGACTGTGGGCAAGTCACTTAACCCTCGTTGCCTCCCCCAAAAAAAATAAAGAATGAGGATCCCTGAAAAGGTGTAGGTAAGTCTTTATATAAGAGGTGATTGTCCTCCCTGAAAACCTCTTACACCCTGAGAAGATAATCTAATTTTAAAAAATCCTAAATGTAAACATTTCAAACTGCTTGGCAATAAGAGGATGCAAATAAACTCTACTTTTATAATGGCCCATTAGGTTAATGATTATAATCAAGGTATTTCATGTTTTAAAATGCATTCAAAAGGTGCATCCCCTAGAAGGGTAAAATGAATGTTATTTTTCTTCTTAATGAACAATAGAACATCTTTGTATATCCCAACAGGTATCTGAAACTTTTATGATAATCAAAGTTATGACTAAGATTTTCATGTTTTATCACAAACATATTTAACTCAGTATACATTTTCTTTGACTTCATCTCCATATCTTAATAAATTTCATCAAATGGTATATAGTATTTACTTCCATTGTGGTAAGGTAACACCTCTTCTTTGGTTATTGTTTTATCATGAAATTCTAGGATTTCTTGATTAGATCTTATACCATGCAAAAGTGGCAACTTACCAACAACAATACAGTAATTAAGTTTTAGAAAATGATAGTCTAATTTTTTCTCCTCTATTGCTAATGTCTGATAAACTTATCAAGTGATTTACACAGTAGTATTTATATATTTCTTTTTATATTTTACATATTTCATTGATATTTTATAGTGTATTTATTTTAAAAAATGTTAAATAGAGGAACATTTATAAGGTATTCTTTTTTCTTAGAAGAATAAGATTTACTTGATGTGATTTAATTAATATATTAACTTCATATATTTGAAAGAATACAGAATTCTTAAGATAAGAAACCTTTTCTTTTAATAACAAAATCTAACAGGATTAATATAACAAAACATATCCTTAAAAATGAAAGAAAGACATAATTTAGAATATTAGATGTTTCCCATCATAACATGTTGAAAACAAATGTAGTATAAAAAAATAGGCAAAATGACAACCATGTAATAGTGAAGTAAGAATTGAATTAAATCAGTAAATCATACATTTGATACTATAATTACAATTTAAATAGCTGGCTGACCTTTGATAAATCATCAACTTATTTGGTACTCATTTTTCTCATCTGTAAAAGAAAGAATATGAGTTAGATGAACTCTATGCTTCCTTCTGGCTCTAACATTAAGTTATCTTTATATCATTTTGGAAGGTTTATATATAAGAAGTAGGGGAGCAGCTAGGGGTGAGAAATGAAAGAACTTCATCAAGAAATATAAAAATAAAAGTTGTAAAATGTATCTTTTGTAAGTTTAATTTTATTATATAGATTTTCAATATATCTTTTAGAAATATTAATTATTAAGTAATCCTTAAAACAAAAATGCATACTGAAAAATAGACCAGAGGTGGTAAATATATCACTTAATGACCTCTGTCAATCAACACTGTCAATCTTTATGGCAGTGACAGATTGTTGCAATTATAACAATTACAAATTAGTCTTTCAGTGACACCCCAAAAAGACCCTTTCTCTCCATTGTGCTCTCCCAAGAGAGAGATGTGATCTGAAATGTCATCTGGTATTTCTTTTTAATTCTCATCAAATAACAGTACACTAACATAGACAATTCTATGGTCTCTATTATTTGACTCTACTTCCCTAGACAAATTGCATTTTAAAATCACAAAACTTACTAATTTATAGATTCCGGAAAGATAAAGAACGTATAATTTCATCTTTGTATATTCATAGAGATAATTCAGTGTTTTTATAATAATAAGACCTGAATGAATGCTTCTTGAAATTGAAATGAAACAGTCTTCTTCACTAAGAAATTATTTTTATAGCTATTTATAATCAGTAGTGATAAGATTCAAACCCATTGGCTTTTTTAAATTTAATAAATGTGAAGAACTTATAGGAAATGTGGATGCGAACCATCATTATGATTTTCTAGATTGTGATCAAGTGTATTAAAAGAGTTTATAACCCTGGCCAGTTGCCTGTAAGCTCCTCTATGATGCAAATCATTCCAATGATGAACAAATTAACTTGAACAAATGGCAATCTTAATTTATTTGGGGGGGGGCGGTGCAGGACAATGAGGGTTAAGTAACTTGCCCAGGGTCACACAGCTAGTAAGTGTCTGAGTCCGAATTTGAACTCAGGTCTTCCTTAATCCAGGGCAGGTGCTTTATCTTCTGTACCACCTAGCTGCCCTAAAATGGTAATCTTCTTTCTCTATCTGTGGCATTCTTGAAAGTCTGGAAGTTGGAATGGAAAAAATGTTAAATCAGCACCTTTATTCTTTGTAGGAGCTCATGACCAAATGGGCAGGGAACAGTTTTTAGCATTACAACCAGAACTTAAGAGCACACTCTCATCTCTTTAAGAACATGCCCAGAGTCAAATCCAAAGTATTTCAGATCTATTTTTGCCTTTATCTTTCTTCCTAATTTGCCCTGTCAAGTATCTATAATGCTAAGGGACAACAAAGCATAGTTTTAGAACTAAGGTAACTATAATACCATAATTCTTTACCAAGCACCACCACAAAACTCCACAAAAGCAAAAGAAGAATGCTAACAAATTTCAGAGTTAGGGTTTTTCCTCTCCAGAAGTGGAAAGCTGGGAAGCCACTTTGGAACTGTCACACAACACCCCAAACTGGGCAAAGACTTGGAAAAACTACAGCATCCCTCCTGTCGCTAGCCACCTGGACAAAATAATCAATATTGGATTATATTTAGAGACTTAAATTTGTGTGAATGGAAAGAAAGTAATGTATACAAGAGGTTTTTTTCAAACATTGAAATAATAAGCACTTGCACCTTAATAAATCTATGTAGAGTGAGAAGATGAGGGTGCCACCTCAGCTCCAAATTTCACTAGGAAAATGATGCTCCCTCCAATAGTAACTGGGGATTTCAGAAGAGTGAGGAAATTTAGAAGGTAAAATAATAACATGTTTTTTGGGGGTTAGTTTAAGATATTTATAGGACATACCTTTAGATAGCCAAAATATAGTTGTAGAACTGAGTCTACTTACTGTTAGCTAAATATGGAAGATCAATCCAGAACCCTGAAGAAGAGATATAGGTGGCTTGGCTCATCATAGAATTAGTATCCTGTGGCTTCACTCTCCCAAAGCAGTCTGTGGATCATTGCCTGAAGAAACATAAAACTAATTGGCCTTTCCCTATTATATAATATTTGCTTGTTTATTTGTTTCTTGTTTGGAATTTGTTTCAAAAGCAATGGGAAAATCACCAAGTGTTTTATTTTGTTTTTAGAAATGACATGGGGGCAGCTAGGTGGCACAGTAGATAAAGCACTGGCCCTGGATTCAGGAGGACCTGAGTTCAAATCCAGATTCAGACATTTGACACATTTACTAACTTTGTCACCCTGGAAAAGTCACTTAACTGTCATTTCCACACCAAAAATAAGAGAAAGAAAAAAAAAGAAAAGAAATGACATAATATGAATTGCATATTAGGAAAATAACTTGCATAATTCTATTAGCCTACATACAAGTGTTCTATTTCTAAATAATTTCCAATAATTTGAAACCTCTTCAACAATCCATTTTTTTAAACTTTCCAAATCCACTCCATTTTTTTCTCATTCTCAAAAGTGAGTTCAATAGTGCAAGCATTTCAGTATATTTTTCTGCAGCCATGAATGATATGAAAACTAAGCTTGTAATTCATACATTTCATCCTTTTTTCACCAGCAGGAACAAATCTAAGGCATTTTAAGACTATATGCTGCTTATTTGTACACAGCTAAATCTGATTGCTCTGAAAAAATCATGAGTTGCTAACTTCCCCATTAAATACCTTCTTTTTTAGTTGTTTTTTCCTCTTTCATTTTTAAAAAAATTTTCTTGGTTCCACTTCCCACTCTCCATTCTTTTGTCCCTTTTCAAATCAAGGCATATCTCATTCACCCTCTACATTACACTTGCAAGTGATTCAAAATGTCCTCTTTATCTTTCCAAATGTCTGCTTCATCCTCATTTCCCCCTTGTTTACATGGAATTCAGCGGTAATTTATATAGCAACCACATATTTTATGAAAGTTGACTTACAATCAAGTAACATATAGGAGACTGGCAACTTCAAACCTTTTTTTATGGTTCATTATAAAACTTTCACCTCATAGACAGGGGAAAACAAAGCTGACCACTTTCATCTGCTTTCCAGGGTTCATTATTTATAGCAGAGAAGTTTATTGGACTTCATTTAAATGTTCTTTCCAAAATGTAATTGTCTGACAGGAATTAAAAAGCCTGTTTAAAAAATAGATTAATATACTCAATTTTATACTATTTTCAGTCTATTTCATTATAATAAAAAATTCAAATATCTGAAATCCAATTTACCAAATATAATTTTGTAATGAATATATATTTAAGAAGTATATTCATTTTAAAGTAAATAAAGCTTCAAAATATATTGATTAGCTGTTATCTACCTCCTTTGAGAAGAGAGTAGAAATATACTCAAGGTGGAGCATTAACATAAGCATTGTTCATATATGTATATATGTATGTGTGTATATATAAACTACTGATTTTACACATGTATATGTATATGTTTGTGTGTGTGTGTGTATATATATATATATATATATATATATATATATAAACTATTTTCCATACTATATGTGTTATATGATTTTTGTGTCATTGTGGGATACTGTAAAATTTCTGATTTTTAAAAAAATTTTAGAACTTGTATGCATGAAGGTTTTAAGATCTTTTTTCCCAGAAACCAGTAATTCGTATCTATATTCATGACTAGTCTAAATATGCAATTAAAACTATATATCATCTATATTTACTATCTATGCCTTCATATGTATATATATATGCACATCCATGTGTATATACATATATGCATATATGTAACAAATGTCAGTATAGCAATATACTCATTTATAGTATAGTTCAAACCATATAAAAATACAGTTTTGATATGAAATAACTCAACATCAAAAATAGAATCAGGGTGTTGAGGAGCATGTCATAGGAATAACACAAATCTACTTAGCTTAGAAACAAATGCTAAAAAATATACATATACATTATTTTCCAAAAAATATTTTGAGAAGTGAAAAAATCTTATATCCCTTTCAAAATCTATACATTTATTTAATCTTCATAACAATTCATTGATAAATATAAGGCAGCTGTCCTGTATTATATGATCCAGAAGGACAGAGATGCTTAATTAATTGTATTAACTTCCTAAGAGATATAAGAACCACGAATTTTGTAAAGTTTTGTACTTTTGTAATGTGTCAAAATTACCAAAGACCAATGTTGGAAATATTTCAATAATTAAATAAATATCCTTGTATACATAAAATAACAGATGTACACACATCTGATACATACATGTATACACACTTATATCATATATAAAAAAGATATGTTGCTTCATGCATTTTATATATGTATACATACAAGCATACATATAGAGAGAAAGAAAAAAAGTGAGAGGAAAAGAGGAAGAGAGAGAAATATTTCTTTGTTTAGAGAATTGTGTCACCTCCTTTTACCTAATGAACTGAATTAGCACTTCTACTATGTATAACCATGTACAATATATTTAGTGGAATAGAACTGAATTTAAATTCACAAAAATTATAATAGTGTTTGCAAGTGTGTGATAGGAATCACAATGAGACAAGAAGACACATTATGAGAGCTTTCTTTCTGAACTACAGTGTAATACTTTTCCTTGTCTTTGAACATGAAGCAGATGCCAAGCTGTGAAAAGTGTTCTTCTTGAAATAACATCAAACCCTTTGGAAATTCCACTAGGAGTATTAGGAGAAAATTTAGATTTGCCCTTGTGCCTGACATATATTCACTGTATTATCAGCTTCATTTCTTCTCCCAGGAACTCTTAATTTGGGGTTTAAGGAGGTTCATGTGCTTTTTTTTTTTTGTAAAGAAAACATGTTTCTCATTTTCTTGCTACTCTTTGTTAACTAAAACTTAAAGATACAGCAGAGCAAGGTGGGGATACTATTATAATAACTCCTTGATTTTTATTCTATTTATTCTGTTACAGGAAATATGACCTAATAAAACTACATAGTATAAGAAGGTATTTGTATATGTGAATTTATGCTGATTATCATTTTATGAAATAATAACCCTGGGGAAGGTAGGGGGGACAGTGGATAAAGCACGGGCCCTGATTCAGTAGAACCTGAGTTCAAATCTGAGCTCAGACACTTGACACTTACTAGCTGTGTGATCTTGGGCAACTCACTTAACCCTCATTGCCCTGCAAAAATAAAAACAAAAACAACAACAACAACAATAATAATAATAATCCTGAGTTTATTGGCTCCACTAAATACATGCATTATCTAATATCAATGAGGCATTCACTATTGTATGCTAATCCTTCTATTTTTAAATAAATTTGCCATCATGCTATCCACAGCCTTGTTTCTAAAATATTTTTTTTCTCTTAAACTTGACTATATGCCCATTCTCTCCCTCTGCATGAATTTCTTTTTTCTAGTTATTTACCTTATATCCTCCTCAACACAATACACTATCCTTTCTTTATGTTTTCTGCATTTTCTAAGCAGGCTATGATCCTTGCACCTGTCAAGGACTACCACTCCATGTGTGTCTTTAATGCTATCTACTTCTGTCATCTTAAGTAACCTGTGTTTCCCATCATCCCCTTTGTCTAATATTCAATCATTTCTCCACTGCCTCTTTTCCCCCTATTTATAAATGTACTCTAGATGTTTGACACCAGTAAAAAAGTCACTTGCTTATGCCAGGTCCTCAAACTGTCATCCTAAATTTCTCTCACTTTGAAGTCCAACTTCCACAAATATATTTATTTCCTTCGCTTCCACTTTCTCACATACTATTCACCACAGTACCTTGCAACTTCTGCTTTTTAACAAAAATCTGTTCTGTCCAGTTACCAATAATCTCTTAATTATTAAATTCAACATTTTCTTTGTTAGCCCTTATAATTTTAATGCCTCTGTTTTTTTTTCTTTATTCATAATATTCTTCTGTGGTTATTGTCTCTGCTTCAATTTTCATAACATGGCAATTGTCCGACTCTTCTCCTTATATTATTACTTCTTATTATTCTATTTGTTGGATTATAATCTATAGCCAAACCTTATGTTTTGTCTGCCCATGAATATTTACTGGGTCACCTTTTTATATACTTTTTTTTTGGTTGTACCTTCAGCTCAAATGTGTTCAGTTATCTTCTTTTTACAGATAACATGCTTATCATTGGTCTTCCTCCTAACACCCCCATTTTACCAATGTTTGTTATATATCTCCAGTTAATTCTTTTAAGAAAGCAAGGAGGGGCAGCTAGATGGCACAGTGGATAGAGCACTGGCCCTGGAGTCAGGAGTACCTGAGTTCAAACCCGGCCTCAGACACTTAATACTTACTAGCTGTGTGACCCTAGGCAAGTCACTTAACCCCAATTGCCTCACTAAAAACAAACAAACAAACAAACAAACAAACAAACAAAAAAGAAAGCAAGGAAATGCAAAACAAAACAAAATAAGTAAATACATAAGTAATTAAGTAAACATGTAAATAATTAATCAATTAAATAAATAAATTAAGAAAGAATGGAAGGAAGGAAGGAAGGAAGGAAGGAAGGAAGGAAGGAAGGAAGGAAGGAAGGAAGGAAGGAAGGAAGGAAGGAAGGAAGGAAGGAAGAATGGATGAATGGGTAAATACATCAATTAAGTCAGTAAGTCAGTACATGGAAAATGTCCCTAACAGAACTCTTATTTTTCCTCCCAAATTATTTCATCTTACAAATGTACATGTTTTGTTGAGAATTCTACAATTTTTTCCAGTTACAACTAGCTTCACAACCTCCTTCAATATCTTCCATGACTTTTATTTCTTTCCTTCTACTCATTCTGAAAGGTTGTAGAGTTTTCTTGATTCTATCTTCACATCTCTCCTACCCATTCTCAAATTTTCACTTTCACAGATAACCATTTGTAAAGAATTAATTGTTATTTGAGGTTTTTATGCCTCGGTGCACATTGGCCTGGGGCTCCGCAAACTTCAAGGTGCTCCATCCACTGGTTGTAGCTCTTGCCAGGGCTCTGGCACCTTACCTCATCATCACTCACTGACGCCTACATGGGCCTGGCAAAATTATAATGATTGGAGGTCTAGTGAGGACAGTCATGTGACTGTCAGAGTGGCCATCCCATTGGCCGGGGCTGTGTGGGGTGTTTCTAGGTTTGGGGGAGGAGAATTGGGTATTCTAGGTGGAAGATGGAGAGACACAGGCATTCTGCTGTGTATTTTCAGCTTATTCCTGGGCGCTGGTATTTTTTCAGGTATTATAATTTCTCTTTCCCCATTTTATTTCCTTTCCCTTGATCCTACTGATCCTGTTTTTGTTTCGGGTTTTTTTGAGTTCGTTTTTGTTAAAATAAATCTTGTTCTGTTTTGAGGGAGGCTGCAGGTATCTTTCCTTGCCCCAATATTGCAGCGAGCCATTTAGCTAGCACTCCCCAATTAAAATTGGTCCCCACACATTCTAGTTCATGTAATCATTACGACTTGCTTAGGTGATTTCAATGTATGCATAATTGATCTCTCTACCACTAATATCACCCTTATATATTCCATCCTCCACATAGTTGCCAAATCAACATTCTTAAACCATAGGCATGATCATTTATTGAATGAGTTATCACTAATTTTAGATTATTGAACTGAATGTTGAAATATATTGACTTATATAGAGTAGTTGGTTATGTATTATTCCTCAAATAATCTACTCTCTAGGAAAAAATAAATTTCATGTGCTTTTAAAATTTGCATATCCTATACCCCACCTCAAAGCATGCACTTAGAAAACAGTTGTTAAATATCACATGAATGAAATGATTCCCATGAATATCATATATAATTGGAAATTAAATATCAATAACTTCATTGGGAAAGGGAAGGAGATTACTACTCCCTTTGAAGTATAATTATCTTGTTAGGGAGGAAAAGATTAAGATGAAATAAAATAAGGAAATCAAAGAAGAAACTATTTCAAACTACAAGTGTCAAAGGTAGGCATTCTGAAACAGTTTTGGTCCAAGAGTGTGAGAAGCCTGAATCTGTATTCAGAGCAACAGTACAAGAAACACCCAAAGCTGACATGAGGGAGATGACCACTACGACTTTCAGTTCAATAGAAAAAGATTGCCTACAGTGGCTGGATTTGTGACTCAATACCCAGAAATGCAAACCAGTCTTTATCAAGAGAAGATTCCCACTCAGAAAAAACTGGTTCCCTAGTGGTGAAGAGGACCTAGACTCAGATTCAAGATCAAAAATTTCAAGCTAGACTAGGAATACAGGGATATTTAGAGTACAGATAGCACCTGTTTTTTTTTTTTTTGTTTTTTTTTTCATATATTATAAGATGGCACAAGAAGTTTTCAGAGGATCTGAGAATCCAGGGTCAGTTTTTAGAATCCTAAGTATATTGTCATCCAGAGCATATTGTGGGTATGGTAGAGGGACTCACGGAAGAACAAGGATTAAAGACAACCCTTCTGATCTTGTTGAAATGGTTTTTAGTTTATCCTTATTATATGCAATGCTTCTCTTGGAATTAGATAGTGAATAATTATCATTTTGACAAAGGCTCCATTGATTTCAATGCTTTCTGGTGTTTTTAACTGGAATGGGTGTTGTATTTTGTAAGCTATTGAGATATTCATGTGATTTGTTGTTGTTGTTGATATGGTCCATTATGCTTACAGTTTTTTGTTGTTGTTTTCAATCTTAAAAGAATTTTATTGTTTCTGGTAAAGTTAGTTTTAAACATTTGTTTTTATAAGATTTTTAGTTTCAAATTTTTCTCCCTGCCTCCCTTCACTTCCCTCTCCCAAAGAAAGAAAGCAATCTGATATAGGTTATATATGTAAAATCACATTAAACATATTTCTGCATTAGTCATGCAGTGAAAGAAGAATCAGAAATAAGGCAAAAACACTTTAGAAAGGAGAAAAAGTATGATTCAATCTGCATTCAGATTCCACAATACTTTTTTTTTTCTAACTGTAGAGAGCATTTTCCATCAGGAGTCCTTCAATGCATCACTGTATTGCTGAGAAGAGCTAAGTCTATCACAGGTGATGATCACACAATGTTGTTGTTACTGTGTACAATGTTCTGGTTGTGTTCACTTCACTCAGCATCAGTCCACTTAAGTCTTTTCAGTTTTTTCTAAAATCTGCCTGCTCATCATTTCTTATAGAACAATAGTATCCTATTACACTCATCTGTCACAACTTATTCAGCCACTCCCCAAATGATAGGCATCCCCTTCATTTCCAGTTCTTTGCCACCACAAAAAAAGAGATACTATAAATATTTTTTTGTACAGGTGAGTCCTTTTCCCTCTTTCATGACCTCTTTGGGATATAGAATTACTAGTGGTAATTACTGGGTCAAAGGGTTACAATTTTCCTAATATAAAACCAGTCCTGTACTCCTGGTATAAATTTCCTATGGCAATAGTGCATGCTTTTTGGTGATACATTGCCCTAATCTCTTTGCTAGGGTTTTCTTTACAATTTTTACTTTGCTGTTTATTAAGGAAATTGGCCTATAATTTTCTTTCTCAATTTCAGTTGTCCAAGTTTAGGTAACAAAACTGTATTTGTGTAGGACTACTTCTTTACCTATATTTTAAAATATTTCAGATAGTATTGTAAATCATTGTTCCTTAAATATTTGCTATATTTCACTTGTATATCTCTGTCGTCCTTGGAATATTTAATTACAGGGCTCTTTGATGACATGTTCTATTTATTTTTCTAACATATGGTTATTCAAGTAAATTTTATTTACTCATTTTCTGAAAAGTGTGCATTTAACATTTCTGTTTTTATGCATTTGTTGCCCAAATAATAATAAAGTGTTTAGGAGTTACATATACCATCTTCTCATATACGAGTGTAAAACATTTTAAACCTGTTGATCTCATTATTTCTTTTGCATACTTAAAGACTTTTATCCTTCTCTTGAATATTGTATTTGAATGTCTAATTTTCTATTCAACTCTGGTCTTTTAATCAGTAATGCTTGAAAGTCCTTTATATCATTAAATATCTTATTTTTCCCCTTGAAGTGTTATACTCAGTTTTGGTGCTTAGATTATTCTTGGTTTTAATCCTAAATCCATTTTATACTGGAATATCATATTTGAAGTTCTCAGATCCTTTAATGTGGGAGCAGCTAAATCTTGTGTTATCTTTGGCTGTGGCTCTAAGTATTTGAATTGTTTCTTTCTGGCTGCTTGAAGCTTTTTTTTTTGTTTGTTTTTTGTTTTTTACTTTGATGCTTTGGAATATGACTATAATTGTCTGGGGGTTATTAATTTTGAGATTTGTTGCAGGAGTTGATTAGTGCATTCTTCCAATTTCTATATTACCCTCTAGTTCTAGAAGATCAAGACAACTTTACTTGATAATTTCTTGAAAGATTATATCTAGGATAGTTTTTATCCTATGTTTCAAATAATCCAATAATACTTTACTTATCTCTTCTTAATCTCTTTTCTTTCAATTATTTTTTTCCAATAAGATATTTCACATTCCCTTCCATTTTTTATGTTTCTGATTTTCATTTCTTGTACATTGATACCTTATGGAGTCATTAGCTCCCACTTGATCAATTTAAGGAATTATTTTCTTCAGTGAGCTTTTGAATCTCTTTATCCATTTGATCAATTCTACTTTGTAAGGAGTTTTTTATCACATAATTTTCATACATCTTTTTTCTTTTTGGACAATTATGTTTTTAAATTGTTAATTTCTTTGGGGTTTTGTAACACTTTTATCCAGTTCTTAATTACCTTTTCATAATTTTTATTTCATTTTTCCCATTTTCCTACTATGACTCATTTGTTTTGAAAATTATTTTAGCAACTCTAGGCCTTTTGTTGGATTTGTTTCAAATTCACATTTTCCCCTCTCAGACTTTTTAATTGTAAGTATTTTCTTTTTATTTTCTTCTTCTGAGTTTGTATCTTGGTCTTCCCTTTCATCATAGTAAGTTTTGGGGGTTTAGTTGTTGTTTGCTTATTTTTCTACCTCATCTCTTGATTTGGAAATTTAAGTTTTGGAAGACAAGTTCCAAGCTTTTTCACACTGCTCTTTTCAGAGGTAGTTCTTGGGTTTTACAATTTTCCTGTGCTTCTAAAATGATAGGATTGGAGAAGAGGCATGATAATTGTTTGCTTAGTCTGTACTCTTGTCTTTGCACAGAAAGGCCTTGATCACTTTGGATTGCAATCAATACTGCTTCTTGGTACACCAGCTCCCTTGGGATTAGAAATGATATTCTTCAGAAATTTGATCTCTCAGGGCCCAAGTGATACTGTTCCTCAGGGCTCCCACTTCCTTTTGACCAAAAATTCTCCTTTCTGGCTTTGAACTGAGACCCAGAACTAGATTTAGGCAATGGAGTTTCCAAATAGCAACTGGTGCTGCATCCAGTGCTAGAATAGTGGTCCCCTGTAATATTTATGACCAATTGCCAGCTTTCCTTAATGTCTCTTGTTTAAGAGCTCCTAAAGAAGTTGTTGCTTTTGTTGCCACTGCCTAGTCCCACCACTGATGTATCATCCACATTGGCTTTGAGAAGACAGTCTCCATCTTTGTGTCAGAGATCTCTTCTTCAAACTTCCTAAATTGTACTGGGGCTAGAAGAATGTCTGATCCTGACTTTTTGTTGACTCTGACAGAATTTAATTTAAGGTACTATTTTTATGTTTTTTAGGGAAATGCTTACAGAGTTTGGTTGGATTTCTACTTTTACTTTGACATCTTAGATCCCACTCCTCAGAGCTTCCATGTAAAGAAGCAAAGTGAAATTCAAATACAAATAATTATGAGTATAAACATGCAACAATTTCTAACAGTACAATATCACTTAAAGGGCAAGATGTATACAACCACAGAAAACTTAACTAAGATTATATCTCCTCTATGAATTATTATTAATTATCTACACAGAATGAAGTTTTGTGAACAAAAATTTAACAACGTCACCTTCATTTTTATAATATTAAGATGAATTCAGGTAAAATAAGAACCATATTTTATAATGTTACTACAGCAACTTGCATTGTTGTTGTTGTTGTATTATAGTGAAATTTTAATTGTATACGTTGAGCAGTTGGCACATTCCAATACCACTCCTATTTATAGAAGTTTTAGATATATGAGAGAAGGTGTTGTACTAATCCTAGAGGAAGTTTTAGCACACAAAGTATATCAACAGGGTTTTTTGGTTAGGGCATTGAAGTAGCCAGTGACTATATAGTTTATTATATTACATTAATCATCATCATTAATACCCAGTACAAATAATCTTATTTATTTTCAGGAATTAGACTTTAAAACTTCAGTTGGCAGCAGGCAGGAGAAAAGGATTCAAGGAATTTACCACCTTTCAGTTGTTTCTAGACATAATCATAGTTTTTTATTGTTGAAACAGCATAAGAGAGCTAAATCCAGTGAAAATCCTATCTAATGTAAAAATAATATATTACGTGCTATGTCAAGATGCTGGGGATACCATATTCATCCACATACACACATACACACACACACGCACCCAAAATAATATCTAGTATAAAAAAACCTTACATTCTACTGTTAGAGCTATAAAAGGAATTCATGAATGAATGAATGAATGAGTGAGTGAGTGCATAAATGTGTGAATGAATGGTAGGAGGGAATAAGAATTTATTAAGCACCTATTATATGCCAAGTTCTATGCTGTGTTTTATTAATATAATCTCATTTGCAAGAATATATAATATAATTTATATGCTTATATGTCAAGCACTGTTCTAAGCTCTTAGAATAAAAAAAGTGAAAAAAGTCCTTGTCCTCAAGGATTAACCATTGTAATAGAGTGACACATCACTTATAGAGGAAGGATGAAAAGGGAAAAGATTTTTGATTTCTAAAGTTACATGGACAATAAGTGGACACACATGGACATAGATTCATGCATTATTTCCAATAGAAATTGCAGTGTATTTTTTTTTTACTATTTTTAACTGTAAAACCTAGGATTGTGATAGAGGAGTAGGGGGTACACACAGTATAGCAAAGCTAGTGAGAAAATGACAGTATGCTAAAGGGAAACAAGTCTGAAGCAGACAACCTGATAAAATGGGCCATATATGAGACACTTAGAAATCAAGACCTAAGGAATCCATAGCAGAAGATCTAGAGTTGAAATCAATAAGTCTTCCAGGGCAGTATAATGATTTATCAATTCCTTCTATGTTCCAGGCCCTGTGCTATGTTTTTTTTTTAATTGCATGTATTTTGCAAAATAACCTTGTGAGGTAGATGCTGTTATTATTTCCTTTTTACAGTAGAAGAAACTGAGGTGGGCAAAAGTTAAGTGACTTTCCCATGATCACATATCTAAGTGAGTATCTGAGGATAGATTACAGATCTTCCTGACTCCAGGCTCAGCACTCTATCCACTGAACCACCTAGCTGTAAGTAGATGAAAATTGAAAAGGAACACTGAAAGCAATATGAAGGAGGAAAGGATTCTCTTAGTTTTTGACACATGAGCTGATTACTGAAGGTAATTTGTAATTTCAAAAAAGAAAAGATTCAAACACTTTAGGTTTTAAAGAACTTTCTTAAAGACATGCATATTTTTCTCAGTACTGACTATACTTCCCTATATTTACAAAGATCTTGAAGTCCCACTATGAAAAGCCAACATAGTCCTGGCAGATATGATGTTTAATGATACATTTTTATTGGTAATATGCAAATTCAACATATATAATGCAAAAAAAAAATCCACCAACAAGCAGATGGCAAATGACTCACTGTGTATTTCTCCAATGTTTTTTCAGCCACTTATTTAGGTAATATAAAAGCAGTACAACTATCAGTTATTTTTGTGTGATACATGATTCAGTTCCAGCCAGAAATCCAACTGCTAGTGAATATCAGTAAATAATATTTTCATGGACCAGGGCCCTGAATCTCTATGTGTATTGAAATATCTTCTCTGAACTGTGTTTTTTCCTTTTTTTTCTTTTTTCTTTTTAGTGTCTGGTTTTACAATCTCTGGTATTTGTCTGTCTAAAATGAATGTTTCCTCATTTGACAGGTAATAAAAAAATAAATGCTTCATTTACCACCACATCAAAATAAGTTGACAAAGTTCTTTAATGCCATCCTCAGTTACTTTGTTCTATTTTAGTGTACTTTACCTAGGAAAAAGAATAAGTTTTATGCCTCTATTGCTGTCATATCAATCTGTTTTAATTAATTTCCATAGTTTTGTATATGTTAGAACAGCATAGAAGGGACAAGGGATGAAGCTGAGCAACATTAGAGTAAAGTGCTGAATACTGAGGGCATCTAAACAAATATGCAATGATCCTGCATGGAATCTTTGTTGACTGTATACTTAAGTTTCTCTTACAACATTTAATTATAATTCCAAAAATTTAGAAAAATTACTGAAGGTTGTAAAACAAACCACTAAGAGATGGGTAAGGAGTCTTCAACCCTAAATAGAAATGAATCCATTCTCTCATGCAATACAAGGACATTTAATTTATTTACTCAGTGTACCAATTTCCTACTTTTAAAGACTACCAATTTATGTTTTTAGAAAGATGGTCAAGAAATACATTTTAAATAAAAAAAGTGATAAAACAGAAAATAAAATACTCAACAGAATACCTTTCTTAAAATACCACTTTCATCAAATCATTATCCTCCTCAAAGTGATTACAACTGATGGGATAAATTCCTTATCCTGGCATTTTAACTTTGCAAATATACCCCCAACATACTCATTGAGCTTTATCTCCATGTATTTCTTAATATTAAACTTTTACTAAAGACAATCAGAACTCGTTCCTGCCCACTACAGATGTTGTTAATCACCTAAGTTGCCCCTTTTGGCATGTTTTCTCCACAATTAGGAATACTATTCCCAACTTTCTTTGTACTACCAAAGCCTAGCTATATTTCAAGGCCATTCCAGCTTTAATCCATGAGAATATCACCCTTTCCATAATTGCTTATGATGTGATTGTTTCTAAAGATGACCAACAGGTTCTTATCTAGCTCTGCTGGTTTCAAATAAGCCAAAAATTGAGAGCCTGAAGTGATGAATACTGGAGAAAAATATACTAGTACACAACATTTACTATTTCATAAAGGCATTTGAAAAGGTTGCTCTATTAAAAACATTTATTTATTTATTTTTCTTTGATTTGTGGGGCAGTTGCCAAGAGGAAAATTTTAGGTTGGACATTTAAAGTTAAGTAGATTCAGAACTATTTGCAAGACCAAGACCAAGGAGTACTAATGAATGAATACACTGTGCTTCTCTCAGGATGTCTCCCAACTGCAGAGAAAAGAAAATCTGGAAATCACTCCAGAGTGATAATGGTGCTGCCTTCATCTCTTAGATTAGTCAGACAATTGACCCCTTCCAAACTGTGTAAGGAAGCAAATATTGATTGGGTCAGTGTACTCCCCAATACACTCATCTGAATTAGAATATCTCTTCCAGCTAATCTGGGACTAAGTCCCTTTTAATTCCATTGTGGCAAACCTTTTCTCACCACAGATTCTCTCCTAAACCCAGAAATGCATTCCTCTTACTCAGTTTCCTAAACAATTTGGGCCCATTCACCAAACCTATGGGGATTATGCAAATCAAACTCTTCCTAAATTTTTACAGGAAGAATTGTAGGAACTTCAACACCCAGCCCATTCAGGGGACCTAGTGTTTCTGAAAACATTGAAAACTGAGGGACAGAAACAACTAATGCCTTCATGGGAGGCAAGTTGTCCTCTCAATACCCACAGCTGTAAAGCTTAAAGGGCAGGATACATGGACTCATGTTTCTCAAATTAAACCCTTTTTCCCCTCAGCTAAAGAGTGGGAAGAAGAAGGACATATATTTCTGTGAACTGGTGGAGGATCTCAAGTTTCTCTTCCACTGACAGACACCCTGGAATGAGTATTCCTTCTCTTCTTTTTTATACCTTCCTAATATTAACACTGCTTCCTGCTTTAGGGACTGAACCATCCCATTTATGGCCACTCCCCTCACCACCCTCTGGGCTGTCCCATATGTGTTGAATTATGCACTCTCTGCTACCTGGAATGATAATAACCTGATTCAATTAGGAGAAGCAGTAACCAAGGCAGGCCCTTTTGACTGATTGGCTAGTAAGAGACACCCACAAAGGGAAGAAAACTCCTGGCCTTAAAGCCTCCAGACCATATCCCATGCCTGTACTTTTAAGGAAACACACCATTGCAGGCAGGCCTCAGACTTGGTATGCTTGTCTCCTGAAACAATTCTTCTGAATGGGGGGCTAATATTACTCGATTGTTAAGGTCAACCAAGAGATCTATCTATGATCCTATAGGAGCATATATCTATAGGTTTATTTGTGGTCAGTGCACCTTTGATTTTATAAATGCTCATGTATCAGAACCCTCTGAGTCCTCTTCCCCGCCGAGGAAAGGAATAGGGAAAAAGGGGGTCTTGGGACAATTTCCTGTGGTAGATCCATAAAACTGTTGCACTTGCCATTCCTTTGGTGGGGTACCTAGAACATGAGGTAAACCTGACTAATCTGACCTTAGCAATTGAAAAGATTTCTAATGAAACAGCTTTGGGCCTTGAAGACCTCTGAGAGTCCTTAGATTCTTCGGTCAATGTAGTAATGTACAATAGCATACCCTTAGATTATTTACTTGCTGCCAAAGGTTCAGAATACTTTATGATACATGTATATCATGGCAAAAATTCACAGCCACTTGTTCTACAGCTCTCCATCCTGGACTTCATTGCTCATTTTACTACTTGCTATTTTCACACCTATAATTTCGATAATTGCATGCATCTTGCTATGTAGATCCTGTATTTGTAATACTTTCACTTCTTTAATCACTTCTAGGATTAAAGCTTTCACTTAAGCCAAAACAATGCCCCTGGAACACTTGGACTGTGCTCATAAGACCTTTTGCTCCCTCTCTCTTTAACCAACCGGGACGTCTCCATGCCCCACTTTTCAGCATTGAAGAAGCTACAGAAGATGGAACTTGGTCCTTTTCTCCCCAGAAATAAAAGAAGCAGGAATGTTGTGGTATTGCTGTGGGACCCCATGAAACATAATGATCACAAGCACCCAAGGAATACTTAAAATGCTTCCAAGGGAAAAGAAGCTCTGTCTTCTACTTCAGGAATAAGGTGTAGCTGAGCATAGATCCTGGTTTGCTGATAAGCAATATCAAGATCTGCAGGATATGAATGGATGCTGAATAACCTGCTGATCCAGCATTATTCAAAGATGCTCTCAAAGTTATCTTGCCCTTCCCACCCCTTTGTTTTATAGAGATACAAAAGACCAGGTCTGCTCTTATACTAGTGGTACAGTTACCATAGATGTCTGTCCTCCAGCCATATATTCCTCTCTCATAAATCTCTAATTTACAAGATTCATGATGAGCCTCCAATTCTTTGGGTGAGCTAGTCCTCCAACAAATGTAGAAAGAAATCTTTAGTGGACATTCATATATTTGATAATATAATAAGAAGTTCAAATTTTGTAGCAAACATATATGTTCATGATATGTATATGAAATAAATATTCATATCATGTAAGATAAAGACATATGACATGACAAATATGATTGTTTTGTTTATGCTAGCTTTCTGCACTCAAGCTTTGATTTCACTGGTATTTGGGATTCCTTGCAAGTTAGTTCAACAGTAGATTTATTACCTGCTCTGCAATATGTATGTATGTATGTATGATTTCATGTATGTATGTTTTCCCAGATCTCAGTTTGTCTGAGACAATACCCATTCAAGGATTAAGGCTAGGAAAGAAGTGAACCAAAGAATGACCTCTTTTACTTAGTTAAAAAAATTCTGGGAGAGGAATACCCTTAGTACTTCTGGCCAAAACAGAAACAATTGTTAGTTATACTCACTTTGGGCCATCATAGCTCAAACAACAACAAATAAGGCTTAGGCTAGGACCTATTGTTGGTGAATCAATGACAGCCAGTGTGAATTAGGTTTAAAACATGGTCCTTAATAAAGAAATCTAGCTATGTAAATATGTATATGCTGGGGTTGCAAATGAGAAGAGAGGGGTCTCAGACCAGGCTGGTCAGTGTATCTACGTCAGGAGAACAAACTTAAGCAATGTAACATTAGAACTTTCCAATGATGATTATCAGGAATGAGGGAATTTTTTCAGGTGGGTATTTCTCAGTTAGCATGACCGAAACACTCTGTCAGTGCATTCTGTCTAATCTTGTTCTTGACAACTTGTACTTCTGTATTTTGGCCACAGTCCTGATGTCATGTTACTGGTCTTCCAGCTAATGACACAGGGGCTGTTGCTGAAGTACAGAAAACCATACTATAATTTGTTAACCAATTCCAATCAAACCTCCACATGTATACATGCATGTGTATGAATGTACATACATGTATGTTTATATAAGCACACAGAGATGTATGCAATACATTCATTTCCTCACTTAACATGGACCTGGAATATTGTAAGCAGTAAATTCATATTAATTGATAGTGGTGATAAGGGTAGTTAAGTCTTTTTTCCCCTTTTTTCATGTAATGAACATTTGTATTTATAGTTTTGGGTTCCAATTTTTATCCCTTTTTCTCTCCCTTCCCTCTCCCTTCCCTTTGATTGCAGCAAGCAATCATATATGAGTTATACATGTATAACTATGTATAACATTAACATATTTGTCATTTTGCACAAGAAAATTTGAGTAAAAGAAAAAAAATGACAGAAAATGAAAAATAGCATGCTTCAGTCTGTTCCATCAACATCAGTTCTTTCTTTGGAGGTGGATAGTATGTTTCATCAATAGCCCTTTGGGATTGTCTTAGATCATTGTAATGTTGAGAATAGTCAAGTTATGCACAGTTCTTCATCAAACAATATTGCTGTCTCTGTGCACAATGTTCTACTGGTTCTCTTCATTTCACTTTGCATCAGTCCATTTGTCATTTAAGGTTGTTTTTTTTTTCTTTTTCTATTATCATCCTTATGCATATGTTCTGACTACTCAACTTAATTATATACCACTTGACATTACAGCCCATCTCATATACCTTCTTTCATCTCTTACATCTACCACAAGAACCTACACACAGAGTTACTCTCTAAGAAAATGGGCAATGGCTTACAAAAATAGGAGATGAAAAGCAGAGGATGTAGATGTGATTGTATACAATAGGTGATCATGCTGATGATGGTATTAAAGGTGATAATAGAGAAGAAGATAAATGGGTAAAGTATGAAAATAATGGAAAGGAAATTCAAAATCATTGTTCTAAATATTTATTAGAAGCTTAGGTAAATGTCATGCTAGGAGAGTCCTTCCTAATAAAAACTGATCCAGATAATAAAGATCAACATCCCTCAAATACAACATAAGACATAAATTGGTAGCAAAATAATTAGTCTTTAGTAACTATATATGACCACATTGAAATATAAAAAAATGTTTATTCTTAGAAAAAGTCAGCACAGGAATTTGCAGGAAATAATTAAATAATGAAATTTAATTAGTCCATATTAAACATCTAGTACTTGTGCAATATAATATTATGTTTTGGTTTCAGGACACAACCCTTTTATTCAAGGAAGTTAGTCTAGTAGGTTGATGAAACATATATATATATATATGTATATATATATAACTTTAATAACCAATAGTATATACCAAGTGCATTAAAGAAAGATAAAGCAAAATATTAAAGTTATGGAATGAAGGAGATCATTTTAATAAAGAGATTTAAGCAATACATCATAGAGGAAGGCTAATTTTATAACTGCAGTTTAAATCATAGTTTGCATCTACTAAAAACCATAATTGTTTCTTTAATAATTCATTTCAGAAATACAAAAGTTTTGCTTTCCTTTTTCTTTTGTTCTCCCATATAGAATAACTTAGAAATAATTCTTAGCTATGTTTCTTGGTTTCAGCAGGATATAATTATTAATAATCTTCACGTTAAAATACTACATAAATGCTATATGTTACTATAATAAAAAGTAGTTTTTTTCTAAAAATAAAATACATTATTCATTTATACTGTTTTATTTGTTACTACTAAGATGTTTCATTCTTAGAAAGGTATAAAAATGATTTGCAGTTGATGGCCTTAAAATTGCAAATGTTTTTACATGATCTCAGTACCTTTTATACCTTGATTTATCCCCATGTTCTTCATATTTCCAAAGTGTCTCATGCTGTGCTGGATAAATAAACAAAAAGAAAAAGAAACAAATAAACCAAATCCCTAAATCATTCTTCCTCTAAACAGTGTGTTTTTTCTTCCTTAAAAATAAATACTATCTATGCATGTACTTCTTCTGTTGTTCCATTCCATTTCAGTGTACCCACTTACTCCTTGAAATTATATTTTGGATATAGACAACTAATAAGTAATGTGGCTGAATTCTATCATTACCTTGTGAAATCTTGGAGTTTTATCAATGCTTCACTTTTCCTCTTAAATACAGAAGTGTTTAAGTAGATTATAAAGTCTTATTATAAAATATATTCTAGATGGCATACTAAATTTTGAAAACTACAGAATCATAAAATTATATTTAAAAATCCATGGAATATATTTTCAAATTTATGAAAAATGTAATGATAAAATAAGAAAATGCAGTAAAATCCTGGGGCAGCTAGGTGGCACAGTAGATACAGCGTTGGGTATTGAATCAGTAAACTTAGAAACTTCCTGGCTTCAGAAACAGCTATGTGACTCTATGCAAGTCATTTTACCATTTTTCTTAGTTCATCATCTCAAAAATGAGCTAGAGAAGACAAAAATGAACCACTCCAGTAGTTTTACTAAGAAAAATCCAAACATGTTCACAAAGAGTCAGATACAACTGAAATGAACAACTAAAGTAAAAAGCATAATGTGCTTGCACAAACTTACTAGGTAAGACTTGTAGTATATTCAGCTAGAATTATTGAAATGGGAACATAATGATTCTGATTCCTTTATTGATGTTTGCCTTTTGTAGAGCAAGGACTCTTGCTACTTTCTTTTCCTAATTTTCCATGTCAGTTGGTTTCTTTATTGGGTACAGGACAATGCTTTGACCTCATTTGCCTGAACATTCAAAAATATAGTACTAAGATAAATGTTTCCCACAGCAGGTGTTAGTCTGATAAAATGTGTTACCTCAAAAGATTGTATGAGGTGAAAGATGTCAGTAAGATTGTAAATCAGTTAAAGAGTTAATAAAGAAAGTTTAAGGGCATTTAGTATATGTCTAATGATTTTTGGTTGACATCATGGAAAATAAACATGCTTTCCACTAAGGATCCTCAGTGACACTATCAGAAACAAAATAGCAACACTTATAATCCTCTTTTCTATATCATTAGACAGAATGTCCTATCAGTATGATTTATACAATTAACTTAAAAATGCTAAACTTAAGTAATAGAATTGAGGCAGTTAGATAAGAAATGGAAATGCTGAGAATGGAGAAAAGAAAAATAAAATCATCCAATTCTTCAAAGGGAATGCATTTGAAAGGACCAAACACATAATCGGGTATTTTTTTTTAAGTTTCTCTACTTATCGTGTACCTTCCTTACTCTTCAATTTTTAAACTAATCAACTCTCAATTGTGTGCAATAGCCATTATTTAAAAAGGAGTTTCATCTTAATGATTAAGTAAAGTTAGAATTAATTTCAAGAATACAAAAAAATTAGGCTGAATATTATTTGCCATTTTTTCTCAGAGAGTGGTCTACTAAATCATCTTGTAAGAACAAGAGATACTAAAAAAATCACTGATGGTGCTGTGAAGAACTGATGAACTTCATTCATTGGAGTATTGATGTCAAATAAGGAAAAAAAACACCTAAGTATACAAATATTAGTAAATCATTAGTTTGAAGTCTAGATTTTAAAATAATTAGTATTTTTCCCAATTACATATAAGGATTATTTTAATGTTCCTTTTTATTTTTATTTATTTATTTGTTTGTTTGTTTATTTATTTATTTATTTTAAGTGAGGCAACTGGGGTTAAGTGACTTGCCCAGGGTCACACAGCTAGTAAGTGTTAAGTGCCTGAGGCCAGATTTGAACTCAGGTACTCCTGACTCCAGGGCCAGTGCTCTATCCACTGTGCCACCTAGTAGCCCCTATTAATGTTCCTTTTTAAAAATGAGTTTTAATTTATCTCCATCCCTCCCTCATCACCCTCTTCCTAGGACAGTAAGCAATATAATATAGACAATGTTTGTACAACAAAAAAACATATTTTCCTATTAATCATGTGGCAAAAGAAGAAACAACAAAAGGAAAGAATCACAAATTAAAATAAGGAAAGTGAAAATAATATGCATTGATCTGCATTCATACTCCATCCTTCCTTTATCTGGATGTGGATAAAATATTCCATCATGAGTCCTTTGGAATTGTCCTGTATCATTATATTGCTTAGAAGAGCTAAGTCTATCATAGTTGATTTTCACATGTAACTGATATTTTCTGCTCACTTTACTTTTCATCAGTTCATGTAAGTCTTTCTAGGTTTTTTCTCAAATATGACTGCTCATCATTTTTTACAGCATAGTAGTATTCCATTACATCCATAAAACAAAACTTGTTTAGCCATTCCCCAATTGATGGTCATCCCCTCAATTTTTAGTTCCCACCACACAAAAAGAGCTGCTTTAAATACTTTTGAATATGTGCTTACTTTTTTCTTTCTTATGACTTCTGTGGGATACAGACCTAATAGTGGTACTGCTGGGTCAAAGGTATGCAGTTTTATAGCCTTTTGGGCACAGTTTCAGATTGCTCTCTAGAATGGTTGAATCAGTTCACAATTCCACCACCAATGCATCAAGTGTTAAAATTTACCCATATCTTCAACATTTATCATTTTCTTTTAGTTTGTAGTATTAACCACTCTGATAGGTATGATGTAGTACTTCTAATTTGCATTTCTCCATTAAAGTGATTTAGAGCATTTCTCTTGACTTTTAACTGTTTGTTAAAGCGGGGAACTGCTTCCAGAGTGGAGAGTACAGGGTCTAAAGCTTTAGGGGGTTTGTGAAGCTGTTTTGAGAGATAGTTCCAGGAATTTGTAAGTTTTTAATTCTTCCAAGGTGGTATGATTTAAGTAGAGATATGTTTACTAATCTCTTGTTCTGCAAGCAACCACAGACATGCTTTTCTGTCCTGGAATTATGAACAGTTCCCCATTCCACTGTGACTAAAAGCTCTGGTGTGGCTGTCCTCCCAGGCCTGGGACTGACACCTAAGCCTGTGTCGTGGATATGAATGTGGGCAAAACAACAGAGTCCTGCCTCAGTGCTAGCAAATATATCCCTGTAATCTCCTTCTGTCCAATTGTTTGACCCCCTTACTCTCTGTGGGCTGAGTTCTTAAGCAGTTGCTGCTGCTGCTGCTGATGATGATTCAGAGGCTCCCAAGCCCTGTACTTGGTTTTCTAGGGCTGGATTTGCACTGGCACAGCTTGAGCTGGACTGTCCTCCAACCTCATGTGCTACAACAGACCCTGCCTACTGACCTTCTAAGTTGTCTTTGGCTGTAGAATTATTTTACTCTTTCTTTTTGTTGGTTCTGCTGCTTCAGGAATTGTCTTATGGCATTATTTGAATGTAGTTGGAGGGGTCTTGGGGAGAGCTCAGGCAAGTTACTGCCTTTCCTCTGCCATTTTGACTCTTCCTCATTTATAAGTCATTCTTAATGATTGTAAGTATTCTTACAAATTTGACTCAGTGTTCCATATATTTGAGAAATGAGGCCTTTATTAGAGAAATTTGCTATTAAATTATTTCCCTACTTTCTTTCTAGTCTTCATTGCACTGGTTTTGTTCATGCAAAAGTTTTAAATTTAATATAATCAAAATTATACATTTGGCATTTTGTAATGGTCTCTATATCTTGTTTAGTAATGAATTCTTACATTCTCCACAGAACTGACAGGTGAACTATTCCTTGCTCTACTAATTTGCTAATGATATCACTTTTTATGTCTGAATCATGTAGACATTTTTACCTTATTATGGTATATACTTTAAGATGTTTGTCCATACCTAATTTCTGCCATATTGTTTTCACTTTTCCCAGCAGTTTTTGTCACAGTGAGTTCTTATCCCTGAATATGGAATTATTTCTTTTATAAAACACTAGGTTATTCAGTATCAGATAGTTTTGATGGTCACTGCTTTATATTATCATTTGAGATCTGCTATGACCAGGCCACCATCCTTTGATTTTTTTCATTAATTCCCTAGATGTTCTTGAACTTATAATTTTTTTTTGTTTTACTTGGTAATATTTTATTTTCTAATTACAAGTAAAATTCTTTTCACCATCCATTTTTGTAAGATTTTGAGTTCCAATTTTTTTCCCTCCCTTCCTTCCCCCCAAACAGCAACCAATCAGATATGTTCTAAGGAAAGAGATATATTGATCTATATCTATAGCTATATCTATAACTATATCTCTATATCTCTATCTCTATCACTGTGATGTTTAAAATCTTAATGTGTGGTCACCTTAAATTAGAACCTTTAGCATCAGTCTTTGGGCATTAAGCTTTTATTAAAGCATACCAGGTATTCATGTGCAGTTCAGAAAGTTAAGAAAAAGCCTATCTAGCCTAGAGTTTCAGCCTGGTCAGGTTCTTCCTCAAGTCCAATATCATGAGCATTCTTCCACCATGGACTCACTGAAACTGAGTGTGGAAGCTTTTTATATGTCTGGAGCAGAAGTGTTCCTTACACATTGCTTCAAGCTAATTGGTAGGCATCATCCAATTCCAATGGTTCACTAGACTTGAAGGTGGTCTCTAGTTGAGTTCAAAGTCCTTAGTTTATGAGAACAATACCTTCTTAAGGGCTAGCCAGGTGTGGTTACCATCTAATTAACTTGAAGTAGGTTAAACAGTAGAGTCAATCACTCTCACTTAATTCAATCAGTTTAGATTCACCTCCAGGTGAGCCTTTGAGTATCTGCAAGATCACATTATTTTCTCAAATATCTGTATCTGTATCTGTAGCTCTATCTGTAGCTATAGTAGCTATCTACCTATCTAATTGTATTATACATATTTTCACATTAGTAATCTTGTAAAAGAAGAATGAAAAGGGAAAAGCACAAGAAATAAAAAAAGTAACAAATAGAATGAAAATTATATACTTTGATCTGCATTCAGATTCCATAATTCTTTTTTTCTGAATTTGGAGTGCATTTTATATCTTGTCTTTTGGAATTGTCATGTATCATTGTATGACTGAGAAGGGCTAAGTCTTTCATAGTTGATCATCAAAACAGTGGTGCTGTTACTGTGTACAATGTTCTCTTGTTTCTGCTCACTTCATGCGGGATCAGTCCATGTAAGTATTTCCAGGTTTTTCTTAAATCTGCCTGTTTGTTATATTCCTTATAGCACAACAGTATCCCATCACATTCATTTACCACAACTTGTTCAGCCATTCTGTAAATAATGGTCATCCCCTCAATTTCCAAATCTTTGCCACCACAAAAACAGTTGCTATAAATATTTTGTACATGTGGCTCTTTTTCCCTTTTTTTATGATCTTGTTGTGATATGGACCTAGTAGTAGTATTGTTGGGTCAAAAGGTATGCCAAAGGTTATATAGAACTGTGGTTCTATAGTCCTTTGGTCATTATTCCAAATTGCTTTCCAGAATGGTTGGATCAGTTCACAATTCCACCAACAATGAATTATTAGTCCAATACTCCCACACCTCCAAAATTTATCTTATTTCTTTTAGTGTGTGTGTGTCCTATTAGTCAATCTGATAGGTGTGAGGTGATACATCAGAATTGTTTTAATTTGCATTTTTCTAATCACTAGGGATTTAGAACATTTTTTCATATGACTATAGATAGCTTTAATTTATTCATCTGAAAACTATCTCTTCTTATCCTTTGATCATTTCTGAATTGGGAAATAACTTGTATTCTTCTAAATTTGATCCAGTCTCTCTATATATTTTTAGAAATTTAAAAATGAGGACTTTATAAGAAACACTGACTGTAAAAATTGTTTCTCACCTTTCTCCTTTCCTTTAATCTTAGTTGCATTGGTTTTATTTGGGCAGAAACTTTTTAATTTCATGCAATTAAACTGCTCCGTTTTGTAGTTCATAATGTTCTCTATATATTGTTTTTGACCTTTTATTATGATAGGTAAATATAGTTGTAATTTTTTTCAGTTTTATACAATTTTGATGATATTTTAAATGGTATGGCAATGAATCAGTGATTAATTTAGGTAGAATCATAATTTTATTATATTGAATTCAGCATCCTCATGACCAATTGTCATTTTCTAGCTGTTTAGGTCTGACTTTATTTGAGTGAAAATGTTTTTCAATTGTGTTAATATAGTTTCTCGGTTTCTCTTGGCAGATAGACTCCCAAGTATTTCACACTGTTATGGTTATTTTAAAGATCGTTTCTATCTCTTGCTATTGGACTTTGTTTGATATATATATATATATATATATATATATATATATATATATATATATATATAAATGCTGATGATTTATGTGAGTATATTTTATATCTTGCAACTTTGCTAATGTTTTAGTTATTTCATGTAGATTTTCTTGTTTAATTCTCTAGGATATTCTAATTATTCCATCATATCAACTGCAAAGGGTGCTACTATTACTTTCTCATTTCCCATTATAATTTGTTTAATTTCTTTTTTCTTTTCATCACTATTGCTAACATTTCTACTAATATATGGAAACATAGTGGTGATTATAGATGCCCTTGATTTACCCCTGATACTTATTGGGAAAGGGGTCTACTCATTCACCTGGAACATGATGCTGTGCTGAGGCATTTGGAAGAGCCTCATGCTGCTCTGGGACCCTGGGCACATGCTTTGTCTATTCACCTGGTGTTGTAGTGAGGTAGGGGTACTGGTAGAAGATTGCTGGTGGTGGTCTGAGCCTCCAAGGTTTTATCATTCATCTGGTGTTGCTCTGAGTCAAATGGAGTGGGAGCTAGCCGCTCACCAGCTGCTGAGAAGGGGCTTCAGGGACATGTTCACTGAGCTACACTGGGACTCAGGGCTTCCCACTGGCTTACTAAGACAAAGCCTGCCATTGGCTTTCTGGGACCTTGTTTGTCCTGCACTCTGCTTCCACGTTACTGGAGTGAGACAGATCTTTCCTGCAGACTGTCCAAGTTGGTTTGGACTAGATAATTGATTACCCCCTCTTTTTTGTTCAGTCCCTTGCTCTAGAATTAATTTTGTGGCACAGTTTTATAGTTGTTTTGAGTTGAGTATGGGAAAGTTCAGACAATTTCCTGCTGATTCTGCCATCTTGGCTTCCATAAGTCTGAAGACTGGGTTTTTAACTTTAAAATGTTTATACTTAATTAATGACATTGAAATCTGAAACAATATTCTGCTCTTGTCATGATTCATGAGTTTTCAATCACTTATTTTACTATATCATTATTAAATATATAAAGATATGTGATTTATTTATTACTCCATTTAGATCCATAGAAGAAACTTTCTTTCCTTCTCTGATACTGAGTCTTATGCAATTATATTAGAAATGGAAGCCCTAGCATTATTTTAGTAAAGGTTTTCTTTCGACAGGTTGTGATACCATATGTTCTTCAATATGGCAGTTTTAACACCTATTGATAATAATTCCATCACTAGACATAGAAAGGGTTTAAATTTCCTACTAATTTGGTAACTATTAATAAACAGAGTACTTTTATTTGAATATTTAATTCTTAAAAAGGACAACCTTATATTAAATCAGATGTACTAATATACATTTATATGAATATATGTTCATTTTATATATTATATATAAACATATATATTAAATGTTATATAATAAATATAATGTAATGCAAACAAACCCAACATAATTGAATACAATATAGTGTAATATTATACACGTGTGTTTGTTTATTTATATGTGTGTCTATTATGATTAGTATCCTCTAACGATATCTGTCAATTTCTTTTTGTGCCATATAGGAATTTCCACTGCCAATGCCTTTAATATTTCTCTAAACTTCAAAAGTGATTTTGTTACTGAGGAAAAAGACTGATATTATGATTAACCTTTCAGAGCTCCTGGAGAACATAGTCAACAGAGATTATCCCTAATCAAGTGTATAGTTAGAAAAAGGAATGTATAAGATAAGTAGGAAAACAGCTAGAAATATTTTGAATGTTCCTCAAGAGCTGACCATTGCATTTTTATTCCGAGCATTTATACCTCAGTAATCAGCAAATGATATAAATCAGAATATTTTTTCCTCACTTTTATAGACTTTAGAAAATGATGGGGGGAAAGTTAGTAATGCAGATTAAACTGAAAAGTGTGTTATGGGTATGTTTTATTTTTTTTTCCAGAGAGTCAGTGATTAAGTATGACTGGCACATACTTCAACAAAAACATTCTAGTCCTGATCTATCGGGCTCCTACTTAAGCAAGATAGATTCTTCACATCCAGAATATACAGACTTGTGAACCATGGCCTACCAAGTTTTACTCTTTGATATTACTACCAGTGGTGCAGCTGATTCTCCTTAGTTTTTTTTTTTTTAGTTTGTTTTTCTTTTACTCTTTTTCCATCTTCAAATGTATTCTTATTTCAAATGAAATAAAAATAAGATAAAATAAAAACCTTCCCACATAAAGCTACTTAGATATACTTTTCTAATGTTTAAAGTATTAATTTAAAATTTAAATATTCATATGGATTGCTTTTTTTCAGTACTAGAGACTTTAAGACTGGGAGGGAGCTGACTGAATTCTATCTGTTGTTGTTTAGTCATTTTTTAGTTTTGACTGACTTTGTATAACTTCATTTAGGGTTTTATTGGCAGAGATTGTGAAGTGGTTTGCCATTTCTTTCTCCAGCTCCTTTTACAGATGAGGAAACTGAGGAAAACAGGGTTAAGTGATCTGTTCGTAGTCACACAGCTGGTAGTTTCTGAGACCAGATTTGAATCAGGAAGATGAATTCTCCTGATTCTGGACTTGGCACTGTCTCCAATGAGCCACCTATCTGCTTAAATACCATTTAGCCCTTTTTCCTATTCTGACTCAAGTTTACTTGTATTGCACCAAGTGGTTAAACTAACTTAGCTAATTTCTGACTTTAAAGTTGGAGACAGCTGTGTAGTAAAATGGATATAAATACATTGATGAGTTCAAATTTGTTTAAGAAACTCTAAATAGCTATGTCACTATGGTCAAATCACTTAACCTATCTGAGCCTCAAGCACTTCATCTCTAAAATGGCATAATAGCTTCTACTTCACTGTGTGTGTGTGTGTTTGTGGGGCAATAAGGGATAAGTGACTTGCCCAGAGTCATACAGCTAGTAAATGTCAAATGGCTGAGTCCAGATTTGAACTCAGGTCCTCCTTAATACAGGGCTGGTGCTTTATCCACTGTGCCACCTAGCTGCCCCCTTCACAGAGTTTTTGTGAGTATGAAATAACAAAACAAATGTAAAGTGTTTCGGGAAAACAGAACTTATAAATGTTTGTTATTTTTTAATATGATTTAGTAGGTATAGAACCAAAATTGTAATTAGAAGGCTTGCCTTTGAATCTCAACTCAGAAACTTACTGTGTAATCATGAACATACCTCATACTTTCAAGTTATCAATTCCCATAACTCTTTTCACAATATATTTCCCAAACAGTTTTCTTCCAGAAAATTATAGAGAGATAGTATTTGTTCTACATATCTTGCAGTATTGTTGTCAGGCAAATACTTATTAAAATTACAATTATGATGCAGTTGAAGAATAGAGGTTCATAACTGATCTCTAATTCTTACTCTCTATAATATAACCTGAGCCAAGTCACTTACCCTTCCCAGCTCTCAATTTCCTCACCTGAGAAATTAAAAATGTTTCACAAGATGGATTATCAGACAATGTTTTTATTCTATTTCTTTATCTTATGCATTTTATATGAATAAAATTGTATAAATGAGATATTATTTTCTATTAGCAGGAAACATATGAAAATAATCACCCCTAAATATAGAGCATAATTCCAATGCTTCTCTACCTATTTAAGGCAAAGCACACAAATGCGGCTCTTCCAAAGTGCATGTATCTATCTATTTTAAGTTAAGAAACACTTCATCATTAAAATATCTTCTACTCTTCAGGGTCACATCTGAGAGATTCATTTAAGCTCCTAGCTTCCATCTGCATTCAAAAAAACTAAAGTCCGTTTTAAGAACTACTGCCAAATAACCACAAAAATTGAACCCACTTAAAACACATGGCAGTCTGAAAGCCAGCATGGTGGCTTAGAAGATTATTGCTCCAGTCTGTCTGACAATCTGTTAATGAAGACTTTGGTTTAAGTCTTGGCACCACCTTTTTGTCTGTACTTTATTCTTGATATTGAGCCACAAGTTCCTGATAGTTGATCTGGAATGGATTGAGAATGAACGTGGTTGATGAAGTCTTGATGAAAACAATGCATGAAGCAAAACAAAAACAAAAACAAAAAACAAAAACAAAACAAAAAAAAATGGAAGCCTTAATTCTGACTTGATCCAATTTTGTAGGGAAAAGGAAAATCAACATTTGTGATCATTAAAAAGGGTCATTTAAAAACAAGAAAATGTGTTAATTCAGTATTCTATGCATGGTCTTTAGAAATGTTAAAAAGCCAATTCTTTCTTATTGCTTAATTTCACCACTGAAATTGTTATAATTTCAATAATACATTTCTAAGTTATGTCTAACTCTGATGAGTTTTAAAATCATATAAATACATTTTGGCATGATTAAGGTAAGAAGACAAGAGAATAAAATGGATACATTATCTCACCCCTTTTATTTTCACATTAACTTCTGAATGCATTCTAATACAGTCAGTAACTCTAATTATAAAAGGATTATTTCAAGACTACATTAAAAAAAAGACTATATCCAGTGATTTAGATACTTGAATAGTGTTATTTTAGCATTTATAAATGAATTACTGATTTTAAAATATTGGAATGAATTTAAATTTATAATACTAAAATGGAACTGAACAAAATTTAATATCTTTATCACTATGTGAGACATACTACAGTATGTATGTATGTCCATGACACACAAACAGGCTTAGAAACTCTTTTTTTGTTTGTTTGTTTGTTTGTTTGTTTGTTTTTTGCAGGGCAATGGGGGTTAAGTGACTTGCCCAGGGTCAAACAGCTAGTAAGTGTCAAGTGTCCGAGGCCAGATTTGAACTCAGGTCCTCCTGAATCCAGGGCCGGTGCTTTATCCACTGCGCCACCTAGCTGCCCCCAGAAACTCTTTTTAAAGACACTGGATATAAGGCATACTAGAATTATTCTTATTGCAATCATTTAAAATTGAAATTTCATCAGAACTGTGTGAGTGAGATTTTCCCCAACCCATAGAGAAAAGTGATTTAAGTATGGTAATAATCAGTATTTAGAATACAATTTGTGATTTAATATGTTTAGGTATTCTTTATTTTTATTTTATTTTTTTGTGGGGCAATGGGAGTTAAGTGACTTGTCCAGGGTCATACAGCTAGTAAGTGTCAAGTGTCTGAGGCCAGATTTGAACTCAGGTCCTCCTGAATCCAGGGCTGGAGCTTTATCTCCTGCACCACCTAGCTGCCCCTAAGTATTCTTTAGTGATATTCTTTAGTACCTTAAGCAAATGATAATAAAATAAGACAGATATTAGTAGAGTTTATGTACATGCTTTATGAAAGATTGATGCAGACAACACATATTTGAAACAATTAGCTTAATCCATTGTGGTTAATCAGCTTAAAGATCAAATACTAAAAATAGTTACTCTGCACCAATTAGAACTTAGGGAAAGCCATAATCAAATGGAATTTGGTGGCTTCCAACAGCTGTGATCAACAGAAAGCATAGAATTTAAGCAGTTAATACTTTTGCACTATGGTAGATCAACTATTTGGATTACATAATTTTTTATAACACTGAGGTTTCTGCTATTCAACAATCTCTTATACATACATCACAAATTGTGTGGTATAAATGGCATTTCTGACAGGAGTCTGTCTAAAACTAGTATATATAAATATTTTTGAGCCTTGATTTGAGTATAAATACCTCCTACTGTATAGGCTTGGGGTCTTTGGGTCCCAGGCCAAAGGCTGCTTTATTGTGAGACCAGTACCTTCTCTCAATAAAGCTATTTTCTACCACTTGGAGACTTCACTGTTTCTTTTCCTTCTTCAGACTTAGAAATTTTCACAAGGGCCAAATTATTTACTCAAAGATTCTTTTGGAAACTTGTTTGATCAGTGGGACATTAATCTGAAAAACTCACCAAGAATACAATAATGTGACTATGGAGTGGCAATTTTTTTTGTATTAAAGCAAAAAATGGGAAAATTATAATAAAAAATGCATTTTTATTCTCTTACATTTCCTTATACCTAATAAGAAAGAATTTCTCTTTTGTTGTTAGTACTAGGCCATATGTTAATCAGTGTTTTTTACATTAAAAGGTAATGTGGAGCAAAACTCACAGAAGAATGTGCTGAAATCATCTTCTAACCAAGAACGGCTTGGAAGGAGGGAGCTGTGATGCTGATACAGGAATTGAACCCAACCCCACAGTCACCCTGACACAGATCGTGTCCCAGGAAGGCCTCACCAGAAAAGCAGACACCCAGAGCCTCTGAATCAGCTGAAGCACCAGTGTTTTCTGGAACTAAGCTCACAGTCTGGTGAGTGGGCTGAGCCCTGGGCATGGGGGAGACTACAGGGGTCTATGCTAGTGCTAAGGCAGAACTTGGATTTTACACCCCTGCTGAGAACCAGGAGGTAGGCTTGAGTAGCAGTGGCCCAGGTGGGGGAGGGGCAAAGGATCATCAGAAGTAACAACCACAATACACAAAGCTGGTTGATTAGCAATTTGGTCTGGGGTCATCTAAGGACCAGGAAACAGGCCAGGCATGTGAAGAACCTGATTCTCCTTAAATCATACCACCTGGGACTTCTTAAGCTTGGGAGACTGCAGCCTGGAAACAGTGCCCCACTTTAAGGAGTTAAAAGTCTACTAAAAGAAAGGCAAGATGAACAGACAGAGAAAGGGGAGGACCATAGAAAGGTTCTTCAGTAACAAGGAAGACCAAGGGGCACCCTCAGAGGAAGATGTCAACATCAGGGCCCCTATATCTAAAGCTTCCAAGAAAAATATGAATGGGTCTCAGGCCATAGAGGTGCTCAAAAAGGACTTTGAAGATAAAGTTAGAGAGGTAGAGGAAAAAATGGAAAGAGAAATGAGGGTGATGCAGGACAGACATGAGAAAAAAGTCAACAGCTGGAAAAGTCAAATTGGCTAAATGGAAAAGGAGGTATAAAAGCTCTCTGAGGAAAATAATTGCCTAAGAATTAGGATTGAACAAATGGAAGCCAGTGATTTTATGAAAAACTAAGACACAATAAAGCAAATCCAAATGAATAAAAAAAAATAATAGAGGGCAATGTGAAATACCTTCTGGGGAAAACTGCTGACCTGGAAAATAGATCCAGGAGAGATAATTTGAAAATTACTGGTCTACCTGAAAACCATGATGAACTTAGACACCATCGTCTAAGATTTTTTCAGGGAAAATTTCCCTGAAATTCTAGAAGAAGAAGGTAAAATAGAAATTGAAAGAATCCACTGATCACCTCCAGAAAGATATCCCAAAGGGAAAATTCCTAGGAATTTTTATAGCCAAATTCCAGAGCTCTCAGGTCAAGGAGAAAATATTGCAAGCTGCCACAAAGAAAGAATTCAAGTACTGTGGAGTCCCAGTCAGGATAGCACAAGATCTAGTAGCTTCTACATTAAAGGACCAGAAGGCATGGAATGTGATATTCAAAATGGCAAAGGAAATGGGATTACTACCAAGAATCACCTACCCAGCAAAACTCAGCATTATCTTTCACCAGGAAAAATGGGACTTTAATGAAAAAGAAGACTTTGAGATATTGGTGATGAAAAGACCTGAACTGAATAGTAAATTTGACTTTCAAATACAAGACCCTAGAGAACCATAAAAAACTGGAGCTCTGGGACTACCTGGGGTTGTACAGTGGGAGACTGTCTTGTGTCTGAGGCCCGGTTTTGGCTGGGAACCCCCTGGGTCCAGGGGTGATGCTTTCTCCATTGTGCCACTTAACTAGGTGATGACATCTTTAGGGTTAAATTGAGGGGTGAAGGGAATTCACTGGGTGAAGGGGAAGGGCAGAAGTGAAATCCTACATGAAAGTAACAGGAAAAGGCTTATGCAGTGGGGGAAGAGATGAGAGAGGAACAGGGCAGTAAATGAAGTTTACACTCATCAGAAAAGGCTCAATGACCTTAAACTCATGAGAGCAGCCTCAAGGAGAGACTAACAGACAAACCCAACTGGGTGTAGTAATCTGTTTAATCTGGGCAGTAAATGGGCCTAACAATTTTCAGAATTGGCTCAAAGACCTCAATCTCATTAGAATTGGCTCAAGGAGGGAATAATGTATACACTCAATTGGGTGGAGTAATCTCTCTAATCCTGCAGGAAAATAGGAGAGGAAGGGGATAAAGAGAGAGGGGCAAAAGAAGGAAGGGCATAGTGGGGGAGGGGACAGACAGAAGCACATCCCTTTTGAAGAGTGATAGGATCAAAGAACATGGATAATAGAATAAATATCTTGGGTAAGGGAATAGGATGGAAGGGAAACAGTTAACAATAGTAATCATGAAAAAGAGAAAAGGGGGAAAATTGTACAAAAAATATTTATAGCAACTCTTGGTGGAGGCTAAGAATTGAGAATCAAGGGAATGTCCATCAATTGAAGAATGATGGAAAAAGCTGTGTTATATGATTGTAGTGGAATAGTCTTGTGCTACAGGAAATGACAAACAGGATGATCCCAGAAAAACCTGGAAAGACTCATGAACATCGATGTATAGTGAAATGCACAGAGCTGGGAGGACATTGTGCATAGTGACAGAAGTATTGTTCAATGAGTAATTGTGAATGACTTAACTACTCTCAAAAGTGCAATGATCCAAGACAATCCCAAGGAACTAAAGAGGAAGCTTACTATGCACCCTATAGAAAGAACTGATAAAAAGAACACTTGTGGATTGTATATATATATATATATATATATATATACACATATATATATACACATATATATATATGTGTATATATATGTATGTATATAGATAGATAGATAGATAGATAGATAGATAGATAGATAGATAGATATAGATATAGATATATAGATATATAGATATATAGAGATATATCGATATATAGATATAACCTGATTGCTATCTTGTGGAGGGGGGAAGCAAGGGAGGGAGCTAGCGAAAAAAATTTGGAACTCTAAATCTTATGGAAATGAATGTTGAAGACTACCCTTATATGTAACTGCAAAATAAAATAAATGTTTGTTGAATGAAAAAAAAAAAGGTAATGTAGCATGTATATGCTTTTTAGAGAGTTAGATTTGAAGACTAGATGACTTTGGTTCAGTTTTTGTTTCGCATCTACTAGCTATATGATCATCAACAAATTATTTAACCTCTAAACTGTATTCCCATGTTTTTTATAAAGATTATAATTCATTTTGTATCACCCTCACAGGTTGTTATAATACTCAAATAAGAAAATAAATTTCATTAAAAATTGTAAATTTGAAGTGCTATACATAAATATACTTATATATATGTATATGTATATGTACACACACAAAGACACATATATTTGTGTAGGTGTGATTGTTACTATAAGTAAAATTTTACTGTTACTAGTATATCTTGGTCAATGTCTTGGGATCCATAAATTGATAATCCGGGAATAATTGATCCTGACTAAATTTTACCTCAGGAAAAAGGAAAATTTGAACACAAAATTTGCTTTTATGATACAATATTAAGGCAGTGTGCTATAAAGAAAATATCCCTGTATCTGGAGGCAGGTAGTCTGGGTCAACATATTGGATATTGCTCATATGAATTAAGTTACCATGAACAAATAATTTAAATTCTGCATCTCTAAAATTACATTGTTTTAGCCTCCAGGATTAGAAATCACTATTTGATAAATATAGCTGGAAAAATTGGAAAACAGTATATGGTAGAAACTAAGCAAAGACCAGCATCTTACAACATAAAAAAAAAAAAAAGTAAAGTCAAAATGAGTACATGATCTAGAGATAAAGGGTGATATAGGCAAAATAGAAAGGGAAGGAATAGTTTACTTGTCAGAACTGTGGAAAGGGGAAGAATTTATGACCAAAGATGAGATAGAGAACATTATGAAATGAAGAGTGGTTCATTTTGACTACATTCAATTAAAAAAGGTTTTGTACAAAAAAAATCAATGCAAACAAGATTAGACGGAAAGCAGAAAGCCGGGTATGATTTTTTTACACACAGTGTTTCTGATAAAGGCCTAATATATAAAATATAGAGAGAACTGAATCAAATATACAAGAATATAAGTCATTCCCCAATTGAGAAATGGTCAAAGGATATGAACAGGCAGTTTTCAGATGACGAATTTAAAACTATCTACAATTCAAATCTGAACTGAGCCACATGACATTTACTAGCTGTGTGATCCTGGGCAAGTCACTTAACCCAACAAAACAAAACAAAAAATATATCCCTAAAAATGTTATCTAAGGTGTGACATAAAAGCAGAGAAAATGGTGCTAGGAGATAATCTCTCTTTTTCCCTCTGTCTCTGTCTCTGTCTCTGTCTCTGTCTCTGTCTCTCTGTCTCTCTTTCATTCTCTCACTCTCCCTCTCTCTTCCCAGGAGATATTTGTACATTAAAGCTTCTGTAAGCATCAGAGAAGATCTTCACTCTTGTCCTTTCTTTCAATTCAGAATCCCAAATGGATGCCCCCTTTCCCCCATGTACCCAGAAGAGAACATTGTGAGTGGATTCTTTGTTGGAAATATAAGAATCAAGCTCAATAATAATAATTATATATATATATATATATGTATATATATATATATATATATATATTCCTTTGTAATTTTCTATTCATGAAAGAGGTGTCAGAGGAGCACTGAATTAATTTTATCTGAGAGAAATAAATTACTTTTGTGACATGAAGTGAGATCACATGTGAAAAATGTCTAAGGAAGAAAGAATTTGTTTTCAGAATGAAATGGTCAAAGTTCTCTCTCTCTCCTTTTTCAATTCCAAACTCTCATCTTTTGGTCTTTAAGTATTCATTTTAACTTGTTCTAACTTAAAATATATATATATATATATATATATATATATATATATATATATATATATATACATATATATATATATATATATATATATATATATAGTGTGTGTGTGTGTGTGTGTGTGTATGCTATATTCCTGTGTTTATATATAAGCATATATACACATACATACATCTATACACATATAAACTGTAGTATGTAAAACTATTTGTGTGGTCACCTTATTTCTGTCCCAGATCTGAAGAAAATTAGCTGGGGTTTCTAATATATTTGTTAGTTATAAATTAGAAGGTGTAGCATCAGTTTTGGGCATTAAGCATTTATTAAAGCATAACAAGTATTAGTAAAAATAGAAAGTTAAGAAAAGGCCTATCTAGCCTAGAGCAGCAGCCTGGCCTGCTTCTTCTTCCAAGTGCTCCACCAAAAGCCTGTCTTGAGAGACAAACTAAGAGTGGATGCTGTCTCTGTGTCCCAGAGGAGAGGTGGTCCTTATACACTGCTTCAAGGTAATTGGCTAGCATCACCCAAATCCATTGGTTCACTGGACTTGAGGGTGTTCCTTTGTTGAAGTCAGAGTTCATGCCCTTTGAAAACACACCCTCTTGAGGGCCAGGCAGCTGTGGTTTTAATTGAATTAACTTTAAGTGAGTTAATCAGCAAAGTCAATCAGTGAAATCAATCTTAATCCAATCAATTCCCTCCAGCTGGGGCATTTGGGCATTCCAAAACTCATTATTTTTTCACAATACCCATAACCATATCCAAACCCATACACGTATACCCATACCCATACCCATGCCAATACCCATACTCATATGCATACACATACACATATACATACATACATATATAAACACACAATGAATCTAAGAATAAAGAGAGCTTCTTGGAGGGGGGCGGGAAGATTGTTACTGGCACAGGTTATTTCAAATTCTTCAAGTGCCTAAAGAAATTCCCTACATGAAATATTTTTCATAGGAATTTAATCTACCATGTTAAATATTTTCTATACTAAGCCTTAGGGCTATAAGCTTTAGCAGGTACTAAGGACTTAACTCCCACAGCAAGTAAAAATCACTGTGAAACTTATATATATAAAAAAAAACTTAGTAAATATAGAAATCTATTAAGTGGCAGAAACCTCCCTACATTTTCCCCAACCTATGAAACTCCTGTCTTTCCTGATCCTGGTAGTGGCATTCTCCTTTGTACTCTCCTTGTGTCTTGGTTTTCTGCCATATAAGAGATCTTCATGTTCCTAATTTTAAATTTCTATGCCTTCTTAGTCAACAACAATCACTTGCACTGCTTAAATTTTTGTCCTGAGCACATAATTGTTTGTGTGCCAGAACAGCTAGTTGTAATTTTAATACTGAAAGTTCAAAAGTAGTGTAGTCAACAATCATTTACTAACCCCATTATGTGTCAGTCACAGTGCTAATGTCTGGGGATACAAAGAAAAGTAAAAAACAAATAAAAACATAAACCCAGATCTTGCTCTCTAGGACCTCCCAGTTTAATGAGGTAGCCAGCATACAAATAACCATGAACAAATAAGATCTATCCCAGATAAGATAGTGAAAATCTCAGAAGGAAAAGACTATCATTTTTAACTTGATTCAGTATAGTAGACGGGTATTTTAGAAATGAGGGTATTGAAGTATAGGCCAAGTGAATTTTCTGTTTTCAAAGAGCTAGTACAGAGCAGAGAAAGGTCTAAAATCTAGGTCTTGTCATTCTAAATGCAATTTTCTTTCCCCCTACTCTAAAAGTTAATAAAAACTAATCTGAAAAAATTTGCTTTCACATTGGTCTGTGTTAACTTTTAGAGTGTATATATATATATATATATACAAACACATATACGTATATATGTATATATGTGTGTGTGTGTATATTTGTACATATACATGTATACACATGCATATATACATTTATATGTATATTTTATTATAATTTATGTCCTAGCCATGATCATAACAATATAAGAACAATTTCATTGGAACAGTAGGGAAATATTATCAATGAAATTAATTAAGGAAAAGAAAACATTGGCCCTCCAATTGATCCTGTAATTTCATCATATTTGATACTCTTCTATCAGCTTGGACTAAAACCCAATAACTTTTGGTCCTTTGTAATTCTGATCTTTGTCTTTACCTAGAGTGTTCAATAAGTATGTATTTATTATACTTTATAATTTCCTCTAGCTCTTTACTAACTTAGGAGTACTACAGTAGAACTTAAATATGTTTCTTTTGTCTTGAATTGGTTGCAATTGAAAAGTACAAAAAGGAAGGGTGGAGCCAAAATGGCAATAAACGTTCAGACTTCCTGACACAATCACTCCAAAAAATCTCCAAACACAGCCAGCAAACAAAAATCCTGAAGCAGCAAAACCCACAAAAGGAAAGCTGAGATTATTTTCCAACCAAAGACAGCTTGGAAGTGTGGCAGGAGGGGGAGCCTGGGTGGGAGTGGAGTCCAGCCCTGTGATCATGCCAACACAGATCCAGTGTCAGGCAGGCAGCATCAAGGAAACATACCCCTGAGCCTCTGAATCAGTTACAGTGCTTGCATCTTTGGGAACTAACCTCACAGTCTAGTAAGAAGGCTGAAAGGCTGGCTGAGGGGGGAGTCTACAAGGGTATGTATGTAGCTGACATGGTATTTGAATGTCCACCCCAGCTGGGAATAAGGAAGAAACCTAATGTGGTGACAGCTCAGGTGGGGAAGGGGTAAAGGCTTGTCAGAACTAATAACCAACAGCACACAAAGTTTTGGTGCCTGGTTAATTAGCAAGTTGGCCTGAAGTTATATATAGACCAGAGAAAAGGCCAGGCAAATGAAGAAACTGTCCCTCATTCATTCATAACACCTGGGACCCTGTGAAGCTTGCAACAGTATAACGTGGAAGCAGGACCCCACACTAAGAAGGAGTCAAAATTCAAGTAAAAGACATACACAATGAGAAAGCAGAGAAAGTTTTGGACCATAAAAAACTTCTTTAGTGACAAGGAAAATTGAGTTACAACCTCAGAAGAGCAATGTCTGAGACCCTACATCTAAAGCTTCAAAGAAAAATATGAATTGGCCGCAGGCCATAAAGGCACTCAAAAAGGACTTTGAAGGTCAGATAGGTGAAACAATGTATAAAGCATTGGCCTTGGATTTAGGAGGAACTGAGTTCAAATCCAGCTTCAGACACTTGACACTAGCTATGTGACCCTTGGGTAAATCACTTAATCCTCATTGCCCCTCACAAAAAAAAAAAAAAAAAAAAAAAAAAAAAGGACTTTGAGAATAAAGTTGGAGAGTTAGAGGGAAATGTGGTAAGCGAAATGAGGGTGATGCAGGAAAGACATGAGAAAAAATTCAAGAGTTTGAAAAGCCAAATGGAAAAGGAGATACAAAACCTCTCTGATGAAAATAATTCCCTGAGAATTAGGATTGAACAAATGGAAGCTAATGACTTTATGAAAAACCAAGACACAATAAAGCAAATTGAAATGAATAAAAAAATATAGGGCAATGTGAAATATATTCTTGGAAAAATTGCTCACCTGGAAAATAGATCCAGGAGAGATAATTTGAAAGTTGTTGGTCGACCTGAAAACCATGATCAAAAGAACAGCTTAAACTTCATCTTCTAAGAGACTGTCAGGGAAAATTTCCCTCATATTCTAGAAACAGAAGGCAAAATAAAAATGGAAAGAATCCACTGAATACCTCCTGAAAGAGATCCCAAAATGAAAACTTCCAGGAATATTATAGCCAAATTCCAGAGCTCTCAAGTCAAGGAGAAAATATTGCAGGTAGCCAGAAAGAAGCAATTAAAATACTTTGGAGCCACAGTCAGGATAGCACAGGATCTAGCAGCTACTACATTAAAGGATTGGAGGGCATTAAGTCTAATATTCCAGAGGGCAAAGGAATTGAGTTTACAACCAAGAATCACCTACCCAGCAAAATTGAGTATAATCATTCAGGGAGAAAAATGGGACTTCAGTGAAAAAAAGGATTTTCAGGCATTTGTGATAAAAAGACCTGAACTAAATAGGAAATTTGACTTTCAAATATAAGACCACAGAGAACCATAAAAAGGTAAACAGGAAAATGAAATCATGATAGATGTTAAAAGGTTAAACCACATGCATTCCTACATGGGAAGATGATATGTCTATATCATAAGAACCTTCTGAGTATTAGGGCAGATTATAGGAATAAATTTAGATGGAGGACACAGGTGGAAATTGATTTTGAAGGGATGATACCAGTAAAGCATTTATTTTTTGTTTCTTTTTTGGGGGTGGGGTGGGAGGAGGTCAGGTTTGAGGACGGTCTTATGTCTGGGTCCAGATTTAGGCTTGCGTCCTCCTTAGGCCAGGGTGGGTGCTTGGTCCATTGCATCATCTAAATGCCCTATAATAATGTCTTTGGGGTAAAATTGAGGGGAGAGAGGAATACACTGGGGGAGGGGCCAAGAGTGTGGTAAAATGGGGTGAAATCTCAAGCGAAAGAAGCAAGAAAGGGCTTATGGACCAGGGTGGGGGGGGTAACATGGGAGAGGAGTGGAAAAGTGAAGGAGCCTTACAGACATCAGAATTAGCTCAAAGACCTTAATTTCATCAGAGTTGTCTCAAGGAGTGAATAACATACATACCCAATTAGGTTGAATAATCTATCTAACCATGCAGCAAAGTAGGAGGGGAAGGGGATAAGGGGGGAAGTATGAAAGAAAGGAAGGCAGAGAGAAGGGCAGAGGGGAAGTCAGAAGAACACAGCACAGGGAGTGGGAGGGGGCAGTCAGAAGCAAAACACTTTTGAGGAGGAATAGGGTAAAAGATAGAAAATAGAGTATGATGGGAAGGGAATAGGGTAGAGGGAAACAGTTATGAAGAATGATTAATGATTGATGATAATGGCAAAATGTATGGTACTTTGCTGAGCTATTGCCAAGAAAATTCTTTGTCAAGTTTAAGGTACTATATGAAAGCCATTTATTACTGTTGCATTAATCAACCTCATGACTTTATTGTAAGGAAGTCTCTCTTTAAATTACTATGTAATTGTAGCTTACTATTATACACACACACACAGACACACACACACACACACATATGTATATAAATGAGCAGGATACTATCAGAAAGACCTAGAGGGTTGTTCATGAGCTAATGCAATGTGAAATCTAGTGTATACAAAAGAACAGAAAACAGTATGGATGTTCTGTGGTTATTTTCAGCAATGCAATGATCCAAGACAACTGTGAAGGTCATATAAAAAAAAGTCAATCCAGCTACAGAGAACTGTATTTGAATACAGATTGAAACATGATTCTTTTTTGTTAGTTATTTCATAGGAAACAAAAAAAAATATATGATGAACACGATGCTATCAGAAAAACCTAGAAAGAACTACAAGAATTGAAGCAGAGTGAAATATACTGTATACAAAATAACAGCAATAGTGTAATATCATCTGCTGTGAAAGGCTTGGTTATTTTCAGCAATGCAATGATCCAATATAACTGAAGGACTTATGAAAATTGAAATCCATCTAGAGAGAAAGAACTGATGGTGTCTGAAAACATATTGAAGTATATTCTTTGGTACCTCCTTAATCTGAAGTTTTGTTTTTGTTTTTCTGTTTTTTTTTTTTATAACAAACATTTATTTTCTTTTTCCCAGTTACATGTAAAGGTAGCTTTAATCATTCAATTTCTCTTTTTTTCTGTTTTTGTTTTTTTGGGGAAAGTGGGGGTTAAGTGGTATGCCCAGGGTCACACAGCTAGTTAGTGTCAAGTGTCTGAATCCAGATTTGATCAACATTAATTTTCATAAGATTTAAAGTTCCAAATTTTTCTCCCTCCCTCCCTTTCCTTCCCCCTCCACAAGACAGCAACCAATCTGATATAGTTTATGTATGTACAATCCACAGTGCTCTTTTTAATTTTTTTAATCTGTTTTCAATCAATATTAGTTCTTTTTCTAGGAGTGAATAGTATGCTTCATCATTAGTCCTTTGGGATTGTCTTGGATCATTGTATTGCTGTGAGTGGTTAAGCCATTCACAATTATTCATAGAAAAATACTGCTGTCACTGTGTACAATGTCCTCCCAGTTCTGTTCACTTCACTATATATCAGTCCATATAACTCTTTCCAGGTTTTTCTAAAATCATCCTGCTTGTCATTTATTACACCAAAATAATATTCCTTTACAATCCTTCTTCAGTCATTCCCCAATTGATGGACATTCCTTTGATTTCCAATTCTTAGCCACCACAAGGATTTGCCATAAACATTTTTGTACAATTTTCCCCCTTTCCTCTTTTTCACAAATATTATTGTTAACTTTTTCCCTCAATCCTATTCCCTTCCCCATGGTATTTACTCTATTATCTATCTTCTTTCACCCTATCCCTCTTCAAAAGGTATTTGCTTCTGACTGTCCCCTCCCCCAATCTGCCCTCCATTATTTTGCCCTTCCCTCTTTATACCCTTCCCCTCCTATTTTCCTGCAGGGTTAGATAGATTATTGCACCCAATTGAGGGTGTAGGTTATTCTCTCCTTGAGCCAATTCTCATGAAATTAATATCTTTGAGGCAACTCTTTTTTTCCCATAAAAGTATTTTATTATTTTCTACTTACATGTAGAGATAGTTTTCAACATTTGTTTTTATAAGATTTCTAGTTTCAAATTTTTCTCCCTCCCTCTCCTCCATCCCTCCTCTCCAAGAGAGCAAGCAATCTCATATAGGTTATATATGTACAATCACATCAAACATATATCTGCATTAGTTATGCTATATAAGAAGAATTAGAGCAAAAAGGGAAAACATGAAAAATAGAAAAATATGGTTCGATCTGCATCGGGATATCTGGATTCCATAGTTCATTTTTTCTGGATTTGGAGAGAATTTTCCATCATGTGTCCCTTGGAACTATCTTGGGCCATTGTATTGCTGAGAAGAGTCAAGTCTATCTGGGTTCAGACACAAGACACTCACCCACTGCACGACCCCAGGCATGCCACCTAACTCCAACTTTTTATGTTCCTCTAGGGTCTTGTATTTGAAAATCAAATTTTCCATTCAGTTCAGGTATTTACATCACAAATACCTGAAAGTCCTCTTTTGCACTGAAGTCCCATTTTTTCCTCTGGAAGGATATATTAAGTTTGGCTAGATAGGTGTTTCTTGCTTGTATTCCCAATTCCTTTGCCCTCTGCAATATCATATTCCATGCCCTCTGGTCCTTTAATGTAGAAGTTGCTAGATATTGTGCTATTCTGACTGGTGCTCTGCAGTACTTGATTTCCTTTTTTTTTTTTTTTTTTGACAGCTTGAAATATTTTATTCTTGACCTGGGAGCTCTGGAATTTGGCTATAATATTCCTGGAGCTTTTATTTTGGGGATCTCTTTCAAGAGGTGATCAGTGGATTCTTTCCATTTTTATTTTACCTCCTACTTCTAGAATATCAGGACAATTTTCCCTGAGAATTCATTGGAAGATATTTTCTAAGCTATTTACTTGATCATGGTTTTCAGGTAGACTAACAATTTCAAATTATCTCTCCTGGATCTCTTTTCCAGGTCAGCAGTTTTTCCAAAAATATATTTCACATTGCCCTCTATTTTTTTTTTATTCATTTGGATTTGCTATATTGTGTCTTGATTTCTCATAAAATCAATGGATTCCATTTATTCAATCCTAATTCTTAGGCAATTATTTTTCATAGAGCTTTTTTTTTTATCTCCTTTTCCATTTGTCTTTTCAAGCAGTTGACATTTTCTCATGTCTTTCCTGCATCACTCTCATTTCTCTCTCCATTTTTTCCTCTAGCTCTCTAACTTTATCTTCAAAGTCCTTTTTGGGCACCTCTATCATCTGATGACAATTTGTATTTTTCTTGGAAGATTTAGATCTAGGGGCCCTGTCGTTGCCATTGTCTTCTGAGGGTGCACTTTGATCTTCTTTGTCACTAAAGAAACTTTCTATGGTCCTCAGCTTTCTCTGTCTGCTCTTCTTGCCTTTCTTTTACTTGACCTTTAACTCCTTAAATTGGGGAACTCTTTCCAGGCTGTACTGTCACAAGCTTCAAAGTATCTCAGATGGTTTGATTTAAGGAGGGGCAGGTTCTTCACTCACTTGGTTTGTTCTCTTGTCTGGAAATAACCCCAGGCTAACTTGCTAATCAAGCAGACAGCAAAACTTTGTGTGCTTTGTCTGCCAGCTCTGATGAGCCTGTGCCCTTCCCCAACCTGGGCCACTGCTACTCAAGCCTATCTCCTGGCTCCCAGCAGGGGCAAAAAACCCAAGATCTGCCTCAGAAGCAGCAGAGTACCCTATCATCCCCACCCCCCCACCAAGGGCTCATTCCTCTCACTAGACAGTGAGCTTATTTCCAGATGATACTGGTGCTACAGCTGATTCAGAGGGTCTGAAAGTCTCTTTCTCTTGTGAGACCATCCTGGGATTGGATATGTGTCAGTGTGACTGTGGGGTTTGGCTCCATTTTTGTCTTGGCACAGCAGCTCTCCTTCTGACCTTCTAAGATGACCTTGGTTGGAAAACTATCTCAGCACATTCTTCTGTGCATTTTACTTTTCCAGGAATTGTTTTATGACATTATTTGGAGGATTTTTGAAGAGATCATGTTGTGAGTTTGAGAGCTCACTGCCTTTCCTCCACCATCTTGGCTCTGCTCTGAAGTTTTGATTTTATATCTTTTCTTTCACAACTTGGTTAATGTGCAATTGTTTTGCATGACTACTGATATATAACTTATATTGAATGGTTTAAGTTCTTGGTTCGGGGGAAGGAGGAAGAGAAATTATAGCACAAAGTTTTAAAAAATTGATCTCAAATTTTGTTTTCATATGTAATTTGGAAAATAAAATTCTAAACCAAAAAAAAAAAGTAGAGGGAAAATTTTAATAGGAGTAAGAAAATGCATATATGAATCCTAATCCTGCCAATTATGTTCTGAATAATATTGTAAAACATATTTCATGTCCTTCAATTTAAATTTCCTCATTTTGAAGAGAAGAGATTTTAACATCATGATGACTAAATTTCTTTCCAGATCTAAAATCTATACAAGGGCCATTTCATTTTCTAACCAAAAATTCCTTTGTTATAAATTTTAAACAATTTTACAATTACAAGTCTTTCTTGGTATTTTTTTTTCTAGAGCCTTCATATCTCCACCATGATACTTTTCCTTGCGCTCTGGTTTATTAATTATTTTCATTCATGAGATATCATGATATTCTCTGGCTTGTATAAGGGCCAAATTCAGTTTGGGGAGAGTCAGTTGGGCGGCTTGCCATAATGTTGGGGCAAGAAAGGAGATCAACAGCCTCTTCTCAATAAACAAAACAGGGTTTATTAATGGGAACAAGTTTAAAACAGAAGCGAGGTTAATAAAACTAGGGACAATGAAAAATGCAATAGGGGAAGTAAAAAAAAATACAACCTGCAAACATAATACCACCTAGAATCAGCAGTTGTTCCTAAAAGAACCAGTTGTGCAGTGCTCCCTGGTCCGGACCAGAGGTCTGCCTCACCAATGTCTCTTTTCCTCTCTCACTCTCACAAGAGTGAGTGTCTCCTCCTTTACTTCCCCCCAGAAGCCCCTGTGGAACTGGGAAACAGGGCCAACCACATACCCAGCCCCAAGCTAATTGGCTAGCAACCTTGATTGAGAGAACTAACAAGCTGCTCTAGAAATGCAAGCTGGCCTCTTCTGGACACCAAAGACCACCTGACTTGTCCTCATTATAATTTGGCCAGGTCCATGTAGGTGTGTGAGTGTCCAGCACAAGGCGGGGGGGGGGAGTGAGTCAGTGTGCACAGTCATGTGCTGGGGCTTCCAATTTTAGCCAAAGATGGGGTGATAGAAACCCAAAATTATAATTAATTCCTTACACTTGCAACCATATATGTGCAGAAAAAGAATATTGATATTAAGTAGCTTGACTTTTATAGTATTGGGATCATTGAAAGGAATGCAGACAGAACCTTACTGCTTATTCAATTATGGTATATTATCCAATTGCATAATGTGTGCAAAGGAATAATCTCAGAGTATCTCCTCTATTCTGTGTCATGTTGTACTAATTCAATAAAATATAATCTCAATGACAAAGCAAGCTCTAATCCATATAACTTATCTTTTAACACACATGTGTATATGTTCATGTGTACAAACAGAAACATGTGCAAATGTGTATACAAGGTATACACACATATGTATATGTGCATAGGTATAGATAAATTTATAGATATATACATATATTCATATATTCATACATGCATGCAAGTATAAAAACATAAACACATACATTTGTCTGTTAGTTACCTCATTTGGTATCAGTGCTTAAAAACTCATTGAACAAAGTACTCATATACATATATACATACACACACACACACACACACATATATATATATATATATATATATTCATATCTTTCATAGGATTTTGTAAGGTTTTAACATCAGGGAAAAGGTACCTTATTGGAGTATATCCTTAAAGGAATTATTTTCCCCCAATGAGCCAAATGATTGTTTTAAATAAATAAAACAGATTACATTGAGAACTCATGTTGTCTATGAATCCCAATGTCTAAATTGTTGTAAGAATATAAGTTTGTGCAAAAAATTTTCTATAAATTTCTGCCTATTTTTCTCATACTTTCATCAGTGGCATCTACAACTTGTGACATAAGTAATGTACTTAAACTTCTTCAGAGATATGAAAGAAGGTAAATGGCTTATTAGTTGCTAATACAATCTTGCTTGATTCTTTTAAAATAAATGTACTACCTCTGATTTCAGTTATTTTTAATATCCATCTTTTTCAGTAATCAAAAAATAAATTCCTTAACACCTTTATTCATGATACCTTCATCATTTTTAAAATTATTTTTGTATCTAATAAATGTTTTAAATATGGGAATGAGGGGGCCATTTTTAGTCTGGAACACAGTTTGCATGCATGGTATCATCTTCATAATTTTTTTCCAATTCTTCAATAGTAAATTAGTCACTGAAAAAAGATCCTACATGCCATAGTTCCCCTATTATTATCAAAATAAATAGATCAGAATAAAAATAACAGCAGATGTGTTCCATTGCACATATGTTTATTGTCTACTTTTAGGTTGATAAACATTTGTTCTTAAGATAATCTACCTGAGCTAGATCTTATGCCAACATTTAAGCCTCCTTTTTGTTCCTTATCTCCCTCATAATATTTTGCAAATGAACTTCTACTCTAATGAATGTTTCCTGTCTCTGCAATATTCTTCTAGAACAGCTAAAATTGTCTCCATGATTCTTTGGTTTGTTAAATTATTGTAGTTGTTTATGGCTGTTCGGTGTCTACAAAATTGCCTATGGAGTAACTTTTGGGGTTAATAACTTGTGTTAACAATCAGGTTGCAAATGGAAAATCTACTATAATTTCATTAATGTTTCCTTGTTTGTCTTTCTTCATTCCTCTTATTTGGTATTTACCATGATATTTGTAATAGTTACTGATGAATGTATAGTTCACAAAAGAATTATACTTAAAGGAATGTTATATCTATATCCAGCTATTATTTTCTAGAAATGTATATGTATGTATGTATATATATACACATAAATATATGTATATATATAAACATATATATATATATATGTGTACATACGCACATTCTTAAAATGTTTTTGATGGTCACTACATCAATTTTAGGCTTCTAGAATAAAGTGCTAATGATATATAAATATGAGGCTCCTACATTATTCATAAATCTTCTAGCACTTTCACTAATTTATAATCCTTTACTGTGTACATTTACATGAAAGTCAGTGAATATAACAGTACTTATAGGTTTTGTTTGGAATATATGAACACTTTTCTATGAGGATTTCTTTATTTCTGTATTCACTACAATTTGTGGGCTAATAAGCTAAAATCATTTTCCTTATTATGAATATTTATTATAATCACAAGAATTTTAAGGTGATATGATTTAAGCATTAAATCATTTTTGTTACCTTTAATAAATCAATAAATTTTTATTAAAATACTTACTATGTACTAAATTATGTGCTATGTATTAGAAATAGAAAGAAATGTAGAAGATCATTCTTGCTCTTAGGGATCTCACATTTAAATGGAGAAGACAATATGCAAATATATATGTACATAAAATATATACAGAATAGTAAATGGAAGTAATCAACAAAGGGACAGCACTTAAAATAGAATTATTTATTATTTCTTGTACAAGCTAGGATTTTAGTTGGGAGATGATAGAAATCAGGGAAGTCAAGAGATGGAGATTTCAAGAGAATTTGTGGCGTGGAGACAATGAAAATTCTTGGAGTGAGTAGATAAACTGTCCTTTATAATGAACAGAAAAGTCATTCTTCATATGTGGGGTTGAGTAAAGGTTTAGAAGACTCAAAAGGAGTGGAAGCTTATGAAGACTTTGAAACAGATGAAACCAGTGACACAAGGGTCAAAACAAACCCTGTAATATAACTAGAATAGGCAGAATGAAGAAAGTGAATGAGGGTTTTCACTAAAGCTGCCTCCAGCTCCCAGGATCCCTTGAAAAGGCTATGGCAGAATTTAAGTCTTAGTCTTCTGTAGCCTCCAACTTGGAAATTACAAGTAATTGGCTTCCAGGCTGAAACTTTGGTAGTATGGAACCATGATACTAAGCTATCCTACTTTTAATATTGCTATAGGAAGCAGTATCTAAGCTTAGACACTCTGTTCACAAGTGAAGGGATGTGGTAGATCCTGTACCTGCTATAGTTGTCTATCTAAATACTGAAATTATAGGGATGAATCAATGTTGGGGGGGGGGGATTTTACTACAATGAACAAATACAATTCATTAAAATAATTCTAACACACAATCCCAGATAATGGAAACTCCTATGAAATAATCTCCATTAAAAAATGTTAGTTATATTCTCTCTCTCTCTCTTACTCACTACTTCTAAATCTCTTGTTTGTATGCATCATATCTAATCTATTAACAATACTATTCAATGGACTTCCAGATAAAAATTCAGAGCCATAGTCTCTCTCATTAGCTTTAATACCATATTATCAGTCGTATGCAGTCTACCTTCATCTCAATGTCCTTTAAGTATATCCAATTCAGCTAGTTCAAAACAGAATTCACTTTTGTGGGTGTCCCAAGAGTTTCAGTGAACTTTTAATCTATTATAACTTAAAATTGCATTGAGACATTTGGAATACTTTGCATTTCCCCCAAAACCCATCACTCCTGTAAATTTCTTCATTTCTATGGAAAGCACCATAGTCCTTCCACTCATCCATATGTGTATTATCATACGTATCTTCAACACTTCCTTTTATTCCTCCCTACAAAGCCAATTTCCACCTCTTACTGATTTTAACTCTATGTGTTTTGCAACTACATCTTTCTTTTGATTCACAAAGCTTGTCTTAGCTTTGGTCTTCATAATTGCTCTCTTGTAAAATTGCAAAGATCTCCTAATTTGTCTCTTTTCCTCCAATCATTTTATTATTCAATCTACTGTTAGAAAAAAAAAAACACCTGTGAAAATGAAGTTCCCAAAGCATATATTTAACCATGAGAACCCCCATTCACATAAAATCAAGTCTTTAATAACTACCAATTTCTTATTAGATCAAATGGAGATTCCTAATTTTGTTTTTTAATCGCCTCACAGTCTAATATTCCCCCACCTCTTCAAGTCTTATTTCACTTCCCTCCCCTTCATATAATTTATTTTATAGTCAAGTTAGCCTGTTCATTATCCCATAATAGATAACCTATGTCCTACCTTTCTATTTTCCCCATAGTATGGCTGGACTACATTTCTTTACTTCTGTTTATTAGAATCCCTAGTTTTTCTCAAATCACAGCTCCTATGCCAAGTCCAATAGGAATTGCTCAATTTCCTTAGTTTGTAACACTCTCTCCTTTTGAAATTACATTACATTATCTTGAAAGTATTACTTTGTATTTACTTGTTTAAAAGTTGTATTATTTCCCTATCCCAGCCCCTGTTAGAATGCAAGTTACTTGAAAAGAGGGACTCCTTCTCGTCTTTGTAACACATCACTTTGCACATAGTATGAGTTTAACCCCCCCTGGGAATCAAGGATTCCCTTTGGTGAATTTTGTCATCTTCCTTACTGATGCTTCTTCACCAGTACTTTTATTTCCTACTTGGTAAATAACAGAGATCATCTCCCTGTAGGTCTGAACTAACCTCACTTTAGGGAAATTATTCTATTTAACCCTTGTAAAGCAAAACGAGACAAAAAGCATTTACTAAATACTTACTATGTTCCAGGCAGTATGTGGAGCAGTTGGGATACAAATAGAAGCAAAAAGAAAGACAGTCTTTTACTTTAAGAAAAACACTTTCTGAAAGAAGAAGACTAGACACAAAAGACTAGACACAAAAGAAGACTAGACACAAAAAAAGTAGAAGACTATATACATAACTGAAACAGATGGTATAGTGGGGATGATCCTCACAGAGTTAAGGAATGAAGTGGTAAATAGTGTTGTATTTCAGAATGTAAAATTTATAGCTAGGAGTCTCATGAACAGTATCCAGATTAGGCTCCCTTCCCAAAATGGAAACGCCAGGAGGAATTCATCAAGTTCTTTCATCTCTGGGGCTGATTTATTCTACTTGATGAATAAATGAATGAATTAGTGAAAAATTAAACTTATACAGAATGTCTATAAACCTTAGAGGACCATGTTGTATAACCCATACATCAATGCACCAGTAAACCAGCATCTACCAATGATAACTTTCATCTTTCTCATTTCTAAAGCTATGAAGTGCAGACATTTGAAGAAAGATGGTGTAGAATAACAAACAAAGAAACAAAAACCCCAAAACTTTGATATGGGCTTTAGAAAAAGGCAAAATCCTTGGCCTCTAGATTTACTGTTATCTTGGGCAAAATAGTTATTAAATCTCTTTTTCTATCCTTCCCTAAATAATTTGTTTAATATTGTACCAACCCAATTCCCAGTAGAATTTAAGCTCTTTGAAGGCAGATTTTTGTTTTTGTGTTTGTGTGTGTGTGTGTGTGTGTGTGTGTGTGTGTGTGTGTACCAAATACCTAGAACAGTACTTTACACATAGTATGTGCTTAATAAATGTTTAAAAAGTTAATGAAATAGGATGGAATTTAGTGAAATAGGAAACATAAATTGAAAAATGTAAGTACCTCAGCATATCCACATTTGAAAATGGAAGTGATGTATTATGATGTAATAGAAAGATTATTAAATTGGGCTTCAGGAAACATTTGTTTTAATTCTAGTTCTCTGCTAATAAATAGCTTGATTTATGAGAACTCATTAAATATTTCTCAGCTTCATTTTTATAATCTAAGAAACAAAGAAAATGGAATAGAAAGCTTGCAAACATCTCTTCCAATTTTGAAATCTCCAAAGTGTAAAATTGCCGATATCATATTGAAATGGTCTCTTCAACATTATGGTGTTGTCCTATTTTAATCCTTCAAACTAGGACATTTTTGATACAGTGATTTTGAAAAATTGGGATTACATTTGTGTCATTTCTTTTCTAATTAGTATTTTTCTTTGATAATTGTTTTCTAAAGTATTTTACAGGAGAAATAAGCAAATGCCTGGTCCATGGACTTATCATTTTTTATAAACTTTATTATTTGGGGAGATTTGCATCTGTATTAAATAACATACAATATTATAATGTGTATAGAAGTAAACTACAATGTATATTAGAAAAATGTAATCTGACTTTTATAACATACTAATTCATGCATGTTTTATTGCTTATATATATACACATATAAATATGTACACACATATATATCTAATATGTGTGTAAACATAAATTTTCAGTATCTGACATATGTTATAGATGTTTCAAAATTGGCTGAAAATGGGCTTATAACAATGGGATTGGAATAGTCATCTCTTTTCTATCCATAAAATGGAGAAATGTTATTTTTAATAATATTCTAAAAAATGTTAATTATTTTTTCCCATAGCCAGATTTAAAAAATAAAGTGCGTTTTGGGGACATGCCTTGTGTGGGTGGCATGTTTGGCCCAGGCAAACAAGAAACACAGTGATCACTATAAATCAGCTTAGCCTCAGGAAAAGAGTTGTAGAACTGGGAGGGAGTATACAATAGCTAGAACTGCAACAGTGGCTATACAACATGGCTTGGTGCATGACTAAATATGACATGAGATACTCTTATCCTAATCATTGTAATATATTGTTTAAAGTGACATGAGAAAATTTGTGGATAGGTTCAGACCCTAAAAAATGATGAGCCAATACACAGATATGTATATGTGTATGTATGTACACACATAATTATGTGTATATATGCATATGTTCATGCATATATACAAACAGGCACACATATACACACATACATATATGTGCCTTGTATACATTATGTATGTATGTTTATGTGTATGCATGCATCTAACAGACATGACAATTTAAATTCAAGTGAATTGCTTGAACTGTCTTCTGTTTGACCTTGTTTCAGCCATTGACATTTCTTGGAGTCTTATCTCCTCTTTTATTAAATCAGTATAGCAAAAACCCTGCCACCTGATTGATTTTTAATAGTTTCCGCTGGATTGCACCACAAACCTTGCTTTCTGTGTCAGATGAAGGCTGTTCACTGTGCATCCAATCTTTTGTCAGGCATTCAATCTAACCTCCCCTGGGAAAGAATTGAGAATTAAGAATATTGCTTCACAGAGAAACATTTCCTTGAACATATTCTTTCACTCATACGCTTTCACTGATGTCCAGAGAAAATGAAGTATCCATAAGGTCATGATTTCTGAACCGCATATCCTTCTTTTGAGGGTCATAATAACTTTTGTGTTTTTGTGGTTTACATGTCAATTCAGTCATTTTTAATGGTATAAATAGAATATGGATTCTATTAAGTAGTTTAAGGGACTTGAAAAGTGATCTTTGAATTTTGTGTTGAGGAGCAGATCTGATATGTTCTTAAACAAGAGCAAGTTACAGACACTAGTGATTAAAAAAAGGCTAGTATATTTTTAAAAGTTTAACTTCCTTGGTATACTAGTTGCATTGGGAAAGCTGGTAAATCAGTATCAATCTCCCCCTGCATATGTACAGGATAGATTACTAAGAAATTTCCTCTTACTTTCTACAGGACCTTCAACACTCATCTCAGAACTGGATTACCTCTTATCTTTTATATGTCTCTGATAGTTTTCTATATCCATATCTATGCTTTCAGATATGATTATACTTTTCTTTTAGTAAGATACTATTTTATTGTATATCCTTCATATTCCCAGAACAACTAATAGAATGCTGGTTTCATAAATAAATTTGTGCTCACTTGATTTGACAGTTATCTATTAGGTATCAGATAAAAAGCTTATAGATTTGGCAATCCAGTGTCCCATCTTTCACACTTCCCTGAATTTCCATCCTCATCATGATTCATCAGGAAGGATTAAGCTATGATCAAGTAGTTCTCTTCATTCCATTGAAAGATGAAAGGGAAAAGCTGTTCCATGAAAATTATTACTGACAACTTACAATAATAAGCCTACAGGAAACCCTTGTATTTTCAACATCAACAGAGTTTATAAGAAAAATAGTACTCATAAACACTAGCTAGCTTTTTGTTTGTTTGTTTGATTTTAAATTAAGGACCTAGATAATAGTGCAGGTAGAAATTATTGTTAGCTTACTTTTAATTGATTAGTTCATTAATGAAAAAAATATTTAAATATAATTAGATTATCTACATCTCTTAAAATTGGTTAAACAGATCTTCTTTTCTTCTTTAAATATCCCTTACTCTTTCTATGTACTCTTATAGACTGAGAATTCCCTGCAAAAGAAACATTTTAAAGCAGGAGTTCTTAGCCATTTTTGTGCTAAGAACACTCTTAGCAGTGTGGTGAACCCTATGGATGCCTTCTCTTTCTTTTCTTTTCTTTTCTTTTCTTTTCTTTTCTTTTCTTTTCTTTTCTTTTCTTTTTTTTTTTTGCAAGGCAATAAGGGTTAAGTGACTTGCCCAGGGTCACACAGCTAGTAAGTGTCAACTGTCTGAGGTTGGATTTGAACTCAGGTCCTCCTGAATCCAGGGTTGGTTCTTTATCCACTGAACCACCTAGCTGTCTAAAATAATTATTTTTAAAAACATACAAGAAAATACATAGGATTACAAAGAAAACCAATTGCATTTAAATACTTATCAACATATATATACACACATATAAATATATGTATATATAAACATATATGTGTATTTTGTATATATTTGCATCCACACAGTCATACACACACATACACATATCATATACATACTATATGTGTGTGTTCATGGATCCCATATGAGAACCCCTGCTCTAAAGTAAGAAAGACCTCATAAATTGGTGTCATAGATTTCTTTAATTCTAGAAACCTAGTCAAAACAACTTCCAGCTACATCCTATACATTATGGTGATCCAATGAGTAGTAGCACCAGCCCAAAACATAGCAAACAAACAACCACATAAGTTAGAGCAAAGCAAATGATATCTGGTCAATGGAAGGATCAAATTAACATGGAAGCTATATGAAATTAATTTTTAAATTTGTTTTTATAACTACAACCTTACTTCCTTTTGATTCAATGGATTCATAAAATAATTTGTATGTGTCTTGTAACCTTTGTTACACCAAAATTCTAATATTCCCAAATATTAATTCTTTGAAATTCATTGTTCCTTTATTAGATGGTATTTTCAAGTATTACTAATTATTTTCTCATAGGAGCAAATGCCAATAGTTGCTTTCATTTATTTAGTACAAGAAAAATAAATAGTTTTCTCTAAGGAAAAGCAAGTGGTATATTGGATTTAATTTATCCTCATTTATATTTCATTTTTTAAAAATAAAAACAACATAAATATTCAGTAAAACATATATTTATAAAGTCATATACCGTGCATGTTTGTACAGTAAATCAAAGACAATATAATTTAGCAATAAATAAATGAATACATGAATAAATAAATGAATGGATGTACAAATAAATAGATGAATGAATGAAGAGACAAAGAATGAATGAATACATGGACGGATGAATAAATTATTGGAAAAAAAAGAAATAAAATGGAACTGCAATCACCTAGCATGGGCTGGAATCTGAATATTTAAGGTAACTCTTGAATTGATGAAATCACAGATCTATTTGAGCATGTAACTACCTAGGTATTAATCAATATTATATCTCATTTTGTACTAATCACTTGAGCTATCCTAGTAATTTTTGCTTGTATTCAAGGTAACTGGTTTACCTTACTCCCTGGTAGTACCTGAATACCTATGTACTGTTAACTCAACAATACATTAACTTTTTTTCTATCTGTAGGCACCAGTTTCATCAACTGTAAAAGGTTAATAACTATAGCATACTACTTCCTAGAGTTTCTGTATGAAAAAATCAATATTAAGATATTAATATATCAATATATCAACATTTCATCATATTAACATATTTCTTTATCTCTATCTCTATATCTCTCTAAACACACTTATTGTGAGTACTAAGCACTTATCACAGGGTCTGGTTTACAGGAAGTAACTGAATAATTTGTTTACTTAATTCTTTCCTTTTTACCCTTTCCTTCTCAGTTACAATACTTTATTTAACCATTTCAACTCTATATAATTCTATGTTTTCAAATATATTTCACTCTTGTCCTTTTCTTTCTTGTGTCCCACTAAACCCTAGCCCTAAGAAAACTGACCATAACCCAATTCTACTCACATCACTCTGAAAGGGAAATGGAGGAAATTTCACATCTGGTGCAAATAGGTCCATTAACAATTGATATTATCTAGGATCATCTGGACTATCATTACTACCAGGTGTTTTTTCTTCCTCATTAAGTAACTCTTTAGCCCACTCTCCACAGAAGCTATTCTAAAACATATAATCTCTCTTTTTGCCTCTCATACCACCTACTTTCCCAACTCTCTCATGTATAGCAGCTTATAACTTAGTGAGAAAATGGAAGGCATTTATTGTGAGTACTACCCTTCTTTCTTCTTCATCCCTTTTCTATACTTCATAGATATAGTAATGTCATTTGCCACTGTTTCTTCCTTTACTCCAGTCTCCAATGAAGTTATGTTCTTTTTTTTTCTACCTAAAGACAAATAAGTGATCTCATTTCTTCTATTTTCTATCAGATTGTTCCAATAATTTTTCCTATTTTTGTCAATCTTCTATCAACTCATTTGTTTCCTGCTTCTTATAAACTTACCCAAGTATCCTCTAACCTTGAAAGGAAGAAAAAAAACTTAACTAAACTAAAAAAGTCACTAGCATTCCTTCAATTTATTGTCTTGCATTTCTCTTCTCTACTTCAGTCAAGTTCCTTGGTGAGATAAGCTTCAAATATATATGAGAATAATCTTTTCCCTCTCTATATTCTCTCAATTGGTGATAACTTCCAATGCACTTGATTATCATCTCTACTTCTAAATATATACAATTCTAATGTTTACCCTGAACTATAATTCCCTATCATCACTTAACTAAAGAACATACAATACTAGATTTTCTGCAGGCCCAAACTCAACATGTCCATAAATCACCCTACTTCCAAGCTTTCATTTACCAATCATTTTTTTTTGTGGGGCAATGAGGGCTAAGTGACTTGCCCAGGGTCACACAGCTAGTAAGTGTCAAGTGTCTGAGGCTGGATTTTAACTCAGGTCCTCCTGAATCCATGGCCAGTGCTTTATCCACTGTGCTACCTAGCTGCCCCTACCAATCATTTTTTTATATTTTAATAGTATATTATTTTATATCAATTACATGTAAAGATAGTTTTCAAAATTCATTTTTGCATGACTTTGTGTTCCAAATTCTTCTCTCTCCTTGCCTTCCCACCCTCTCAACAAGATAGTAACCAAGTTGATATAGGTTATAACTTAAATTCATGTTAAACATATTTGCACATTAGTCATGCTGTGAAAGAAGAATCAGAACAAAGGGAAAAAACACAAGAAAGAAGAAACAAACAAAAAAGTAAGAGTGATAAGCTTTCATCTGCATTTAGACTCCATAGTTCTTTTTTCTGGATTTGGAGACCATCTTTCCTGTATCATATTTCTGAGAAGAGCTAAGTCTATCCCAGTTGATCATCACACAATGTTGCTGTTACTGTGTACAATATTATCTTGGTCCTGCTTACTTCATTTAAAGTCCATTTACATCTTTCCAGGTTCTTCTGAAATTTGACTGTTCATCACTCCTTCTAGCACAATAATATTCCATTACCTTCAGATACAACAGATTGTTTAGCCATTCCCCAATTCCCAATTCTTTGCCATTTATATGTTGAAGATTCTCAAATCTACTTTTTATTTTCCATTCTCCCTGCTAGCCTCCAATCTCACATCTACAACTGTCTTTTTGACATCTCATATTGGATGTCCAGTGGATATTTTCAAAATTCAATTTAACCTATCCAAAAGAGAACTCATTATATTTTTCTCCAAACCTCCTTCTCTTCCTCCTGTCTTTGTTATTATAGTGGAAGTTAACTCCATCTTCCCGCTCCCTCATATTTACAACTTAGGAGTCATCCTGGATTTGTCATTAGCTTTTATTCACCCACATCTAAGCTGTTGCCAAAACCTATTGATTTCAACTTTGCAATATTTCTCAAATATCCCCCACTTCTTTCCTCTGACATTGTCATTGTCTTCATTACTACAATAGCCTGCTGGTAGGTTTTCCTGCCTCAAGTATCTTGCTACTGCCATCTATTCTCTATTCCTCCATTAAAATGTTTTTCCTAAAATGCAATTCTGATGAAGCACCTCCTACCACCTATTCACTAAAATCTAGTAAATGTCTATTGTATCCAGGAATAAACATGATGTTATATCTAGCATTAAAAATCCTTCATTACCCATTCCCCTCCTACCTTTCTAGTCTTTTTAAAACTTTACTCCCTAATATTAACACTTTGGTTCAGTGATACTGGCCTGCTTGCTCTTACAGAAACAACATATGATATCTGGCAGCTCTGAACATTTTCTCTGGATGTCTCCCATGCCTAAATTGTTCTCCTTCCTTTGATCCTAGCACTGACTTTCCTGGCTTCTTTAAGATCAAGTAAAAAAAAAAAATCCCACCTTATATAGGAAGCCTTCTCCAACCCCTCTTAAACTCAATGCTTTACTCTTTTTGTTATTTTCTATTTATTTTGTACATAGCTTGTTTTGAATGCATTTTGTATTCCTCATTAAATTATGAGCTTCTTTAGGGCACTGAGCATCACGTGCCTCTTCTTGTCTTCCCAGGGCTTAGCACAGTGCCTGACAGATAGGCCTTCATAACCCCATATATAGTAATAGACTTTTAATTGTTCTCTTTGCCTTCATCCTCTCCATCTAAACATAGCTGTTAAAGTAATTTTCCTAAAGTATAAAATTAAGTATGTGTTTTCCCTAAAATATAGCTTTCTATTAAGTTTAAAGTCAAATATAAATGACTGTTGATATCTTAAAGTTATTTATATTTGTTTTTTTGTTTTTTTAGTGAGGCAATTGGGGTTAAGTGACTTGCCTAGGGTCACACAGCTAGTAAGTGTTAAGTGTCTGAAGCCGGATTTGAACTCAGGTACTCCTGACTCCAGGGCTGGTGCTCTATCCAAAGTTATTTATATTTGGATGTAAAATACCAATATTTTAAATATAGCTCTTTTGTCTGTTTCCCCTTCTGAGAATGGGGGGTGGAACCGAGGTAGCAAAAGAAAGACATTAAACCCACAGGGCTCCTGATACAATCACCCCAAAAATAGCAATAAAAGAACCCTTGGGACAGAAAAACACAAAAATACGGGCTGAGAGTTTTTGCCAGCTATAGATAGAATAAAGCCTAACCCTGCATTTGGGCTGACATGCCAGAGGAATTTGCCCCAGTGCCTCTGAATCGGCTGTAGCACTGGTGTCTTCTGGAACTGAGCGCGCAGTCGGACTGAACAGGTGGCTCAGGGGTAAGTGCAGGGGTACCAGTGAACTGGGGGGAAGGATTTGATTGTCCCATCCCAGCAGGCAACCAGAAAGAAATCCTGAGCAGTGGGAGACCTAGGTGGGGGAGGGGAGCAGGGGAGGAGTCTCATCGGAAACTGAGAACCACACCACAGAAAGCTTTGCTGGTTGGTTGCTTAGTAAAGTAGGCCTGAGGTTATCTCCGGACCTGAGAACAGGCAGGTGAGATTAAAGTCTGCTCCCCCTCAACCCAAAACACCTGGGACCCTCTAAAGCTGAGAACAGGGGTAGAACTGAGAAGCAGTCCTCTGCCCCCCCCCAACCCCCAGTGGAGAATTTAAAATCAAATGAAAGTGAGGCCAGGTGGGCTGAGAAGAAGCCCAACCATCCCCCAGGCCATGCTGTAGCTTGAACAGGGTGTCCTGGAAGCAGCACCACACTTTAAGAAGGAGTTAAAAGCCAAGAAATAGTAAGCCAGGATGAGTAGGCAGAGAAAGCAGAAGACCAAAAACTTTTTTAGCGGTAAGGTAGACCACAATACTACCTCAGAAGAAGAAGATAATAACAGGGTCAAAGCTCCAACATCCAAAGCTTCCAGGAAAAATATGAACTGGTCTCAGGCCATGGTAGCTCTCAAAAGGGACTTTGAAGAGAAAGTAGGAGAAATAGAAAGAAGATATAGAGAAAAGGAGGAAAGAATGGAAAAGGAAATGAGAGCAATGCAGGAGAGTCATAAGAAAAAAGTCAACAGTATGAAAAGTCAAAAGGAAAAGGAGATTAAAAAACTGTCTGATGAAAATAACTGCCTAAGAATTAGGATTGAACAAAGGGAAGCTAGTGACCTTATGAGAAACCAAGACACAGTAAAGCAAATCCTTTTGTATTCTGAAGTATTTTTTAATGTTTTCTTTTCTTTTCTTCTTTCTATTAATTGCTATCCATTCTTCTCCATAATGGTCCTCAACCAAAAAATAAAAGATGTTTTTTAAACTAGTAGTCTTTTGTAACAGACACATATAATCTAGAGGAACGAATTCATAACTTAGCTTTTCTGAATATTCTAAATTATTTTCTAACCATAGCATATCTTATTTTCTTTCACTTTAAAATTCAAGGAAATCTCAAATGTGATACTTCATCTCCCACCCCTGTCCCTTACATTCACATACGCCATCCATCTAATGCATGCCCTCATTACCTGTGTCACTTAGAAATCCTAGTTTCATAAAAGGTTCAGATTAAGTTCTATTTTCCAAATATTTTTCTATAATTTCATAACTCATATTCCTTCTTTCCCCATCCCAATATTATTTTTTTGTGAGGCAATTAGGGTTAAGTGACTTGCCTGGGGTCACACAGCTAGTAAGTGTCAAGTGTCTGAGGTTGGATTTGAACTCAGGTCCTCCTGAATGCTGGGCCAGTGCTCTATCCACTATGCAACCTAGCTGTCCCCCATTACTTTTCATATATTTCATGTATTCCTATCTATGTACCTGTTGTCATCCCCAGAAACTAAATTCCATGAGGGTAGGGACTGTTTCACTTACTTGTATTTGTCCCCAGTGCTTAGTACAATGCTAGGGACATACCAAGAACTTAATGAATTCTTGTTAATTGACTTTAAAAATCTGATATTTATAAAGTGCTTTAATGTATACAAAACACTACTTATGGTCTGATCAAAACAACCTGTGATGTAAATCTGTAGCTATTATGTTCTTCATTTTACAAAGGAACACACTGAAGATCAGAAGAATTCAGTGGTTTACCCATGGCCATGGTGATGATAAGCATTAAACATAAAATTTGAATGATATTCTTTCTGATTCTAAATTATATAAAATAGTTACTATTCCTTGTTTCATTTCTTAGAGGCAATGTCTGAGTTTGAAGTAAAATTGACTATTTAAAGTACTCCATGTCATTGTTTTACTTTCTAGCTCTTCCTCTCATTGCTTTTCATGTTATTACATTCTTACACTACAGGAAATCACACACGCATTTGTACAGCACACAAGTACTTATTGATGTGAATTTATGTATGCGTATGTATATATGCCCATACATAAATGTATATATACATGTATATATATTATATGTATATATAGTTGTACGTACATGATATAGACATACACAGATACATACAACCACAATGAAAAATAAGACAATCTGTATAACAAAATTAACGTCTTTAATCTGAACAGATGAGTTGCAGCTCCAGACATATATGGGGTACCAGAAAAGAAATGGAACAGATTGCCTCTGGGAAGACTATGTTTCTCACAGATAGAACCTATTTAGTGCAAAAGGGCCTTTTTCATAATAAGTTCAAGTCCAGGAAGTAATTCTGGGAACTTCTGGGAGGGGATATTTTGGGAGATACATAAAACAATCTGTCTGAGATTGACAAAATCTTCTCAGCCCCAGGTAATTCATTAGCCTGGGAATGGAGAACAGCTGAGAATCAGTCAGTTCTTGATAAATTGTATTTATCAATACATATATACACATATATGTACATATATATAAATGTGTACTTGTATACACATATACACATGCATATATATGTATGTATATGTGTATGTGTGTATTGTTTAGGGAGATAATTTTTCACTCTTGATATTCACATATAATGACCCCTCTTAAATTTCATGAATAGAAAATACGAGGTGTTTAGATCAACCACCTCTAGGTAATTTAAATGGAAGTGTAGAAGAGGATTATATTTTTCTTTGGTTGGAAAGCAAAACTGGAGACAATGGAGAAAAGTTAGTTCAATAGATTTTTGAATTAATGAAAGCAAAAACAATATTAATAGTAATGCTAGGCAATTTTAGATATAAAATATTTTCTATCATTTGAAGTCTTCAAAATAATAGGATATTACCTATTGAGAATGGTAAAGGAAAATGTCATCATACATAGTTTATATCATGACTGGGTTATCTATGATGCTTCAAAATTTTGCTATTTTATACTTTTCCCTAGTTCCAAGGTGGTGGACAAAATGGTGGAAAATTTTCAAGGAGAGACCAATGATTTCAATGATTATTTCAATTTTTAGTATTTGAGTGGTTATTTTTCATTTTTTAGTTATTGCTGCTTGACTTTCAATCAGTAGTGCTCAGCTTCAAAGGTAAGAGAACAGATTAGGTAGCCATCTTTGTGATCCCTTTGATCTTCTTTAAGAATTAAGAATGAATAATAACAAAATCAATGGATTTAACAAACATGTCACTCCTTGACTTTTTAGTCTCTGGATTGAAAAATGATCAGTCTTTTTTCTTCAACATATAACATATAATTTCAGTCGCATTATAATTCTTGTTTCCCTCCTCTTTACTTTTTTTCCATTCATTCTCTTCTAGGATGAATTACAGGATTTTGTAGAGTATTTCATAGTTTGGCTACAGATAACTATTCTATAAAGAAGAAATTGAAAATTTAAAAAAAACTTCTAGAAAGTAATTTTTTTGGACAAAGTATTTGGAAGCCATAAAAAACCTTAAGAAAATTAAACTTAATTAGTCCTATTAAAATCTTCAAGCAATCTGCATAGTTTTAAAAGGCAAATTGATAAACATTGCCAACAAGTGGGCAAGTAAGTGTGCTTTTTCAAATAAACAGCTGCCCTTGGCAATTCTCTGCATTTACCTATTTTGCACAAGGTTATGTTTTCTTTATTTCAACAAAGATATCCAAAAAGATCTTGCTTATCTTATTCTGATTTCATCTTCACACTCTTATTCATGTCATATGTATTTCAAAATATCATATTCTTTAAGATTTAAATGCTGCTCCCTCTTGGTGTATAAGAAATACATTTAACTTTTCAAATACAAGGTGAACTTATGAACTAACCCAATGAAAGTATATCAAGTGTCAATGCAAATCCTTATAGCAACCTATTCACTTATCAGGGAATTTCCAAGTGTTTAATCCAAAAATATAAACTATTTTTAAACACATGTAAAATAGGATACCTTTTAACTGTGTCTACATGGTATTCTAAAACTTAAAGGAATTTCAGGGTTTTGTTGTTTTTGTTTTTCCCTCAGAGGTATTATTTTACCTATACATGTATATCATATATAAACATACACTATGGTGCTATATTATGCATTGTGATAGTTGCACTTTTTTATTTGTATTTTTTTTTTGTGGGGCCATGAGAGTTAAGTGACTTACCCAGGTTCACGTAGCTGGTAAGCGTCTAGTGTCTGAGGCCAGATTTGAATTCAGGTCCTCCTGGATCCAGGGCCAGAACTTCAGCCATTGCACCATCTAGTTGTCCCCAACAGTTGCACATTTTGTGGTCACAAACCCACTTACCATTTATATTAATTTCATGTAAGTGAAGAGTTATTGCACTAAAAGAAAAAAAAAATGTTTCAACTCAGTCAATCCCCTAATCAGTTTCTCCTGGTTAAAATTTTATTTTCACTTTAAAATTCTACAACAGCCACAGGAAAAATAAAGGGTAGGACAGAGCTTACCATGAGATCATTGATTTCTCAAACAGTGATTATTCAATAAGTTTAAGAAAAAGAGAACAATTAATACAAAGAAAAATTATTTGGAAAGGAACACTGTTTTTCTAGCAGAAAAAGATAGGGATAAGAAAGAACAAAGAATCAGTTCCTAAAATCCATAGACTGCCAAAGTTCCAAGAAGACTTCTTTTCTTTTCTATAATTAGGCTTAAAAAGCAAACAAATTTAATTATACCTAGTGATTGAATCCAAAATTGCTTTTCATTATTTTTATATCTTTATTTAAGAGCAATAACTTGCTACCACTTCTTTTAGGAAATTTAGCAAAGAATTTTTTTAATAACTATGAGCTACTAAAAGTAAAAAAAAAAAATTATCATTCTATGGGTAGAGCCAAGATGGTGGAAAGAAGCCAGGAAGCTGCCTGAGCTTTCCTGTGCTTCCCTCAAAAACAACATTGAATCAAGCTTCTAAATAGATTCTGGAACTACAGAACCTACAAAAAGACAAACGAGACACAATTCTCCTCCTTGATACAATTTAGAACACATCAGGAAAGGTCGGTCTCACCTATGGGATGCAGCCAAAGCAGTGCTTAGGGGAAAATTTATATGTCTAAATGCTTCCATGAATAAAAATAGAAAGATGAGATCAATGAATTGAGCATGCAACTAAAAAAGCTAGAAAAAGAAAAAATTAAAAATCCCCAATTAAATACTAAATTAGAAATCCTGAAAAGCAAAGGAGAAATTAATAAAATTGAAAGAAAGAAAACTATAGAATTAATCAATAAAAATAAGAGTTGGTTTTATGAAAAAAACGATAAAATAAATAAACCTTTCATTAATTTGATTAAAAAAGAAAACCAAATTACCAGTATCAAAAATGAAAGGGATGAATTCACCACCATTGAAGTGGAAATTAAAGAAATAATTAGGCTCTATTTTGCCCAACTATATGCCAATAAATTTGACAATCTAAATGAAATGGATAAATATTTACAAAAAGACAGTTAGCCCAGGCTAACTGAAGAGGAAATACAATGCTTTAATAGGCCCATTTTAGAAAAAAAGAAATTGAACAAGCCATCAATGAACTCCTTAAGAAAAAAATTCTCAAGAGCCAAATGAGTTTATAAGTGAATCCTGCCATACATTTAAAGAATAATTTATTATAATATTATAAAAATTATTTGGAAAAATTGGTGAAGAAGGATTTCTACCAAATTCCTTTTTATGACACGTACATATGGTATTGATACATAAACTAAGCAGAAAGAAAACAGAGGAAGAAAATTACAGACCAATTTCCCTAATGAATATCAATGCAAAAATCTTAAATAATATATTAGCAAGGAGATTACAGCAAGTGATCACCAGGATAATACACTATGACCAGGTGGGATTTATACCAGGAATGCAAAGCTTTTTCAACATTAAGAAAACTATAAAGATCATCAACCACATCAAGAAGAATACTAATAAAAATCATATGATTATGTCAATAGATGCAGAGAAAGCTTTTGACAAATACATCACTCATTCCTAATAAAAACACTAGAGAACATAGGAATAGGTGGAGCTTTCCTCACAATAATAAGCCATAACTACCTAAAACCATCAGCAAATATTATATGTAATAGGGACAAGTTAGAAGCATTCCCAATAAGATCAGGGGTGAAACAGGGATGTCCATTATCACCTTTATTATTTAATATTGTATGATGTTCTCCTGGTTTGGGACATTTTCCTTTCTCTATGATCTCTATCTAGTAGAGACCTAGCAGTAGCACCATGGGGTCAAAGGGTATGAAGCGTCCCATAGTCCTTTGGTCATAATTCCAAATTGGCTCTAGAATGGTTACATCAGTTCACAGCTCCACCAATAATGCATTAGTGTTTCAATTTTTCCACAGCTTCTCCAACATATATTAGTTTCCTTTTTTGTCATATGAGTGTAAGGGGCTAAAATTCTAGCTATACTGTCTAAAATATCTAATGAGTGGTCGCTAATAAATTATAAGCTTTAGCAAGAGACTTTTAAGCATTTACTAAGGAGAATAAAAATTTGGGGAAGAGAGAGAGAAAGAGGCCAAGATCCATGTATCTATCAAAAGGAGCATGCATTTTAGTTGCACTCTCCATAAGAGTCTTGTCGAAAGCCACACCCCCTTCATCCCACAAGCATCTTGTAAAACTGGGAACATCCCATCCACTCACACACACATCTCCAAGCTAATTGGCTGGTAGCCTTGATTGACAGTACCCACGACCATACCCAGGAGCAAATGGCACTTCCTGAAGCCAAGGAAAGCTGCATGGCTTTTCCTCAGCCACCTTCTCTTCATGGCAGAGCTTTCCTACAGTAACTCTCCAGCAGTTGGCATCATTCCAAATGGTACAGAGTCAACCTGATAGGTGTGAGGTGGTACCTCAGAGTTTTTTAATTTGCATTTCTCTAATCAATAGTGATTTACAGCATTTTGTCATATGGCAAGCATTAGCTTAGATTTCTTCATCAGAAAACTGCCTGATCATATCTTTGACCATTTCTCAATAGGGGATGACTTACATTTTTATAAATTTGAATTAGTTCCCTATATATTTTAGAAATTAGGCCTTTATCAGAAATACTGGCTGTAAAAATTGTTTCCCAGCTTTCTGCCTCCCTTCCAATTTTGGTTGCATTGCTTCTGTTTGCACAAAAACTTTTAAATTTATTGTAATCAACATTATCCATCTTGCATTGCATAATATTTTCTACCACTTGTTAGGACATAAATTGTTTTCCTCTCCATAGATCTGAGAGGTAAACTACTCCTTCCTCTCTGAATTTATCTATGGTATCACACTTTATATATAAATCTTGTACCCCTTTTGGCCTTGTTTTGGTATACATTGTGCCTGCTTTCTGTCATACTATCTTCCAGTTTTCCCGGCAGTTTTTGTCTAATACTGAGTTCATATACCAGAAGATGGAGTTTTGGGGTTCAGGAAACAGTAGATTACTAGAGCCATTTACTACTGTGTCTCCTGTGCCTAACCTATTCCACTGGTCCACCACTCTATTTCTTAGCCAGTACCAAATACTTTTGATGACTGTCAATTTTTAGTAAAACTTCAAATTTGGTATGCCTACCCTGCCTTCCTGGGTATTTTTTTTTCATTAGTTCTCTTGATATTCTTGACCTTTTGTTCTTCCAGATGAATTTTATCATTTTTTCTAACTCTATAAAATAAGTTTAGGTATTTTGATTTGTATGGCATAAATAATTATATTCATTTAGGTTGAATTGTCATTTGTATTATATTAGCTTGGCCTATCCATGAGCAATTTATATTTTTCCAATTATTTAGATCTGATTTGATTTGTGTGAAAAGTGTTTTGTAATTGTGGTCATAGAGCACCTGGGTTTGACTTGTCCAGTAGACTCACAAGTATTTTCTATTGTCTGCCATTATTTTAAATAGAATTTCTCTTTCTATCTCTTGATTGCTAGACTATGTTGGTCATGTGTAGAAATGATGATGATTTATGTGGGTTTATTTTATATCCTATAACTTTGCTAAAGTTGTTCACTGTTTCAAGTACTTTTTTAGTTGATTTTTTAGGATTCTCAAAGTATATCATCATATCACCTGCAAAGAGTGATAGTTTTGTTTCCTCTTTGACTATTCTAATTCATTCAATTCCTTTTTCTTCCCTTATTGCTAGAGCTAACATTCTAGTAAAATATTAAATAATAGAGGTTACAATGGACATCCTTTTTTCACCTCTGATCTTATTGGGAATGCCTCTAACTTATTCCCATTACATATAATGTTTGCTGATGGTTTTAGGTAGATACTGCTTTATCTTTTAAGGAAAGCTCCAACTAATCCTATGCTCTCTAGTGTTTTTAACAGGAATGAGTGTTGTATTTTTTCAAACGCTTTCTCTGCACCTATTGATATAATCATATTATTTTGGTTAGTTTTGTATTGATGTGGTTGATGATATTCACAGTTTTCCTGATGTTGAACCAGCCTTGCATTCCTGATATAAATCTCACCTGTTCATAGTGTATTATCCTGGTGATCATTTGCTATAATCTCCTTGCTAATATTTTATTTAAGATTTTTGCATTGATATTCATTATGGAAATTGGTTTATAATATTCTTTCTTTGTTTTGTTTCTGCCTGGTTTATGTATCAATCCCATATTTTTGTGTCATAAAAGGAATATGGTAGAACTCCTTCTTCACCTATTTTTCCAAATAGTTTGTATAGCATTGAAATTGTTATTTAAATATTTGATAGAATTCAAACAAATGGTACAAAATAATAAAAATACTTTTATTAAATTAAGTCAAAATTTGTATTAACTATTTTATTAAAAGAAATAAAACACTTACTTTTTAAAAATGAAATAAAAATATATTATCAAAATCAGAAAAATCTTATGAAGATAATCAATGGAAATGTGATGTCTAGAAGAGAAACCATTTACCCAAGGCAGAACAGAGCTGGGATATGCAATAAACAATGGCCTAAAATAAATAAATAGATAGATAGGTAGATAGATAGAAATAAATGAACAATTGAAAGAATGAATGAACAAATAAATAAATAAACAAGCAAGCAGATAGATAAATAAATAAAAGTATAAAAATCCTGTTTTATGTTTCATTGTTGTTTTGGTATTCATTATTATTATTATTATTATTATTAATAATATTATTATTATTATTATTTTGCAGCAATTGGGGTCCTTCTTAATAGAGGTCCATTGTTCTATCCAATGCACCACCTAGCTGCCCCTATTTTGGTTTTGTTTATTTATAAGATGTAGAGGAAAAAGAACAGAAATCATTATGAGCCTTTGCAAATGTCCAAAGTGAAAACAATAGTAAGATGGATCAATTATTTTCACAGTGGACAGCAAGTTGGCACTGTGCATGCCAGGCTTAAGTCAGAAAGACCTGAATTCAAATCCAGCCTCAGACATTTATTAGCTGAGTGGCCCTTGTCAAGGTATTTAATCCTGTTTGCTTCAGGTTCTTTATCTGTAAAATGGGAAAACACTCCAGCATTTTTGCCAAGAAAATCCTAAATGATGGTAGAAAGTGTTATATATGACTGACACAACTGAGCCAAGAAACAAAACCAACAACAAACAATAACACAAAAACAAACAAGGCAGGATTTAAAAGATTCCCAATAGATCAACCATTCAAATTGTCATAGGAATGACATAGTTAGTGGGGGTCCTTAGGTATTCCTCTTAAAAGAATTACACCTCTTGGGATCAGCTAGGTGTCCCAGTGGATAGAGCACTGGCCTGTGATTTAGGAGGACCTGAGTTCAAACACAGCTTCAGATACTTGACACATACTAGCTGTGTAACCCTGAGTAAGTTTCTTAGCCCTCAATATCCCACCCAAAAAACAACAAAAAAAGAATTATACCTCTCCAATAATCCAATAAGAATAAAATGGTGTTTTATTTGTGCACTTATAGAATGTGACCAAGAGAGAAGTCAAAGCCTTCTCCAGGGGAGAGGAGGTAGCTTAGAGACTTGATTCTCAATCACTTTATCCTTGACCAAGAGCAAGGCCAAAGACTTTATAGAGGATGGATGGTGGGGACTGAATGATAATAATATTTCTTGATCAAGAAAGAAAAATTAGGCTGACTCTTCTGCAAGTATCCCTCAGACAATGTCCCCACCAGACTGTCTCTACTGAGGAGGTCTACCAACATATTTCAGTGATCCTACATGGATTTCTGTGCTAACATATAAGCTGCAAAACTAGTGTGCCCCTTTCAAACCCATGTACCAATAATAAGAGAATATCAATTTAGGAACTAGGAGACCTTAGTTCTAGAAATTCTGCTGTAGTATGACTTTGGGAAAGTCAATTTCCCTCTGAGAGCATATAAAACTGCCAGAATGAACAAGGTAAGTGGCTTCCAAACTTTTTTCATCATATTCCCCTATTTAAAAAAATGTTTTGCACAAAAAATATATATTTATAAATTACATATTTATATTAGTAATTGTTAATATAAAATATACATAAAATATAAAATTTAGGTATGAGATAAATTTGAAATATTTAATTTCATAGTCGTTGGTAAACCACTAAAGTTTATTGAGTAAGGAAGAGACATGCTAAGACTTGTACTTTAGGAAAATCATTTTGACTTCTGTGTGGAGGATGGATTTGAGTGAGGAGAGAGTTGGTGTAGGGAGACCAATTAGGAGACTAATGCAATAGTACAGGTCATAATTGATATGGGAGGGTCATGGCTTTGTGAGTAGAGAGAAGGAAGCACATGTGAGAGAGATGGTAGAAGTTGAAAGAACAAGGTGTGGCAAATAAGTGGATGTGTAGACTAGCAAGGAATCAATTTCAATGGTGAGATTGTGAACCTGGGTAAATGGAAGGCTGGTGATATTTGACATTAATAGTAAAGTTTGGAAGATGGGTCAATTTTAGGGGAAAAGATATTGTATTCATATTTTCAGTAAAGATCAGAACCCATTCATAACTACTTGCCCTCTGCAACTCACTGTCTTACCTAAACAAAAAGGTAGGACTCTTGGTCACTGACTATTATACAGGAATACAGAGCACTTTGAGGTGTTACAAGGTGGTTTGGGGAGGAGGGTGCAGGTGGGGGTGAGGCCAGAATTATCCCAAAGGCATCTGCACAACTGCTACAAGAAGCCATTAATTTATCACTGCTATCAATGGCCCCATGGGTGCCTCAAAGAGATAAGAGAATGTTGCGACCTTTCACACAAAAGGAAGAGAGTAGAATGTTAGAGTTAGAAGAGCTAAGTAAGTGTGATTGTTTTGAATAGAATCCCTATGTTTGGATATTACAGGGAGGAAGAGATGTGATCCAACTTTGCTCTCTCTGTCTCTGTCTCTGTCAGTCTCTGTCTCTCTCTGTCTCTATCTATCTATCTATCTATCTATCTATCTATCTATCTATCTATCAATCTATCTAAAATCTTCAATGTCAGGCCACAGTACCCCACTCCGAAAACTACCAGACTAAATGATGTCTGAGGTCTTTTCCATTTCTTCTTTTTTTAAAAAACATTTTTTTTTATTTTTTCCAGTTACATGTAAGGGTAGTTTTCAACATTTATTTTCATAAGACTTAGAGGTCCAAATTTTTCTCCCTATGTCCCTCCCTTTCCTCCCCCCTCCACAAGATCACAACCAGGTTATATATGTACAATCCAAAAGTGTTCTTTTTATCAGTTCTTTCTATGGGGGTGCATAGTAAGCTTCCTCATTAGTTCCTTGGGATTATCTTGGATCATCATATTTCTGAAAGTAGGTAAGTCATTCACAATTTTTCATTGAACAATACTGCTGTCACTATGCACAATGTCCTCCCAGTTCTGCTCATTTCACTATACATAGATGTTTATTAGTCTTTCCAGGTTTTTTGGGGATCATCTTGTTGTTATTTCCTGTAGCACAAGACCATTCCACTACAATCATATAGCACAGCTTTTTCCATCATTCCTCAATTGATGGACATTCCCTTGATTTTCAATTCTTAGCCTCCACCAAGAGTTGCTATAAATATTTTTTGTATATTTTTTCCCCTTTTCTCTTTTTCATGATTACTATTGTTAACTGTTTCCCTTCCATCATATTCCCTTCCCCATGATAGTTAATCTATTATCCATCTTCTTTCATCCTATCACTCTTCAAAAGGGATGTGCTTCTGTCTGTCCCCTCCTCCACTCTTTCCTTCCTTCTTTTTCCCTGTCTCTCTTTATCCCCTTCCCCTCCTATTTTCATGCAGGGTTAAAGAGATTACTCCACCCAACTGAGTGTGTATATTATTTCCTCCTTGAGCCAATTCTAATGAGATTGAGGTCTTTGAGCCAATTCTGATGAGTGTTAGGCTCATTTACTGCTCAGATTAAATAGACTACTCCACTGAGTTGGGTGTGTCTGTTAGTCCCTCCTTGAGGCTGCTCTGATGAGTTTAAGGTCATTGAGCCTTTTCTGATGAGTGTAAACTTCATTTACTGCACTGTTCCTCTCCCATCTCTTCCCCCACTCCATAAGAATTTTCCTGTTACTTTCATGGAGGATTTCACTTCTGCCCTTCCCCCTCCCCCAGTGAATTCCTTTCACCCCTCAATTTAACCCTAAAGATGAGTGGACAAAGAATCACCCCTGGACCCAGGGGGTTCCCAGACAAAACCTGGCCTCAGACACAAGACAGTCTCCCACTGTATCACTCCAGGCATGTCCCCCAACTCCAATTTTTTATGGTTCTCAAGGGTCTTGTATTTGAAAGTCAAATTTGCCATTCAGTTCAGGTATTTTCATCACCAATATCTCAAAGTCTTCTTTTTCATTAAAGTCCCATTTTTCCTGGTGAAAGATAATGCTGAGTTTTGCTGGGTAGATGATTCTTGGTTGTAGTCTGATTTCCTTTGCCCTTTGGAATATCATATTCCACACCCTCTGGTCCTTTAATGTAGAAGCTGCTAGATCTTGTGCTATCCTGACTGGGGTTCCACAGTACTTGAATTCCTTCTTTTTGGCAGCTTGCAATATTTTCTCCTTGACCTGAGAGCTCTGGAATTTGGCTATAATATTCCTAGGAGTTTTCCTTTTGGGATCTCTTTCTGGAGGTGATTGGTGGATTCTTTCAATTTCTATTTTACCTTCTTCTTCCAGAATCTAGCATTAACATATTATTAGTTAGCATAGATATTATTTTTTGCTGTTTCTTTGAACAAACTCATTCGTTTTTCAAATGAAACAAAGCAGGGAATGTGGTAAAAATTATTTGTGGTAAAGATATAAATCAGAAATCTTAGCTGAATCATTTGAGTGATTGCACATGCTACTGAAGCGGCTTTTGAAGGACCTCCTTTTTTGGGGAGGAGAATGTGAGGAACTTCTGATACACGGACTTAAAAGTGAGGGCAGGAATGGAAATTCTGGCTCTCTGGCTGCTAAACTTAGCCATAGCAGCGTGTGGGTGAGAGGAGTTGAGAAATACGTGGTTGGTGTTTGGCTTTGGGTGTGCTGATTCTTGGCTTGGCGGGCAGTTTGGGATTTGGTGAGTTTTATAAAGGAAAATAGACTAAGCTTAGATCTAAGATTATTCATTTGTATTTCCCTAATTGGTTTCAACTCTTGTTGTCTAATTTCCAAGCAATTAATTCCCAAGCAATAAAATAAAAGAACTGATCCATCATAGTTTAAAGCTCAGTGGCTCCTTTTTCTTAAGGAAAGTTAAAGGGGGAGATCAATGCTCTGTACATCTAATTTGGCTCTCACAGTTTACTTCTAGAAGGTGTAAGAACTGTGTCATTTTTCTTGCCCCTTTTTCTACTCCTCTCCCCCTGTCACTCTGGAAGCAGAAGGGAAGTTATATATCTGTATCCATTTCAAGGATTTCTTTGGGTATAAACTTTAAACTCCCAACAGCCAGATTTGTACTGTCAGTCATTCAGTCACTGAGAACTTTCTATGTAAGAGCCACTTTTCTAAAACTGGGGATACAAATAAAGCGGGGAATGGAGTCTTCTAGACTAATGCTTTGGATAGAAAATTAGTTCTCTGTTCAGAATTATAATAACACAATTTATAGCTTGGTGGCATCCATCAGAAAATTTATTTTGCTTACATAATTTTCAGGTCACAATTAGGGCAGCTAAATGGTGCATTGTACAGCAGTGAGTATAGTATCAAGCCTCAAGTCAAAAGTTCAAATCTGACCTTAGAGGCTTACTAACTGTGTGCCCTTTGGGAAGTCTTTTACCCCTATTTGTCTCAGTCCTTTATGTGGAAATAAACTGGAGAATGAAATGACAAGCCATCACGATATCTTTGCCAAGAAAACCCCAAATGGGTTAACGAAGAATCATATATGACTGAAATAAGAACAACAAAAAAAAATAACAACTGTGAAGAGACTAACATTCCAATCATTGGGGATGAGAATTTCTTGTAAGTAATAATACATAGATGGAAAATGATCTTATATTATCTGTACCTTTTTTTCACTAAATCTAAGGATGTGGTCTGTCGTAGGGCATTTTTGCTGAAAACTCATTTGTTCCCTGCTTTTCTTTTCATTAGGGATACTTTTAATGGGTAGACAAAATTGTCATTAAGATTTTATAGAGATAAGAAAGTAAGCATATGTTTAAATGGTTGTTGATATTTTTTATCTTTATTGGGTTTAATAGCATCTAGTATTTTCATTTTAGTTTGTATTTTTCTTTCCTTGACATAACTTGTGATATGATCCTGCAAAGCTTTCAAATGCATCGCCTCTAACAAGAATTTCCATGGAGTTTATTGAGTCTGGTCTAGCCATTATTACCAAATTTGTTTTTTTGAGATTACTTCTTATATAGAACATTGAGAAATTATTTGTTAGGCTCTTTGATTAAGTAGAGGAAACATAGCCAAAAGTGTTTTTCTCTATCCAAAAGACTAATGCAACATTGTCTCTGATCTTTAAATTTAATTGAGACATAAAGCAGGAGCTGTATACTTGCCAATTGTGCTCATTAGGGCTATAAAGGTTGTTCTATGAATGGTTCAGATGGTAATGTATTTTCCTATTATTGCTGAAGTTCCCCAAACTTTCCTGTATGTAGATGCTACTGCTTATTTTTTAATTAAGCCTCAGAAAATTAGAGACTCCTCAATCAAATGTGATTATTTGCAAAGTCAACTTTGGAATCTTTATAGACAAAATTTACATGGATTTTAAAGTTTCTATTATCCAGACTATTATGTGCAGTTGGATGATCAGTCCATTTTTTGAAGGGTGGCATAGCTGTATATTTACATAAACTCATAAACATATCTGCATCAGGTTCTTTAAATTAGCAATGATTTGATCTTTGTATTAAGTGAGGAAAGGGTTTAATTTGGATTGAATTTAGGAAATTATACATAACTTTCAATATTTCAGCTTACTCCCATGTATAGACTTATTTTTTTTTTGTTAAACATTTTCTGTTATACATTTTCTTGTGAATTTTTCATGGTTCTGAATCTGGGAAAACTAAAATCAGAGATATCAAAATATGAGTGTCTCAAAAAACAATGGAAACATTCACAACAAGTACAAAAAGGCTGCACCATAATTCTTTTGATAAGCTATACTCAAGAAGCATGGTAAAGATATATTTTTGCATGAATGTAGGATTATAAAGGAAGTAAACTGGTTTGGTAGGGAGAGTGATGTATTCATCACCAATGGACAGTGAAAGCATTCTATCAGTATTCATAACTGTAAAAATCACCTAATTGCATTTTTTTTCTTTTTAGTAATCACCTTTCCAACAGCTTCCAACTGTCATTCTTCCAACAAAATATTCAGGATAGAGGTGAAAGGTGCTCGTAATTTCAGGGACCGAACATCACAAATAAAAGAAACTATTTCCTAGCAGATAATACCAAGGAGGAGCCATTTCTCAATCAGTATGTAGTCAAGCCATTGATGAATTAGAAATAAGTTTAAATTAATTAGTAACTTAAAAGAAGGGATAAATATGAGAAAACAATGTATTCATAATAGCTCTAATCTAAACTATTGACTAGAATAAAGAGGAAGACAGCCTATGAGTAGCACAAAACTTTCATTACCATTTTTCAAATAATGAGATGGACAAGGAAGCCAAGTAAGAATCTAGACATATTCAAGCAATACATTTTCTATATCAGTTTCCCCAAACTTTCAAATATGGAAAATATGTTTTCATGTAAAATTGTCAGTTTCTTCATCTATTGCTTTAAAAAATACATTCATAAAAACAATACAAAATTCAAGTTTATCATCTCAGATGATAAGTCCTATTAGTTATATAGTTTTAATGTCATCCCTGCTAGCTTGGGTCTTAAAGCACTATACTTAGAAGCCTCCAGTCAAAAGTCCAGATCTGGCCTCAGAGGCTTATTAATTAAAAATTAGTTTTCTTTTATTTTTTGTTTTGTTTTCTTTTACTTGAGGTTTTATTCTTGAGAATATATTGTTAGGTTATGTGTTTATAGAAAAGAAAAAAAAATTAGCTTCTTTATAATTAAGTAAAAGAAGACCCATTATCTTCTGTGTTGTTTAAAATCTAAATTGTGGGTTCTAATCTGCCCCCCAGTCTTGGGGGAGAAACTGGCTAAAATCACTAATAAATTCAGCAAGAGTTTAGGCTTTTAAAGATTTATTAAAATATATAAGTTAGTGAAGAGAGAGAGATGGAGAACAGATTCCTTATATCATCGAAACCCTAGCTCAGATCTAATTAGGTATATCCCAAGAGAAAGAAAGCAATTCCCTTTCCTAGCAGCCCATGTGAAATCTCTCACCACCAAACTGATGTCCCAAATTACAAGGGGGACTCCTGTTTCCTCTCTCGCCACATGCCTCTTCCTCACCAAAAAAAAAAAAAAAAAAAAAAAAAAAGAGGTCTTCTGTCAGCTAGCGTCCCCTTCCTACTTACTCTCTCCCTCCCCCAAAGGGGAGGTCCTTCAAGCTGATTGCTTGAGAGGGGTCTCTAACTGACATCAGTAGTACACCAAAACGTCACTCAGGGCCTGCCAGGTGTGGCCGCCACCTAATCATCCTTAAGTAGGTACTTAGTCAGTTTCTCATTCTCACCCAATTCAAACAATACTAAATCAATAAGGTGGGGCCCCTGGGCATCTGCCAAATTCCATTATTTTATCATACTTCTAAGGCATCACCACCCCAAAATCTTAAATTTTAGTGTTAAAAATATCCCCTTTACATTAAGTCTAAATCTATCTTTTGGAATTCCATTTCTTTTGTAGTTCTATGCTCTGGGATCAAGTAGAACAAATCTAATTCTTCTTCCATATTATATTCCTTGAAATATGTCATTCCTCACCTTCCCTGTATCAAAAAAGTAGAAAAGAAAGAAAAAGGAAGGCAGGGAGGAAGGGAGGGAAGGAGATAGAGAGGGAGGGAGGGAAAAGGAAGGAAGAAAGGAAAGAGGGAAGGAAGGAAAAAGAAAGGAGACAGAAAATTGGAATAAATAGAAAAAGAGGGTTTTCGCATCTACATTGAGTAGAATAGAAATGAGTAAAAATCATTATCATATTCAGTTCTTTCAATAAAAAAGTAAATATCTATATTAAAACAATCAAGATATACATAGTTTTAATCTAGATCACAGTTCTACCCTGAGAACCGTAGACCTTTTTTAGGGTCACAAGAGCAAAAACCCAACCAAACAATCAAACAAACAAACAAAAAAACCAAAAGCACAAACTTTTTCACTAACTTGTAATTTCCTTTAGCTATGAATTGTGTGTGTGTGTGTGTGTGTGTGTGTGTGTGTGTGTATTTCTTAGAAGGGTCCACAGGCTTTATGTGTCTATCAAGGAGATTCATGATAAAAAAATAAAATAAAATAAAGAATCTCTGGTTTAGAAGAATAGAACCTTACATTACAGTAGTTTGTCTCTCAGCAGTGTAAAATAAAGGGGATTTTATTTTGGACTATGTGTGTATATTAAGTACTTTAGAATACTATAAAGTTTCTGCTGACTTATAGTCAGAATATCTAAAATGGATGGGATTGTGTGTGGAGAAACTAGCATGAAAAACTTGTAGAAGATGGGTTATTTGGCCCTTAGGTATAAATGAATGGTGCAAATAAAAAGAAAACAGGATGACAATAACATCAACATTTGTTTCATTCTTCATAGAAAACATTCAGATTGTTTTGCATGACTATACATGTTAACATATTAAACTGCTTGAGTTCTTAAGAAGGGGTGGGAGGGAGGGAGGAAGAGAATTTGGAACACAAAGTTTTAAAAATCAATGTGAAAATTTCTTTATACATGTAACTTGGGGGAAATTCTAAATAAATAAATAGATTAAATAAACAAATGAAAAATAAAAATACAAACACATAAATAAATAAACAAATAGATACCTAAATAAATGAATTCAGTTGTCAATAAGCACAAATCTGGTCTCAAATTTTGAAAATGCCTTTCTTGAAATAAAATATTACCACATCTCAAAAAAAAAACCTTGATGTGAAGGGATTTTTTTAGTTTTTTAAAAGTTATTTATGGAATAACTAAAACTAAATAAATACAAATTATTTCATATACCTTTATTTTTAAATTCTATCACTTTAATACTGGTTGTTGTGAAAGACTTATTGGCATTTCAATCTATTAAAGCTTAAAATTACACTAAGAATTTTGTGACATCCTACAAAGATGAAATCAACAGATCCATCAAAATATAAAGCTATAAATAAGTTATTTATCTTGCTGTCATGGTGCTGCGTATTAAAACATCTCAGAGCCATGAAACAATTTGCACAGCTCCACAAATGTAAATATTTAAATGCTCCACTGGAAAGTCTGATATAAGTACATTTAAAGTGTTAAGGGTTAAAATTCTAGCTAAACTGTCTAAAATATCTAATGAGTGGTCGCCAATAAATTATAAACTTTAGCAAGAGTTAGACTTTTAAGCATTTATTAAGGAGAATAAGAATTTGGTAAAGAGAGAGAAAAAGGCCTAGATTCCTATCTATTAAAGGGAGAGCACATTTCTAGCTCCGCTCTCCACCAGAGTCCAGAGGAAAGAGAGCAAGAGTGAGCGCCAGTCTCTTCCTTCCTCCTCCCACTAGCCCGCGTCACTTCCTGACTCCTGGTCTTGCCCTCAAAGACCTTCCCTTCATGGGCAGAACTCTTCTACAGTAAGTATCCAGCAGGTGGCGTTATTCCAATCGTTACAGTCCCCCCTGTTGTTCCTCAAGAAACAAAATATTTCCTTGACGGAACAGTAAAAAGAATATAATAACTATTGCTAACTAATAATATGTGAACAACAATATAGAAAAGGAAGAGAGGAAAGTTTTGTCCAGAGGGGCGATTTTTTTTTGTCCTCATGAACCGACGCTTTGACATTAGTCTTGCAAAGGGAGGGCCTCTGCAGAGAATACATGTTACAGATGGTGTATATTATAACAGAAAGAGAAAAAAAACAACAAAAACAACAAATCAAAACTGTTCATTTAAAGTCTCTGAAAGTCTTTTCTCAGATGTCCTCTAGGTGTAGTCGTGGAATGGAAGTCTTTTCAGGGGTTGATGTGTGGATGCTGGTAATCAGCCAGGAAAATTTCCTACAAAATTGAGCTTAACACAACTTTAAAATAGCTTTGTCAATAATCAAATCAAACAATGAAAGTTTTCAAAAACATGTCTAAGGGAATTCAGAATCTTAGTTGTTACACATGAAACATATAATAAAACAAAAATTAAAACATTCTTTAAAATTATAATATTACTATAGTCCCCCCTCATGGAGGGTAATTGAGAAGACAATTGCTGCAATATTAATTAATAAAAATAATTTTTATCTTTGTTTTATCACTTTTTGCATCATCTGCCTAATTATCCTCATGCCATTATGAGAAATTAAAAAATCTAATATAATTGGTAACAGGTGTCAAGGCCAAATTCAACACTGTATTTATCATGACACCTGAGATAATTATGGGGGTTACCATAAAAGAACAGAGAAATGATGGGATATGAGCATTCCCACACTTGAGCAATATATACTGCCCATGCAGTATGCCAGGTCTAAAATAGGTGGATGGAATATATGTCCATGCCACCGAACATATTGGAGGAAACTGAGTCAGACTTAATCAGATGCATGGGATTGAGATGTCCATGGCATCAGGCATATAGGAGGGAGCATAGAAGCCAGGTGTAGGAGCGAGATGGGTGGGATGAATACTTCCAGCCATCTGTACAATATTGTGGGGAAAAAGAGAATAAAATATTAAACCAAGAGAATCCAACCTCAACATTTGTCAAAAGCCGTTCCCTCGGCCATACCTTGACTTCATGCATGTCTCCCCTCATGTGACAGTTCAGTGTCTGCTCTTGCATGTATTCCTCTTGTGATTGGATGGCATCTTGGCCAACTGGCATCTGATAACTCAGAATAAAGGCAATTAATGTCTTAAATGATAAGTTCCCATAATCCAAGTCTCATATGGATTTAAAAATTGAGGATAATAAATGATTGCAAAAAATGTGAATACATCTTGACTCAGAACACAATATATAATTATGCAACAATTTCAAATAATACCCCTTTTTTAAACTTAGTATACAATTACTTTTTTGAAAAATCTGAACATATTTAAATACAAGTTAAAGCACAACAGAATCTCAAAGAAAACTTTTTTTTTAAAAAAGAAAACTTTTACAAATGTTCCCCTCTTTTTTTTTTTTTTTTGGAATGTGCTTATCAAAAATAATACTTCTAGAATCAATTTACACTTGCCATGGCAACCAATTTGCCAAGGAAATGCTTTAAAGAGTTTGATCAAATAATCAGTTGAGAAAAACAAAAACAAACAACTCAGAATATGGGACCACAATACTCCTAGAATTAACATTGTATTATGAAATCAAAACCATCTTGCAATTTTTTAAAATTAGATAGATAAAAACGAATAGAAGAAAATACACATGGAACAATAAAAAACAATGAAATTCAAACTAGGACTAAATGAATGTGAACTTAATATTAATAAGAGTATTATAAAATATAAACTTGATCACATGACTATAAAAAGCTTTTACAAATATTCTTCTTGTTTTAAAAACTAAGTATAAGACACAATCTCAAAAGCATGAAAATCTCTATGAAAATAAACCCATTACCATTAATTTCAAAATGTAGATGTAATAGCATAGAAATCCTATGTAACCTCTGAACTCATACAATTACTCTGAGTGAATTCAGAACACTTTTGATTCCGATATCTAAAATCCCCAATACTCATATCAATACCTTGCTGCTTACTTCTAAATTTCTGTACAATATATATCCTTCCATGCCAAAAGAAGCATTGTCTTGAACTATGTTGATGATTGTCATTCTTATTCAGCTTAAGTTTTTCTTCTTTAACCCCTCTATATTGTCTGTCGGGCTTTTCACCATACAAATGCTTTATAAGATTACTAATGAAAGACAAAAGCAGGTTAGCAAAATTATGAACAAAACGAGCATATCTGGAATTTAAAGAGTTTTCTAAGATTGTCTCAAAAGCACAGCCAGGATGGGGAAGGGCTGAGCCTGAAGCTGCAAATGCAGGTAGAAAAAGTTGAGCATGCGCATCAGATCTCTGGACTTCCCAGGCAGGGGAAGCAATGGGCTTGGCCATGTGAGGAGTAGAGGGTGGGGTCTGGAGAGGAGGGGAGGGACCAGAGCAATTTGAATCAGACTTGATTTTGAACTCAGGCCTGGATTCCTCTTCCCCCACTTTGCCTCCAGGTGCTAGGGGATTAAAAGCTTCTAGAGGGTGGGTCATTGCCTCCAGGCATGCAAAATTAAAGCAACAATTACTGTTAGAACTGGGAAAAGCTGCGGGAATCTCTTCAGGCTTCTCTGAAAAAGCATGGTTGGGAGAGGGAGAGATATTTCCTTGTGTGAGTAAGTTGCTGGCTCTTTTAACAAAAAGAAAAAGAAAAATAGAAAATCCACAAAAACAAAGCATTAACATGATCTTATCTCCCATTTGTCTGGTTAAACAGACTAAAATCAAAAATAGGCTAATTAGGGAGTTTAAAAGGTCCATTCGAAAAAATTTAAAGGGAAAACACAGCCAGTACGCCAGTACTTAGCAGTTAAAGGGAGAGGGAGGGGAAATTTCTTACCCAACCAGAAGATCAGAAGACTGAGGTTTAGCTTTCCTCTTCGTGGTCAGCCATCTGTTAAGGGTTAAAATTCTAGCTAAACTGTCTAAAATATCTAATGAGTGGTCGCCAATAAATTATAAACTTTAGCAAGAGTTAGACTTTTAAGCATTTATTAAGGAGAACAAGAATTTGGTAAAGAGAGAGAAAAAGGCCTAGATTCCTATCTATTAAAGGGAGAGCACATTTCTAGCTCCACTCTCCACCAGAGTCCAGAGGAAAGAGAGCAAGAGTGAGCGCCAGTCTCTTCCTTCCTCCTCCCACTAGCCCGCGTCACTTCCTGACTCCTGGTCTTGCCCTCAAAGACCTTCCCTTCATGGGCAGAACTCTTCTACAGTAAGTATCCAGCAGGTGGCGTTATTCCAATCGTTACAAAAGTAAAACCAATTTCAAAAATAAAAGGGATATTATAGAAATTTTTTTTCTCCTCATAGCTGCTTTAATCTAAAGAACTTGACTTTGCACTTTTAAAATTACTTAAGCTTATTCAGAAAGCACTTATATTTAAAATAAACGATTAATTTAATCACCAGGGGCAGAAAATCTTTAGTGTATTATAGTCTGCAAAGGTGATTCACTGGGGAAACCAACAATTACTTCCCCATTTAATATTTCCTCTTCCGCTAGAAAATTCACTGAAAGTCATGTTCATTTTCATTTGAAATAGCTGTGAAAGCCATTGTGATAAGCTTTTACTTAGTGAATAACTATTTCATCTTTCAAAAAGTCTAGCTGTGTGACCCAGTGAACCAAGACCCAGTTTTCATTTTCTAAAAATTGTTACACAGTTCAGAAGTATTCTATTTTTTATTAGCATCTTTTTGCTATTTATTAGTCTTGATCATAACCTTATATCTTAAATATTCTGCTATCCGAATATTGCTCTTTTTTGTAATCCATTTAAATATAAGCTTAAGAAGAAAAGAATAATACCAAACTAACAGTTTCAGGAGTAAGCAACAGGACACGGTTTGTTTTAGATCATATGTGGATCAGACTGTTGCTCCTTAGATTGGTGTTTATATCTCATTATCCTTAAACTAAGCAAAATACCCACCTCCATGTTGATGATTCTTGAAATTTATTAAACTAAGAAAAAGATTGCATATAAAAAAAGTTAAAATAAAATTTTAGCTTAAAATTCTGGTGTTCTAGGAGAAGAAAATTTGTTAACTTAAATTACCCCTGACATGTACGTGATTGATACCAAGTCTTATACTGGCATTACATTTTTATCAAGGAGAGCAGGGTTCTCAGAGTGTACTTGAAGGCAGGAAAACAAGATAGCTATGCCAGCTTTAAAATGTTCCTTAGGTCCACCCTACTTTGTATTCCTGCCTGAACCTGAAGGTACTAATCATTACTCACTGGGATGAGTGAATAAATTAATTAAAATGATATATAATTAAGTCATCAAAATACATTGAAAGAGCTTTAATTTTGTCAATTTGGAGATTCCTTTCAACGGTGTAAACCACAGCTAATTCATGTGTTCCTGTCTTATGCGATTCTTGCCTATATATCTTCCACAGGATTTATACCTAAAATATTAGGGTCCTTCCTGACTTTTTTTTTTTTGGCAATACAAATCCATAAGTGGAGGTTATAGGTTATCCATCAGTTAACTCCTTTGACTATATAATTGATGCATATTTTAATCATACACATACATACGCATATATGACCTTCCTTATACCATTTATTCTACAAAATTCTTCTTTTTAACTTTTTTAAAAATTTAATTTAATTTTAACTTTTTTTCTTTTTTATAGCATTCCTATGCTCATCTTTTATCTCTCCACTGCTTCCTAGTTTGACCTTCAACTTTAATTTGTTGGAAGGCTTTACATAAATCAAAAAAGTACAGCACCACTGGGAGAAAGCTATTGTTGAAAAAATGGGCTTTTGATTCAGGGAAATACTTGAAATAATTAAGAATACTTCACAATTTCCCAGTGGCAATTCATAGATATTGTTGTAGTTGTTCAAGGGCAGTTACATAATACAGTGGATGGTGTACAGACACTGGAAGTCAAGAGGATCTGAGTCCTCAGACACTTACTACCTATGGCACCCCTGGCAAACCACTTAATCCTCTTTGCCTAAGTTTGAGACCTTTAAGAATATTTCCCAATTTCCCAATGGCAATACATATATGTAGGTAAGTGAAAATATAAGACAGTTTCTCAGATTCCTTTAACCTTAATATTCTTTCGGTTAGTTGCTAACATAATAGAAAACTGATGGTTGATATGGATTGTTTCATGTGTTACAACTCTTTTGGATTTATTTATTTATTTATTCATTCATTCATTCATTTGTTTATTTATTTATTTATTTTTATTTTTTAGTGAGGCAATTGGGGTTAAGTGACTTGCCCAGGGTCACACAGCTAGTAAGTGTTAAGTGTCTGAGTCCGGATTTGAACTCAGGTACTCCTGACTCCAGGGCCAGTGCTCTATCCACTGTGCCACCTAGCTACCCCTCTCTTTTGGATTTATTAATCAATTAGTTAAATTTATGTATGTATTTTAGGACTTTCTAGGTAAGTCAACATAACATGTTTATATACATTTGCTTTCTTACCTATGCTTAATTCTTCAATTTGCCTTTCTGGCCTTATTGTAATTGCTGACATTTCTAAGTCTATGTTAAATAATAGTGGTGATAAAGAGCCTTTTTTGCTTTACCCTCATCTCATTTTAAAGGTTTCAGACCTCTCCCTATTACCTATAATATTTTATCTTGTTTTTTATATGTAATATTTAATATATAAAGAAAAACTCCACTTATTCCTTTACTTTCTAATTTTGTTTGTTGGTTTTAGTTTTACATGATTTCACTTGTTCAATGTGGATGTAATCTCTTCCAAAGTTAATTCTCCTTCAGCTTGTAGAAATGAAAATACAGAAAGGTCCACTTCATATTGCTGGCACATTTGTTTGCATCTCTTTCCTTATTTGACTCAGGTTTAACTAGCAAATAGAATTCAGATTCCAGTTTCACAGGCAGTCAACGGTAGAAAGGTCTCTCTGAAGCATCTTCTGCTAAAAAGTAACATGAGACCAGTCAATGATTTCTACAATGATCCTTGAGGAACAACTGTAGCAAATTACTGTAATTTGAACTTACAAAACATTAGACGAAGAGGAATTCTCTCGTAGGGGTTTAAATTTGTTTTGCTTTAGACAACCTATGTGATATGTTTTTTAAAAAAATACCTCTACTCCAAATAAATCAAGGTCAAAAATGAATGAATAAAGCTCAAGATGACATCAGTCCAAGTTTATCCAAGTTCTGGAGTTGTGTAGATGACATAAAGCAGCAGTGAGTTATGATTAAAAGCAATTCAAAGTATTCAGCTTACTTTGTTAACATTTCTATATTTCTATATCATCAGTAAGGAAAATCATATACATGGTCACACCATCCTCATGTAAATTCAAGAGAGTCAGCATGTCAACTGGCTTTCTATTTTTGCCTATGAAGAACTTAATGTGTTTACAATTACCAAGGATATGTATAATTTGTTCCTCCCATCATAAAAAGTTTTACTCTATGTGGCTTATTTTCTTCAAGTCTGCCTTTGATTTTTGATTTCATCTAGTCTTTGTTGTACTTTTTATAGGATTATTTTTTGAACCTAGTTTCTTTCAGATGATAGTTTATTACCATGTCAACTCCAGTGATTACAGTGTCATCTTTTCCTTCACTCTCAGGACACACAGGAGAGGCATTTCCATTGATGAATGAATCATCAATGGTACCCACTGTTCTACTGATCATCTTCCTCTCTACCTCCAGGCACAGACCATTTATACTTGGACCTTGTAAATGTTGGAGAACATCTCATCCTGTTTGATGAGGTCCCAATAGATAATCATGGTGGCAGAAGGAGGAAGACTGTGGCAGCAGTGATAGCACTGTGTGTGTGGGGGGGGTGGGGGGGGCAGAGTTTGGTATTAAAGCACTCCTGAGCAGCACTTGGTGGGAGAAGGGTGAATAGGCTGAAAAGTGCTTTCTAGTGTGCAAGGGCAAAATTTAGTATGGGAAGAGTTAATTGGGTGGCTCACCTTAATATTGGGGTAAGAAAATAAATTAACAGCCTCTTTCAAAAACACAAAACAGGTTTTTATTAATGGGAACAAATTTAAAACATAAGTGAAGTTAATAGAGCTAGAAACAATGAATAAATCTCTGGGGTAAAAAGGCCCCAGGCACCTAGAACCTGCCTCCAGCCCAGCCAGCTCCAAAGAGCTAGCTTTGCCTCAAAAACACAAACTCACCATCACCCAAAATCTGTAGCTCTAAGGAGAATTAGCTGGCAATCTCTTCTGTTTTGGTCTGAAGGTCAAACACCAACAGCTCCTCTGTTCAGGGTTAAAAACCAAGCAGGCCTGTGGTTACTTACATTCCTTGCTGGTTTCTCTCAGAAAACTCTCCTCAGAAAAAACTTCCCTCTCTCTCTTCCTCTAACTGCCTCTAACTATCTCTCCCACAGGCAGGGGCAGTACTTAGTCATGCTGAGTCTCCAATTGGCTCAACACACCCACATGGGCTGTCCCCATTATAATCTGGCCAGCCCCATATGGGTGTGTGGGAGCTATTAGGGGAGGCTTAGTTACTTAGTTTCAATAAATGTTCCCTATGGTGAGAGTTCCTCTTGTTTGTTCAATTATCTCCCAAAGTACACACCCATCTTCTCTTAGGCTTTTTAAGCTTACATTTTTTTAGTCTGACCATAATGAAGCAAAGATAGGGTTATGAAAAATCAAATCACAATTAATTCCCTAAAATGTTTTTAACAGGAAAGGGGCTTGGAGTTTCTCAAAAAGCCTTTTCAATTACTATACAACCAAGGGTTTAAAAATGTATCTGCTATTATAAAATTTACTATTTATCTAATTTATATTAGTAAATGTTAGCTAAATATATTACTTTATTATTATTAAGATTATTAATATGATTTATCATAATTTTAGCTTTCCTCATATTGAACAAAACAAGAATTCCTGGTAAATGTCCAACCTGCTCAGAGTATATAATCATGATAATATGTTATAATATATTTAATAATGTTTGTTAAAATTTTTATATTGATGTTCATTTGGAATAATGTGTATAATTTTTCAAATATTACTTTATTTTTCCCTTGTTAAAGACTTATTTATATGATGGAAAGAAACTGGAAGAGTGACTTGGTTTTACTAAAAAATCGTGAGCTCCTTGACATTAGGGATTTTTTATTTTTTTTCTGTATCCCTAGTGATTAGCATAGTAGCTAAATATTACTTATTCACTGACTGTATGACCAGTATCTTTTCCCACAAGTCTTAGAATTTTGTGACAGTGTGATTAGACAGCATTATACACTGTCATGCTGTTACCTCTTTTCCTTCGTTATGATACAAATGCAAACATGAAATAATGTTTAAAAATGAAACAAAATAGGAGGAGAAAACAAGAAAAATTAATCAAATAGGCCAAAAGAGAAGATAGGTAGGATCATCAGTTCCCTAATTAAATAAAATGTTGATTTTGATCCATTCCAAGACAATATCTATTTTCCCATAATAATTTAGGATAAAATGTCCCTTTTCCCCTCTTCACTCACAATTTAAGAAGAATTTTTTTTTTAATTAAGTCAATTGTGGTGTGGTAAAATAATGGAATTTGGCAGACCCCAGGGGCCCGACTTGATTGATTTAGTAGTGCTTGAATTGGGTGTGAATGAGAAACTACTAAGTACCCACATAAAACGATTAGATTTTTAGCCACCTAGTTTAACTTGGCCAACCCTGAGGAGTGTCCTCAGAGGCTGTGGACTGCATCATCAACAGAAAACCAGTCTTAGTCATACTACTTGAAGGACCTCCCCTTTGAGGGAGGGAGAAAATGGTAGAAAAGGGGACTCCAACAGAAAGAAACACACTCTCTCACTCTTGGTCTCTCTCTGGCCTAGGAGGAGCATTCGAAGTGGGCTACAGGCTGAACAGCTGACTCCCATAGAAATTATGGACCCCTGGTGGTAAGTTATATCAGGCCTTTGAATTAGCTGAGCTGGAAGCAAATTTGGGGATTATATACATTTTTATTAGAGTTAGGGAGATTATCCATTTTCTTCTTTCCCTATTCCCTTGTCCTTGACTTCATTAAGTTCACCATTGCTGTATATTTTATTCCCATTAAATAAAACCTGATTTGTTTTTGGAAAAGAGGCTCTTAAGCTCCTTTCTTATTGGCCTGGGAGAAATAACTAAAAAAGACAGTTTGGAGGGGTGGTAGCTTTGGACCTAGAGGTCCCTCATTATTTTCTGAAGCCCAATATTATGGCAAGTCACCCAATTAACTCTCCCCATATTAAATTTGGTCCCAACAGTGGCAAATATTATTTGTAAAATAAAACAAATAACAAATTAAAATTTGAAAAATCCAGGCCCATTCAGTTTAGTACTTGTTGTTGTTATCATTGTTGTTCTCCTTGAGTTGTATAGTCATATTTGACTCTGTGACTCCATTTTGTTTGTTTCAGAATATACTGGAGTAGTTTGCCATCTCCTTGTCAATTGGAGGAAGGCAAATAGAAGCAACTTGCCCAGAGTCACACAGTAAGTGAGTTTTTGAGACCAGATTTTAACTTAGGTCTTCCTGAGCCCAGGCCCAGTGCCCAGTGCTCAGTACTGAGTCATCTAGCTAAGTCTCTTAATAGTTTTAGCATTCCCTTTTGATGGATCACTTAGGCTCAATGGGTTTCCTGAGAGATCTTTGACAACAATGAAATAAAAAATAGAGGAAATAATAACAACAATAATAATCTCAAATTTTATTCACCATTTAGGTGAAAAAAAAACAGGTTATATACAGCAATAATGCATAAACATTATTAACTCTCATATACTTTGAAAGTACTATGGATCTAAGAAAACCTAGCAGGGGCCTTAAAATGGTAACAAAAATGGAATGTTTTGATACTATTGATTGAGAGATGTAAAGATTCAAAAGAGCAAAAGAATAATTAAATATCAGTTCAAAATTGTACCACAGAGGATTGAGAAGAAAAAGAAAACAAGAAATAAAACCAGAGAGAATATGGAAATCTCTGTTCATCTATGTCATTGGTTCACAAAGTGAATCCTGGGGCACCTAGGATGTCTAACTTTCTCACAGCAATGGGTGTATAATCAGTCAATTACAGAGTGGTAAGATGGGTGGAATCTTACATTCCCTACAATACCCAATATTGGAGTTTGCCTCAAAAATATGCACATTCACTCTTCTTTCTCTTATCCTCAACATGATTTGACTCAGCCACCTCATTTGCTAAAGCTACCCAACCTCACACTGCACTACCTTTCTGACAGATAGGCCCCACAGGAAAGTTTAGCCTAGCTTATATCAAGTCATTCACAGGTATGGCTTATAACAGTTACTGATGGGGAAATTTCTACTTCTATTCCAGGATACTCACACGGCTGCCTTCTAGGACTCCTGGGCTCTCTGGATTCTGGGGCAATGACTAGAGCTTAATAATACTCCCTCCCTACCCCCATTTTCATTTGGGATGGGACAAAGTGCATTGTATAAAATGAGCAGGAATGCTCCAATTTCATTGCTCTTCATAACTTCCCTTTTATAAGTGGAAGCATAATTATCCTTCTGGTTACTAAGATTCATAATATTGAGATCACATTCAACTTCTTACTTTTCCTTAAACCACATTGCTAATGAACTATCATTTTTTAAAAAAATTTTCTCTCCACATTTATCACATATGTTCTCTTCTTTTCCACTCACCCCATAGACTCTGGCTCATAACCTTATTAACTCTCCTCTAGATTCATTCACTAACCTCCTAATTTATCTTGTTGCTTCATATTTCTCCCCTTTCTAATCTATCCTGCATAGAGATAGCAAAGTGGTTATCCTAAAGCAAAGGTATGGCCTTGTCATGCCCCAATTCCCAAACCCAATAAATAGATATGTGATACTTTGCTAATAAACATATCAATAAATAAGAATATGAATACAAAATAATAAGAAAAACATGAAATAGTATTTTATTATAGTGCCAATTTTCCATAACTGAATATATACATATTTGGGGATATTTGCTCTTAATTTTTTTTTTACTGATTTCAATGTACACTCAAAAAAATGAATCAGTTTATATTTTGACAAAAAAGTCCAAGATGGATCAAAAATGAAATAAAAACATGTATACCTTTATCATAATGAACAATAGAACCCATATGAAAAATTATGATTGAAATTCTAGTTTATTCACAAACCAAGAAAATGGAAGGTCCAAATAAGATCCATAATGACTGACTCAAACTCATAAGAGTAGTGCATACAGTACTTGCAAATTACTCTGTTTTACTTGCAAAACACTTTAGCAAATCCTCAGATAGAAGCATTATCCCATGTCTCTCAACAGAAAATATACTGTATCTAATATCAAAACACTGGGATATTAATGCATCTTCCCAATTAAAAAAAATATAAACAATATACCAATCACATGCCTACATGTTTTAATCAAAGTTTTCAAAGTTTGCATCATTAATTATATTTTTCAGGGAAACCTTTTATTCTCCCTAAGTTCCTACCTTACTTTACACTCAATAGAACTGAGTATTGAAAAATTGTTGTTGAAAGTGTTAAACCAAAATATTCAAATATTAATCACTTGGTGTACAAGGCAAAGTCAAGTGACACAGATGATATAGGGTCAAATATGGAGTCAGGAAGACCCTGTTTGCCTCAGTTTGCTCATTACAAATCATTTCAGTATCATTGACAAGATAACTCCAATGGGGTCATAAAGAGTCATACATGGTTAAAAGAAACAAACAAAACCAAAATACATTATGATGATATTGTTCTCCCAGAAAAAGAGTTAACTTCTCATTTCATAGAATCTTTCTTCAATAATATAAAAAAATGTTACTTGTTCTTGTACTTGACAGGTGCAAATAATTCAATTTTTCTAAGAAATGATAGGATGAAAAGTGAACCTTGAATCCCGAAATCTATCAGTACTGAGTCATCTAGCTAACTCTCTTATTAGTTTTAACATTTTTCCCCCCATTTTTTGTGGGGCAATAAGGGTCAAGTGACTTGCCCAGGGTCATACAGCTAGTAAGTGTCAAGTGTCTGAGGCCAGATTTGAACTCAGGTCTTCCTAAATCCAGGTCCAGTGCTTTATCCACTGTACCACCTAGCTACCTCAGCATTTCCTTTTGGTGGATCACTTAGTCCCAATGAATTATAGGCAAATAATATATTTACAATACCATGGCCTTCTCTGAGCAAAAAAATTATCAAGGATAAAGCTGTAGCTGTCTCTCTCTAAAAAACAAACAAACACAACTCCCTTAGATACTGTTTATATGAATATATGTATCACCTGTATTTGAAGGAGGTGCCTTATTATCCAAAAGTATTTTTTTATGAAACCCTGGGTTAATAGGAGCAAAATGTCCTTCAATTGAACTCCAAACTGAACCCAGATAGCTAGCTGACAAAAGTCCCTACCTAGTAACTTCTTTTCCCTAAGGATAGCAAGTCCTTGTCTTATGGGGGAATCTGGGCAACCTCATCCTTGCCAGACCCTTTTTTGGAATCCTGTAATCTTATGATGATGCTTCAGTATTTTGTCTATACTTGTTATAACTGAAATTGTTAAACTGTCTTTGCTTCTGTATCACACTATTGCAACTGTTAACACTCTGTAACCCATGGACAAAAAAATCCTTTTATACCCTCATAGAAGCATAGAAGAAAGCTAAAAGTGATTCAAAAGTAAAATAATACTGATATTTGACATTTTAGCTATGAAGAGGAGCAGACCCAGGGAGCTCAGAGTATTTGTTTATTTATTTTTTTTGCCTGGGAGAGTCTTTGGGGTTTTCTTGGCAAATGTACTTATATTGTTTGACATTTCCTTTTCCAGTTCATTTTAGAGATAAGGAAACTAAAACCAACAAGGTTAAATGACTTGTACAGGGACACATAACTAAAAAATGTCTGGGACTGAATTTGAACTCTGTTTTTCCTGATTCCAGGCCTGACATTCTATCCACTGCACCACCTAGCTTGGGTTGAATTGAAACTAAAGCAGTGTGAGTACACTACCACAAAAGAACAAACATTGGAGAATTAGTACTAGTGGCACAATTTGCTTTGCTGTCATGCATTCTCTAAGAATGAATCCCATTACTTGTGTACATTTGATTTATGTCCAGTATTCCCACTGGCATTAATGCATTTGAGGCAGAGTAAACAACAAGTTAGTAGGCCTCCGTCCGTTGCAACAACAACAACAAAAACAAAAACCCTTCCAATTCATGGGGAAGGGAGATGTTTTGCAGCTATTCTTTTCTTTTAATTATTTCATCTTGGTAAATGTCTTTCCTTTATCTAATTGCAAATAGAATGCAGATTAGATTTAAAACTATAAACACACACTCACAAACATATAGTAAAATCTGTACAACAAATAAGTAACCACAGGTAGAAAAACATAGACACATATTCACTACCTAGCAAAGGAATATTTGTTTTTTGGAACTGTCCATTAAAATTTCAATGTTTTTGAGGGTATTTTTGTTTGTTTTTCTTTTTATAAAGTAGGATAACATAAATAGATATTTCTGGATATCCTTGAACATACAGAGCAATATAGAAAATTGTAAACAGACTGTAATCTCAGATGAAACCATTACTGAGTCATCAGGACTAAAGATTTACCCACAAAGATCTTAAGAGCTAACATTTTCATGATATTTTACCCTACCACTTACCCAAAGTCTCTAAGATAAGTGAAATGGAATCTTTTAGAAGACAGAGACCACGGGAATAAATAAAAATCATGTAAAGGCAGCAAGTTGTACATATTAAAGCCAATATTCTGTCTGTTACTAATGTTTTCCTTAAGATTTTTTCAAAATAATCCTACAAATGAGCTTATACTCTAAAACTTTGTTTAATTCCAGAAAAAGGTATGCTATTTTATTCACCTATGCAATTGTCAACATTTAAAAAATAATAAAGAATAGAAGTACCCTGACTTACTTGTTCCAAAACATTTTCTCTCTGAATTCCATTGAAAAAAGATAATAGATAAATAATAGTAAAATAAAAGATAATATATAAATAATAGAGATTATCAAAATACTTTAGAGATTGAATCATTGTAAAGATACTAATTTTAACTATGCTGTAGATCTATGTTTGATCTGTTTGTAGTAAGCAATTAATTTAAAAATATGCAGCTTGTGCTTTTTCATGAGAATTATGCTTCCCTTTAAGTAAACCTTGTTTAGCTGTATGATCTCACTTCATTTCCTGTTCCTGATGTCACTTCAATTAACAGAAATCTCAGTAATTAAACAATACCTTATTGGTGATGAATAAGGTGCTGTTATACATAACAATTCCCTGATTTTATGTTGGCAGGTGGTACATTGCCTGCTGAATCACTGGTATTGTCTTTTCCCTTTATCTTAATCCTCATGATTCTTCTCTTCAGTGAATCTCAAAAAGTACCACCCCAAAACTTCAACTTTGTAGTTTTATTTATTCATTGAATACAAAAGATTAAGAATATCTTTTCTATAAAACAATTCAAGGAAGTTCCATGCCTAATGTTTGCCTTTTATTAACTATTGTTTTAGTAGCCCAAAGACTAACTCAGATATGCATCATTGCTACTGAGGAAACTTTTCCTCTGTGTTGGATTGTCTTGCAACTATGAAGTACCATGTTTTAGTGTATTTGTTTACCTAAAATCACATGCAAATTAAAAGTACCTTGATTAAAAATCATGAAATAAAGAAATAGTTTCTTTTCATCCTGCTGACCAGGTAATAAATACACAACTGCTGCCTTAGGTAAATTATTACCATGGATAGGTCATTTTCTTTATGAAATATTCTCATTTGAGGAAACAATTTAGTACTTTAGATTGATAAGTCAAAATTCCAAAGGATGAAAATAGCTTAAGTTTTGGATGAGCAAATAAATTAGTTTATAATTTAATTTATTTGTGGAAAAATTCACATTTACTTAACTATTTTATTGTGGAGGAAAAAAATCACATTTATTAATCATTTTAATGGATATAAAACACCTTACTAAAACTACAATGTGAGGTCAGTAGTATTTTATCAATGAACAGTCTCAGAGAAGTAGTGACTTTCCCATTTGCAGCATGTTAATAAATACTGAAGTCAGTATCAGAATACAAGCCTCTGAATAGGTCCAGTATACTGTCTGCTACACTGTGAATAGTGAGGAGAGATTTAGATAGATAGATAGATAGATAGATAGATAGATAGATAGATAGATAGATAGATAGATAGATAGATAGATAGATAGATGATGGATGGATAGAAAGAAAGAAAGAAAGAAAGAAAGAAAGAAAGAAAGAAAGAAAGAAAGAAAGAAAGAAGGAAAGAAAGAAAGAGAAAGGTAGATAGATATTTTTTAATTGAATCATTACAATAAAAAAGCCAAAGCAATTCGATTGTGTACCAAGAGTTTGGGACACAAAAGAGACTCTGACTTTTTTTTAAGGTTTTTCAAAACTGACAACTAAAGTAATGAAGCTAAAGGTATCCTAATATCTTTTCCTATAGGCAATCATTTTATATTATTGTTGAGAGATATCCATGCAGAAGAAAAAAGGTGGGGGGAGATTAGAGAGAGACAGAGACAGACAGAAAAACAGAGACAGAGTGACAGAAAGAGACAGAGACAGAGAAACAGAGAGAGTTTTTTAGAGGAAATATTTCCTTAAAAAGCCCTTGGTTCTTTGATGAACTTCCCAATATGTCTATGATTCTATTCCCTTGAAGTGTATGGAGGAAGGTTTATTTGCTAAAATGAGCTACCAGTTCCTCTGAGGTCTAGAATATGGAGAAAATAAAATGATTTTGTTTGTTTGTTTTAGTGAAGGACATGTATTACCAACTCAATGACAGCTGTGTCTTTGACAAGGTCTTGTACATCATTCTCTTTCTCCCCAGCATATTCCTGTCAAAAGTCATATATCCTGGCAGTCAGAGTTTGAAGGCATTAGTAAGAGATATGGGGGCATAGGAACATAGCTGAGAATGGAGTTTATAGGCTTTTTCTACAGTTTATTTAGGGAACATATGTTTAAATGGTCTTTGAATTGCCTTGAAAGGCAGTGTAACTTGGTTTGGTTTGTGGTTTCTTTATGATAATTCATAGTGCAGTGAGTTGAAGAGAGGGGAGGTGAATAATGGACAAGTCTCTGAGAAGAACTCAACAGTATGGAACTGGGAGTTATGGGTTTTCCTTTAGTGTTTTATATTACTGTCACAGCAATGTGCCTGAACTTCTAAATATCTATTATATGTAAGACACCATGTTCAGAACTGAGCACACAAAGGTGGAAAGAGCACAATCCTGGCTCTGTATTTTCAGTGTTGTTGTGACTTACTTCTCGTGAAGAGTCAGAAAACTGGAAAATGTAAGACAACCCTCAACTCATTAAAAGTGGAGCCTGGCTTTCATATTTTATTCTTAGTCCCTAATATTGTGCTGTGTAAGTACTGTGTATTTAACAAAGGCTTAAAAATAAATTTTGTATTGGGTTAAACTGAATCGGAGTCCATCTTAGAGAAGATCTAAGTGGTAATGAAATTCTTTCATATTACAATTAAGAGTATTGCACCAAATTTAATCTAATCAACCTAAATCCCTCCTCACAGAGAAATTATGTAGAAGTGTGCATCTTCCTGATGACAAGAAGTCACATGAAAAATTTAAGACATTTGGTTATTTGGTTCTTTATGATTGCTTACAAAAGGTTTTGGGATTGGGGGCAGCTAGGTGGCACTGTGGATAAAGCACCAACCCTGGATTCAGGAGGACCTGAGTTTAAATCTGGCCTCAGACACTTGACACTAATTGTGTGACCCTGGGCAAGTCACTTAACCCTCACTGCCCTGCCAAAAATAAAAAATGGTTTTGGGATCAATCTTACTCAACTCCACCCAAAATGATACATAATACACAGTGAGGGGCTCTTTTGCCTAACATTTCAAAATTAAGAGGAAATGATAGCACTTCTAGTATTTTTAGTCACATACAGCAAATTGAACTTAGTTCCTAGATAGCAAGAATATCTAAAGGAATTGTGAAATTATGAGGTCTAAAAATTCCTCTTTTTTCTTTCTCTTCACTTTAATGATACATTTCTATGTCTAGAAACTAATCCCTCCATGATTCTGTTCATTTAAATCCTCATTTTAATTCAAGTCAAATCTCAGGAACCACTTCCTCCATCAAATCTTCTCTGATCTCATTAAATAAAGAAAATCAGCTATGGTGCTTTTAGATTATGTTTTCAGGCCTCTTCCTTGCTCTCATGTGATTCTACTTTTTGTCATTCTTTTTTGCATGCATATCTTATCCTCCTCAACCTCCCAATTCATACACTATGGTAGAATCATTCAGGGAATAGACTGTTATTATTAATCTTTAATATTCCAAGCACATATAACAGTAGCTTAGATCAGTAGGCATTTAATAAATATTTATTAAATTGAAGTGGCATAAGATCTGTTATCCTTTATATGTGTCAGTGTTCTGAGTCAGTAAGTGGATCAGATTTCACTTTGATTACTCTGTATTAAGATAATGAATACTGGCAATGTTCTTGAATTTGCTGTAACATTCACATTAACATCCATCAGATCCTTTGATCTGATTCCATGAGCCCTGAAGAACTGAGGGTACAATGGCAAGAGACAAGCAAGCCAATGTAAGTTCAAGGGTATGTAAAACACTTTTATGATGGGTGTGCATATAGTAGGGTCTTAGTAAGGACTTATTGATGCCAGTATAATCTAGAAAACCCTTATATATAGCCATATCATTTTATTCTGCTATTTTGAGCTAAAATTTGTCATAAACATCTATTTCCTAAGTAGTATACTATTAGATTATATATTCAAAGACCAAATCTAGAGATAAAACTGCAGCTTTTAAAAGATTACAAACATGAGGTGGTGCAGTGGATAAAACACCGACCCTGGATTCAGGAGGACCTGAATTCAAATCAAACTTCAGACCCTTGACACTTATTAGCTATGTGACCCTGGGCAAGTCACTTAATCCTTATTGCCCTGCAGAAAAAAAAAAATGACTGCAAATAGGATGACATCATTTTGACATCAAATTCTAGGTAAAATAATAAAGCCATGCTCAAAATTTCATGCCTATGTGACTTGGGCTGACCAAGATGCTACCTCTGGTTTTGATCAGTATTTTTTACCAGCATAAGTACAATTTGATCAGTATTATTTACAATGTATATTTAGTAGTAAAAATGTATATAAAAATTGACACTATTGACTTATTATGTATAGGCATACATTGTATTTTTTTCTATTTTTAGGGAGATCTAAAGTATAGGAAATCAGGCTTCTCAACAATGAAATCAGGTAATATATCTAAATAACAATTATATGATTCTTATTGAAACACATCCCCCCCCAGACTCTAAGTCAGTGAACAATCACCTTAAAGACAAATATGAACAACAAAATAATTAGTAAATATCAATGAAACATATAACTTCATTGTCTACTCTTGTCTTCCTGTACTTACACAGTCATCTCTTGAAACACAGGGATTTCTTTAAAACTTCAAGGATCCATGATTTTATCTTTAGGAGTCCTTTTACAATGGACTTTGACTTTGAGATAGAAGGTATATTAAAAGTCATTAAACTAATACAAATTTATCTTCATATATAAAGAAACAAAGGCAAAGAAAAGGTATATAACTTTCTCAGAATTATGGCAGTTTTACATGTCAAAGCTGAAATAAACTGTTTTTTAATTAATGCTATTTTTCTAATTCCATGTAATAAAGTTTTAAACATTCCTTTTATAAGATTTTGACTGCCAAATGTTTCTCCTGATTTCCCTTCCCTCCCCACTCCCCGGAGAAACAAAGCAATCTGATCAAGGTATATATGTACAATCACGTTAAATATATTTCCACATTACTCATCTTAGGGAAGAAGAATAAGAATGAAAAGGGAAAAAACAGAAGCAAGAAATTTAAAAAAATAACAAATAAAGTGAAACTAGTATGCTTCAATCAGCATTCAGACTTCTGGATGTGGAGAGTATTTTCTATGATCAGTCTTTTCGAATTGTTCTGGATCATTGTATTGCTGAGAAGATCTAAGTATATCACAGTTGATCATCACACAATGTTGCTGTTACTGTGTGCAATGTTCTCCAGGTTTAGCTCCTTTCACTTAGCATCAGTTGCTGTAAGGCCAGGTTTTTTTTTTTCCCCTGAAATCAGTCTGATTATTGTTTCTTGTAGCATAATAGCATTCCATTACATTCATATATTACAGCTTCTTCAGCTATTGCCCAATTGATAGATATCCCTTCAATTTAAAATTCTTTGCTGTCACAAAAAAAAAAAAAACTGCTAAAAATATTTTTGTACACGTGGATCTTTTTGCCTTTTTATAATCTCTTTGGGATATAGACCTAGTAGTATTATTTTGGGGTCAAAAAGTATGCACAATTTTGTAGTCTTTTGGACACAATTCCCAATAGCTTTCTAGAATGTTTGGATCAATTCACAACTCTATCAACAACACGTTAGTGTTGTGATTTCCCTGCATCTTCTCCAACATTTATATTTTTTTCTATTTTGTCATATTAGCCAATCTGATTGGCTAATTGAGGTGGTTCCTCAGATTTATTTTAAATTATAATTCTCTAATAAATAGTGATTGAAAACATTTTTATATGACTATAAGTAACTTAAATTTCTTCATCTGAAAACTCTGTTCATATCCTTTGACCATTTCTCAATTGGTGAATAACTTGTATTCTTATAAATTTGATTCAGTATTCCATATATTTGAGAAATGAGGTCTTCATCAGAACCACTAACAGTAAAAAAAAAAAATGTTTCCCAGCTGTTTTCTTTTCTTCTAATATTGTTTGCATTAGTTTTTTTCGTGCAAAACCTTTTTAATTTAATGTAAGCAAAATTATCCATTTTGCATTTTACAATGTTCTCTATCTCTTCTTTGGTCATGAATTCTTCCCCTATCTATGGATATAACAGGTAAACTATCCCTTCCTCTCCTAATTTGCCTAAATTATGGCTAAATTATGTAGATATTTTGACCTTATATTGGTATACAATGCAAGATGCTAACTTCTGCCAAACTATTTTCCAGTTTTCTCAGAAGTTTTTTCTTAAGTACTGAATACTTATCCTAAAAACTGGAAAGTTTGAGTTTATCAAACGGGAGAGTGTTATACTCATTCACTGCTATGCTTTGTGTGCCTAAATTATTCCACTGATCTGCTACTCTATTTATTAGCTAGTACTAAATTGTTTTGATTATTAATATTTTATAATATAGTTTTAGATCTGGTTCAGCTAGCCACTTTCCTTTGCATTTGTTTATTAATTTTCTTTATATTCTTGACCATTTATTCTTCCAGATTAATTTTGTTATTTTTTTCTAGCTCTACAAAATATTTGGGTACATAGATTGGCATGACACTGAACAAATTAATTTAGGTAGAATTGTAATTTTTATTATATTAACTTGGACTGCTCTTGAGCAATTGATATTTTTCCAATTGTTTGGATCTGATTTCATTTGTGTAAAAAAGTGTTTTGTAATTATGTTCACATAGTTCCTGGGTTTGTCTTGGGAGGTCGACTCCCAAATATTTTATATTGTAAACACTTATTTTATTTTATTTTATTTTATTTTATTTTATTTTATTTTATTTTATTTTATTTTATTTTATTTTATTTTTTTGGTGAGGCAATTGGGGTTAAGTGACTTGCCCAGGGTCACACAGCTAGTAAGTGTTAAGTGTCTGAGGCTGGATTTGAACTCAGGTACTCCTGACTCCAGGGCTGGTGCTCTATCCACTGCGCCACCTAGCTGCCCTGTAAACACTTATTTTAAATGAAATTTATCTTTCTATATCTTGTTGCTGAGCTTTGGTCATCATAAAAATGCTGATGATTTATGAAGTTTTATTCTATACCCTGCAAATTTGCTTAAGCTGTTAATTATTTATGTACTTAATTTTTTTAATTGATTCTCTAGGATTCCCTAAGTATACCAACATATCGTCTGAAAAGAGTTATAGTTTTATTTCCTCATCTATTCTAATTTCTTTAATTTATTTTCTTTGCTTATTACAATAATATTTCTAGTGCAATATTGAATGATAGTTGGGATAGTGGACATCCTATTTTACCCCTGATCATATTGGGAACCCTTCTAACATAGCCTTATTGCAGTAATATTTCTAGTGCAATATTGAATGATAGTTGGGATAGTGGATATCCTTTTTTTACCCTTATCCTATTGGGAACACTTCTAACTTAACCACATTACATATAGTGCTTGCTGATGGTTTTACTGATTACTCTGCTTATCATTTTAAGGAAAGCTCTATTTACTGCAATGCTCTCTAGTGTTATAAATAGGAATTGGTGCTGTATTTTGTCAAAAGCTTTCTCTGCATCTATTGCCATAATTATAAATTTTGTATTAGGTTTTTTTATGTAATCAATTATGTGGATTATTTTCTAAGACTGTAACAATCCTGTATTCCTGGTATAGATCCCTTAGGACATATTATGTAATATTTGTGATAAATTGCTATAATCTCCTTGCAATGTTTTATTTAAAATTTTTGCATCAATATTCATTAGGGAAATTGGTCTATAATTTCCATTCTCTGTTTTGGCTTTTCCTCACTCAGGTATCAGCATGATATTTTTGTGATAAAATAATTTAGTAGAACTCCCCATTTGCTTATTTTTTCCAAATAGTTTATATGGTAATGGAATTAATTATTCTATAAATGATTGGTAATATTCACTTGTAAATCCATCTAGAGATTTTTTTTTTCCCTTAGGAATTTCATTAGTGGCTTCTTCAATATATCTTTCTAAAATGAGGCTAATCTAGTATATTATTTCCCCTTGTGATAATCTGTTCAATTTGTATTTTTGTAAATGTTCATCCATTTCCTTTCGATTATCAAATTTATTTGCATTCAGTTGGGCAAAATGGCTCCTAATTATTGCTTTAATTTTTCATTGGTGGTGAATTCATCCCATTCATTTTTACACTGTTAATTTGTTTTACTTCTTCCTTTTTAAAATGAAATTACCCAGAATTTTATCTATTGTATTGTTTTTTCATAGAACTAGATCTTAGTTTCAATTATTATGTCAATAGTTTGTATATTTCCAATTTAGTAATCTTTCCTTTGAGTTTCTGAATTTCTAATTTGGTATTTAATGGGGGGGGGACTTTGTTTTTTTTTCTAGCTTTTTTAGTTGCATGCCCAATTCATTGATCTCTTACTTTTCTATTTTATTCAAGTAGGCATTTAGAGGTATAAAATTTCCTCCAAGAACTGCTTAGGCTACATCCCATAAGTTTTGGTATGTTGTCTCATTAATGTCATTCTGTTTAATGAAGATATTGATTGCTTCTATGTTTTCTTGATATATAATGTATGGAAATAAAATGTGTTCAGTGAAGAAGTGTGGCTCATGACATGGTAACATACCAATGCAAAACACATTTTATTAATAATAAAATATATTTTATTATAAGAAAGGACATACATGGATGTTTCAGAGAAAAAATAGACAATGATTTTTATAACATAAACAATGCCAACAATAAATGGGGAAAAAAAAGATACAAGTCAGTATCAAAAATGGTCAATGGAGACTTCCAGGGCAGAGTCAAGATGGCAGAGGAGCTCTCAAACTCATGACATGATTGCTCAAAAAAACATCCAAATAATGCTATAGGACCATGCCTGGAACAGAAAAACCCAGAGAAGGATGTGCTGAAATCATCTTCTAACCAAGAATGGCTTGGAAGGTCACAAGGAGGGAGCTGCTGTGTTGATACAGGAGTGAAGTCCAACCTGACATTCACCCTAACACAGATCCAGTCCCAGGAAGGCCTCACCAGAGAAGGAGACCCAGAGAGCCTCTGAATCAGCAGTAGTGCCAGTGTAATCTGGAACTAAGCTCACAGTCTGGTGAGTGGGCTGAGCCCTGGGCATTGGGGAGACTACAGGGGTCTATGCTGGTGCTAAGGCAGAACTTGGATTTTACACCCCTGCTGAGAACCAGGAGGTAGGCTTGAGTAGCAGTGGCCCAGGTGGGGGAGGGGCATAGGCTCATCAGAGCTAAAAACCACAACACAAAAAGCTGGTTGATTAGCAAGTTGGTCTGGGCAATGTGAAATATCTTCTGGGAAAAACTGCTGACCTGGAAAATAGGTCCAGGAGAAATAATTTGAAAAATTATAGGTCTACCTGAAAACCATGATGAAGGAAAGAGCTTAGACATCATCTTCCAGGAAATTGTTAGGGAAAATTGCCCTGAAATTCTATAAACAGAAGCTAAAATAGAAATTGAAAGGATCTACCAATCACCTCCAGAAAGAGATCCCAAAAAGAAAACTCCTAGGAATATTATAGCCAAATTCTGGAGCTCTCAGGTTAAGGAGAAAATACTGCAAGCTGCCAAAAAAGAAAGAATTCAAGTACTGTGGAGCCCCAGTCAGGATAGCACAAGATCTAGCAGTTTCTACACTATAGCACCAGAGGGCATGGAATATGATATTCCAGAGGGCAAAGGAATTGGGTTTACAACCAAGGATCACCTACCCAACAAAACTAAGCATAATCTTTCAGAGGAATAAATGGGACCTGAATGAAATAGAGGACTTTCAGGTATTCATGATGAAAAGACCTGATCTGAATGGCAAATTTGGCTTTCAAATACAACTCTTTGTGGTGGCTAAGAATTGAGAATCAAGGGAATGTCCATCAATAGAAGAATGATTGAAGAAGCTGTGCTATATGATTGTGGTGAAATGGTCTCATGCTATAGGAAATGACAAACAGGATGATCCCAGAAAAATCTGGAAAGACTCAAGAACTGACGTATTGAGAGATGAGCAGTGCTGGGAGGACACTGTGCATAGTGACAGCAGTATTGTTCAATGAGCAATTGTGAATGACTTAACTACTCTTAGCAATGCAATGATCCTAGAAAATTCCAAGGGTCTAATGGAGAAGCTTATTATCCACCCACTTAGAAAGAACTAATAAAAAGAACACTTGTGGATTGTATATATATAACCTGGTTGTGATTTTGTGGGGCTCTAAATCTTATGCAAATGAATATTGAAAACTGCCCTTACACATAACTAGATAAAAGAAAATAAAGATTTGTTGTTAAAAAAAAAACAAACAAAAACAACAACAATACCAAAAATGGTCAATGCTAGGCTCAGCTAAGGCACTGAATAGAGCACTGGCCCTGGAGTCAGAAGAACCTGAGTTCAAATTTGACCTCAGACATTTAACACTTACTAGCTGTATGACCCTGGGCAAGTTACTTAACCCCAATTCACACACACACACACACACACACACACACACACACACACACACACACACGCACACACAAATAGTAAGAGGAAAAAAAATGGTCAATGCTAGCACCATATAATCAAGGTTGAAGGATATAGACTTCCTTTCTATTCACAATCAATCTAGTTGGTAGCCATTTGGCGCAGTGGATAAAGCACTGGCCTTGGATTCAGGAGTACCTGAGTTCAAATCCAGCCTCAGACAATTGACACTTACTAGCTGTGTGACCCTGGGCAAGTCACTTATCCCCCAATGCCCCGCTCAAAAAAAATCAAACTATAATTTTTTAAGTTACATGTAATTAATCAGTTTTAAATATTTTCAGGTATGGTTTGTCAGCATGTTTGCTGGTGGCTGTTTGTTGTTTCAAAATCAGTTTGTCAACAGTAAAATCAATGAATTTATAGATAATATAGTGACTTCCCTGTAACTTCCAGTGATAAGCCTCTATGAATTTAACTAAGTCTTTGGTTCACAAACATAAGAATATTGTTGTTGTTGTTGTTTTTTAATTTTTATTTTTTTAGTGAGGCAATTGGAGTTAAGTGACTTGCCCAGGGTCACACAGCTAGTAAGTGTTAAGTGTCTGAGGACGGATTTGAACTCAGGTACTCCTGATTTCAGGGCCGGTGCCCTATCCACTGCGCCACCTAGCTGCCTCAACAAACATAAGAATATTGTTAAGTCCATGCTGAATGGTTTTATAAAATTTGGTAGGACCTGCCAAGTGAGTTCACTCTATAGACAGCCTTAGAACAGCTCAGATCAGCTTCACAACATACAAAAAATGATGAATGTCAATAGGAAACAGTGCACACATGCTTTATTTTATCTTTTTATGTAGTTAGAAAGTTGTATAAAATTTGGGAGGAGAAATGTTTACTTGTGTTCCTATTATGTAGGCTAGGATTGTTTTTGTCATTCCTTCTGACTTATTTTATTTGGAAATTCCTTACCAGTCTTTTACTAAGCTCCTTAGTTGCTTAAGAAAATAAGAGATCAGACCACAAGAAAACGTTTGCCTCTGAATAGATATAATACTGAACCAAGAGTTACCACACCCTGCTGACAAGAGTTTCTATATAGAGATAAGGCAGTGGATACATATCAAAATCAGTTTTATACCTTTGGTGAATATTGTCTCTTTGCTAAGTCTAAATAAACTTCCTTTTGATAACTTTTTTATGGTATCTAAATGTTTCAATTCATTCTAATCTTTGATCTGAACTATTACAAATGACTAACTTAGGTCTGTCTAACAATATCACATATAATGGGGAAAAAAATCTAGATAGAATTGGGAATCCAAGTTATATATAGATATACAGATATAGCTATAGCTATATCCAAATTCAAGGGTGTCGATTTATCTACAAAGGTTTTTTTAAAGGGTAAGAGAGCAGAAATCTTATTGCTTGTAGATAATTGTTATTCAGGCATTTTAGTCACGTTCAACACTCTGTTATCACATTTGGGGTTTTCTTGGCAAAAGGACTAGAGTGCTTTGCCTTATCTAGATCACTTTACAGAGGAGGAAACTGATGAAAACAGGGTTAAGTGACCTGTCCAGTATCACTACTAATAATTGTCTATGACCACATTTGAACTCACAAAGATAAGCCTTACTGAATTCAGCCCAGCACTTTATTCACTGTACCACCTCACTGCCCACTGTCATATTGTTATACAAATGAAATTTGTGGGCCTCTATATGTTTAGATAGAAAGAGAAAATAAAAAGTGATATAGGTTAGTGTAAAGACATTCATATGACAAATAAAGATATCTTGGAGTTAAACCTTGCATTATACAAACAATTTAAAATACTGATCTCCATCATAGTGGAAGCTACCAAGTAGAAACAAACAAAAATAAAATTGAAATGAAATGGAAAGAAGCCAAAGTTTGTAGTGGACAGAAAATAAGTGTCAGATTTATGAAAACCTGGTTTTGATTTCTATTTCTAAGAAAAATTGATCTTTTGTCCCTGGCTATGTCATTTAACATCTTAAAGAACCAGGAAACTAAATGTGTAACTTTCAGAGCTGGTGCTGATTTACACTGAGATCTATAATTGACATAGGAAATTTCTACACTGGTAATTTCTTGTGCAAATTTAATCAAAAGATATTTTTAAAAAGGATACAACTTCTGTTATCCTTAGAGAGGGGTGTATGTGTGTGTGTGTGTGTGTGTGTGTGTGTGTGTGTGTGTGTGTGCTGGGATTGGGTATTCAACTTTCTCAAATCTAATTCCAATGGTCAACATAAGTTTACCCAAGGGGAAGATAATTGATTTATTTCCCCCCTTGATGTCAGTGTCTAATAGCATCACTCAGACGGCTACAGTGTTTTTGAATTGCAACATCAACCATAGTTTATAAAGGTGTGAAGTCTGATGGGGTAGATAGACATCAAAGACAAAAAGTAGCTAGAATAGAAAAGGGGTTTGAGAGGATATTTCCTACCAGCCATGAACTCTCTAACACAGCTACCCTCAGACAAAAAGATAAAGTAGAGAAACAGACACAAGAAAAAATATTTTTATTGTCCATTCACCATTTCCACTCCCTTTCTCTTGACCTAGGCATCTTGGCTTCTTTTCCTAACAATGATATTTCCATTAAGAGCTGGCCTCCACTATGAAGAGCTGCATGAAGTAAGATCATCTATCTTTCTTTTCATCTAAAATTCCCCTTGTCCAAGTTCTCTATTTTGGAGTTAAAAGAGAAGAGCACTTGATTATCAAATGTCCTTTAGTTTGAATTAAATTCAACCAGCATGGTTTTTTAAAGTATTTATCTCATTCAAATGAACTAATGATAAAATGTAATTCTTATATTAATTGATATTACTACCAGTACAGTTACCTTAATTCTATCAGTTGTTTGTAAGGCATTCTCTGTGACAATGAAGCATTTTCAGGCAATGAACTATTGATAGTCAAACACACTCAACAAAAGTATGGAACTTAGAAGTTTGAAAAAAGGTTCCTATTAAAACTGGACTAGAAGACAGGAAATCTAGGTTTTCAGATGACAATGTTTTATTTAATTTAAAGTATTACATTAGGACAGTTATTTAAGCTCCCTTTGCCTTAATTTATTAATATCTAAAGTGTCTTAGGATTTAGATAAAATAAAATGCAAGATCCCTTCTATCTTTCACCTAAACACCACAACTCGCTATCTTTTTTTTAATCAATCAAATCACAAGTGTATTTTAAGTTCCTACTACTTGCTAAGGGTTGTGCTACATGTTGTGGATACATAGATAAGAATTAAAATTTCCATTTCAAGAACCTTAAAATCTAGACATTGTCTCCAGGCTCTGGTTCTTGTTTCAACAGTGTTTAGACTGAACAGACCCGGGGTTGCCCCAATTCCTGCCTTTCTAGTTCTTCCCCTTTCTTAAGCCCGCCAGCCCCTGGGACCACCAGACCCCCACTTTCTGGACCATCTGCCTCTGGGAACAAACAGCTCCGGGACTAGCAGCCTCCTCTTGTTGCCATCAGTGCCATGAGTTCCACCTCTCAGATCGGCCAAAACTTCTCCGAGGCCGAGGCTGCAGTCAACCGCCTGGCTGACCTCTACCTGCAGACCTCCTACTCCTAAATGTCCCAGGGTTTCTATTTCAGCCGGGGCGATGTCACTTTGCCGAGGGTGTCACGTGACCTGGCAAAGGACAAAGCGAGGGCGCTGAGCACCTTCTATGGCTCCAGAACCCACATGGGAGCCAGGTTCTCCTCCAGGCTGTGCAGAAACCTGCCCAAGATGAGTGGGGCCGCAGCTTGGATGCTATGGAGACTGCCTTGAGCCTGGAGAAGGGTTCCAGCCAAGAGGATCCACTCCTCTGCGACTTCCTGGAGAGCCACTAACTGGGCGAGGAGGTGAAGCTGCTGAAGCGCCTGGGCTACCACCTGACCATCCTGCGCCACCTGCAGCCCGACCCCCATCCCGACCTGGGAGAATAACTGTTCCAGACGCTGAGCCTGAAGTCCGACTAGGAGGAGCAGCCCCACGAGAAGGCCAACGGGGCCCACAATAAAGAATAAAATTGGCTCGCTGCTCAAAAAAAAAATCTTAAATTGTGTTATAGGAATGTAATGACTTCTATAAACAAGGACTCATATAATGATCATATAGAATGAATTTGTAAGTGCCCCCAAATAAGCTAATACAACATTGGAAACAATCATGTGCATCCCCAAATTGCACATTTTCTGAGGTAACTACATATTTCAAAGGGGTAACCAGGATGACTAAGATAAAGCCCTTTCCTCTCATTTCCCGTTGGAATGTTGTTGGTTTTTCTTGATGAAAATGAAAAGGTGATGAATAAAATTATTAACCCCCCCCTACCTCTTTAGAGAAGGGATATATCAAATTTTTCAGTTTTCAGTAAAGCAGGGTTATTTTCTCTTGTGTCTGCTTAATTCAATAACTACTCTTATAGTTTTCCTGACCATTGATAGAGTTCAATATATAAAACCCAAATGGCATCTCAATTGAAAACATGTGGAATTTTCTACTTAATATTTTTTCTTCTTTTTTTTTTAAAGCCCAAAATCCCCAAGGTAACATAGCCAAAGTCAGTGGGTCATTTACTGTAGCTCTAATGACAGAATGAAAAACTACAGTCTACTCTTAACAGCAAATTTTTAAAATGCATCAAAGCTCCAAAGGGAAAAATAAGCTGAGAATTATAAGTTCTATTAGAGAGTGTCCCACTTGGAGGACTTCCTTTATGGGCATGATTAGGTAATATGATTCCTCATGAGATACCGCAGACAGTTTTATCATTGGAAGTGAGTCACCCATTAAAAAAGGAGGCCAGTAAAGCATTAATATTACTTTTAAACTACAACAAACTGATTCCCCTCATTTAAGTTTGACCTTCAGCTATAGTATGTTTTAATAAACAGAAAATAATATTTCAATGAGTAATACATGTGAAATATTCTATTTAGTATATGATAAAGCCTGATAAAATCTGTCTTTGAAGCCTTTAACACTTAGAAAAGAAAATGTAAATATTTCCTTATGTACCTAATCCATGTATGTATACATATACACTTCAATACATATGAAGAGACAGAAATAGAGAAAGACAGAGACCAATACAGAGAAATAGGGAGAGACGATGCTGTTGTTGTTTTAATTTTTAACTTGACCTTGATTTTCAATGGTAAAGTGACATTTTAGTGAAGAAGATCTCTCTTCCAAAACAGAATAGCAATTACTCTAAAAATGTTTTAAAGATGTGATTATTGCATTGAAGTGTCCATTGATTTGCCTAAGATGACACAGTCAGTATGTTTCATAGGCAGAATTTGAATTCAGGTCTTCCTAACTTCAAAACCAGCTATTGATTAACTATCACACACTTATATAATTATATATATTGATGAATAAAATATTGAATAACATCATTATGCACTTATATGTATATATGATCTTACTTCTTATCCTTTCTAATGGATATTATTTGAGGAAGCTGAACTAGAGATATCATTCAGTTAAGTGATATCAACAAGGCTAAGCCCACAAAAAAGGACAAAAACCTATTGCTGTTGATTTAAAACGAATATTATTTTAAGAATGTCATTAGTTCATGATCACTATAGTAAAGTTAAGAGAAAAAAAAAAAACCCTCTCATTTGGCGTTGAAGTGGGAAGGACTGATAGAACAGAACCTGACCATGAAATACATTTCACAACAATCACTTTGTTTAATAAAATTGCAGGATATAAAATAAAACCACATAAATCATCAGTATTTCTATAAATTACTAACAATATCCAAAACAAATAGAAATTCCACTTTTAATAAAGGCAGACAATATATAAAACATGGAAGTCTACCTGCCCAGACAAATACAAGGACAATATGAATACCATTACAAACATTTCTCACAAAAATAAAGATAGATGGGGCAGCTAGGTGGCACAGTGGATAGGGCATCAGCCCTGGATTCAGGAGGACTTGAGTTCAAATCCGGCATCAGACACTTAACACTTGCTAGCTGTGTGATCCTGGGCAAGTTATTTAACCCCAATTGCCTCACCAAAATAATAAAAAAAAAAAGATAGATCTAAATAATTGGAGAAATGTTAATTGCTCATTGGTAGGCCAAGGCAATATAATAAAAATGACAAATCTACCTAAATTGATTTGTTATTCATTACCATACTAATCAAAATGATGAACATATATCTTATAGTACTAGTAAAAAATAATGACAATTCATCTGGAAGAACAAAAGCTCAAAAATATCAAGGGAATCAATGGAAAGAGATCTGAAGGAAGACAATCTAGCAGTACAAGTGTTATTCATCAAAACAATCTGGTACTAGTTTATAATGGAGTGGTTGATCAGTGGAATAGATTAGGCAGACAATATACAATAGTAAATAGCCATGATTTCAGGTTTAATAAACAATAAACACAGTGGATAGAGCACCGGCCCTGGAGTCAGGAGTACCTGAGTTCAAATCCGGCCTCAGACACTTAACACTTACTAGCTGTGTGACCCTGGGCAATTCACTCAACCCCAATTGCCTCACTAAAAAAAAAAAAAAAACAAAAAAAAACACAATAAACACAAAGATTCAAACATTTGGTGAAAGAACTTATCTGACAAAAAATGCTATTAAAATGGGAGAGCTATATGGAAGAAACTAGGCATAGGCCTATTTTTCAAACCATGTACCAAGATAAGGTTAAAATGGATTTAGATATAATGAGTGATACCATAAGTAAATTAGGAGAGGACAGAAAATTTTACATGTCATATCTAAGTCTATAAAAGTGAAGCCTTTATGACCAAACAAGTGATAGAAACATAGGAAGTAAAATAGTTCATTTTAATTACATGAAAAAAAAAAAAAACCTTTTGTGAAAATGAAACTAATGTGGCCAAAAGTATTAGGAAAGAAAATTGGGTGAGAGGGTATAGCATTTCTCTGAACAAGGGTCTCGAAACTGAACCAAAATTATAAAAAAATAAGAGCTTTCCTCAATTTTTCTCTGTTTAGAACTTTATTTTCCCCCAATTACATGTAAAAACAATTTTTAACATTGATTTTTAAAAACTTAGTTTTCCAAATTCTCTTCCTCCCTCCCACCTTAAGAACACAAGCAATTCAATATAAGTTATACATGTGAAGTCATGCAAAATATTTCCACATTAGTCAGGTTGTGAAAGAAAAGAGACCAAAAAAGAAAAAAAAAAGAACCCTTAAGAATAAGGAACAACAACAACAAAAATATGCTTCTATCTTTATTCAGACACCATCCATTCCTTCTCTGGAGATGGATCAAATTTTTCATAAATCCTTCAGAGTTGCCTAGGATAATTGTACTGCTGAAAATAGCTAAGTCATTCACAGCTGATCATCTTACAATATTGCTGTTATTTTTTATACTGTATATTTTATTTTGCATCAGCTGATGTATTTCCAGGTTTTCTGAGAGCATCCTCCTCATCATTTCTTATAGCACAATAATGTTCCATCATAATTTCATCCCACAATCTGTTCAGCCATTCCCCAATTCATTGCCATCTCCTCAATTTTGAATTTAACTTTTTCATTTCTTTATTTCTTTTTGGATACTAACCTAGTAAAGATATTATTAGGTCAAAGTGTATTCATGGTTTTATATCCCTTTGGCCATAGTTCCAAATTTCTCTACAGACTGTTTGAATTAGTTTACAAATTCAACAAAAGTGCAATAAAGTCTCATTTTTCCCATATCCCCTACAACATTTGTCATTTTCCTCTGCTGTCATATTATTCAATCCAATAGGGATGAGTTAGTACCCCAGAATTGTTTTGACCTGTATCTTTCCAATTAATTGTTAGAGTATTTTTCCATATAGTTATAGGAAGCTTTGATTATTTCATTTGAAAATTCTTTATATCTTTGATCATCTATCAATTAAGGAATGGCTCTTATTTTAACAAATTTGCATAAGTTATCTATGTGTTTGAGAAATTAGAGCTGTCAGACAAATGCTTCAAAATTGTTTCATAGTTACTATTATTAACTGTTTTTCCCTCCATCCTATGACCTCCCCATGACATTTACTCTATTCTCTATCTCCTTTCACCCTCTTCATCCTTCTGACTGCCCCCTCCCTCATTCTTCCCCACCTTGTATGACACCACCCCTTATTCCCTTCACCTCCTACTTTCCTGCAGAGCAAGATAGATTACTACATCCAATTAAAAGTATATATAATTATCTCTTCAAGCCAATTATGGTTAAAGTTCACTCACTCCCGAACACCTCACCCATCTTCCCCTCCACTGTATAAGCTTTTTCCTCCTTTTTTTATGTGAAATACTTTACCCTACCCCACCTCTCCCTTTCCCTTTCTCCCAGTACATTCCACTCACCATTTAATGTTATTTTTAATGAGGTCCTCCCTTCATATTCAACTCACACCTGTGCCCTCTGTTTAAATATACTCCAACCAGCTGCCCTAATAATGAGAGTTCTTATGAGTTGCAAGTATCATCTTCCTATGTAAGAATGTAAACAGCTTTATTTTTTACCATCCTTAGTGATTGCTTTTTGCTGTTTACCTTTTTATGCTTCTCTGTAGTCTTGTATTTGAAAGTCAAATTTACTATCCCGCACAGGTCTTTTCAAATGCCTAAAAGTCCTTTCTTTCATTGAATTCTCATTTTTTTGCACTGAAGGATTATACTTGGGTTTTCTGCATAGGTGATTCTTGGTTGTAATCCCAGTTCCTTTGCCTTATGGAATGTCTTATTCTAAGCCCTCCTATCCTTCAATGTAAAAGCTGCTAAATCTTTAGTTATCCTGATTGTGGTTCCACAATACTTGTATTTTTTCATTTCTGGCTGCTTGCAAAATTTTCTCCTTGACCAGGGAGCTTTGAAATTTGGCTATAATATTCCTGTAAGTTTTCATTTTGGGATCTCTTTCACAAGGTGATCAGTGGATTTTTTCAATTCTATTTTACCTTCTGGTTCTAGAATATCAGTGCAGCCAATGACACAGCCCTTATCCCCCAGCACAAGAACTTTGAAATAGTGAACCTTCTGCACCAGGAGCAGACCTCAACTTAAAAAAAAAAGAAGCCGCAATATGAGTAAGGAACAAAAGAAGGCTCTTAGCATTGAGAGTTTCTGTGTGGACAGGGAAGAACAAAACAGAAACTCAGGTAAGACAATACTCATGAATCACCTACATGTGAAGCCTCAAGAGGGAAAATGAATTGGTCTCAAGACCAAAAAGCCTTTTTGGAAGAGCTCACAAAGGATTTTAAAAATCAATTGAGAGGGGCGGCTAGGTGGCACAGTGAATAAAGCACTGGCCCTGGATTCAGGAGTTCCTGAGTTCAAATCCGGCCTCAGACACTTGAAACTTACTAGCTGTGTGACCTTGGACAAGTCACTTAAGCCCCATTGCCCTGCAAAAAAAAAAAATCAATTGAGGGCGGGGCAGCTAGGTGGCACAGTGCATAGAGCACCAGCCCAGGAGTCAGGAGGAACTGAGTTCAAATCCGCCCTCAGACAATTGATAACTTACTAACTGTGCAACCCTGGGCAATTCACTTAACCCCAATTGCCTCACAAAAAATCAATTGAGGGAGCAACTAGGAGGCACAGTGGATAAAACACTGGCTGTGGATTCAGGATGACTAGAGTTCAAAATCTGGCCTTAGACACTTGACACTTTCTGGCTTTGAGACCCTGGGCAAGTCACTTACCCCTAACTGCCCCACCAAAAAAAGAAAAATCAATTGAAAGAGGTAGAAGAAAAAATGGGGATAGAAATGAAAGTAACACAAGAAAATCATGAAAAAAGAATAAGCAGCTTGGAAAAGGAAGCACATTCCTTAAAAAATTCATTTGGCCAAATGGAAAAGGAAGTACAAAAGCTTACTTAAGAAAATGATGCCTTGGAAATTTGAATTGGACATATGGAAGCTAATGAGATACCAGGAATAGTCAAACAGCATCAAAAGAATGAAAAAAAATAGAAGAAAATGTGAAATACATCATTGTAAAGGCATGTGTCCTAGAAAATAGATCCAGGAGAAACAATTTGAGAATCATTGGGCTACCTGAAACCATTATCAGAAAAAAGAGTCTAGACACCATATTCCAGGAAATTATCAAGTATAACTGCCCTAAAATTATAGAATCAGAGGATAAAATCATCATTGAAAGCATCGATAGATTACCTCCTGAAAGAGACCCCAAAAGGAAAACTCCAAGGAATATTGTAGCCAAATTCCAGAATTATCAGATGAAAGAGAAAATACTCCAAGCAGCCAGAAAGAAGCAATTGAGGGCGGGGCAGCTAGGTGGCACAGTGCATAGAGCACCAGCCCTGGAGTCAGGAGGAACTGAGTTCAAATCCGCCCTCAGACAATTGATAACTTACTAGCTGTGCGACCCTGGGAAATTCACTTAACCCCAATTGCCTCACAAAAAATCAATTGAGGGAGCAACTAGGAGGCACAGTGGATAAAACACTGGAGAGAGACCGTCTGTGCCGCGCTGTCAGGAGCCCAGCCGAGCAGGCAAAAGCCTCACTTCCGTTCTCTCCACCCCGGAAGTCGAGTCCATGCAGGCAGTCTGACGTGCGCAGCAGGCGGACTGTTCGTCTCCTCCCCAAAAGGGTGGTCCTTCAAAAACTGGCGTCTTTCAGTTATCCTAACTGACTGTTAAAAACTTTCATATTTTTTTACCACATTGCCAAGACAAAACCAGGAACTCTATGAACACAATTACAAAACACTTTTCATGCAAATCAAATCAGATCTAAATCACTGGAAAAATATCAATTGCTCATGGATAGGCTGAGCTAATATAATAAATATGACAATTCTACCAAAATTAATTTACTTATTCAGTGCCATACCAATCAGACTACCTAAAATTATTTTATAAAGCTAGAAAAAATAATAATAAAATTCATCTGGAAAAACAGAATGTTAAGAATATCTGGGAACTAAAGAAAAAAATGCCCAGGAAGGTGGGCTAGCTGTACCAAATCTGACGCTTTACTATAATGCAGTAGTCATCAAAACTATTTGCTACTTCCTAAGAAATGGAGTGGAGGATAAATGGAATTGGTTAGGCACAGGAGACACATTATGAAATGACTATAGTGATCTACTGTTTGATAAACCCAAAGACTCCAGCTTCTGGGATAGGAAATCAGTATTTGATAAAAACTGCTGGGAAAACTTGAAGAGAGTATGGCAGAAACTAGTCATGGACCAACATCTTACACCTTGTACTAAAATAAGGTCAAAATGGATACATGATTTAGACATAAGAGGTGATACCATAGGTAAATTAGGAGAGGAAGGAATAGTTTACCTCTCAGATCTTTGGAAATGAGAAAAGTTTATGACCAAACAAGAGATAGAGAATATTATGAAAGGCAAGATGGATGATTTTAATTACATGAAATTAAAAAAAGTTTTGTACAAACAGAAGCAATGCATCCAAAATTAAAAGGGACACAGATAGCTGGGAAACAATTTTATAGCCAGTACTTCTGATAAAGGCCTCATTTCTAAAATATATTAGGAACTAAATCAAATTTATAAGAATCCAAGTCATTCCCCAATTGAGAAATGGTCAAAGGATATGACAGGTAGTTTTCTGATGAAGAAATCAAAGCTTTTTATTGCCATAAAAAAATTCTCTAAATTACTATTGATTAGAAAAATGCAAATTAAAACAGCTCTGAGGTACCACCTGACACCTATTAGATTGGCTAATATGACAAGAAAGGGTAATAATAAATGTTGAAGAAGCTGTGGAAAAATTGGAACACTAATGCATGGTTGGTGGAGTTGTGAACTGATCCAACCATTCTGAAGATAATTTGGAACTATGCCCAAAGTGCTATAAAGTTGTGCATATCCTTTGACCCAGCAATACCACTTTTGGGTCCTTTTCCCAAGGAGATCATAAAAAAGGGAAAAGGACCCACATGTACAAAAATATTTATAGCTGCTCTTTTTGTGGTGGCAAGGAATTAGAAATTGAGGGGCTGCTCGTTAATTGGGGAATGGCTGAACAAGTTATCATATATGAATGTAATGGAATTCTATTGTGATGTAAGAAATGATGTGCAGGTGGATTTCAGAAAAACCTGCAAGGACTTTCATGAACTGATGCTGAGTAAGATGAGCAGACTGAGGAGTACAGTGTACACAGTATCAACAATGTTACATCTTTATCAACTGTGATAGACTTGATTCTTCTCAGCAATGCAATGGTCCAAGATATTTTCAAAGGACTCATTATGGAAAATGCTCTCTAAATCCAGAAGGGAAAAAAAGAAAAGAACTGTGGAATCTAGATGCAGATTGAACCTTACTATTTCTATTGTTTTTGTTGTTGTTTTTCTTTTTTGAAGTTTTCCTTTTTCCTCTGAATATTCTTTCACAGCATGACTAATGCAGAAATATGTTTAATGTGATTGTACATATGTAACTTGTATTAGATTACTTGCTGTCTTGGGAAGTGGCGAGTAAGGGGAGGGAGGAAGAAAAATTTAAAATTAGAAATCCTATAAAAACAAATGTTGAAAACTATCTCTACATGCAACTTGAAAATAATAAAATACTTTATATAAAAAAAAATTTAAAAGTGTTTGGACAGGCAGTTTTCAGAAGAAATCAATGGCAATACATTTCAAAATAAAATGCTATTTCTATTGATTAGAGAAATATAAATTAATTCTTATGTACTGCTTTATACCTATCAAATTGACAAACATGATAGAAAATCAATGCAACAAATTCTGAAGAAGATGCAGAAAAATTGAAATGCCAACATAATGTTGGTAGAGTTCTGAATTTTTCCAACATTCATTTCCAAAATACTGTAAAACTCTGCATACCCTTTGACCCAGCAATATCACTACTAGCTCTACATTCCAAATAGATGAAAGAATATAGAAAGAGACTATTTGCACAAAAAACTACTTATAACTATTCTTTTTGTGCCTGTATAGAATTAGAAATCAAGGGTATTTTCATTAGTTGGGGAAAGGCTGAACAGTTTGTATGTGTTATATGATTGTCATAGAAAACAACAAAACATTAGCAGAATTGTTAGAAAATTACCTGGGAAGACTTATGTATACATATACAAAGTGATGTGAGCAGAACCAGTAGAACATTGAAAATAGTAAAAACAATAGTGTAAAAATGATCTACTGTGACTTTTTTTTGATCCAAGGCAATTCCAAAGATCCACAATGAAAAATATTATCCATCTCTAGAGAAAGTACTGAAGAAGTCTGTGTGCAGATTAAAGCATACTGATTTAATTTTTTTTTGTTTTTGTGTGTATTTTCTTTTGTTACATGGCTAATATAGAAATATGTCTTTTCATGACCACACATATAATTGATATTATATTGCTTGTCTTCTCAGTGGAAGTGGGAGGGCCAGGAGGGAGGGTGAGCATTTGGAAAGCATAAAATTAAAAAATGAATATTTTAAAAATTTCATGTAATTGGTAACTGTTTAATAAAATAAATAAAAGAATATTTTTAAAAATTAAAATTATTCTTACTTTGTTCTTAGAACTCTGTCACAAATTGCTTAGGAAGCCTAGCCTCTTTACTTTCATAAATCCTGAATTTTTCAAGGAACAAAAAATAAAGGATTTTATAAATCTTAGTGTCATGTTTAAGACTAGAGTAAGAGGAAATGAGATTTTTCAGTGATTGAGGCCATTCTAAATAAGTAATACAGAATTGTCTGAGGCAACTGACATTTGGTTTACTTGATCTGTCACTATTCATTAGACACTAGTATCTGGTGATCTTTCTATTTAAGAATCATGAAAGGGCTTTTTTAGGGACTTGAACAGATTGGTATGACCACAAGTTCATGTACTGTGGTGATTCAAAATACATGCAATTGCTTCTTTTACACAAAGATTGAAGGTGGTAACAGCTGGTGCTCCCAGAAAGGTATTATAGAATTTCTCCAATATACTACATATCTAAATCTGTCTAGGTATAGTGCCTTGAATTTTTTTCATTTTTAATTCACATTGTAAATATTGTCTATTGTAATTTTTCTGATTTTTCTTCTTTTCTCCCTTTTTTTTTGCTTCCTGAAGATTAAAATAACACAAGTAAACCTAGTTAGGCAAAGTAAACAGATTAGTTTAGTAAATTTGATCAAGATGACAATTTATAAACCATTGCTGCCTGAAATGAGTAAAATATTTGTCTGCCTGTCTATATGTCTATCCAACTCTATAACATCTATTTATTTAAAATTATTGATTTATTTCTAATTGCAAGGTATTATTATAGGACTAGATATGCAAAAATCAAATCTAATTTATCCCTGTCCTCAAGAAACCTTCCATCTACTAGACAGATACATGAGTAAGTATATGATGATGAGGATAGATATGAACATATTTATATATCATATTTATAAAAAATACAAAGTAATTTTAAGAGGAAAAAAGTACTAATTACCAGGGACATAAGGAACAGCCTCTTATAAAAGATTATGCTTGAGGTATTAAATCAAAGAAGCTAGGAATTCTAAAAGGAAGAAACATGAGGAAAAAGGATTCCAAGATCTGTGGGATTATATATGCAAACCCATTGAATCAGCAAACTCGATGTCATATATGGAAGGGCATATTATGAAATAAGAAAAGTGGGACTTAGGTTAAGAACAGCTTTAAATCTGAGTTTTAACAGTATTTTTCCTAGATGACATAGGGAGACACTGAAGATATTTTAGGTAGCAAGATGGCATGATCAGAGCTGCGATTTAATGAAAATCAATCAACTGTATGAAGAATGGATGGAATATGGGGCTGGTGGGGCATCAAGGGGACTAGTATGGAGACAAGTCCAATAGTCTAGATTAAAATCATCTCAAAAACATTTATATTTTGTAATAGGCTTTGTGAGGAGTGAGAATGAGTATTTTTGATATATATATATATATATGTATATATATATATATCAAGATACATCAGGGATTTATAATTTAAATGTTTTGCCAATGGACAGGCTAGAATGTGTCAGGGAAAAGACAAAAATCAAGAATAGTGTTCAGAATCTGGGTGACTGGATGAATAATAATTCTGTGAATAGAATAATGTCCATTTTAAAGAATAATATATTTGGTTCTATGTATGAGGAAGAATTCTTAATGAGATAAAGGTTTTCAGAGATTATAAATTTTTTCATAGTCTATACAAAGGAGGATGTGAATTCAGATGTATTTAGTCCATTTATAACATGTGTCTTAACTGTTGTCAACATATATTTTCCTTCTAAAATAAAGTGCTTTCATTTCTACTAATTTTGTCTCCTGATCAGTAAGTCTCTGCTAGCATTCCATTTCACACTAATAATCATTTCCTGCTGTTAACTTAATAAGATGCTTTAGTTAGTACACATTAATTTACATAGATATGTAAATCATACCAACATGTATAGTAACAGAATTAATAAGAGAACCTTAATGCACTGGTTAAAGAGACCTTTCATTAGGAAACTCATTTCTGTCTTTTTGCTTAATACAAGTATTTTATTATTTTCTAGTTACAAGTAGAGATAATTTTCAACATTGGTTTTTATAAGAGAATATTAAACATATTTCTGCATTAGTCATGTTATAACAAAAGAATCAGAGCAAAAAGGGAAAAAAAAACCATCAAAAAAGAAAAACACCAGCACCAAAAACAAAGGAAATAGTATGGTACAATCAGCATCCATATTCCACAGTTGTTTTTTTTTTCTTTTCTGAATTTGGAGAGCCTTTTCCATCATAAGTCCTTTGGGACTTTTTTGTACTGTTGTATTGGTGGGAAGAATCTAGTCTATTACAGTTGATCAACACATAATGTTGAAGATACTATGTAAAATGTTCTTCTGGTTCTGCTCATCTCACTCATCATCAGCCCAAGCAAGTAAATTGCTTCAATGTGACTGTTGAGGTCAAGTCTTTGTTTTACATGAATGGGAAATCCTATGATTCCTATGGTTGTAATAAATGACCTCAGAATCCAAATTAATACATTATCAAAAGTTTAACTGAAAAGAAAAGAGGCTCTCAGTCCATTTTAAATGTACACTTCATTTATCTTGCTTAGTGCTCAGTTTGTAAGCAGACTTGACATATAAAAATAGCATCAGCAGTAAACCCTTAGTTCTGAAATGCCTACCATTCCCCATGAGTGCTTTGATAACTGGAAGTTGCTTTGTAGTGAAGTTGTAATGACAGCTGTCATCAAAAGCCTTTCACAAAGAATACAGTGACCTTTATATGCCAGTGTAACAAGTACTGTTGTAGTCTTCAGGGTCTTCTATGGGTATTTAACACTTTGATGTAGCTGCAATGTACTTAACTCTTTCTCATCTTAAATCAGTTTAAATCTGTGCCTTACTTCTCCTCCCAGTTCATTTGAAAAAATAGTACTTTCATATGAATGGGAAATATTTCACTGACTGTAGATTATATATAAACTAAATTAGTAATTATTATACTTTTGAAACATGTGTTAATTCTTTATCATATTAAAAAGACCATGCCCAAGATTTTTGAAAGAGGAAGGTTTTTTATTTTATTTTTTTAATCATAAAAGTATTTTATTATCTTCCAGTTACATGTAAAGATAAATTTCAACATTTGTGGTTTTTTCTATTTAGATTTTTATTTTTCCAATTACATGTAAAAACAAATTTTGACATCAATAGTTTAAAATTTTGTGTTCCAACTTCTCTTCCTCCCTCCCTTCCCAACCCCACTCCCAAGAACTCAAGCAATTCAATATAAGTTATACATGAGTAGTCATGGAAAACATTTCCACATTAGCCAGGTTGTGAGGGAAAACAGGCAAAAAAACCCACTTCAGATTAAGGAACTAAGAAAAAAAAATATGCTTCAATCTATTTTCAGATCCCATCACTTCTTTCTCTGTATATGGATTGCAATTTTCATAAGTCCTTCAGAGTTCTATTGAATCATTGCATTGCTGAAATTAATCATGTTCTTCCCAGCAGATCACCTTATACTATTGCTGTTCTTTTGTATACAGTATATTTCACTCTGCTTCAGTTCATGTAGGTCTTTTCAGGTTTTTTAGATAACATCCTGTTCATCATAACCATTATATATTACTTTGAACTTGACAAAGAATTTTCTTCACAATAGCCAAGCAAAGTAGGTACCATATTTTTGCCATTATAATCAATCATCATAATTACTTCCCTCAATCCTATTCCCTTCCCATGGTATTTACTCTATTTTCTACCTCCTTGTACCGTATTCCTCCTCAAAAGTGTTTTGCTTCTGACTGTCCCCTCCCCCACTCTGCCCTCCCTTCTTTCACCCTTCCCTCCTGATCCTCTTCCCCTCCTACTTTCCAGTAGGTTTAGATAGATTACTCCTCGCAATTGGGTGTGTATGTTATTCTCTCCTTGAGCCAACTCTGAAAAGATTAAGTTCTTTGAGTTAATTATGTGTTCTAAATTTTCTTCCTCCCTCCCTCATTCCTCAACTCTCCCTATGAAATAAAGCAATTCAATATAAGTCATATCATACATATGAAGTTATGCAGAACATCTTCACCTTGCTCAAAAGTGTTTTGGTTTTTACTGCACCCTCCTTCAATCTGCCCTTCATTCCTTCCACTTTTCCCCTTTTCTCCTTCCCTTTCCACTTTCCCTCAGAGCAAAATATATTACAATACCTTCTTGAGTATGTATGTTATTCTTTCTTTGAGGCAATTCTGATGATAGTAAAGTTCACTCACTCCCCCACTCCTTCCCCATCTTCCCCTCACCTCCATAAGCTTTTTCTTGTTTCTTTTATGTGAGCTACTTTTCCCCAGTAAACCTCTCCCTTTCTCATTTTTCCAGTGCATTCCTCTTACTCCTTAACTTTATTTTAAAGATGTCAACATGGGTTAGCTAGGTTGCACAGTGGACAAAGCATCAGCCCTGGACCCAGTAGGCCCTGAGCCCAAATCCAGCCCCAGACATAATCCACCCTACCCTGCCTGCCCCACAGAAAACAAGGATAAACAACAAATAAATGCTTTACAGATATCATCCCTTCATATTCAGTTCAGACCTATGTCCTCTTTCTAAGTGTATTCCTTTCAGCTGCCCTAGTAGTGATAAAGTTCTTATGACTTAGAAGTATTACATTCCCATGTAGGAAGATAAACAGTTCGATCTTTTAATATCCCTCATGCTTTCTTTTACCTGGTTACCTTTTTATGCTGCTCTAGTGTCTTGTATTTGAAAGTCAAATTTTTTATTGAGTTCAGGTCTTTTCATCACAAATGCCTGAAAGTCCTCTTTTTCATTGAAGTCCTATTTTTTCCTGTAAAAGATTATACAGAGTTTGTCTGGGTAGGTGATTTTTTGTTGTAGTCCCAATTTCTTTGCCCTCCAGATATCATATTCCTTGACCTCTGGTCCATTAATGTAGATGCTGCTGGATCTTATTTTATCCTTACTGTAGCTCCATTTGTTTTCATAAAATTTTCAATTCCTACCTAGATGATATCCCATGAGAATCACCAAAACTTTCCAAAAACACTGAGGACTGGCTCTGAAAGCAGCAGTAGGAAAAAAAAAAGATTCAAGTTGGGGATAGTGCCCAGCTCATAGAGGTGCTACAGCTGAAGCTTCCAAAGACTCAGAAAATAAAGTTCTGCTATCAAAGTCACTGGAATTCTCAAATGTCTCAGCATTAGAAATTTATGGATGATTTTATCAGTGGGAATGCTATTAAAGAAGATAAATTAACATATGATTTTTTTTTATTATACCCTAAGTATAGGACTTTTCAATCTGACTTCCAACCAAAACTTTCTTTATGGGTTTATCTCTGCCAGTAGAATGTGAGCTCCTTGACAGTAAGGACTGTTGTACTTTGCTATTTATCTGGTGAGAACTAGCATAGGGCTTTTCATATAGTATTTAATAAATGTGTGATTCATTTACTCATTCAGTAGAATGTTACTGAAAATTTAAGATAGGCAGGAATCTTAATTGAATAGCAACAGAATGAAGAATTACATTTGGGAAATGTCTCTGTGATTCCCAAAATTGAAAACTGTTACACAAAACATTAACACTTAACATTAATATTCTCTAGATGATATTGTCTTTTTGAATCCTATAACACCCTGATCTCTGAAAAATATACAATCATGTAAGTACATGTATGGCCCAAATTATTAATTATTGAGATGGATTTAGAAATAAGAAAACTTCAGCATATAATTTGTGTCGATTTACATTTAGAACACTTGTGGTTTAGCCAACCATACTCCAGAGCCTCACCCTTTCACACAGGTGATTAGAATACCTATTTACTCTTTATGATGGCTAAATCCAATCTACACTCAAATTACAAAGTCAAAATTCCCAAAGGGGAAAAAAGAGTTATTTGACTATATTTAAACATCCTTATAATCCTGAAGATAATCCTATTGTATTTAGAGTTACTCATCATTATTGCTCTACCATTTTACCTCTCCCTCTTTCTCTCCCTCTTTCTCTCCCTCTCTCTTTCTCTCTCCCTCTTTCTCTCCCTCTCTCTCCCTCTCTCTTTCTCTCTCCCTCTTTCTCTCCCTCTCTCTCCCTTTCTCTTTCTCTCTCCCTCTCTCTCCCTTTCTCTTTCTCTCTCCCTCTCTCTCTCCCTCTCTCTCCCTTTCTCTTTCTCTCTCCCTCTCTCTCCCTTTCTCTTTCTCTCTCCCTCTCCCCCCTCTCTCTATATATACACACACACACATATTTATCTGTACATATATCAATCTATCAAAAGATCTAGATGTAGCTATTATAGATATACACACATACAAACACATACATATATATGTATATACATTTAAAACAATGCAGATATAGTTATATCTTTAACCTTATATGTGTACACATATATAACATATATTGAGTTTTACTCTCTTATGTCTTAAAATAGTTACAAGCAAAAGAGTTGAAGTTCATTATGAGTTCTCAAAATCGTCCTCTACAATTCTATCCCTGGAAACTAAGTTGTTCTACATTCACATTCACTTATTGTTAGGCTTTATTAAACAAGAATTATTTCTTTCACCATTTAAACTATCACTGTTCACTTCAAAAAGTAATATCACCTTATTTCATTTATGAGGTAATTTATGCAATTACATATTAATTTCCACTTATTTCACTGTTCATTTTCTTCCTTGAACTGCTCAAATACTATCTGAAAATTGTATATCATGCATAGCTTTGAACAGGCTTTCTTATATGATAAAGTAAAGTTATTTTCTTATTCTTTTTAGATCCAGAGTTGTTTACCTGAGTCAATATGTTACATTCTTTATCAGTTTATATACATTTATAGATATATAGCTTATATTCATACATAAAATTAATTTTGTATAAAGAAAAACATACATGTAAACTTATATATTTGTAGGTAATGCATTATATAGCCATATAAAATATATGGGTTTTAAAATTTCTTCATATAGATCACATTGTTCTGCTTCTGTCAATAGTAAACTACTATACATGAAAGGTATAGTGATTTACACATGGAAGAAATAGTAAAATAATAGTGAAAAAATCGGTGGGTCAGTCAAGGTATAAAGAGTTTCTGATAAGAGATGAACAAACTGAATATTGCATTGCTATTCATGAAAGGATAAAAGAAACAGAAGAGGGCTTCCATGAAGGTTTTATGAAAGGAAAAAAAATAAAAATGAAATCATTTTAATATATAATCTAACATATTGTAGAGATTGGTAGCATTTATTAATAGCCATTTAAAATACTCAAGTGTTTTGTTAATTTCAGAATATCATTTATAATTCATAAATTTGCAATTAATTTGTGCATTCTCATTATATCTCAATGAATTTTCTTATAAATCTTCAACATTCTCTTGTCACTTTGTATGAAAATTCAACTTTTTCCTTTCCAAATTTCATTAATACAAATCCTACATTTTTCACAATAATTATGCTTCATTCTTTCATATATGTATGCATTCATACATCAATCACTAATTAATTAAAGAAATATTTTAAATGCTCCTTGAAGCAATGTTCTGTCCCATTGTGTCACATGATGGGAAAAGAAGGAAAAAACACTTTCCACTCCTTGAAATCTTTCAATCTTTCTTTGAATTAGGCAGTTTGATATGACTTTCCAATGTATTTTAAAAAGTAAGATTTCACACACAGTCATAAGGTTCATTTTTCATGATTCGATTAAATACAGGCTATTTATATGTATGCACTGACATTAGCATTCAGCAGCACCCTCATTTTTGTACTAAGACATGTGGATTCAAATTAGAGCTGCATGTTAGACAAAGGCTTGCATAAACCAAGGCTTGTTAAGATGATGTTAATGAGCCCCCATTGTATTGAGCATCTTCACATTTTAGATTTTTCAAGTTGGTTTAGATGAGGTCTGAGAAGGATCTGAAATGATTAATTCTGAAAGAAGGCCAGGAAAACCTCTACAGAAAGAGTGGATTGGAGGGAATTAGAAAAAGGAGGAGCAAAAAGATGTGGATACACTTGGCTTCAGGTTAAAAACATAATAGTGAGGGGCAGCTAGATGGTGCAGTGGATAGAGCACCGGCCCTGGAGTCAGGAGTACCTGAGTTCAAATCTGGCCTCAGAAACTTAACACTTACTAGCTGTGTGACCCTGGGCAAGTCACTTAACCCCAACTGCCTCACTCAAAAAACAAAAAAAACCCAAAAAACAAAAAACAAAAAACAAAGCATAATAGTGAACCACCAATCTGCCTCCCCCCCTTCCCCCCTCTCCTTCCCCTCCCCCTCCATAAGGAAATACTGTTTCTTCTTGTCATACTTAGAAAATGTTGCCAAATAAAATTTTCATGATGGCAAGTATCTTCAATAGATAGATAGATAGATAGATAGATAGATAGATAGATAGATAGATAGATAGATAGATAGATAGATAATAGAGAGCTGGATAGAGGGAGAGATAAGTATAGATTAGATAAAGTCACAGAGACAGAGACAGAGATAGAGATATAGAGATACATATACAGACATAGATATAGATAAAAATATAGAAAGAGAACATTTATACAACTTTAAATAATTTTGCATATATGATTTCACTGAATGTTACAGCAAACAGGAAATATAGACAAGATAAGTAATATAGTCCTTATTTTGTAGATTAAAAAAAACAGGGAAAACCATATCCATTAAGAGACTTCTTCAAGACCACTTTAAAACAAGCAAACAAAAGACAATAAATTAGATATTGAATGGAGATCTCCTGTGAGGTTCACTGTTTTTTCTATAATAACCACCCTGCTCAGAAACACTTTGCAAGATGTCTTTGAATAAATCTGGTAAGTATTGTTTATTTATTTGGCTTTCCCTTTAAAATATATTCTATCCAGCAGTTAATTTAGAGATGGAGAAAGTTGGGTTTTTTCCCTATCTCTGCCCTTTCTAATATACTGTGGAAGAATGATTGGGGAAGTATATAATTTCATTCAAGTAACCATGAAAGGTAATAAGCAGGTGCTAAGATTAGTCATGAGCTTTACTCTCACAGAGATTAAAATTTAGAAGAGGCCCACAGAACATAAAAAACATACATATATTACAAATAAATACCTATATGCATGCAGAGAATTGCCAATAACATACCCAAGGAAGACCATGGATGCTTTTTTTTTTAATTTTTTTTTGGGGGAGAAGTCTACAAGTGATGATCATTGATGAAAATGCTTCAGAGCCTAGAACAATTTGCCATTTATCTGAGATCATGACCTTGAATATCTTCATGTCTCTACTGTCAAGGGAGAACATGCTAAGAAAATGGTGGTGATGATGAAAAAGGCAAGGAAAACTACCAGTATGAGTTTCACCAAAGCCCCACTATTGCTTAATTCAATTAATTTTGGTTGTATGCCTAATATATACCAAAATCTTTGCTATGTGCTAGAGAGAAAGCACAAACAAAAATGGAAGTTTCTGTCATCAGGGAACTTGCATTCTTATACAGTGATAAAATAAATATACAGTTATATATGTTCAAAATAAACATAAAAACTGTGCCAAAAAATTTGAACAGAAATAGTGTACTAATAACTGAGCAGATAAGAAATACTTTATATATTCGTTAGCTGTTCTTAGGAGGAAATCAAAAGTCTTATGCGATGTGGGTGGGAGTGGACTCTGTATATGTTGGATAATCTGTGCATAAGCATATAGTAAATAGACATAATTTCATGTGTGATAGAGTAAGGGTATTTTTCCAGGAAAGTTGAATAAAACTTGAATAGATAATATGTAAAGAAAAATAATAATATTTTATAAGTATAGAAAGGCAATTGGGATCCAGACCCTGAAGAACTTTAAATACCTGAGTAAGATTTTGTATTTTATTGAAGAATTAGTAAGAGATCATGAAACATCTTTGAGCAAGACTGTAGTTTGATGAGATCTCTGTTTAGTAATAACAAACTGGAAGATATGAAAAGAATGGGTTAAAGAAGAGAGAGATTGGAAGCAAGGAGAATTATATCATTTCAATTGTGTGAGCAAAATGTGTTCAACCAAAGTGAAATGCACATAATTGGAGATGGATATAGATACAAAGTATGTTGCAAAAGTATTATTAACAAGACCCAGTAACTCACTGAACATCAGAACACAGTAGAGATAGAAAAATAAAAATTATTCCAATATTTTGAATCGAGATGACTATAATGATTGTGGTACTCTCAATGACTACGGAAATTTGGTGGAGTTATTGCTTTTGGGGAAATATATAATTAATTCCATTTTGAACATATTTAATTTGAAAAGTCTATGGTGCAGGTAGAGATGTTCATCAAGGATTTGTTAATGTTGATGTGCATTCAGCACAGATATGCTGTCTTGATATATATTTTGAAACAATTTTCATGGAAATAATAATTAAGTGCTTTAAAATGGATAGTGTTAGGGGCAGCTAGATGGTGCAGTGGATAGAGCACTGGCCCTGGATTCAGGAGTACCTGAGTTCAAATCCAGCCTCAGACACTTAACACTTACTAGCTGTGTGACCCTGGTCAAGTCATTTAACCCCAATTGCCTTACTATAAAAAACAAAAACAACAACAAAAAAAACCAAAACAAATTGATAGTATTAGTACAAAGAAAGTATGATGGGAGAAGCAAAGGTTCAGGAACGAATCTTGCATTAAAATAACACATTTTTAGGTAAAAGGATAATTATACAGTGATGATATTAATCTGAATATTAAGACAGGTAAGAGAATAGAAGGGAAAACACTGCAGCTGCATCATGACATTACAAAAAGTATTGGATTTGAAATCGATGGGGTTAGGTTCAAATGTTATAGCACTTTGAACTACGTAACTTGACACAGGTCTCCTTACCTTTCTGATAACCAATTATCTCATTCATAAAATTAAGCAATTCTAAATATATTTGAATGTAGAAGACCACAGTGTCCCTAAAGCCAAGAAAGGGGAAAAATGGTTATGAGTCAAGGTGGTAGTGGGGAGTTTTTATTGTTTTCCTAGGGACAAGTCTATCTTATCCATATAACTTATTGTCCTCTGTTTAGATGTTCATTGTGCTAATTTATAGCCATAATAAAACTATTTGAACCCAAACTAAACCTTCTGCCTCCTCCTTAGCATAATACTTCAAAATCTCCAGGTATAATATTAAGCTGAGGGATGGCTTATATATTAGTCAGTTAATAAGCATTAATAAGCACTTACCATGGCCAGTGACTTTGGTAAGTATGCAAACATATGCACACACATATACATATATGCACATATGTGTATATGTGTATTTACATGCATACATGTGCATACACTTGTGTGTATGTATATACACATATGCATATGCATGTATGTACATGTACATAAAAATATCCCTATCAAAAAGTTTACATTCTAAAGGGAGATGGTAACATATAAAGAATTTAGAGCAAACAATACTCATCCAGAGTAAACGAAATGTTATTTAAAAGGGAAGAAATATTTCACAGCTAATAGAAAATGTCTCTTTTAATAGACAGCATTTGAGCTGAGTTTTAAAGAAGAAAGGCAGGATTTTGAAGAGTGAGAGATTAGGGGGAAAGAGTATTCTATATATGGCAGCCAGCTATGGCAAAGACACAAACATTAGAGTTAGGGTATATCATAAGCAATGATAATTAAACCTGTATGACTGTATATTTGTATACTTGGAGAACATGTGGAGGAGAGAACTATATTAACATACTGGTGTGATGGGGAAAGGCTGTTATAAATAATTTGAAATGCATTTAAAGAGTATCTTATATTTGATCCAAGTAATAGGTAACAGGTAGCTATTTGGTTCAGTGAGTGGGCTTGGAGTCAGGAAGATTCATCTTTGTGAGTTCAGATCTGGCCTCAGACACTTAAGTAACTGTGTGACCCTGAGTAAGTCACTTAACCCTACTCACCTCAGTTTCCTCATTTGTAAAATGAGATAGAGAAGGAAATGGCAAAGCAGTTCAGTATCTTTACCAAGAAAACCCAAATGGGGTGGTAAAGTGTTGGAAATGACTGAACAAAACAAGTAACAGGAAGCCAATAAAGTTTATTATGTAGGAAGATGACACAGTCAGACTTTAGAAAAATCAATTTGGCACCCGGGGGGAGGATAGATTGTCATGGGAGAGCAAGTTAAGTCTCTCCAAAGAAGTACAAACTTGTCATCAGGGCAATTATAGCCCTTCACTCTATCCTCCAACATATCCATCTACATTTATTTCTCATTACTCTCTTCCATGTATGCTACAAGTGCATTTATATTCTAAGTAATTCTTCAGTTAACTTCCAGAGACTGTTGCACATGCTCTGTATAGATTCCCTTCTGTTGTCTGTTTCTTAGACACTTTACTTTCCATTGAGCTGTGAGAAAACAATGGGTTTTGTCAGTCCATGAGGTCCCCCATTGGGAGCCTTACCTGGTTTATTTCAGAGCCAACCCAGATTCAATAAAGTTGGAGACACAATAGAGACTAAAACCTCAGCTACCTGAAAGCTTTTCCCCTCAGACGGTCTGTCCTCTGGACTCAGACCACAGCCCATAGTGCTTATTTTAATATGGACCACTGCTAAGTCCAGTAAACCAATAGATTTGAATGATGCTTGCCAATTATCTTTGATCAGCGTGTAAGGGCTGCCTTTCCTCTGCACAACAGGGAGCTTACACTCTGACTCTCTTTTGGCTGGGATGCTGGAGGAGGCAGCCTTGCAACACCCTTGATCTTTCTCTAACTAGGTATGTAGGGATACTGAACTTTTGTAGCCATGCGCTCTCTCTTGACTAAAATTTAATATGCTTAAATAAATGCTTAATGCCCAAAACTCATGCAGTAGCTTCTAATTTATAAGTAGCAATATATTAGAAATCCCAGTTAAGTTCCATAAAACTTAGGACAGAGATAGGAACCCCCATATATTTTCTTTCTTTCTTTCTTTTTTTTTTTTTTTTTTGCAGGGCAGTGGGGGTTAAGTGACTTGCCCAAGGTCACACAGCTAGTAAGTGTCAAGTGTCTGAGGCCGAATTTGAACTCAGGAACTCCTGAATCCAGGGCCGGTGCTTTATCCACTGTGCCACCTAGCCACCTCCCACCCATATATTTTCAAATGATACAGTGCCTTGGCTGAGCTCGATAGTCACCTCATCTAGAAAAAACATTTCTTTATTGTTGTTGTTCTTTTTAAATTTAGAATATTATTTTCCCCAATTACATGTAAAAACAATTTTAACATCCATTTTTACAACTTTGTGTTCTGAATTCTCTTCTTCCTTCCCTTCCCCTCCCCTTACAAAAGCAAAAATTCAACATAAGTGCAGTCATGCAAAATATTTCCACATTAGACGGGTTGTGAAAGAAAAGAGAAAAAAAAAACTTTAGAAAAAGGAACTAACAAAAAAAGTATGCTTCATTCTGTATTCAGATATTATCAGTTCTTTGTAGATAGACTGCAATTTTCATAAGTCCTTCACAGTTATCTTGGATCATTGTATTACTGAAAATTACTATGTCATTCACAGCTGGTCATCTTACAATATTGCTGTTATTTTTTATACAGTACAATTCACTTTTCATAAGCTCATGTAAATCTTTCCAGGTTTCTCTGGGATAATCCTGATAATCATTTCTTATATCACTATAGCATTCCATCATAATCTCATCCCTCAATTTCAAATATTTGCACCAGAAAAGGGCTACTATAAATAATTTTTATACATATAGGTCCTTTTAACTTTTTGGTTTTTATCTCTTTTTGGATACCTACCTAGTAGCCGTATTACTAGCTTAAAGAGTATGTATGGTTTTACAGCCCTTTGGCCATAGTTCCAATTGCATTATAGAATGTTTGAATCAGTTTACAACTCCAACAACAGTACATTAATGTCTTCTTTTGCCCATATCCCCTATGACATTTGTCATTTTCTTTTGCTGTCCTATTAAACAATTGGGTAGGTATGAGGTAGTACCCCAGAATTATTTTGACTTGCTTCTTTCTAATCAATAGTTAGATTTTTTCTTATGGCTATAGATAACTTTGTTTATTTCATCTGAAAATTCTTCTTATCCTTTGATCATTTATCAATTGGGGAATGGCTTTTATTTTAATGAATTTGATTTAGTTCTCTATGTGTTTGACAAATGAGGCCTTTGTCAGAAAAAATGCGCTTCAAAATTTTTCACATTTATTATTGTTAACAGTATTTCTGTCCATTCTGTTCCCTATCCATGACATTTACTCTATTCTCTATCACTTTTCCCCCTATCTCTCCTCAAAAGTGTTTTACTTCAGACTGCCCCCTCCTCCAATCTGCCCTCCCTTCTATCATGGCCACCTTATGCCCTTCCCTCCTACTTTCCTGCAGGGTAAGATAGATTAATATACCCAATTGAGTTTGTATGTTATTCCAGCTTTGAGCCAAATCTGATCAGAGTATAGTTCACTCACTTTTCAGCAGTAACTCCATCTTCCCCTCTACTATATAAGCTTTTTCTACCTTCTTTCATATGAAATACTTTATCCCATTCCACCCTTCCCTTTCCCTTGCTCCCAGTGCATTCCTTTCTCACCCCTTCATTTTTATTTTTAAATATATCATCTCATCCGATTCAACTTACATCTGTACCCTCTGTCTAAATATACTCCATCCAGCTGCCCTAATTACAAAATTCTTATGAGTTATAAGTATCACATTCCCATGTATATATGTAAACATTTTAACATTTTAATATACTTTATGATTTGTTTTTCCTGTTTACCTTTTTATGCTTCTCTATTGTATTAGAAAATCAAATTTTCTATTTAGCTCAGGTTTTTTTCATCAAAATGCCTGAAAGTCCTTTCTTTTATTGAATTCCCATTTTCCCCCTGGATAATTATACTCACTTTTGCTGTGTAGTTGATTCTTAGTTGTAATCCCAGATCCTTTGCCCTCTGCAATATCATATTATTATTTTTTTGGGGGGGGGAGCGCAATGAATGTTAAGTGATTTGCAAAGGTTCACACAGCTAGTAAGTGTCAAATGTCTGAGGATGGTTTTGAACTCAGGTGCTCCTGAATACAGGGCCAGTGCTTTATCCACTGTACCACCTAGCTGCCCCTGGAATATCATATTCTAAGCCCTCATATCCTTCAATGTAGAAACTGCTAAATCTTGTGTTTTCCTGACCATGGCCCCATAATACTTTTATTGTTTCTTTCTGCCTGCTTGCAACATTTTCTCCTTGACCTGGAAGCTCTTGAATTTGCCTATAATATTCCTTGAAGTTTTCATTTTGGAATCTCTTTCATGAGGTAATCAGTTGATTCTTTCAATTTCTATTTTAGCTTCTGGTTTTAGAATATCAGGGCAATTTTCCCTGAAAATTTTTGGAAGATGATGTCTAGCCTCTTTTTTGATATTGGCTTTCAGGTAGTCCCATAATTTTCACATTATTTCTCCTGAATCTATTTTCCAAGTCTGTTTTTTCCCAATGAGATATTTCACATTGACTTCTATTTTTTCATTCTTTTGGCTTTGCTTCATTGTTATTTGATTTCTGATTTCTCATAAAGTCATTAGTTTCCATTTGTTCAATCCAAATTTTTAAGGAATTATTTTCTTCAGAGAGCGTTTTCCATTTGGCCAATTTGACTTTTCATGGTGTTCTTTTCCTCGATGGCTTTTTGTACCTCTTTTACTATTTGGCTTAATATGTTTTTAAGGTATTATTTTTTTTTCCTCTGTGCCTCTCTTCCTTTATTTGCAAAGTCCTTTTTGAACCCTTCTATGGCCTGAGACAAATTCATATTTTTCTTGGAATCTTTGGATGTAGACACACTAACTTTGTTATCTTCTTCTCAGGTTGTATTTTGATCTTCATTGTCACCGTAGAAGCATTTTTTTTTCTGTTTGCTCATTTTAACAGTCTATGTCTTGACTTTTAAATCTGTTAAAGTGGGGCACTGCATCCAGGATGGAACGTGAATTGTCCTGAGCTTCAGAGGGTTTTTGCAGCTGTCTTCACTTGACTTTTTAGTTCCTTAAAGTGGGGCACTGCTTCCAGGCTGCACTATCCCAAGCTTCAGGAGCTCCCAGGTGGTATGATTGAAGAAAGAGCAGGTTCTTCACTTGCCTGGCCTGTTCCCTGATCCATAGATGACCCCAGACCAACTTTCTAATTGACCAGCTTTGTGTGCTGTGGTTGTCAGCTCTGACAGGCCTGTGCCCTACCCAACCCGGGCTACTGCTACTCAAGCCTATCTCCTGGTTCCCAGCAGGGGTGTAAAACCCAAGTTCTGCCTCAGCATCAGCAGAGACCCCTATAATCTGCCCCCTGCCAAGGACTCAGCCCTCTCACCAGTCTGTGAGCTTAGTTCCAGAAGACACTGGTGCTGCAGCTGATTCAGAGGCTCTAGGGGGTCTCTTTCTCTGGTGAGGCCTTCCTGGGACTGTATCTGTATCAAGATGACTGTGGGGTTGCACTCCACTCCTGTCTCAGCACAGAAGATCCTGCCTTCTGACCTTCCAAGCCATCCTTGGTTAGAAAATTATTTCAGCACATTCTTCTGTGGATTTTGCTGCTCTAGGAATTGTCCTATGGCATTATTTGGATGGTTGTTGGAATGATTGTGTCATGAGTTCAAGAGTTCATTGTCTTTCCTCCACCATCTTGGCCCCCACTTTGCAGCAATTTTAAGAGATCCTTGTAGGAATTTGTAAGTTTTTATTTTTTTCTAAGTTGGTATGATTTAAGGAAAGGTATGTTTACTGCACTTCTGACCTGTACTCTGGTCTACAAGTAACTACAGGCATGCTTTTCTGCTACAGAACTATGAACAATGTTCTGCTCCACTGTGGCTGCAAGCTCTGGGGTGCTTGTGCTCCTCCCCAACCTGGGAATGCCACTCAAGAGAGTAACCTGGATCTTAGTATGGGAAAAATAACAGAGTCCTGCCTCTCTGCTAGCAAAGAGCTCCCTGTAGTCTCCTTCTGGCCAATTGTTTGACCCCCTTACCATCTGAGGGCTAACAGTTCCAAAACCAGTTGCTGCTGTTGTTTCAGAGGTTCCCAAGACTTGTTCCTGATTTGCTGTGGTGTCTTTGTCTGTGGTGTTGTAGGGTCTGTGCTGGGGCTGGGGCTGTGCTGGCAAGGCCTGGGTTGAGATGAGCTCCACTCTCACCCTGGTACAACAGACCTTTCCTGCTGGTATTCTATATTCTTTGGCTGAAAAAGTATTTTGCCCTGTCTTTTTGTGGGTTCTGCTGCTACAGGAATTGTCTTATGATATTTTTGAAGGTATTTGGAGTGGTATTGGGAAGAGCTTAGGCAAGTCACTCCTTTTCCTTCACCATCTTGCCTCTGCTTCTAGAAAACCATTCTTCATTCCTATTGGTATTGTTCTGTTTCCTCCTTAAGTCATATTGTAGAATCCCCTCACCTGAAAACATATTGTACTCCACCAAAGAGTGTTATGTATATGTCTTACTGTCACGAGTGCAGTTTTTGTTTGTTTTTGCATTTTACTTATGGTTTCCATATTAAGAGCAACTTCTCTATGTAGAGAGGGCTATGGCTTATAAACTGCCAATGAAACATATGCTCTCATGGGTTCTTCCATGAATAAATTTAAAAAAAAGGTTTTGAATGTTTTCTCATACATACAATGTGTCTGCTTAACAAGCATTCACTTACTTATCTCATGACACTCATTGCCAGTAGACTGTACAGTTCATGAGTAATTTCTAACACTGTAACTAACAAAATCAAGATAAATATGAAATAATCGCATGCAGCCCATTACCACTTCTATTCAAATGCCCTTTAGTGACAAAATCATTTGGAAACTTTACCATAGCTCTTGATGCTCTAAATTTGATAACTTTTTACAAGGACTGATTGCACTTTAAGAAGTGGAACATATCAATATTCATATTCTCAGTAAAAAAAAAAAAGGAACAAAAGAAAGAAGTAAAATGCATGTAAATAGAAGGATGGCTTTTTGGTTTTCCTGTGGGAGGCAAATAAAGTTACTGGCAAAAATCGTGTTTTCAGGCATCCAAATATGGTGCTATCAGGCAACCAGTACATAATTTCATAGAGTATTAGGTAAACCCAAACTGTACTCCTCATATGTTTGCAAAAAAGAAAAAGAGACCAACATGAACATAATTGTAGTTTATGCATCAATATCCCTTGTAGAGGGCAAAGATGTAGTCAAATTCTGGAAGAAAGTCACTAAGACTATATAAATTCAATCATCATATTCTTTGATATGCAGTTACTTCAACACAAACTGGAAAATGTGAGGATAATAGAAATAAATATATTGTAAAAATGGAATAAAAATAAGGAATGTGAGAGGCCAAAATCTCATACATATCTCAGAAGCCTCATACTGATCTATCAATATATCATGATTTTTTTTTCAGAAGAGTCAGGAGGCATTAGATAAGGAAAGCCTGAAATACCATCACACAAATGGAAACATGTATATTTTAACACCAAGAAATAATTCTCTACTGAAGTGAGAATCACTCAAATCAACTACCACACCACCAAGTTGTTAGTGCAAAGATGAGCATCAGTGTAAAACTAGAATAAAGAATGAAAATTAAAAAACAAAACAACTTTATGATATACAATTAAAACAATGCCATTCTTACTTATATACACAAATAACAATCAAAATAGGATACTCACCTAAGAAAGTACATAGACCCAGATTTCAATATGAATTTAGCTTGTTTATATAAATCCTTGTAACAAGGAGATGAAAGAATTAAAAAGTCAACAGCACAGTTGCTGAAAGAACAGGTATAGTGTTGTTATTGTTGTTTAGCCATTACTGACTCTTTGTGGTCCCATTAATTTTGTTTCTTTAACAAAAATACTTCAGCAGTTTGTCATTTCCTTTTCCCACTCATTTTGCAGATAAGGAAACTGAGGCAATAAAAGTCAAGTGACTTTCTCAGGGTGACACAGTTTGCAATTGTCTGAGGCCAGATTTAAACTTGTAAAGATGAGTCTTCCTGACTCCAAGCCTGGCTCTCCTTACACTGTGCCACCTAGCTCTCCTAAATATGTAATAGCTAGGTATAATTTTCTCAAAATATAACTTGACTAAAAAAATCTTATAAATCTTATATATGATATGACATAAAATATGACATGATATTTTGTGACATGACATAACATGATAATTATATATAATCCATTTTATGAGGCATAGAATTTATAATCCATTTTATGAGGCAAACTATATATACATATATGAATACATACATAGTTACATATACATACCTACATAAGGAGTTTTGCCTTATAAAATGAATTACACATCTTGAGCTGGAAGGTCTTTTAAAAGTAACCTAGCATAACCCATTTTTTTGTTAAATGAAGAAATGAGGTCAAAATTAGTTACATAACTTGGCCAAGGGGAGCTAGGCAGTACAGTGTATAAAGTAATAGGGTTAGGTTATCACCCTGGCCAAATCATTTAACTCTATTTGCCTCAGTTCCTCATTTGTAAAATGAGATGGAGAAGCAAACTACTACATTATTTTTGTCAAGAAAACTCAAAAGAGGTCACAAAGAGTTGGACATGACTGAAAATGACTGAACAACAAGAAACCCTTGTCCAAGTCACATGGGCAGTTAGTGAGCAATAATTTATTTAACACTTGCTATGTTCCATGCATTTTTGTAGGCATTTTGAATACAAAGACATGCAATGAAAAAAAAGCAAGTAAGTGCCTTCAAGGATCCTATAATATATCAATAACCAGGCACGTAGAAAATTTATTCATGGTAGATGAAAGGAAAAAAATTAAAAATAAAACAAAACAGATTAAATGGAAGGCCCTTTTGATGAGCTCAGAGCAGAAGGAACTGAAGATAGAGGGACCAAGAGAGGCCTCCTGCCCATGGTAGTATATGGAGGCTGCGAAGCTTAAAAGACAGAGAACAGAGGATGGAATGCTAAAGAATTGTATGTCACAGTGAAGAAATATGGAGTATCATGTGATAGGAATAGTACATAGATTTTAGAGAGATGTTTAGAGAGAAATAACTTGTGAGAAAAAATGGACATAGATGAAGCTGCTTGGTTTTGAAGAGCTTTATATACCAGAGGACATTATATTCGATTATAGATGTGATGGGGAAACACTGGATAATACTGAGCAGAGAGGGGTGGGATAAGGTCAGATTTAAGCCCTAGCATGATCATTTAACCACTTGAATTATAACGGATTTTAATATAAGGATACTTGAGACAGAGAAACTAATTAAAAACTATTGAAATAGTCTTGGCAAGAGGTGAAAACGGACCAAATTTTGGTTGGGACTGTGTGAATGGAGAAAATGGGAAATTTTATTTTTTTTTACAGTGAAGCCAAAATTTATAGGATTTAGTGATAAGTATTTGGGGTGCTAAAGAATGAGACATTTGGGATGACACAGAGATCGTGATAAAGAAAATGAGAAAAGCAGATGCATTAGGTCAAGTAAGTATGCATAGAAGAGGAACATACTAGAGACAACTCAGATGGTAGAATATTGAGGGGTAAATTCAGGGTACCTGAAGACAATAGCAAAGGCATCAATGTATTTTATTAATACTGAAAATAATGGCATGTGAAAGGAAATAAACAATTATGAAATTAAAGAAACTCATTCACATTTATATATTTTATGAAAATATGCATCAAAAGCATCTTTAGGGAATTAACAAAACACAGGCAAGCAGGTTTTCACATCGATATTCCACAGAAGACCATATCTTTATAATTTTATATTTGACTGATACATAGTAAATGCATGTATACACACACGAACATATGTATACATATATGTACATATGAACACATGTGTATACATATATTGTGTATATGAAATACAAGATCCCACTGAGCTTATTTGTTGGTTACATATTCAACATATGAGACATTCATATATAAGGCATTTTAAACATATCAAAATAAGAGATAATTGTATATAATAATCTTATTTACATAATTATCATATCTTTTTAATATAATTATCTATATTTCAAGTAAAACACAAGAAGATGTATGTTCAGCAAAAGAATTTATCACTGCTGTGGATAATATCCATCATAGAATCCAAATTGAAATAAAATTGTCTTTGGTTGGTCTGTGCCTCCATATATCCCTGATCACAGTTCCTGATTGCATTAATATAGAAATACCATATATCCCATTCCCAGAAATCTTTAACAATTCAAATGAGTTTGACCTAACAATTCATGCATTAAAAGCTCAGTACATGAACAGTGTTTATTGTATATGTTATGATATGTAATTAGATGGAAAAACAATAGAATTCATTCTTTAGTGTATATAAATACTGTATATTAGACAGATAGTAGAAATGGACAGTGAAAAGGGCTCAGAATTACACAGATTAATAGGCTAGATGACTTTGGGTATTTGTAATGCCCCCTCTATGATTCAAAATTTATTTTAGAAACAAAGGTGCACCTTTACAAAAAAGTCAATATATTACCAACCATTGTTATGTATGAGTATAAGACATAATCTCTGATTATAAGACATACAGTCACTGAAGAATTAACAATAAATTAAAAGTAAAGCATCATAGAGAATATAATGATGGTTGTTAGTAGGATGAGACAGATAATAAATAAAGAATTACAAAGAATAACCAGATAAATGCAGGTTTAAAAAAAAAGATAAAGAGAAGATGGGCTAGTGGAGTATTAAATGTGAGCTTTCAATTGTGTATGGCAATTAGGCTCAAGTGGTGTCATCAGGCTTTCAAAAATAGCTAAGAAAAGCCTACAGCACAGTGAATTTACACCCATATGGTGAAATAATAGGATATAATGGACAGGTGTCAAAAAGGATAGATAGGTGTGGATAGGCTCTAATCTGCATTGTTTAAATCCAGTATGCCATTTCCTTACACATGCCACAATTTACTCCCTTCCCCCCTCCCCACTCCAGCCTGTGCCATCAATATACTTGGAATGCACATGCTTCTCATTTTATCATCCAGATTGCAATCTAAAGCTCAGTACATATGCCACCTCCTTTCTGTACACTTCTCTGACTCTCTCAGCTGCTATTATTCTCTATTTCCTCAAGTATTCCTAGAGCATTTTGCCTGATTTCTTCTTTGCCAACTTTACCCTCTATCTTGTAATTTACATGCCATAATCTCTATATTCCACTCCCAGTGAGGTGTAAATTCCTTGATTTCAGGGGAATTTTAATATTTGTCTTTACATCAACATTGTTTATTGTAGTGCCTGGCTCATAGTAGGTGCTGACAAAATATTTGTGAAAAGTAATGTGTCTTAATTACTAGAACCAAGTAGCCATTATAATCAAAGCTTGGTGGATAATTTTACTTAGAACTTTCATTCTACAAGATCTAAGAAAGATGACAGGAAATATTAGGATTGGAGATAAATGAGCTAATTCCTCAGTGTCCAGGGAAATGATGAGTTAAGGCTCTGACTTTGCCAGGCTTGCAATATAAAATGAAAATAATTCCAGGCTGATAAGGAAGGAGGACATCCTAGGATGAAAAAATCAAGAAACTGTATATAGAGAATCCAGAACAAAGTAAAATATATTTTCAAAAATAGATCTCATTTGCTTATCTATATTTATTTGTATCCCAAAATTCCTCACACTTTTGAAGATTCTTATATTTTGAATGGCTGAATGTGATGGGGTGATGATTCACTTCCTATGCAGGCAGGGTACTGAGGATTTCAGAGGCAAAATACTTTCCTACCAAGGTTATATTTTTAAAAAGAAGTTCCCTTAAACCTCAGTTGGTGGTTAAGGAAGATACTAGCAAAGAGTCTTTTCTGACTGTGAGCCTGGATTTTCACTAAAAGATATAATAATTCCCCCTCTCCTCCCCCTTTCCTAAGATGTACTTCTAAGTGTGCAGATTTTTGCAGTTCTTTTTCTAATAATTTCTGGCCTTCATCCCCCCTCCAATAACGCTTGCTTTGAATGTACTTGAAACATTCCCCCATTTCAACTTCAGAAGAAGCATACTGACAATAAAGACTGTTAACAGAATATCACACAAGAAAAATCTATTTGTAGAAACAAAGTCCCCTGCAGTTGTTTAGGAAAGACAGTTTGTTATTTTTGAAGAGGCAGTGGGCAAACAAATAAAAATATCTATTCTCTAAAAAGTCTAAATGAAAAACAATAATGTTAAAACCTTAAATATCAACTCTCCAGGCACCACATATAGAATACTAATTCCAGCCTCAGAAAAAAAACAAAACAAAACATGACACCTAAGAATGCTCCCAGTGAATGATAACCTTAGGGACCTAAGAAAGAAGCCCCCATAGAGTTATTCAGAGATTTGACCCTATTCAGTTCATACCTGAAAAATTCACAATATTGCTCATGTTGCCCTTACACAGGGATTTGGGGTATGGATGGCTGATAGTAAAATTTCCAATACTGGAAAATTCTATTTTGTTTCAAAAGCCTTTTTCCATTTCAAAAGAAGAAAGACCTGGGGCAAGGGGCTTGTGGGGGTGTCAGGGACAACTTGGTAAACCTGAGCAGCCTCCAGATAAAAAGGGCTTCATTGGCTTTAGTTCCTGATCAGAGCAACTAGTTTTCATCAGTTATCCATAATACTTAGCTCTGACCCTGGCACCAGCCTCTCTGGCCAGCTAAGCCTGCCCTGATTCCATATTCTAGGCTCATAAAATCACAGAGATTTAGAGCTGGAAAGGACTTTAGAGATCATCCAGGGCAATCCTCTTATTTTACACTTGATGACCTAGCTTCTTATCCACCAACTCTGCCATGATGCCTGTCTGAGTCCACCATGCAAATACCTTCAGCTCAACCAGCAGCCAAGAACAATAATGAAATCTACCTGACTTATCCCATCTTTGGCTGACCCTTTACTTGGCCACCCAACTCTGGCTTGTGCTGTTCTTCATCTCATCACCACTTCACTCCCATGTGAAGCATGGCCACCTATCCCAATCCCTATGGTACATTCTGAAATATTTTCCAGATAAAGATAATTGCATATACACAGAGTAAATGACCATCTATTCATTTATGAAAACATAAGATTCCATAAGGCAGAGATCTTGTTAAAGGTTTTTATAAGAAATATGAACTAATTTACCCATAATAATATTGCAGTCTAAAATCTTTTACTGAATTTAGAATTATTGTTGAGATAATTGGGGGATGGGAATTACATTGGAAAGTCAGGAAAATGTTAATGATAGATGAAAAAGAAATATATTTTTATACATTACTCAATTTCTTTTCCCCTATATCTTGCTTATTTAAATCACATTTCTTTATATCTATATAAATTCTATAGATATATAAATGGAGGTAGATGTAAAATCTATAGGCATAGGTATACCCATTTATACACACATATATTCATATAGATAAAGTTTTATTATTCTACATATATATTAGCTCCTTTCCATAGCATGCTTATAATAGTTTAGATGTTCCAAGGAAATGAATATTATAACTTTCTTAACTCTAATTTTGATAGCAACAACCTGAAATTGTAGCCTTTGTGACATAACCAATTCAATGTCTACTAAAAATATTTCCCTCTTAGAAGTTTATTTTAATTAAATGCAATTCTATCTATTAGTATATTGTATAGTATATGTATATATTATTAGCATACGCCTCTTATGAAACCTCCTCATTCTATAGATATCTTCCTTTCCTAAGGTGTGTAGACCAAGCTCATTTCACTCCCAGTTCTCCATACTCTGTATTTTTCTGCCTTCTTGCCATTAGCCAGCCTCCCTGGAAATGTCTCCCTTTTCTCAATTCTTCTGATTGATAAGGCTTTGGCCTGAACCAACATTTCCTGTGGTTCCCAGGAAATTCACTTTATACTCTCTCTACTTCCTCCCCAGTAGAGGCAGCTAAATAGCACAGAGGATAGTGGGATAGTGTGCTAGACCTAAATTTAGGAAGACATGAGTTCAAAGACAGTCTCAGACACTTATTAGCTATGTGCAAGTCCTTTAATGCCTATTTTCATAAGTTTCTTCAACTGTGAAATGAGAATAACAAGAGCTCTCAACTTGAAGGGTCATTGAGAGGATCAAATGAGATATTTATAAACATTTGTATTAATTCAATACCTGATGTAAATTGTGTGATATAAAAATGCTTATTCACTTCTCTCCTTCCATAGTATTTTTTTCTAGGTACCTTTTACATTTGGTTTTTCCTCTATCAGAAAGTAAGCCCTTTGAGATCAAGGATTGTCTTTTTTGTTTGTATAGTGTATGTATCCTTAGCTCTTATCACATTGCCTGGCACATAGTAATTACTTGAAAAATGTAATACTACTACTAACTCAATGCAATAAAGATTTATTAAGTGCCCACTATGTTCCTGGCACTGTTAATCACTTGGGATACCATTAACATAAAGACACTTGTTGTCCTCAAGGAGTTTAAAATATAATGGAATGGAGAGAACATACCAAAGAATTCAGGGAAGGGAAGGGAAGAAAATCAGGCTGTATCTCCTTCCATTGATTTTACACCAGGCAAGACAACAATATAAGAGCAGAGTGAGCAGAAAAGCCTAGTTTCTACCATTTATAAAGGATGGCATTAGGAGGAGTTTGGTAATCTACCCAGAAACCCTCCAATCAAAGAGAAGAGTCTGAGGGATGTAGTGTCAATGAAGGCTTGCATAAGCAGCAAGATTCTTTATTTCCTAGGGCTTATTAGTGCTGATTTTAAAACTTACAACTACATCTAACAAGAAAAAAGAAAGTTTAAGAGAAGAAAAATTTACTCCCTCCATGATAGAAAATGGATACTATCTTATTTCAATATCTCAAGTATTTATGATTTCATTTATGCAGATATCACCTCTATCAATAAAATTGAATATCTCCTCAATTTAGTAACCACTATGAATTAATTGCTCAGTCCAAAGTCAGTCATTATCTGATGGTCAGGCCCTGGAGGTTTTCTGTATCAAACTGAATGAGTTGGTCCTTTGATAACAGGTATATAGTGCATTTCTTGGCTCATTCAAAACATTATTAACAATATATGACCATCTAGAACTTGTCTTCTACTAGCATATCATTGGAGAAAATAAGATCATTTACAGACCTTTAAAGTAGAGCATTAGTCTACTTCATATTCTTCCACTATGATTAATATTAAAACAGAAGATATGACTCTTGAAGATATGACTCTCACACTGCTCATACATTCTTTCATCGATATAACCATTTATTTACAAATTATTTATTAGATATTCCCTAGGTAATTGTACTACTTTCAAAAAGAAAGAGTTGAATAAAGGAATATCAAAAGACAAGCCACCACCTCTGTTCAATGAAAACAACATGCCACAGTTCATGTTTGATTCAGTCATGGTAGATCATTAGCATCACCTTCGTTAATGAAGAAACGCACTTAGCTTGGTTTATGGTAATTCACTTTCATAATGAAATGAATCATTATAATTAAATGAGATATTTGTAAAACACTTAGCACAGTCCTTGGAACATAGTAAATGCTTAATAAATGCTTGATCTTTTTCTTCTTCTTTTCCCATTTAACATTATAACAATGATCCTTTAGAATAACACAAGGAAATGTCAGGATATGACCAAATTAGGTCACTGACTATAGGAGAAATTGCAAAAGGATAAGAGACAGGAGACATGTGGAAGAGGTGCACAAACAATTCATCAGTAGATAACACATTCCCAAGTATGAAAGGAGACCTTGTAAATACCATTTGAAATTACTAAAAGATAAAACCTCAAAGCATTACAGTGGTGATAAGTAACATAAATTCAACATCTTCAGCTCTATTCTTGTCTGTCTTTTTTTTTCTCTCTCTCTCTCTCTTCCTCAGCCAAATAGAACAAAGAGACTGGGAATAAAGGTCTATTTGAAGTGACTTGCATTATCTGTAGGTGTCATGTCCATTTTATATAGGCATATATAAAAGTAATCTTTTAGAAGAAAGAAATTTGCACAATATATTTTCTACTTCCCTTTAGTACATGTACGGATATAATCCAGAGTGATATGTGGAAAGAAAACCAATTAATAGTTTAGTAACATGTCTCCTCCCCAATGTCTAAAATATGTATTGCTGTGGTTGAAAGGTAGCAGACTGGGCCAAGCTAGTGATTTCACCAAGAAATGAACTCCAAAGAGGCAGATTGCTAGAGTTCAATTCCTGACTAAGTAAAATGCTTGTGTCGGGGGCAGCTAGGTTGTGGATAAAGTAACTGCCCTGGATTCAGGAAGAACTGAGTTCAAATCTGACCTCAGACACTTGACACTTACTAGCTGTGTGACCCTGGGCAAGTCCCTTAACCCTCATTGCCCCAGAAAAAACAAAACAAAACAAACAAAAACAAAACAACAAAAAAGTGATTGCATCACCCTGGTGTATGTTTGTGTAATAGAGGGAAGATGTGAGAAGAGGAGAGTTGGGACACAACTTCTCAGTGCCCTGGGCACCTCCCTATGATTATACATGACAGAAAAGCTGCCAATTTGACTATATAGAAAGAAATTTCTGGTATAGAAGTTCTTTATCAGAAGCCTTCTTCAAAGATGAAATCATAGGAAAGGGGCAAGAAGAGATTCCAAATGTGAAATTCTTTCCCTTGAAGCAGATAACAATTTATCTCTCAGCCTTAAAAGGATGCTTAACATTATGGAGAACATAAGCATCTATGAGGAACATAGCACAAGGATGATAATTGATATTTACATAGGTCTTAAAAGTATGTAAAGCACTTGATATAAAACTAACCCCATATCATAGATGAATAAATAGATTCAGAGAGATTAAGGGATTTGAGGACTCTGATACTTAGGAAAGTTAAGAGATTTGCACATTGTCACTCAGTACATTAGAACTCAGTCCTTGCTAAAAAAAGATAGGAGCTGAATCTACTAGATGACACTGATTAAATGCATGACCCAATGCAGAGTACCCCTACAAGGCATAAGAAATTGTTGGTTCTTGGTAAATATGTTCTGTTACAATTAGAAAAGTAATGTAATTGTATTGTCAACCTTATCATCCACTTGGTCTTAAGGTTTATAGGCCTTCAAGTTTGCTTGTTTGTTTTGTTTTGTTTTTATTTTTCCAGAAGACCCAAAAGAACTAAATGAAAATGAGACATAAAATTATGAGATTTGTGTTTTGTCTGATTGGTAACTGAGTTATATTTTTATAAGTGGCAGACATTTTAATACTACATGTAAACAAGGTCAGACATGCTTAAACACAGATGATTTTGATTTCCCCAGTTAACATAGGAAATATTATTACTTTGCATTTTCATCACAGTTGTTGAAGGATCTCAAGAAATTTTCAAAGTAAAACATAAAAGATTATTATAAAGAAGATGACAACCATCTGTTCCTCATTTCCACTGAGGATTGAGGAAGAGAAATTGATATTGAGTTGCAGCAGGAGAGCTTAAACATTAGGATGGCCATTTTGGCAGTAGATAGATAGATAGATAGATAGATAGATAGATAGATAGATAGATGAAAATGTAAATATTTACCATATATACAGTAAATATATACAGGCATGCACTCATACACATATATGTATACACATGTATATTCATATGTGTGTATATATGTATATGTTCATGTATCTGTGTGTGTCTGTACAAATTGAAGATGCATATGGAATACTATTCCTTGTAGATGTTAAAGAACAGATATAACAATTATCTGTTCCAGTGTGTTCTGTTGCCAGACTATAAGAGGGTGTGGTAATTGGTAACCCCATGTTTTCCTACATCTCAGTGGTGAAATCAATGACTTACCTCATTATACAAACGTTAGGACAAAGGAATTTGAATTTCTTAGCAAGATTATATTAAAAATCAGCTTCATATTTTAAATCAGATATCAGTGTAAGAGTGGGCAACTAAGAGGAAATCAATTGAAGGAAGAATCACTCTTCTCAAACTGTAAGCAACACAGTTATCCCAAGCAATCTTGAGGTCTTAGCAGTTATCAAACAAGCCCAATATTAGACCAACCAAAATCAGTAGTAAAATCCACCAGAAGTACGAGTAATAGTTGGAGTTGGGAGATAACTGAACAACAACCTTAAGATGTACAAAGTCCATTCGGAAACTTTATAAGCATTTCATGTTTTGAAGATATTGCAGGGTGACAGCTAGTATCTTCCTCTCCCACAGGCACTGAAGAAAAGATGGAGAATCTCAGCAAGTAGTAGTTTGTCCATGGGGCAGCTAGGTGGCACAGTGGATAAAGCACTGACCCTGGATTCAGGAGGAACTGAGTTCAAATCCAGCCTCAGACACTTGACACTTAATAGCTTTGTGAATCTGGGCAAGTCACTTAACCCTCATTGCCCCACAAAAAGTAGTAGTCTGTCTAGTAATCAAATGTATTCATTTTTGCTCATGTCTTTTCTACATAAATGTCACACTACCATTATACTTGAAGTTTAAACCACATTATTCTCATGTATATGTGTGCTTGTGATAAAGTGTGTTCTAGTCTTTGGGTTGAGAATGTTTCTGTAGCTATTGTGGCTCCTCTTCTATCTTCCCTTGGAATTCTGGACTTAGATGAATTTTCACCTTATCTTCACCAAAATGAATCAGCTATACCACTTCACAGCAATTTCCAAACTATGCTGTCAGGTGTATGTTACCCAACTTTTTAGTTCCCCCTTTCTAGGCTGTCTTTCTAATACAATATAAGATCTTTTACAGTAGAGACTATCTTTCCATGTCTTCAACCCTCCATTCAGTACCTGACACATAGTATAACGATAATTTTTAAAAATTCATTTTCATGTATTTTTAAATTCCTTCATTACAATAATTAATGATACCATTTGCCAAAAGTTGTAGCCACAGTCTGAAAATCAATGTAAAGCATACTAGTGAGGCTAAAGATAATTACTAGGAACATAGGCTCTCAGTTGTTGGTTTTTTGTATGTGTGTTTTCTTAGAAACCTGAGGGAAAGTAGTCAGTTATCCTCAGAAGATGCCCACCCTTAATGTGAGAGCAAGTTATGGAGAGTGAGCCCACAGTACTTACTAAATAGTACTCCTCCCATTCTAGCAGTAGACTTTGTGTAGTACCCCAAAAGCACTAGAACTGCTTCCATCCCAGTCACATGTCCATCACTGAGAGAATAAATCTTTGGGGAGATGGGACATATCCTCCTGATAACCAGTAATATCAATAGCTGTCCAAGTTCCACCAACAATAACATAAGGTCAGGACCCTCTGAAGTGAATAGCACCTTCCAGACCACCAGTTTTGCTTCCAGACCATCTCTTCCAGCCATTAGCCAGGAAAGAAGCTCTTATGGAGAAAAAGTCAAGTCATTCTTATTGTCAATTAAGTGAAACAAATGGGCCAAGCAAGCCAATCTAGCTGAAGAAGTAAGGCATCCTGAGGGAGAGACAGAAGGCAACATGTACCAAGTAAATCAAGCCAGCACCATCACCATGTTAGCCATGATCACTCTTCAGATATTGATGGTAACAGAACAATACATTGAACCAAAGAGTCTTAGGATAACATTGTTTCCAGCCCACAGGCCTCAATTATCCTATTAGGAAGCAAACTCTGCAAAGACAACATCCTTAAAAGAGGTTTTGGGGGCAGCTAGGTGGTGCAGTGGATAGAGCACTGGCCTTGGAGTCAGGAGTACCTGAGTTCAAATCCATCCTCAGACACTTAACACTTACTAGCTGTGTGACCCTGGGCAAGTCACTTAACCCCAATTGCCTCACTAAAAAAAAAAAAATTAAAAAAATTAAAACAGGTTTTGCAGGTGTAACATCAACAATTACCAACAAATAAAAGTTGTTTTCATCACAGTTTTTATCACAATAAAATGGTTGTACCTCAAAAGTTGATATGAGTTTATCATTGAAAATGGCATTAAAGAAAAGAAATCACCAACTACTTTACCACTAAGAACCATAGGACTTTTCCATATGACTTAGACCTGCAACTTTCCAAATGTCTTGTGTCTTCCATCAGAATTTTGGCTCCTTGAGAGGAGGAATTTTTTACCTTTATTATATTTTTTTAGCCAGCTATTAACACTGTGCTTTGCAGATAGTAGGCATTTAACAAATGTTTTATTCATTCATTCTACATTATTATTTCTTTCTGCCAGTTAAGAAAATATAATTAACTCTTTATCCAAGTCATAAGATCTACTTTTAACAATATCAGGAAAATTGTTGGTAGTATTTTATTTTCCAATTACATATATTGTTTTCAACATTCATTTTTATAAGATTTTGAGCTCCAAATTTTTCTCCCTCCCTCTGTTCTATCCCTCCTCCCCAAGATGGTAAGTAATCAGATATAGGTTATATATGCACAAATATGTTATGCATATTTCCATATTAGTCATGTTATAAAAGAATAATCAGTACCAAAGGAAAAAAAAAACACAAGGAAGAAAAAATAACAACAAATAAAGTGAAAATAGTATACTTTGACCTGCATTCATATGCTTTAGTTCTTTTTTCTAGATTTGGAGAGCATTTTCCATAATGAGTCTTTTGGCATTTCCCTAGATCACTGCATTACTGAGAAGAGGCAAGTCCTTCACAGTTGATCATCACACAATGTTGATGTTACTGTGTACAATGTTCTCTTCATTATGCTCTTTTTATTCAACATGAGTTCATGTTAAGTCTTACCATGTTTGTTCTGAAATCTGCCTGTTCATCATTTCTTATAACACAATAGTATTCCATCACATTCATATAGCACAACTTGTTCAGCCATTCACCAATTGATAAGCATCCCCTCAATTTCTAATTTTTTGCAACCACAAAAAAGCTGCTATAAATATTTGCATACATGTGGGTTATTTGCCCTTTCTTATGATCTATTTGGGATATAAACCTAGTAATTTTATTGCTGGGTTGAAGGGTATGCATGGTTTTATCACCCTTTCAGCATAGTTCCACACTGTTATCCTGGATGTCCAGATCAGTTCACAACTCTACCAACAATGCATTAGTGTTCCAATTTTCACAAATCTTTTCCAATATTTATCATTTTCCTTTTTTGTCATATTAGCCCATCTGATATAGGTGATACCTCAGAGTAGTTTTCATTTACATTTTTCTGATCAGTGGTGATTTAGAGCATTTTTCATAAGACAATAGATAGCTTTAATGTTTTCATTTGTAAACTGCCTCTTCAAATTCTTTAACCAATTCTCAATTGGAGAATGACTTGTATTCTTATAAATTTGATTAAGTTCACTATATATTTTAGAAATTAGGTCTTTATCAGAAACACTGGCTATAAAAATTATTGGAATTTAATGTTTTAAAGCCTTTTGGAGTTCACCTTGATTAGAATCTATGCAGTATAGACAAAACATTTTATGTTAGCACAATCTTGAATGCTAAACTTTAAAATAAATTGACATTTTCCCAGGGAGTAAATTTTATCTGTTAATCAAATTTCTTGAAACTTTTAAACTCATTGATTGGTGTTACTAGCCCAATCCCTTCTCTACAATCAATTACCTTTTTATTAGGGAAAAATATAACTCAGATGTCAAGTTATATGTCAATACCTTGGTAATTTAATGAGTCAGTGATTAATACTCATCTCTACTTTTCTGTTCTGTATGACAATAGCCTTTGTCATATCATATTTCTGTCATATAGGCCTTATGGAATATGCTCAGAACCTTCCTTTAGAAAAAAGGATTCTTTGCCTTTTTATGTCATGGAACCTATTGTATGAGAAGTAAATGTTTTGAACCACTTATCAGAATCATATTTCTAAATTCAAAAAAAAGAAGAAAATAAATGATATATAGAGGAAACTAAGTATACTGAATTAGTAATAGTGTGTTTCAAAAAATAATTTGATAGACTCCTCATAGAGAATCACTGGCTGATATTACATTAAAAACTTTGAAGCATATAGGTTTTGCATTCATTATACCTTCTTCTCAATCCATGTCTGGCCCACCTCTTTGTCTTGAATCACACATATCTTTGAGGGTATATTATGCATCCTTTTTATCCCAATTCCTCATTAGTAATAAGTTATTACCTACTCATACCCACGTAGTCAATCTACATGTACTAGTAAATATTCTTTTTCCTACATATTGGGTGACCTTACATTTACATATATATATATATGCATATATATATACATATATATATATATATATATAAATTCTTATGCAAAATTTTGTTGTCATATGATATTATTACTACAATGTTGTATATGATGTATATATTTTAAGAATGGACTTTTATTTCAGGGAGAAAATTTGGACTATTGAAACATTGTGGATTTTCCCAGATATATCTCAGGTAAATACCTTTCTATCTTCTTCTGTAACCATTTCACTGTCTGTCTGCAATGCCTGCCCAAGATATATTTACTATGGAACTGGGTCTACAAGTTTGTTAAATAGACCAACCAACAAGTAAATTTTCCCCATATATTTTTTTTGTATGGGGAGTTAAACCATGCTGTTTTTTGTAACATAGACATTTCAACTATTTAACAGATATCTATCTATTTCTCTATCTCTCTATTGAGAGAGATGAGAAAGAGACAGATGTAGGGATAGATAAACATATAAATACAGATCTAAATATAATTATTGATGCTAGAATTAAAATTTTGATGATATTTCTATGGAGGCAATCTTAAGATAATAAAAGAGAGAAAGAAAAGACAGAGAGGGAGTAAGGGAGAGAGAGAAAGAGAGAGAGACAGAGAGACAGAGACAGAGAGAGAGACAAGTACTCTGAGTTAGGAGACAAAAAATATAATATCAGGCACTAAAAAGTTTATTTATAAGTTCCCTTCTCATTTAAAAATCATGGAGTCCAATTATCAATGGATCAATGAAAAAGAATATATTGAATTCTCACTCTGTATGATGTGCTTTGCTAGTCAGTGTATATAAATAAAAATGTAGCACAGTGCCTGTTATAAAGAAACTTGCCTCAGGTGACATATATGATACCAAAGCAGGGTTAACACACTGGTCATATCCCAATTCAAAGTCAGCATTTAATCCAGTGTAACATGATGATAATTAAAGTCAGCATTTAATCCAGTGTAACATGATGATAATTAGGAATAAAACATTTTAGATAATAATTTGAATTAGTGTAATGTCTTAGTGACCCAGAGTTCAAATATATTTTAAAATAGGTAAAATTAAGAAAGAAGGAAATTGGCCATGACAATTTAACAAAGCCCAAGAATTCAGAAAATAGCTACTCTGTATGAAGTGCTGTACTCATGGAAAAGGGCTACTCAGAGATAGAGAAATGTTGGTGTGTGCCAGTACAGAGTATACATGCCTCTAAAACTTCTGAAGCCTGAAATATTGTCTGGCAGAAAAATAAGTAACTAGGGGCAAGATTGTAGGGAGTGTAGTGGGAAAAGGGGATAGATGAGACAATGCCTTTGAAGCCATTGTAACCTAGGGTTACATATGCACTGAACTGCTTCTTTCTTAACATTTCACCTTGTTTAAATATAGATATCACATTTATTTATCAATTGTCAAGGTTTTATTATGTATCTACAATGTTTCAGTCATTTACCTAGGTAGACAGACCCTGGGCATACTTATCCAAATGTGAAATAATGACAGAAAGAGCTTAGAGTCTACTTTATAAAGTCTAGCCATATGTGTTATTGCCCTTAGAGACTAAAACTCAGGACCTTCTTATAAGTAAACTAATTTATTGCAAGAATAATCTATACTGTCTTGGTGAATGACTCATCATTTTTTTTTTTTTTTGTGGTGCAACAAGGGTTAAGTGACTTGCCCAGGGTCACACAGCTGGTAAGTGTCAAGTGTCTGAGCCCGGGTTTGAATGCAGTTCTTCCTGAATCCAGGGCCAGTGCTTTATCCACCATGCCACCTAGCTGCCCCTGAGGCACATCACTTTTGTGCTGATGATGTCCAGATCTATATACCCAACCATAATCCTGTTCCTAAGGTCAAGACATGTATGTTCCAGTGGCACTTCAAACTGAATTTATAAAAATAGAACCCATTATATTTTCCCAAAAATCTACTCTTTTTTCTTAATTTACTTATTTGCCTTAAGAGCACCACTGTCTTTTTAGCTAACTAAGATTCTTAATCTTTAAACCATTCTCAGTCTTCATTGTTTCTCCCCCCACATATCCAAGCATGCCCCAAGTTCTGTAGATTTTATCTCCAAGATTTTTGTCACATCCCTTCCCTTTTTTTAAATAACATAACATCACCTACTTTCAAGCCCTCATCAACTCTCACCTACATTATTACAAAAACCAAAAACAACCAAACAAAAAATCTAATAATTAATCTTATCTCAATGCTGCCGCTACCCATGAAAAATCATATTCTTATTTCAAAAGTTTGAAAAATCATTTTTATTGTTATTCAATCATTTGAGTTATACCCTACTCTCCTTGCCCCATTTTGTTTGTTTGTTTTTTGGCAATGATCCTACGATAATTTGCCATTTCCTTCTCTAATTCATTTTACAGATGAAGAAAATGAGGCAACAAGGTTAAGTGACTTGACCAGAGTCATACAGCTACTAAGTACCTGAGGCCAGATTTGAACTCGGATGTTCCTGACTCCAGGCCCAATGTTTTATCCACTGGATCACCTAGCTTCCCATTATAACTGCATTATCATGCTCAATAACATTCAATGGCACCCTATTTTCTCTAAGATTAAACAAAACATTATCTTCTTACTATTTAAAGCCTTTGACATCTTGACTCCAACTAACATGCCCAAGCACATTACATATTTTTCTTTTTCTACAATTTAGGATCCAGCCAAACTGACCTTACTACCCCTTGAACATGATAGTTCATCTCCTGGAATTTAAACAGACTGCTTTTCCTATGATGCAAAAGCTTTTCACTTTCACTTTTAGAATTCCTATTTTCCTTGAAAATTCAAATGAAGCAGCAATACTTAACTTTTCTGATTTGTTAATTTCTTAGTGCTTGCTTTCTGAACAAACTACAAAATCACGTTGTATTTATTAAATTATTATGTATATATAACTATATATGTGTGTGTATATGTATACCAGTTTTCTTTATAATATACATTGTGTATGTATGTATGTATGTATATATAATTAGAAAAGAAAAAGTCAAATCACACTTGTGTCTTTAACAAGAAAACCACAAATGGTTCAATAATGGACATAATTGAAATGATTTAATTACAACAATATGTATGTATAAGCAAGTGTATACATACATATACTATTTCCTCTGCTTGAAAGAAAGCTCTTTAAGGTCAGGAATCATTTAATTTTATATCTGATTTCCTGGATTCTAGTTCTATGTTTACAAGATATGAGCTGCTCAATAAATGTTTCTTCTTTGATTTTTCTACCTAAAGTAACACATTATTTTGAGGGATTACTAAGAATGTTAATTTTAAATTTCTGAATCATAGCTCATAATGACTTGAGGTTTGAATATTTTCAAAACATGAAACACCAGCAGAAGAGAAGTTACTTTAAGTACATTCCTGTGTTATCAAATCACCACTCATATAAGTATAGAGTCTAAAATGAATCACCTGTTAAGAGAATAGAAATGAGATCCACCACAAAGGAAGCTAGATACTCATTTTCAATAAATGACTATATGTGCATTTCATCAGACTGTATTGATGCTTATTTTTAAATTTATTTTTTCTCAATTATTTGTAAAAAAAAGACATTTTTAATATCCAACAAAAAAGTTGAGTTCTGAATTCTCACCATCTTTTCCCTCCATTTAGGAACCAAGTAATTTGATATAGCTTATACATGCAGATACATTGTTGGTGGAGTTGTTAACTGATACAATTTTACATAGTCATGTAAAATATATTATCCTAGAAGCCATGTTACCAAAAAAAGTCACCAAGAATAAAAAAAAGTTTTAAAAATATGCTTTGATCAGCATTCAAACTCTAGTTCTTTCTCTGAAGGTGGATAGTATTTTTCATCATGTCATGCAGAATTGTCTTGAAGCAGTTGTATTGGAAAGAATATCTGATTATCATATAATATTGTCATCAGTGTGTCCAATATTCTCCAGCGTCTCACCTCAATTTCCATGTGTTCATATAACTCTTCTCAGGTTTTTTCTAAAAGCATTCTGCTCATTGTTTCACGTAGCACAATAGTATTTCATTAAATTATATGCCTTTTTGTCATTCCTCACTTGCTGTACATCTTCTCAATTCCCAGTTCTTTGCCCCCACAATAAGAAAATCTATAAATATTTTTGAACATGTGTGTCATTTTCCATTTTTTATGAACTTTCTGAGATAGAAAACTAGTAGTGGTATTGCTGGGTCAAAGGGCATGCATAGTTATACAACCTTTTGTGCATGATTCTAAAATGCTGTACAGAATAGTTTGATCAGTTAACAACTCCACCAACAATGCATATGTTTCAATTTCTCCACATCCTCTCCATCAATTATTATTTTGCTTTTTTGCCATATTAGCAAATCTGAAAAGAGGTAATACCTCATAGTAGTTTTAGTTTTGTATTTATCTAATCTATAGTTATTGATAACATATTTATATGGGTATAGATAGCTTTAATTAATTGATCTAAAAGCTGCCTGGTCATATCCTTTGATGATTTCTCAATTAAGGAATGATGTGTTCTTAAAAATTTGATTCTGTTCTCTAAATATTTGAGAAATGAAACTTTATCTGCAAAACTAGCTATAAAAATTAATTCCTAGCTTTGTACTTTCCTTCTAATATTAGTGATGTTGGTTTTGTCTGTGTAAAAACTTTTTAATTTAAAGTGATTAAAATGATCCAGTTTATATTTCATAATGCTCTCTTTCTCATCTTAGGTTATATATATATATATATATATATATATATATATATATATATATATATATTTTTTTTTTTTTTTCCCTCTCCATAGATCTGATGTTAAACTATTACTTCCTTTTCTAATTTGCCTGTGGTATCACCCTTTATATCCAGATCATGTACGCATTTTGACTACTTTGATAAATTTTTGAAGTGTTGGTCTATACCTAGTTTCTGCCATACTATTTTTCAGTTTTCCCTTTTTATCCCAAAGGCTTGAATCTTTGGGTTTCTCAAATATGAGATTACTATATTCATTGACTACTGTGTTTTGTATGCCTAAACTATTCCATTGATCTACCACACTGTTGCTTTGCTGGTACGAAATAGTTTTGATGGTTGTTACTTTTTAATACAATTTTTTTCCCTTGATATTCTTGACATTTTGTTTTTCCAGGTAAATTTTGTTATATTTTCTAGCTCTATAAAATAATTTTTAGGTAGTCTGGTTGGTATAGCACTGAATAAGTAAATTAATTTAAGAAGAATTGTCATTTTTACTATATTAGCTCTGCCTATCCATGAGCAATTGATATCTTTCCAATTATTTAGATCTGATTTGATTTGTGTGAAAAGTGTTTTGTAATTGTGTTCATATAGTTCCTGGTTTTGTCTTGGCAAGTAGACTCCCAAGTAATTTATATTGTCTACGTTACTGTAAATGGAATTTCTCTTTCTATCTCTTGCTGCTGGTCTTTGTTGGTCATGTATTGAAATGCTGATGATTTATGTGGGTTTATTTTATAACTTTGCTAAAGTTGTTCATTGTTTCAAGTACTTTTTGACTTGATTCTCTAGGATTCTCTAAGTATACCATCATATCATCTGCAAAGAGTGATAGCTTTGTTTCATCCTTGCCTATTCTAATTCCTTTAATTCTTTTTTCTCCTCTGATTGCTAGTGCTAACATTTCTAACATGATAATAAATAATAGAGGTGATAATGGACATCCTGTTTCACCCCTGATCTTATTGGGAAGGCCTCTAACTTATCTACATTACATATAATGCTTGCTGATGGTTTTAGGTAGGTACTGCTTTTTATTTTAAGGAAAGCTCCACCTGTTCCTAAGCTCTCTAGTGTTTTTATTAGGAATGGGTGCTGTATTTTGTCAAAAGCTTTCTCTGCATCTATTGAGATAATCATATGATTTTGATGAATTTTCTTATTGATGTGGTTGATTATGTTAATAGTTTTCCTAATGTTGAGCAAGCCCTGCATTGCTGGTATAAATCCCACCAGGTCATAGTGTATTATCATAGTTGTCAATTGCTGTAATCTCCTTGCTAATATCTTATTCAAGATTTTTGCATCAATATTCATTAGGGGAATTGGTCTATAATTTTCTTTCTCTGTTTTTGCTTTGCCAGGTTTTGATATCACCACCATATTTGTGTCATAAAACAAATTTGGTAGAACTCCTTCAACTATTTTTCCAAATAATTTGTATAATATTGAAATTAATTGTTCCTTAAATGTTTGGTAGAATTCACCTGTAAACCCATCTGGCCTTGGGGATTTTTTCTTAGGGAGTTCATTAATGGCTTGTTCAATTTCTTTTTCTAATATGGGCTAAAGAATTTTATTTACTCTTCAGTTAACCTGGGCAGTTTGTATTTTTGTAAATATTTATCCATTTCATTTAGATTGTCAAATTTATTTGCATACAGCTGGGCAAAATAATTCCTAATTATTGATTCAATTTCCACTTAACTGGTGGTAACATCACCTCTTTCATTTTTGATACTGGTGATTTGGTTTTCTTTCTTTTTTAAATCAAATTAACCAATATTTTATGTATTTTATTGTTTTTTTCATAAAACCAGCTCTTACTTTTAATGATTAATTCTATAGTTTTCTTGCTTTCAATTTTATTAATTTCTCCTTTAATTTTCAGGATCTCTAGTTTAGTATCTAATTGGGGATTTATAATTTGTTCTTTTTCTAGCTTTTAAAGTTTCTTGCCCAATTCATTGATCTCCTCTTTCTCTTTTTTATTCATATAAGCAGTTAGAGCTATAAATTTTCCCCTAAGCACTTCTTTGGCTGCATCCCATAGATTTTGGTATGTAGTCTCATTATTGTCATTTTCTTGGATAAAGTTATTGATTGTTTCTATGATTTTTTCTTTGACCCATTCATTCTTTAGAATGAAATTATTTAGCTTCCAAATGATTTTCATTCTACTTTTCCATGGCTCTTTCTTACATGTAATTTGTATTGCATCATGATCTGAGAAGCATGCATTTACTATTTCTGCCTTTCTACATTTGACTATGATTTTTTGGGACCTAATATGTGGTCAAATTTTGAAAATGTGCCATGTACTACTGAGAAAAAGGTATATTCCTTTCTATCCACAATCAATTTTCTCCAAACATCTATCATGTCTAACTTTTCTAGTAAACTATTCACCTCTTTCACTTCTTTCTTATTTATTTTGTGGCTAGATTTATCTAATTTTGAGAGGGAAATACTCAGATCCCCCACTAGTATAGTGTTACTGTCTAATTATTTTTGTAATTCATTTAACTTCTCCTTTGGGAATTTGGATGCTATACCACTTGATGCTTCTCATGGCAGAACTGTTTCCACTAACAGGAGAAGGGGCGAAGGTGAGTCACTGGCACCTTAAAACCAGTTGCTTCAGGCAGGAGGGGCTCGTTAGCCTTGGCAGGCAAACCGCCTAGGGGAAGGAACCCTGATTTTAAACCTCTGCTGCCTTGTGGATATACCCATATATGGGAAAGGCTTCAGGAGTTAACCCCTAGGAAAAATCAGGAGTCGGAGTCCCTTAGGCAGTTGGATGTTGGGCATCACATTCCTCTGGCAACTTCTGCGGTGGCACTTGTGCCAAACTGTATTGGCTCTGCCTCTCCTTTGGATCCACCAATGTTGCAGAGAGGGAAAACCTGCTGCATGGGCAACAGCTTGTTTTCCATATTGATCTGCCCAGGCCAGTGCCCTGGAGAGGATATTCCAGCTACTTCTTAAGGGGTAGATATAACACAGGATGCGGCAGTTACTGGTTATAAGTCACTCAGGAGCTGCAGCTCCCACATTGGACTGCACAGACACACTGTGGCCTGTGGCTCTTCAAAGCACTGATCCATGGATGTCTGTGACTGGTGGTGGCCTACTACTACTACTACTACTACTACTACTACTACTACCACTTGGTGCATACATATTTAATATTGATATTACTTCATTATCTATATTACCTTTTAGCAAGATGTAGTTTCCTTCCTTATCTCTTTTAATGAGATCTATTTTGGCCTGTGCTTTGTCTGAGATGAGGATTGCTACCCCTGCTTTTTTTACTTTAGCTGAAGCATAATGCATTCTGCTCCAGGCTTTTACCTTTACTCGGTGTGTATCTTTCTGCTTCAAATGTATTTCTTGTTAACAGCATATTGTAGGAATCTGGTTTTCAATCCACTATGCAATTGACTTCCATTTTATAACAAAGTTCATCCCATTCACAATCACAGTTATTATTACTGTCTATTCCCCTCCATTCTATTCCAACATTTTGCTTCTTACCCCTGCCTCCCACAATCTGCCCTCCCTTTTTATCACCACCTTCCCTTTTCTTAACCCTTTTCTCACTAGCTTTTGCCCTCCCTTCTATAAGTCCCCCCTCCCCTTCCCCTTTTGCTTCCCTAAAGAATAAGCTAAGTTTCTTTATCCAAATGAATGTATATGTTATTCCCTCTTTGAATCAAATCTAATGAGAGTAGGGTTGAAACAATGTTCACCCCTCCCTTCTTTCTCTCTATTATAATAGGTTTTTTTCACCTCTTCATATGATGTAATTCACCCCATTCCACATCCCCTTTCCTCTTCTCCCTATAAACTCCCATTTTAACCCCTTAATTTTCTTTACATCTTCACATTGAAGACAATTTATATTTATAATCTTTGTGTATAATCCTTCTGTCTGCCCAAATACAATTACAGTTTTCAAGAGTTATAAGTATTATCTTCCCATGTAGGGATATAAACAGTTTAACCTAATTGAGTAACTTCCCCCCCCCCCCCGTTTACCTTTTTAAACTTCTCTTGAGTCTTGTATGTTAAGATCAAATTTTCTATTCAGTTCTAGTCTTTTCATCATCAAACCTTGAAAGTCCACAATGTCATTGAATGTCCATCTTTTCCCCTGAAAGAGAATGAGCAGTTTTGCTGGGTAATAGATTCTTGGCTGCAATCCAAGCTCCTTTGCCTTCTGGAATATCATATTCCAAGCCTCGTGATCCTTTAATGTTGAAGTTGCCAGGTCCTGAGCAATCCTGATTGGGGCTCCATGATATTTAAATTGCTTCTTTCTGGCTGCTTGGAGTATTTTCTCCTTCACCTGATAATTCTGGAATATGGCTACAGTATTCCTTGGAGTTTTCCTTTTGGGGTCTCTTTCAGGAAGTAATCGGTGGATTCTTTCAATGACAATTTTATCCTCTGGTTCTATAATTCAGGGCAGTTCTCTTAATAATGTTCTGGAATATGGCTTTCTGACCATGGCTTCCAGGCAGTCTAGTGATTCTTAAATTGTCTCTCCTGGACCTGTTTTCCAGGTCAGTTGTCTTTCCAATGAGGTATTTCACATTTTCTTCTATTTTTTCATTCTTTTGATTCTGCTTGACTGATTCCTGGTGTCTCGTGTATTCATCATCTTCCAAATATCCAATTTTAATTTTTAAGGCATTGTTTTTTTCAATGAGATTATGCACCTTTATTTTCCATTTTGGCAGATCAATTTTTTAAGATATTCCTTTCTTCAGTCAATATTTGTATTTCAATTTCCAAGCTGCTAATTCTTTTTTTCAAAATTTTCTTGTTTTGCATTCATTTCTCTCCCTATTTTTCTCTCCTACCTCTTTCAATTGACTTTGGAAATCCTTTTTGAGCTCCCTTCCTATTTTTTCTTCTGCCTCTCTCAATTGATTTTTTTTTAATGTATAAGGTATTTTATTTTTTCCGTTACATGTAAAGATAGTTCTCAACTTTTGTTTATACAAGCTTTACAATTTCAGATTTTTCTCCCCCCCTCCCCTCCCTCCCCCCCTCCCCTAGACAGCAGGTAATCTGATATAGGTTATATCTATATATCTCTATACATATAGATATAGATATATACACACACATATATATATACACATAATAACATTAATCCTATTTCTGCATTAATCCTGTTACAAGAGAAAAAATCAGAGCAGTGATGCAAAACCTCAAAATAGAAAAAAATAACAACAGCACCCAAAACAAAAGAAATAATATGGTTCAATCAGCATCTATACTCCACAGTTCTTTCTTTCTTTTTTTTTCTTGGATTTGGAGATCCTCTTCTATCATGAGTTCCCTGGAACTCTTCTGTACCATTGCATTGGTGAGAAGAATATAGTCTATCACAGTAGGTCAACACTCAATGTTGATGATACTGTGTACAATGTTCTTCTGGTTCTGCTCATCTCACTCATCATCAGCTCACGTAAGACCCTCCAGGTTTCTCTGAACTCTTCCTGCTCATCATTTCTTACAGCACAATAGTATTCCATTGTATTCATATACCACAACTTGTCCAGCCATTCCCCAATTGATGGGCACCCCCTCAACTTCCAATTCCTTGCTACCACGTAAAGAGCAGCTATAAATATTTTTGTACATGTGGGTTCAATTGATTTTTAAAATCCTTTTTGAGCTCTTCCAAGAAGCCCTTTTGTTCTTGAGACCAATTCATCTTCAATCTTGAGGCTTCACATGTAAGCAATTTGAGAGTATTGTCCTCATCTGAGTTTGTGTTTGCCTCTTCCCTGTTGATACAGAAGCTCTCAATGATGAAAGCTCTTTTTTTGTTTCTTACTCATACTGCTGCTTATTTATTTATCTATTTTTTTTTAAGTTGAAGTCTGCTCTGGGGGCACTAGGGTCCCAGTTTCAAGCTTCTTGTGCTGGGGTATAGGGGCGGTGTCACTGGCTTTCTACTCTGATCCTTCTATGGCTTGTGGATTTCTCCTTGCCCTGGACTTCCTGACTGAGAGCACTGGGATCAGTAGGCCTGGTCACACCTGTCCTGTGCATGGCCCTCCAGCTGGCAACCTGCCCTCTTGGCTGGTGCAGGTGGGTTTCACCACTGTCCTGCTGCACCACCGGATTATTGAGTGAGGATCCAGGGGCCTCAGTTGCTCATCTGTGGCCCACAGCTTCCTCCTGACTTGCCCAACCCCCTCGGTGCTGTGCTGCTGCCCTGTGCTGTGCTTCTATTTTGCTCGAGTCAGACTGACTTTTCTTGAAGTCTTCCATATTGTCTCTGGTTGGAAGACTATGTCTCTCTGTCTCTTTGCGGGTTCTATAGTTTCAGAATCTGGACAGAGGCTTGATTTAATGGTTTTTTTGAAGGAACACAAGGAGAGCTCAGACAGCTTGCTGACTTCTTTCAGCCATCTTGGCTCTGCCCCTCCTATCTATAATACAAATTTTTAATTTGGTATGACTAGGCCACGTTCCTTTGCAATTATTTTATTAATTCCACTCATATTCTTGATCTTTTGTTCTTCTAGATAAATTTTGTTATTTTTTATAGTTCTGTGAAAAAAATGGTAGATTGATTGGTATTGTGAGATTTAAAATTGGATATTAGATAACAAATCTCCCCTCTTTAACCTTTCCCTTAATTTATCTCCCAGACTAGTAAATGGAAGAAGCTTCTGGTTTTCTAGATAGAGCTTTTAATGTGTGGTAGTCACAAGGTGATGTTGATTAGAAGGATAGGAAAGTAGAAACACAATGCAAATCATCTTAAGTCTAAGCTTAGTCTATATTCCATATAAAACTCACCAAACCCGAAGGCCACCTTTGGGGAGAGAGAGACCGTGTGCTGCTGCTAACCATGAGCTGGGCCCAGTCGAAAATCTCATCAGCATCAGCCTGTGCAGCGCAGTCAGGAGACCAGCAGAGCAGGAAAAAAGCCCCATTTCCATTCTCTCCTTGCCTTTTAAGCTCGCACCCCAGAAGTCAAGTGCGTAGCACGCAGTCTGACATGCGCCGCAGGCGGACTGGCGTGTGTCTCCTCCCCAAAAGGGTGGTCCTTCAAAAACTGGCGTCTTTCAGTTATCCTAACCGACTGTTAAAAAAAACTTTCATATTTTTTTTACCACAGTATGGCACTGAATAATAAATTAATTTAGATAAAATTATCATTTTTATTATATTAACTTGGGCTCACTATGTGTAATTGATTGTTTTCCATTTGTTTAGATCTGATTTTATTTCTGCGTGAAGGTTTTTTTAATTGTGTTCATATAGTTCCTGGGTTTGCCTTGGCAAGAAGACTCCAAAGTATCTATATTGTCTACAGTTATTTTCCCTAAGATTTATTTGTGCCCCCTAAAAACTGTTCTGGTTACATTCCATGAGATTTGGTATGTTGTCTCATTATTGCCATTTTCTTGGATGAAATTATTTATTGTTTCTTTGATGTGTTGTTTGACCAACTCATTTTGTGTGTGTATGTGGGGGGGGGCAATGAGGGTTAAATGACTTGCCCAGGGTCACACAGGTCTTCCTGAATCAAGGACAGGTGCTTTATCCACTGTGCCACCTCGCTGCCCTTGAACTCATTCTTTATGATGAGATTATTTAGTTTCCAATTAATTTTCAGTTGTTTATGCCATGGCACCTTATTATATGTCATTTTGTTTTGTTTTGTTTTGTTTTGTTTTGGTGAGGCAATTGGGGTTAAGTGACTTGCCCAGGGTCACACAGATAGTAAGTGTTAAGTGTCTGTGCCTGGATGTGAATTCAGGTCCTACTGACTCCAGGGTCGGTGCTCTATCCACTGTGCCACTTAGCTGTCCTACATGTAATTTTTATTGCATCATGATCTGAAGAGGATGTATTTAGTATTTCTGCATTTCTGCATTTAATTGTAATGTTTTTTGGCCTTGATACATGGTCAATTTTTGTGTAGGTACCACTGAGAAAAAGATATATTATTTTCTAGCCCCTTTCTATTGTGTTAAGAGGTCTATTATATCTAACTTTTCTAAAATTCTATTGATCTACTGAAGTTTTTTCTTATTAATTTTGTGGCTAACTTTATATAGTTTTGAGAGGAGGAGGTTGAGGTCCCCCACTAATATAGTTTTGCTGTCTATTTCTTCCTGTAACTAACTTAGCTTCTTCTCTGAGAATTTGGATGGTATACTACTTGGTGCATATATATTTTAGTATTGATATTACTTCATTTTCTTTGATGCCTTTTAGCAAGACGTGGTTTCCTTCCTTATCTTTTTTAATTAGGTCAAATTTTGCTTTTGTTTTGTCTGAGATGATTGCTACCCATGCTTTTTTTTCTTTTAAATTCAGCTGAAGCATAATATATTCTGCTCCAGTCTTTTACTCAGTATGTATCTCTCTGCTTAAAATGTGTTTCTTGTAAACAACATATTGTAGGATTCTTATTTCTTATTTTTAATCAATTCTATCTGTTTCCATTTTATGGGCGAGCTCTTCTCATTCACATTCACATTATGATTAACAACTGTGTATTTTCTTGCATCCTATTTTCCCCTTGTTTATATTTTCTCTCTTTTTACCCTGTCCCTTCTCACCAGTGTTTTGCTTCTGACCACCACCTTCCTCAATCTACCCTCCCTTCTAGCAGCACCTCTCCCTTTGCTTTCCCCTTTTCCCTCTTATTTCCCTGTAAGGTAAGTTAAATTTCCACGTTTGTTGTTGCTTTGTTGTTGTTGCTTCTTCTTTTTGTGTGTGTGTGGTTTTTTTTCCTTTCTTTTGGTTCTAACTCTGCATGCAACATGACTATTGTGGAAATATGTTTAACATGATTGTAATGTATAACTTATATCAGAGTGCTGGTTGGCTTCAGTAGGGGGAAGAAAGGGAGGGTAAGAGAAAAATTTTGGACTCAAAATCTTACAAAAGTGAATATTGAAAAATAGATTTACATGTAACTTGGAAAAAATGAAGGTCTGGTAAAAAAAGAAAGACTTTCCAGGTTTTTCTGAGAGTATTCTGCTCATCATTTCTTATTGCACAAAAGTATTCAATCATAATTATGGTACTACAATTTGTTCAGCCTTTTTCCAATTAATGGGAATATCCTCAATTTCTTATTCATTGCCACAAAAGAAGTGCTAGTATAATTATTTTGTACATATAGGTCCTTTTCCTTTTTTAAAAGATTTTTATGATACAGACATAGCAGTGGTATTTCTAGGTGTATGAATGATATTGTAGACTTTTTGTTATACATTCATATTTCTCTCCAGAATGGTTGAATACGTTTACAACTGTACCAACAGTTCATAAGTGTCTCAATTTTCCTACATCTCCTACATTTGTCATTTTCCTTTCCTGTAGTATTAGCAAGTACCTCAGAAGTATTTTAATTTGCCTTTCTTCAATCAGTAGTGATATGGATCAGGGCTTCTTAAAGTTTTTCCACCAGGTGACTCCTTTTCACCCATGACATTTTTTGTGAGCCCAAATTTATAGATGTATGAAATAGGTTTACAAATCAAACATTTATTGTCAAATTTTCATGACCCCCCACATATGAGGTCATGACCCAGAGTTTAAGAAACTTTGATTTAGAACATGGTTTTCATAATGCTACATATTATTTCAATTGAAAGTAAATGAAAATTCAGCTCTCATTACTTCAATTCAATACTGACCATATCTTTTGATCATTTATAAATTGGGAAATGGTTCTTTTTTATAAATTTAAAGGAATTCTTTATACATTTAAGAAATGAAGACTTTATCAGAGAAACTTGTTTCACATTTTTTTTCACATTTATGATTGCTAACTATATTTCCTTCCATTTTATTCCCCCATTTATTCTAGTCTTTTTTATCCTGTTCCTCCTTAAAAGTTTTTTGCTTCTCACTGCCAACTCACCCAATTTGCCCTTCCTTTGTATAGCAATTGTTATCTTCCTTTGTATAGCAATTGGTCAGAAACCCTGTGTCTTCATCCCACCCCTTTTATCTTTCTTTTTTTTTTAATAGGTAAAAGAGGCATTTCTTTGCTTCCTTTCTTACCTATCCTTAATCATTGAATGGGTGTTGCCTCAGGCAATCTGAGACCTGTGAAAGGCTTTGACTTAAAAATACAAAGTCTCCCACTGCATCCAAGGCTATCTCCAGTTGTTCTAATAACATATTTTGCCACTGGACCCAGATGGCTTTAGAGAAGTGATGTTGCTGCCATTGTACAGTACTTCCTCACTCAAATTCAAATTATTACAAGTCCTGACAACCGTCATGGTCCTCTTTGAAAGGACAAACTACAACAATGATTCAACAATGACCCTTCTATCAATAAACCCTTTTTCCCTTATTGCCTTCCCCTTCCCATTTCCTATAGGGTAAAACAGATTTCTGTCTTCAATTGAGTGTGTATGTTATTCTCACTTTGATACAATTCCAATGAGAAGTAATGTTCAAGCATTCCAAACCACCTCTCCACATCTTGCCTTCCATTGTAAAAGCTCTTTCTTTCCTCATTTATGTAAGATAATTTACCTCATTTCACATCTCCCATTCCCTTTCTTCCAGTGCATTCCTTGTTTTTACTCCTTAATTTTATTTTTACATGTCATCCCATCTTATTCAATTCACACATGTGATTTCTGCCTTTATATACTCCTTCTAACTTCCATTATAATGAGAAAGTTCTTAGAAGTTGCAAGTATCATGTTCCCATTGTAAGGGGCTAAAATTCTAGCTAGTTTGTCTAAAATATCTAATGAGTGCTCACCAATAAATTATAAGATTTAGGAAGAGTTAGACTTTTAAGCACTTATTAAGGAGAATAAGGATTTGGTGAAGAGAGAGTAAAAGAGGCCTAGATTGAGCTATCTATCTTGGGGAGCTACAGTTTTCCTCCTCTGCTCTCCATGAGAGTCCTGGCAAGAGAGAGAGAGAGAATCACCCCTTCTTCATCCCACAAGCCTCCTGTGAAAACTGGAAATGTACTGTCCCCACACACACAGCTCCAAGCTAATTGGCTGATAGCTTTGATTGACAGTACACACGAGCAAATGGCACTTCCTGATGCCAAGGACCTGACCACATGGCTTGCCCTCAGATTTGTTCTCCACCATGGCAGAGCTTTCCTACAGTAACTCTCCAGAAGGTAGCATCATTCCAATCATTACACTATCTAGGAATGTAAATAGTTTAACCTTATTAAGTGCCTTATGATTCTCCTTTCCTGTTTATTTATTTATTTTTTATATTTCTCTTGAGTCTTGTATTTGAAAATCAAATTATTTAATCCTGAAGGAATATACTCAGTTTTCTATGGTGGGTGATTCTTGCCTAGTTCCTTTGCTCTCCAGAATATCATATAGTAAGCCCTCTGATCCTTTAATGCAGGATACACTAAATCTTATGTTATCCTGATTATGTCTCCATGGTATTTGAATTGTTTCTTTCTGGCAGCTTGCAACATTGCCTCATTGATCTGGAAACTCTGGAATTCATTTATCATATCCCATGGAGACTGCATTCTGGGATCTTTTTTTAGGTGGTGATCAGTTAATTCTTTGATTTTCTATTTTACACCTTGTTATATTATATCAAAAAAGCTTTTCTTGATAATTTCTTGGAATACAATATCCAGGCTTTTGTTTGTTTGTTTGTTTTTTGTTTTTGTCATGGTTTTCCAATAATTCCTAAATTATTCCTTCTCAATCTATTTTTTGAGGTAAGGTGTTTTTCCATCAAGATATTTAATTTTTTTTTGTTTCATTATTTTGAATTTATTTTACTGTTTTAGGATATTTCATGAAATCATTAGTTTCCAATTCCATTAGCTGTCTAATTCTAATTGAAAGATATTTTTTTTTCCAGTGGCCTTATATTACAGTGAGCCAATTGGACCAGTCTTCTACTTAGGAAAAATAAACAAACAAATGAATAAATGAATAAGTAAATCAACATATAAGTGAATTAATAATCTTTTCTTTAGTTAATTTGAAATTGTATGCCTCTCTTTATTTTTCTTCATTTGGCCAATTTTTTCAAGGTGTTATTTTCTTCATTGTTTCTGTACCCATACTCTTCTCATAATTTTCTTACATCGTGCTCATTTATTTCCCCAATTTTTCCTCTACCTTTCTTATTTGATTTTTGGAAATTCTTTTTTACTTTTTCTAGGAATTATTTTTGAGCTTTTCTTTGATTTATATTTTTTCTTTTAGGTTTCACATGTAGGTTTTCTTCTGAGTTTCTATCTTTTTTTAAAAATGAAATGTCGGAGAATTCATGCTGGATTCATAAATGAAAAGAGTAGGTGTCCCCAGTCATCCTCAAGAGACAAAGATTTGATGACACAATGCTCAGTAATATAAAAAGAGTAATAAAATGCAGCTGGTAGTGTATCCATGCCAGTGGAAGAAACTTATACAATTTAACATTAGAACTTTCACAATGATGAATACAGGAACCAACTCTCCTTTATGTGGAAGGGCTAGTTCAAACAAAACACATTGTTAGTGAATTCTAATTAATTTATATGTTTGCTTTTGTATATCCCACCTGTAGCCTTAGAGTCATGTTGCTGGTCTTCTAGGAGGTGACTGTAAGGTTTTTTGCTCAAGTCCAGTAATCATGCTATAATTTGTTAACCCATTCCAATATAGCCCCCACAAGTTTGGCTGAGTTCCTGCCTTTATTCTGTGATCTAATTTGTTATGTTTGAAAGCAATTTAATGGTATTTCTCAAGAACTATTAGTGGAGACAACAAGTAATGAAACTGGGAATGGTACTGATCTACAACAAACAAAAGAATGTCAGAAAGTTACCAAATGTTATTTATTTACATAAATGTGATATTTCCCAAGTAAGCACTGTTAACTACTACCCAAATGGGATTTTGAGGGAAAAAATGATGAAAGTATAAATGATACCTTCTGTATTTACTAGCCATTTGATATCTTTGCTTGTACTTTTATTTCTAGTGGTTTCCAAGTAAGTCAGCAACAACAAAAATTTTCAATATTTGGCATGGGGTTGTTGAAAAAAAATGCAGAGCAAGTTTGGAAGTCAGTTATTAAAGAGTGGAAAGGTTTAAAGACAAAATTGAATAGGTTTTATAGTATACAGTAGGATAATATAGCTAACTTGCCTAAATCTGTGTTGCTCATATCAACCTGCTCTTTTGAAATAGGTGTTGAGAGGACTATTAAGTTAGAAAATGAAACAAGGGAGAAAAGAACTAAATACTGTAAATATGCAAATATTTAGATGATTTACAATATCTCACAAAATTATTACACATTAATCAAAATAAAGCATTTTTATCAGTTGGGTGACATCATTTTGGACTACATTTTATGGAGCCAATGAATGTCCTAACTACGTGTATATTCATTTTTGTCAACTTAAGAAAAACAATATATTTTTATTAAATGGCACAAGAAAACACATTCATTTAAAAACTGAATGTTTTCTCTTACTTTAATAACACAATGGTACCCTACATGGTACAGTGGATAGAGCACTGGCCCTGGATTCAGGAGGACCTCAGCTCAAATCCAGCCTCAGACACTTGACACTTACTAGCTGTGTGACCTTGGGTAAGTCACTTAACCCTCATTGCCCCGCAAAATAATAATAATAATAATAATAATAATACAATGTATTTTTAAATGAATTCCTCTAGATATGTCAGACTTCCTACCATGAAATAAATTTTGATCTCCTATCAGAAACAACCTGTGTTTGTCATATCTTCATCTTAATTGCTACTCTGTGGTCCTCATCTCATTATGTCCTCTGTGTTTGCTGCCAGATATCACTTCTATCATAGCTTTCCTCATGATGTATATGCTGAGTCAATAACCAAAACAACCGGTTTCACTTTATAACTCACAGAGGCAATATTTCTAGAGAAAGAATACAAATCTTAACTGCAAGTACTAGCAATGTAATTCCTGTTCTGACAATCAAATTATATCTTGGTTAAGGTGGGTGGAGGGTCACTTTGGGGGGATTTTCATTCTGAGTAATGTTGCTGTTTCTCTCCCTTCCCCTCCCCTCCCCTTCCCTTCTCTCCCATCCTCTCTCCTCCAGTCTCTTCCCCTTTCCTTCCCTTCCCATTTCACTTTTCTTTTCCTTTTCTTTTTTTTTCATTTTTTAAACTCAAAATTTGTAATTTATTGGGTATAGCAAACTGGAAGGAATACCTTATCCTCCCAAAGCTGTTAGTGGGGGGGAGGGGGAGGATTACTTGAGGGACTGAAAGGTTAGTTGACTTGCCCAAGGGTATACACATATTTTATGTCAGAGTCTTCCAGATTCCCAGGCAAATTTCTTATCTATTAGGAGTCCCAATCCTCGCATATATTATATAGGTAATTAATAAATTATTTTGTTCAGTTTCATTCACAGATATTTTAAATTCTCTTTTCAGATTTGTTTTATATTGAATGCTCCCACAGGACAAAATATGTGTTAATTCTTATATGTGTAGAACCTTTTTGGTTGGGGCAAATAAGCCCAAGTTTTAAATTAATGCCACATTAAAATAAATAATTATTATTATCCTAAGTGGAAGATTATTATTAGTAGTTTACAATGATCTGATACAAAGACTTTTCTTTTGAAAACATTGACAATAAAAATACTAAAATAAGCTACCCAAAGATAAAGATATTCAGCAAAATTAGCTATGTGGTCACATTTTACTGGTTGTATTTTTTTTCCATTCACAGAGAGTACTACAATTTATCACCATCTGTCTCAGAAAGTTGATAGCACAGAGCATTGACTCACATAGTAGAAGCCTGATCTTAACAACTTGCATTTTAGAAGCATTTTTTTTTCTGCTTGAAATACAGCACTTATTGCAAGACTAAATTAACTACAACTAGGAAATGCTTTTAGGAATTTTTCTTATGCTTCCAAATTGAAGTTTAATAAGAACATGAATTACAGGGCACTACAGAAAAGGAATTCATGAGCAACTGGCATTTTAGTTGTGGGTCCTTAATGCACTGGAAGCCAATGGTGATAAGAATGAGGTTTAATTTCTAAGTTCTTTATTGTTGAGACTCACATTTTAAATCTTTTGGATTATTAGTAATCTGGGTTTTGTTCTTTGCCTTTTGTGCTTATTCTATATTTGTGAACTATTTGTGGATTCATTGGCATATTATATATGTATAAAGGAAATATATAATAAATATATGGCATATATGTATTATACCTCTAATTGTAATCTCATTAAAACCAGGAATTATATTTATCTTTTTTATATTAATTCCAAGTACACAATATAATAACTTGAATATAGTAGGCACTTAATGAATGCTTAGCAAATTGATTTGCTAGAATGAAATGTGAAAGGAAAAGATCTAATATAAATGAAAGTTTGCTAATTAATATAATTAGCTTTTCAGACATTATAGTAGAAGGGGTAGGAAGATGTGGAATTGAACATATTGGAGGCAAGGTGGAGGTAGATGGAGATGAGAGAGCAGGAAACCAGGTATGAGAATAAAAGATTTAATGGCAATTGGTCAGTTTAGTATTACTTGGATTGGGAGAATAAAATAGGGTAAGAGCTTGTTAACCATGAGGGTATTTTTTAAATGTAAAATATTAATAGGTGGGAGGAGCTTTGTCAATCAATAAAATGATGAAACTTAAGGGAATATTGTATCTGTCATCGTAGAAGTCCCCAGGAATATCAGGTATAATAGAGAAAGAACAGCAATGTAGTTATTCAGTCATTTCAATCATATCTGACTCTTTGTGACCTTATTTGGAGTTTTCTGAGCAAAGATACTGGAGTGGTTTGCCATTTTTTTTTTTCCCTCTAGCTCATTTTATAGATGAGTAACTGAGGCCAACAGGATTAAGTGCACATATCTACTAAGTGTCTAAAGCTAGATTTGAACTCAGGAAGATTACTCTTCCTGACTTCAGACTGGGCACTCTATCTACTTTAGCACCTAGATGCCTATGAGCACTGTAGTAGACATGTCCAAAAATTTAAAGGAGTGAAAGAGGGGAAGCAATAGTAAAATCTAAACCTTTAGGGTTTTATATATCAATTATAATGCAAAGCATAAATAATAAAAAAGGTGAAGAGATCCAAAAGCAATCAAGAAAGTTTTAATGTCAAAAGTATCAAGAGTTGTTATGACTGGAATAATCTTTATACGGAAAATAAGTGTAAAATTTAAGTAAGAAAATAATGTATAATACATTTGGTGAGGATTAAAAACTACCATATTGTATACTAAGGAGGCATCTTCATATGACAAAATCAAGTGTAAATTTGGTCCCAAAGCCAATTTGGATAAAAATCTTGACTTTGCTGGAAAATGATTTTTTTTCTTTTCTTTTTTTTTAATTAATAAAGTATTTTATTTTTTTTCCGTTACATGTAAAGATAGTTCTCAACTTTTGTTTATACAAGCTTTACAATGTCAGAGTTTTCTCCCTTCCTCCCCTCTCTCCCCCCTCTCCTAGACAGCAGGTAATCTGATATAGGTTTATATATATATATATATATATATATATATATATATATATATATATATATATATATATATATATATATATATATATATATATACATACATACACTTAATAACATTAATCCTATTTCTGCATTAGTCATGCTATAAGAGAAAAAATCAGAGCAATGATGAAAAACCTCAAAATAGAAAAAAGCATCAGCACCAAAAACAAAAGAAATAGTATGGTTCATTCAGCATCTATACTCCGCAGTTCTTTTTTTTTTTCCCTTGGATTTGGAGATCCTCTTCTATCATGAGTTCCCTGGAACTCTTCTGTATCATTGCATTGGTGAGAAGAATATAGTCCATCACAGCAGATCAACACTCAATGTTGATGATACTGTGTACAATGTTCTTCTGGTTCTGCTCATCTCACTCATCATCAGCCCATGCAAGACCCTCCACGTTTCTCTGAACTTCTCCTGCTCGTCATTTCTTACAGCACAATAGTATTCCATTGTATTCATGTACCACAACTTGTCCAGCCATTCCCCAATTGATGGGCACCCCCTCAACTTCCAATTCCTTGCCACCACGTCAAGAACAGCTATAAATATTTTTGTACATGTGGGTCCTTTCCCCTTTCCATGATTTCTTTGGGAAAAAGACCCAAATGTGGTATTGCTGGGTCAAAGGGTATGCACAGCTTTATTGCCCTTTGGGAATAATTCCAAATTGCTCTCCAGAATGATTGGATCAGTTCACAGCTCCACCAACAATGAATAAGTGTTCCAATTTTCCCACAGCTTCTCCAACATTTATTATTTTCATTTTTTGTCATTTTAGCCAATCTGATAGGTGTCAGGTGGTACCTCAGAGTTGTTTTTAATTTTTATCTCTCTAATCAGAGATTTAGAGCATTTTTTTCATATGTGAATAGATAGTTTTGGTTTCTTCATCAAAAAAGTGCCTGTTCATATCCTTTGACCATTTCTCAATTGGGGAATGACTTGGATTCTTATAAATTTGATTTAGTTCCCTATATATTTTAGAGATGAGGCCTTTATCAGAAGTACTGGCCACAAAAATTGTTTCCCAGCTTTCTGTCTCCCTTCTAATTTTGGATGCATTGCTTCTGTTTGTACAAAATTTTTTTAATTTAATGTAATCAAAATCATCCATTTTGCATTTTATAATATACTCTATCTCTTGTTTGGTCATAAACTGTTTTCATTTCCAAAGATCTGATAGGTAGACTATTCCTTTCTCTCCTAATTTACCTATGGCATCACCTCTTATGTCTAAATCGTGTATCCATTTTGACCTTATTTTAGTATAAGGTGTAAGACGTTGGTCTCTGGAAAATGATTATTACTTGATACAACATGCTTGTCTGAGGTTTGAAGTTGATGAGAGCATAAGAAAAAGTAATTCTTACTTCTCCTAACTTCTAGGCTTAGCATTGAGAAAGAGGGCAAAGGGATCCAAGTACTTTTCAGAAAGCAGTCCATGGAAGGAGAGAAAGACACTGAGAAATAGCCAATAAATGGAAAGGTTGACATTTTCATCATGTCATGGTTTAACTCATGAGACTTTCATGAATTTTCCCTTGAGTCACAGTGGGGATATAGGGTAGTTTGAAAAACATATCTCTTCAGTTTATTGTGTACCATATGCTAATATGTATAATTTCTCTTATTTCTGTTATCAGCTTGGACAAATGGGTTTGTTCACTATTCAATCTGTGTGGATGATGTTTGTATAGCTGGTGTTTGGTGGGGTCTCAAGTGTTTGTATTTCTAGCTTGTGGCACTTCTTTCCCATTAAAGGAATAGTGACCAGTATTACAGCATGAACCTAAAATTTATTTTTCTTCAGTAAGTAAAAAAATATTTCATCTTAGGGCAGATAAATATATTTCTAGTATGGTATTGCTTTTCTGAAGATAGTAGAGCAGTTAGCTTCATATCCCCAATCTCCTACTCTTCTAGTCTCAAGAATGTATATGTCCCCTGGAGAAAAGTGGATGGAGGAGAACTCAGAGTCAGAAATTGCACCAATGGAAAAGAGAGACATCAGGAAAACAATTTGGGGGTGGGGGGGAATTCATTCTTTGCACAGTGAGGCAATATGAATGAAATTAAGGAAAAAGCATGAACAGGAGTTCTAGAGGAGTCTAGTCCATGAAAGACAATAAGACAATCATACAAGATAAGATTGCACTGGTTGGTTTGAAACAGAACGTGAATGATTCAATTCTCAGAATGATGTAGGTATATATTTGGAATAATTGTTAGCCATTGAAGATTTTTGAGAAGAGAAGTAACATTAAAATTCTGTGCTAGGGAGATTACTTGCAAAGCTGAATGGAGAATGAATTGTAGTGGTAGAGATGACAAAAGTATGTCTTAGGGTATTTTAGGGATAAAGAGTCAGAACTAAGTAGAAGGGATATAGCAGAGGTACAGATGATATTAACTAAATTTGTGAAAGTAGATGAGATAGTCAAATATGACATTAAAAATAAGAACACTATGAAAACAATATAGAGGAATAATAAATAGAAGTGAGGAGTAGATAAATTTTCTGGATAAAATGATGACCAAGTCAATTCCCTTAGCCCAAGGCTTCTTAAACATTTTCCACTCACAAATATTTTTCACCTAATAAAGTTTTACTCAACCATGGGTATAAAACAGGTACATTGTTGTTTGTCCTTTGTTCTTGAAGAGGACAATAACATCAGTTTGATGTCATGACTTGCACTAAATGGGATATAATTGAGAGAGGGTTGTGCAAAGATATCAACATTGCTTTCTCCTCCAGAGCCATCCAGATCCAGTGGCAAGATATACATCAGGATGACTGGAGATGACCCCTTATGTTTGAGGCAATTGGGGTAAAGTGACTTTCCCAGGGTCACATAGCTAGTAAATGTCTGAGGTGAGATTTGAACTCAGGTCCTCTGAACTTCAGGGCCAGTGCTCTATCTCCCGCACCCCCTAACCTTTTACTGTTGACATATTTTTTGCAACTCCCACATTCTGTTACATGACTCCATATGAGTCCACAACCCACAGATAAAGAAGCTTTACCTTAGCCTAAGGCCCTAAATACATGTTCTCCTCCAAGGCTAACATTACCAATTTCTAATCTTTCAGATGTTTTGCTTCTACTCAGCTCAATGAAAGATGTTATCACACTTAATGAATGCTATATAGCAATCCCTGGTCAAGAATTCTTTTCCAATCATATTGTCTTCTGCCAGAATGATTAGCATGGTTCATCTTATGTGCGATTCTTATAGAGGGGTATTTGTAAAAAGGCACAAGTATAAAATTAGAAAATATAAAGAATTAGAGAATAATTTACAAATTAAAATGGAGGGCTTTGTACCACAGGCCTTGGCCTAGAACAGAGGGCTGGGAGGTGAGCCCCTTAGAATTTTAACCCTTAACACTCTGGAGGCATGCAAGTGGAGGCTGGATGACCACTAGCTGGGTCCACAGTCCAGGGCACCCATGCTTAGGTAGAAAAACAAAGGATAAGAAAACTTATTTTATAAAACAACTCTTATATCAGGTGTAATATTTTGATGCTTGTTGGCAACTAAACCCCCATTATGTTCCCATTTTGCCAGCAACGACCATGTGTCATAGCCAAAGAATTTGCGAAGTTTTGGCTTGCCACCTGGATGACGAGGTGAAGAAAATCCATCATGTTGTATAGAAGTATAATTATGTTGCCACAGACACTGAGTTTCCAGGTGTGGTTGTAAGACCCATTGGAGAATTCAGAAGTAATGCTGACTATTAGTACCAACTATTGAGATATAATGTATACTTGCTAACTATAATTCAGCTTGGATTGAAATTTATGAATGAGCAAGGAGAATACCCTCCAGGAACCTCAACATGGGAGTTTAACTTAAAGTTTATCTTAATGGAGTACATGTATGCTGAGGACTCCATAGAGTTCCTAACCACCTCAGGAATCTAGTTTGAAAAGCATGAAGGAGAGATTGAGACACTGTATTGTGCAGAACTTCTAATGACATTGGGCATCATGTTGTGTGAGGGGGTCAAGTGGCTTTCATTTCACAGTGGTTATGCCTTTGGCTATTTAATCAAAATCCTGACAAACTCTAACTTGCCAGAAGAAGAGCTGGGCTTCTTTGAGATCCTCCTATTGTTCTTTCCTGTCATCTATGATGTCAAGTATCTCATGAAGAGCAGCAAAAAGCTCAGGGGCAGCCTTTAGCAAGTGTCTGAGCAGCTGGAGCTGGAACATATAGGATCATAGCGTCAGGCAGGATCTGATTCATTACTGACAGCTATGTCCTTTTTCAAAATGAGAGAAATATTCTTTGAAGATCACATCAAAGATGCCAAGTATTGTGGGCACTTGTGCATCCTTGGTTCAGGCTCCTATTTGCAGAATGGTATGGGCAATGTATATGTAGAAGAGGCCAGCAAACAGACATGACATCAAATGGATGAACAACAGGCCTTGATGTTTGGAGCTACACATGTATATGGGTTTTATCTCTAGTTAAGTTACCTGTTCAGGAGACAATAAGGTTTTTATTTTTCTTTTTTTCCTTGGCTTCTCAAACTGTTTTCTCTTTTGTCTTCCAGTACTAATTATGATTCCTTCCACAGATCCTGAATAAGTAGAAGAGGCTTCAGGTTAAATTCGGCTGTATAATGTGCATGTGTGGCCAAGGGGAACATGTGTATCATACTCAATCTTCTGGTAAACATATCTAGTTGATGTTAATTTGTACCCCATACCTCTTCCCCCCATTCCCAGATTAACAAGCACTGACTGTAATTTAATGTCTTGCTTCATGTCTGTCCTTCCAGTATGCAAGAGTTTTAGCTATTTGATATTGTGGACCATCTGTTTTGCATGTTAGATTGTGACTTATATCTACCATTTTAGTAGAAGTTTGGGTTTTCCTTGCTGTTAGCCTGAAAGTTGATCATTTGTCAGTTTTACATAGCACTCTCTTGTTTTGGACCCATGGAACAGAGTCTATCTACTGTGGTGTAAATTTTTGTCTTGGCAAAGCTCTCCTGAAAACAAAAGAAGGGCTCCTGCATACTTGAGCCCCAACTTGCTGTCCCTGGGGCCTTCGAACCCTGCTCAACAGGCACGCTGGGTTTTGGACTGGTCTCGAAATGGGCTTTGGTACTGAACAAGTGTTAATCGACAGTGTTCTGCCTCTGTTGCAATGCTGCTGGTACACCAGCGGTGCAGCCATGACTTTTCCTTAATCAGCTTCCTAGCTTGCTTGAACTTGCCCTTGGCTCCCCCTTGCTCTTCCTGTGATAGTCAATTTACCAACCCTTGTTTTGGTGAATCCACAAGTCAGTAAGTTCAAAGAGAGCAAGTCACCTTAGGTAAGTCTTATACAAAATTAACTTAAAAGAGATGAAATTATGCTTCTGTGGTTGCTACAAATACAAAAATGATTAAGAGATTTATTGTAAAATAACAAAATGACAAGACAAGTTAGACTGAATAAGGTAAGCTGAGGAGTGTAATTCTTGTTTATTTTGTGTGTATATCTTTGTAATATATATATATATATATATATATATATATATACACAGAATAACTGTGAAATACTTTCTTAGACATGTAGACAGGAGCATGTGAGTAGGCCAGAACATGTGAAGGAAGACTTTGTTAATGGGTAACTTAAACACTCCTCAGAAATGATGATGGATGGCAAGTCATGGTGGACATGTGTTACCTGCACTTAACTCAAGTCATATTAGCTGTTTACCAGATTGCTTTGTTCTCTTGTACTTTAACATTCTTTTCTTGTTGAATTATAATACTGTAACTGGGTGGTCCTTCAGAAAAGTTACTTGCAAAATAGAAGGTATCAATTTTTTTAAAGCTTTTGTAAATAAAGGATTCAAAAATGTTTCCTTACATCTAAAAAAATGAAAATGTATTCTCCTTGAGCAGAGGAACTCTATCTTTCTTTCTTTGTTTGTATCCCCAATTGTTGCCATAACCGCTCACATATAGTAAGGTGTGATAACTTAAAAAGTTCAAAAGACATACTTTCTGGGCAATTTAATAATTTTATTAATAAGGCCAATAGGTTATTAATAAAAGTATGGTTATTTTGACTTCTCTCTTAGACCAAAGACAATCATGGTGCTGGACTCCCAGTTTATATGGCCTTCGAAGCAGTATGTGGTTCATCAAACAGGAGAGGGAAGCAAGAGTTACACCTGGACAGATAAATTATCTCTATTTAGATCACCCCCAGCCTTTGGCTATCTAGACAAAAGGACCTGTTTCCATCCAAGCTTGAGTTGAACACAATGGGCTTCCCTACTTTAAATTCCTTACAAGGCTGGGTGTGCTTTGAGGAAGATCTGGAGAGTCAATGTAATCTTATTATCCTTATGTAGAAAGAAAAAACAAAACAAAAGAAAAGAAAACAAAAAAAAAAAAACCTGGACTGTCAGGACTTTGGAAGAAGACGGGAGAGCTCTGAATCTCCCCATATTGGGGAGATTCTTAGAAAGAGCTAAAACCATTTGATTAGTTTATTAGTTGATTGATATGTTTCAAAGAATTCACATTTTTTTTTTCACGTGGATACTGGTAGTACAGATCACAATCTATCCACATCTCCTTTTCATGTATCGTATCAGGGTCATTATCTAAAGGCAAATTTGCCAAGTGAAATTCACCCAAAGTGCTGAAAACCTTTCTTTACATCTCTTTATATTATGTAGGCATCTCACTGTTGCCTTATGACTAATTAGTTCATCTTCTCTTCTTATCTACTATCTCTTATATCACTTTGCTTATGCAATTCTTCAGTGATTATGTGCAAAAGCCAATTAATACTAGACTGCCTTAATTTTTCCAATTATACTTTTAGTGACCCTTCTTTTAATTCCTTGGAAATTGTTGTATTCCATATTTTCACTGGCATACAGAAGCACTGAAGAATATTAATGTTTACCAAAAAAAAAATGCTTTCACTTCAGAGGGGAAAATGTGGTCATTGAAAGTGGTGTATAATTTACAAAATGCTGTCCAGTCTATCTTACTTCTATTTATAGAGAGATCAAGCTGTTTTGAGATATTATGAAACTAATTTATAAGATTAGAATGTTCCTGGCCTTGATAATTCATGTACACATCAACATTCATAAGCAGATACACACATTTGGAATAGAGGGAAGCAGGGAGAGGAGTGAACATGGCAGAGTGAGAGAATTATTGCCTAGCTTTTCCCACATACCTTTTCATAATTACCTAAAAAACACAACACACAGAATTTGGAATTGGGAAACTGAACAAAAAAAGTCTATGGTACCTTAGGGAAAGAGAGAGAGAGAGAGAGAGAGAGAGAGAGAGAGAGAGAGAGAGAGAGAGAGAGAGAGAGAGAGAGAGAGAGAGAAAGAGAGAGGTCTGGACTGGGGGCTGTCTGGGTATGCTGAATGGTGACAGCTGCAAATAGAGAACACTACATTTCCCACATGTAGAATGAAAGCAGCAAACCACAAGACAAGAAGAAATGGTGCAGAAATTTATCCCAGGGGATTACTGAACTAGCACTGGGAGCAAGAATAAGTTTTAGATTGCAGTTTTCCCACCCATTACCCAGTTCCAGGTCAGAGATCCAAGGGAGTGATGAGTGACTACAACCTAGCCCAGGGCTGTAGTTGACTATTAGGCAAAAAAACAAACAAGCAAACAAGAAAACAACAACAACAACAACAACAACAAAAAACAATTGCAGAAACTTATCTGTGTGGCTCCAGTCCAAAGAGCAAAATAGTAACACAGTTCTAGCCTTTACCCCAGCAACTAACCATGTAGTGTAATAAGTAGGGTAGAAATCTGAGGCTAATGGGAGTAATTGGTTCAATAATACTGCATATGAAGAACATCTAAGCACTGAAACCTAACTATATTAAAGCAAACACACCCTATCCTGGGTCAGAAACTTGAAGAACTCAGAACAGGGAAGCTATGAATAGACCTTTCCCTATGTCACACCACTGTTAGAGTTTAAAAAAAAAAAGGCAGAAATTTAGGCTACACATCTCAACCAGAAATAAAATGGGGGAGGGGGAGAAGAAGACAAACAAATCATAAACAACAACAACAACAACAACAACATCAAGACATATATTCCAGAGCTGGGGAGTAGGCTGGAAAAATGAGCAAATATAAAGGGAGCCTGATCATAAAAAGCTAATATGGTGATAGATAAGCTCAAGATAAAAAAATAGAAGACAATCACTTTGAAACATCCTCAGAGTAAATATCCTGATTGAAAATAAACTAAAAGAGAATTGGTGGAATAGATGAAGCAAGTGCTAAAGGGAGAAAAAAATGGAAAAAAATGTTTTTAAGAAGTTGAGTGGTCATGAGGAAAATGGTGGTGTTGGTTCATGAGAAAAATGATGGTGTTGGTGGAATGGGAAGAACTATCTAAATAAACAGGTTGTTAAGTAAGGCTTAATTGCTTGGGAAAAGTGCTACAAAGCCTTGATGCAATAAATAATTCCTTAAAAATTAGAATTGGTCTAATATAAGTTAATTACTTTATGAGGCATCATGAAAAATAAAACAAAATTGAAATCTGAAAGAAAAAGAAATTATGAAATATCTGCCAGAAAAAATTAAATGCCCTAGAACAGAGTGTGAAGAGTTGTATATTTTTCATGGACTATATGAAACCTGTGAGAAAAAAAAAAGAACTAGAGAGAGAGATCTTAAATGTTATATTTAAAAAAAATAAAATTAAGGAAAATTATCAAGATATCTTAGAATCAAAGGACAAAATAGAACTTGAAAGAATCTGATGGTCACTTCCTGAAATAAAGCTCAAAATGAAAACTCTGAAAAATATTAAAGCCTAAATCCAAAGCTTTCAAGTTATGGAGAAAATATTGCAAGAAGAAAGAAAGAATCCAGGTAAAAATATTTGGTAGCTACAACTTCAAAGAAATGGAGGGTTTGGCATATGGAATTTTAGAAGGCAAAGGATGTAAAACAACAACCAACAATAACTTAGCAAACAAAATTTAGTATAATCCTATGTGGGAAAAATGGATATTTAATGAACTAGAGGATGTCCAATCATTCTTGCTGAAAATACTACAGATGAATAGATAATTTGACATTTAAAAACAAGACAAAGGAGAAGTATTAAAAGGTAAATATGAATGAAATTCTTAGAGAACTAAAAAGATTAAATAGTTTACATTTTATGGGAAGATGATAAAACTAACTCAGAACTTTATTATCAAGAATCTTAGAGGAAATCAAATTAGATGGAAAACCTGGGTATAATTCTATTGTGTTTGAATGATCTAAAATTAATATCATAAGAGTTGTGAAGTGAATTGTTCTGGGAGAAATGAAGGAAGGAGTGGAAGAATGGGAAATATTGCTTTGCAGAAATATGAGATACAGGAAACAATTTGTACAAAGAGAAAAGAAAGGGCAACACTTCATCGCTCTCATCTGCATTAGTTCAAGGAGGAAAGAATACACATACAGATATTTGGGTATCAAAATCCATCCTATATATGAGAGAAGTTGGACAGAAAAGGATAAAAGAAATGGGTGTGGGTAAGAAGAATTTTATTTTAAGGGAATCAGTGATCAGAAACAAAATATACTTTTATGTGAGTAGTATTCTCTTATAGGAGACATCAAATCTACCAGAATGTGACTCTCCAATTGATAAATGACAAAAAAGCAGTTTTTAAAAGAAGAAAACTTAACTATCAATAGGTATATGAAAAATGATCTAAATCAAAATGCAAATTAAAATCAAATACAAATTAAATTACAAAGCAAATTAAAACAACTTTCCAGTGCCACATCCTACCCATCAAATTGAAAAAATGGGAAATGGGAAATGCAGGATGGGGTATGAAAAATAGATACACTAATCCATTGTTGGTGGAGTTATGAAATACTCTGACACTCTGATCATGCTGGAGAAAAAAAAATAGAAATTTTTCCCCAAAGCTACTAAACTGTACCTACCTAAACTTTTTTGTGTGTGTGTGTGTGTGGCTATGGGGGTTAAGTGACTTGCCCAGGGTAACACAGCTAGTAAGTGTGAAGTGTCTGAGGCCTAATTTGAACTCAGGTACTCCTGAATCCAGGGCTGGTACTTTATCCACTACGACACCTAGCTGCACCCCTGCCACGTCAACTTTTAATAAGAGATGATGCTATTAGGTCCATTCCCAAAAGAGATTAAAAGAAAGATGAAACAGTCCAATGCATACAAAGATGTTCATGGCAGCTATGTTTTGTTGTAGCAAATAAATAGAAACTGAGGAGATAGCAAACAGTTCGTGAATAGTAGATAAAGGTTTAGTATATGAATGTGATGGAATATTTTGTGTTGTAAGAAATAATTAAGGGGATCATTTCAGAAAACCTGGGAACACTTATATGAACTAATTGAATGAATTGAACAAAATCTGGAATACAATTTATATATTGCAACAACATTGTAAAGATAATCAACTTTGAAACATTTAGTAATTCTGATCAACATAATGACCAATCAAAATTCCAAAGGACTCAGGATAAAACATGCTCTCTACCTCCCAAAAGAAAACTGATGGACTAAGAATAAAGAATGAAACAAATTTTTCATCCCTTTCAGCCCTTGCTCCATTCAGAATTTGACTGATGGAGAAATTTGTTTTCCTTGTTTATATATATATATATACTTATAATAATTTATTTTTCTTGCCTTCTTAATGGGTCAGGGGAAGGGATGAAAGAAAGAATTTGGATCTGAAAAAAATGTAGGAAAAAAAGAAACATTTGGAGGATTTACCTTATAAAGGCAATTCATCTTCCATTTTGTTTCTATATTGGATTGTCTTCATGATAATGGCTAACACATATTTTAGCATATATTTCCTATTTTTTTCATTCATAATATTAGTATAGTCATGAATAGTTTTATTGCTATTGAATTCTTCAAGGAATACTGAATGATTTAAAAATATCCTTGAGACTTGTTTTGTTGGAAGAGTGCCTCTGAACTGATACTTTCCTCTAACAAAACACATTTCCTGTTTGGTTGTTTTTAATGTCAATAAATTGCAATTTTATTTTGATTTGAATATCCTATGCCATTCAATGACTGTAAATTTTTTTTTGTTTTGTTTTTTGTTGTTGATGTTGTTGTTGCTGTTTGCTGAACTAGAATATCAATTCCAAAAGCTTACTTGTTTGTTTTTTTTTTTTCTCATATGCCTTCCCTGAGGTTACCCTCTCTATGCATATATTATCTTATAACATTTTTACACGGAAAATACATATTTTACCATGTTTTATTACTATCCTTATTTTGTTGAGACAATATCTGAATTTTTTTTCCTAATTCCTAATTAAACATCAATAGAACTTTGCCTTCCCTCACACACAAAATATTGCCAGCACATATAATGTAAAATACATGAATCAATATGGTAGAATGCCATGTAAAGAGGTTTGTATATCACCTATTTGATCCAAACAGATCTAGAGTATTGTTTGGGAAATTCAAGAAAAGATCACAGGGAGTGATTTATTTATTTTAGTCCTGTTTGGCATAGGAAGTCAGAGAGGTCTGAGGCACTGTGTTAAGGTTCATCCAGGCTACACAGAGAATTCCACCAAACTAGAGCCTGGGTAATATTTCAAGAAGATGACTCAAGTCCACCATAGAATGGACTAAATATGTGCATTGTGCAAGCAAAGCTTTCAATTGATAGTTCTATTGCTTTTGTCCCAGTTACAAATCTTGGATCCAGACCTGACTGAGGGGAACTAGGCCTAGTGTTGAAAAGTGAGGAGTAGCCACTGGCCGTTGGCTTTCTACTGATCAAGAAATAAGTTCAGAAGGAAACAGTAGCCTTGTGGATATGGTTGAAGGAGTACAGTGGGCTCTCAATTCTAATTTCTTGGCCATTATAAAATTTGCAAAATAATAACCAGGACAATAATTCCTATTTGTCGTTTTGTAACAGAAGGTTCCAGCTGGCTAATAATAAAACATGAGTTTAAAAGCAGCAGTCTACTAGAAATACAACTAGAGCAAACCAACAAACAAGCTGTTCAAACCCAAACTCAAGTTAGGGATAAGCATATCTCAGATCTGCAAAATAACAAACTTTTTCAATGATCAGACCATTGGGACAACTTGGAATTTATAGGTTCCTGGACTGAGCTGTAACTTGGAACTTGAAACAACACAATATTCTATGATACTGTATGGGCCAAATTAAGTTTGGGAAGAGTTAATTGGGTGGCTCACCATAATATTGCGGCTCAGAAAATAATGGGAGATCTCTAGGTACAGAGTTTCCTCTCTTCCACACTGCCTTTTCTTTAGCTATTTCTCTCAGACTGATAAGAAAGGACATTAACAGCCTCTTTTCCACAAACAAATCAGGTTTTATTAATGAGAACAAAATTTACAACACAAACTCACCACTACCTGGAATATGTAGTTCCAAGGAGAATCAGCTGTGCAGTCTCTCCCTCTTCCCCTTCCTGCCTCTCCCACCAGAAAGGAGGTTCTTAGCCATGCTGAGTCTCCAATTGGTTCAACATACTCTCTGGGCTGTCCTCATTATAGTTTGGAAAGGTCCATGTGAGCATGGGGGAACTCCTATGTGGGGCTCGGGCACTCTACTGGATACCCTGACTCAACAAATGATCCTTGAACCAGTCAGTCCCACCTAATATACATTGCAAATCTGATCAGAGTTCCTTTTGTTTGTTCTATAATCTTGTCAAATACACACCCATCTTCTTTTAGGCTTTTCAAGATTATATCTTTTCAGTCTGACTGTAATAAAGCAAAGATGGGGTCATAGAAACCCCAAATTATAATTAATTCCTTACTATACCAAGAAAACACCAGCATAATTAGCTGAAACATTTCTTCTGGAGTTCTACAAAGCTTAGTCATAACATAAATTCTGAAGTTCTGAAGTCAAAAAATAGGGTAGGAGAATAAAAAGTTGAAATAGAAATATAAGATTAAAGGACAGTTCCTGGATTCAAAGATCTTTCATTCTAAGGGGAAAGGTAAAGTATAAAAGGAAGCAGAAAAGTAGGCAATTGCTAGATAATGTCTATAATGCAGCCAGAATAGGAATGAGAGTTGGTTGGCCTGAGTGTCCTCCTTATGTGAAGATTATGTAAAGACCTATCCAATCAGATAAAGAAGCTAAAGAAACATAGGGTACTTACAAAATGCAAATTTCTTGGCTAGAATGAACTTCTAGGATGAATAGATTTCATGAGGGGGGCATGGTAGAGAAAGTATGGAGTATATCTTGGAGAAGTTAATAAAATGCTATACTAACACATTATTAAATATAAATATAGACATTGTATGTGTGTTTATATGATTTTAAAACATGTTTTATAGGGGGAGAGAGAAAGACAGAGACACACAGAAAGAGAGAGACAGAGACAAACAGAGAAAGAGAGAGAGAGAACAGTTTTGAAGAGCTGCTTCATGACCCTGTGCAAGTCAATGAAATTAACCGTAATCCCGACAACTTTTCAAGATTGTGTCCATTGGTTTTGGAGGAGAAGTTTATTTGTTTTTGTTTTTGTTTTTTCTTGTTAATCAGAAGCTCTTTGTATTTATAAAACAAAGGCCTGGGAAAAATACATGTATATAGTGCTAGCATATCAGTAAAGGCTCAAACGTTTAATAATTAACCTTAAAATAAGTGAGGATTTTCAAAAGTTAATGAGGTGTTTTCTAGATTAATTAGGGCTCAAACAGAAAATAGCATAGATTATATAAACATAGTACATGACAAATGACATAGCACATGGTCTTTTAATGCACTATTAAATTGCAACTGTCCTGGGTAAAAGAAATATACACAAAGACTGTCAGTAGAACTTAAAGTCATAGATCATCTTCCCATAAATAATAGTTACCTGTCAAGAGAGAAGTGCAGCATGTGCAATAATTCAAATTAAATATCAGAGCTTCAATTACCTGTGCACCTGTACTGATACTACATATTTCCCCCTAAATTTAGTAGAAGATTCTGGATGCACTTAGGTCATAATACATAGAGTCTAAGAGTTATAATGTAAATCAGCTCAGCAAAGGAGGTAATGTTTACAGAAGCAAACAAATATTAAAAGAAAATTCACATTACCAAATCTCAATGGCACATAGTTATAAGATTGAAACATAGTTTATAATTATGTCATTTAATGAAAGTTTATTTTTTTAAAATTGTTTTCTTTCATCTTTGACATGTCCATTTCAATTATAGAGTGTCTTATGATGCTATCTACTGGTGTATGTGTAATACAGTTTATCATTCTGAAAATCACTTTATAAAAACAATAATAGCAACAGCTACTACATCAACAGCAACAACAATCTAACTCAACCTTACTGTGAGTTACCCAACTACAGCTCACTCACCAAACACATTTATTTTAAAGACAAATAAAATAATTCAAAAATTTTAACAAATCAAATAAAGAACTAAAACAAACTCAAAGGTGACTTATTTTCCTTATGTGAGAATATTACTTTCCAGGGCCCTCTGCTAAGAAAGCATGAGGTGACCTTTCTGAGGTTTCTAAGGTCCAATTGGCATCCCTGAAGTTGCCTCACAATTCATGGACTGCCTATAAATAATGTCAATTAATGGACTTGAATGCTACCAGCAAATTCGCTTAGAGCCCTGTGTTGGGGACTGCCCCTCTTCCCACAGGGAACTTCTGCTCCAGCTGACTCAGGTGTTTGTCTCTTTGGGAAGTGTGACCAGCTAGGTGAAGGGAGCTTTCTCTCTCTCTGTCTCTCTGTCTCTGTCTCTAGAGTAGATTTGAGCTAGGTTTTTCCATTCCTTTGGAGACACATGTTCTATCTTTATTAACTTCATCAGTGGGGTGATAATGTTCTGAGGGCTCTTCCTCCTTCATTAGCAAGAATTAGTTGTGTGTGTCACATTCACATCTCCATGAAACTTCTAAAGTTTAATCATATACAAGGCATTATAATGAACATTCAGTGACACCTAGAATAGCCATAAGGTTGTAAATCACTGAGAAGCTAAGACACTTACATAAAGTCTATAATACAAAATAAAATGTCCTACACATAGGGATTGTGCCAGCAAAGTTTTAGGACACTCAAGGAAGGAAATGTTTTGTATAGGGAAAGGGTAATGATCACAGGAATGGGAAAATATCAAAATTAATAGTTTCATAGTATATTTTCTTTGTTTTCAAAAATTTCAATTATAGAATAGAAAGCAATAGATATCATTTCCATTGATTTGTCAGGGCAATATTGTTTTTAGGTGAATTTTTTTACAAGCCTGGAAATGTAAAAATAATTTATAGAAATAAGAAGCCTTTATTCTGCCAAAAATAAAATTTGGTCTACAACCAAATAGCATAAATATAAATTATTTAATGACATGTAAGACTCATTTCCTGGCCTCTTTGCTTAAAGGTTAGGTATGTTACATATCACCCTTCCCCCAGGTTTCTTTGGTACTCTTAAGAGGCTTAGAGCATATCTAAATTATTTGCCAATGGCTCTGACCCCCACCTATATGTTCATAGAAATGCAGAAGGTCTCCTGTATTCCAGTTCCATTTAATTTTTTTTTCTTTTTCTTTTTCTATTTTTATTTTTTTTAGTGAGGCATTTGGGGTTAAGTGACTTGCCCAGGGTCACACAGCTAGTAAGTGTTAGGTGTCTGAGGCTGGATTTGAGCTCAGGTGCTCCTGACTCCAGGGCCAGTGCTCTATCCACTGCACCAGTTAGCTGCCCCCCATTTAATTTTTACATTTAATTAATTTTAGATTTCCAGGTGACAAAGATATTCTACACTCCAGAGAATGGTTATTAACTGTTATTAAATTTCAATGAGGAAAAAAACAAAAACAAACAAAAAATTATATTTACACTCAAATAACTTAGTTCATCAACCTCCAGGACATCTTGGGCAAGGTTTGAATTTTGAATCTTTTCTGTTACCTTGATCGTTCCCTAAAATATGCAACTTAACAAAGCAATTGTCATAAAAATAAATTATCTAGCATTAAACTATTTTGCTGTTGCTGTTCTTCAGTAATTTTTAGTTATGTCCAGCTCTCTGTGACCCCAAATGAGGATTTCTTGGCATAGATACTGTAGTGCTTTGCTATTTCCTTCTCCAGCTCATTTTAAGATGAGGAAACTGAAGCTGGATTTGAATTCACAAAGATGTGTTTTCCTTGACTCCACACCAGACAGTCTATCTATCCACTGTGACATTTGCCTGCCCTAATTGCATTAAACTATATGCATTTATAAAAATTCTTATTGAAAACTTTATCTCATTTTGCCTATATATGCATACATATACATGTACACATACACATAGGCATATGCATATGCATGCACATACATATGCACACACACATATACACCCCTAAGTTAAGGGTCGGGAGCCATAGCCCACTGCTTGACTCTAGCCTGATTTTGTAAACTTGTAAGCTAAGAATAATTTTTCTCCCATTTTTTCAATTTTAAAAAATTACATTTTAAATTTCTTTTATTTTAAAATAAAAAACAACAACAACATTCTTACTTATATTGTATAAAAACAGACTTGTAACCATAATTTGCCAATTCCTGGCCTATATTCCTATTGATGCCTCAGCCTGGCTCTTAGTTAATAAAAAAGCAGACTGAAATTAATAATCTTCAATTCATATTGTATATTTATTTTAAGATGATATCAATAATTTACACACATATATATACACACACATTTATATATATGTATATATACTCTAAAAATATTATAGGGTTAGAATGGGTTGGACCTGATGTGCCATCTAGCTAATTACCTCATTTTGCAGAGGAGGAAACTGTGATCCAAAGAAGTTAAATTGCTTGTCCACAATTACTTAAGCATTAATCATCAGAAGGGAGATTTCAACCTAGTTCTCAATATTCTTATTATATACTTATATTTTCATGCAAAAATATTATTTTAGAAAAGCATTTGTTCCATATCATACATGTGCACACATGTCTAAACACACATATACATGTCAACGATCGTTCCTTTTATGTTTTCTAGACCAAAGAGTGCCACTCTGTGATGCCATGATTTGATACTGTTGTTGTTTGTTTGTTTTTTGTGTTTTTGTGGAGAAATGAGGGTTAAGTGAATTGTCCAGGATCATATAGCTATTGTCAAGTGTCTGAGTCAAGGTTTGAACTCAGGTACTGCTGAATCCAGGGCCAGTGCTTTATCCACTGCTCCACCTGGCTGCCCCGTGTTTGATGCTATTGAATGAAAAGAATATAGGATGATAAACACCAAAAGGAGTGAGGTCTTAGAAGTTATGAATTCTAGCTCCTTTCTGAAGCTTGAATTCTCTACCTATTATATCCTATTTCTGCTCTTCCGAACTTTTGCTTGAATATTTGACTACTTTACAAAGTACTGAATTCCACTTTTATGGCAGTTCTGTTAGGAATTGATTTTTCCCCCTTGATTAACTTCACTACATACACACACACACACACACACACACACACACACACACACACACATCCTTTACCCTTTTTCAAATTCTCCTATTGTTATCAGGGACATCATTATACTCTGTCACTTGGGCTAGCAAACTCTAGGCTGTCATTTAACCCGTTCTGTTATATTTTATCAATTAGTTGGAGAAAAATACAAGCCAAATCTTATCAAATATGTTGATAGGTTTTCAACTATAATATCAGATATTGGGAGGTTTTGTGGCAAAGATACTGTAGTGTTTTGCAATTTGCTTCCCCAGCTCATTTTACAGATGAGCAACTGAGGCAAGCATCATTAAGGGATTTGCCAAGGGTCACAGAGTTAGTGTCTGAGGCCCACTTGAATTCAGTTCATCTTGTCTCCAGGGCTGGTGCTCTATCCACTAAGCCATCTAACTACCCTACCCTCCATATCACCCTTAGGTTAGTTTATAAAAAGACTGGACATGGAGTTAGGAAACCTGTATTCAATTGAATACTATGCTCAAGTTTTTGTTTGTTTGTTTTGTTTTGTTTTGTTTCAGTCTACAAAGGAGAGAAATGGCATTATATGGCACATTTCAGTCAGACTAAAATGAAAAGATATATGAAAAGATATTTTACAAACCTAAATGAATGTGTAAGATATCTAATACTATCATTGTATTTTCCTGCCTTTTGTCTATAAAATTAATCAGAGCAGAGAGGGACACACACAGACAAAAAGGCACAAAGTCAGAGGCAAAGAAACAAAAAGAGACAGAAAGAATATTACAAAACATTTATGAATGCTTGACTCTTAGAGACATTTTCTTGTCTTATTTTGTTAAGGCATATGTTAATGTTTTCTTTAAGTTAGTAGTAAGGACAAAAGTAGATAAAAGTGATGAGGAGCAAGTAGTATTCATCAATTTAAAGGGGAACAATTCTTTAGGCAAGCATAGCAGATTTTTTGCTTGCCTATTGATATTTGAAATCTATTTGCAAGTTGCATTTATTTGTTTTTAGATTATTTTATTTCTTATGATCATATCCTTGGATTTTTAAGCAATGGATGCATAATATCCAAGCCATTGCATTGGATATATTTTATCTTTTCAAGAAGGAACATAGCATTGCTACACCTTGGGGGATTTCATTGTTCATGGGTCACAGTCTACATAGCAACAATGCTTTATTGTGCACCTTCCCTTTCAGAAATTTTACAACCTTTTGGAAGAGGAATATAAATATGGAGCAGGATGCCAACTCAGCCACACATTTTTTAAGAGTATGCAAGAATATGGAAAGGGAAAAAATAAGTCTTTTTCTTCCTATCTGCAAAATGCTTTGGGGAGGGAAGGGGGTATATATAAATAGATAAAGTTAAAATGTGTGTTTTCCTTATTCTCTATTTTTTTATCCTCTTCTTTTCCTACAATTTGAAAGGATGAAGAAATAGCTGCCTCTACGTATAGTCACAATGATTGCTCAGTGTATTATACATAAGATATTTGATTCTCTCAGTCTGCATGACTTCACAGAACAAAGTAGTTATTATAAAAATCCTATCTTTTAAAGGAAAACAGTGAGTCTTATTTCCACTCAATTCATCTATCCAAAATCTATGAGCAATACAATGGATAAGAAATGATAAATCTTTGTATTCATATATGTATATCTTAGAGTATTCTCATATTAATTAACATGTATTTATATAAGTAAATTTTTAAAAAAGAATTAGTCAAGGTAGAATGCTATGCTACCTAAACTTATTAGGAATAGTGTTTTCAATATAGGAAAGTATCAAGCTGAAAGAGAATTTCTTCCCCCTCTATGGGACTGACTGAAGATTTGCCTATAGCAATTTCACAGTGCCTAGTGACAGATACTTGAGACCTCCTTCAGAGTTGACATAAAATCCTTAATCAATATTATTGGCATCTACATATTCAAACACTTCCTATTCCAATTAAGTTTTCTCTCACCCAACAACAACTCTCTATGATGTCCATCTGACATTTAAAGGGATTTTTCCATTAGTTTTGCTGAAATCAAAGTATTTATGTGTATTTCATTTCTATTATCTACTAATCTATTAGTACTCTCAAAGAAATATGGAATTACTCTTGGATGTGTGGTGAGATTATTGGAATTTGGCTGACTCACTGGGAGGGGCCACACCTGGCCTGCCCTGAGTGACATATGCTGCTGATATGCAGGCCAAACCACTCTCCACTGGCAGTTTTGAAGGACCTCCCCTTTTGGGGGAGGAAGATTAAGTGCTTGCTGAGGGGAGCTCATTCTCTTCTAGGGTGACTTTCCTCGTGGTGTTGTGAGCAGGAGCAGACAAGCCCTTAAGGCCCTGGCCTTAAGTTGTTTTTTCCATTGAAGCTATGAGCCCCAGGTGGTGAGTTAACATAAGAGCCCTGTTTTTGTTTTGTTTGTTTTGTTGTTTTTTAATTAGGTGAACTGGCAATGAGTTTGGGGATTGTATAGACTTAGGATAGAGTTAGGAGGATTATCCATATTTCCTTTTTCCTATTCCTTTGTCTTTGAATTTATTAATTTCAGCTTTGCAGTTTATTTTATTCCCATTAATAAAAACCTGATTCATTTGTGGAACAGAGGTAGTTAGGCTCCTTTCTTATTGGCCTGAGAGAAATATCTAAGAAGGCAGTTCAGAGAGGAGGGAGCTTTGAACCTAGAGATCCCTTATTATTTCCAGGACCCCAATATTATTGGCAAGCCACTCAATTAACTCTCCATATATTAAATTTGACCCCCACAGATGTTTTTGACTGAATGTTGCCAGAGGAATAATAAAAGTGAACATATTGAAATTCCACATATGGATGACTTAAGACCACTCTAACTCTTCTTCATAAATGTTGCAAAAGTGTTAGAAATTTTTTTTTGTGAGGCAATTGGGGTTATGTGACTTTCATAGGGTCACACAGCTAATAAGGATTAAGTGTCTGAGGCCACATTTAAACTCAGGTCTTCCTAACTTCATGGCTGGTGCTCCAGCAATTGTGCCACCTACCTGCCCCAGAAAATAATTTTTGATAATGAATTTCTTGGAAGACACTGGGACTGAGTTTTAGTCATCTTTCTCTTCACTCCCATTTGAAGGTTTACTTCAGGAAAAGATCAAAACCACACTATATGAAAGTGCCTATGCCCTCATGGAATCTGTCTTTCATTAGACCCTGACCTCATCACAACAGAGCTAATTTTAATACATACCACCCTCAGGTCATGTCAACCAATGGAATTGAATGATTCCTGCCAATTAGCTTTGATCAATGTCTAAGAACAACCTCTATGGAGGGAGGAAGGGGACTGGACCACAAGAAGCTTGCTCTCTGGGCCTGGGGATACTGTTGAACTAGGCACCAGACCTCTGCTCTCCTTTCTGGGATTCTTGCTCCATTCTGGGTATGTAATTATTTAGTCCTCTAATGGGGAATTTAGTCAGACACGTGGTCAATACTTTAGTAATATATGATCTTGAGTAATAACAAATGCTTACTGCCAAAACTGGCAGTAACTGGTGCAATAGCCATTAATTTATAAGTAGCATTATTCTTAGAAACCCCAGCTAGTTCCCCCCAAATTTAGATAGAAACAGGCTAGTTCCACAATATTTTAAATGACACAAAAGTCATTGACTTCACTTTATGCTGGAGTATTAACAATTTGTCCTTTAGCATACATCAGTTTCCCATAAATTATTATATATTTTTTCTCTTTTCTAACAGAAAGACAGAATGGTTTTCTGGATTCTTGCTGTTTACGTTTTCAGTGTATCATTGCTCTCACTGGAGTGATTACCAGTTTGATATTGTGAAAGATTTTCCTTCAACTTACATAATACTTTCCACTCCTGTTTTCCCAGACTTCCTTTTGAATTAATATCTGTTCCATAGAATAACATTCTAAACTATGCTATCTGTTATAAAATTTCTGTCAGTGGAGAGTGTTTGAACATATTGTTATTTGGGCAATAAAATTATTCTGTTATATCTTTGTTGGTTAAACAGTGAACAAGTAGTTGGGGGCCCATGGTTTAATTCCTTTTAAATCATCTCTATTTCTTTCTTATAGGTCTTATCACACTCATGCAGCTTGCTGGAGCTGTGCTGCATTGTTGCTGGTAAAGAAAGTGCCAGCTATGATAACACTTTAATTGGGGAGGGGGGATTAACAAAGGTAATATACCTTCATAGAAGTAAAGCTTATAATGTTTATTTCATCACTGGTACAACTGAGTATCAATTCTAATCCCAAAATATAAAAGGAGGGGGCAGGTGTGATTTCCTGAAGTTCAACGGTTCAATCATTTTTTTTCTCAAACAAAAATGGAAACTAAGGATCATTTCAGAAGCCAGGGTCAGTATGGGGTCATTTTGTACATAGGTACCCAAAGGTGGGTGAAAGGATATGTGCAATCTTCTGCTCTGCCTTCATGTACTTGTAGGTGGGTTTAGCATGAAGATGAAGATGTGTTGGCTCAGCCCTCCCCATCTCCCTCAAAGGTGCTGATCCCTGTAACCTTCAGACAAGTTAATTGTGAGGCTGACTACTTGCAATTCTCAGGGGTGGTGAAAAACCTCATATGACACAGTGCTTGAGTGTGTAGAATTCTGACTTCCAATCATCATTATTTGAAGGCATACATACCACTATGGGGGCCACACCACCAAGGATCTTAAGGAGGAGTTACTCCCCACCTCCTTTCCAAGTAGTCTCAGATTTAAACTGCACTCGTCACAGCTGCAAGATTTAGCTGTCTATCCTTACCTTATCCTTGGTATCAGACATTCCCCCAATTGCTTGTTCTTATACAGGTCGGGTCACCCTGAACAGACTGTCAATATACAAAGGTTAATACCAAAATTTCTATCTCAAAATTCTTTCCCTTGGGCAGCAATTGAAACTTTGCTATTGAATAATATCCTGACATAATCAGTGAGTAGGAAAAAGCAAAACATAGGTTAGAGGAGGGAAAAAGCCACCACCACTCCTAATAGAAATCACAGGTGGAGAAACAATTCTATCCCTTTCTTTCTTTCCTTCTTTCTTTCTTTCTTTCTTTCTTTCTTTCTTTCTTTCTTTCTTTCTTTCTTTCTTTCTTTCTTTCTTTCTTTCTTTCTTCCTTCCTTCCTTCCTTCCTTCCTTCCTTCCTTCCTTCCTTCCTTCCTTCCTTCCTTCCTTCCTTCCTTTCTTTCTTTCTTTCTTTCTTTCTTTCTTTCTTTCTTTCTTTCTTTCTTTCTTTCTTTCTTTCTTTCTTTCTTTCTATAATGCCTGCTAATAACGATTGGGATAAATCTTAGGATGTTAGACAAATTCAGCAAATACCAGAGTGAATGGTATAAGCACACCCACCAATAACATTCAGAGTTATAGTGAACATTAAATCGATAGCTGTGTACATTCACTCCTGAACTCTTTCCTGCCCTTTTTTAATCCCAGCAAGGAACACTCATTGACATTCTATCTTTTTTATTGTCTCCATATGGAAGCAGCAGGAAAGATCTATGAAAATTACTTTCTTTTGCCCTACCTGGCTCATCATTTCAGCTGGTCAGAGCATAGAGATCAAGGTTAATGAGATCAGTATCCTGAGTATGAGTCCAGAAAGAAAATGTAGAATTTTACATTTTTTTCCCCAAAGCTACACACTGCAACCTTAATCCCAGCCAGCTATCTTCAAAATTATCTTACTAGTCATAAAGTTAAATCAACAAGTATTTGTCAAGGAACTACTAGATGAATAGCACCTTGGGAGAGACAGAAATATTATAGTACCTCACTTATTTAGGTGCCAAATATGTGTTATCTTCAACTATTTAGAATGTAGCCAAGAGCTCAGAAGTAAACCAAAATAGATGTCACATAATGCTTACATCAAAGCTCATGGATGAACCTCTCTGGTCTATTTACTCTTACTGTAAACAAAATTCTGATAAGCTTGGTTATCAACTTTTCCAGCCCATTTCAGATTAGAAGCAATTAATTTTAAAAGGAGATGGGTAACTGTTATAGGTAGCCACACTGAGCAGCAGCACAAATTGACAAATGTCATCTTGTTACTGAGGGAGTAAACAAAAGGGTAAAGAAAAAACACACACAAACAAACCCTTTGATAACTTAAAAAGAATAGCAATTCAGAGTCATTTATTTTGGGGGCAAAGGAGCCCTCTGCAAACTCTGATAGTGCCTGAGTATATCACTGCATGATATGGCAGAATACAAGAAGAACTCACACTTAGAATTATAACCTCTGGAGTTAGAAGGAACATTCAGATCTCTCCAGTTCAAGTACTTTATTTTACTGATAAGAAAACTGAAGGTCAGAAAGCTTAAATATGAATCCCAAGTACCTCAATAGAAGAGTGGAAATTTGAACCCAGATTCAAAACATTTCTCTTCCAAACTAGAACACTGCCACATTTAACAAAGGTGTAGCAATAGAAAGATAGTGGAAATGTTATTGTTTCCGTTTTATAGGAGATGAAGCTAAGGAAGAAAGACATTAAGTGATTTGCCCAGGACAAACACATGCTATTAATGTCAGTGTTTAAAATAGGAACAGAGGATCATAGTTCTTGAGCTGGAAGGAACTTCAGGGGCCATTTAATATCTACCTCCCCCATTTCACAGAAAAAAGAAAGTGGGTCCCAAGGATATTACATGACTTGCCCATGATTAGATAAAACATGCAGGATTGGGCTTCGAACAGAGGTTTCATGATTCCAGAGCTGATTGGCTTTTTATTTTGCCTTGAACTTTTGTCCTCTGCCCAGCATTCTCTGTACTATATTTTCAGTGTTCAAAAGTAACAAGTCAATGAAAGTTTGATCATTTATATTATATCCTAGTTAAGAAATCTGGGATGTATGCATTAAATCCTATAAAGATTTTCCTAAGAAAGTAAGACTTAATCACAGATGCCAAAATAAGAATGGTGTGTACAGGAAAGGGTAAGGAGATTAGTCTGTCCGGACTTAAGGGAAGATACTTAGAAATACTACAGGAGGGCAGCTAAGTGGCACAATGGATAGAGTACTGGCCCTGGATTCAGGAGGACCTGAGTTCAAATCCAGCCTCAGACACTTGGCACTTACTAGCTATGTGACCCTGGGCAAGTCACCTAACCCCAATTGCCTCACCAAAAAAAAGAAAAAAGAAAAAATAGAAATACCATAGGAAACATTGGTAGCAAATGAGGCTTGCATTAGATCCTTGATCAAGAATATGTACCTTATAGGAAATTAGAGATTTTGGTGAATTCTTGGAAAAAAGAGTGATATGATGCTGACAGTTTTATAAAGATGTATAGGATGGCAGTTTGTAGAATAGCTTGAAGTAAGAAGAGACCAATTAAAAAAAAACAGAACAAACAAACCAAAAATTTATTATGAGGTAATCCCAGTAAATCAAACATGAGATGGCAAAGTCTTGGACCAAGTTTATGGCTGTAATATTAGAGAAGAAAAAGATAAGAAACTGAACAAAAAAGGATAGAACAAAATAAATGACAAGACAATTAAAACGTTCTTTATTGATAACTTACTAATAATAGAGAGGCAATAAACTGTTCTTTCATGAAAGAGATCACTACATTTTGTTTCTGTTTCTTTAGTAGAGAAGTGAACTTAGTTTCTTAAAGGTTATGGCAGCAAGAAGTAAATTAAAACAGTTTCTGTCAAGATAAAATAGCTTTCAAAAAAAAGCTTAGCAAAATTTTGCGTGTCTGCTGTCAAATAATGAAACTAATTAAGTCAGAAGTAGTAGCTCATCACCAGAGGGCTAACCACCAGGTCATGGCAATTTCCCTAGCTGATATTTTTATGGCACTTGGAAGTTTGCAAAAAATGTCTTACATATGTTATCCCATTTGATCTTCACAGCAACTCTGTGAGGTAGGTTTTAGTATAATCCCCCTTTGATGAACGAGGAAACAGGCTATAATAAGGTTAAGTGACTTACTTATGATCACACAGCTATTAAGTGTCTGAGGTAGAATTTAAACTCAGGACTTCCTAACTACAAGTTAAGTGCTCTATTCACTGGAACATCTAGCTACCTACTGGGGTAAAGTGACTCATAAAGTCTTCCACTAAGGTATTGGGGGATTGCCATATTATTAAATAAAAAGAACAATAATGCACATGAAATCATTTATCTTTTGATCACTGATATATGTGCAAGAGTTTTAACCTGATATCCTAAATGTGAGCAAGTGTAAGATAGAACAGACATTTTCTATGATATGTATGGCTTCTCAGGCCTCTCCAAAACAGAAATTAGGCACCAAAGATAATACAACTTGTAGTTTTCATGGCCTAGAATAGCCCAAATCCAAAAGGAGTAAAAATAACATCCCCACAAACCTGGAAACTGATGTTTACTGGCCCTGAGATTGCTAAGCACTATTTCCTCACCTTCTATGCTAACATAGTTGAGGTTGCCCTCGTAGGCCCAAGGACATGATCTGGGTTTAGATAGGGTACCCCTCCATCTCTGCAGTAATAAAGAGTCTCTAAGTTCAGGTTGTAGAAATTGATTCAAGTTTCAACAGGTAAATTGTCCATATCCCCTCAGGAACAAAAATTTGCCAGAGCTGAAACCAGAAAGCTCAGAGCTACAAAGTTTTAAACTGGCTTTGTTGAGCAAAACAGGAGCTTAACTGATTTTGTTAGTCCAGAGAACTGAAGAACAGAAAAAGTGGGATAGGAGCACAAGTGGGATAAGGCACAATATTGTGAATGTCAGAGTATGTGCAGCACTCCGACAAGTCTGAGGGAAGAACACAATGTCCAGCTTGGGCCACCCAAAAGACAGCTAGAAGAGAGAAGTAAGATGTTTAACCATGGATGGCCCAGCAAGGGAGGAGGCTGGGACACTTTGAGGTACAGTCTCCGAGTAAACCACAATCAGAGGGGAGGAAAGGAGTCAGGAAATGAATTGTAAGTAAAATAAAGGAGAAAAAATAACAGAAAATAACAAAGATTTTAGGAAAAAGAAAATGAAAAGACATGAAATATTAACATAAATCAATATGAAAAATAGTAACACTAGAAGAAAATATGTCCTGCAGGCACATATGACTTATGACTTTATAATGCAAAACAAAAGAAATGTATACAATACTTACTAAGACAGAGGAACCTGCAGAATTAAAGAACACAAAAGCACAACATTCCTGAGTGGTTTAAAAGAAACATGAGGGTAAAATGTATATTCTGTACATCAACTATAATGAGCATAATAGAAAAACTTAAATCTGCAATGGAAAACATTATCAAAGAAACAGTAGATTCAGAAGGCACATATATAGAAAGAAGAAAACAAAACAAAACAAAACAAAACAAACAAGCAAAAAACAAAAAAAAATCTGTGCCATCTATGCCAAGAAAACCTACTGAACTCAAAGATAGGATACACAGAGGCAACCTAAGGATCATTATTTTTCTAGAAAAACATAACTGGATGAGAAAAAAATATTTACAGTATAATGAAATAAATAATAGTGGCAGGGGTTCACAAATGCCCTCCAGAAAATTTCCCAAGGTTATAAAATCCAAGACACATATTGGTAAATTTTTATAATTCAATTTAGAAACAAGTACTACAGCCAAAAGTAGAAAGATCTTCAAATAAAAAGCATAGGACATTTGAATATAATACCATTCTGCATCCATTAGAAAAGAGAAAAAGGAATGGAATAATGTCTGTTGAAGAGGAATATATCTTAGGATTTAGTCCAGGATGTCCTATTCTGAAAATCTGAACTTAACCATATAGGACAAATGATGGACATCATAGTGGACTGGATGAAAACAAGGAAGGAAATTGTGAATTGGGAGGAGACCTTCTTGTGAAGGTTCAATGGGGTTCTACTGATAAATGTTCCTATGGGTGAAGAGAGATGTTCAGAGAAAGGAGATAGGGGCATTATACTGAACAAAAGCCAGGGTGTTTGATGCCTGAAAAGTGTAATTGTTTTTAAAGTAAGGAAGAGTTGGAACTCTTAGGAGGGAACTCTTAGCTCTTGGAGGAGTGAGAGAGGGTTAACATAGGGAGGAGATTTATAGGCAAATGTAGAAAAAATATAACAACAACAAAACAAAAGGTAGAGATCACTACTGAGTGGGCTGCATAATCAGAGACTTGGTGGTGGAAGGGCCTACTCAGGGCAGTGTTCTTTATGAAACCTGAAATAATTGGCATTGTTCTGGAAGTAAGAATTCATGGTTAAAGGGAATCCGTGGAATAAGTCCCAAAATGCAACAGTAGAAGCACCATGATGTAGAGTCTAGAACAGATACCTTTGAAGCTTTGATGGCATGAAGCATAGGAGGGAGGGAGGGAGGGAGGGAAGGGGAGAGAGAGAATATGGATGATGAAGAGAGTGAAAGAAATTGTTTTTGGAAGAGTGTGCAAAATTTGAATCTCAAAACTGAGGAAAAGGACTAGCTGAAAGGGAAGAATAGAAGTAGGAATCTATCTGATTGATAGGAAGAGAGAGGGAAAGAAATATATGACCAGGTAAAAGAAGTATAGAAAAAATAAACTAATAAATAAAAACTTAAAGGGAAAGAGGTATCAAACAAGAAGAGAGGATCAGGGAACAAAAGACTGTTTATAAACGAGGATTGAACTTGAAACTGAAAATCTTTTGGATGCTGTTGAGTCATTTCATTTTGTCTGAATTTGTGACCACATTTGATTTATTTTGGTTTTGGTTTGTGTATTCATTTTTTCAGAGATATTGTACTTGTTTTTAATTTTTTCTCCAGCTCATTTTACAGATGAAGAACTGAGGCAAACAGTGTTAAGTAACTTGCTCAGGGTTACACAGCTAGTAGCTGTCTGAGGCTAGTTTTGAATTCAGGACATTGAGTCTTCCTGACTTCAGCTATAGCACTATATCCACTGTGCCATGAAGCTTCTGTATAGATAAAATTGATGTATCTAGGATACAAAGGTAAATGGTAAGGCAGAAGGGGATAAATCTTTGTATCAAAAATCTCTGCTACACATTGGAATTAAAACAACAAACCAAAGATATTCAAAAACTATAGAAATAATTATGAAACAAGAGTGAGTAAGATGAGTCTAAAGGAGAGACCCAGAAAAAATATATATACTACAAAAACTTGGGGAGAAACAGAGCCCATATTTCTAGGCTATTGGGGTAGGGGGGCTTCATAGAGATTTCTCCTTAACTAAAGTAGGGCTTAATAGCTTTCCCAAATATGAGGCAGTAGAAAAGATTAGGGCAAGGTTGACTCCAGCTTGTAATATAGAATGTAGGAAGGAAAAAAAATGGATAAGAAATGACCCTGGAAAGCTAAGTTGAACCCAGATTATTGGAGAAATTTAAAGTTCTGATAAGGCCACTGAGCTTGTGTTATAGAGAGTAGGAAGTAGGAGTACTAGAGAACTATTAAAGGTATTTGTGTATAGAGTTTGGCATGAACATATGCTCATAAGGAAAAGTATTTTATCAACTATGTGAAAAAAAATATTTGAAGTGTGGAGAAACAGGAGATAGAATGTTATTTATATTGTCCAGGAAGGAGGTGACAGAGTCCTATATTGGGACATGTTAGTAGTGTAAGTAGAAAGGATAAACCATTGTGGAGATAGAAAGAAATGGACTGGCTTACTGATTGAATATTAAGGAAAAGCAGGAGGTGGTAAAGGAGTCAAAGATGATTTTGAGGTTTGGGGCTTGGTTACCTGAGAGGATAGTGGTGGTTCCAGAAATAAACAAACTAGTAAAAAGCAAAAATAAGGTGGTGTAGAAAATTACTTCAGTTTAAAAAAATTTGGTTTCAATTTTAAGAGTAACAGCTAGCTGAAGAAGTTAAGCAGGCAACTGCAAACACTTAAGCTCAAAAGAGATATGAAGAGGACTGTATGTAATGATCTCAGAGTCATCCTTAAAGAACTGATGATTGAAGCTAGAAAAGAGAATGGGATCACCTTCAGGGAAGAGAGTAGAGAGGGAGAAGAGAAATGCGTTGAGGACACAGTCTTAAGCCTACTTCATTTTCCTTTATTTGGAACTTGATGCATATTGACAATGCAAAAGATATACTGGGGTGGGACTTGGGAGGGGCTGGCAGTAGATGGTTCAAATGGATAAGCAAGTAGACTTATGTTCTGTATCACACTGTAACTTAATCATTATATTCAACTTCATAGAGATATGATGAAATGACGTATGTAATGGAATATGGTTTCCTTAGGAGACACAAGTTTTACCATAGTAATATTTACAGGAAAGTGAAAGGCATGTCATTGTCCTTTTAATTAGGAAATATATGACATTCACAACAAAGGGCATATAGCATTCATTCTACAGTGATTTTCCAGCATGTTGATTCTAAAAAGGAATGGAAATTATGGCCACCTCTCTAAAGTGACAACGAAATTGTTCCTCTTCCAAATAGAATGTGTAGTATAGAGGACATAGTATATTAAATCATCAAGCAACAGCTGAATATTTCAGCCTATGATGGATGCCAAGTTTCTGGCGGGGATCAAAATCTGTCAAGTACAGTGACTGCTATCATCAATCATGTCCATGGAGTGCTCAGTACTGCTGTGACTTATGAGTGTGCAGCAGGCCCAGGGGTGGTCAGAAGGAGGAAAAAGTAGTAGTAAATGCATTCCTAAGTGATATCCCAGCCAAATGACATAAAAATCAGCACCTGTGGGGCAGAGGGAAGGAGAAGGAAATGGAATTAGGAGCAATGGGAGGGTTCATGGAAGGTGAAAAGATTTAATATAGCCTCATAAGCCATAGAATCATAAAATTCTATAATGTTAGAACTAAAAAGGATTTGTGATACTACCTAATAGTAGTGTTCATAGTAGTAGTAGAAGTTGTAGCAAGAATGCCAGTTCCCAGTCCTAGAATACTTTGTGTAGTAAAGAGCTTTCTAACCACCACTTAATGAAATAGTGCAAGTATAATAACTGCTATTTTACAAATGAAGGAACTGAAACTCAGTATGGTAAAGACACTGAAAGTCACAAAATATTAATAACAAATGAAGGGACTCAATATGAATTTGCTTCTCCCAAATGTTGGTGAGACCATGAAGATAATTAGACAAGAGAACCTATACTGTGTAGAACATTACAAGACTCTTGGAATGAATATATATATATATATATATATATATATATATATATATATATATATATATATATATATATATATATATATATATATATATGAGATTGGAGTTCTATTCTAGGCTCTTCTATTAAGAAGTTTTGTGACCTTGGAAAATACATTTTTTCTGACATTTTATTCATGTGTGTGAATGTATGTATATGTGTATGTTATCATGAGGCGATAAAGATATACTAAAGGGGCTATTAGATTAGTTAGAATTATAAGATTCAGTGAAAATGCTATACAATGTGTTACAGAAAAGAAAGCTCAGTTTAATAAACATTCATCAGAAATTGATGAAATTGGCATGTAATTGGGAGAGTATTAGAAACAGACTGGGATCATTGCTCATACTTAATTTTTCTTATATATAAAAACATATCCTTACCTCAGTTTCATTTTCATTGATGACTTTTTAGTCTGTCTTATTTTAGTCCATACTTCATATTTATATCTATATCCATACAACTTTTTTATCTTTTGTACCATAATGAAATGAATCTTCAGCATAAATTTTCCATTGTAAGAAAACTTTAAGGAAGAAATAAAGCAGTAGAATTGTCCCTAGGTAACATTTGAATTTAATTTCAAATGTATTTCTAATAAAAAAAACAGTACCTTAACTAGAAAAATCCATATAGATATAACAAACTTTTTGTTTTCTCTTTTTTCAGATACTGCTTTAAAATTAATTAAACCTGGAGAAAAGATGCCTGAGGGTAGCATCTAAGTCAACACTGTTTTATGTATACTGGACTATCTTTTACAACTGAAACATATTTTCTCCCTGCATGTCAATCACTTACTAACAGAAGACCATTTTATTAGTTTTCTCTAAATTATTACTTTTTTCTCACTTTAAATGGTTTTGAAAATTGAAATAGTGTTTTACATATTTCTATTCTCCATGAGAAAGTTTAGAACTAATCAAAATGAAGCAACCAGCTACATATCAGCTTTGTCAGTCATTATTGACATAATATTCAATTCCATCTGTATGCTAATATTAAGATTCATTTCTGCAAATGTATTCTTCCTATTAAGGGGCATCAGAAATGTACTTTCAGTGTAATTCTAGGGAACAAATAGACATCCTTCTCAACCACATGATGATATACTTATGATTTTGGTAAGATCTGGATAAAAAAAACAAACAAAATTTGCTTATAAACTTTAACTCACTCATACAGATTTTTAGTGAGTTTTAGATAAAAATAATATTTCTACTGCCACTAATATCCAGGTACAGTTCAATGTTCTATTGAAACCTTACTAAAAGTGTCCTTTCTTAAAAGATATTGTTGTCTTTTTTTCTTTTTCATAATGAATGACATTATAGGAATTCTAGGAAAAATAAACATTCACAATTGTTTTTTGTCTTTTTTCATTGATGCAGCAAACTAAAGTTTGAAACATTTTCTGTGTGTCCAATTGTAAATTCATGAAACAGTAAACCTTTCCCAACATAGGAAATCTTTTGTTAGATCATTTTATAACAATGAATGGAAAGTATTTATGGATCATATTTCAAAAAATAAATGATACATTGGTTGACTTTATCATCAAAATTAAAAAAATAGTGTTGCAGAAAAACATGATTTTATTTTTTTATTAAAAAATGAAAAATTGGTATGTTTCCTTAGTATGTTCATGTTCTTTCCATTATAGCTTTTTTTTTCCTCCCTGACAGCTTAGCAATCAAATTGTGTGGATAAATTTTATTTTTCAGAACAACAAAGACAAAAAAGTAAAGAAAAGGCTGATGAAAGTTTTCTTATCAGTTTCTTGAATTTATATTGTTTTCTTACTATTTACAGACATATTGGTAGAAAAGAATGGAGTATATAAAATAGAAAATGGGACTGTCAGGTCAATGTTCTAAAGCCACAGTGCAGCACTTCAGATACCGAAGAAAAAGTATTTTACAACCTCATCATTCTGAAAAGACTGACACAGTTTTGAAGTGAATGTAGGGGCAGTGAATGAATACAGAGTGATCAAGATGATTCAGACCATCAATAAGCAACCCAGATGTACAAGACAATGAATGGAGAGATGAATGAATTCCCAGAATCAGATAAAGGCAGAGGTAGGCATTTGATAAGTTATTTACTAACTGTTCTAAACTTTAATGTGACTCCATGAATCAGATGGTGTGACATTGACATTGGAGAAATCTAATCCTCTCACTCCTGTGAAATGTTCTCTATAAACTTAAATCACCTGCTCACAAAGATAGCTTTATAATTAGAACTGTCAATTAATCTGCCTTGGGGAACTTCCATAGTTTCTTATGTGTCCCAAAGTTGTAAAAGATAAAGAAAGCAAACTAGTGAAGTAAAGAATAATGAATAGATAGTTATGCTAGTGACAGGGCAATGACTAGACCAAATGGTACAGACTTTAACAGGTGTTATAATAAAAGAACACCGGGATTTGAATGAAAAGACCTAATTCGGATTAGAAACATTGTCATTTGTTCCCTCTCTGACCTAGATCAACTCAGTTAAATAATAGCTTTTTGATTTCTTCATTTACCAAATTAGGATAAAATGATTACCCTTGAAAACTGGTGTTTTAAACATCAGTTGAGATAGCTCATGCAGACATTAAACTGGAAAGCAGTGTAATAAAGTGAAATTAGAACTGCATTCAAACTTGGGAGAAGACTAAGCTGGAATTTTGCCTTTGATAAGAGTTGTTTGTCAATTACTAAGTGAAAATAATTCCAGTACATCAAACTTCATGGAAAAATGTTAAATTTTAATGAAGGTGAAATATGTTTTACAATTTAAAATTTCACTACAACATATATTTGCAAAGCACTTTTAATTTAAAAAACTATGTTTCAGCTATTAAGAGTTTTTAAATGAGGGGCAGCTAGGTGGCACAGTAGATAAAGCACTGGCCTTGGATTCAGGATGACCTGAGTTCAATTCCAGCCTCAGACACTTGACACTAGCTGTGTGACCCTGGGCAAGTCACTTAACCCTCACTACCCTGCAAAAAAAAGAATATAACATATTATACAATATTAAATTATGATGATATAATTTTGATGTTTATTTGTAAAATACTTTTACATCAAGAAAATTGCTCAATGGTCTATAGCATAACATTAGTTACAAAAGCTGAAACCTTATAAAAGTAATTATGAAACCCATATAAGTGCAATATTACTGGGTTCTATGATTAGCAGTATTATGAAAGCTATCAAAATTTTAATATATTTTGTAACTAATTATTGTACTCTAAAACCTCCCCAAGAGTTCTTCCATAAATGTGCATAACTCAAAGTATGTTTGGGTATGTTTCTTATGTAATAAGTAGTAGAGAATATTTGAAATGAAATCCTAAAGGAGGAAAGTTAAGGCTATTATCAAGTACACAGCATTCTAGACAATTTAAAGGGTAAATACACTTTTTTTTTTTAAAGATCACAGGTCTAGTAATAATTCTGATGGTAGCCCATGGATCTGTAATTTTATTTATACAATAACTAGTATAGAGAGAACATTAGATGTAAGGACTTGGTGTGGACATCCTACCAACGTTGTTCTTAAATTAGTTTGGAGGGTATCAGTGTTTTGTTAAAATTAATGGGGAAAAACATTAGTAAAAACCAATCGACACATTGGAGAAATTTGATGCTCTATGCAATGTTCCACACTGCTGGACAATGACCTCTACAAAAGAATGGTGAAACTGTCTTCTTATATGTCTTTTGTGAAACCAATCTTATTATCTCATTTTTGAAACATTCTATAGTGATTGTTTCATGGTTGTTCTGATATTGTTTTATTCATTACTTTTACAATTTTCAAGGTTCTGCTTATTTTCTTCTCTTTCAATTCAAGTAAGGGTTTCTATGCTACTCTGCATTCCTCATGATTTTTATTACATATAACAAAATAATATTCTATTGCATTATTATTTATCTGTTCTCTAATCGATGGTCATCTATTGTGTTTCTTGATCACTGCTAACCCCCAGAAAAAAATAAACAGCTGCATAATTATTCTGGTTTCTATGATGTTCTTCAGTCATGTTTTAATCATGTCCATCTTTTTGTGAACCCATTTAGGGTTATCTAAGAAAATATACTGTGGTCATTGAAGTATATGCCTAAAAGTTGAATCTCCTATTCAAAGGACCTTTAAGTCACTTTTCTTGCATAATCAATTATGCTTTACAGAATTTAAAAAAAAAAAACAAGAGCTCAACCAATAATTTATAATTATGGAATAAATCCTTTCTGATTCTACTCTTTGATGTTAGTTATTTCATAGATTAAATAGAGAGATAGATATTTTGGATTATATTAGACAAATCCAGTGACTTTTGTTATTGTTCTTTTTGGTTTTTTACTATTGCTTTATGAAGTAAGATATGTTTACATTTCTGAAAACTAGGCATTAGCAATATGCAAACCAAGAATTACCTGAAGGGTAGGCTGGTTTCCAAAGAGGTAGAGGAACTAGTAACTGAATTTTCAACATTCACTGGGTTATGGAGAAAGTAAGGGAATTAGAAGGGAAAAAATTCTACTTCTGCTTCATTGACTACAGTAAACTCTTTGACTATGTGGATCACAATAAAATGTGACAAGTTGTCAAAAGGACAGGAGTACCAGGAGTACCCGATCATTTTACTTTTGTCATAAGGAGCCTGAATAGGGGTCATGAAGCAACTGTTAGCACTGAATATGAAACAACTGATTGGCTTAAAATTGGAAAAGGAAAATAAAGAGGATATATATTTAACATTATTTATCATATATGCAGAGCATGTCTTGCATAATGCCAGGCTGGATGAATCAAAAGCTAAAATTAAAGTTTCCAGGAGAAATATCAACAATTTCACATATGCAGATGATATCGTTCTGATGGCAGAAAGTAAAGAAAAATTAAGAAGCTTCTTGATAAGGGTGAAAGAAGACACTTTAAAAGCTGGCTTGAAGCTTAACATCAAAAAATAGCATGAAAGCAAAAAAAAAAACAAAAAACCTAAGATCTTGGCAACTTGTTCCATCACTTCCTGACAAATAGAAAGAGAAGAAATTGAAAGTGTCAGAGTTTTTTTATTCTTGGTCTCAAAGATCACTGCAGTTGGTGGCTGCAGCCATGACATTTTTAAAAAATGCTATTTAGAAGGAAAATTGCCAAATCTAGACAGCATACTAAAAAATAGATATTACTTTAATGACAAGTCTTTATAGTTAAAGATTTAGGGTTTTTGTTTTGTTTTGTTTTTCCTGTAGCAATGTATGGCTATGAGAGATGTAGTATAAGGAAAGCTGAGTGCCTCAGAATCTACACTTGCAAAATGTGGTGTTGCAGAAGACTTTTGACAATCCCTTAGACAGCAAGAAGATCAAATCAGTTTACCTTTAAAGAAATTAATCCAAGCTATTCACTGGCAGGTTAAAGAGTGAAGCTGAAGCTTAAATACTCGGACCACATGATGAGATGATGAAGCTCATTAGAAAAGACCCTTATGTTGGGAAAGTTTGGAGGAAAAATAATTGAGGGGAAAACAGAAGATGAGATGTTGTCATGGAAACAACGAATATGAACTTTGGACAGACTTTGATAGATAATGGAGGATAGAAAGCCCTAATGTTCTGTGATCCATGGGGTCATAAAAAGTTCAACTTGACTAAACAGTGCCACTAGTTTTTATTATTTTATAAGAATATACTCATTCCCTCTAAATTTTTATAGCATTAATAACATATAATAATAATAACAATAATATCAACCAATTCTCCCTGTCCATTTAGAAGAGGAAGTAGTAATATTTCTGGAGCTACTTTGGGATGTTGAAGCTTGTGTTTCATTAGCACTATCCATTTTTCTCTATGGATGCTATTTTAAGATAATCCATAATCATTCATATTACCATGTCTATAAAGTTATACATGAAGAATAGTATTTCATTGAAATTAATTAGATAAAATGTGCTCTTCCCAATAAAATTTTGCCTCAGTGTGCCATTCAATAGCTGCCCACACACAAAGGCTTAGTTTTTCTTTTGAAAGAATTTTGTTTGATATGACTTTCTTGTTGAAGACCGATTCAAAATCAAAGCATTTGATTTTTTTTTTTTTTTTTAGTGAGGCAATTGGGGTTAAGTTACTTGCTCAAGGTCTTACAGCTACTAAGTGTTAAGTGTCTGAGGCCGGATTTGAACTCAGGTACTCCTGAATCCAGGGCCAGTACTCTATCCACTGCACCACCTAGCTAGCTTCCCCTAGAATTTGATATTTTCTTTGGCATACATGAGTCATCTTTTACTTATTAAGTCCAGACAACATTGTGATATTGTTGGGGAGAACTTCCCTGAGATAAAGTAACTCTTTAATTTATTTCTCAATTGAGCCATATGATATGTCATACATGTATAGAAATTGGTAAATAGAATGTTTTGGTATTACTCTTTTTGATCTTAATGTCATACCCAATTTTACTGTGGTTGACTTAAAAGTAACAGACTTGTCTTGGGGTTTACTGAGCTGACCAGCAATGGAGCCCCACCTGCGCTGGTGGAGACTCCCAGAAGTAACAAGAGGACAAAGCTTATAAATGCTTAAATCACAAAAAGAGGGAAGGCTACAGTCAAAAGGACATATGATTAGATAAGATACATTGACCTGAATGGCCAAGTTGTTTTCTAAAATCAGGGAACCTTTGAAGTCTTACCAGATGTTATTTTAGAGGTGATATGAGGGTGTTATGTCAAAAAGGTTCTTTAATTGGTGACTTGATGCTTAAAACCAGATGGAGGGAGTTGTGCTCAATTCACCAAGGTTGAGGGAGCTGTGATTAGTTTATGGTCCACACTTCTGAAGGGTGATAATAATAAATTTAATGCTATGCAGAACCAAGGCAAGTTTAAAGTGTCTCACTAGAAATGCTACATTTTATGTCAATTATTATTGGCATTGCTATTTTGGTAATGTGTTTTAAATAAATAATTCTTTTCCAGGTAGGCATAAAATTAGTATTTTTATCCTGTTGGTCTCTAATTTAAATATTTTCATTACAGAAGTAAACCATGAGGATTAAACTGAGTAAAAGTCCATCTCAATAGGTTCCTTTTCCTCTGCTAATTCTACAAAACCTTGCCCCTTGATTATTATTTCAGTAGGTTTTATACAGGAATAGTAGGGATTTTGCTCATTTGTTCATTCATGTCACTATTTAGATCAACAGTGTCAAACTCAAATAGAAATGGGAACCACTTGACCATATATTGTTTTAGTTTTACTAAAATAGATTCCCTTGGTTGCCACCATTCTAAGTAGTCTGATTACTACCAAAACAACTAACACATGAGAGGTTCTTAAACTGTTTTGTATCATGGAACCCCTGGGGAATGAATGAAATGCATAGGATTATAAAAGTAACCAATTATATTGAAATAAATGAAAGATGTGTTTATTCTTTGTAAGTTCTCATATCCTTTAAACTTCTATATCTATCCATGGATTCCTTAAGGATGATGAATCTCAAATTAAGAATACTTCAATTGAGCTTTACTGTCTCCCTGTGGTTGGAGGGAAAGATTGGATTAGAATCCCCATTTTGCAAGACAGGATACTTAATTTCATCAGATTCAATGACTTGCCCAGGGTCATGTGGGTTGCAAGTGTTAGAGGGAGAATTCAAACCCAGAACTCCTTGATTCTAGGTCAAAAGTATAGGACTACTATAAAGACATGCCTCTCAAACCCTTATACACACATTTCAGCATGTAATAAGGCTACTGTCTTAGGTTATCAGCCAAGAAACTTACAAAGTGAGCATCGAAATATCACAATTTCTAAATAGCTGCTTTAAAGGACACAACAAAATGTTTCTTAATAGTTGCAAAGGAATTTGTTATCAACTCAATTAATTATTTCAGAAACATCACACAATGCAATTTTAAAATGTCACAATTAAAATGAATAATCTCATTTTTTTAAAAGATTAAATAAGGGAATTCTCAATCAGAAAGGAAATCAGAGGCAGTTTAGGGTAAATTTTACCTAAAGAGGATAGGTGGTGACTCAGTACAGTAGGACTTGAGTAAGAAAGACCTGAGTTACAATATAAACTCAGACAGTTACTGGCTGTGTTACCCTGGGAAAGTCCCTTGACCTCTGTCTCATTTTCCTTGATTCTAAAATGCAGAAGAGTTCTTGTAAGGATCAAATGTGATATTTGTAAAAAACACTTAGTATTGTGATGGAATTACAGCAAATTGTAAATAAAGGATCATTCCCTGTCCTTCCCCTTCCTGAGGAAGAATCTTCTACAAAATTACTTGGGGGTGGGGGCAGCTAGGTGGTGCAGTGGATAAGGCACTGGCCCTGTATTCAGGAGGACCTGAGTTTAAATCTGGTCTCAGACACTTGACATTTACTAGCTGTGTGGCCCTGGGCAAGTCACTTAACACTCATTGCTCCAAAAAAAAAAGTACTTGGGGAAAATGGTCATCTAAGATTTGTTTTAACCCTTAATTAAGGAGAAAACCATTCCACTTGACAGTTGATGGAAGTCATCCCATTCAACTCTCAAGATAGCTCCAATATTGTAAGAAGTTTTCAAGTAATGATAACTAAAACTTTCTATTTAGCAATATACAACCATTTTTACCATTTCTGACATTTTGTACCAAGATAAATATCTATTCCTTCTTTCTTATTATATTCTAGTCCTCCATACACTTGAAGACAACTATCATGTTCCCTTTTTCTGTTTTTCATCCAGACAATGCATTTTTAATTTTATCAATTGATCTCCATGTAATTTTCAAATGTAACTGATAGTGGCTCAACAATCAAATATTTACATTAGCTTCCTAGAATATACTTTATATGAATTTGATAGCACAAGCTTATGATGATGGTGAGGAGGAGGAGGAGGAGGAGGGTGTAGTATTTTCACAGTGTTAGAGTTTGAAAGATACTTTATATAACTTAATTAATTTCATCCTTACAATAAACCTACTACATTGCACAACTGGAACTGGCCAGTTGGGTCCCTAGTGGGACTTCTGTTACTCACATAATATTGTTTGTTCTTTGTCCTTTGTTCTCAAAGAAGACCATGACACTGATGAGGTGATGTCATGACTTACAGTAAATAGGATTTCAATAAGGCAGGGATGTGTAAAGTCACCAGTCTCACTCTCTCCTCCAGAGCCATTTGGGTCCAGTGGAAAACTATGAATCGGGACAACTAGAAATGGCACTGATACAGTGGGAGACATTGGCCTTTTTAAACTAATGTATTTCACAGGTCTCAGTTTGTAAGGCCCATTAAGGGATTCAGGCTAGGTAAGAATTGAAGCAAAGGAAGGTCTCTTTTACCTAGTCAACAGATTAAAAAAAAAAAAACAGACAAACAGTGAATAAATGTGTGTTTGTGTGTGTGTGAGTGGGGGGGAATCTTCAGGGTTTCTGGTCAAAATAGAAAGAATTGCTATTTGTTCTCAGTCTGAGATATCAAGGAAGAAAAATATGGCCAAATGAGGCTTGGGCCATGATCTGTTGTTGGCCAGTCAATGAGAAAAAGAGTAATTTGTGCTTAAGGAGTAGTCTTTAGAAGAAATCTAGCATGTAAACTCCAGGGCATCTTGTGAGATTTCCACAATCAAACTAGGGATAAATTCAATTAAATAAATATTTGGGATCACTAGGATCATTATCTCAACTACTTAGGATATAAACTCAACACACGCAAAATTCTCTTTTTAAAAAGTTTACATTCTCCTATGATGAATGAAAAATGTTTTGTTTCCAACAAATCACATTTAAAGTTATTTTATTGTTTAGTCATTTTTCACTTGGGTCTAACTCCTTATGATCCTTTCTGGGGTTTTATTTGCATAGATAATGAAGTAGTTTGCCATTTCTTTCTACAGCTCACTTTACAGATAAGGAACTGAGGGAAACAAGGTTAAGTCACTTGTCCGGGGTAACATAGCTAGTGTCTGAGCCCATGTTTGAAGTCAGGAAGATGAATGTTCCTAAATTCAGGTCCAGCTGTGCCTCCTAGCTACCTTAATAAACTTTACATTTGTTGTTTTTTAGTTGTTTCTAAATCTTTGTGACCTGTGTACCATAATTTCCTCTGCGTTTTCTTAGCAAGGTTACTGGAACGGTTTGTCATATTCATCCTCCTGTGTATTATGGGAAACAGAGGTTAAGTTAATTCCTCAGGATCACATGTCTAGTCAGGGTCTGAGGCCAGATTTGGAGTCAGTTCTTCCTGAGTTCAGGTTTAGCACTCTATATACAATGCCACCTAACTGCCCTTTTTTCCAAGTAATACACATTTTTACTTATAATTAAAAAAAAAATTTTTATGGGGCAATGAGGGTTAAGTGACTTGCCCAAGATCACACAGCTAGTAAGTGTCAAGTGTCTGAGGCCAGATCTAAACTCAGGTCCTCCTGAACTCAGGGTTAGCACTTTATCCATTGTGCCCCCTAGGCATGCCCTACTTATAGTTTTGAGTTCCATTATTTATCTTCACTCCCCTGCCCCTCCCTGAGGCAGTACACAATCAGATATGTGTTATAAATGTACAATTATGTAAACCATTACCATATTAGTCATTGTGTAAAAGAAAACTTGAATAAAATTTTAAAAAATGAAAGCAAGTGAAAAGATAGCATGCTTCAGTCTGTGTTCCATCAATATCAGTTCTTTCTTTGGAGGTAGATGGTATATTTCATTGATAGTCCCTTGGATTATCTTGGATGATTGTATTGTTGAGAATAGTTGTCGTTCACAGTTCTTGACCAAATAATATTGCTGTCTCTGTGCACAATGTTCTCTTGGTTCTGCTCTCTTCACTATATATCAGTTCATAGAAGTCTTTCCAGACCTTTCTGCAATCATCCTGCTGTCATTTCTTATAGCACAATAATATTCCATCACCATCATATAACACAGTTTGTTTAGCCATTCCCCAACTGATGTGCATTCCTTTGATTTCCAATTCTTAGCCACAACAAAAAGAGCTGCTATAAATATTTTTGTACAAATAGTCTTGTTCTTTTGGGGGGGGGTATCTTTGTGATATAGATCTAAAAGTGGTATTGCTAGATCAAAGGGTATGCACAATTCTATAGGCCTATGGGCATAGTTCCAATTTGTTCTCCAGAATGTTTGGAAATTTTCACCATCCCAACAGTGGATTACCATATACCAGCTTTCCCACATCCCTTCCAACATCCAATAATTTTCACTTTTGTTATATTTGCCACTCTGATAGGTGTGAGGTGATACCTCAAAGTTGTTTTAATTGGCATTTCTCTGATCAATAGTGATCTAGAAAATTTTTTCATATGATTTCTTTGTCTGAAACTGTCTGTTCATATACTTTGAAAATTCATCAATTGGGGAATGACTTGTATTTTTATAAATTTGACTCACTTCTTTATAAAATTGAGAAATTAGGCCTTTATCAGAGATATTTGCTCCCATAATATGTTCCCAGTTTTTTGCTTCCCTTATAATATTGGTTAAATTAGTTTCTTTTGAGAAAAAAATTTAATTTTATATAATTAAAATGACCTATTTAAAATTTTGTTTTATTCTATATATCTTCCTTGGTCCTAAATTCTTCTTTTGTTCATGAATCTGACAGAAAAATGATTCTATGTTCTCATAATGAATTAATGGCTAATTTCTATAACAGAAAAGGGTGCATAGAAAAAATGAACACAACTACTGTTTAGATAGAATCATATTTATATTCTTGTTTGTACTAGTTGAATATAGGTGGCTAGCACTCATGGTTGGAATGAAATAGGAATATTATCTATATGCATGGCATGATAGTGATTCTTAGATTTATTCCATCCGTAGGTTTCAGACAAATTCTATAGAGGTTTGTACAAATCTACTTTTATTTATCATTTTAATTATAGTTCTACATGGGAAGGCAACACTAAGGTCTGAGGAAAAGATAGGTTCATAACAATACTTAAAACTCTTCCACCATCTATTTGGATGGAGTAAAAAATATTCCACTTGACATATCCTTCAGGAGTATTACTGTTCTGCAGTTAAGTCTAATACCAAAAATATGCATTTTTATGCGTGTGTTATTTGTTAGATACAAATCAGGAGATTATAGAGTTCCACTGCCTATGAATATGTATGAATCTGTTCAAGGAGTCAAGTATCCTAGAAAAGGATTGTTCTTGTAGTGAGATATTTATTGCCATATTTTGAGCGTTGCCTTTAAAAGTACTGTCAAAACAAATGTGTCAGGTCACTCAGCAGGTGGTTTATCTCTGTGAAAGTGTAGGCATTAAATTAGGGAAGGCTGTAGTTGCAGAGATAGACTGGTAATTAGGTATTGATTGGTTTTTCTAACCTGTTTTGTACATTTCTAAACAAATGCAAAATCATTTCTGATTCTTTTCTTTTAAAACTTGAAATTGGTCAGTGCATTCATTTTAAAGATTACAAAATATGAAGTGCACTTTTTACAGAAGATTCACTGATCTCACTTGAACTAAATCGATAAGTCCTATAAAAAGATTCCATTCTTAGAAATGTCACAGAGCTCAACAGCAACCACTCTTATGTCTAGATTAAGTGCTTCAACTTTGTATCATCAAAGTGTATTTATAAAACAATGCCAAAGCCTCATTCACATCCTGTTTTCTTCTGGGATTCCAAAGAAAATCACAGCAACCTGAAGAGGTAAACATGGAGACCAAGAGTGATGAAAAGAATTATTGAAGGTTGTATCATTAATCAATGCACTAAGGAAAAAAAAATCTGTACTTTAAGAAAAAAGAATTTAAAGAATGGAAAATTAAAACCAGTAATGTACATTTGGAGAAGGAAAATTATATATATATATACATATATATATATGTATACATGTATGTATACACATATATACACAGACAAACATATATAGTATTTATACACATTTATATATTCATTAAATGATATTTAAATATGCATATTATGCCATAGATATAAGCAGTGTTTAATGTAAAATTTTATATGAATACAAAATCAATGCATACACACATGTATACACATATATGTATATATGTACACACATACATAAAATGAAATAGCAATAGCAGTAGGAAACAAGAAAGATGGTAATGGTGGACCATGATTTATTTAACAAAATAAGCATTAGGTGTCACCTACTGTGAGGTTATGAAGTAGCATTGGTCACACAAATATAGAGGGCTACATTTCATATATCATTCCCGAATATATGAACACATTGAAAAAAATTAAAATGGTATATAGAATTTTAAACATTTTCATGAAAACTGGAAAAAGGAACAATTGAAGGATAAAATAAAATAATGGAAATACTTTTCAAACCTTGAAAAACACTATAAATGCTAGCTGTTGGTTTTGCTATTGTTATTGTGTAGTTGCTGCTTTTGCTTCTGCTTTTGTTGTTCATTTTGTTTTGTTACCTCTGCTGCTTTTGTTGTTCATTTTGGTTTTGTTACGTCTGCTGCTTTTGTTGTTCATTTTGGTTTTGTTACCTCTGCTGCTTTTGTTACTATTCCTGCTGTTGTTTTCACTTGTACTTTTGTTACTTTTGCTGCTGCTATTGCTGCTATTGTTGCTGTTGTTGTTTTTATTAATTCTATTCCAGAGGCAAGAAGCATTAAAATGAAGACCTCTGTATGGGGAAATGACATAGGATGTTTTTAGAGAGATTATTTTTGCTAACATTTAGAGACTTGATGAGAGATAAGAGAGACTAGAAGTTGAGAGTCCAATTAAGAGAATGGTGCAGGGGCAACTAGGTGGCACAGTGGATAAAGCACCGGCCCTGGAGTCAGGAGTACCTGGGTTCGGATCCGGCCTCAGACACTTAACACTTACTAGTTGTGTGACCCTGGGCAAGTCACTTGACCCCAATTGCCTCACTTAAAAAAACAAAAAAAGAGAGAGAGAATGGTGCAACAGTCAAAAGGTAATAAGGCCCAGAATTTGAATTGTGGTGTCCCATGAGTACAAATGAAAAGTTGGTAGAAATGGGATGTTGTGGAAGTTAAAGTGAGAATGCTTAGCAATGAATTATATATGGAAGATGACTTTGAGGTTATAAATCAAGAAGATTATAGGAATAGTGATATTTTCATTAGAAATAACAAACTGAAGAAGGGGTAGTTTTAGAGGTGATATGAGTTCTATTTTTGATATATTAAATGTTGTAATAACTTCTACTTGGTCTCCTAGCCTCTCAGTGTTTTTGTATCTTCACTCAACCTGTGTTTGTGATCATCTTTACCTCTTCTCTCTGTTTCTTAAGGAGATGTGGATTCTTTGGCCAAGGCTAAGCTCTATCTCTACCTGCTAACACACACGCGCACACACACACACACACACATACACACATTCTTTTCTCTTCTCTTACCTCTAGGAACTCACCTCATCAATTATTCCTTTCTTTAACCACTTGCTATATGCTCTTCAGTCCCCTCCCCCTACATCATACTATGCTGAAATTGCTGTCAGATCTGTAGAGTTTGATGCCCTCAATCCCTTTGTTTCTTTCTTTCCTTTTTTATTTTCTGGGCAATGAAGGTTAAGTGACTTGCCAAAGGTCACACATCTAGTTTGTGTCAAGTATCTGAGGTCAGATTTGAACTCAGGTCCTCCTGAATCCAGGGCCAGCACTTTATACATTATGCCACCTAGCTGCCCCAATCTCCTTTTTTCTTGATATTCTCTATGCTATTAGTTTCTTTGACCTCATGTGCACATCCTATCTTCCTAGAGAGTTCCTCCTTCTATTTCTACATTAGTTGAGGTCTTTCTTAAGACAGAAAAAATCTACAGCTCCATTCTGGTTCTCTGTAGATACAAATGAGTATTTCTTAAACCTTCCTTAACACATGAATACTGTAGTTATTACCCCAAATTTATCATATGGGAAAAAGAACTATCACTTCTTCTTGACTTCCTTACTTTAGCCAATGACACTATTTGTAGTCATCTTTATTCATAGCCTGAAATTATCCTTCCTCTCCTTCATCTTACACTTCTAATCTGTCACCAATTACTCTAAAATTTACATCTGTAACTTTTTTCTTTTCTATCCTCTTCTCTTTTCTCCCACTGTCACAATACTAGTTTGGTTTTCATTACCTGTAACTTAAGTTGTTCAGAGATTTTTCTAACAAGTCCCTCTGACCTCAGTTCTTCACTCTAATTAATTTTACTCAGCTTTTCTATATGGCACAAAGATAAGTCTGTTTATCTATTACCAAATACCTTTGAAGTTTCTGGTTTCCTTTTCAGATTTATGTTGCCCTTTTTATTGAATCATTTAAGTCATGTCCAATTCTCCAATACCAGATATTGGGAGGTTTTTTTGTTTTTTTTTTGCCAAGATCTATAGTAGTTTGCCATTTGCTTCTCCAGCTCATTTTACAGATGAGGAACTGAGGCAAACATAATTAAAGGACTTGCCAAGAGTCACAGAGTTAGTCAGTGTCTGAGGCCACATTTGAATTCAGTTTCTCTTATCTTCAGGGCTGGCACTCTATCCACTGAGCCATCTAACTACCCTACCCTCCATATCACCCTTAGGTCAGTTTAGAAAAAGACTGGACGTGAAGTGAGGAGACCTGTGTTCAAGCACAAAAACTCAGGTTTCTGTTTGTTTGTTTTGTTTTAGTCTATAAAGGGGAGAAATGGCATTATATGGTACATTTCAGTCAGACTAAAATGCAATGATATATGAAAATATATATAACAAACCTAAATGAATGTGTAAAATATATAATACTATCACTGTATTTTCCTGCCTTTTGTCAAAAAAAAAATATCAGAGCAGAGAGAAACACACACACACAGAGACAGAAAGACAGAAAATTAGAGCCAGAAAGAATACTAGAAAACATTTATAAATGCTTGGCTCTTAGAGATATTTTCTTATCGTATTTTGTTAAGGCATATGTTAATGTTTTCTTTAAGTTACTGATAAGGACAAAAATAGATAAAAGTGATGAGGAACTAGTAGCATTCATCAATTTAAAAGGGAACAATTCTTTAGGTAAGCATGGCAGATTTTCTGCTTGCCTATGGATATTTGAAAGCTATTTGTAAGTTGCATTAATTTGTTTTCAGATTATTTTATTTCTTATGATCATATCCTTGGATTTTTAAGCAATGGATCCATAATATCCAATCCATTGTATTGGATATATTTTACCTTTTCAAGGAAGAATGTAAAATGTATGTAGCATTGCTACACCTTGGGGAATTTCATTGTTCATGGGCCACAGTCTATATAGAAATAATTCTTTATTGTGCACCCTCCCTTTCAGAACATTTACAGATTTTTGGAAGAGAAATATAAAAATGGAGCTGGATGTTAACTCAACCACACATTATTTAAGAGTATGCAAGTATATGGAAAGGGAAAAAATAAAGCTTTTTCTTCCTATCTGCAAAATGTTTTGGGGAGGGGAAGGGGTACATATAAATGGATAAAGGGAAAATATGTGTTTTCCTGCTTCTCTATTTTTTATCCTCTTTTTTCCCAGAACGTGAAAGAATAAACAAATAGCTGCCTCTACCTATAGTCGCAATGACTACTCAGTGTTTTATACATAAGATAGCTGATTCCTTCACTCTGCATGACTGCACAGAACAAAGTAGTTATTATAAAAATCCTGTCTTTTAAAGGAAAGCAGTTTTATTTCCACTCAATTCAGCTATCCAAAATCTGTAATAAATCTATGTATTCATATATGTATATCTTATAGTATCTTAGAGTATTCTCATATTAATTGACATGTATTTATATGAGTAAATTGAAATTGAATGTTGACAAAATTAAATTTTACATTTAAATTTTAAAATTAAAAAACATAATTAGTTAAGGTAGAATGCTATGCTACCTAAACTTATTAGGAATGGTGGTATATAGGGAAGTATCAAACTGAAAGAGAATTTCTTCCCTCTCTATGGGACTGACTGAAGATTTACCTATAGCAATTTCACAGTGCTTTAATTAATTACCTCAATTTTTTTTTTTTGGTGAGGCAATTGGAGTTAAGTGACTTGCCTAGGGTCACATACCTAGTAAATGTTAAGTGTCTGAGGCCGGATTTGATCTCAGGTCCTCCTGGCTCCAGGGCCGGTGCTCTATCCACTGTGTGACATAGCTGCCCCTTCAATTTCTTTATACAGTGTTTCTATACATAGTAAGCTCTTAATTTTCTATCTGTATGTCTATCTGTCTGTCTCCTTGAAACAACGGTCCATTATTGTTATCTTAATATTTTCTGGTTCTGTCTCATAACTAAAATATGTAATACCTAGTTTACAAGGTCATATAATTGAGGTTCAACCAATATAGGAAGGTTTAGCACTTAACAAATGAGTAAGAACAATTGAATTTCTTCATCTAAAATGTCTATTCATGTGTATATGATTAAATGATACTCTTCAGAGTGCTAATAGAGCTCATTGCCAAATTTCTTCAATGTTCCAGCATTGATGTGAGCAGGTTAATGTCATTCCCAACTGAATTATCTGGGAGGCATCACCACCTACAGGTAAGACATTGAATCTGAGATGGATCCACTCCATTATAAGGCCAAACTGATTTGGCAAGCACATATCTCCCTTTTTTGCCTCCTTTGATATTGAATTATTACAATGGGAGTTCCAGAGACAGAACTAAAATGGCAGAGAGAAGCCAGGAAGTTGCCTGAGCTTTCCCATGTTTCCTTCAAAAACAATACTAAGTTAAGCCTCTAAACAGACTATGGAACTACAGAACCTACAAAAAGACAGAGAGATACAATTCTCCTAATTGATATAATTTAGAAGACTTTAGGAAAGCTCTGTCTCACCTGGGCAAAAGGGGAGGGTGGCTCAACACAGCTCAAAAAAGCTGCAGCTCCACACATGTGCAGCTCAACACAGATGAGAGTGGGGCAGCTGAGAGTGGTATAGCTGATAGTGGTAGGAAACTTGCAACAGTGACCCCTGTGCCCCAGGAGGAGACTTAAACTTTATAAGTTTTAAAATAGGCTACAATATAAATAAGAAACAAAATAGGACTTTTACCATTGACAGCTTCTATGGTGAAAGGGAAGACCAAAACTCAAACTCAGATGAGTTTGTCAAAATGCACATAAGTGACAAATCAAGTGGGAAGATGATGTTGTCTCAAGATCAAAAAACTTTATTTGAAGAGCTCAAAAAGGCTTTTTTTTTTCAGGCAATGGGGGTTAAGTGACTTGCCCAGGGTCACACAGCTAGTAAATGTCAGGTGTCTGAGGCCGGATTTGAACTCAGGTACTCCTGAATCCAGGGCCGGTGCTTTAACCACTGTGCCATCTAGCTGCCCCCTCAAAAAGGCTTTTAAAAACCAAAAAACAAAACAAAACAAAAAAAAAAACAAATGAGAAAGGTAGAAGAAAAAATGGAAAAAGAAAGGAGAGAAATGCTGGAAAAAAGAAGCGCAAAAATTGACTGAAGAAAACAATTCCTTAAAAAACACAATTGGCCAAATGGGAGAAAAAAATTGCCAAATGGTAAAGGAGGTACAAAACCTTACTGAGAAAAATAATGCCTTAACAATTAAAATTGGGCATATGGAAGATAAAGACTCCATGAGACATCAAGATCGTGTCAAGCAGAATCAAAAGACTGAAAAGAAATAAAAGAAAATATGCAATACCTCATTGGAAAAACAATTGACATGGAAAATAGATCCAGGAGAGGTAATCTAAGAATTACTGGACTTCTTGAAAGACATAATCAAGAAAAGAGTTGTTAACCTGGAAATTAAGGAAACAATCAATATAGGAGAACTAAGATTTTCATTTGGGGCAGAAGAACTATAGTTCCTGGTATTGCAAAGCTCAGGAGCTAGGAATACCCAAAATGGGAATGGAGGACAGGGTTTATATGGGGTAACAAAACAAAAAGGGAACCAAAAGATTGCTCCAGAGTCAAGTACAACTACTTAATGTAAATGAACCTTCAACAAAAGAAATAATAGAACTGCTCCTAAGTTAAGTATACATGCTACTAACTCTAAATAGAAACTACTTAATGTAGATGGACTCTTTTACATAAAAATAATAAAGTCCAAGGAGTAAGGTGGGGAAACATTGGGAGGGGATAAGTTGCTTGGGGGAAGGTTGGGAAGGTCCATAAGTCCATCAAGAGTCTGGAATTGACAAAGATTGGTTAGCCCCAGGCAATTCATTTGTCTGGGAAGGGGGACTGGGTAGGGATTCAGTTCTTGGTAAATTTTGTAGTTGCCAGAGACTAGACACCATATTCTGGGAAATCATCAAGGAGAACTGCCCTGATATTGTAGAATCAGAGGATAAAATCATCACTGAAAGAATATACCAATGACCTCCTGAAAGAGACCCCCAAAGGAAAACTTCAAGGAATATTGTGGCCAAATTCCAGAATTATCAGGTGAAGGAGAAAGTAATCCAAGCAGCCAGAAATAAACCATTTAAACATCATGGAGCCACAGTCAGTATTACACAGGACCTGGAAGCTACAACATTAAAAGATCTCAGGACTTGAAATATGATATTCTGGAAGGCAAAGGAACTTGGATAACAACCAATAATTAACTACCCAGCAAAATTGAGTATTCTCTTTCAGGGAAAAAGATGGACATTCAATAAATTAGGGGACTTCCAAAGTTTCCTGAATAAAAAAAAAATAACTAGAACTGAACAGAAAATTTGATCTCCAAATACAAGACTCAATAGAAGTATAAAGGGGCAAAAGGGGGAGGAGGTTGTGCAATGAGATTAAACTGTTTACATCCCTCTGCGGGAGGGTAATATTTTAACTCTTGGGATCTGTATCTCTATTAAGGTATTGTTATTAAATTGATTTTGATATGATAAGACAAAGTATCTTAAGGGGAATAATAAAAGGAGACTAGGGGGAGGAGAAGAAGTGGGAGGTGGAATTGGGTTAATTATATCATATAAGAGGCAGCTAGGTGGCGCAGTGGATAAGGCACCAGCCTTGGATTCAGGAGGACCCGAGTTCAAACACAGCCTCAGACACTTACTAGCTGTGTGACCCTGGGCAAGTCACTTAACCCCCATTGCCCTGAAAAAAAAAATTATATCATATAAAGAGACACAGAAAAACCCATTACTTTAGAGGGAAAGAAAGGAGCGGTGAGTATTGTTTCAAACTTACTCTCATTAGATTTGGTTCAGGGAGGGAATAACACACTCTCACTTATATAAAGAAACTTAGCATAGTCTTTAAGGAAACAAAAGAGGGAGGGAAAAAGGGTGGTATTGATAGAATGGTGAGCAGAATCAGGGGAAAAGGGGGAAAGAAAAGTAAGGGAAGTTGATAAAAAGGGATGGCATATGGAGGGAGGCAATGGACAGAAGCAGGGGAATAAAGGGGAAAGCAAAGGAAGGGCATCTGATAAAAGAGAGGGCAGCTTGAGGGAGGTAGTGGTCAGAAGCAAACACTGTTCAGGAGAAATAGGGTAAAAGAAGGGAAAAAAGAGTACAAACAAAGGAGAAAAGAGGATGAAGGGGAATAAACAGTTAAACTTAATTGTGAATGTTAATGGGATAAATTCTTCCATAAAACAGAAGTGAATAGCAGAGTAGATTAAAAATCAGAATCCTACAGTATTTTCTTTAAAAGAAACAAATTTGTGACAGCTAGGTGGCACAGTGGATAAACCACTGGCCCTGGATTCAGGAAGAACTGAGTTCAAATCTGGTCTCAGACACTTGACACTTACTAGCTGTGTGACCCTGGGCAAGTCACTTAACCTCATTGCCCCCCCCAAAAAAGAAAAAAAAAACACATATGAAGTAGAGAGATACACACAAAATAAAGGTAAAAAGTTGGAGCCAAATATATTATACTTCAGATGAAGTCAAAAAAGCAGAGGCAGCAATCCTTATCTTAGACAAAGCAAAAGTAAAAATAGACCTAATTAAAAGTTATAAGTAAGGAAAGTACATCTTGCTAAAAGGTATGATAGATAGTGAAGTAATATCAATACTAAACATGCCTGCACCAAGTGGCATAGCATCCAAATTCTTACAAAAGTTAAATGAGTTACAAGAGGAAATAGAGAACAAAACTCCTCTAGGGGGGGAATCTGAATCTTCTCCTCTCAGAATTAGAAAAAGCTAACCAAAAAATAAATAACAAAGAATGTAAAGAGGGGAATAGAATGTTAGCTATGAGAGATGTCTGGAAAAAATTCAATGGGGATAAAAAGGAATATACTTTTTTCTCAGTGGTACATGGCACATGTAAGAATTTATTGTGATTTGGGGACCCCATTCTTGGCTAAAATTAGAAAGCCTCAGGCATGCTGTGCACAGCTCCCTCTGCCTAACAGGGGTATGCAAGGAAAGCCATGGGCATGCCCTCACTCCCTCCACCTAGTGGAGGTATGCACAGAAAACCCCATTCCCCAGCTGGCCTTGGGTACTGCCCCTAGGGGTGCCAACAAATTAGCTTGGTGTGTGTGGGTGATTGGCCTGGGTTTCCTGTGAGAGAAGGTTTTTTTATTCTGGGGGGTAGAGAAGAGAGGGAGGAGAAAATGAGAGGAGGAGATGAGAGAAGGAGATGAGAAGAAGGGAGAGAGAGAGAAGAGTTCACAGCAGCAGGTGAGAGAGTCAAACATAGACAGACATGGGGATAGAGAGAGTCAAAGGCAAAGCAGCTGCGTCTGGTGGGCAAGTTTACAGGTTGCATGTCCTACTTTTCTTTGTCCATATTTTTACCTTTGTTTCCCATCAATAAACCCTGTTCTTTTTGTTTTTCTGAAAAGAGACTTTTTATTCTGGTTTCTTATCAGCCTGGGAGAGACAGTTGGGTAGGGGGCAGTTGACCCTTACAGACTGGTCGCCTGTATGGGGCTTAATGAACCTTGGGGATCTTTTAACCGCCCCCCTTACAGATATTATTCAAAAATTGACAATATATTAGGACACAAATACCTTATAGTCAAATGTAGAAAGACAGAAATAGTAAATGAATCCTTCTCGGATTATGATGCAATAAAAATTACATGTAATAAAGAGCCATGGAGGGGCAGCTAGGTGGCGCAGTGGATAGAGCACCGGCCCTGGATTCAGGAGTACCTGAGTTCAAATCCAGCCTCAGACACTTAATACTTACTAGCTGTGTGACCCTGGGCAAGTCACTTAACCCCAACTGCCTCACTAAAAAAAAAAAAAAAAGAGCCATGGAAAGGTAGTCTGAAAATTAATTGGAAACTATATAATATTATCCTAAAAAATTGGTGGGTCCAAAAACAAATCATAGAAACATTCAATAACTTCATCTAAGAGAATGACAATAATGAGACAACATACCAAACCCTATGAAATGCAATGAACTAGAAGACAGTATGGTAGAAACTAGGCATAGACCAACATCTTCCACCATTTACCAAAATAAGGTAAAAATGTATACAAGATTTAGACATAAAGGGTGATACCATAGATAAATTATGAGAGAAAGGAGTATTATACCTCTCATATCTGTGGAGGGGAAAACAATTTCTGTCCAAATAAGAGATAGAGAATATTATGAATTTCAAGATGGATGACTTTGATATCATTAAATTAAAAAGGGTTTGTAGAAACAGCAGCAGTGCAGCCAAAACTAGAAGGAAGGAAAAAAACTGGGAAACAATATTTACAGCTAGTATTTATTTTATTTATTTATTTTTTTGCAACAAACATTTATTTTATTTTTTCCAGTTACATGTAAAGGTAGTTTTCAACATTCATTTTCATAAGATTTAGAGTTCTACCATTGTTCAGTATTCAAAATATGAAATAATACAAATGACTTATCTATGTAGTTAATATGTTCAATAAATTGGAGAGAATATTGTATTATGGGGGGTGAAATATCACTATTTAGGATGAGGTCTCAAATCAGAAAAACATTTGAAATTTAATCTGAATTTGAAGAAATCTTAAATTATATTGTATATACCCTCTTTCAGAAATTGTACTAAACCTTAAAAACACACTCCATGTAAATTCCAGTATCTAACTACAAATGTTAGTATGTGAAAGAATGAAACTACAACCTGCTAAGAGATAGAGCTATATATACACATATGTACACACACATATACATACACAAATAAACATATATATATATATATATATACACATACATACATATATATCCAAAATTATAAGGGAATGAAATTCTATCCCTTTATTATTAATTTAATGAAAGTAGAACATCTCACCTTATATAAATTAATAACCATCCTTGACAAAAGAGTTGTTTTCCTTTAAACATCCTAATTTGTGGATATTGATTCTTCTTTCTTCTCACTTTACTACTTCCTTCTAGAATACTTAGTCTATTTCAAGTCTCACCCCAGATTGAGACTGATGAAATGTGTAAGAACAAGTTGGCTACCTCCTGTGAGATGTTTTCTCTCTGTCATAGGGTCTTTACAAAGATAGCTGTTTTTGTAAATATAAATTTTGCTTCTTACCCCCAAGTATACCTGTTCATGTCTGTACTGTACAAAGGTATGATTATTACAAAGTTGTTGAATTAAATGTATAACTATCCCTGGTTCATCATAATAAAGGACATATCTACGTAGTAGAATAAATCTATGGTGACTTGTTTTTTTTTTTTTTTTTTTTGGTGAGGCAATTGGGTTAAGTGACTTGCCCAGGGTCACACAGCTAGTAAGTGTTAAGTGTCTGAGGCCACATTTGAACTCAGGTCCTCCTGAATCCAGGGCCAGTGCTCTATCCACTGCTCCACCTAGCTGCCTGTGACTTCTAATTAATAAATTTCGCACAAATACAAAGATAACAAATGGAAAGTAAGACCCTTTTTAGAAAAACATTGCATTATCTTTTCCTTCATTCTGTGGAACACAAGAACCCTGCGAGGTAGGAGGAAATTAACATTATTAGCAAACATTATCTGTAAGAAAAAAATTTGAGGTTGTGAGAATTGGAACTACACCCCCTGCTGAGAGGGACCTTGTGAGAATCAGACCTGAAAAGAAAACATGTGACTTTAGCATCCAGAAGTGACATTTCTGGGGTTTCAAAGGTTGGATTGGCATCCGGAAGTTATGTCTAACTCCGGTGGGTTGTGTTCATCAGTGCTACCAGCCAATTAGCTTACAGCTGTGCATGAAGATGACTGCTTCCTGTTTCACAGAGTCCTTCTAGTAGAAGTAGCTAAGGATCTGGGTCTTTTCACCCAAATTTTGGCATGGTGGCAGGACTTCACATGGGCTGCTAGGAAAGGAAGGTTTTTCATTCTGGCTATACTGAATAGATCTAAGCTAGGATTATCCATGCTGTAATGAATGTGTTCTCAATCTCGCTCTCTTCACTAACTTCTAATACACTTTAATAAATAGTTAAAAGCCTAAACTCTTGCTGAATTGATGAGTAAATCTTAGCTAATATCTCCCCCACACTGGGGTCAGTTCAGGTGACCACATATTAGATTTTTAACCATCACAGTTAGAATTTTAAGCTCCACAAGATATTGATGGTAGATATTTGATAAAACTTTATATTTGATAATATTTTAAATTAATTCCTGCAGCAAACATATATTTACATCTTCATATGTGAAATAATCTGACCTGAGCTCTTAGACAAATACAAAGATAAATGAGACATGGGATCTGCTTTTAAAATATCATTATTATAGCAAAACAAGATAAGACATGTTCCTAGATAAAATAAATTCCATTATATAAAACACTGTTTTAAGCATTGAATAGATAAAGAAAAACATGACAATTTCTGCTCTTAGGGAGTATACATTTTATTGCATAAGGTAAATGTATGAATGCTATACAATGCTATATATATACTAGGAGGATAACTGCAGATTGGCTTCATGGATCAGTTAGAATTGGGAGTAGGCCTGGAATTGTAGATAGGAAGTTAATAATCAGAGATTGAATAGGATTACCTCTCTATGATTTGAAATACTTCTGGTAGTTCCGGAAAGAGAAATAACTTAAGAGAATGAAATTAAAGTCATAAACATTGGCAAAGAGGAGGCAAAATTATGCCATTATTTGTTAAAACTTGCTGATATACTGAGGAAAGCCCAAAAAATTAGCAAACTTAGTGAGTTAATTAATAACATTATCCAAGCAGCAAAAACAGAAATTGAATAATCATATACTCTAAGAAATGGGTAATAGTAATGAAAGGTATAGACATGGGGAAATGTAGAATATGTTTGAAGATATTAAGTACTTTCATTTTTTTTTGGAAGGCCATAATTAAATCTCAAATTTAATTATCAGGACAAAACTCTCATCTTAGTATCTGGGAAGCAGAGACATAAAAAATAATATTATGAAATACTTATTTAAGACTTATGTTTTAATAAATATAACATTGTTTATGTTTCATTTATTATATAATAGGTAGGTGATAGAGTAAATAGAGGAGTCAATATAGGGTCAATAAGACCTGAGTTCAAGTCTAGCCTAAGACATTTAATATATGTGTGTCATATACTAGATTTATCTTTATTTCTTTATCTGTAAAATATGGATAATAATAGCACCTATGTGTCAGGGTTTTTGTAAGGATCACATGGGATGATAACCACAAAGTACTTAGAAAAATGTCTGGAACTAGTAACTTCTATATAATTGTTATCTCTAATTATTAGCTATTATATTTTCTTTCATAAGAGAGGCCACTTGACATAGTTCACTGTGGGCCATACTTGGACTTAGGACAACGGGTCTCTAATGTGCACTACCTGTTCATGACTATGAACAAGTTACTAATACTGTCAGAACCTGAGGTAATTCTATAAGACACTCAAGTTGCCAGTATACATAAATGGAAAGTATTCATAATAAAATTCCTCACAATTTTGAAATCAAAGGTCTGGCCTTGTCTCTTCTTCCTGCTCCTCCTCCAGAAAAAAAAAATAAATAAAATCCTTTTAAGTTGTTTTATATCTAAAAGCTTGAACTTGGACCAGTTTATCTGGATCTTAGTCTCCTTATATGTAAAGGTAATGAGTTGGACTATATGATGTCTTAGGTTTCTTTCTGTTCTGTGAAAATAAAATATAAAATCTATACTTTTTGACTTTCTATGAATTAGTTGTCTACATTGGTTCACAACATCCCACTTACTAAATTTTTTAACTTTCATGAAAGAGAAGCTTATGAACACTAAAATTCATGAAACTATGATGCATGTATAATTTAAGCTTAAAATGTACTATAAGAGTTTTCCAAACCAGACTATTGAAGTAGTAAGTAATATGTATTTATTTAAACCTGAATAATGATTATTTGAGATGGTGGTGTTGGGACAATTACTATACACAAATTACTAGGAAATTTACTTTCAATATTGAATCACAGAATGTCAAGTGTGTTTATTTCTCACTAATACATTCAAATATTTCTAATATTTAAAATAAAAACAATGCACATTGCATGTTTATGATTCATAGTTAGAATTAGAATTTAAAAACCACTTTCAGAGTGGTTGTAATTTTAGTTACACTGTTTAAAATCTCCCACTTGAACATTCTGTGGTTATTTTAGTCACAAACTGGGAAAAAGCATGCATTGAATTGACTTTCCTATAGCAGGTTAAAGTGCAGATTTACAAATGTGTTTTTTGTGCTTTTTATAAGATGTTAGCAAAGGGATAGAGTCCACAGGTATAAAAGTGTAATTAATGGTAGACTCCTCAGAGCTGAAAAGCTACTTCTTATTATTAGTTTTATACTTGAATGTTTTCTGTTGAAGAAGAATGACATTTTAAACTTCCACCCATGAAGGAGGCTTTCTTTTATAAGTGGATCCCTTACTGCAGGTTTTGGACTTTGAAATATCTCTTCATTTCATGTAAGTAACAGGAAATCTAGAAATATGCAAATATCTAAAGAGATATTTACTGAGTTCAGGTCAAACAAAGGCCCCTGTCTAAAAGCAAGGTATGGATCTGGAGTTATCCCCTTTACGGCAATCCTTCTACTATAGAAGATCTTTTTGACTCAAAAATATTTGGTGTAATCCCAAAGGAGTAATACATTTTCCCAAATATTAGAGTATATCACTTGTGACTTTCTTGAGTGCCAATGACCTATAGATGACATTTTTTACCTAATTAATTAGATGTCTTTCTTTTGAAGGAAATGGCACATCATGCATAATTAGAAGAGGCATCAAAGTTGGAGTCATTGGCTCATTAAACTAATGAAGCTAGCCTATGGCACTTAAAGATCATTTGTATTACTCAGGGTGTTTGAGTTATCTTATTTGCAATTAACAATACTGGATATGTAATCCTCCCTCTTCTATACAAATTATAAGCAAATTAAATCACCTCAAAGGAAAATCTGAAGTGAGGTTGATTCAAAATATTCTGAATCCATGACATTTTCAGTTATTTCAGAGATTGAAAATATAATATATACTTGGAAAATAATGAAAATATTTCAGACTGATAAACAGATGAAAACATTAAACAATAATATGATATACAGGTAAATTGATATGTAGATGCATGCATATATAGTAGATATATATGCATAGATGTATAGATAGCAATATAGATGTCTATGTGTATGTATTTTTTTGTTTTGGTTTAGTTTTTGGTTTTTGGTGAGGCAATTGGGGTTAAGTGACTTGTTCAAAGTCACACAGCTAGTAAGTATCAAGGGTCTGAGGCCAGATTTGAACTCAGGTCCTCCTGAATCCATGGCCAGTGCTCTATCCACTGTACCACCTAGCTGCCCCCCTGTATATATGTTTTTTAAATGCTGTGGAAATGACCTAACTTTGTATAACTTGTGCTAGTGCAGCACAAGTGTGGTTGCTAAAATAGCAAAACAAAGGCATAGTAACCATGACATATTACATAAAATTTATAATTATATACCAGCATGATTATTTTATTATGTATTATATTTAATTATTACAATATTATAGTTATATATACATATATGTAATTATTTATGGTTATTACTTCTTTATTTTGTTACTTCAAAACAATCTGGGATAGTGCTATCAAGGGGCCAGGAAGTAGTTACCACGATAACTAGAAATTTAATATCATAAAGCCTATGTATTAATATAAAATGATTGTAATTAATGAAGATAAATGAAATAAAGATAAAAATACATATTGTGTGAAGTACACTGTGGCAGGACCTATATGGGCACAAAGTTTAAACAAGGCACTCAAGGGATTTATAGCCTAAGAGGAAAATGATGAGTACATTTACTTATAAAATACAAAATTATGTCAAAACTACATAAAAGAGTTATAGAATAAAGTGCTCTGTGAGGTTTGTTTATGGGTAAAATCCTTTTACTTGAGTATCAAGAACAGAATAGAAAGAAACTGTTAGATAATAGTTCAGGGCAAAGGGATATTGCATTTTCATTGTTTTAAGAGTTCAAAATGTATCAGTATGATAACAAAGAAGACACAAAATTATCTTTGTGTCAAGGTTTGTTAACAGAGTCATAGTGTCTAGGAATGAGAGAAATTTTAGGTGTGCTGTACATCAGATATGGGTAACTAGGTGGTGCAATGAATAGAGTACTGGGTTTATAATCAGGATATTCTTCCTGACTTTAAATCCTGATGCTCCAAATTTAAAGCTACCCTCCCCCACTTACTAGCTGTGTAATCCTGGGCAAGTCACTTAACCCTTGTTGCCTCGGTTCTTCATTTGTAAAATGAGCTAGAAAAGGAAATGGGAAACTATTCCAGTATCTTTGTCAAATAAATTACAAATAGGGTCATGAAGAATTGGGCATAACTGAAAAAAGATTGAATGACGACATCATATCTAGGGTATTTTCCTCAGTTCTGTAAGATATATATTTTAGGGAAAACTTGAACAAATAGAGATGTAACCAGAGGAGGGTGACTATGGCTGTGAGGGGATTATAAAGCTTAGAATAAGAGGATCATTCCAAAAAATGATGGTTATGCAACCTAGAGAAGCAGCATAATAGCTGTTCTCAATTATTTGTGTTACATTTTTTGTTTGTTTGTTTTTTGTTTTTTTCATTTTTTTTGGTGGGGCAATGAAGGTTAAGTGACTTGCCCAGCGTCACACAACTAGTAAGTGTCTGAGCCAAGATTTGATCCCAGATCCTTCTGACTCCAGGGTTGATGCTTTATCCACTGCACCACCTAGCTGCCCTCAAGGGTTACATTTATTGAAGACATTAGACTACTTGACTTTAGTCCCTAATTGCAAAGCTAGAAATAATATGCAGGGAATTCAATGATGTTTAGATTTCAACTTGATACAATAAACCATTTTCTACCAATTAGAATTCTCCTCAAATGAAATTTGTTAATTGAGTAGAATTGAGTTCTCTTTAAATGGAATGCTTTGAAAGGAGAATGGGAAACTAGTTGCAAAGTGACTACTTACATAGAAAATTCTGTTCGTTAAGTCATATTTTCAGTCACGACAAACTCTTCATGATCCCAGTGGGGTTTTCGTGGCAAAGATACTGGAGTGGTATGCCATTTCCTTTTCCAGGGTGCCCATCTTACAATTGAAGAGACTAAGACAAACAGGGTTAAGTTGCCTAGGGTCACACAGCTAGTAAATGTTTGAGGTGATATTTGAATTCAGGTTCTCCTGACTCCAAGCACAATACTCTATGTATTACACCACTTAGTTGCTCTAATTGAGAATTTATTATTTCATTACATTCTAAAGGTCAAACATAGAATTGCACCTCAATTTGAAGTCTACTGAATTGTAATTGTACAACCAGGCAAAGTAGTTTCCTTCACAATTTTACCTCTGCTACAGTTGATAGAAGATTCAAAGTGGAAGATGTGAAGGTGTTATGGTGACTCAATGAAAGAAAAGAAAAAAAAATAACCCAATAAGTTTTAGTCTCTTTTGATTCCTAGAAATATTATAGGATCAATTAATAAAGAAATGGTGGACAAGTATGAAGAAAATGAAATTACAATTACAAAGAATCTTCATAGCTTCATCAATAAAGGATGATACAAAACTAATTTCATTCCTACCTCAACAGGAATGCTATCTTAGCAATTTGGGAACATAAAGTATGTATGAAGTATTTCCTAATAATCTTATATAGCAGATTAAGAGGTAAGGATTAGATGACAATACAATCTGTGGGTTCAGAAGAGATTATATTGTCAGACTGTGTCATTGTTCATAGTTCAATATTAACATATTTCCTGTAAAACCTTCCTAAAATTTTGTAGTCATCTAAAGGTGGAGTACAGTCAGTCTCCCCTTCTTATAACTCTTCAAGTAGAGGCTGGGTGACCAAAATTTTAGGCATATTGTTTAATTAGTTTGACTTTCATATATGTGTTGGACTAGGTAGCTGCTAAATTCCTTTCCAAATCTCAGATTCTGTGATTTGGTGATGGAATTAACAGAAGCAGCCTAAGATCATTTGATATGCAGATCAATAGCTTTTCCTCATTTAAATTTTCCTAGGACTTCAGAAAAATGCTTAATTATTTTGATAACATTGTTGAATATGTTAAGGAAGAGTTCAATTATTTTTAAAAGAATAGAATGTGCAAATGTTCTATTCTGATGCCTTTATATATTATGAAAGTGATCATAAATTCTTTAGGTAATGCTATTAGAGCACTGGCTATGACAGATGGTGAACAAATCCTAAGCTAGTCTGATTGACTGTGATAAAGAGTAAACTTGGAAAATCTCATAATCACTGAGATTCCTCAAGAGGAATCAACATTTGTATGTGGTAATTAAAAAACCAAGGAACATAAAAGATGGCCTCCAGTTCTGAATAGGCTATGTTCTGTTTCTGAAGGGACTATGGAAGTTAGTGGAAAAGGGAGAACAGAATACTAAGAACCACAGAATTTATAGACTCTCCATAAACTATAACTTCACAATTGGTATTTTAAATGTAGGTACTTGGGCAAGAATCCATGAGTAGACATACTACCAGAGAACCTGAGTCATATAACCTTGTTATTAAAAACAAAGAATCAACAAAAACACAACAGTTACATATCAATCCAGGAAACAAAATAAAATTGCAACAAAATGGAAGGATGCTTCAGAATTTCTTCTTGGAAAAATAAATTCAAACCTTGATAATTTTTTTAATATGTTCAGAAGGCAAAAAGAAACATCTTTTCAAAGTACATTTGACCATTTAGACTTTTAGTATTCACAAAGAAGCAGCTACGGGGCATCTAGGTGGTGCAGTAGATAAAGCAGCAGCCCTGGATTCATGAGGACTTGACTTCAAATCCGGCTTCAGTCACTTAACACTTAATAGCTGTGTGACCCTGGGCAAGTCACTTAACCCTCATTGCCCTGAGAAAAAAAAAGAAGAAGAAGCAGAAGCAGCTAGATAATTCAGTGGAAAGAGTCCTATGCCTGGATCCAGGAAGACCTGAATTCAAATCCAATCTCAGAGACTTACTAGTGTGATCCTGGGCAAGTCATTTGACCTATGGTTGTCTTAATCAACCCTTATGATTCCCACTTCAGAACCATTGCATTAGCCACACAGAAATCTTATTGTATAAGTAGCTTTCCAATAAAGGCAAGATTGTCACTTTAATTTAATTAGGTTAACTCTCACATTAGACAATTAGTTGCATGGCCCTAGCCAAGTCACATAACCCCAATTGCCTTACAACAAAAAGACAAAAACAAACAAGAAATATCCAAGGACATCTCCAGTCATCCTGAGATATGTGTGTGTGTTTATATGTATGTATGTGTACATGTATGTGTGTATGTATGTATCTGTATATATACATACACATATGTATGTAACATATGTAATCTCTTGCCACTGGACCCAGATGGCTGTGGAGGACAGAGTAAGGTTTGTGACTTTGCACAGCCCTCCTCTTAAATACAGTTCACTGCAAGTCATGAAATCACCCTGATGTCATAGTCTTCTTTGAGAATACAGAACAAACACCAATAACAACAACAAAATTATACCTCATACAAGCAGCCATTTATGATCCTCCTCAATGCTGGTTGTTTCCCTCCATTGATTATCTGTAATTTAATCTTTATAAATTATAGAAGTTTTGTTTTTATTATTATTGTAGGCCACTTTCACTACAGATTGTTTCTACCAATTCTGGATAATGGAAGATGCTCCCATGCTTTCCCAGTAATCAATGGAGTGAAGCAGGGCTGTGTGCATGTCCCCATGCTTTTTAGTATCATATTTTCAGCAATGCTTTTAGCCATATTCCACGAGCATGAAAAAGTCATCAAGGTAAGCAACCACACTGATGGTAAATAATTTTACTTGAAAATGCTACAATCATGAAGGACAACAACCATCTACCTTTTTTTTTTCAACCTTTCTTTGTTGCTTCAGGACTTAGTACCATGTATGGCATATAGTTGTTACCAAGTGAATGCTTATTCAGTCACTGACTAACTTTACTGGTATTAATATAATACTAATACAACTAAAATAGTTGCTCAACACAACGGAGGATCTTATTTTGGATATTTATGGAAGAATGTTAGCAAGAGGTAAAAAAAAAAAAAAAGTTGAGAAAAAATTATTAGGTTGTGGCCAGGACCATTAGGAAGATCATCTATATCAATGAATTCATGAATTTATTGAAGCATTGAAGCATTCCTCAAAAATAATTAAAATGGGAAAAAGTTGGCCTTAAACAAAATGACTTTTAGTAGGAAAAGCTCAGTTTTTGTGGAATTCCTTAAATCTTAATGATACCACAAAATTTAGGCATTCAACAATTACAATTTCAGTAAGTGATAATTCAGTAATACACATATAAATAGATGAAAGCTGCTATACTTAATTCAAATTTAAAACATAGAAAACTAAACCTTTAAAGAAAATGTTTGTATCTACAATGATTCAATACAATTAACATTTTTTGTATTTGATATATGTCAGGTAATGTGTTAAATTCACAGGATACAAATAAGAAAAAAGACAGTACCTGCTCTCAAAGAACTTAGAATCTAATTATGTTTTTCTCTAAGATTTCCCCCTAGACTTTTTGTTTTCATTTAGGTACTCTGGACAAACTGGTTTTGTTTTTCATATTTTTAATGACTAACATCATTAAATTCTATATAAATATGTGAATAACAAGTGTACACTCAGGGATTTCAATTAAATGGTTATCATTACCAAAGCTCATAGCCCAAGTTGCTTTGCAGAAGAGAGTAACAGCATAGGATTAAACTTCACTCTTCCTCAACAATATCTTGCCAAGCTAGTATGTTAGTCTGTCATACTTGATAATTGACTCTCCAGAGGATTTTACTGCTTTGAGTTTACTGGATTTTGTTTCTTTGTAATGTTTTGGCATATTTTACATGGACAAAGAGTAATGAAACTAATCTAAATAAATTAAAATTTATAGTGGAATAAATGTTGCTAAGCTTTTGAATTCTAGCTAAAATGACAAAGCTCTGAGCCAATATCATGCCATGCACATTGAAAATCACTCTGCAGCTCCCCCCAGAGTTTGTCAATTAATATTCCCCTATGTAGTCTGAAAAAAAAAATGCTAAATATGTTTTAACATTTTAAAAATTTGATTAACATTGTTGTCAAATCCTAGAAAAAGATGTATTCCTTTATTTAGAATATGAACATCATATATAGACTTTTAAAATTAAAAATGTATTTCTGGCCATATACAAAACATGCTATGACTGATGCTTTGTTCCCCAAGACAAGGCACTTAACAACTTAGTGAACCAGTAAACTCTCTAAAAATATAATGTGGATAGCCTGCATTAGTTGAGGGATTTCCTTACCAGGAAGAATTAATCCTAATGAAATTGCATAATCATTGTACATGTAGATCTATTTGAATTACACTGAATGAAGCTCTATTTTCTGGTCATCCATTGTATCCCAAGTGTTAACAGGTATCTTGTAAATGTATTGAAGTGGTCATAAGAGGAAATAGAGGAGAGAGCATAGCTGACAGTACAAGCTCCTGATTTGACAATGTTTTTGTTGGTTTCTTCATATGTACTAGCCTTCATGTGTGTATATGCATGTATATGTATGTACATATAGATTTTAAATTTCTTTACTTCTTTACATATTTGCCTCAATAGAATCAAAATCCTTGGGAACTAATGGGATCACCAAAAGGGAGAGTGTATAGAAAAAAAAAGCAGAAAGACCTATAAATGATCATTTGTACTATCATTCATAGGTCATAGGGCATTGTCCTAGGAAGCAGTCAAAGGGAATATTCACATATCTTTTGTTATTACATAATTTGAAATGCAATTATAGACTCATAAAATCAGATTAGAACTTAAAGTTCACAGAATCCAATCCTTTGACTGATACCTGAATCTTCTCTTAAAATCCCTGAAAAATTGTCATTTAGTCTCTGCTTGATCACCTTCAATGCATAGAGGCTTTTGACCTCACAAATCAGGTTCTTCTATTTTGAAACTGTTCCCATTGTTAGGAAAGTATCTCTCATGTTGTGCCAAGTTTTTCATCCCAATAACTTCTACCCAGTTCTCTTAATTCAGGCCTTTAGAGTTATATGGAATCTCTTTTCTTTCTCTTTCAGAGTTCTTGCTAAATCTTCTCCAGGCTACATTCCAAGTTTCTACCCACTGAATTACATTTTCTAATTTCTTATTGCTAAGTACTGGGTTCAACTCTCAGTGTCCTTTAAAAAAAAAAGGATATTAAACATGTCAGTTCATTTACAAAGGAAGAAAGTCAAGATAATGATTAACTTCAATGTTATGCCATATAATTGACAGACTGTACTTTATATTTATGAAAATGCCCATCAAATTGTTGGTTCTGAGGAAAGATATGTATATTTATCTGTATTTATCTGTATTTACATATATACACATATGCAATATTTATATATGTGTATATATAATATATGCATATATGTGTATATATATTGTAAGGGGCTAAAATTCTAGCTAAACTATCTAAAATCTAATGAGTGGTCATCAATAAATTATAAGCTTTAGCAAGAATATTTATGTGTTTAAGTATTTTTTTAAGCTAAGTATAAAACACAACTTAAAAGCATGAAAATCTCTATGAAAATAAACCTATAGTGTTAATTTCAAAATGTAGATGTAATAAAGGCAATTTGAATCATGCTTGGTTTCAAACACAGGCCTGATCTCCCCTCCTCCCACTGCTTCTAGATGTGGTTGGGGTGTTGCCTCCAGGCATGCAAAAGAAGAGAAACTCTTAGCATTAGAATTTGAAAAAAATGCAGGAATCAGAGGTTTCTCTGAAAAGGCATGTTTGGGAGAGGGGGGATATCTATATTCCCTTATTTGAACACCTTGCTGGCTCTTCTAGGAAAATTTTTTTAAAAAATAGAAAATCCACAAAAATGAAGCATTAATATGATCTTATCCCCCATTTGTCTGCTTAAACAGACTAAAATCAGGAACAGGGTACTTAGGGAGTTGAAAAAAAATATTTGAAAATTTAAAGGGAAAACAGCTGGAACTTTAGAGTTTAAAGGGGCAAGGTAGGGGAAATTTCTTACCCAACCAGAAGATCAGAAGATGGAGGTTTAGCTTTCCTCTTTGTGGTCAGCCATCTGTAAGGGGCTAAAATTCTAGCTATACTATCTAAAATCTAATGAGTGGTCGCCAATAAATTATAAACTTTAGCAAGAGTATTTAAGTGTTTAAGTATTTATTAAAGAGCATTAGGACCAGAGAGAAAGGTAAAAATCTAACTATTTCTAAGAGACCCCATCATCCGACCTGCCATGGCAAGGTCAGAAATCAAAAGAAGAAAAAGCCCTCTGCCAGTGTCCCCTTCTTACTTTGTGTCCTCCTCCCAGTGAATGGGAGGCTCCTCAAGTTTATTGGCTGGTAGCCTTGATAGACAGTACCCACGAGCAAACATCACTTCCTGAAGCCAAGAACCTTGACCACCTGGCTTGCCCTCAGATGCCTTCTCCTCATCATGGAGCTTTCCTACAGTAGCTCTCCAGCAGGTGGCGTCATTCCAATTGTTACAATATATATGTATATATGTATGTGTATGGGGGGTGCATTGTTTTATTCCCATTTTTTTTTGTCTGGACATGTTATTTCATTGCTCAATTGAACCCCCAGCATTAAAATAGTGCTTTAGGTCTGGACTTAATGTTTATTGAGCTGAAGTGATTTCAGGTGGGAGGAGGTGCTCTTCTTACTCAAGGATTAGATAATACCTGTGGGAAGGAAGAAGTAGTTCTATCAATGTCTCAAATCTTTAAGGACCTTCCTTGTTTATCTACACTGTTTTTGGGATCCATTTTCCATTGCAGCATAAGCAAAAACCTGCCCAATATTCTGACATTGTGTTTCTCAAGTGATGATGACCTTATGCCAAGAAGTATGGTCACACATTGCTTTTCAGAATACACAGACAGGTAGGACCAAGAGATGACCTTCCCACAGCACATTAAAACTGTCACAAGTCAGAGCTATAATATGGACCCCAGGCCATGAAATGTCATCTAAGAGGCACAAAAAGATTACATGACAATATATATTTCCACTACAGAGGGTTACTGAGATGTTAAGTGCCTCTCCTTGGCCAAAACAGCCAGTAATCTCAGAAATCATAATTGAAAACAGAAAACTTCAAAACTAATTTATTATCCACTCAACCATACTGACTTTCATGCATTCATATTTCTTAACATGAATATACCATATAGATTCTATTATTGATAATCTACTAGAAATTCATAGCATAGAAATTCAGTGCAAGAAGTTATTTGGATACTTTTGGTTAAAATTCAGTCATTCTATTTTTGTTTTTGTGGGGCAATGAGGGTTAAGTGGTTTGCCCACAGTCACACAGCTAGTGTCAAGTATCTGAGGCTGGATCTAAACTCCTCTTGACTACAGTGCTGGTGCTCTAATCACTGTGCCACCTAACTGCCCCCAGTCATTCTAATTTGATGGAATATATCTTCCTCATGAATTAGAGTAAACAATATACTGAACTTATTGTTTGGAACTGTCTCACTGATTTACCAAATTATATCACATAAAAACATGTTTTCAGGATATTAAAATGATTCTTATGAAGTTACTGAAATTTCTAATGTATTATAATGACCTTAGATAATTGGAATAACTGAGTATCATTCTTTTCATGTCAACTCTGTTCCCAAAACTTCATTAGGCCTCTCTCAACTATATACAATCTGCCTGCTACATTAGATATTGGGGATGCACAAACCAATACAAGTGCCTCCATCCTCAAGGAGCATATAGTCTAATGAAAGATTTGACTATGTATGGGCTTCTGGCTCTTTAACTGACCTATGGTTCAGATATATTTTGAGTGATCAGGTAAAGAGCTAGAAACCCACACAAATTTCATCTTCACCTCATAATTGAATAGGGGTTCATTTTAATTCAATGGGCCAAGGATTTACAAAACACATATAGCATACTGCAAGCACCTTCCCTGAGGGCTATAAAAATATACATGCCTTCATTTTTGACAAAAGGACTGTGTTCTTTTCCTTTCCCATCAATAAACTACTTTCCTTTGGGCCTATCTTTAGAAGCAATACTTTGAGAGAGTGTGATGCCCTGGCCTTTTTTAATGGGCAGGTACAAATAAAAAGTGGCTGGAGGAGAAAGTATGACAAGCTCTCTCCAGCCCTGTATTTTACTCAGAGGAAGAATCCAGATAAAATAGACAAAGATATGCTTGGAATGAGAGAGTCTTTCTGTCTCCCCCACCCTCATCCCTGCCCTGTGCTTCCTTCTAACACTACCTCTTCCCTCTTCCCTCATTATATTTCCACGTAAGTAGGCGAAACAGATTTACCCGTGTCTGCAGTGACATCTCCTGGAAAGAGCAAATGGAAGCATCCACAGAAATTACAACTTAACTGTGACATGGTCAGCCTGATGTCCTCTCTACCTCACAATGTTTCATTTGTTTTCTTAGGCAAGGGAAGCTGTACAAAATTTTCCATTGTCTGCTGTTGCCATAGACAAACAGGAATTGCAATAGGATTCTCTTCCCCAGAGTCTAAGTAATAAGAAAGGTGAAGCTAACCAGACCAACTAGAAGCCCTTGATAGGTGATAATACAATTGTTGTGAAAATAGTGTTCATTTGTCTTTTTTTCCCCCTGTGACTTCATCATTATGGAGAGCTCCCCATGCCCTCCAGCAATAGAGATTAGTAATTCATCTATAATAAGTTTTAGAGAGTTATCTGGGACACTAGGAAATGGAGTGATTTTCTAAGGTGATATGGCCAATACATCAGGGACAGAATTTGAAATCTGGAATTCCTAACTTTAAAGATATTCTATCCACTACATTATAATATCTTTTACTTTTCCTTACATCTACTTCCCTTTAAAGAAGACAAATCCTAAAAGCAAAGCAGAACATAACAAAAATTATTCACTGGAATAATGGACTCCTAAACCAGAAGTGGGGAAATATTTTTGTTTATTTTTCCTCACATCTACAATACTGTGAATGAACAAGACTTATACTAACTTTCCCTCTGTCTGTCACTAAAGTATGTGACTGAATGACAATCTAGAATGCACATTCATTGCAATAATTAAATTTTGCTTTCAGAATTCTATTTTTGCACTACATATATTCAAAACTCATGGTTTCCTTGGGTATATAGAAATAGGACTGGAAGACAAAAGGTGGATTTGAAGAAAAAAAATGGTTAATAAGAAAATTACAGACATATCTAAGGAACTTCCTAAAAACAGACAATTCTCTCTGCCTATCTCTTTAACAAAAATAATAAACTTTTCCTTAAAGTTTTGAGTTTTAAATTCTATCCTTCCTTCCCTTCATATATACATACATACATATATATTCATACACACACATATATATGATCTATCTATCTATCTATCTATCTATCTATCTATCTATCTATCTATCTATCTATCTATCTATTAACAAATAGACCTTTTCCCCTCTTTTGGGATATTTTGGGAATATAAAAAAGCAGTGGTATTGCTGGTTCAAAGGGTACACACAGGGGGGCAGCTAGTTGGGGCAGTGGATAAAGCACTGGCCCTGGATTCAGGAAGACCTGAGAACAAATCCAGCCTCAGACAATTGACACTTACTAGCTGTGTGACTCCGGGCAAGTCACTTAACCCTCATTGCCCCACCAAAAAAAAAAAAATGTAATTGTAAAATATTTCACAAAATGAATAGAAATACAATAAAACATTTAAAAAAAATACGCACAATTTGATAGACCTTTGGACAAAGTTCCAAATTGCTTGCTCTCCAGGATAGTTGAATCCTCACAACTCCACCAAAAGTTATTTGGAATTCCAATTTCCCCACATCCCCTCCAACATCCAATATTTTCCTTTTTTGTTATATTTGCCACTCTGATAGATATGTTGTTGTAGCTCACCATTGTTTTAATTTGCATTTCTCTTATCAATATTGAACTAGAGATTTTTTATCATATGACTATAGGTAGCTTTGATTTCTTTGTCTATAAAATTCTCTCTCTGTCTCTTTGGATATCTCAGTTACTATGTTTACAATTATGGCTTCCACATCACTATTTTCCCTATTGCATTGGATATATAGCAGTTGACATAAGAAATTAAGTGGTGCTTTGGGGGGAGTACCTACAACAAACTGTATTTATCTTGTTCTGGTTTCTTTCCTGTTCATCTCATTATCAATAGTTAGCAGGGTTTTTTTTCAAGTTTTATAAACTATCATAACAAAATTCTAGTGTAAATGATTTAATATATTACCTTTGCAGCCACCTTTACATTTTGAAGATAGACTGACAAAGAAATATAAGGCTTTGAATCACAGAAATACTCTAGCATTCCGGTGGTCCAAGGAAATTGTGCTCTCATTAATATAGGTGTTCTTCCTAATGGTACAGATCACATTCCATCATCACTACCTAATAAATTAAGTTATTGTCTATGCTCTCCCTTAAGTTCACTGTTATGCTCAACATATTGAGAATTCCCCAAAACTTTTGTTGATAAACTAAGAAAACTAATGTAGTACAAAACACTGTCCATTTTAGTATTTTAGCATCTGACATTTATGACAACACATCATTGATGATAACCTTATACAACTTCATACTCCATTGTTTAAAATTGTTGCAGCCTGCTCAAAAATACTAAATATTTCTCAATTGCTAAATTACTATAGTCCTTGACAGAATCATATAACATCATGAGAAGAATATTATTACTTCAAAGATTGGGAGTATAAAAAGAATATTAAGGTTACTAAGTGGATTTGTAAAAATCTGGGACTCTATTGCAAAATAATGTGACCAAGAGAATATCAATAATGACTTACCCATATGACAAAGGTCATTATTTATATGTGTATTAGACAGGAACAGGAAATTTTTGCAAATGATAAACAAGAGTAAACTATGTCTTTAATATCGCACATAGACTGGAAAAAATTAAGACAAAAGAAGATTTCATTCTGTTTATTACTCTTGCTTTAAAAAAGCAATTGATGGGGCAGCTAGGTAGTGCAGTGGATAGAGCACCAGCCCTGGAGTCAGGAGGACCTGAGTTCAAAGCTGACCTCAGACACTCAACACTTACTAGTTGTGTGACCCTGGGCAATTTACTTAACCCCAATTGCCTCACCAAAAAAAAATAAAATTTAATTTAAAAAAGCCATTTATAAAGCAAAAATCTAACTTAAAGAGTCTCTTTTAGGAAGGTATTTCCTCAATAAATTATAAAAGCATACATGTTTCCTTAATAGGTAGATTAATAGATCTTGTTTGATAATTCTTTGTTGGATAAACTCAAGCAAGGAAACAAACAATAAAAAATAAACAAACAACAACAACAAAATACACCCATGGAGTGGGAGTCATATTCACCACAAAGATACTTTCCAATTTCATGGATTATAAATAAAATAGGTAATTCCCATGAGCAATGAGATCTTCCAGATACTCCTGATTGTGGATGAAATTATTTTGATTTATTGTGGGCACAGAATGCATTATAACCTGCAAGATGAAAGATTGTAAGGTGACACAGTGGAGAGAGTGCTGAAGGTTGAGTCAAGAAGACCTGAGTTCAAGTACTGCCTCAGATACTTACTAGTTTTATGACACTGAACAACTCACTTAAACTTTTTCAGCTTCCATTTCTTTATCTGTAAATGAAGGGATTTGACCTCCAAGGACCTTTCCAGCTCTATCCTTTGTAAGATGATGTGCTGGGAAGCATGTGGTTATTTTCAGCAAGGCAATGATCCAATATAAGCCTGAAGGACTTATGAAAATTGCAACACATCTACAGAGAAAGAACTGATATTATCTGAAAACAGATAGAAACATAGTCTTAAAAATTTTTTTCCTCTTTGATAATTCCTTAATTTGAAGTTTTGTTTTTTTTGTTTTTTACTGTTTTCTCTCACAAAACAGCTAATATAGGAATGTTTTCCATGACTGCTCATGTGTAACTTATTTTTGAATTGCTTTAGTTCTTCTGGGTGGGAATGGAGGAAGGAAGAGAAGTTGGAACACAAAGTTTAAAAAAAAATTGATGTTAAAATTTGTTTTTACATATAATTTGAAAATAAAATTCTATTAAAAAAGAAAAGAAAAGAAATCTAGTCATTCAGGGAAGCTAGGTGGTGCAGTTGATAAAGCATTGGCCCTGGATTCTGGAGGACCTGAGTACAAATCAAATCAAATCAAATGTGTATGTGTGTATATGCCTGTGTATGTTTGTAAATATATATATATAATGCACACATATATCTCTATATTTATATACATATTGCTAACTATTTCAATGTAATTGGTTTTCTTTGTAATCCTATGTATCTTCTTGTATATGTTTAAAAATAATTATTTTAGGGGGCAGCTAGGTGGCACAGTGGATAAAGCACCAGCCCTGAATTCAGGAGCACTTGAGTTCGAATCCAGGCTCATACACTTGATACTTATTAGCTGTGTGATCCTGGGCAAGTCACTTAACCCTCATTGCCTCCAAAAAAAAGAGTCATTCAGAAGAATTTGGTCTAGCAAATCATATTTGAAAAATCAAATGGATAAAGAATGCCTCTTGGCTATACTTCAATGTTTAGTTGAATTGACCAAAACAAAATCTGATTAGATACACTACAAATAAACAATGACTTGGGCTCAGACTTGAACTAGTAAAGATTGACACATATATTTTCTAGAACTTATAAAGTCATGTGAATCACTGCTAGGTTAAATGGTTTAATTTGGATACCATGGACAGAGTCTCAGAATTAGGACTTGTTTCCAGGTCTTCCTAATTCTGAGGTCAGCTCACTATTCACTGTGACACACTGCTCTAAAGTGTACCACACAATTTAAGAATGAAATATCAACTTTGCATGGAGTTTCACATTGTTCCTATTTGTTTTATATTGCTCTATCTTGTATGGAAAATGGATTCTAACATTCCTGGTGGCAGGAATTATTGTTAATACCATTTGAAATAGTTCCACAATGTAGAAAATTTTGCTGCTATCTTGCATACTTATTGTGAACTATTTAACTAATGTTAACTATTTCTTGCTAACATTGTATTGCCATTGCCAAAGTGACATATAACTCATAGAGGGTGAAGCTCATGAGCTATGCATCTCTGAATAATTGGGGTAGAAAACTATCTCAAAAAATTACTGGTATGAAGATTGAGGGAAAGTTTGTAGAAACTTAGAGAACATTGATATGGTCAGAGAAGGGTGAATTAATGAGTTCAAGAGAAAATTTATATGGAAAGAATATTTCAAATAGTTTTCTATTATTTAGAAAGTAAATTCATCTCTGACTCAGTAAGAAGAAAGAATGAAAAATAAAAGAAGAGACGAAAATAAAAGGAATAGATATGAAAAAAAATATATTTCAGTACAGTAGAGGCCAATTTTTGTAATTGAGGGAAATTTTTGAGGGCACGTAACCAGTAGAAAAAGGTATCCAGCTGTATTTCTCTAATGATGGTTGTCTGGTCACTTTAGCCATTTGGAGAATTTTTTTTTATAAGAAGAGCTCCTTTAACTTAGATGATTGAGTCAGCTATGTTATTAAGGTTACTACAGCAGTTAAAATGATCTTTACTTTGATTAACAGACCTTGACCTCTGTGGCCTTCTGCCTTAAGAATTTCACTTTGGGAATTCAAGGTCTCTTCTTAGAAAACACTTTTAATTTTAATGAACAGTGTCTAATGATTAAAATGATAGCAATTTCTGTAATGAGTCAGAAAAAGTTTAAGTGTAAAAACTAGAGGAGGAAAAAAGGTCAGAGTGGCTTCACTGATTCACATGGCAAAAGGAACCTGTGCTCAATAGTTTTTGTCTTCTGGTAGCTCCACTGGCGATATCAGAGTTACCTAAAATATATTATAAATGTATACGTAAAAGGTGACATTGCTTTATATGACTTCATCAAAACAAATATTTTTTTTAAATGGAAGACAAAACATATTTTTATTTAATCAAATATTTAATTTTATTATTCTATTTTCTTCTACATTTTAGTCATAGAAAAAAAGAGTAAACAATTAGAAAATTCTGATTGTTGTTGTTTGTATTATTATTATTACTATTATCATTATCATTATTATTATATTAAGGGGATTGCTTTTAGAAAAGGTGGGAGAAATCTTCCTCTTAACAAATTTCTGTCCTAATCTCCCAGTACCTCAGTTCTTTGTTAATGCATACCTACATAATTATTCACTGAATCAATAGATCAATCCACAAAGTCAAAAACATTTACAAAACAAAGACAAAAATAAAACAAAAAACATTTATTACTCTCAAGGAATTTAAAATTTATGTGAATAAATTGTTGTATAAATATATGTTGAAGGAAGGAAGGAAAGCAGTCTGGAAATTTTATAATGAAAAATATCATAATCTTAATTTTCTCTATTATATGAAGAAAGTTTTTTTACCCTTATTGGGAAACTAGGCATGTGAAAATTTGAATTGCATTACTTGGCATTCCATAAGATAGTAGATAGATTATATGTAACTTTTATTTTGGGGTCAAGATAAGGAAGATGGGAATAGTAGTCTGGCTAATCCGTCAGAGGTTTCTACTCTTTAACTCCGGAGGCTGATTCTTTTCTAAAATGTTCTTTGAGGTCAGTGTTTTGCAATAGAAGAGAAATAACTGAGAAGAACCAAGGATGATATAGTTGTAGTAATTTTGTTAAAGAGAATGTTTTCCTTCACATCTTACATAGCCTTAATATCTTTACACGTTTATATTTCTTTATAGTGACTGGAGTTCCAAGATAGATAGGAAGACAGTTAATCTCTTTTCCTTCTTCCTTTCTCACCCACTTGAGGTGTCAGACATTTTGTAGTGAGGGGTGAATTGGAGAGCAGAGTTTTGTGGATAAGATAAAAGTATACATTTGACAACATATTTGATTCTCAAATAGAAATTTGGCACCCGATTTTCAGGGTTGAGGAATGTTGGCACTCAGATACTATTATACATTAATTTGATAAATTTCTTGGTAGCAAGTTGTAAAAAGAATAAGGTGAAATCACCTCCTGTAGCTCTTGAAATATCAGAATTTGCCACTCCAAGTTTTGAGGGCTCCAAAAGGGAGTTGTAGGAAATATTTCCTGGTGCCCACAATATAAATACCATAATTTTTATTATTTTTAGATCATCATAGTAACACTGAAGAAGGTATGCTTTCTAATATAAAAGTAAAAGAAACAAAAAATAACCTGTTACTTAATCTCTAATTATATTTTAATATAATCTAAAATAGACAATGTTAACAAAAGAATTCAGATCACAATCTAGTCAACTAAACAGTATGTGTTTTGGGAAGGACTTATAGAACCAATAAGTTTATTTGCAAAGTGAAAACATTCTGATTTGCAAGCTTTCTTTAGCTGTGGGATACACGTGATCAACACTGGAAGCAGCTCAAAGAGCATTTGAATTTCATATCTACTTAATCAGATAAACTTCTAACATTAAAGTTCTTCCATACAGAAAAATAGTAGAAGCCCTGTTCTGTGTGATTAGTTGTATTTGCAATTTTTACTGTGTTCACATTAGATATTTTATATTTAGGTAATATCTATCCAAGTTATCTGAAGGTTTCTTTATATGCTGAGTCAACTCTATACATTCCTGTAGAGTTATACTTAGGTTTACTGGTTAAGTTCATTTTGGCTATAAGCCTATATTCTTTTCCTTTTAGAATATCATATTTCATACTCTCTGCTCCTTTATAGTAGCAGCTGCTAATTGTGTGTGATACAAGCTGTGACTCCTCATTATTCAAATTATTTCTTTGGGGCTATTTAAAGTATTTTTAATTTGACCTAGAACCAATAGATTTTTGAGAAAATATTGTTGGGAGTTTTCATTTCATGGGTTTATTTAGAAGATGAATGGTGGATTCCTTTTCTACTTTATCTTCAAATTCTGAAGGCTTACCCATTTCTTTTTAACATTTCTTTGAATATGATGTCTTGGCTTTTTCATTTTCTTTTCATGAATTTCGAGTAATATATTTTTTTGTTATTTTTTCCCAGCTTAATTTTTTCAGGTCTTTTTTTTCTATGAGATTCTTATATTGCTATTATTTTTATTTTTTCAGTCTCAAATTCATATTAATATTTTTTGTCTCATGGAATCATAGGTATCTATCCAGTACATTCTTTTTTTTTTTTTGCTTAGCTAAGGATTTCTACCTCTTCTACCAAGCTGTTAATTCCCTTTCCAATTCTATCTTATATAGTTCCAATTTCTTTTCTCTTCCCCCCATGAAACTCTCAATCCTTTAGTAAAACATTTTAACACTTTAAAATTACTTCATATTTTCCATTTCATGTTGAGTTTTAACTCAACTTATGTTTTACTGCAATGCACTGCTTGTTGATGTTTTAGAGTCATTCTCTTTTTCTGAGCTTGTTTCTTTAGCATCCCTGTCATCATTATAGTTGTTAATAGTGGGAATCTTTCTTATATTTGTTCATTTCTGCACTTACTTCTGACTTGATATTGGAGCAGAGCTCTGTGTAATTCTGGAAGGAAGGTCTGACCTTGTCTTTTTAATGTTTTCTTAGATTATTTAGTATAGTGTTATTTCAGGGTTTCATGGTAACTCAGTATAAGGACCCATAAGATTTCAGTACTCCCAAGGTAGTTTGATTGAGGACAAAGTCTGATGGCTGTCCCTGACCTGGCTTTGATCTGAGCAACAATAAACTACTGTTGGACTAAGGTGCTGTTAGGTATATGAAAAGCTCTGCTGTTTCAGAGTGACAAAACTTAAGACCCCCCTTGGTCAAGGATTGCTACCTCATCTATTTCTTTGCATACTTCAGTCTGGGCTTGAAGTTAAAAAAAAATTACCTGTTCTGCTTCTGCTTCTAAGTCACATAGCCATTGCTTTCTTCTAAACCCTTTTCTCAGTACAGATTTTAGGGCCTTCAAATGATCCTTGCCCTGAAGTGCCAAACTTGGGTATAGGCCCCCTCTTCAGTCTGCCCAAGATTTGTAACCTGGGCAGTAGGTAAAAAAGCTTCCAGTTGATACCCTTTCCCTTACCATAAAAAGGTCAAAGTGACCCAATAGGACTCTTAGACCACCCCTTACTCTGGTGTTCAAAATTTTCCTGCGTTGGAATGCTACTTACTCCATTCTTACCCCTGTAGCCATGGGCCTCTCTGTGTGTCTTTTGTTATCAATCCAGTATTATAAAATGACTCATTGTGACTTAATTTTTTAAAAAATATCTCTGTCAGGATTCAATTTAATACATTTTCTAAATTTATTTGAAGGGATTTTAATGGGCAATTCTGCTTAGTGCTTACCATTACTATGCTATCATGGTTTCAACTCTATTTGAATTATTCTAGAGTAAAATGCGATGCATATTTGAAAAAAGAAACAGTCAACATATGAGACAAGATTACTATAATGTTTAGACATTTATGACCTTGAAAAAACTTTTTGTGCTATAGGATCAACATTTTTACTACAATGCCTTTCATATAATGACTATTTAATAAATACTTATTAAATTAAATTGAATTGAACCATCTTTTCAACCTCTGTCACTGTGATGTGTGACAGAAACTGCATTAGGATAATAACTAATATAAATGGCAAAAAACTCTTTTAGTCCAGGAGTGGTAAGTGGTAGTAATAGGACAGGTAAATGGTCAAAACACAGTCAGGCAATGCTTTGTGAATTAGCTCCTGCAACCAAAAGAAAGATTATGAATTCAAAGACATTTGTTTAAAATGCTGGTCTTAAACTGCTCCTTACCACCCTCAAGTTCACCCATGCCTCAACCAACCTATTTCTCTTCCATTATTTTTGAGTTCCATGGCAAGATTATATTTCCTGGCTACTCAAGATGTATAAACACTGTTCCCAGAAACTGTATGCTCCATAATTTTATTTCTTCCTATCAAAATGCACCTTTGCTATATCTCAGTCCTGAAGGTCCCTGCTAATTATTAATTTAGTTATCTGATAAATTAATATGCATATTAAATGAGAACATATTTTTCCTATATCTTGAATAAGTTGATTGGTTTAGGGGCCTTCAAATGAAAAAAATATTTTGCCTGCTAAGTATCGTATCATCTGCTCAAAAAATTAGTCTTTACAATGTTGTCTGCTACACTAAGATTTTTATTTGAATCCCACAGCCAATATCTATCAAAGGCAGGGCTTGAACACAGATCTTCCTGCATCCAAAGGCTATGCAAGGGCATGCACATTTGAGTGTTGCCTCTCTTTTCTTGCAAATTATTATTTTAATTTTTATAAATGTATTTTAATATTTAAGCCAAAATAATAAGTAAAGCAAGTGGAGAAATTTTAGAGAGGAAATCTTTGATACTGTGAGTGGGAATGTAGGTAGGGGTTGCAAAGAAGAATTTGTTTTCACCCATTCTGCATAAAAGTGGATTAGGAAAGCTATGCAATCCACCTGTGCTTTATATTATCCCTAGAAGATGAAAATCTAGACAATTTAAAAAAAGAATTTCTGTAAAAAGACAATCTCAGAAGTCCAATCAAATAATTCTCTAACAGTCACCAAGTGGAAATATTCTTCCTTGAAACTAATTTGAATATTTCAATCTGAAAATCATTTTATACCTCAGAGAAGCCCTAGGTATTGTTTGGTTAAATTCTGATCTAGGAGTTGTAGAACTATATGAAAGAGACACATTTAAAATGACATATTTTCTACCCCTTTGAAATCTAGGCCTCATATCAAAAAAAAAAATTAAATAAATAAAATAAAAATGGTTTTAGTTTCAGTTACCATAGAAAGCCAGAGTGAACAAATCTGGGTTGAAATCAAGGAAAAGACTTTGCAGGGCATTGGAAATCTCATATGATCTCTGATCCATTGCTTTTTCATTATTATTTTATTGATAAGTTTAAAAAAAAAGGTTGACAACTGTGCCCTTGACTAGTTTCAAGGGGAAGGAGATCAGGTATCTTTGCTTTTATCATGAAAGACCTGAATAAGGTCAAAGCAAAACTATTTCTGATTGTTTAATAGAATACAAAGAGAGAGAAAGAGAGTGAGAAAGCTAGCAGGATTCCCTCCCCCCCCCATGTTAAAGCTTTTGCTTTTCTTGGAGGCCTCCCATGGAGTTACATAGGATGAAAATTTGGCCCTAGGAAACTAAACTTGAAAAAAAAATCATTCTGACAGCACACCCAGGTTTCATGGGGGCTAAAAGTAACCGCTTTATTCAGAGTCTCAGCTTGGTGATAAGTAACCTAGGACTTTGAAAGTTAAATAGGAAGGATCATCCCAGGTTGACTTCTTTTCTTTTCTCCTGGATCAGTATGGACTACTGAAAATAGCCACAAGTCGTTCATCTAAACAGCAGCCCATCATCACAAGAGCTAATTGCTCATTATTTTTCTAGCTTGGATTAGAAGGAATACATGAAAGGCCTCTCAGAGGGTTGATGTTTCCAATTTTGAAGCCTGGAGTGAGAAGACTTACACTGTGATCCATTGTGAAAGCGAACTAGCAAATAGTGCTTGTTGCAAAACACCCACTGGGTCCCTTGTTCTAAAAGAATACACTCCTGCTGAGACAGTGGTTGTATCTTACACATAGGAGTGAACCTTCTGAATGACCATTTTATTATGTGTGTCTAAAAATGAGCTAACCCCATGTGTCTTGGGGTATCGCCCTTCATAAATGAGGCCTGTGGGTTGATTAAGCATTTTGCCTCCTTTAGAAGGACAGTGCCTGTGACATCAAAATAAGACTGGTCCCTGCTTGTTCCCTGTGAATCTTGTATGCCTTCCAATACAAGGGATAGTAATAGGCAGCTGAGCTAATGATGAAATTTATTCTCTAGCCATCTTTCATGGTCATTGTGCTGGCACATTACAAGAACAACAAGATTATCACTTCTTACAATGGATTCAGGCTGACTAAAAGAGGCATATAAGAACAAGTTTCATGGATAGCAAATAAAAAAGGTCTTTGAAAATGGAACCAGAGCATGTTGGCATGGCAGTTTTTATAAATGTCTTATATCCTCAGATTGTTATATTGTAAGCCTATGACATATGTGGAAATTATAGAATTCAAAAAAGAAAAGTCTAAATAGAAGATACCCCTAATGTTTTTTTTTTTGTTTTTCCTTGAACTGTGGCTATTAAATTCTCATGAGCAAAGCTTTGACTCCTTTTAATACCAAAATAGGTATCATAAAAATTTCAATTAATAGTGAATCTCAAGTTGTTCTTTAGATTTTTGTTATATCCATATCTATTTTTGATTTAAATATAGGTCTATAATTTCCATGACATTTTGTAACTCAAAATAGCACCTTCTGTTGATATGTAGAGCTATTTAGCTTATTTTCTTTATGATAATACTCAGTCTTCTTTTTTTTAATCCTGTTTTCTTGGGGGAAGGGAGGGAGTAAACTGACACATTTGACAATATATTTGCTAGCTTCACTCATCTGCTGTCCATATAGATTGTGAGGAGTTTTGAAAGCTTATAATTCTTTTAGTACATATATCAAATCATTCCCCACTGCCCCAAAACATTCTAAATAACCCCTCAATAGGTTGTTTTTACAGTTTTGAATAATCCATATTCCTTTTTAGTCTGAACGGTCATCTTTGTTTTATTAGCCACTTGCTTTTAACTAAATAAGTCCTTTGTCATCTACAGTTATAACTCGTTCATTTTCTTCTGCACATTGTTAACCCCAAATTACTTCCTTGCAATTTTGTTTCATCTTCACATTTATCATAAAGACCTGAAACATTTATATATAGATAGATTTTTGAAAAAGTGTTATTTACCAAACTTCAGTTAAGTTATTAGTTTTAAAATCATAGTGAAAGATAATGCAGGCACCTTGTTTCAAGCTTTTATGAGACACAAAATATATAATATTTTCAGTTGTTTCTCTGAAATCATTAGTAAAAATGTGATTCCCTTTATACTTTCTCCCACTCATTTATTTTTTTTTACTTATTCATTCATTCATTTATTTATTTTTGTTTTATTTTATTAAGTTTAATTGTTATTAGAATTCTTGACAGATCTACAGTCATAGACAATAAAATAAAATATTTACATGAGATTTTAAGTTTACAAATTATTTTATATATAATAAGATTCTGACATAGGTAACAAAATTAAAATTGTCATTTCCATTTAACATATGATTAAATTCAGGCTCAGGGTGTTAAACTCATTAATCCAGTATTACATAAATACTTTTAAAATACACAAATTTATCTTGAAGGTAATTTATTTGACTATTCCATCCAGTTTTATCAATCATACACCATCTATGCCTGACCATTCTATTTGACTTTACTCATGTCTTGTTTGCACAATGTCATATAACTGAGGCTTTCAAAACGTTTTTGATTAAAAACACTCACTTTTTTTTCTATGTTCCAGCTGGGTCATAAGTACTATTCAATTCTCCACTGTCCTGTATTTGATACTCATTTTCAAGTTTTCAGAGACTATTGTGTTCAGTGTAACATAGTGACACACAAATGATAAATGGATCAGAATTTGAATTTAATTCTTTTGTATCAAAGATTAATGCTTCTAGAATTATACCATAATTACCCTACCACATCCAATGGAGAAGGGAAAGAAGAAGAAAGAAATTAAGAGTAAGGCATTATGTTGACAGAGATCTAGGAGTTTTACTGTATATAAATTCTTTTTTTAAGAAAATATTTTGAAGCCTTTACAAAAGCTTTAGAAATGCCATCTGTTTTGCAAGTAACTTTTTTGAAGGACTACCCATTTATAGCATCATAACTCAACAAGAAATGAATGTTCAAGTACAAGACAATAAGCCTATCTGGCAAACAGCTAATATGACTTAAGTGTAGGTAATACATGCACACACACACACACACACACACACACACACACCATGACTTGCTGTCCTTCATCATTTCTGAGTACTGTTTAAATTACTTATTAACAAAGACTTCTTTTACATGCTCTGGTCCACTTTGCAATGTCATCAATTTACAGCAGTACTGTCAATAGACTCTGCTCCATGCATCCAAAAGAAGAGAGTACTGTGTAAAACTTGCAAATGATTAACATTCTGGTAACCTCAAAGAAAACCAAACTTCTGCTAAAATGGTAGATCTGAGTCACTCTCTAAAGTGCAAAATTTATAGTACACAATCTCAAATAGCTAAAACTCTTGTACACAGACATGAAACAGGGCAATAAGTGATCTTCAATGCTTTCTTAATCTGGGAATGGGAGGAAGTGGTTTGGAAGAACAAATTAAGATCAAATAGATATTTTCACCAAAAGTTTGTCTATGATGTGGTTGTTCCCCTTGGCCACATGTGCTTGCTAACAAATAGATTCATTATAGAGTCAAATTTAACCTGAAGACCCTTCTACTTATCAGAATCTGTTAAAGGAATGCTCACAATTACTACTGAAAGGCAAAAGAGAAAAATGTTTGAGAAGGAAGGGCTAAAAAAAGAAGAAAAAGCCTTATTGTCTACTGTCCAAGCAATTTAACTGGAGATAAAACTTATATACAGTCACATGTGTAGCTCCAAATACCAAGACCTGTTGAACATTCACTTCATGTCATTACTCCTTTCTAGCTTCTTTTTCATACCCATTCCCTATATAATTCTGCACACAGAAGCCCAAACCAAGGTTGTACAAGTGCCCACAATACATGGCATCATCAATGTGCTATTCAAAGAACATTTCTCTCATTTTGATAAAGGCTATTCTGTTCACTAATGAAATGTGGCCCTATCTGTTCCAACTCCAGCAGCTCAGCCACTGCCTAAAGGCCACCCTTGAGGTTTTTGCAGCTCTTCATGAGGTACTTGACATGAGAGATGATCAGGAAGATCAATCAGATGTCAAAAAAATCTAGCTATTCTTAAGACAATTTATAGATCAGAATTTTTATTAAATAACCAAAGTCATAACTACTAAAAAATGAAAGCCACTTGACTACTTCACAAAGAATAATGCCTAATGTCATAAGAAGTTCTGCAAAACACTGTGTGTAAATTTTTCCTCATGTTTTTGGACTGGATTCCTGAGTTTGGTAGGAGTTCCATGGAGACCATGGTATGCGGCCTAAATTAAATTAAAGTTGAACTGCCATGTTGAGTTTCCTGAAGGGTATTCTCCTTGCTTCTTCATGTCAATCCAAGCTAAATTATTATCAGGAAATCTAAATTACATCATTATAGTTGGTAGTGATAGTCAGCATTACTTCTCAATTCTCTAATGGGTCTTGCAACCACACTTAGAAACCCGATTCCCATGGTAAAATAATTATACCTCCCTATAACTTGATGAATTTTCATTTTCATCATCTCCTCATCCAGCTTGCAAACCTAACTTGACAAATTATTTGGTTACGATGTACAGTCATTGATGGAATAGTAGGAAAAGAAAAGATGCTCATGCCAACAAGCATCCAAATAATGCACTTTATTAAAGAGTCATTTTAATCATGCTCCTTTGCCTCATTTTAGCCATAGAATCAAGCCTCAGGAATGACCTCTAAAATGCCTCATTCCTCTCCTGGAAAAGAGGGCAGAGGAGACATGTGACACCATCTCTTGTCACAAGTCCAGTGATTAAAGAGTCTTATCTTCCAGACATACAGAAGAGAGTTTCCTAAGGTATTCCTCATGAGGAGACCATAACTGCATATTGTAGGCAAAGGATATTAATAAATTGGAGAGAATGGACAACCAGGGTCATGAATGTCCTTTACTTTACATCATATAAGGATGGGTTGAAGCAAATAGGTATGTTTCTCTTCAATAGAAGACACAGAGGGAAATCAATAGTTCTATTTAAGTATGAAAAGGACTGTCTGTGTGTATGAGAGATTACATATATTCCATTTGGTCCCAAACAACAGAACCCAGGGAAATGGATGGAAGCTTCTATAAGACAAATTTAGCTTTTACACCAGGACAATTTTTTTTTTACTAATTAGAAGTATAACAAGGAAAAATGATGAGGTAGTGTGCTCTTTTTTTCTTTTTCTATAAGTTTAATGTGTTTTGTTCATAAACTATAAACCTTTATAAATTAATCCTACATTATTAAAGGTTTGCTTTAACAAAGGAAATGGTTAAGTAAAACTAACAATAGAGTTTGTAAATGTGTATAAGAATTTTTTAAAAATAAACATTATTGCCCTCTCACAGCCACCCTATTGTGAAAAAAAGTAAATAAAACATATATTCTGTAACAAATATATATAGTCAAGCAAAAAAATCCATTCAATATTTGCATACTAAAATATATGTTACATTATTCACCTTAAATCCATCACTTCTCTATAAAAGATGCCATATTTCATCACCATTCTTATGAAATCATGAATAGTCATGGTATTGATTATATTGCTTACAGCCTTCACAACTTTTTTTAATAGTTTTTATTATATTAATTGTCCTCTTGGTTCTACTTATTTGATTATTTTTTCTTTAGGGGAATGAGAGTTAAGTGACTTGCCCAGGGTCACACAGCTAGTAAGTGTCAAGTGTCTGAGGCAGGATTTGAACTATATCCACTGTGCCACCTAGCTGCCCCTACTTATTTCATTCTTTTTGTGTGCGTGAGGCAATTGGGGTTAAGTGACTTGCCCAAGGTCAGCTGGTAAGTGTGTCCGAGGCCAGATTTGCACTCAGGTACTCCTGACTCCAGGGCCGGTGCTCTATCCACTACTTATTTCATTCTTAATAAGTTTTTCAGAGTTTTCACAAACATTCATTTTTACAGTATTGATGATACATAAATTGTTTTTGCTTGCTTCACTCTGCATCAGTTCATGTTTTTTCATACCTTCTAAAATAGTCTATTTACTCATTTATTTCACAGCATAATAATAATCTATCATATTTATACAACACAAATTATCTAGGCACTCTACAATTGATGAACATTTCTTTAGCTTCCAGGGTTTTTTGTCACCATAAAAAGAGATGATACAAATATTTTTGGGTAAATAAAATGCCTTTTAAAAATTTATCTGACTACAGGAATAGTGATGGTTTAGCTGGATTAAAAAGCAATCATTGTTTAGTAACTCATTGTGTATAATTCTAAATTGCTTTCAATAATGGTTATTCTACTGATAGGCCCACCAATGGGTGGTAGAGTGGATAAAGTACTGGCCCTGGAGCCAGGAGGACCTTAGTTCAAATCTCACCTCAAAAACTTATTAGCTGTGTGACCCCAGGTAAATTACTTAACCCAATTGCCTTAAACATCTAAGGCCATCTCCAATTGTCCAGCTGTATGTCTTGCCACTGGACCCAGATGATTCTGGAAGATAGAATGAGGTTGGTTATCTTTCAAAACCCTCCTTCACTTAAATCCTATTTAGTGCAAGTCATGACATCATCCTTAAGTAATGGTCCTCTTTGAGAATGAAGGACAAACAAACAACAACAGTGAATCAGTATGATTGTTTTTACATAAGCCCGCCAACATTCATATGTTTTTTTTTCATTTTTGTATTGCCATTTTGAAGAACATGAGGTGAAATCTGAGAATTGTTTTAATTTGTATTTCTTTAGAAATGTGCTAGAGCATTTCTATATATGTCTATAAATAGCCTAGGTTTCTTACCTGGGGAACTGACTGTATATACACTTAGGCCATTCATCAATTGAAAAAATTGCTCTCATCCTTATACATTTGAATTAGTTAAGAGCTAATAGTTCCCTTTTCAGTGAACTACTTCAAACAAAACCTGCATGCATACTTTTTCTTGTGTACAGTACTATTTATGGATTGTTTTTGAGATATGTATAGGATTAGGTTGCTACTGAAGTCCCTCTGACTTTAAGAATATTTATTCTTTATCTTAGGTTACCTATTTCCCAGGGTGGATGTATGGAAAATTAACTAAACAGGCTAATGACAATTGAATGTAAGCTATTAATATTCTGTGCTTAACATGTTGAATGAAAACTTTTTTCCATGCAAAGAGGAAAAAGAGCACCAAAGAGATTATTGTTAAGATACCATAGAGATTGCTTGAATATGACTAAGTCAGTGTTAATTATTGTGTTCTCCAAGGCTTTGGTTTAAAAAAAATCAGTTAAATATTTCTGTCTTTCCTGGTAATCTAAGGTTCTGCCCTATACCTTAATAAAATATATTTATTGACAATGCTTCCAATCTAGCACACATAAGTACTATTTCCTAAATGAATTTTAAAAGAATGTATGAATGTCAAGAATGGAGTGATTCTGAATATATGAGAGCAATCCCATGTGGGGTTACAGACACATTCACATAAGTCACATTATTACACTGCAGTATCAACACAAACCTATTCCATTATATTTATTTTTTCTTTTTGCCATAAAGTACTTTATTATTTTCCAGTTACATGTAGAGATTGTTTTCAAAAATTTTTATAAGATTTCTGGTTTCAAATTTTTCTCCCTCCCACCTCTCCCTCCCCCCTTCCCAAGACAGCAAGCAATCTGACTTAGGTTATATATGTACAATCACATTAAATATATTTCTGGATGAGTCATGTAGAAAGAATCAGAGCAAAAAGGAAAAAATACTCAAAAAAGGAAAACAAAAAAAATAGAAATAGTATGTTTCAATCTGCCTCTAGATACTTTTTCTTGTTTTTTTTCTATCATTTGATTGTTTTCACAAAGAGTTAGACTTCAGCATCTCAGACTGTTTATATATATATATATATATATATACATATATATTTAAAATACACTAGAAATTATGAAAAAAGATAGATAACATATATGCTTGTTTCTCTGCAACAACTGTTGTAATTTAATTTAAAATTTTCAACAGTGAGAAGTTGATTTTCCCCCCTTTTTCTAATATATCTGAAATGTGTTTGTTTTGGGCATAGTACTAATCTGCTGTCATATAGCAAAGCTTAAGAGTTAGTAATGTTTAAGAATGGGGCTTGATTGAGGCATCAATCCCTACTCTTCCAAATGATTTGCCCAACATTCAAAATCATGGTCAACACTGAGTTTATCTGACTTAAGTTTGTTTTTTTCTTCATTCATTTTAGTATTGGGATTCATTAAAATGATATAATATTAAATTTTACAACATTCAAAGATCAAGCTCCTTGCATTGCATACCTAGATTTAATGTTGTATCTTTTCCATGAATTAAAAAAATGTCTTTGTCAGCATCCATCATATCTTTTAAGAATTTTCAGGGTTTTGGGGGATTTTTTTGCATTGTTTTTTATCTCTAGAAATTCTAAGATCAAATCCTACCCCTCCCCCTGCAGACAAATAGCTGTGGAAACCTCAATAAGTCATTTAATTTTTATGTGGCTCCAGAAGTAATAATAATATATAATATATAATCTATAATAATGAAATTACATAAAATACATGCATTTGTTAAGGAGTTATAGAAACACCACTTACATATTGAGTTCCCTTTTAAACATTTTTATATATGTTAGCAAAATAAATGTGATATTCTTTACTTAGACACTTTTGCTATGTAATTGCTTCAGGTATGGAAATTCTAAGGCAACTTTTCTTAATGATTTTACCTCTTTTTTCTTCTTTATTTATTTACATTTTTTCAATAATAAACATTTTTATTTATAGTTTTGAAATCCAATTTTTATCTATCTTTTCCTCTATCCCTACACTCCTCCCTGAGGTGGAAAAAAATCAAATATGGGTTATGCATGTATTATTATGTAAAACATTGTCATATTTTTCATTTTGGACAAGAAAACTTGATTAAAAGAAAAAAATGAAAGAAAGTGAAAAATAGCATGCTTCAGTCTGTTCCATCAATATCAGTTCTTTCTTTGGAGGTGGATAGTATGTTATATCAATTGTCTTTTGGGATTGTCTTGGATCATTGTGTTGTTATGAATAGCCAAATCATTTACAATTCTTCATCAAACAACATTGCTGCTTCTGTGTACCATGTTCTTTTGTTTCAACTCATTTCAAAATTCATCATTTCATACATGTCTTTCCAGGCTTTATGGAAGTTATCCTACTTGTGATTTCTTATACCACCATAATATTCCATCACCATCGCTTACCATAGTTTGTTTAGCCATCCCCCAATTAGTGGGCATTCCTTTGATTTCAAATTTTTAGCCACAACAAAAAGTGCTGGTATCAATATTTTTGTACAAATAGTTCTTTTTCTCTTTTTAGGAATGTGTTTGGGATATAAATCTAGCAGTGGTATTGCTGGATAAAAGGGTATACACAGTTCCATAGGCCTTTGGGCATATTTCAAATTTGCTCTCCAGCATGGTTGGAACGTTTTACGACCCTACAGTGGATTAGTGTCTTAGCTTTCCCACATTCTCTCCAACATCCAATATTTTCCATTTTTTGTTATATTTTCCATTTGTATAGGTGTTAAGAGATACCTCAATGGTGTTTCAATTTGCATTTCTCTGATCAATAATGATCTAGAGCATTTTTTCATATGATTATAGATAGCTTTGATTTATTTGTCTGAAAACTGCCTATTTATATTCTTTAACCATTTATCAATTGGGGAATGACTTGTATTTTTAAAAATTTGCCTCAGTTCTGTATATATTTGAAAAATGAGGCCTTTATCAGAGACATTTGTGTCAAAAATGCTTTCCCAGTTTTCTACTTCCCATGTAATTTTGGGTACATTAGTTTTGTTTGTGTAAAAGCTTTTAATATTATATAATCAAAATTATCTATTTTTACATTTAAGTTTATTTTCTATATCTTCTTTGGTCCTAAATTATTCCCCTGCCCATAAATCTGACAGATATACAATTCCATACTCCCTTAATTTGCTTATGGTATCATCCTTTATGTGTAAATTATGTATGCATTTTTACCTTATTTTAGTATACAGCGTGAGATGTTGGGCTATATCTAGTTTCTGCCATACTGTCTTCTACTTTTCCCAGCATGTTTTGTCAAATAATGAGTTTTTGTTCTAAAAGCTTGGATCTTTGGGTTTATCATATACTAGATTACTATGCTCATTTAATGTAGTGTAATTTCTATCTATTCCATTACACTGATCAACCTTTTTATTTCTTAGCCAGCATGAGATTGTTTTGATAATTACCATTTTTTAATACAGATTAGACCTGGCACTGCTAGCCTGCTTTGTCTTTGGAGATAGACTCCCAAGTATTTTATATTGGCCACAGTTATTTTAAATAGAATTTCTCTTTCTGTTGTTGCTGGACTTTATTGATCAGTATAGAATGTTGATGATTTTTGTGGGTTTATTTGGTATCCTTCAACTTGCTAAAGTTGTTAATAATTTCAAGTAGCTTTTTAGTTAATTCTCTAGGATTTTATAAGTATAACATCATATCATCTTCAAAGAGTAATAGTTTTGTTCCCTCATTACCTATACTAATTCATTTAATTTTATTTTCTTCTCCTTTTGCTATAGCTAAAATTTCTACTATAATGTTAAATAATAGAGTTGATAATGAGCATCATTGCTTCAGCCCTGATCTTATTGGGAAGGCTTCTAGCTTATCTGCATTGCAGATAATGCTTGCTGATTGTTTTAGATAAATAGTGCTTATGATTTTTAAGCTAAGTTGCTTTTATTTCTCTGCTCTCTCATGTTTTTAATAGGAATGGGTGCTGTATTTTGTCAAAGGCCTTTTTTGCATCTATTGAGATAATCATATGATTTCTGTTGTTTTGTCATTGATATGGTCAATTATACTGATAGTTTTCCTAATATTGAACCAGCCCTGTATTCTGGGTATAAATCTTCCCTGGTCATAGTGTATGATTCTTGGGATGTATTTCTGGAATCTTTTTGCTAATATTTTATTTAAAATTTTTGCATCAATATTCATTAGCAAGATTGGTCTATAATTTTCTTTCTCTGTTTATTCTGTTACTGGTTAGGATATCAGAACCATATTTAGTTCTATGTTTGATTGCTGTAGAACTAAGTAAATAAACTAACTTAGGTAGGATTGTCATTTTTATTATATATGCTCTGCCTACCCATGAGCAATTAATATTTTTCCAATTGTTTAGATCTCACTTTATTTCTGTGAAAAGTCTTTTTGTGGTTCTGGTCATGTAGTTGCTGAATTTGTCTTTGGAGATAGACTCCCAAGTATTTTATATTGGCCACAGTTATTTTAAATGGAATTTCTCTTTCTGTTGTTGCTGGACTTTATTGATCAGTATAGAATGTTGATGATTTTTGTGGGTTTATTTGGTATCCTTCAACTTGCTAAAGTTCTTAATAATTTCAAGTAGCTTTTTAGTTAATTCTCTAGGATTTTATAAGTATAACATCATATCATCTTCAAAGAGTAATAGTTTTGTTCCCTCATTGCTTTTTTTATAAGAACAGCTTATAATTTTATGTACTACCTCACTGATTTTCTTACTTTCAGTTTTATTATTCTCCCATTTGATTTTCAGAATTTCCAATTTGGTGTTTAGATGGGGATTTTTAATTTGTTCATTCGTTAGTTGTTTTAGTTGTATGCCCAAAATATTGATCTGTTTTTTCTCCATTATATTGGTGTAAGCAGTTACGGATATAAGTTTCCCCTTAAGAACTGCTTTGGCTGTATGCTACAAATTTTCATATGTTGTCTCATCTTTGTCATTTTCTTTAATGAAATCATCGATTGTTTCTATGATTTGTTCTTTGACCCACTTGTTTTGTTTTGTTTTTAAGGATCAGATTATTTAATTTCCAATTGCTTTTTACATTCTCTTTCAATTGCCCATCATTGAATGTAATTTTTTTTTGCATTATGATCTCAAAAGCATGTGTTTACTATTTCTACTTTTCTGCATTTGGTTGTAAGGTTTTTACAGCCTAATACATGGTCAATTTTTGTGTAGGTCACATGTACTGCTGAGAGGAAGCTACATTCCTTTCTATTCCCATTTAGTATTCTCCAGATATCTATCATATCTAACTTTTCAAGAATTTTATTCATTTCCTTAACTTCTTTATTGTTTATATTTTGGTTAGATTTATCCAGTTCTGAGAGGGGAATGTTAAGATCCCCTACTGGGATAATTTTCTTATCTATTTTCTCCTGTAACTCATTCAACTTCTCCTTCAAAAATTTAAATGTTAAATAATTTGGCGCATATAAGTTAAGTATTGATATGACTTCATTGTCTATGTTACCTTTCAGCAAGATGTAATTTCCTTCTTTATCTCTTTTAACTAGATATATTTTTGCTTTTACATTATCTGAAATCATAACTGCTACCCCTGCTTTCTTTGCTTCAGCTGAAGCATAATGGATTTCATTTCCAACCCCTTACATGTACCCTATGTGTAGTTCTCTGCTTTAAATGTGTTTCTTGTAATCAACATATGCTAGGATTTTGTTTTTTAATCCATTCTGCTATCTGCTTCCATTTAATGGGTGAGTTCATCCCATTCACAGGGAATTTTTATTTCTCTCCATGCTATTTTTTAATTTTATACTCCCCACACTGTGACTTCCCACCCTCTTTCTTCTCACAAGTGTTGTACTTATGATCACCACCTTCCCCAATATCCCCTCCCTTATATCAGTTGCCTCAACTTCTATTATCACTATCCCTTTACAAATTTCCTTATAGGTTAAGATAGATTTCTATATCCAATTGAATAAATTTGTTATTCCCTGTTTGATCCAACTTTGATGAGAGTAAGGTTTAATCTTGGCCTATGCCCCCCAAACACCCCTCCATTATGATAGATTTTTATGTCTTTGGGGGGGGGAGGCAAATTCACCACATTCAATTTCTCCCCTCCTTCTTCCATGCAATGTCTTGTTACTCCTTTATTTTGTTTTCTGGTTTGTCATTGCATCAATGTCACCTTATAACCATACCCTCTGTCTACATATAGTCCTAATCATTCTTATAGTAAAGTTGTTAAGACTTAGAAATATTATTATCATCACTTCAATGTTACCTTATGAATATATCATCTTTACATATAGTCCTAATTGATCTAATAATTGCTTTTATAATAAATTTAATAAGACTTACAAATATTATCATATAGAACTAGAAACAGTTTAACATTATTAAATTTCTTAGTTTTTCTTTCTTGTTTATTTTTTATCTTTTTATGTTTCTTCTGAGTCTTGTATTTGGAGGTCAAATTTTTTATTCAACTCTTGTCTTTTAATCAGAAATGCTTGAAAGTCCTCTATTTCATTAAATGTCCATTTTTTCCCCTGAAAGAATATATTCAATTTTGCTCTGTAGGTGATTCTGGATTTTAAAGCTAACTCCTTTGACTTGTGGGATAATATATTCAATGTCCTGTGATTCTTTTTTTTTTTTTTTTTTTTTTTTAGTGAGGCAACTGGGGTTAAGTGACTTGCCCAGGGTCACACAGCTAGTACGTGTTAAGTGTCTGAGGCCAGATTTGAACTCAGGTACTCCTGAGACCAGGGCTGATGCTCTATCCACTGTGCCACCTAGCTGCCCCGTCCTGTGATTCTTTAATGTGGAAGCTGCAAAATCCTGTCTAATTCTGACTGTAGTTACACAGTATTTGAATTGTTTCTTTTTGGCTGCTTGCAATGCTTTTTCTTTGTTCTGTGGGATTTTAAATTTTGCTATGATGTTCTGGGGAGTTTTCATTTTGGGATCTCTTACAGATGGTGATTGGTATATTATTTCATCTATTTTGCCCTCTGGTTCTAATATTTCAAGGTTGTTTTTTTTTTCATAATTTCTTGAAAAATATTGTCCGGGCTTTTCTTTTTTTTTTTTAATAATGGCTTTCAGGCAGTCCAATAATTCTTATATTAAATTTCCTTTATCTTTTGGACAAGCTAATTTTCCAATGACAAATTTCAAATTTCACATTTTCTTCTACTTTTTCTTACTTTTTAAATTTTATTTTATTGTATCTTGTTTTCTCCTAGAGTCATTAGTTTCCATTTGCTCAATTTTAATTTTTAAAGAATCATTTTCTTCAGTGACCCTTTGTACTTCCTTTACTATTTGGCTCAATCTATTTTTAGGGAGTTATTTTCCTCAGTGAATTGATTTTCATATTTCTTTTTCATTTTTCTCTTGCATTATTGTTATTTCTTTCCCCAATTTTGCTTCTAATTCTCTAATCTGATTTTTAAAATATTTTTAAGCTCTTCCAGAAATTCTTTTTGGGCCTGAGATCAATTTGCATTTTTCTTTGCAGCTTCACCTGTAGCCATTTTGTTATGATTGTCCTCCTCTATGCTTATGCCTTGATTTCCCCTATCACTGTAGTAACTGTCAATAGTAAAGCTTTTTTATTGTATTTTTGCTCATTTTTGTGCCTTGATGTTTTTATTTGATTTGGGCTCTATTCCTAAACTTTGCCAAGGTTTGTGTTGAGGTTCTGGGTCTTATTGGTAGTTTTCACTGAGCTTCAGGGCTTAGATGCTTACTTTTGCTGGGGTGCTAAAGTTAACAAAGTCTTTATGGTAACTGGCCCTGGAGTAGTGATCTTGTGGTGGTTCTGATGCAGGGGTGGTGCATTGCTGCTGGGTTACTCTGTTAGCAGGTTCCCTGTTAGCAGGCCCTGGAGTAGAAATTTTGTTTCCAATCATCCTCTGTGTGTGTGTGTGTGAGAGAGAGACAGAGACAGAGACAGAGACAGAGAGAGTATATGTGTGTCTCTTGCGGGGGGGGGGGGTGTTCCTACTTCTGGGTTGCATGGTAACCAATCACTTTGCTAGCAGGCCCTAGAAGGATAATTTGCTTCTGATCTCATGAACCCCTGCTGCTGGTTTGCCCTGGAAACAGTCTCTCTCCTGGGAGGTCATAGTTGTGGGAACTTACTGTTGACCTGCTTGGGCAGGGCTTCTCTACTCATCTACAGTGGGTTCAAAGACTCCCTGGTGGTCTCTTCTAGTTTTGAGGTGCCTGGTGAGTGTCTCTTCTAGTTTTGAGGTGCCTGGTGAGTGTCTCTTCTATGCTGCCCAGACTGCTCACATGCCCAGGGAGTTGTTGGTTTAAAGGTGGGTGGATTCTCATTAGTGGAATGCCTCAGGCTCAGAGTCAGGACTTCTTGATTTCAAATCCTTCTTCTGACTTACTGGTTATATGAACCTAACTTAAAGTATTTGTAAAATGAAGGGGTTGGGTTTGATGTTTCCTAGAAATAATACTGGATTATGTGTCAGATGTTTTTGAATCCTGAATCTACTCCTTTCTTGCTATGCAAAATTGTTTACCTCAAAACCTCTAGAAAAAATTAGCTTCCTCATCTGTACAATGGGATAATAATGTGTGATATTTCTCTCATTTTGTTATTATGAGATTAAATTATACTAATAATGTAAAAGGATTTGTAAAAGACAAATCACTATGTCATTGTTAACAAATAGATTTTTTGGTAATAATAGTAGTTATGAAGGTCCATGGTGTGTAAATGTGTTCATCAGACAATTAAAATCCATTTTGGATCATTGATAAAATTTCTAATTTTGTAATGGAAGTTATATCTTCTTGTATTCACATAGTGTACCTTTGAGGCTGACTTTAATATATGTCAATTTTTGACACTTTTTTTCATTTCATTTAATTATATTTGGTCACTTTTATCACTGTATCCATTTCCCATAATTCATTTTCTAGAAATCAAGTTTTTATCCACAGAACAAGAGTTTCACTGCAGTTAAACATAAGCAATGAAAATAAATTTAAAGTCTCCATGAATTCTCAGTATTTCTATTAAAATTTTATTTATAAGGGAATCCCAGGAGAATATCTGTATGTATACATGACTTTAGAAAAGTTGTTTTATTTTTATCATTTTTTACCAAATGAGTTATAAACAACAAATTAAAAATAATTAATTATTTAAGATTTAATAGAGCCTGACAAAGAGAACTTAACTAAACCATTTCACTTCTCTAATCTACACATGAAAGCTTTATTATTCTGCCAAAGGTTACATTCAGGAAAGAAGCTGAGAGAGAGAGAGGGAGAGAGAGAGAGAGAAACACAGAGAGAGAAACAGAGAGACAGAGAAAGATATGAACAGCTTCTTATGATGAAAGAGGTTTCCATATTTTCTTAAATAAACAATCTTGGATTGAATGGGGTGGAGCCTTTGTACTTACCTCTTAACTGAGAGAATATATTTGAATTTATATAATTTGTGAGGAAATAACCAAATATACCTTTGAATTAAACTGTAACTCAATATGATAAAAATTAAATAAGACAACAAGTCAAGTTTCAGGCAGAGGAGTGAGCCTTGTAATTATTATATGCCTAAGGATTTGTCTTAATAATCTTACTAAACTAGTTGATGTAAAACAGTTAATTCTTAAAATATAATGCTATGTATTCCATGGGCCCAATCTTATAAAAAATGACAGTATATTTTGTTTTACCTGTAGATTGATTAAAAATCAAAGTTAAAATGTAAAGTTTATTGAAAATAACTAATAAAATTCACATTTCTTAAGTAAAAAGGGTAGTTTTAGATAATAATGGAAGCATATATAAGTACATTGTAATGAAACCTGGAACAAGAAATGATGAATCAAAATGAAAGTTAGGTGAGTACACTAAAATTACAAAATAAAAATTAGCAAATTAATAATGAAAAATGCCATTTGAAATAATATTTTAAGTGAAAAATTACTTCAGATTTACGGGGGATTTTGGTTGTTCTAAGCCTAGAGAACTGAGAGGTAACAGCAATTTTCCCAACAATGTCAGAGACAGGGCTAAGACCCTATCAATCACCTATCAACTTTAATATGTTACCTCTTTCCTTATCTAATTGTGAATGAATAGTATGATTACACTACTTACAAACCCTGATTTTTGTCAATAATTTTCTGTTCCTTTGCTTCAAATAATTTGAAAAAGTGAGGAAAATTGAATGAAAGTTGCTAATGAATTTTAGAGAAGAATGAAGACTTTCCCATTTTCCTTTTGATTTTTGTTCTTTTACTCATTTTTAACTTCATTAGTAGATGGACCATAGCCGGCCAGGTCCTTCAATTCTCCACTATCCATCAAAGTCCATCCAAGCTGACATTTGTTATTTCTATGACACTATCTATCCATCCCATCCTTTGCTATTAACTTCTTTTTCCCTGAGTCTTTCCCAACATCATAGTCTTTTCCAATGAGTCTCAATCAAATGCAAATAGTCATAAGAAAGAGAAAGCAGGAGATACAATTGTTTTGTGGTTTTATGAAACAAGTAATGAGCTTGGAATGATAAGCTCTCAATTTAAATCCTTGATTTCCACTAAGTAGTTATTTGATTCAGTATGTCATCTTTCCTTGGTTTTCTAATTTTTAAAAGGAGGGTTTGGATGAGTTTTTTATGGTTTTCTAAAATAATCTATTATATTACCCATAGTTTTATTGCTTATTTATTTGCTGATGTTTTATTTTATTTTCTTTGTTTAATTTTTTGGGACTTTTGGGCAACTAGGTGGCACAGTGGAAAAAGTACTGGCCCTGGATTCAGAAGGACCTGAGTTCACATCTGGCCTCAGACATTTGACATTTACTAGCTGTGTCACCCTGGGCAAGTCACTTAACCCCAATTGCCTCACTAAAAAAAAAACAACAACAACAAAAACAACAACAACATCAACAACAACAAAATAGTGTGTTGGAGAGGAGTAAAAAAAAAAACAAAAACAGCCTCTTTGCTATGAGATTGATGACTTTAGTTCTAGTTATGACTTTGTCATATATTAATTGGAATAAGTCTCTTGATGCCTTCTAAGTCTCAGTTTCCTTATCTGTTAAATGTCATATATATATCTCAGTGGCATCATAGGAAAGATAAGGAACATAGCATATAAGAAAACATCTTTGAAAGACAAAAGTCCTATGAAATTTTTAAAAAGGAGCATTGTAGAAGGGAATTAAATTTATATGACACCAGAGATGAAGTATTCCCATAATATACATGATCCTATATTGTATATATACAGATCTGTTTAGAATGAAACTGGCTGATTTAAAAAAAAATACTACTACCTCATGTTGAATATGAAAGGAAACCCATTGTTTGTGTCAATGGACTTTTATCACAAGTATGCGAAGTCTGGCAGTCTATATATGTTTTTTGAAGTCATCCATACATATGTCACAAAACCCAAATCTACCTGTCTAAACAAGTATATTTAAAAGTAAAATAAAAGAATTAGAATGATACTAAAAACCAAGTGAAATATGAGACCCTAAGGTGGAAGGAACACTTAAAGCAGTAAATATGCACTGGATTCATCCTTACCCCTTATTTAAAAACAAAACAAAACAAAAACAAAACAAAACAAAAAGAACAGTTGTTGTTCTGGAGGAGAGTTTAAGTGCTTACTCTTTTATCTATAAAGAAGCAGGGTTTGGGGCCTCTGGCTGCCTATTCTTCCATGTCAAAGATGTTAATAATGTATCTGCCTTCCAATGTGACAGAGAATATATGTCTGCTGAGTGCCTTTCTTTGAAGTAGAGTGAAAGCTGAAAACTTTCATTTTGTCATTGAAAATCCTGTCCTTGTAACTCTCCCATCTTGCACCCCCTGTGGGATGTGACAGTCTAGGTTGACTCTTAGCATAAGAAATTCATGAACTACTCCCCATTTAATAGATAATAGCAGAAAAATACACCCATATATCATATTCTATATATCCTATATAATTTGTCTCCAATGTTGCTGTTGTTAAAGGGATCAGGTTGAATATCTCATAAAAATTGCATAATATGTACACCTTTTTAAAAGTTAGAACTTCAAGCTAAGTTTTAAAAAAATGTGAAATAACATAAGAATCTGTTTACAGCTCCAATACAGCTTGCTTTTGAGAAAATAATAGTTTTTGAAAGTGTAAATTCTATGTTAAGGAATGGTAAAGGGCACTGAAGTCTTTCTTAGCAAAAACAGTCCATCATCTAAACTAAAAGAATATGTGATAAACATATTTACTATTTATTTTTGTATAAACAAGGTTTTACATCATGTTGAAATACTTCCACTTCCATTATGGATTATATTAAACCACACAGAGGTCATCAAGATAGCTGTAAAATATAGTTTCAAAAAAAAAGAAAGATGAGTAATTCAATTCTTGGGGAAAGATGACAATAAAAAATGTAACTGTAGCAATCTCCCATTCTGCAGCTGGGGCAATTTTAAAATGAAAATAATAGCCTCATTAATTGTCAATCTCCAGGGCCATGAAATTTGTGTTAAAGATCTGTGTTCCCTGTGCTAGTTATCAAGAATTCAAGCTATCAGGAGTAACCATTCTGCCTAATTTAAGCTCTTTGTGTCAAAAGGAGAAATGAAAAATTGGGAATGACAGAGGTGAATGAAGCTGTCCTTCCTTTAATTTTATTTAACTCACCATAACCACTCTTCTTAGCATATGCTCTGGGAATGATTATTTTAACTTATCCACCAGCACCACCAAGTGGTCTATGATAGAACAAACTCTTCCAAATAAGAGGAAGGCAAGTATAATGATAGTACTGAAGCTCATTAAGGATTTCAAAACTGCCTAATACAAATCAATATGCAAACCACCGGTTTTAATCAAAAAGCACTTGGAAATATTTTACATTTTGCAAATGAGAAAGTCTGAAATATTGTAACGAATAGGTTTACTTTCCTTTGGATTTTGTTTGAAAAGTTCCTTTTGTCTGATGCCAGTTAATATCAGGTTTTTATGCTATTTTTCCCAAAAGAGCCTTGTCCTATTATGATTTGATTACACCAACCTTGCTGACTTTTTGACTGGATAACATACTGCACGTAAATTCTAAGTAACTGACCAAATTGAATTGGTAGCCTGGCAGGAAAGGTGTGTCTTAGGTGGGTGGGAGGGAATTTGTTTGCTTATTCCATGGTTGTTTCATATTTGACTCAGTTTTGGTATTTAGGTTGAAAAGTGGATGTAGCACTGAGTCTGGAGTGAAGAGCACTCATCTTCATAACTTCAAATGTGGCTTCAGACATTTACTAGCTTTGTGACCTTAGGCAAATCATTTAATCCTCTTTGCCTCAGTTCCTCATCATTACACTGAGAAGAGGAGGAAAAAGCAAATCACTCCAGTGTCTTTTCCATTCACACTTGACACGTGACTAAACACTTGACACAATCAGAGAGATGTTCAAAACATAAAAAGTATTACAGTTAAATTAACATCTTATCAATAACCTAGGATTAAATTCTAGACCTTCTGTGATTATATTACCTGAGTCAGAGGAAGAATTTATTCCTTTAGAATTCTTTCTACAACCAGTGGGTGGAGCACCCTGTGATTTTCAGAGCCCCAGGTCAGTGTGTGCGGAGGCATAAAAACCTCAAATAACAATTAATTCTTTACATATCTTTATTCTATCTCTAGTTTCTATCTCTAGTTTCTCTCTCTATCATGGGGGTTTATCTTCTGAAGTAATTCTGATTTTTCCTTCTCCTATAAAATTTTTATATCATTTCCTTTTAGATGTTATATTCATCCTCTTTTTCTGCAATCAATTGCAGTTATAAATAATAATGAGGAAAGCAACATTGAATGGAAGGAATATTGTATGATCAGAGTCTATCTGTGGAATAGGAACAATATCTACCATGGTATCTTCCTCACCCATCAATATTGATTACAATAATCCTTCTCTGAAAAGAGTAAAGCTTTACCTAAAATGTCATTAACTCAGAGAGATAAAGCTCAAGCTTATCATTCCTTAACATACCTTCCTGGTATCTTTAAGTCACTTTGACTTTGGTTTTCTGGTGACCTAAGGGTAAAAAATGGCCACATCCAAAAGGATTAGAAGTTCCTCAGACTTGTCAGATTTTCCAAAACCATTCAATTTTCATTCTCTGCCATGATGAATAGATGTGTTTCCATATGAAGGTGAAGATGGCTGCGTTTACCCATCCTGAGTGTTGGAGGATTCTTTTTTTTTTTCTTTTTAATATATTTTAATGCTATGTCAAAGTAAACCATCCTTTATTAATAGTAGAATAACCAATGAGCATGTCAGTTCATTCTAGTATCAAACTTGAATAGGGCCTAAGGCAGATCAGGTCCAAAATCTTGAAGTGCAGTCCTACAACCCTCTGATTCTATGGACATCAAGCCATCACCACCATTTCAGCTACATTTTGGGATTTAGCCATACCCTCTCCCAAAATGAGAAGCTTATCATAGAAGAAAACCTTTTTTTTTTTCCAGAGTAGGTTATTTTCAGATAAACAAATTGGGGTCTTTTTAGTTGCTCTCTGAAAAAAAAATTTTTTTGTTCCTATTTAAATTATGAGATTCAATTATTATGTGTTTTAGAGTTTGAAACAAATTGTCATTATTTTTATTATTCTCTTGGTGGCAATCTGTGGGTTCCCTTAATTGTCTGAACTCAGAAAACCTAAATGGATATTTTCAAACTCCAATACCATAGTATTCATGGTTTTGATCTCTTGTGTTCTGCTGGGAGTTCAATCGCTAAATTATACTTTTCAAGTATAACATTTTGATTTGATTAAATTAATGTTGTTAGAATATTATTTTCTTTCAATTATCTTTTACTAATTTTCTTTACTTCATTATATTCATGTTTCAAATATATTATTTTCTGACTGTGTACCACAAAATTTACCTCATTAGAGAGATTATTTATTATGTGTTAAATTTTACCTAGTCTGTGATTTGTATGCATAAGTATTTATGTATTTGTGTGTATGTAATTCTCCTTAGAAAACTCTGACTTCCATCCAAAATTCATTCCTAAACTCTTCTTATAAGAGTTGAATTTATTTATCTTTTGATCCATTCCAAATTTGCTAGCTATTGTCCCATCAGCTCTAGGTTTCTCTGAATATAGTTTAGAGAACAAAAATCTTAAAAAATGGAATTTTCATCACTAGTGTTCACCTCTTAAACTTAAAAGATTTAAAGTTTTCTGAGTTAGTTTCCCATCAATAAACAGAAGGTAATTATATCAAGAATACGTCTTCTTGAAATAGAAAGATCACCACCAGCAGGATGCTAAACCATATAGTGGCTTACCAGGAGATATGGATTTTTTTTTTCTGCTTCAAAACAGTGTAAGTTTGACTTGTGATCATAGACAAATCTAACACACATAGTCATCAAGAACTAACGTTTTCACTACACTTCAATGAAACATTGGAGTAGGGCTTTAAAAGAAGAGAGACTAAAATATAGAATACAATTTGCAAATGTATACATAGATTTTTAATCAGTATAACTTATTTTAAAAGTATGTTTTAGTACCCTAAATATACTTCAATACAATTGCTATTAATCCTAAGTTGTCTTTTCATCCTATTTTGTATTTATTAAATTCCTTTTATTACTAAATTAAAATATATACTGACTCCAAGTAACAGCAGATTTTATTTTATTTTTCTCACAGCAATCCATAATATTATCTAGTTGTTTAGGTTAGAGATTCTCAACCTTGGGTCCAAGATTATTTGTTTTTAATTATCAATGACTATATAAACTTTAATTATTAGTAGCTATCCCATTATCACAATATAAGTCTTATACACTTTCATTCTTATATACCCATTTACTTCCTCCTCTCAGATAGTATATATACACTAAGTCCTGTACCTATATGGCTAAACCCTGTGAATGGAGGGCCATCCATCAGGTTGATTAAAGAGGGGTGAACCAAAGTAGACCTGACTAGGCAGTCCCCAGAACTAGATAATCATTTAATTTTTGCCTAATTTATTTTGTAGTGTCTGAATCTCTGTACTCACACAACTACCACATAGTTCTGGTCTTCATCATCTCTCACATGAATTACTACATTGGCAGCTTAAATATTTTTCTATGCCACATATTTCTTTTACCCAATCCATCATTTACATAAATGTCAAAATGATTTTTTTTTAAATCAGATCTATCTGATTATGTCACTTTCCTACTCAATAAACAACAATGGGTTCCTATTATTTCAAGGACAAATGTGTCATTTGAAGCTCCTCACAAGCTATTCTCAACCTCTACTTCTAGTCTCATTACACACTACCAGCCCTACAACTTTATGCTGTCTTTATGATATAGCCAAACTGGCTGTCTCTCTGCTATATGTGTGGCATTCCATGTCCTGTATTCATTCCCTTAGTTGTTCCTTATAATTGGCATCCACTTTTAATCTCCACTCTAGATAATTCCTTATTTCCTTTAAGATTAATCTGAAATATTATCTTTAACAAGAAGCCTTTCCTGATTCCTACTTCACACCCACAGCTGATTATGTCACCCTACTGTACTTTAACTATTTATCCTGATACACTTTACATACTTCCTACATATCTTTGCTTTAATTTTTAATATATTTATTTTGTATATATTTAGAGCCTCCTGAAAGCTTCTAGAGACTAATTTCCTGAGGTGATAAGTTCTTTGAGAGGAGGAAGTGTGCGGGTGCATAAAAATGAGAGAGTATAAGATCTGGTGACTTCACACAAAGATTTGAGGCACCAATAAACAGATGAAAAAAGATCTGGGCTCTACCAGTGACTACCAGAGATTATACCAGTGACTTCACCATAGAAACACAAGATCCCTAAAGTAGTGCCCAAAGCAAATATGAAGAAACTACATTTGTCCCTGATTTGCTATGAAGGCAAGCACTTAAAAGTGTGTTCTCCCCTCTCCATGAGTCTAGCTCTAAATAGAGATTTTTCATCCTTGAACTTTCTATTCCCTCAACACCAATCTTTCATTCTGCAATTATATTTTTATTTTTTAATTAAACTTATTTTAGATAAATGTTTCATTATCTTTATTTCTAAATATAACTGCAAATATTAACATAGCATAGAGAAGGAAGGAGCTCTGGAGAACTTTTTAAATTTCATAGAATACAGAAGCTAGAACCCCACTCTTGGATTCATGGTTTCAGACACTACCAGAGAGCACACATCATGAGCCATTTTACCTCTTATTTCATAGGTAAATTCCCAAGGGCAGTCATAAGTCAAAACTCAGGGCTTTGTTTCTGACTGCCTCAGCCTGTCTTTAATTTCTATAAATTATAATCATCTGAGAAGCTTCCATCGAAGACACAGAGGAGGGAGCATGCCTGAGGATTAGATTTCCCCCTTCTTCCTCGCATCCAATTCATGGAAATAGATGAAGAATTTAATTCTGCCTGCAGAATTAAAATTAAAATGCTCTGTTTGGTATTCAAAACTGTTTGTAACCTAGTCCCTCCTACCTTCCCAGTTTTCTTACAGTTTACTCTCTGAAATGTGTTCTTCCTTCTCATGACATTGTCCTCCTGTTTATTTTACAAAACAGAAAGCCCATCTCTTGGCTCTGGGCATTTTATTAACTTCCCCCCATTCCTAGAAACCTGTAGCTCTTCTTCTCTGCCTACTGACCTTGCTGTCTTCCTTTAAATTCCAACAAAAATCACACTTTTGATTGGAAGTCTTCTTCAAACTTTTTAATTAAAATGCCTTCTCTCTGTTGATTATTTCTTATTTATCCTGTACAAAGTTTGCTTTGTATAAATTTGTTTGCACATTGTGTCTCCCATTAGATTATAAATTTCATTGAGGGCAGGAGATATTTTAGGCCACTTGTATATCCCCAATACTTAGCACAGTGCCTGGCAAATAGTAGTTGCTTAATAAATGTTTATTCATTGGAAATTGCTTGATTTACTGAGGGGTTCCATGAGAGAAAGTAATACTCAGAGGAATAGCAGGGAAAAATAGGGTGTTTCATACTCTATCCCTTTAGGTTTCTGAGGGGCAAGAATGAGACAAAGACAGATAAGGCTCTAAAGTGATAACTTCAGATTACACTGATAAATGCAGATATTGTTTCCCTTAATAAAATGGAACCTCTTTGAAAATAGGGATTATTTGATTTTTATTCCTTTTTATCAAATAGCTTCTACTATTTTACTGATATATAGAAAATTTGAGAAACATAGTTTTTGAGTAATTAACCTTTTTTTACTAATTTTGCTAGGAAATAATTAATGAAAAGGGTCAGTGGCACTCTCAAATGCAAAAGATCCCTCATGGAACCAGATTAACATTTATATGCCTTTAGAAAAATGTGTGTTCCTGAGGGTGGAAATCAATTCTAACTGATTAACAACATTTTTTAAAAAGAATGAATATTATAATAAGAGGTGGGCTTATTCTAATGAGGGACTGGGGGAGAAGGGACTCTGGTCATTCAGTCTTAGACAAAGAGACATCTATTATCCAAACTACCCCTGCCTAGGGAAATCTACACATTAGGGGGTCCTCCTCTACACATATCTGGTAGACTAAAACACAATGGGATGGATTTCATCAGACTACAATATCTTGAGCTTTTGATCAGATCTAAGTTTTCCCAGTGGGATGCATCTGCCTAAGATTCCATCTCTTTATCAGCCTTGCCCTTCAAAGGCTGACAGAATAGCCTATAGGGAATGAGAAAATGGAGGGGGGGAGGGAACAATAATTGTTTAATACATTTGATACAATAATTGGATATTTATCTAAAAGAGGAATAATTAATTCTCTCAGTACCTAGCACATAATGATTGTGTCCAGTGCTGTTATTTCACAGATGTAAGAAACTTCTGTAGTAGTAAACTTCTTTTACCAGTGAAAGTTAGCACCTTTTTGTGCAACACAGGGTCTAAAGGAATTTCCAAGAACAGTGAAAGTTTAAGTAACTTGTGAAGGGGCACATAGCCAGTATATGCCATAATTGAGATGTAAACTGAGGTCTTTCTTCCTCCAATAGCAACTCTCTATCTAGTATTCCTCACTGTCACTTAACTGAAACACGGCAGATAATTAAAAAAAAAATGATTCCTTATTGCTTGACTGTTTCAAGAGTCATCTAGATTTTTCCAATAGTGGAATCGCAATGATGAAAGTATAATTTTTGTTTTGTTTTTTTAAAGATGAAGTATCATAATGTCATCATACTAAAATTATGTAATTTTAGTAATTAATACATCAATAAGTAGAGACACATTTATGGTAGCCTTTTCATAATGACAGATAACTGGAAATTGAGGGGTTATCCATAAATTAAGAAATGACTGAACAAGTTATGGTATATGAATGTGATGAGATATCATTTTGCTGTAAGAATTAATGGAGATGGCACATCCCAGAAAAAAGAACTGTGGAATCTGAATGCAGATTGAACCATGCTTGTTTCTATTTTGTTTTCCTTCTTTTTTGAGGTTTTTCCCTTTTGCTCTGATTCTTCTTTCACAATATGATTAAGGCAGAAATATACTTAATGTAATTGCACATATATAACCTATATCAGATTGCTTTCCATCTTGTGGAGCAGAGAGGGAAGGGAAGGTGGGAAAAAATTTGAATGAAAAATCCTATGAAAACAAATGCTAAAAACTATCTTTACATATAACTGGAAAATAATAAATTACTTTTAAAAATAAGAATTAAGGTACATGGTTTTAGAAAAACCCATGTTTGTATGAATTAATGCAAAGGGAAGTCAATTAATTAGTGAATAAACATTTCTTAAGTGCCTATTATGTGCCAGGCACTGTGCTAAGCACAAGGGATACAAAGAAAGGCAAAAGAGAGACACTGATATTAAGGGGCTCAAAATGGAAATAGGGAAAAAAACATACAAAAAAGTTGGAAGTGCAGTAGGGGGAGGGGAGGTACGTAATTGGGTATGATAACAACCTGAGGAGTGCAGCAAGTTGGAAAATTGTAAAATGTCTGACCTAGCAACTTTCCTATTATGGAGGGTGTAAGAACTCTCTTATGTCCATCCTGAATTTTTTCCCTTCAGAGGTGGAGCAAGGACAAGGGTCATGGAGTACAAAGGAGGTGTAATTTTTGAATTTGATTTGATCTTGCAGGAAAAGGCATTTCTGAAGAAAATGAGGAAGTTCAGAGGAGCATACAGGTAGGAAGTGATGAGGTGTGTGACTTGGGCCTGTTCTTGAATAGAGAATCTGAGAGGTCTCCAAAATCTAAATGTCCACCCTACATCCTCTCCAAAGGAAGGAAAGGTCCCAAGGGGAAGGAAGCATAATTAGGAGAACAATTAGTTAAAAACCAAAAACCAAGAAACACCAACACTACTGTAAAGGCAACTTTGAAAGACTTAGAAACTCAAATCAGCACAACAAGAAAATGCAACTCTAGAGGATTCATGATGTAATATGTCATTTACCTCTAGAAAGAAAGGAACAAAACATGTATTTTGGGGGGCATGACTAATGTAGAAATTTATTTTGCTTGATTAGACATATTTTTTTTAACTTATTTTGTTTGTCTTTCCTTCTCAAAAAGTGGGAGAATAGAGGCTGTGAGGAAGAGACTTCAGAACTGAAAAGAAATTTAAATTGTATTTTTAAAAAAGAAAATAAATATGCAACCATTATATGGGAAAATCCTCAAGTGTATGGGAATATTGTGATGCCCATGTATCTAACAGAATGAACTGATTCCTGCTTTAGCAAATGTTACTACTTTTTCATTTTAAATAATTTCCATTATTTTTCAAATTTACTGAGCAAAGAAATAATTCACAGAAATTTCGATTATGGCATAATCCTTCCCATCTCTTTAATTCTATGCATACATGTATGTGTATATATGCATATGTGTATGTGTGTATGAAAGCATTTAGAGAGATACTTATGATGTTCCGTTATTTCAGTCATGCTCAGTCTTGATGACCTCATTTGGGGTTTTCTAGGCAGAGATAGTGGAGTACTTTGCCATTTCCTTCTCCAGTTTATTTTACACATGAGGCAACTGAGACAAACAAGGATAAGTGACTTGCCCAGGATCACAGAATTAATAAGTATCTGAGGCCAGCATTATATTCCACTGCAACACATCACTGCCCCATAGATACATATATATGCACATATATACATAAACATATATGTTATGGATATATGTGTATCTATAAATGTATATGCATTTCATATGTAATATATGTGCATATGTAGATACACATGTTTTTATAAATATGTTTAGAAAACAAAGAATGAGAATACTATTAACAGTAGTTTGTATATATTTTAAGGTGAATAATAACAAATAATTTCTAGGCCTCTATATCTAAATCATCCCTTATTGTTCTTGCTGTTCCCAAGACCTATCTATGTGAAATAATTTCATTCTGTAAAGATAAATAACCCATGACAAATCTCATTTTTTGACAAGGCATTTCAGTGATATTAGCTGATGGATATCATATAATCCAGATCTTTAAGGATTGTTTATGGGCATTTCTTTAAAAAAAAAAAACAAAATAGAAAACTTGAACTGGAAAGAGACAACAACATTATAAAAGAATGCGACTTTTTCTCAATACAATGAAAGTGAAAACTTCTCTTTCAATCCTACAAACAGACCTTGCCTAGATGCTACCATATTTCTGTTTATCCAAATTTTCTTCTACCAAAGTGTGGATGCTACTTTTGTTCTCCATTAGTACTCTAGATTGGACTTTCAATGCTACAAAAACCTTACTAAAAACTACAGGGAGAGAGGGCATTATAAAGGTTTTGGACAGAATCGTCAATTACAAAGCAAAGGAATCTTGCCCTAAAACATATGTAATTTAATAATAAATGGCACAAGCAAATTTTGCCACTAATCAATACTATTTTAATTTTCACTAAGATTTGGTACCAGTCTTCTCATACAGCCAGCTGCCATCTTATGAAAGGAGAATTTACACAAATTCTTCTACTCTTTCATTTCAAAGCTGATACTGCTTCTAGTTTCATAAGTTTATGTAAGTTCATATTTAGACTAGCACGATTAAACAACATTTTTCATTTGATTCCTAGTGAAAGTGAAGAGATGGTAAAAATGAATTCATTTACCAGCAAGGAGTTTAATTAACCAGAATAGAATGAACTCCATTTCTATGTTTTAATATAACTTGAGAGGGGCAGCTAGGTGGTACAGTGGATAGAGCACCAGCCCTAGATTCAGGGTTAACTGAGTTCAAATTCTGCCTCAGACACTTGACACATACTAGCTGTGTGACCCTGGGCAAGTCACTTAACTCCCATTGTCCTGAAAGAAAAAAATAATAAAAAATTTAAAAAATAACTTGAGATGAGTTAATGTGGTTCTGACATTCAAAAAAAGAAAATTCATCAACTTTTAGTCAAATGAAATTGATATCAAATCCTGGAAAATTCTACAACAAATTATTAAGTCTTTAAAACCACTAGAAAAGATAAGCATTGATTCATATTAATCAGGATGTGTTCATCAGGACCATGGGAAGTTGGTAAATGTTTAACAACCAGCTCTTTAAAGAAGTTACATATGACCACATTTAAGTTTAATCTGTATTATTAAATGTTTCTCTATCACTTTCTTAACACTATAAAATAGACAAAACAGTAAATCATGACCTGTTTTGTAGTGTTTGCTGTTTACCAAGGCATAAAGATTTACATTAAAAATTTAAAAGAGCTCTAGTGAGTCAGTTCAAGCTGGCTTCAGCAGAACACTGACATCTCACTTTTATTTTTTTTTGGGGGGGGGAAGGTTGTTCGTGGTAAGAGGAATGTCATAAGGTAATGTATATTTGAATTAACACAAAACATTTGACAGAGTCTCATAATATTTCTTGGAGAAGATAGAAATATAAGGACCAAATGATGGCATAGTAAGATCTATATAATACTATTTGAACAACTAAATCCAAAGAGATAAAATTTATTAATCATTTTTAAATATGGGATGAGGTCTTTTGTGGAGTATTTATTAGCTGTGTCTGACTCAGGCTGGTCCTCTGATAGTTTATATCTGATATTAAATGACATGAGAATCTAAAAGACCATTCAACAGAGGGAAGAATACTTGGGCATTGCAGAAGAAGGACATTCAATAAGCATATTCAGTGAGGATATTGTTTAATTCAGTGGAACATTGGTTTCTGGAGTTGTTAAAACTGTCCATCAGAGGTCAGAAGACTCCTCAGAAAGAGAACTGGAGCTAATCATGGTGTTTTGTACTCAGATAACGAGGAAAAACCTAATCTGTCCCCTTGATTAATCACTCATAATGAAGAATGTCATTACTTTTTTTTTTTCAGTGTAATGAGGGTTAAGTGACTTGCCCAGGGTCTATAAGTGTCAAGTGTCTGAGTTCAGATTTGAACTTAGGTCTTTCCAAATACAGGGCTGGTGCTTTATACACTGTGACATCTAACTGCCCCCATTCATTTTGGGGGGTGCAGGCAATGAGGTTTAAGTGATTTGTCCAAGACCACACAACTGGTAAGTGTCAAGTGTCTGAAGCTGGATTTGAACTCAGGTCCTCCTGAATCCAGGTCCAGTGCTTTATCTACTGCACCACCTAGCTGCCCCAAATGTCATTACTTTTTAAATTTTTTTTTTATTCTGAACTTAAGAAATAAAGCAAAAATTTCCATAACAAAGTACAGTAGAAAAACAGAGGATAATACCTGAAATTGCATATCTATTATGTACAACATGCTATCCCTTTCAAAACAATAGTTACCATGTAACATTCTGTTTTCCCCTTCCCTTCCCCCTCAAACTTCCAGATGACTATCATTTGATAAAAATCTGTATGTGCATATGTATGTGTAAGTATATGTACATGTATATGTGTATGTATATGTATATCTATATGTACCTGTATATATACACATATGTGTATATATCAGTTCATTTTCTAGATTCAAATAGCATCTTCCTTCATTCATCCAAAATTTGGGTGTTTATAATAGATTGGCATGGTTGCTCAAAGTTGTTCTTAACACAATACAGCTGTTACTGTATACAATGTTCTCTTGGTTCTGTTCATTTTGTTCTTTAATTATTTTGTGGCAGTCTCTCCATGCTTTTATAAAATCATTAAGCTTATCCTTTCTGGATATCCCTGCAATTTCCAGTTTCTGCCAACACAAAGAGAGTTGTTATAATTATTTTAGAAGAGGTAGTTTCTTGTCATTTTTCCTTAATCATCTTGGAAAATAGACCTAAACTTGGTATTGCTACATTAAAAGGTGTAGGCAATTTAATAACTCTTTAGGCATAATTCCAGTTTCCCAGAAATGGTTGGTACAACCTAGAGTTAAATTGTATTCTTGAATAATAACAAAAAAATTTAACATCAACAGATGGGAAATTGAGTTTTAGGAGAATCAATACATAGCTTTTGATCTATATTTCTGCCATTTTAACCTTTCTCAAAACAAGTTTTCATTTTCCATGAAAGTTGAGCCAGTCCTTGGAGTACACAGATGGTTCTGTAAACCATATGGTGCCTGAACCTCTTTGCTCTCTGCAGTTGACATGGAAACAGCTAGTCAACATGAAATAATAAGGAATATTGTGGGTAAATTGCTTTTTCTCAGTGATCTACTGAGGATGCTATATTTACATTTGCAGAACATGTTTAACAATAATTCAATAACAACTTACAATGCCTCCACAGAATTTACATTCAAATGGACAATTAAAAATATTAACAATTTCTCAAGATTCTTGTAGATAAGAACGAATATTTTGAAAGTCAATTAATGAATGCTTCAGCAAATCCTATATCTTATTTTTTATTTTTTAAATCTGAATTCAATTATTTGTTAAATTATTTTTCAAGTATATAGTGTTATAGACAATGGAGTTGCTGTTCTGCAAAATGTTACCTCTAATAGGCTATAGTCGAGAATTTAACATTGAAGAGCATTTTTATTAACCTATATGGACCTATATATTTTTATTGCTATAAAGTAAACTTTGAAAACAGCAAATTGTTCATGGCAATATCAAGTTATAAAAATTGGGAATGCTGAGAGTAGTTTGCTAGACTTTTGTCCAGCTAGTGATCCAGAATAAATATAATTAGTGTAACAAATTATCATTTTTAAAATTATTTTATTTTGCAGTCTGGGAAACACTGGTATGCCCACAGCAGTTACTAGAATAATTTGTATTTGTGTCTTTGCTGCAAAGCAAAGTTGACATTTTCATATAAAAAAGAGACTCTTTTTAAACTATGGGAATCATTTCTATGTTGTATATGATTTTAAGTAAATAATGTTTCCCTTTTAGGCATAAAGTATATAATGAGTCAAGCATGTCATTGGACCTGAGTCATTTCTATTAGTCACATAACAAACATTTATTAAGTGCTTACTAAGTACCTGACACTGCTTCAGACAATAGAAGGGAAATGGGGGTAAGGGAAGAGTTAGTTGGGAGCATGATATGATGTGGCATTAGTGGACCTGATTCCTTACTTTAATTCCACAGGTCTGAGAGCAAGTATCTTGAGTTGCTCTTCCAAAAAAGCAAGAGGATACAGCAGCTGTATAAAGTAGGTCAAATGCAGATTTCTTTAAATTACTCTCAAAAGGAAGTACTGATAAGGGGGGGGGGGCGGGGAGAACCCTTTCACAAGGGACTGTCTTCCACATAAGGAGCAGTTCACTTCAAATCTACGTAAGAAGATGTTATTGCTTAGAGTGGAATTGTATGTTTATGGAAATGGTTACATGATGTTAACTCCAAAGGGGAAAGACTCTGGGGGGGGGGGAGCCATAGATAAGAGAAAAGAGTGAATATATCAATTCTTGGAGGTGTCCTTAATGCTTAGCTACCATTATAATGTAAGCTACCTTTAAGGGAGAAAACCATTGTAGTTATTAGTCTCATTATCAACTTAACATACCTAAAGAGAGTAGACATTCCGGTTCTGTGACATATAGCTATTGTCTTCATATGCCCTATCCTAACCCATGGCGGGTGAGGCTTCATTCAGATTATCCAAACCAGCAGTCTAATGGTTAATACTCATATTTTGATTACCATACCCAGTTAATTACCTGATCTAGAAGCTTCAAAGTTTGAGTTATGGCAGGGCTGCATGCCATACTGAGTGAGGTGCAGGCACTTACTTGTCTTTTGGGACCTATTATCTTTATTTGAGCAGTATCAAAGTTGTATAAGAATTAGATCTGGAATATCTAACCATTTTGGGGGTGAGGTCAAACCATTCTGGGTCTAGCCCAAAAGGGTTAAATAACTTCCTAAAGCCATACTGATAAGAGGAGTAGTAGAAGCAGAATTGGTACACAGATCTCTTGACCCAGGCCCCTCCCCCCCAAAAATCTATTACATTTTTTACTGTACAACAGAGGCAAAACCAGAATTACTATGCTAAATACTAACGTTTTCAATGAGCAGGTTAGACCACTAAGATCTTTTCCCTAACATAGGCTAGAAATCACAGTCTACATACAGAAGCTCTATTTTTGGTATATAGAGATATAGAGATAGATATCTCTATCTCTATATCTCTATATAGAGATATATAGATATCTCTATATCTATCTATCTATCTATCTATCGAGAGAAATCTATCTAACAAACATGTAGTTTTGCACAAACCATATAACCCCTCTGGGTCAATTGTCTCATAGTAAAAATTATGGAGTTAGCCAAGATGACATATAAGATCATTCCAAGCAATAAATTTGTGATACTAAAAACAACGTTTTTGTATTTCTTTTCAGTGTTTTTTGTTTGTTTTGCTTTGTTTTAGTTTTAGAAGAGATAAGATGTGGTATTATGTTGAAAAGCACAGGTTTAAAAATATCAAAATGATGATATTTACAATGACTTCAAAGCACATTTAAACCAACATACAAAGGATACCAATTTTAATGAAAGGAAGAATGTAATTCTAGGTGGGGAATCCAGACAATGAGGATTTAGCTGTGTGAATATGCAGAAAATGGTCTGCCTGGCTCCAGTCCTCTGCAACAGTTGGTGATAACTGCTTTTGGGTATGCACAATTAAAGGGCTTTGCCCCAGTTCAGAGGATACTTTGTAACTTTTTTTTTTGGTGAGGCAATTGGGGTTAAGTGACTTGCCCAGGGTCACACAGCTAATAAGTGTTAAGTGTCTGAGGCTGGATTTGAACTCAGGTCCTCCTGAATCCAGGGCCAGTGCTCTATCCACTGTGCCACCTAGCTTCCCCTACTTTGTATACTCTTGTTTCCTATCAGCTTCTCAAGTGGTAATGAAAAGGCTTTTAATTGGCCATTGAAACATACATGTATGTTATGTTTGTCAAACATTCAAACACACTATTTTTTCTCTCTTCCTTATGACTTTTGACAAGAAAGAAGTGAAGGCTTGTAGGTAGGAAAAGGAACAAAAGCTTTGTATAATACCTTGCCCCCCCACCAAGATTTCAGGGGACCATGTATACTTGACACCTCTGTTCCTAGTGTGACTCTTAAAAACTGATCTTTGGTGAATAAGTATCCTGAAATAAGCATGCCAAGGTGATCAGTGGTAAGATAGGTACACCCACCAAGGGAAGTGCTCAAGCAAGCAGCTAGACTAGGGAATCTATAAAAAAACAATCTGAGTTCCCACCAATGTCCATGTCCATGTCCTAGAGTCAGTGGTAGCATCAGCCAAGTGTGGTGAGGAGACTTGACAATAACCATGAGAAACTATGAGCTATATGGTTATTTGCAAAACAACAAGGAGCCAACCCAACTAGTTAATGGAGTGATTCCTATATGGACTATACCACACAAAGAATGTAGACTCTGTGAAGGGAGAAAGGGGATCCTACGGCCAGAAAGTAGGACTACGAAAACTATCTCAACCCCTACAAAAAATGAAATTGGAGGATATGTTTTATAGCAACCCCTTTAAATTTGAGATAACAATACTTTGTATTTGAGTAAGTATGTAGAGGGGAGAGAAGATTTTCCAGTTTGGGGGAAAAGTATACTTTAGTCTTTGCTATATTTTCTCATAAATATTTATTTGAAATGCTAATTGCTTAATTGCTATTAATAGAGGTTATATAATCTGGAAAAAAAGCCAGTGGAGACTGATGAACTATATTATTACAAAACCACTCCATCCCTTAGTTACCCATAGAATCCTGCCTTTTTGAGACCCAGTTTCCCAAATCCTTCAGGAGTTGAGAGAGTGATCTCAAGGTGATTTCTAAATATATTATATCAGAATGATTAGATTGGGAGGGTAATTTTTTAATTATAGCAATAATTTATGTAGCTGATTAGATGAAGGAAATGATGATAATGTCTAGGAGAATAATGTGACAAAAATGAAAATTTGGATGGAAAATTTGTATTTGCTATAATTTAAATTTCAATGCAAATGCTAAAATAAATTAATTAATAAAAATATTAAGGATACTCTAATTTTATATGTTAAGGCCTTTATACATGCTATTTGATTGTCAGACTGTTTGTTTTATAACTTTAATTTCCAAAGTATTCTATTCCTTAGTTGTCCTATGAAATGTTTATCTGATGGAGAATAGTACATGTGGAATTCAGATGATTAATCTATTTTAATTAACATATTTATGACATATTATGATTATATAAAGTAGTTGTATTAGTATGCATCTGTTTCATTCTTCAGTAAACTATCCTTCGATGACCTTTTTTTGTTTGTTTGTTTTGTTAAAATTTTTAGTAAACAATAAGGACCAAAGTGGTCACTCCAGCAAAATACATGGATTTTGTTACCTTCCAAGCATTCACAGTAGCATTCAGAATAAAGAAAACATTTAAAATAAAGACATTTGAAATCATCAATGAAGTATTTTTGCTATCCTAAAATCCAAATTTAAAAAAATGTTTTTGATTGTAAAACTAACACACATTTCAAGTATAACTCATAAGTTATGTTTCTTCAACAGGAAAATAATCTCTAGTGTGACTTTTATTTAATAATTTCATTTGATAGTTTTCTATCAATATTTCTATTTTTAATGTCAAAATATTAATCCAATGCACCATTTTCATTGTGTACACATGGTAATATGAATTTTCATAGCTTTTTCATGTTGTCAGAGCTTTTATTGAGATATGTAAGTGTTATTATAATAGCAAAATAGCAATGATGAAATCAAGTTACATACTCCACTAACAAACAAATTAAATAATACTTTCATCTCAATGAATTTTTTGCGATTGTCTACTCAATTAATGTAAAATTCTTAACAAATATCAATGAAAGATAGAGACTTAGGACTTTGACCTCAAATCCAGGAATCATATTGAACTTATAAACATCTTGATTTCCTTCAGGCAAAACATATCTAGCAGAAAGATATTAAAGAAAATGCTTGTGGCCGATTAAACTAAAAGCCTTGCTTACATCCTAAAAGCAGTAGTTTGTAGAATATTATACCCCCCAAAATAGTAGAAGAATAGAAATCACTAAGTGGTCCAGTTCATAGAGTGCTAGATTTGGAGTAAGGATGATGAGTAAGTTTCAGCTTCTGATACTTACAAAGTTTGTGACTCTAGGTGAGCGAGTTAAATTCTCCTGTTAGTTTTCTCATCTGATAAATTGGGATAAAAATAGTAATTATCTTAGGTGATTGTTGTAAGGATCAAATGTTCTCTAAATTATTTAAGCTTCTTTGGAAGAAATAATGTACTATACACATGGTAATATTAATTCATCATGATTATTATGTATAGACTTGTAATAAGAAGCAGCTTAACAACCAGGATTCTACTACAATTATACCTGTTTTCCCTTATGTGCCACCTGAGATTCCCTCCAAATACACAAACTGCCTGAACCAGTAACAATAGAAATAATATAATATCATATATATATGCATGTATGTATATATGTATATATACATACATATATATGCATGTATGCATATATGTATATATACACATATGTATACGCACACACATATATAATATGTGTACATGCATGCATACATATATGTATACATAGACATTCTGTGTGTGTATACATAAGTATATGTGTGCATACATATACATATATGCACATATATACATACACACAGAATCACTGAAATTCATATTTTAAAACTGGCCTCAGTGGCCTTTTATTCCAACCCATACTTGATAATTAATCCTTCTGTAGATCATATCCTAAACCCCTGAAATGAAAGATAGTTCCATCAATCTGATAGAAGTTCATTCCATTTTTATAGTTATAAATGTTAAGAAGATTTTTTTTCCCTTACATAATCCTAACCTGACCTTTTCCCAACTGTTACCTAATCTAATTCTGCATTTAGGACCAAATGGAGCATATCTATTCGTGTTGTTGTTAAAAATTAATAAGTAAAAGTTCTGTCATATGTTCTAAAATCTGTGCTCACATATAAAAGAATCCAGATGGTGCTAAGATTTTATTTACCCAAAATGTGTAGATTTAGGAGAAAATAGATAAATATTGACTTACTCTACAACCAGTCTTAATTTGCTAATGATATTCTTAGCCTTCTCAAACATATGGCTAACTTAATCAGAAATCCCATTTGCCATCTTGAAACTGTATATATCTTTAGTTATGTTACAAACACTGATTACTCTCCTCTTTCTTTTTCCATTGTGAACACTGCAATTTTACTATCAATCAGCCATCATCCCTTCTTTCCTCATAATTCATGTATGGCTTGATAATTTTTTGTGCTCTTAAAATATATCATTTTATATGGTAGATATTTATGCATAGGCATGAGTAGATTGTGAGCTCAAAGATGGCAAGGTTACATTTGCTGTGATCCTGGTATCTCTCTTAGAACCTAACTAATATTCTGCAGATCATTGATGTTTAATAAGTGCTGAATTTCTCTTAAATCATGTATGAATTAGGATCCAAATTGATATCAAGGAATGTGGATATTTTCATGGGTACACTTTAATAGGAACTAATGTAACTCAGATGGTAAAATGAAAAGAATCCTGGATTTGGAATCAGATTACCTGGGTTTGAATCTTTGCCTTGCTGTGGCATATACTACCTATATAACATTTTTAAAAAAACTACTTCTCGTCTTTGAGACTAAGTTTACTCATCCTCATTATAAGAGGTTCAGAATATATACTCTTTAAGCTTCCTTCCAGAACTTTTTTTTGTCTTTGTCTTTTATTTAGGATTTTATTTTTCCCCAATTATATGTAAAAAGAATTTTCAACATTTGTTTTTAAAATTGAGTTCCAAATTCTTTCCCTCCTGCTCCACTCCCCTCATTGAAAAGGCAAGCAATTTGTTATAGGTTTTGATAGGTTATACATGTGAGGTCATGCAAAATGTATTTCCATATTAGAACTTTTCCCCATGTTGTCCCAGTCTCTTTCCTGCTTTAACAGTTAAAATGGATTCCAGAACTATAGGTAACTGCTATTGTTTCAGGGTCTTATACACTTTTAAAGGTAGAAAGTAGTTTCTCTCATCTCTGGGAGTGGTTATTTAAGCTGGTATTACAGAGATATAAATGTCTACATACCAAAGGAACCTAAGAGATTATCTAGAATAAATCTGCTCCCTTCTTTAACAGATGAAGAAACTGAGATCCAACAAATTAATTTGAGGGGCTTGACTATTTCTATAAATATTTTTGTATAATTTTTCCCCCTTTTCTCTTTTTCATGCTTACTGTTGTTACCTGTTTCCCTCCATCCTATTCCCTTACCTCTGATATTTATATTTACTCTATTATCTAACTTCTTTCACTCAATACCTCTTTTTTTTTTTTTGGTGAGGCAATTGGGGTTCAGTGAATTGCCCAGGGTCATATAGCTATTGTCAAGTGTCTGAGGCCAGATTTGAACTCAGGTCCTCCTGAAAACAGGGGCAGTGCTCTATCCACTGTGCCACCTAGCTGCCCCTCTATCCCTCTTTAAATGGGATTTCCTTCTATCTGTCCCCTCCCCCAATCTGCCCTCCTTTCTTTTGCCCCTCTGTCTTTATCCTTCTCCTCCTATTTTCCTGCATGGGAAGATAGATTACTCCACCCAATTGAGTGTGTGTTATTCCGTTCTTGAGCTAATTCTGATGAGATTGAGGTCTTTGAGCCAATTCTGTTGAGTGCTAGGATTATTTACTGCCTAGATTAAATATATCACTCCACTCAATTGGGTGTGCGTGTTAGTCCCTCCTTGAGGCAACTCTGATGAGTTTAAGGTCTTTGAACCTTTTCTTCTGAGTATTAAATTCATTTACCGCCCTACTCCTCCACCATCTCTTCCCCTACTCCATAAGCCCTTTCCTGTTTCTTTCATGTGGAATTTTACCCCATGCTATCTCTGCCCTTCCCCCTCCCCCAGTGCATTCCCCTCATCCCTCAATTTAACCCTAAAGATGTCATCATGGGGCAGCTAGGTGACACAGTGGACAAAGCATCCACCCTGGAACCACGGGAATCCCAGCCACAATCCAGCCTCTGATACAATACAGTCACCCACTCCCCAGGTATGTCCCCGAACTCCTATTTTTTAAGGTTCTCTAGGCTCTTGTATTTGAAAGTCAAGTTTGCCATTCAGTTCAGGATTTTTCATCATGAATACCCGAAAGTCCTCTTTTTTTATTGCAGTCCCTATTTTACTCTGAAAGATTATGCTCATTTTTGCTAGATACGTGATTCTTGTTTGTAAGTCCAATTCCTTTGCCCTCTGGAATATCATATTCCATGCCCTCTCATTCTTTAATGTAGAAGCTGCTAGATGCTGTACTATCCTCACTGGGGAGTCACAGTATTTGAATGCTTTCTTTTTGGTAGCTTGCAATATTCTCTCCTTGACCTGAGAGTTCTGGAATTGGGCTATAATATTCCTAGGAGTTTTCCTTTTGGTATCTCTTTCGGGAGGTGATAAGCAGATTCTTTCAATTTCTATTTTAGCTTCTGCTCCTAGAATATAAGGGCAATTTTCCCTGACAATTTCTTGGAAGATGATGTATAAGCTCTTTCCTTGATCATGGTTTTCAGGTAGAGCAAAAATTTTGAAATTATCTCTCATGGACCTATTTTCCAGGTCAGGAGTTTTTCTAAGAAAATATTTCACATTGCCCTCTATTTTTTATTTATTTGGATTTGTTTTATTGTGTCTTGGTTTCTCATAAAGTCACTATCTTCCATTTGTTCAATCATAATTCCTAGACAATTATTTTCATCAGAAAGCTTTTGTACCTCCTTTTCCATTTGGCTAATTTGTCTTTTCAAGCTGTTGACTTTTTTCTCTTTTCTTTCCTGCATAACCCTCATTTCTTTCCTTTTTTTCCTCTACCTCTCTAACTTTATCTTCAAAGTCCTTTTTAAGCACCTCTATAGCTTGAGACCAATTCCTATTTTTCTTGGGAGCTTTAGACATAGGGGCTCTGACATTGACATCTTCCTCTGAGTGTAGACCTCGATCTTCCTTGTCACTAAAGAAACTTTCTATAGTCCTCACCTTACTCAGTCTGCTCATCTTGCCTTTCAGCTCCTTAAAGTGGGGCACTGTTTCCAGTCTGCACTATCCCAAGCTTCACAAGGTCCTAGGTAGTATGATTTAAGGAAGAGCAGGTTCTTTACTTGCCTGGCATGTTTCCTATTCCATAAATGACCCCAGACCAACTAGCTTTTTGTGTTGTGGTTGACAGCTCTTTCAAGCCTGTGCCCCTCCCCAACCTGGGCCACTGCTACTCAAGCCTGCCTTCTGGTTCCCAGCAGAGGTGAAAAACCCAAGTTCTGCTTCAGCACAGGTAGAGACCCCTGTAATCTCCCCCCTACCAAGGGCTCAGCCCTTTCACCAGACTAAGTTTAATTCCATATCATATTGATGCTGCAGCTGTTTCAGAGGCTCTGAGGGGTCTCTTTCTCTGGTGAATCTTTTCCTGGGACTGGGTCTTTATCAGGGTGACTGCGGTTGTGCTCCACTCCTATCTCACCACAGCAGCTCCCTCCATCCGACCTTCCAAAATGTTCTTGGTTGGAAGATGATTTCATCATTTTCTTCTGTGGGTTTTGCTGCTCCAGAAATTGTCCTATGGTATTATTTGGATGTTTTTTGGAGCGAACATGTCATGAGTCTGAGAGCTCACTGCCTTTCCTTGGCCATCTTTGCTCTGCCCCAGAAGTGTCCTCCAGAACTATTCTTTTTTTTAAATTCTCAGATGTGTGATCCTATGTACATAGATCCAATCATATGAGCGGAGCGAGATTTTCCTCTTTTTCCTGATGAAAAGGATTACCTCTCTGTAAAAGTAAATTAAGTTGCCTCTGGGACATGTTCCCTGCCTTTCGTGACAAAGCTTTCTAGTTACCATTGGTCAAAAAAATAAGGGTCCTTCAAAGTTCATGTATGTCTGAAAACTACATGGTTCATTCTACCTTACCTTATAGAGAGATTTCTCCCTATTGATATATAATAGGATGCACATGGAGAAGCTAAGGCCAATTACATCTTTAAGGTATATCTATCCTTAACATTTTTGAAAATGCATAGACAGGATAGACATTTATAAGGATGGTGAGAGGATTAGAGCCCATACCATGTGAACATTGAGTGAAGGATTTGGGGGTGTTTCAGCTAGCAAAGAATATTCAAGGGGAATCTAATAGCAGTTTTCAAATATATAAGGGATATTCAAGAAAGATGAATAAAACTTGATCTATTCTTCCCCCAGAGACTGAACTATGAAAAACAGAAGGAAGTTACAGAAAAAAATAATTTAAATTTTATAAATGTTGAGATGGGATTCCTAACAATATTAGTTATCCAAAGGTAGAATGCTGCTTTTGACATAAGAAGTTGCCTCTCCTGGAATTCTTTGAGCATATACAATTGGCCTCATAACATTTATAATAAAGAGATTCAGATACAGATTGGGCAATACACCATCTGAATGTGGATTTTAACATGATCCTTTATCTCAACAACTTTATGAGGTAATCAGTAGGTTGTGTGTGTGTGTGTGTGTGTGTGTGTGTTAGGGAAAAGGATGGAAAGAAAGGCATTTGTTAAGCAATGACTTTGTTCCAGGATCTATGCTTAGACTGTTAATACTATCTCATTTGATTCCCATAAAAAAAACTGAGAGGTTGGTGTTATTGTACTCATTTTTAAGATATGGGGGGGAGGGTAAGCTAGGTGGTGCACTGGATAAGGCACCGGCCCTGAATTCAGGAGGCCCTGAATTCAAATCTGACCGCAGACACTTGACACTAGCTGTGTGACCCTGGGCAAGTCACTTAACCTTCATTGGCCCATCTAAAAAAAAAAAAGATTAGGAAACTGAGGCCAATAGAAGTTGTGACTTGTTCAAGGTGACATAGCAGGTAAGTGAGGCTGGATTTCCACTCAGGTCATCCTGACTCCAGGTCTATTGCTCTATGCACTGTATCATCTAGCTGAATGAGTTAGCCTGTACCTGTAATTTCCTCCTCACACAGCATTTATCAGGGTAGAAACTCCCTCTACTAATGCAAAAAAAAAAAAAATGCAACTGCAATTATTACCTTGCAAAGGTGTCTGGGGGTACTGGGTGCAAGTAAGTTTATCCTCACCTTATAGATGAGGAAACTGAGACTCAAAGAGGTAAATGCTAGTCCAAGGTCACATTGCTATATACACATATCCATATTCATATATGTGAATGCACATATACATACATGTAGGTATATATGTGACACATACATCTATCTATCTATCAGAGAGAGAGATTCAAAATCAGATGTTCAAATTTCTAATCCTTTTAAAAAATACTGCCTCTTAGAGAAGCACTTCAAAATGCCTTCTAGAATGCTATGGAAGTATGACGTGTGTGAAGCAGGGAAATGCCCTCAGACTAATCTTTACATAATTTTTTTGGTTCAAAAGGTTTCCTTTTATTTAACAACAATTTTTAAATGGTTCCTCTCTTGCAAGAAAAGACAACATAAGACAACAATAACTAGCATTTTATAGCACTTTAAGATTTGCAGGCACATATACAATACACACATACACATATGTGTATATGTATATATGTGGAAGCACATAAATATACTCATATGTGTATGTATAGTTGTATTTATGTTTATATATGAATGCATGCATATACCCACTAAATCATTACAGTAACTCAGTAAGGGAGGTGCTATGACCATCATTTTATTGATAAAGAATCTGTATCCTTAAGTGCTTACAAGTTTATGTAATTTGTGAGTTGTGTCTGTACCAACCTATACATTGACAGAATACTTGCTTCAGAGCCCAAGGTTTTTGTTTGTTTGTTTGTTTAATTCATGAACAAGGAGCACTTCAACAAGCAAGGTTTCTTAAGGCTGGTAGGGTTTAATCAAAATTTGATGACCACAGGCTGAAAGCTATGAAAAGAGGACAATTTTGTTCACAACAGGTAGTCTCAGGTTTTGATAATGATTTCCAAGACTTCTATCTGATTGAGAGTGGGATTGAAAAGTCAGAAAATTAACACCTAGTCAGGTATATGAAGCAACGTGTCTCTCCATAAGTTACTATGGTGTGAGTGAACAATATTGCTGGGCACACGGAAATCAGACTTCTTACTTGTTTTGGTACTTGCATCTAAATAGTATAAGAGAATAAATCAAATCAATGAATATTTGGGGTAAACTCATTTACCACCTTCAGACCCATGCAAATAAAGGAAAAGATATCACTTTAGTTATTAATTTTAGTTAACACTAGATAGTTTAAACTTCTTTATATGTCCTGTTAAAATTATAGCTAATATGAATAAAAGACAAATTAAATCATACGTGTGATACTGAGCATACGCTTGGAAATGAAGAACAGTTTTAGATTTTCATCCTCAATTGGAAATGTTACTCTCAAGATCCGATAAAACCACATTATACTTATTAAGAAATATGACTTTAAAAATATGTAAATTTATAAATATATTTGTTTATGTTACAAGAAACATGGCACATTGCATAAAAAAGACATAATTCACTTAACATTTTAGTGTACTAGTTAATTCTGGCTTTAAGTTTGAGAACAAGTATCTTTATGCATTGACAGAGGGAATTTCCCACACTATGAGTATCTTATTTCAATGAAATCAAAAAGTTGTCTATTCTTCCATTCTAAACACTTTCTTTATAAATTCTATGTATTCATTGCATAAATGAATTTTGCTAATTTTTTCTCACATTTATCATTCTTCATAGATAGTTTTTTTTTTAAATTGGGGTAATAATTTCCATATAGGGGTGCTGATGGAATCAACTCAACAAACATTTATAAAACACCTACTACGCAGAGCTATGCTAGGCAAAAGTGAATTATGTTAAATATAGCCTACACAAAGGGTCATTCTATAAAATTGCATCCAAAAGTAACTGGATATCATGTTTTATATATTTGATATGCTACTGAAAGCTCCTTAAAGCCTTCATTTTGAGCTATTCAATCTGTATTTGTATTGTGAATATTGAGACGCAAATAGTGTTTTCAACATTCTTAAAAAAAATGAAACATTCCTTTTAGGTCTTTTTATAGTATATACAATTTTAAATGTTGATATTCTTTGTATATTAAAATCACCACTTTGTATGAGTTTGTGCTCACACCCAGAAAATGCAATAGAACAAATGAACTGGTATTTTTGGTTCTAATTACAATCAACAGTCATATGGAGGTAAAAATTCTTCACAGTTCTTTAGTGAGACCATTGATTTCTTCAGCTTTTATGGAATGTATATGCATATATGTATGCATATAATTTGTGCACACATACAACCACATGTGTGTGCATGTGTAAATGTGTGCATTCCTGCATATACGCATAGGTAAACATATGCCCACAATACATATATACACATATATATGTGTATATACATATACATACACCTTCCTATGTGTGTGAATGTGTGTATTGTTAACCTGGAAAGTAAGGAAACAATCAATATAGGAGAAATAAAAGTCTTTAATCAGGGCAGAGGAACTATAGCTAGAGGTATCACAAAGCCAGAAGCTAGGAATATCCAAAGATAGAAACCTAGGACAGCGTTTATATGGGGTAACAGAACAAAAGGAAACCAAAAGATTGCTCCAGAGTCACTTACAACTACTTCATGTAAATGAACCTTTGACAAAAGACACTATAGAACTGCTCCTGAATTAAATATAGGTGCTATTTAATTCTAAATGGAAACTACTTAGTGTAGGTGGACCCTTTTACATAATAACATGAAGTCCAGCAAGTAAGGTGGGGAACAATTGGTGGGAGGTGGGGGAGGTCCATAAGTTTATCAAGAATCTGAAATTAACAAGGATTGGTTTGCCCCCTGCAATGCACCTGTCTCGGTAGGAGGGACTGGGTGGTTAATCAATTCTCAGCAAATTTTGTCGTTTTCAATATATATATATATGTACAATCCAGTAATGATGTCTCAACCTTTTACTGTTTCCATTTTTCAACTATTTATTCTTTCCACTTGCACATCACTTCAAACTCAAATGTTTACCAGATTATTATTCATTGCAGAATCACAGAAATTTAGAAATGGGGGGAATTTAAAGAATAATTATTCCAACTCCCTTGTTTTATAATTAAAGAAATTGAGGAAGAGAGAGTAATTATTTGCCCAGGATCATATTATTGTCAATAACAGAGTTATAACTCAGATCTCCTGACTCCTACTTCAAATCTTTTTCCTATGCCATATGAACATCAAACTAGCTTCCTTTCTCATTTATTATATTTTACCCTTCTTTTAGGTTAAAATTGTTATTGTGATATTTTTAATTCCCTTTATATCATCGTTTCCAATTTTATTTTTGATAAAAAAAGAAATTTATCACTTCTTTTATGACAAAAACATCAATACACATTTAAACCTTTGCTCATTTGTTTCTTCATCATAAAAAGTCCTCCCCCTTTTAACTTATATCTCCAAAGACTATCTTTAGTCTTATCTTGTCTCCTCTCTCTCTCTCTCTCTCTCTCTCTCTCTCTCTCTCTCTCTCTCTCTCTCTCTCTCTCTATTTTCCCCATCCCTTAGTTATAAGAGATTTACCATAGTTATAAGTGATTTGATTAAGATAATAATCAATATATTAACTAAAAAACTGTGATTTATTCTATTCTATATAGATTATATAAGGTCAAAAGGTTAAGTCTTTTCTCATATTTCCTAATTTTCCAATGTCAAGCATTAGGTAATATCACAAGATCTAGTAGTCAGCAATGCTATATTTTAATAATCATGAGTGACATACTTTTCTATAAAGAGTTCACGTTGCTGACCAGTAGCCTGATAATGACCCACCCTATTGTCATCATAATGCTGACATTTATGGTCATTTAGGTAGTTCCCCATATTTCCTAAGAATATGTTTTAATTTTAGAAGCACAACTAATGATATAATGCTGTACAAGTGTAAATTTTGGAAGGGTATATAAACCCATGAATTTTGTAATTCTGGGTCTTTCAGGTACAATGCCTGGATGACTGGATTTATTGGGAGGCTAAAACCCTCTCAATAAACCTATTGGCTTTGTTGGGGGACTAACCCTCTCTCAATAAACCTATTTGCTTAAGCCTGGAAACTTTGTTGTTTTTGTTCTTTCGTTGGACTTAAAATATTTTCCCGACACTCTCTCTCCCTTCCTCCCTACTTCCCTCCCTCCGTCCCTCATCTCTAGCTATGGATTCAATTATCATAACTATTTTTGTTTTGTTTTGTTTTGTTATTTTTGCAGGGCAATGAAGGCTAAGTGACTTACCTAGGGTCACACAGCTAGTAAGTGTCAAGTGTCTGAGGTCAGATTTGAAGTCAAGTCTTCCTGAATCCAGGGCAAGTGCTTTATCCACTGTACCACCTAGATATCCCAATTATCATAACTATTAAGATGAATCATGGTTCTATGAATCCATTTCTATTCTCTTTCTTGAGTTCCAATCCTTCTATCAAATCCCTTTGTGAGAAAATAATTACTAATATTAATTTCTTAGAGACAGGGAGGGAGGGGACAAAGATATTAGTTTCAGTCCCTTTCTCCCCCATCCCACTCCAGAAAATCCTGTTTTTGAGGAACTTTAGCTAATGTTGTTTGGGATCAGCCCAAGGGTACAATAGAGATGGAGATTGATTTTTTTGTTTAGCTAAGTGAACTGATAGGATTAAACTACACCTGGACTTTGCCTTTGCCTTTCAGCTATGGTCTTTTGCATACTTTTCCATTAGGTCACAGGTAGAGTTCATTTTAATTTGGATCACCATAAAGTCATTGTCAACCAATGGAATTGAATGATGCTAACCAATTAGCTTTGATCAATGTATAATGACCCACCTATATCAAAAGAAGATAAAAAGCCTTAACCACAGGACAGTTGCCATCTTGACCCATGCTTTGCCCCACTCTTGGTTTGGAATGCAGTTGCTTGTTGTGTGCTCTTCATCTTAGGCCTTGAGACCATGTACTATTTCTTTGAGAGACACAATGGGTCTGGGTCTTTTCTCCTGCATGTGCTAATTGCTTTGCTGTCAATTTGTTACTGGTATGCATGATATTAATAAATGCTTACTGCCAAAATGGGTGCAATAGCCATTAATATTTAAGTAGCAATACTTTTAGAAAACATAGTTTTAGCTTAATTAAAACACAGCTATTTGGAATATCTAGATAGACAATAAAAAGTTGCTATGACAAACAGAATTCATTATCTTTTTTTTTTTTTTAACAAAATCACCAATACATAGCCTTCCCTATTTCAGATGAGGGCACCACCATCCTTACTGTCAACCAAATCAATACCCTTGATGTTCTCCTCAAGTCCTCACTCATTCTCACCATTCGTATATAGTTGACTGCAAAGTCTAGTTTTGTGTGCATTATTATTATTATTGTTATCATTTTAGTGAAGCAATTGGGGTTAAGTGACTTGCCCAGGGTCACACAGCTAGTAAGTGTTAAGTGTCTGAGGCTGGATTTGAACTCAGGTCCTCCTGACTCCAGGGCCGGTGTTCTATCCACTGCGCCACCTAGCTGCCCCGTTTTGTGTGCATTAAAAAAAAAATGCATTCTCCTTGAGATTGGAGGTCATGTCAGATGGTCCCTTTGTCTACTGTACAAACATCACTATGCTGAATACACAGAAGGTGTTCCATAATTACTTTTTGGTTGATTTTTCCACATATATCATTTGCAGCTTCACTAGAATAAGTCTCTGTTTCTCACCTGACACCACCAACTTTCTATTGTAGACCCTTGTCACCCAATGCCTGGACTTTGCCTGCTGTTGGGTCTGCCTGCCTCAAATCTTTCCCCATTCCAATTCCATTTCCATTCAGCACCAAAGTGATTTTCCTAAAGCACAGTTCTGACCAAGTAACCCCTCCACCAATCAACAAGCTCCAATGTATCCCTATAACCTCAAGGATAAAATAAAAATTATCTGATATTAAAAGCCCTTTATTACCCAGCCCCCTCTTTCTTTTCCAGGCTTCTTCAATTTTACTCTCCAAGCTTCCCCATCCATATTTTTATTTTATTTAAGTTTTATCCAGTGACCTGGACTCCTAGGTATTCCATGATCAATAAACTTCATCTAATAGCTCTGTGCATTTTCTCTTACAGTTCCTTATGCCTGGAATACTCTTCCCCTTTATCTATGCCTACTGACTTCCCTGATTTCCCTTAAGTTCCAAGTATAATTTCATCTTTACAGGAAGCCTTTCCCAATCTCTCTTAATGCTTTCCCTTTCATTAATACTAATTATTTCCTATTTATCTTGTATGTAGTTTGTTTGCATGTTGTTACCAATTTTCGAATATGAGCTTCTTGAGGACAGGAACTGTCATTTCTCTCTCTCTCTCTCTCTCTCTCTCTCTCTCTCTCTCTCTCTCTCTCTCTCTCTCTCTCTCTCTCTCTGTCTCTCAGGGATGGGGGGTGAAAGAGGGGGAGGCATCCCTGGTGCTTATTTAGCCAGAGTGCCTGCTACATGGGACGTGTTTAATAAATATTTAATGACTGACTGACTGATTGTTTTAGAGAACAAATACTCACATTTAGAAGTATAATTATCACTTTTGGCACCTAGAATAAAACAGCCAAAATGAATCATTAAGTCAACTTTATGAGATGATGAAAAAATAACACAAAACAATACTGAGACAAAAGTTTTTGAGGAGGGCACAATGAAAGACACTCACCCATGTTGGTGGAGTACATAGAAATCCCTGAGTGATTGCCATACGGCTTAAAAAATAGAATTCACCTAAGGAAAGATACTGGTAAAGTTAATATTCTATTAATAGTTTCTATTGCACCAAATATCATTAATTAATTTCTAAACTTCATTCTTTATTGCAACAGTGAAAATCATGTCATAACATAAAATCTAAATTGTGAAACCTAAACTTATTTTTTGAAAGTTTTACACCATCTAAATTTAATTTCCCTGGGTCAAAACTCACAGTTGATATCTATGAATTGTAGCAATACTATTAATATTGCTTATCAGTTTAATATATATGTAACTAATGATCACTTGACTGGAATGATAGATCACTTAATTTTCTTGAATGCAAAGGAGGGTCAGCTAGGTGGTGCAGTAGATAGAGCACTGGTCCTGCATTCAGGAGGACCAGCATTCAAATCTGGCCTGGACAATTGAAACTTACTATCTGTGTGACCCTGAGCAACCCAGTTAAGCCTAATTGCTTCACCACCACCACCCTCCCCCTGAAAAAAAGTCAACAGAATGCAAAGTGTACAGACCTTTCAAGGTATGTTCTGTTCCTGGCATTTTTTTTTTTGTAGGGAAATGGGGGTTAAGTGACTTGCCCAGGGTCACACAGCTGGTAAGTATCAAGTGTCTGAGGCCGGATTTGAACTCAAGTACTCCTGAATCCAGGGCCGGTGCTTTATCCACTGAACCACCTAGCTGCCCCACACCACCTAGCTGCCCCGTGCCACCTAGCTGCCCCTGTTCCTGGCATTTTTAAAAGCACTATTCACAGTGTGTATAGATGTTCTAGAATGGGATAAAGCAAACATTAAGTTATTAGAAAGGAAAAATATAATGAAAATTCATAAAATTAAGACTATGGCTGATTAAGTTAGTTTTAAAATTAGCTCTGATTTAGATCTATTCCTTTTTTATCTATGCTTGCAATTTAGCTATTGTGAGAATTAGCATTCAAGAATTTCTGGGACCACAGCATTGGAGAGATTTCCAAAAAAAAAACCCTTTATTTATATTTTTGCAAGAATGGGCCCATTCTCTAGTGGAATGGAGGCGAACATGGGAATCCTGAGCCTTTTTATTCCTTAACAAGACTGGCCCCTCTCTTCTTCCCCAGTTACAATCTGTGTGCCAAACACTGGCACCAAAAACTAGCCAATCAGAACTCAGTGTAGCCAAAGGGGGTGGGGGGTGGGAGATGAGACACAGGGATAGCCCTTCAAACTCCTTCCTGACCTGACCAGCCCAGGGTTTCCCCTGTCATGTAATTCTATTCACTGGGGGAGGGGTAGAGACAGACCTTCTTCCCAGGCTAGAAGAGGCCCAACACCGATCTGTGGACATTAGCATCTTGAGCACTCCCAGCTGAACCTGAGTCCACTTCCCAGATATTAAATCACCTGTAGGTGTCCTCCAAGACATTTCCAATTAACCTGAGGGGAGCCCACCTTCCTCACAGCTATGTTTTTGCTAATTTTCATGAAAATGTTAATGGCTATATAGAAACCCTGATGTTCATCTTTCCCATTTTATGTTACCTTTCATAGTACTATCATCAAAATTAATGATTCTATGAATTGGCCTTTTTCTAAGCATGCAAGGGGAAACATTCTCAAACCATTTAGTCTCCATAGTCTCCATAGTCTCCACAGTCTCACACCATTTAGAGTGAGTTATTTCATGGTACTCTACCAATCTAATATTTATATTAAAATAGTTCTCTTTTTAGGAAATTTTAAGATCCCAAAGTGCTTAATGACATTGGAAATAAACAATGAGACAAGATCATAAATTAATGTTGTAATTTACTTTAAAATTAAAACAAAAAACCTTTAAGAGATAGCTTGCATTGGTGATTTTCCAATCTCAGTTTTGCTCTCCTCCCTCTTATGTTAGTACAGATAATAAGAGGCAATACATTTTTATAGTATTCACCACTTAAATTTAAATTTCACTAAATCAGAATCAAATATAGGGAGATTTTTTTAACCTCTTGTCATATTATTGTACAAATGAATATCTCAGTGTGAAATATTATGTAGAGAGAAGTTTTGGCCTAAATGGATCCAAAGAGAAGTATTAGTTTACAGAAAGCTGAGAAAAGAATAAGTTTCAGTTTGGGGGGGATGTAGATGGGGGAGAATCTAGACAAGACACCCTTTCACGTTTAATCTGATTGGTTATAATTTTTATCATCATAATATTATATCTAATCAATCAACAAAACAATGAATTAGGCCAGATTTATAATGTTTGCCAATTTATTAGATGTACATCTGTGACCTGAAAATGTATCAATTGGCCCTTGTGAGCCAGTTCATGTTGTCTGCAGAATAGTCTTAAATGCAAGTGGCTCATAATGATAGGACCATAGATTTAGACATAGAAAATTAAATCTTACATATGATATCATGCAATTCTTTTTTTTTTTAAACTGGTGAAGTCCCAGAGACTTAAAGAAAGTAACTATCACCCAAGGTCACAGAGGTATTAAGTGGCAGAGCCAATGTTAATACAGATGTTTTCTGGTCACAGATCCAAGGTCCTTTCCACATTACGTAATTTCAAAAGACAAAACCCAAAAATTCCAAGACCAATCTTTTCATAAACAAGAAGACTCCATTACTTATGTATATGAAACATTTATCTTATGCTCATTTTAAGATTCCCACTGTGTTTAATTCCCATGATGTTCAGTTTTCAAGTTCTGCATTCAAATAATATATATGTTAAAGACCCTAATGGTGCCTATACTATTAACAGATCAATTAAGCACCAAAGAATATTAGATAAATAACATTGAATTCAAGCAATAATTATCAATAACTGATATATAAATGATATGTTTACATGTATATAAGGATATAACTATATATTTATATGGCTAAATATGTATCCACAAAGGATGTTTTAAAGTATGTATATTTTATATTAGAAATTATATACAGAGAATTGTTTTAGAGAATATATAAACAACATGCATGTGTAGTTATGGATATTTGTATGTGTACGTGTATATGTATATCCCACAGGTATATTTACTACTTTGGTAATATTTAAGACTTTTTCATCAAGAAAATCACCTTAAAGCATGTGTTCAAAGGAAAAGGAAATTTTAGGTTTCACTACTATCTCTGGATAGTTGGTTTCTTTTTCTTCTCTTGTTTAAATACTCTTGGGTGTGTTGCCCAGTGGCTCAGTTTGGCTTTTTGTTTTTCAGAACCTTTTCATTCCACTTCTTGCTATAACCCATTGATTGATCCCTCTGTTTCTTTGGCTCTGGGATACCCCAGCATACATTGGGATGTAGAAGTTCATTGTGCTGGTGTTTCCCTCTATTTATGAAACTGTCATTTCCCACATTACCCTACTTCCACAGTCAGCTGTGAGAAATCACATCCATTGCATCTCTACTATTACTAATATTGTTGCACATTGGCAATACCCACTGATCTTTTGTCCATTAGATGATTTCCTCCCCTATTGTTGCTTCTACTACTATGATTGGGAAGTGTCATCACTCTTATAGTGAGACCACTTTGGGGATAGCAAGCACAGATGTTGTTGTTACTCAACTTCAAAGCCCTACCTAGCTAGAAGAGAAAAAGGTCTTTCAGGGTACTATGATAGCTATAGTACTGCCCATTTAAATGAAAGATCCATAACTCTTTCTTCCAGTTGAGTTAGGGCAATCAATTTCTATTTATTACTTTATAATCTCAGGTTCCAAATAGTATAACTACCAGTTATTCAGGTGAATATTTCTGAGGATAGAAACAATAATTTTGGTGAAGCCAAGATGGCAGAGAGAACACAGGACATTTTCTGAGCGCTCCTGAATTTATCTCAGAAACAACATTAAATCAAGCCTCTAAGTGTATTCTGGAGATTCAGAACTTATAAAAAGACAGAAACACACAATCTTTACCTTAAGATAATATTGAAGATTTCAGGAAAGGTCTCTCTCACTTGGCCAAAAGGGTAGTGTAATACAGTTTAGCTCAGAGCGAATGAAAAGTGTCTTGGCAAGTCAGCAGGATGCTCTTGGCCACTTCACAGATTAGCAGCTGAGGCTCCTTGGTCCTGCCTCAGCAAGCTGGTGGCACAGCAGGCAAGTTGCAAGACCTGCCAGGGCAAACTTCCAGCTAGAGAACCACCCACAGAACAGCCTGACAAGGCCAAGCCATCTTAGCACAAAAAGCAAGCCCAGAGCTGTGAGGCATCCTAGGGCCCCAGAGGACTCAGAGCAGAAAGTCAGTGATCAGGTCCCTGACCCCCAGCAGAAGAAGCTGCAACAGTGGCCCCTGTGCCCCAGGAGCAGAGCTTGCCTGTAAAAGTCACAAAATAGGCTAAAATATGAGTCAAAAACAAACAAACAAACCAAAAACCCTTAACATAGAGAGCTTCTATGCTGACAAGGAAAACCAAAACACAAACTCAGATGAAGACAACACTGTCAAAATGGCTAATGTGAAGCCTCAAGGGAAAAGATGAATTGGTCTCAAGAAAAAAACCTCCTCAGAAAAACTCAAAAAGGATTTTAAAAATCAAGTAAGAGAGGTAGAAGAAAAAATAGGAAAAGAAAAGAGAGTTATGCAAGAAAATTATGAAAAAAGACTGAACAGCCTGAAAAAGAAGTGCAAAAATTTACTGAAGAAAACACTTTCTTAAACAATAGAGTTGGCCAAATGGGGGGGAAGAAAAAATTTAGTGAAGAAACAAGTCCTTCAAAAGTAAAATTAGCCAAATGGAAAAAGAGGTGCAAAAACTTACTGAAGAAAATAATGGCTTAAAAATTAGAATTGGGTAGGTGGAAGCAAATGACACCATGAAACACCAGGAATCAGTCAAAAAGGATCAAAAGAATGAAAAAATAGAAGAAAATATGAAATACCTTTCCTGAAAGACGTCTGACCTAGAAAATATATTCAGGTGATTGATATATATATATACACACACACACATTACTGGCCTCCTTATTTAGTTATTTAGTTAGTTTTTTTTTTTTAGACTTTTATTTTCCAAATTACATTTAAAGCAAATTTTGACATCAATTTTTTTTAAACGTTGTGTTCCAACTTCTCTTCCTCCCTTTCCTCCCACCCACACCCCTAGAACTCAAACAATTCAACATAAATTATTCATGAGAAGTCATGGAAAACAATTCTACATTATCTAGGTTGTGGGAGAAAACAGATAAAAACAAAACTTCAGATTAAGGAATTGTCAAAATGTGTTTCAGTCTGTTTTCAGATACCATCACTTCTTCCTCTGCTGATGGACTGCAATTTTCAAAAGTTCTTCAGAGTTATATTGGATCATTACCTTGCTGAAAATAACCATGTGCTTACCACCAGATCATTTTACAGTAATGCTGTTATTTTGTTTACAGTACATTTCTCTCTGCTTCAGTTCATGTGGGTCTTTCCAGGTTTTTCTGATAGCATCCTGTTCATCATAATTTTTATATAATACCTTGAAATTGACAGATAGTTTTCTTCACAATAGCCTAGCAGAGTAGGTATGATATGTTTTGACATTGTAGTCAATCATCACAACTATTTCCCTCCATCCCTTTCCCTTCCAATGATATTTACTGTTTTCTATCTTACTTTACCCTAATCCTCCTCAAGCTTCTGACTGCTCCCTCCTCTGCTCTACTGTCCCTTCATTCACCCTTCCCTCCTTATCTTCTTCCCCTCCTACTTTCCTGTAGGGTTAAATAGATTATTCTTCCCAATTGGGGATGCGTGTGTGTGTGTGTGTGTGTGTGTGTGTGTGTGTGTGTGTGTGTGTGTGTTAGTCCCTCCTTGAGCCTACTCTGATGAGGTTAAGGCCTTTGAGCTAATTCTGTTTTCTAAATTTTTCTTCCTACCTCCCTCCTCAACTCACCCTATGAAATCAAGCAATTCAATATGTCATACATGTGGTGTTATGTAGAAAATCTTCACCTTTCTTGAAAGTGTTTTGCTTTTTACAGCTCCCTCCCCCAAACTTCCCTTCCCTCCTTTCCCTCCTCTCCCCACCGCCCCCGGCCCCCCATCTCCTTCTCCTCCCACTTTTCCTAAGGGCAAAAATATATTACTATACTTGTGTAGGTATGTATGTTATTCTCTCTTTGAACCAATTCTGATGATAGTGAGGTTCACTCACTCCTCCTCTCCTTCCCCCTCTTCCCCTCTCCTCCATAGGCTTTTTTCTTGTTTCCTTCATGTGAGCTACCTCTCCCCATTTCACCTCTGCCCTCCCCCCTTCCCACTCATACAGTCTATTCCTCCTAGCACTCACACCTATTTTAAGGATGTCTTTATGGGTAAGTTAGGTGGCATAGTGGACAAAGCACCAGCCCTGGGCCCAGGAGGCCCAGAGCCCAAATATGACCCCAGACACCAGATAACCAACCCTGTTTGCTCCACAAAGGACAAGAATACACAATAAATGCTTTTCAAATACTATCCCTTCATATTCACTTCAGACCTGTGTCCTCTGTGTATTCCTTACTGAAAAAGTTCTTATGAGTTGGAAGGATTATTTTCTCATGTATGACTGTAAACAGTTTAAACTTTTAATGTCCCTCATCATTTCTTTTCCCTGTTGACCTTTTTATGATTCTCCAGGGTCTTGTATTTGAAACTCAAATTTTCTATTCAGTTCAGGTCTTTTCATCATAAATGCCTAAAATAATCATCATAAATGCCTCTTTTTATTGAAGTCCCATTTTTTTCCTCTGGAAGGTTATACTCAGTTTTGCTGGGGATGTGTTTTTTGGCTGTAGTCCCAGTTCCTTTGCCCTCTGGAATATCATATTCCATGCCCTGTGGTCCTTTAATACAGAAGCTGCTAGATCTTGTTATATTCTTATTGGAGCTCCACAGTATTTGAATTCTTTTTTTCTAGCTGCTTGAAATATTTTCTCCTTGACCTGGGAGTTCTGGAATTTGGCCATAATATTCCTGGAGGTTTTCTTTTTGGGATGTCTTTCAGGAGGTGTTTGGTGGATTCTTTCAATTTCTATTTTAGCTTCTGCTTCTAAAATATCAGGGCAATTTTCCCTCATAATCTCTTGGAGGATGATGTCTAAGCTCTTGTTTTTGTCATGGTTTTCAGGTAGTTCAATGATTTTCAAATTCTCCTAGATTTATTTTCCAGGTCAACTGTTTTTCCAAGGAGATATTTCACATTGCTCTCTATTTTTTCATTCAATTGGATTTGCTTTACTGTGTCTTGGTTTCTCATAAGGTCACTAGCTTCCATTTTTTCAATCCTAATTTTTAGGCAGTTATTTTCATCAGACAGTTTTTTATCTCCTTTTCCATTTGCCTTTTCAAGCTGTTGACTTTTTTCTCATGACTTTCCTTCATTGCTCTCATTTCTCTTTCCATTCTTTCCTCTCTCTCTCTAAATCTTCCTTGTATCTCTCCTACTTTCTCTTCAAAGTCCATTTTGAGAGCTTCCATGACCTGAGACCAGTTCATATTTTTCTTGGAAACTTTGGATTTAGGGGCGATGTGTTTGATTTCCTCAACTGATGGTGCCTCTTGATCTTCCTTGTTACTGAAGAAGCTTTCTGTAATTCTGAACTTTCTTTGCTTGCTCATTTTTTACTTGACTTTAAACTCTCCACTGGGGGGGGCCCTGTTTTTCAGTTCCGCTACTGTTCCCAGCTTCAGAGGGTCCCAGGTGTTTTGGTTTGAGGGAGGGCAGGTTTTACTCTCTCCTGGCATGTTCTCTGGTCTGAAGATAACCTCAAGTCTCCTTACTCAACAATCAACCAGCAAAGTTTTCTGTGGTGTGGTTCTTAGCTTCTTGAGAGCCTGTGCCTCTCCCTGACCTGGGCTTCCCGATGCTCAGGATTTCTTCCTGGTTTCCCACTGAGGTGGAACAGCCAAATTACTTGCTATGTCCCACTGGTACCCCTGTATTTCCCCCCTGGCCAGCCATTCAGTCCTCTCACCCAACCACAAGCTCGGTTCTAGAAGATGCTGGTGCTGTAGCTTTTTCAGAGGCTTTGGGGGTAAATTCCTCTAGCAGCGTGTATGGGGTCTCTGTCAACATGATCATGGGGTTTGACTTTATTCACAGCCCCCTGTAAACTATCTATAGCTGGAAAATAATCTCAGTATGTATTTTTGTGTGTTTTTCTGCTCCAGGGGTTCTTTTATTGCTGTTTTTGGGGTAATTGTATCAGGTGCTCTGTGTGTTTAATGTCTTTCCTCAACCATCTTGCCAGGTGAGATAATTTAAGAATTGTTGGACTACTTGAAAGTCATGGTCAAAAAAAGAGTCTAGATACTAAATTCCAGGAAATTATCAAGGAAAACTACCCTAAGATCCTTGAACCAGGGGATAAAATAGTCATTGAAAGAGAACTGCTATCACTTTCTGAAAGAGATACCAAAATGAAAAGTCCAAGGCATATTGTAGCCAAATTCTAGAATTACCAGGTGAAGGAGAAAATACTGCAAGCAAACAGAAAAAAAATTAAAAATAAATAAATATCATGGGCTCACATTCAGGATTACACAAGGCCTGGAAGTTTCAACATTAAAAGATTGAAGGTCTTGGAATATAATTTTCCAGCAGGCACAGGAGCTTGTATTACAACCAAGAATCAACTACCCAGTAAAATCGATCAGTATCTTTCTCAGTAAAAAAAAAAAAAAATAGATATTCAACGAAATAAGGGACTTTCATACGAGAACTGAACAGAAACTTTGATCTTCAAGTACAAGATTCAAAAGAGGTATAAAAAGGTAAACAGAAAAACAAAATTGTTATTCAATAAGGTTAAATTGTTTACATCCCTACATAAGATAAATAATATTTGTAAGTCTTGAGAAATGTATTTCTATTTGGGCAGATAGAAGGTGTATACATAGAGGGTATACATTGACTTTAATGCGATGATATAAAAAATTAAGTGGTGAATAAAAAGGAATAGACAGGGAGAAGAGGAAAGGGGAAGTTGAATGAGGAAACAACATTTTTCACCCCCTATTCCTCTTCTCAAATCCTATCTTGTTCTTCACTAACTAGTCAAGAGAAATAAATTACTTCTGCACTAGAGTAAGGGCATTAGCTAACCGCTGTTGTTGGCATTCCTTTTATCGAACCAAAACCCATCTCCCTCTTACATATGACATGAAAATACGAATGTTTATTTCTACCTTACAAGTTGTTTCTATTGGGCATAGAATTCTTTTATAGGCCTTACAGAGTAGGTGTATAAGGAGCAGTTTCTCAGCCCATCCTATTTCACAACATCCATATAATTGCCTTGCCATACACAGTAAAGTATAAACATTGAATCAACATATAATGGGAAGAGATTGGCAGAGAGATCTGTTAATAAACTATCTCCCTCACCAGGTATTGGTGAAGAAAAACTCTTTGAAAACCATTAAGCAATGTATAAATGTGAATCAAGATAACTATCATTATTTCTAACATGTTACTCAGAAAGCACATTTATAATATCTTTTACAAATGATTAAAGATTGCAAGCTATACAAGGTTGAAGTTCTCAGACCTTGGTAATATTAACACAATTTGTCGGTGTTTCATCTTTCCTGTCTAGGCCATTAAAGAATTTGGCTTGTTTTCAAGGCTTTTAGCTTCTGAGTTCATAAACTTGATTACTGTTGTGCACAAATATTCCTTCTTTTTCACACTGTTTGTGGAGAAGAAATTATTGATGTTCATTGTGTAATGGCTCCTTTTTTTGGTGTGACATTAATGGAATACTAAATCTTTCCCACAGTCACCTTGGGGCTCTTTTTATATCAGGGGTCCACAATTATGTATTATAAATGGTTCACAATAACACTAAATAATAATCTTTTGTATTATAATGCTCACAGAAATTACCACCATATGCTAATTTACTATGGGCTTAAGAGAATTTTTCAAGAAAACACTGTGGCAACAGTGAATCCATTGGGCAAAATAATGAATAAACAAAGGATCCTAACAAAGGCAATTTCTACATGAGTCAGGTATATAATTGTCTGAGGTTATTGGCACACTGAATGGAATAGCCCAAGGGAAGAATAGAAACTTGGAGATGACAGAGCCTACAAGCATGAATCAACATTGGGTAATATTTTTTTCAGCAATATACCTGAACCTACCCTTGTCTCTGAAGCAGAAACCTTAGCCTTTCTTCTCACCCATCTCCCCTACTCTCCCTATGGAACTACTCCCTCAGGGTTTGTTCCTGTTCTTCCCTACACTCACAACAATAGGCTATACCCTTCAATGACCACAGAGCTAGGAGACCAGGGTAAAGCTCCTGTTGGTGGACCAGCCCTCCTTGTCCTGTTTTCTTCCCTCCCCTAAGCCATGTCTCAGTGTCTCAGACACAATCTCTCTCTCTCTCTCTCTCTCTCTCTCTCTCTCTCTCTCTCTCTCTCCTCTCTCTCTCTCTCTCTCTCTCTCTCTCATTCTCTTATATTATTTTTAGAATCATAACATTCAGACATTATTTGGGTGTTTAGGAGACAATATATTAGTGCTTTAATTTAGACTCTTATCAGCCTAGAGGCTGGAATCCTTTGTAAAGTGATATTACATCTCTATCCAATGTGTATTAAACTCTGACCTCTTCTTGACAATAGTCGAATGATGAGGTGTGAAGGGATCATTTCCCTGCAACCTGTTATACAGCCTCATTCCCCTTCCTCATCCACCTTAGCCTAACTCCTTGCATGTCTGTTCACCTCATCTGCCAATGTTCATGACTAGATAAGTGGAGAAATAGGCACAGATTGATGGGGAGAGATTTCCTGATAAACTCTCCCCCATACATTTGGATATAGTATAAATAGGGCTATAGGGATTATACCTATGATTATTTTGATATAGGAAACTCTCAGTTGAGGAAACTCCCTGAGTAAGCACCTTCTCTTCAACTTACAATATTAATTAATGTTTAAGGCAATGCAAGCATAGTTGACTTGAACAAGGTCATAAAGAGAGTATATATAATAAGTGGAACTTGAACCCCGGTCTCCTAGGCTTCCAGGTTGTCACTCTTTCCATTAAGCCATATTGCTGATGGTCTAAGAACAAGTCTGGCTAAGTTCAGAGTGATTCTGGACTTGAAGCAAGATAGCTTCAAGGTAATTAATTTTTTCATCAAAAGACCTCTTAAAATTTATATATTAACACCTAATTCCCTGAAGGTCAGCTAGGTGGCACAGTGGGTAGAGTACTGGCCCTGGATTCAGGAGGAACTGAGTTCAAATCTGGCCTCAGACACTTGACACTAGTTGTGTGACCCTGGGCAAGTCACTTAACCTTCATTGCCCCACTGAAAACAAAACAAAACTAAACAACAACAACAACAACAACAACAACAACAAAAGACCGAATTCCCAGATCTGCATTAGCAGGGGAGCACTCACTGGTAGTTATAGGTACAGATATTGTAATAAATGTTGTTAATTTAATGCTCTTACAAATCAAGTCATTTATTTTTTTTCTAAAATTCATTAGTATTTATTCATTATTTTGAAATAGTGGGGCAAGGAGCTTCTATGGTTTTCACAAATCAGAAAATTGCACATGCTATACTCCTCTCTCTCTCTCTCTCTCTCTCTCTCTCTCTCTCTCTCTCTCTCTCCCTCTCTCTCTCTCTCTCTCTCTCACTTTCTCACTTAGAAAGCACTTCATGGTGGAATGTTTACAATGTGTTCTTACTTTTGCTTGGTTTTGCTCTTTAAAACTGAGCCATTTAATTGATTTCCAAAAGCTGTAATTTGATGTTGAAAGTCAGATTCCTAGAATTTTCTCTTTTCAAGAGAAAGAAACCCAGTCAAAGAATTTGAAAATAACATGAGCTGCAACTTGATTCTGATGCTTTCATCTCTTTAGAGATTTTTATAAACTTCAAAGCCTTTGCCCATTCAGATGATTTAAATAGCTGCTCTGATCTTGAACAAGATACATGAAAACCAATAAAAATGCTTAGACTGTCAGTTTTCTTTGCTATGATGTTCTCTAAATGAATCCTAAGTCAAATCTTGAAACACCTGGAAGAGCAGAAAAGGGTAGAATTGTTGACAGACATGTGCAAAATTTTCAAAGAAACTTCTGGCATTTTCATATAGGTACTTATTTTTTTTAAACTTTTATATTTCTATCACATTGAAGGCAAGAGCAGTTTTGTTGTCTTTGTATTCAGTTACTTGAATATAATAGGTGATTCAAAATTTTTTGAATGAATGAATTGGCCTAATTCTATATACTCTTAAACTAGGCTGAAGTATGACTGTTCGGAACATCATAGTAGTTCACTGAAGAGGAAAACTTCTCACTTTATTTTATGTTAACGGATTGTTTCTTACCTATACATTTACTTTACTCTGTGGTTTGAAAACATACTTTTTTCTAATTTGTAACATAGATTCACTGACCAGTTAATCAATTAACATTTATTGAACACCTACAATGTGTTGTGTATTGTCCTAGGTGTTGAAGATAGCAGGACAAAAATCAAACTGTTCCTACTTTCAATTAATTTACATTCTGTAATATAAGATTTGTGAGTTGAGGGGACTCTTTTGTTTACAACATATTTCCTTGCCCTACTTCTTCTTAAAAAATCTTCTTCAAAATCTGTCACATTCTGTGACTTCCCAAACCCATCACCAATTAAACGCCCTATTCAACAAATAAATCAAGTTAAACAGAACAATACTATTGATCATATCTGACAAGTCATGCCTCATTTTGTACCATAGTCCACCATTGTGTACCATAATTTAATGAGAAAAAAGGCATTCAATTGTTTTCACAAATCAGAAAGTTGCAATACTATAAAGAAGATATTGGGAGGAGGCAGGTATGCTTCACCAAGACTTCATTTAAGTCAGAATTATTCCTGCATTAAACAATGTTGTTCTCTTTTATTTTTTGCCTTTACATTACTATCACCAATATTTGTTTTTTACTTCCTTTGTTTTATATCAGTTCTCAACACTTCTCTCCATAGAAAAGTTTCCCTGATTCTTTCATATTGACTCTTATGAAGGAATAATATTCCATTGAATTACATACAAAAGCATGTCCAATATTTCTTTGTAAAACACAACCACTATGGTTCAAGCAATTTTTCTAGAGTGTTTCCACACCCCGTCCCCTTCATTCTGGATTCCTTAGCTAGCTGACCCAGTTTCTAGGTATTTTGTACATCAGGATCCTCTCTAAACCATAGATCATGGACCCCCATTAGTGTTTTTATTTTATTACATTATTATTTTTATAGTCATAGAATACAATTAATTAACAGCAATACCATTTTTATAAAATAGCAGTGCAAATGAAATAATAGTAAGAAATGTTCTCCTACCCCAAACCATGAATGTCTAAATTAAATGGAAGCTTGAACCTACATAGGAACTATGTTTAAGGAATCAGATAATTAAGGAGCATTTTTGATATTGGTTTATGCTTGTAGAGTCAGTGAATATAACTGACATTACAAATTTGCTGATGCTTTCTACTGGTATCATCATTCTACTTTCTTCTGTAATTTAACTCCATTAGACAATAATCTTTCTTAATTCCTACAAACCTCTCTCCAATGTTCCAGCTGGTCATTAACTTGACCTATTTTGGGGGTCTTTTAAAACCTAAAAATACTATGGTTATGTAAGGGCCAAATTTAGTATGGGGAGAGTTAATTGGGCAGCTTGCCATAATATTGGTGTAAGAAAGATTAACAGCGTCTTTTCAACAAACAAAACAGGTTTTATTAATGGGAACAAATCTACAACACAAGTGAAGTTAATAGACCCAGGGACAATGAGAAAGGGAATAGGGGAAGGGAAAGATATGACCCACTTCCCAGATAATTAGAATCTAAATTGCTAGGGTAAAAATGTCCCAGGCACCCTGAACAAGCTCGGCTTGAACAAAACCAGACTCAAACATTAAACTTGCCTCCAGCTCAGCTAGCCCCAAAGAGCTAGCCTTGCTTCATCAACACAAACTCACCAACACCCAGGAATCTGCACTTCCAAGGAGAATCAGCTGTGCAGTGTCCCCTGGGCCAATCTGAAGGTCCATCACACCAGTGTCTCTCTCTCTCTCTCTCTCTCTCTCTCTCTCTCTCTCTCTCTCTCCCTCTCTCTCTCTCTCTCTCTCCTTCAAGAGTGCCCCTCACTCTTCCCTTCTCCCAGAAGCCTTCTGTGCACCAGGAAACAGGGCCATACACACACACACACACACACACACACACACACACACACACACACACCGAGCTCCAAGCTAATGGGCTGGTAGCTTTGATTGACAGAACTAACAGCTGGCTCTACAACTGCAAGCCAGCCAGCTTCGGGATGCCGGGTTGACCTTCAAAAACCCTAGAAAAGGTCATGTCCAGTTGCTAATCCCACATGACTGTTTAAGATTACTTCTTTTCAGTCTGACCACAAAGCAGCAAAAATAGGGTTATGAAAACCCCAAATCACAATTAATTACTTACATTCACAACATTTTAATCAGCTCTTATAACCACCTTGAATTTCTATTCGACATTCTGTGAACGTCTCTAATAAAAAGAAATACTATCCCTATGTATCTGGAGAATTGAATATAACTTTCTTGGATATAAAATGTCTGCTGTTTTTTTAATCTATGACCAAATATTAATTTTTTTTTGTCCCATACCTCCTAGTTTAGGCAAATTTCTGCAGGTTTTTACTTCCTCTAAAAGAAATGGACTCAATTGACACTATGGCTAGAAAACAGCTTTAACCTCCCCTACAAAACAATTGTAGTTGAACATTTGGGAGTAAATTTGAAGAGAAAAATATATAAGGAAAAAGACAGATACTTGATAAATGCCCTATTTTTTGACATTTATTTTTAAAGTAATAAACATTTTCATTTATAATTTTGAGTTCCAATTCTGACCCTCCTTCCTTTTCTCCCTTTTCCCCTCCCTGAGGCAGTAAGCAATCAGATATGGATTATAAGGTTATGTAAAACATTACCATATTAGTCATTTCATACAAGAAAACCTGAATAAAATTTAAAAAAAATAGCATGTTTCAGTCTGTGTTCTATCAATATCAAGTATTTCTTTGGAAGTGGATAGTATTGTAATAGGGGAAAATGGGGTATGGATTCGGTTGGGGCATGGATTCTTAGGAATTCCTCTTTAAAGAATTACACCCTCTTACACACAAAAGCAGTTAGAATAAGGTGGTAGTTTATTTAGGGGCAAGGGAAGGGAAGGGGTGGGGGAAGGAAAATCTTGAAAGAAATCCTTGGACTTCTCATGGGGAGATAGGCACAAAGCTTGTGGCTCAGAGGTACCAATCTCCTCAAGCAGGAGACCAGCAGATACTTTTATAGGGGGCTGATGGGGGTGGACCATCTGCCTGTGGAAAGTTCCTTTAGTGAGGGAGGACCATCCCCCACTGGTAGTGACTGGAGGAATTGGGTGAGGGGTGGCTACAGATCTCTCTTCTGGACACAAAGGCTAAAGCCACACCCAAGCTTATCTCCCTGGGGGGAAGGGAGACCAGAATGAAGGGTGGAGATTGAAGCTAGCTCAGTTTGATTTTATTCCTTTCTCTCTAGGCTTATCTGTCCTCTGGTTTAGTTTCTCAAGTAGAACATTCCCTGATGTGCCCCAGAGAACTTCTGGGGTGCTCTGTACCCCATGACAGTACGTTTCATCAGTAGTCTTTTGGGATTGTCTTGGATCATTGTATTGTTGAGAATAATTAAGTCATTCACAGTTCTTCAAACAATATTGCTGTCTTTGTTCACAATGTTTTCTTGGTTCTGCTCACTTCACTATGTATCAGTTCTTACAAGGCCTTTCTGAAATCATCCTAATTGTCATTTCTTATAGCACAATAATATTCTATCATCATCATATAACACAGCTTGGTTATCCATTCCCCAGTTGATGGGCAATCCTTTGATTTCCAACTCAGAGACACCACAAAAAGAGATGCTATAAATGTTTTTTATACGAATAGGTCTTTTTCGGGGGATTAATATTTACTTTTATTTTTTTTTTCCTGTTAAGAATGAACTTGCACCTTCTAGTCCCTCCTGCATCCATTGAGAAGGAAAGTTATATGATACTCATCATTTATTTGAAAAGATGGAAAAAAGAAAAAGAAAAAGAAAAAGAAAAAATTAAGTGAAACAATATACTTCAATCTGTACTCAGAGTTTATCAGATCACTTTCTGGAAGTGAACAGTGTGTATATGTATATGTATATGTATATGTATATGTATATGTATATGTATATGTATATGTATATGTATATGTATATGTATATGTATATGTATATGTATATGTATATGTATATGTATATGTATATGTATATGTATATGTATATGTATATGTATATGTATATGTATATGTATATATAATTTATTCATTTATTTATTTGTTTATTTATTTATTTTTGTGGGGCAATGAGGGTTAAGTGACTTGCCCAGAGTCACACAGATAGTTAGTGTCAAGTGTCTGAGGCTGAATTTGAATTCAGGTCCTCCTGAATCAAGGGCCAGTGCTTTATCCTCTGTACCACCTAGCTGCCCTCAGGGACAGTACATTTCATGATGATTCCTTTGAAGTTGTCTTGGATTACTGTACTGATTGGAGTACCTAAGTGTTTTACAGCTTATTATCATGTAGTACTATAGTTACTGTATTTAGTGTTCTCCTGATTCTACACATTTTACTTTGCATCAGCTCATATAGATCTTCTAAAATTGTTTTTTCCCCTAAAACACTCTATGCCATTTCTTATAGCACAACAGTGTTCCATCACAATCATATACCAAAACTTGTTTAACCATTTCCCAATTGATGGGTATCCCCTCAATTTCTAATTATTTGTCACCAGATAGGAGCTGGTATAAATACTTTTATATATATGTTTTTTTTTCCTTTTTCTTTGATTTCTTTTGGATATAGACCTAGTAATGATATTGCTGAGACAAAGGGTATACAGAGTTTTATTACCTTTCAGCATAGTTCCAAATTGTTTTCCAAAATGTTTTGACCAATTTCCAATTCCACTAAGTGCATAAGTGGCATAAATACTTTTCAACATTCCCTCCAACAGAGAAATGTCCAAATTAAGGGACCAAGAAGAAAAAAGAACTAGTGGATTAAAAGATAAAACTAAGGAAGTGACAGAGAACCAAAGTTTCATTTGCCCATTAGAGGAAGAAAGGAAAAGTATCCAAATACAAAAGTTCTTTCTAGTGTCGAGTTGCAGCAAATTAAAAGGAAATAGACCTAAAAAATGCCAATTCCATTTGATGATTAGGTGATGCCATAGGAGGTATTTGAGGTAGATGTTTCAGTAGAATGGGTGAGAAAGAAGTGTGATTGAAAGAGTTCATAGAGTAACTGGAAAAGAAGTAGGATTATTTAGTATGTTGTCCCAAAAAAGCAATCTGATCTCCTCCACCAAAATATGCAGGTGTTATAGGGCCTAGCACCCCAGAAGTTCTCTGGGGTACATCAAAGAACCTTCTCCTTGAGAAAGTAAACCAAAGTGCAGACACACCTAAAGAGATAAGTGGAACCTGATCAGGACTGAGCTAGCTCTGGGAACACCACCTTTCATTCCAGTCTCCCTTACCCCTGGGGAGATAAGATTAGGTGTGGCTGTGACTTTGTGTCAGGTGGAAAGAGATGGCTTGAGAGATCTGCAGCCACCCCTCAGACAATTCCCCCAACTACCACCAGTGTGGAATGGTCCTCCCTCAATAGAGGAACTTTCCACAGTCAGACAATCACCGCATTGGACCACCATCGGACCTCTATAAAAATATCTGCCTGTCTCCTGCTCAAGGAGATTGGTATCTCAAAGCCAAACTCTGTGCTCTGTGCTTTTCTCCCCATGAGAAGAAATCCAAAGATTTCTCTCTTGATTTCCCTTCCCCAGCCCCTAAATAAACTACTATCTTATTTTATTGGTTTTGTGTTCAAGAGGGTGTAATTCTTTAAAGAGGAATTCCTAAAGACCCCAAAGCCCTACCCTTACCCCAAACCCCTACCCTATTTTCCCCACAATACAGGTCCTTAGGAATTTTTCCAGAAATGCAGTAACACATTCTACTCTCAGAATTATGGAACACATTCCTAAAAACATGCACAACATAAAAGGGGGTAAATGAACAAGTATAGAGTTCATGCATAATGGGAACTAAAAGTGGGGAATGTATATAAAGGGACAGTGTATGTCTGTGCTGTAATCTTGTCAAGCACCCTAATTGTTCCTTGCTGGTGAGATTTGCTAACTATGTACATTTTTCTGTTTAGCTCATCAGGTTTGAAATTAGGAAGACTCATCTTCATGAGTTCAAATCCACTCAGAAACTTATTAGCTTCATGATCCTAGGTGAGTCACTTAACCTTGTTTGCCTCAGTTTCTTCATCTACAAAATTAGCTGGAGAAGGAAGTGTCAGACCACTCTATTATCTTTGCCAAAAAAAATTCCATATATGACTGAAAGAACTGAAGAACAAAAATAACAATTCTGCCAGTTGGCTGTAGACTATAATTCTAGCTCAGGTGAAAACAAACAAACAAACAAACAAAATCTTGGTTAGTGAAAGCAAAATACAATTCTGGGTTTTTGCAAAAAGTTGAATAAAATAGAATTTCAAATTTTAAAATCGCCAGAAATAGAAATTTATAAATATTCATATAATTGCCTACTGTAATTTTTCATAAAATACCATTCCCATTAACCTAAGACCAGCATGAATCCTTGGTATTTTTCTTCACTTGGTATAACAACTTTAAGGTCTGCTATATCTGGTGCAGCAGGACCCTAGTTTCAAATGTTGGTTTTCTTTTTTTATTCTTGACTTCCCTGACCAGGTTTGGCTCTTGGAGAAAAAGCACAATAGCAATTTACACCCAGGAGGTAAGTCCATTATCTCTGCAACTTTAAAACTGCCTTCCTTTATTTACCTTTTCATATGTAAACACAGTTACTCAAAGTACTACTTCATAATAAACTGCAAATGAGCCACTCAAAATTTGACAAAGGCATAGGCTGAAAGAGATTTTCAGCCAAACACTTACAATTATAAACAACACTTTCAGGAATTTAGTTTAGGGGAGAGAGGTTGGTATTTATGGTAGTAGGGTCAAGAGATGAGATTTTTAGGACTAAAGAACCCAGGACATATTGGTAGGGATGAAAGAAGGTTCGAATAGAGAGAAAAAGATAGAATATTCATGAGAAAGTGGGAATAATAGCTAGAGCAAAATCCTACTGAAATAACAGGTATTGAGATGGAGAATATTACAGAAAAATAGAATTTGTGAGAAACAAGAAATAGTATTTCCATGAGCAGCAGAAAAAATTGGAAACATTAAGTGATGATACTTCTAAACTTCAGGATGGAGAGTTTAGACTTTTTGAGAGGAGTAATGCTTTTTGTCTTTGCATCTCCAATGTTTTGTACAGAACCCACATATAGTAAATGCTTAAAAAATATTTGGTGACTGACTAACAGTGAAGGATATTTCTAATTGGGCTCAAGAAGACTGGCCTTGATTTTCTCCATAAAGCTGATGCCTGTTCATTGTTGTTCAGGTGTTTCAATCATGTCTGACCCTATTTGGGGATTTTCTTGCAAAGACACTGGAGTGATTTGCTATTTCCTTCTCCAGCTCATTTTACAGAACATGAACTGAAGTAAACAGGATTAAGTAATTTGCCCAGAGTGACCCAGCTAGTAATACATATCTGAGCCTGGAGTTGAACTCATGAAGATGAGTCTTACTGATTTGAAGCCAGTGTTCTATCCATTGTGCTTCCTAGCTGTCAGAAATATCATTCAAAAAAATTTTGGACTCCAGCATTAGAAACTTGTCAAAGCTCCTTCATTGTCATTCTCCAGAGAATGGGCCACCCCCTAGTGGGACGAGCCAACATAGAGGCTCACAGGCCTGTTTTTATAAACCTTCCCTTCAGGGTTACAGATTGTGCACAGGAGCTGGCTAGTCAATCAATGCAGCATTCCCCCTTTGCATTGTTTACTTCTTCCTGTGAGAACCTTCTTTGAGAAGCCCTTTATTTGAATTAATTTGCATTTGTGGATATCAGTATTTGAGTCCCTCTTTCTATTCTCCGAGCTGAATCTTGTTTGGGACAAACTGCCTCAGTTTACCCAAATAACTCGAGGAGACCACCAAGTCAAGCAGAGACAGATTTATTACATCCTCATGAGGACGGGCAAAACCCAATTACACATTGAAGTCTTGCAAAGATATGCCCAATCCTCTAGGTTTTTATAGTAATCTTGAAAAGGACTGTCTCCACGTACACCTAGGGTAGATGAGCTCACAATCTAACATCCAATCCTGTCTCACCCAAGGTGCATACCCAGCTCATGATCCATGTATGGAGACATGTCCAAGAACAAAGGGGAGAAGGGGAAGGGGTACAAGTCTGAGGAATGTCAAGGGAAGAGGGAGGCAGAAATCACTCCCTTATCTGACTGCAATTAATCCATGACAGGGACTGGGGTTTTGACATGTGAGAGGGGAGTTTTTTTTATTACAGGCCATAAACTAAGGTGTAACTGGCATGTGGGAACTAGGCAGAAGTAAAGTAAATAGTGCTAATTGGTAGAACTGTGACAAGTAATAAAACTTACTGGGGGACTGGATATCTCCCAGACCCATCCCCAAAGTTTACAGAACTGTCCCGAGTCCATTATCTCAACAATAAAACTTAAAGGAGACAGTGAGAATTTGACAAGCAATTAACTTTTAGGCAAAGTGCGAGGCTAGCTATTGGGTTCGGGGGGGGGGGGGGGCGGGGGTGTAGGTAGCTTTCGTACTCCATTCTCAGAGTTTAATCTGACTCAAATCCATAATTGTCCTACACAATCTGAATTCACTTTCTAGAAAATAAGTCACCTGTGATAGTTCCCCAGATAACTCCAATTAACGTTGAGGGGGGGGGGGCCTGCATTTCCCATACTAGCTACCCTAAGCTGAAGCCTAGAGGGAAAAATAAAGATTTTTTTAAAAAAAGAGTGTAGAAATTATTTTTTTTTTGTTTTTTTGTTTATTTGGTTTTGATCTAAAGCTGTGATTCCATCCCTTTAGGGAACTCCCAGTGGAAGGAAGATAGGCAACTCATCTGTAACTTATGGCCTTTGGTACTTATTTAGGTATCTCAGTCATTAAGTGACTTATAGGACTTGATCACATTTGAAACCCAAACACTTTTCTTTATACTTTGAGAGTTAAGTATATATAATATGCATTGTTAGCCTTCAAGATATTTGCAATCTCATGGAAAAAAGTACTATGTACATTATATATATTTCCTTATGCAGATCACAGTTTTAGGAAAGTGCAGTAATTCCAAGCTAATGTCACTTTGCTAATCAATAAATTTATGAGGTATAGATTCTATTGTAGTTGCTACCCCATTTCTAATCTGTCCTTAGGCCACGTTATTGTTGATATTATTTAAAGAGAGACTGATATTGTTTTCTACTAAATTCTGAATGTTATCCTTCAGAATAATCTGACAAAATTGTTTTTTAATAGCTATGCTTTTTCAAACATTTCTTTCTAAGAGAGATTTGTCATGGGAGGATTATGGGCCTGGTTACCCAAACAGTTCTCTGGGGGGTTCAAGGAACTTTTTCCTTGAAACCTCAGGGGTTTTCCCCTGAAATCAAGTAGGACTCTCCTTGAACTCAATCAAGGACACACACACACACACACACACACACACACACACACACACACACACACACCAGATCAAACTGAGCATGCTCCAGGACCACCACCCTACATTCCAGTCCTCCTAAGCACCTGGATGAGGTAATCCAGGAGAAGACCAACTGGAACCGCCCATCAGCAGACTGCTTAGACCCAATCAGGACAAAGTTGATACCCACCACCAGATCCCTCAAGAGGGATTGCTCCTACCCCAGGGCAATGCAGGAAGACTGACAGCCCCTCACCCAATAAGAGACTCTTACCCACCCCATCTAAACTCGATAAAATAGCACTCCTTGAGCTAGTCAGGGAGGAAAGTGTTTTGTTCAGGCAAAACCTTCCTCCGAGCTGGTTTCTCTTGTACCCCAATAAATCTGTTCTTTTATTCCTAATTAGGTCTTGTGCGAGAGTATAATTCTTTACAGAGGAATCCTAAGGACCCACATGCTTTCTCCTATCGGTTTCTCCTCCATATCAGATTTATCATTACCTCTTCAATGTGCTTGTTAATATGAAGTATATCACCACATCTCTATTATTAGTGAAGTCCATCTCCTTTTAGATGCATTTCTGGACTGCCTTCTTTGGTAATATTTTTAAAATCAGTCCATCCATTTAAAAAGAAGGAACTTCAGTTACCCCTAAAAAAATGTATCTACTCAAAAATAGGCTAATAGTTTCCTCTATCAAAGATTAGTAAAAGAATCAGAAATCAATATTTATTATGAAGACTTCCATAATTAAACATAATCTACTTGATTTAGTGATTTTTTTCACCATTACAATTATTTTGATATTCTAAACCTGGTATATGTAGTTTTACATTTTAATTTTCTGCTGAAATATTTTGGAATCTCATGTTCTTTATGAACCATTGCCTCACAATTTCTTCCTGGGAGTAGTAAGTAGGTTGGTGTATTTATGTCTGTCTTTTCCCAAATGACAAGTAATAAAACGATCATCAGTCATTCTTTTTAAAACCTTTGAAAAAATAAGGTAAAAATCAGGTCCAAAGAAAGTTATTTCTGGAATTTTCTGTAGGTTGTGCCACTGTCACACCATGTACCATAGTCAAGGAAAAAAAAAAATATATATATATACACACACATATACTCACATTTTACATACATACATGCATATATACACATATCTATATCTATATATCTATCTATATATCTATCTATCCATCTATCTATCTATGTAATCATTTTACATGTGAAAATGGGTTTGGAAAGCATATTTAAAATACATGTCATGTCCAAAGCAATCAAGATAACTGAGACAACTTTAATCTTATGTTCTTAATAACATGAACCTACCAAAAATATATCTTATATAGTCAGTCAAAAACATAGCAGTTAAAAAAAGAAATAGGTAACAAGCATGGCAGAAGTGAACAAGAGAAATGATAGGAGGCAAAACTGCTCTTCATCTACATTCTTTTTTTGTTTAACCCTTGTTCTAAAGTCCATTGGTATGGGACAATTTATTGGATGGGGTATAGTTGCAAGAATTGGAGAGTTTCAGTTTTATTTATTGTTCTATTGAAACCATTCAAGCTTCAAATCCCCTTTGGGTCTTTTCAAGCTTCAAGCATTGAGTCACTTCTGGCACTTCTAGCTTTTACTTCTGAGAAAAAAAAATGGAAAAGGCCAACCCCATTTTATATTGCCAATAGGAAAAAACTGTGGGAAGACAGGGGAGGAACCCACAGTCTCCATCATATTTCTATTCCAGCTTGAAACAATAGTTACTTTGTGAAGTTAACCCTGCAGTGAGCTCTTGTGGTCCTCATTGAGCTGAGTTATTTTGCTCCTGATGAGATACTTCCCTTGCTCTGTATTTTCTGGTATATAAACTCATATATATCTACTCTGATTCCTGGTTTGCTATGGATTTAGAAAAAATGTTTTTTTCTTTGCTCTTCATTATTATATTATTACATTTATAAGTGTTCATTGTGGAACTGCTATTTTGTGGGAAAGGGGTTAAACCTTATACAGAGAGCTTAATGTTCCCCTTCCCTATCAATAATAACAAAATGATCAGAAGTTAGATTGAATCTCATCATGTTCCCTAGATTAGCAGTATTTAAGTGATCAGATAGATAAAATTCTAGCTAGGTATCCCTTCCCTTTAAAGAGAACAGAGTACCCTCTAGCCCTTTTCCTACTTCCCCCTCCTGTCAAGAATCAGTTTCTTTTGGAGAAATGTGAAAGCTAGAAAGGTCTAGGGAGGTATGTTTGACCTCCCTTCTTTGAGGCATAGAATAGCTTACATCACAGGTGGGCCTACTTCCACTGGGAGTCATTCATATATATGTGTGTGTGTGTGTGTGTGTGTGTGTGTATACACCCACATACATATATATATATATATATACATACATATATATATACATGTATATTTCAGTAATCCTATCTATCATCTATGTATCTATCTTTCTATCATCTTCTATCAATCTGCCAATCTAACTATAATTTTTATTACTATTCTTCATTTATATATCAAGCATTTCTATAAAAATGTAAGTTAGACATTGAAGTTTATTTTATTGTTTTGTTTTCTTTCCCATTTTTCCCAAGTAATAATGTATTTTTAATTGCCTGGACTTTTAATTGTATGCATTACCTCATTGAATCTTTCCTTGTAATAAAAAAAGAAAAATCAAGTAAAATAGAATTCACAAAATCAATGTCTGATTGACCTTTACGGCTCCTATCACACAGTGCTGCTATGAACATATTCCTATATGTTCATATGTCCTTATATACAAATGCATGTTTTTGTATTTTTAACAATATTTTGAGTAGAGAGAAGAAAAGAAACAGAAAAAGAAAGTGATTACCCATTGGATAGAAAATGGCTGAACAAATTATGGTATAGGAATACGATGGGAAGTTATTATACCAGACAAAATGATAAGTATGAGTAATTTAGAGAAATGTAGTAAGGATTTTTTAATGTTATTTTTAGTGAATAGAAAATAAGTAGAGATAAATATCAATAATATAAAAATATCCACAGAAAAATGTTGCTAACTCAATTTTAATCACGGCTCTCTATGGAAAAAAAAATGCCATGCATCTCCTGTTTCCCTGTCCCTCTTTTTTCATTTCCAAATAGGAAATTCAAAGAAGACTTAAATTTCAGTTATCCAGACTACATTATTGTGCTGCCTCACTGGTGAAAGGTAGACCTTTCTTTACTTCTCTTTTTCTTTGATTAATTTAATGCCTTTAATTAATTTTATACATTAAGAAATAAATTCAATTTCTTTCACTTATTCACTGAGAAGGCAAGCAATATGGTAGTAATTATATATGTGACTTTGGGCAGGTGGGGCTCGTTAGCCTTGGCAGGGAACCAGGCTGGGGAAGGAAACCCTGATTTTGAACCTCCCTACCTTGCAGCTATACCCATATATGGGAAAGGCTTCAGGAGTTGGAGTCCCTTAGGCAGTTGGATGTTGGACATCACATTCCTCTGGCAACTCCTGCGGTGGCACTGGTGCCAAACTGCATTGGCTCTGCCTCACCTTTGGATCCACCAATGTTGCGGAGAGGGAAAACCTGCTGCATGGGCAACAGCTTGTTTTCCATATTGATCTGCCCAGGCCAGCACCCTGGAGAGAACACTCCAGCTACTCCTTGTGGGGTAGATACAACATGGGATGCAGCAGTTACCGGTTATAAGTCACTCAGGAGCTGTGGCTCCCTTATCAGACTGCACAGCCATACTGTGGCCTGTGGCTTTTCAAGGTATTGATACATAGTTGTCCTCAACTGGTGGAGACCTACTACTACTACTACTACTACTACTACTACTACTACTACTACTACTACTACTACTACTACTACTATATATGTGACAGAAAGTGATCACCAGGATCATATACTATGACCAGGTGGGATTTATACCAGAAATTCAGGGCTGGCTCAATATTAGGAAAAAAACTATTAACGTAATCAACCATATCAATAAGAAAACTAACCAAAATCATATGATTTTCTCAATAGATGAAGAGAAAGCTTTTGACAAAATACAGCACCCATTCCTAAAAGCAAACAAACAAACAAAAAAAAAAAAACACCCAACTAGGGAGCTTAGTAATAGGTGGAGATTTCCTTAAAATAATAAGCAGTATCTACTTAAAATCATTAGTAAGCATTATATGTAATGGAAATAAGTCAGACGCCTTCCCAATAAGATCAGGGGTGAAACAGGGATGTCCATTATCACCTCTATTATTTAATATTGTACTAGAAATGTCAGCTTTAGCAATCAGAGAAGAAAAAGGAATTAAAGGAATTAGAATAGGCAAGGAAGAAACAAAACTATCACTCTTTGCAGATGATATGATGGTATACTTAGAGAATCTTAGAGAATCAACTCAAAAACTATCTGAAACAATTAACAACTTTATCAAAGTAGCAGGATATAAAATAAATCCACATAAATCATCAGCATTTCTATACATGACCAACAAAGTCCAACAGCAAGAGATAGAAAGAGAAATTCCATTTTAAGTAATGGTAGACATTATAAAATACTTGGGAGTCTACTTGCCAAGACAAACCCAGAAACTCTATGAAAACAATTATAAAACACTGCACACAAATCAAATCAGATCTATGTAATTGGAAAGATATCGATTGCTCATGGATAGGTTGAGCTAATATAATAAAAATGACAATTCCACCTAAAATTATTTACATATCCAGTGCCATACAAATCAGACTATCTAAAAATTATTTTATAGAGCTAGAAAAAATAATAACAAAATTCATCTTAAAAAAAGAAATCGTCAGGAATATCAAGGGAACTAGGAAAAATGCACAGGAAAGTGGGTAGCTGCACTAAATCCGAAGCTTTACTATGAAGTGGTAGTCATCAAAACTATTTGGTCCTGGCTAAGAAATAGAGTGGAGGATCATTTGAATGGGTTAGGCACATGAGACACAGTAGTAAATTACTTTAGTAATGTACTGTTTGATAAACCCAAAGATTCCAACTTCTGGGATAGGAACTCAATATTTGACAAAAACTCCTGGGAAAACTGGAAGATAGAATGGCAGAAACTGCCATAGACCAACATCTTACACCTTATACTAAAATAAGGTCAAAATGGTTACATGCTTTAGACATAAAATGTGATATCATAGGTAAACTAGGAGAAAAAGGAATAGACTATCCCTCAGATCTTTGGAAAGGAGAACAGTTTATGACCAAATGAGAGATAGAAAATATTATGAAATACAAAATGAATAATTTTGATTACATTAAATTAAAAAGGTTTTGTACAAACAGAAGAAATGCAGACAAAATTAGAAGGGAGACAGAAAGCTGGGAAATATTTTTTTATGGCCAGTATTTCTGATAAAGGCCCCATTTCTGAAATATATCAGGAACTAAATAAAATGTATAAGAATCCAAGTCATTCCCAAATTGAGAAATGGTCAAGGCATGTGAACAGGCAGTTTGCTGATGAAGAAATCAAAGCTATTGTTTGCTATATGAAAAAAGGCTCTAAATCACTATTGATTAGAGAAATGCAAATTAAAACAACTTCAAGGTACCACCTCACACCTATGAGATTGGCTAATATGACACAAAAGGAAAATAATTAATGTTGGAGAAGTTGTGGAAAAATTGGAACATTAATGCATTGTTGGTGGAGCTGTGAAATGATCCAACCATTCTGGAGAACAGTTTGGAACTATGCCCAAAGGGCTATAAAGCTGTGCATACCCCTTGACCCAGCAATACCACTATTAGGTCTTTTTTCCCAAAGAGATCACAAAAACTGGAAAAGGACCCACATGCACAAAGATATTTATAGCTGCCCTTTTTATGGGAGCAAGGAATTGGAAATTGAGGGGTTGTCCATCAATTGGTGAATGGCCACAATAGTTGTGGTATATGAATGTAATGGAATACTATTTTGCATTAAGAAATGATGAGCAGGCAGATTTCAGAGAAACCTGGAAGGACTTGCATGAACTGATGCTGAGTGAGATGAGCAGAACCAGGAGAACATTGTACACATTATCAACAACATTGTGTGTTGATCAAATGTGATAGACTTGACTCTTCTCAGCAATACAGTGGTCCAAGATAGTTCCAAAGGACTCATGATGGAAAATGCTCTCCAAAATCCAGAAAAAAACAAACAAATGCCCCCCCCCCACCCAAACTGTATATCTAGATGGAGATTGAACCATACTATTTCTATTGGGTTTTTTTTTTGTTGTTGTTGTTTATCTTTTTTGAGGTTTTTTTCCTTTTTACTTTGATTCTTCTCTCATAACATGAGCAATGCAGAAATATGTTTAATTTTATCATACATTTATAACCTGTATCAGATTAGTTGCTGCCTTGGGGAGGGAGAGGAAGGAGGGAGAAAAAAATTTGAAACTAAAAATCTTATAAAAACAAATGTTGAAAACTATCCCTAAATATAACTGGAAAATAATAAGATCTTTACATGGAAAAATATATATGTGAAGCTATAAAAATATATATTAAACATTTTACAAAATCCCCAAGAAAAATATTAGAAATGTTTAAAAAGCAAGTATATACACACACACACACACACACACACACACACACACAAACACACATATGTGTGTGAATGTGGGTGTTTGCTTCAATCTTCAATCAGAGTTTATAATTTTTTTTTGCTTTTTCTCTGGAGATGATTAGTATTTTTGATCATGAGTCTTTTGCAATTGCCTTGGACAACTGTATTGATCAAATTATCTAAATCTTCTACAGTTAATCATCATGACAATTCTGCTGTTGCTACAGCATTTCACTAATCATTAGTGATTTAGAACATTTTATATGATTATTGAGAGCTTTGATTTCTTAATATACTTTGACCATTTATCAATGGAAAAATTGTACTTTTATTAAAATTGTTTTATTTTTATTTTTAATTTATTGACCACAACAAATATTTCTGTAATATAGTATAATAAAAATGATTGAACATGAAACTGAAAATCTATTCAGTGCAATATGCTATTCATTTTAAACATATAATAAAGTAATCATATTTTTTATCCTTTTCTTTCTTTCCCCCACCCTAGAGCTAGCTACCTTTAGACACACATTTGCATTTTAAAAAAAAATATATATATATATACATCAGTTTGATATATATTTCAGGAATTTGTCCTTTTCCAACAAACGTGCATTACCCTCCCCAACCCCCAGGCCAGCTTCTTGTTTTCTTGCTAGTTTTGGCTACATTGATTTTGTTTTTGCAAAACCTTTTTTAATTTCATGTAATCAAAATGATCTATTTTACTTCCCATGATCCTCTCTTTCTCTTGTTTGGTCATAAAGTATTTTTCTATTCATACATCTATCAGTTAAACTGACTTAACTTGAACTAACATTTCTAAAATTCCATTTAGATCCTTAAATTCTTCCTTATTTTATAATTAGACTTACTAGTACTGAGAGGGAAAAAGTTGACATCTTCCACTAATAGTTTTATTGTCAGTTTATTCCTTTAACATTTAACTTTTTAAGAAATCAGATGCTATGGGGGCAGCTAGGTGACACAGTGGATACAGTACCAGCCCTGGATTCAGGAGGACCTGAGTTCAAATCCTGACTCAGACATTTGACACTTATAAACTGTGTGACCCTGGGCAAGTCATTTAACCCTCATTGCCCTGTCACCCCCCCAAAAAAAATTTCAGGTGGTATGTCTTTTGGTGCAAATGCCTCTATTATTATTTTTTTACTTCATTATCTATGGTACCTTTTACTAAAATTTTACTTCCCCTCCTTATATATTTTAATTAATCTATGTTTGCTTCTGTACTTTCTGAGATCATGATTGTCACCCCTGCCATTTTTACTTTAATTGAAGAGTAATAGATTCTTCTCTAACCTCTTATTTTATTCTTTCTGTTCCTTTCTGTTTGCTTCTTATTACCAACATACTGTTTAATTCTGTTTTCTAATACATTTTGCCATCTTCTTCAAGGTGTGTTAGCCTCAATTACACTTATGTTATGGTTACTAACTTCATTCCCCCCCATCTTATTTTCTTTGATTTATCTTTCTCTTTCTTTTTTACACTTTCCCTTCTCAGAAGTCTGTTGTTTTTAAATTCTAGCCAAAAGATGGAGTCATAAAAACCTCAAAAAACAATTAATTTTTTACATTTCCCCACTTTTTTTTCATCAAGAAACATGGGGTGTTTCCTTGATGGAACAATAAACAATAAATAAAAAAAATAACAGAATATCATAACCAATGCTAACAAATAATATACTAATAACAATATAGGAAAGGGAAAATACATATTACAGATGATGTATATAGTAACAGAAGGAAAAACAAAAACAAAAAATGTCCATTTAAAGTCCTTAAAATCTTGTCTTCAAAGGAGAGTTGAGATGTCATCTGGGGAACTGGACTGTGGTCTGAATCAAGGCCAAATTTAGTTATGTGTCTATGATGACGCCTGAAAATGTTATGGAAAGGTTACCATACCACATCTCATGGTGCATAGACATCTAATAATTGTGCCAGACCTCAGGTGGATGGATTCTGACCATGCCACCAGACTGAGTGAAGAAGCCAAGTTTAGTTAAACCAGGTGCATGCATTTGGGCTAACATGACACTAGACCCTTTTTGGCATGAGAGAGGAAGAAACTGGACTATATCCAGCAATTGTGCTCTACATAGCTGCTCTCATAAGCAAACAATGGACTTCCGGAATGTGTTTGGCTGTTCTCTCAGCCTCCATCAGGGTATCTTACATGTACCTGTCTCTCCTCCTGTTGTACATATATTCTCTCCAGGGCCTGCAATGTGTAGTTGAACCATCTCCATTAAGCTCATTGTAAGAGCAATTAGTCTCTGAAACAATGTTTCCATAAATCATAAATCTCATATTAATTTCACCAAAGACATTATGATGGTAAAAATGTATGCTACACTGCATAACTTAGGATATACTTTATATATATATATGTATATATATAAAATCCCAAACCATACCCAGAGTATACATAGTCACAATGACATACAAATGATAAATTAATGTAAATGGCTGATATTATTAAACATTATCTTGTCCATGAATTCTTTATCTAGTACAATGACAATAACAGATAATGGAAATAATAAACAATTTATCAAAATGAAATAAAACATCAGCGAGACTCAATATGTTCATTAATTGTTTTATAAATCAAGCAATAAGGTTCAATAACCCTTTCTAGAAGACAGAGCCATGTGCTCTTGGTGGAGAAGTTCTTCACCTGTAAGAGGAAAAGCTTGTTTAAGGTAAGAGCTTATAATGCTAGAACTTTGGGTATACCACATTTTTTAAACTGGTTCCCCAATTCTCTGCATGCCAAAGTGGAAGGGGTTTCTGAATCATCACTGATTCTTCTTTCTACCGTTATGGTAGAAAATATGGAGTTCTTTAGTGTTGGCTTTTTCTGTGCCACAAATTTGCCATAGAGGTTTATTGAACTGGCGAATAATTACATTCAGTTGGTTATGTTTGGCAAAGGCTACAATGGCGTCATTCCCAGCACAAGTACCTGCTTTTTTCAAATCAGCAACATATTCTTCAAAGGGAATATCTATTTCTATTAAAGACCTAAAGTCTTCTTTATGACTTAGCATATCATTAGAAGTTTCTTGTCTGTGTTTGAGAAGGTTTCTCGATTGACTTTCTAACTGGTCTCTGAGGGCTCTGAAAAGACAATTTCCATCTCCCAATATATTATGGAGTTTGAGTCCCAGGGTTTGCAATTGAGCAATAATGCTTGCAAATTGGAACTGTCTATTACCTCAGGTCTCAATTCAGTTTCTTTGCTCTTTAGCAGCTGGTTGAGTTTTATCTGAAATTACTTTACCCACAAATGGTATGGGATTCACATGGGAATTTTAATAATTTTAATAGCAGTAGGAGTTGTCAATAATATGTGAAAAGGTCCCTCCCAAGGGGGCTGGGTCCCACTGGTCCACTGAAAATTCTTAATATGTATATTGTCTCCAGGACTTAAATCATGCAAGAAAACTAAAGGACCAGCTTTGTAGTAGTATAGTAAAGTTCGAATTTAGTTGTAATGCTTCCAGTAATATTGGATATGTGCTCAGTGGGAAAGATAAACTCTCCCATACCATTGTTTTAAGGATTTTTTACTGTGTTTGTGAGGAGGAAACCAGCAATGCCATGAATAAGTATTGAGCAGGCCAATAGTTTAAATTGGGACAATATGCTGTCCCAAAATATGCGAATTAGAATATACAAGTGGGGAACCAAATATTCAGTCATGGCGCAGTTCAAAATGTACTGGCTTTTCTCTGACCAGCAAGATAAACATTAAGGTTTTTTAAGAGTAAGGTAGATTGCCTAAGGAAGCAGTGGGGGAGGGGCAAGAAGGTCCCCCAGGTTAGTTGGCTCATGGCCAAATAAGGGGGAGGAGGGTGGATTAAAGAAATTCACTAGGTTAATCAACTTCTGACTCACTCGCCAAAAACTGTGGGGACCAATTTTTAATTGGGGAGTGCTAGCTAAGTGGCTCACCTCAATATTGGGGCAAGGAAGGAGACCAGCAGCCTCCCTCAAAACAGAGCAGGATTTATTTTAACAAGAACGAAATTTTTAAAAAACCCACACAAACAAGATCAGTAGGATCAAGGGAAAGGAAATAAAATGGGGAAAGGGAAATTATGCAATCTGAAAAAACACCACCATCCAGGAATCAGCTGAGAATACACAGCGGCACTCTGGTTGCCTTCCAGCTTCCAGCTAGAATGGTGAATTCTCCTCCCCCTTCCCAGCAAACCCCACACAGCCCCCAGCCAATTGGCTGGCTGCTCTGACAGTCACATGACTGCCCTCACTAGGTTTCCAATCATTATAATTTTGCTAGGCCCATGTAGGTGTTGGCGAGTGGTGATGACGTGAGGTGCCAGAGCCATGGCAATGGCTACAACCAGTGGGTGGAGCACCATGCAGTTTGCGGAATCCCAGGCCAGTGCACGTCAAAGTTTTTTTTTTTTTAATTCTAGCCAAATGATAGGGTCATAAAAACCTCAAATAACAATTAATTCTTTACAAACTAATGAAGTCAATCACATTTAAAACACTGGAAGTATATATAAGAGGCTTCCCATTGTTAAATATCCACAAACTTGAGTCATCAATTTATCTCTCACCTAAAGAATTGCTTAGGTAACTGGGAAGTTTAGTGACTAACATGGTTGTGCAGCTAGGATGTTTCAAAAGCAAGTCTTGAACACTGTAAAGCTAGATTCCAACTACTATACCTTACTATCTATTCTCTAAAATGCACATGCACACATAAAGGGAAGAAAACATAGCAGATAAAGACTAAACAAACCTCTTCATTCAGGAAGATATTTGTTCAACTCCTGACTTTGGGTGACTAATCAAGGCACTAACTTCTCAGTGCCTCAGAAAACATTTTAATGCTATCAGTTGAAGATTTGTATTAGAAGCAGATGTTTCTTACGTCAGCATCCTTACAAGTTATGAAATAATAGATTTTGACTGAATACAATGAAATAAGCAAATCTAACAAATAAAGGGGAAATATGTATTAGGTTTTTGCATATGTATATATACCTGTTCATATATACACATAAACTTAAATATGTACAGGTGTACAATATGTGTTTATTTAGTTCCTAATATGCAAAAAACAAAAATTCATGCATGTACCTTTATACTGGTCAGTTTCACATTTTATCTGTGTCAAGATAATGGAATATGATAGATGAGAATTGGTAGATACTCAGGAGCCCACCTGGAGATTAATTTAAACTCATTGAATTGGATAAGGTGACTGACTGCTGACTTCTAGTTAAGCATATCTTGCTGGTACTTAAGGGTACTTAATGAATTTGAATTACATTAGCCAATCACCTTGAAGAACCTCCCATTTCTGGGAGGGGAAGTTGAAGCAGGAAGTGGATGCTGGGGACTGGCTCCTGTCTCTTTGGCTGTGAGAGATCAGTGTGGTAGCAGAGGACTTCAGAAGTGGGAGCTTGGGCAGATTAAGATTGACAGGTTATAGGAAATCTGTTCTCAATCTTTCTTTTTCTTTTACTATCTTTCAATAAACCCTTAAAAATGTAAACTCATTTATCAGTGATTTTAGTCAGTTTCCCCCAAAATCTGGGGGGACAGATTAGAACCTACATTTAGAATTTTAAATTACACATATCATATAATCACTAATAGTATTTACTAATAGCACATTATTAATACTTTATTACTTAGTACATTAATAGTAATTACATTAATACTTTTTTAATCATTAATAATTTCTAAGACCTTGAAATATCATTTTGCAATTTAATTTCTTTTTTTTCTTTTTCTTTCTTTCTTTCTTTTTTTTTTGGGCAGGGCAATGAGGGTTAAGTGACTTGATCAGGGTCACAGAGATAGTAAATGTCAATTGTCTGAGGTTGGATTTGAATTCAGGTCTTCCAGAATCCAGGGCCAGTGCTTTATCCACTATGCCACCTAGCTGTCCCCTCATTTTGCAGTTTCAAAGCACTTCCATAATATTTATAATGTCCCCATAAGAATGGTTACTTTTTGTGATAAATATTTTAAATTATAGTTTGGGGTTTCAATTTTTATTCCTCTTTCCCTCCCTCCTCTCCCCACTTGCTGAGGTGGCAAACAATCAGATATGGTTTGTACAGGTATGATTATGTAAAACATTGCTATATTTGTCATTTTGTACAAGAAAACCTGATTAAAAGAAAAAAATGAAAGACAATGAAAAATAACCTGCTTGAGTCTTTCCCATCAATGTAAGTTCTTTCTTTGGAGGTGGATATTATGTTTCATTGACAGTCCTTTGGGATTGTCTCAGATCTCTGTACTGTTGAGAATAGTCAAGTCATTCACAGTTCTTCATCAAATAATATAGCTGTCTCTATGCACAATGTTCTCTTGGTTCTGCTCACTTCATTATAAATAATTTCATACATGTCTTTCTAGGCCTTTCTGAAGTCATCCTGCTTGTCATTTCTTATAGCACAATAATATTCCATCACCATCATATACCACAGTTTGCTTAGCCATTTCTCAATTGATAGGCATTCCTTTGATTTCCAATTCTTAGCCACCACAAAAGTTGCTGCTATCAATATTTTTGTACAAATAGGTCTTTTTTCTCTTTTGGGGGATGTCTGTGGGATAAAAACATGGCACTGGTATGGCTGGATCAAAGGGTATGCACAGTTCCCTAGCCCTTTAGGCATAGTTCCAAATTGCTTTCTAATATGGTTGGATCTTTTCACAACTCTACCAACAGTGGATTAGTGTCCTAGCTTTCCCACATCCCCTCAAACATCCAATATTTTCTATTTTTTGTTATATTTGCCACACTGATAGGTGTGAGGTGATACTTGAAAGTTCTTATAATTTGCTTTCTCTGATCAGTAGTGATCTTGAGCATTTTTTCATATGATTATAGATAGCTTTGTTTTGTTTGTCAAAAAACTGTCTGGTCATATCCTGGACCTCACTTCCCTCCCACCCAGATAAGACAAACCTTTGTAGGTGGGATGAGGAACTGTTTCTCTGCTCCTGGAATGATTCAGAGGCAGTTTTATCTAAGTTTAGAGAAATCTTGGAGAGCTCTAGTGAGTTGCTTCCTCACTCAACCATCTTGTCACAGGGATTAGAAGAATGGTTCCTTTTAATAATGATATTTTTGTATAAAATAGGGTTGGTTTAATAAAGTACAAGTTGACAAACATGGTAAACTTATAATAGAAACATTTTCACACAATCTAATTCTTGGTTTTTGTAAAGCAATTTCATAACATTACTCCACAGAAAATGTTGACCATGCGTGCTGGTATTTTCACTGGAAATTCAATTTAGATAATTTACTTTAGATGCTAAAAGTGGGTTTCTTTGAATTACAAGTAATTCCTCAGGGAATTTAGCTAGTCCATAGTGTTTCTGTGGCATATTTCAAGCTCTGTTACATATTTGTTTCCAAAGAAATTTAAATTTGTGATTATAACCATATTAATAAAATGTTACAGTTAGAGAATCTATCTGCAAATATATCCTGAGTTCAGATTGCATCTGTGACAATGTGAGGATAGAGATGAAGAACAAAACACATATCCTATCCTTCAGAATTTTATAATCATTTTATGGAGGTAAGACATCAATTCATGTATCAAAAGATTATACAATCATTTCACTAACCAGTATGGTACAGACAATATTAAATCTGTCATTTATCCCACTTGCCTGACTATGTATTGTGATGTGTTTGTTTGTAAATTTGTCTTAGATATACATGGTAGTCTGATGAGATCTTTGAATGTCTTTTCAGAATGTTTTAAAATGCAAATATATATATATATGCATACACACATACACATATATGTATACATATGTACATGTGTGTGTGTGTGTGTATAGGTAAAAAAACAGAAGTTTTAGCTGAATCATTTGAGAGTTGAGCACATGCTACTGAAGAGGCTTTTGAAGGACCTCCGTTTTGGGGTGGAGATGGCAACGAACTTCCAGGACGTCAGCTTAAAACTCAGGGAGGAATGGAAATTCTCTCTCTCTCTATCTTTTCAACTTAGCCATCATGGCACATGCAGTTTGTGCTCTTCCTGTGAACTCTGGGTGTGCTGGTTATCAGCCTGGCGGGCAGTTTGGGATTTGGTGAGTTTTATAAAGCAATATAGACTAAGCTTAGATCTAAGATTATTAATTTGCTATGCTAAGGTTTAGTAAAAATCCAGCAATTCAAACAGTTAAAGAAGAGAATCCAGCTTTCCAGACCAGAGTCCAGAATCCAGTTTTCCAGATGAGAGTCCAGAGTCCAGAGCCCAGTTTTCCAAACCAGAATCCAGCTTCCTCCTGATGACATCTTGCCACTTCAAGAAGACAAGAGAACTCAGAGACTTTATATGAACAGTTTTGTTTTGTTAGTTTTTGTTATCTCCTTCTCTTATTATATACCATCTGTAACATGTACTCTCTGCAGAGACCATCCCTCTGCAAGACCAATGTCAAAGCGCCACATTCATGGGGAACTGCCCCTCTGGACAAAACTTTTCTCTCTCCCTTTTTCTATATTGATATTAACATATTATTAGTTAGCATAGGATATTATTTTTGACTGTTTCATTGAGAAAACTCATTCATTTTTCAAATGAAACAAAGAAGGGAATGTGGTAAAAAATGGAAGTTTTAGCTAAATCATTTGAGAGTTGAGCACATACTACTGAAGCAGCTTTTGAAGGACCTCCCTTTTGGGGTGGAGACTGTGATGAACTTCCAGGATGCCAGCTTAAAACTCAGGGAGGAACAGAAATTCTCTCTCTCTCTCTAGCTTTTCAACTTAGCCGTCGTGGCACATGCAGTTTGTGCTCTTCCTGTGAACTCTGGGTGTGCTGGTTATCAGCCTGGTGGGCAGTATGGGATTTGGTGAGTTCTATAAAGGAGTATAGACTAAGCTTAGATCTAAGATTATTCATTTGTATTTCTACTTTCCTATTTCCCTAATTAGTATCACCTTTTGTTGTCTAATTAATTCCCAATTGATAAAAACCAATCCCTTACTGATTAAAGCTCAGAGGTTTCTTTTTCTTAGTGGTCTGGGAGATATATGAGGGAAAAGCTAAAAGGGAGAGTTTTATGCTTGTATATCCAATTTTAAATCTCACTACACACACACACACACACACACACACACACACACACACACTGACATGGGTTTGGAATAAATCAGAAGTTTCTCCTGTGAGAAGCAAAACCAAAGATGACCAGATAACAAGACAGGCATATCAAGGAATCCAGAGACTATTTAAGTTTTGATTGACCAGCTAGATATAAGGACAGACATACCAAAGGAGTAAGTAAAAGGAAATAATATTCTATAGCAGGACAGTCAATTAGGTGTGGCTACTACCTGACCACAACTAGGAGACAGAGATAAGCCCAAAGGTCAGCACCTTCATTTCAAAAAAATCCTGCTTCACTCTCAGGAATATGACAAGCATCCAAACTTTTCCCATCCCACCCCAATAGGGAACTTTCTAATTTTCAAGTGAATACCCCATTTATCATTCATAAAAGCTTTTGCCTTCCTTCTGTTCTATGAAGAGAATATTTCTAAGCCCTTCTCTTGAGCGGGTTAAGTCTTTGAATTCCCAATTGCTTTCCCTAGTGCTAAATAAATACAATTATTTTGATTCTAATTGGACTGAGAGTGTAATTCTTTGTTGAGAAAAACACAAGGGCCACCACCTCTCACCCATGACAATACATGTATACATACACATACACTCATATACACATAAACACATGCATGATTATAAAGAAAACATATTGAAACATGACTATCAAATATTAAATAAATAAAATATGGACACTAGGTTAAGGCCTCCTCCTGTAGATAATTCCTTTTGTAAACTGAAATCCTCTTGTTTAATATTACTTGTAAGAATGAGACCTATTTCTTGGAATGCAATAATTGATTAAGTGCTTTTTTTTTATTCCTGAAATTGCCATCTGTTTTGTGCCTTAATTATATTGCTTCTCACAATGCCACATTTTAGTCATAGAAGATTGAGGAAACAGTATTTTGTTCTCAGCTCAAAGAAGGGTAAAATCAAAGCAAAACAAAACAACAACAACAACAACAAAAAACACCCTAACAACTTATTTTTCACCCAATAGCTCTAATGTGACCTTTATTTTTAGTACATTCGAGTATAGCTGTTACTTAGTCAAAAGAATGCAAAGAGCAGAAGTCTGATCCCCCCTAACTACTCAAAATCTCTAATATTCAAACTTGAAATCTAGTAAATATCAACCTAAAACTTCTAATTATTTTGTTGGGGGAAAAAAATCTTCCTATGGGATTTTTATTTTAGGGGGCGTGTTGGTGAGAAGAATGGTGTTTATGTAATCTGAATTGGAATACTGTAGATAACATTAGGATGACCTGAAATACAAAGTACAGTTCCATCACAATATTAGCTTTAGTACAAAGAACAAATACATATGTATGCTTTCCCTTTGGTTCTGATTCTTCTTTCACAACATGACATATATATATATATATATATATATATATATATATATATTTACTGACATACATATGACATACATACATATTTACTCAATTGGTACTGAAAATATATAGATATGTATGTATATACATATATGTGAAAGTCAAAAAATTAATATGAAATGCTTATTTTAAAAGAGATATCATAGACAAGGGAATTTTTTTTGAAAATTTCTAAGAGTCTATTCACAAATTATACTTTTCAACTTGATTGCACTGGAACAAGCTTGGTATTTCACATAAACAATTATCACTTTAACAATGATTTGACTATCAAAATTTTTCACATTTGCACTTTTTTTTTGCCATAGAGTATACTAGGCAAATGCTTAGTGCATTGCTAGTGTTAAATTATCTATATTTCTATCAAATTCCATTGAGATTTGGATATATGAATTTCCTAGCTAGAAACGGAGTTATGTTGGTAAGACTATGTGCTTGCAAAACTTTCAATATTTCACAATATTACACTGCATATTTATGTGTGTGTGTATATATATATATATACATCTATAACTGTTGTTTTCTTTCTCTCAAAAAAAAAAAACCCAAAACAAACACATATATGACTTAATATTCCACCCCATATCAGCCACACAGAAAAGGCCATATTTTGATTTTATTCTTCCCACAAATGTACCATTTCCATGATAATAAACTCTTGAATTCCCTTTTTTGATTATACTCTATAGTTATTTCACTTTTATATTGCAACCAACATCATGTTCTTTGTCCAAATTGTGACCTTAATCCCTTGAATACTTTAGTTATTCCTCAGGAAATCACCTCTGTACTAGCTATACTCCTTTTGCCATCTCAACTCCTTGAGTTGAGTTGTTGAGTTTAGTTGAGTTCAATTGAGAGTTTTCCCTTCTCTTGAATTGCCTGCTCATTGAATTCCTGGTTTTGCCCTGGAAAGCATCAGAATTATATCCCTCCTACCATTGATGGCCTTCTCCCCTACACACATGTAGCTGATTAAAATCAGACAAAATCATGAAACTGATAAATGGATCCATTATTTATGTTTCTCATAACCTCAACTGAGTTACTCTAACCTTAATTCAATAATCCATTTCTGTTACAATGCCATATCTTATTTACAATCCCACTCACCATAGTGTCTCTTCCAAACTATTAAATACCTCCTCAATTTTTTAAATCACAACATGCAGCTAGATTGTACATTGGATAGAGCTATTGGCCTGGAGTCAGGAAACCTGACTCCAAAACTGGACTGAGATATTTACTAACCCTGTTACCTTCAACGAGTTCGCTTATCTTCTATTTGCCTTGATTTCCCCAACTATTGAAAAAGGGAGGAGTTGTAATGATAGGATCTACTTTCCAAGGTTATTCTGAGGATCATATGATTTAATATGCCCAACACACTTAATACAATCCATGATATATAGAGGTTCCTTTCCTATGTGCTCTATGATCAGCATGATATCACTATGTTGTCAAAGTTCAGTGAGTCTCACTGTGGCTTATCAAACCAAGATGAGCTTAGAAGGCTGTACCACAGATCAGGCATAAACAGTAAACAGTATATATGAACATATGGAGTGAAAATAGCTCTTAATTTGGGCATCTTGCAGCTCTTAACTAATACAATTTGCTTTGTTCACTTCTGCTTTTGCCCTTGTTGATGTGGTCACACCAAACTGGACTGTCCTGTCCCATGTATCACAATTGATTACAACTTTTTTCAGAGATCTTAAGTGTGTCCATTTCTTGCTTCTTCTGATATTTGTGTGAGTTCGCTTTAAAAACAGTGTTTTAGGAAAACATATATTTGACAGTTGAACAATGTGGCCAGCCCATAAAAATTCCACTATCTGCAGTATAATTTGAATCCTTGGCAATTCAGCTAGAGACACTTCAGTGTCCAGTACTTTTTCATGCCAGATGATCTTCAGAACCTTCCTAAGACAATTCAAATGGAAGCAATTCAGTTTCCTGGCATGGCACTGGTATGTTATCCAGGTTTCACTGGCAAACAACAGTGAGGTTAGCACAACAGCACTGTAGACCTTCTTTTCGGTAGGCAGCCTTATACTTCTCTCACACTCTTATCTTCAGAGCCTCCCAACCACAGACTAGCTCTGGTAAAGTATGTGTCAACCATATCAGCTAACTGTAGATCCCTGGAAAGCATACAGCCTAGTAGAATTGTTAATCTTCCTTCCTTCATTCCTTGCTGCCTTGCTTCCTTCCTTCCTTCCTTGCTTCCTTCCTTCCTTCCTTGCTTCCTTCCTTCCTTCCTTCCTTCCTTCCTTTCTTTTCTTCTATCTTTCTTTTTTTCCTTCTCTCTGACTTTTCCTTCTTCCCCTTTCAGCTGAGAATTTTGCCTCATTATATCAGAAACATTTATATCATTCACAAGAATTCCCTCTTCATTTCAAATTCCCAAGATGCCTTTTTCAATTTTCTACTGCTTTACCTCTATCTCACATGATGAAATAGTCCTCCTCTTTGGCAAGGTAAATCCCCTGCCTGTCTTCTCTAGCAGATTTTACCCTCTATCATACCCATTCTTTCTTGTCTTCCCCATCCTCAAAAAGTAAAACAAAACAACAACAACAACAACAACAACAACAAAAACCCTAACTTGATCTATCCATTCCCTCTACTAATCCTCATATATATTTCCTCCATTTTGTCAGGCTAAATATTGAGAAGGATGCCCATAATAGCTGTATCCATTTCCTTTCCTTTAACTTTGTACTTAACTCTCTATAGTCTGGCTTCTGATCTCACAATTCAACTAAAACTCCTCTTTCCAAAGTTTCTGACAATCTCATAATTGTCAAATCTATTTTTTTCATACCTTGTCCTTCTTGAACTTTGTGCAGAATTTGACACTGTCAATCACCTTCTACCTGATTCTCCTCCTACTTCCTCTCCTCTTACATATTGACCTTTCCTTGCCAACATCCTGTCATGGATTATTATCCAGGTCACACCTGATAACTTCAGGTGTTACTGTGACAGCACAGTTTCCTATTCTGGACTTCATCTCTACATCCTCTATATTATCTTTTTAGTGCACTCATCAATTTCCATTGCTTTAATTATCATCTCTATGCTTGATTCTCAAATTTTTTGTGTGCAGGTTTAGCACCTTGGCTCATTTCCAACCTTGCATCTACAAACAATTATTGGATATCTTGAACTGGATGCACTACAGACATCTTAAACTCCTCATATTCAAAAGTGATATCATTAATTTTATCCCTAAAATATCCCTTTTCTCTAACTTAGCTAGTACTGTGAACAGTATCATGGAGGCCTCCATCAGTCACGGATGACCATGGATCAGCACCTTGAAAAGCCACAGGCCACAGTGTGGCTGTGCAGTCTGATAAGGGAGCCGCAGCTCCTGAGTGACTTATAACTGGTAACTGTCACATCCCGTGTTGTATCTACCCCATGAGGAGTAGCTGGAGTGTCCTCTCCAGGGTGCTGGCCTAGGCAGATCAATATGGAAAACAAGCTGTTGCCCATGCAGCAGGTTTTCCCTCTCTGTGACATTGGTGGATCCAAAAGAGGGGCAGAGTCGATACAGTTTGGCACCAGTGCCACAGCAGGAGTTGCCAGAGGGATGTGATGTCCAACATCCAACTGCCTAAGGGACTCCAACTCCTGATTTTTCTTCGGGGTTAACTCCTGAAGCCTTTCCCATATATGGGTATAGCCACAAGGCAGCGGAGGTTTAAAATCAGGGTTTCCTTCCCCTAGGTGGCTTTCCTGCCAAGGCTAATGAGCCTTGTGAATGGTATCACTATCCTCCTTATCACCCAAGATAACATACTAAGCATCATCCTTGACTCTGCACTGCCTCTCATACCGCTATATCTGATCTGCCCCACTCTTATTTTACTTTCATCACCCTGGTGTTGGCTGTCCTCATATTACTCCTTGAATATTTCAATGATCTGCTACAAGGTTTTCCCTATTGAATTCTATCACCACTTGTCAATCAATTGAATCTTCTTAAAAGTGAAATCTGACCATGTACCTTAATGGAATCTAGTAGTTCAAATATGGCATCCTTCATTTGACATTTGAAGGCTTTCATAATCTTCATCACCTCTCCAGCCTTCCTATATCATACTCCACTATCCTCACCCATACACAATTCTTTAATCCAATAAAGCTGGCTCCCTTGCTGTTCCTTGAACAAGACACTGTTTCCCAACTCTGAACTTTCTCTGGCTGTATCACATGCCTAGAATGTTCTCCTTCTTCATTTTTGCTTCCGAGATAGCCTGAATATATTTATATTCTAGACTAAATCACACCTGCAAGGATTTTTCCTATTTCTCTTTATTTATAGTGCTTTCCATATATATTTTATAATTTATTCAGTAAATAGCTTATTTGTATGTAGTTCTTTGCATGTTGTATCCTACATTTGCCTATGAATTCCTTGAAAGTAGGTATTGTGTTTTTATCTGTTTTATTTTCTGCTTTTTTTTACTTTTAATTTTTTAAAATGTTTAATTATTTTCGACTTAGCACCTCTTTTTTTAATCTTAAAAGTATTTTATTTTTTCCAGTTACATGTAAACATACTTTTCAACATTTGTTTCCATAGGAATTTTAGTTCCAAATTTTTCTCCCACCCTTCCCTTCCCCCTCCCCAAGACAGAAAGCAATCTGATATAGGTTTTATGTAAAATCATATTAAACATATTTCAGTATTAGTCATTTGTGAAAGAAGAATAAGGATACAAGGGGAAAAGCTCAATAAAGAAAAAGAAAAAAAACAGCCAAACAGTAGAAACAATATGGTTCAATCTGCATTCAGAATCTAAAGTTCTTTTTGTTGGATATTTCAGATATTTTCTATCATGAGTTCTTTGAAATTTTTTGGATCATTGCACTGATGAGAAGAGCCAAGTCTATTACAGCTGATCATGACACAAATTTACTGTTACTGTGCATGAGGGTGCTCCTGGTTCTGCTCATCTCACTCAGCATCAGTTCATGTAAGTCCTTTCAGGTTTCTCTGAAATCCACCTGCTCATCATTTCTTACTACACAATAGTATTCCATTACATTCACATACAACAACTTGTTTAGCCATTCCCCAATTGATGGACATTTCCTAAAATTCCAATTCTTTGCCACCACAAAGAGAAAAACTATAAATATGTTTGTATATGTGGGTTCATTTCCCTCTTCTATGATCTCTTTGGTATACAGACCTACTAGTGGTACCACTGGATCAAAGGGTATGCACAGTCCCATAGCCCTTTGGGCATAGTTCCAAATTGTTCTCCAGAATGGTTGGATCAGTTCACAGCTACACCAACAATGCATTACTTTTCCAAATTTCCACAGCTTCTCCAAAATTTATTACTTTCCTTTTTTGTCATATTAAGGAATCTGATAGGTGTGAGGTGGTCTCATAGTTATTTTAATTTGCATTTCTCTAATCAATAGTGATTTAGAGCATTTTTTTTTCATATGGCAATAGATAGTATTGATTTGCTTATCTGAAAGCTGCCTGTTCATATCCTTTGACCATTTCTCAATTAGGGAATAACTTGCATTCATGTAAATTTGATTTAGTTGCCTATATATTTTAGAAATGAGGAACTTATCAGAAACAATGACTATAAAAATGGTTTCCCAGCTTTTGCCTCCGTTTTGATTTTGCCTGCATTGCTTCTGTTTGTACAATTTTTTTTTAATTTAATGTAATCAAAATCAACCATTTTGCATTTCATAATATTCTCTATCTCTTGTTTGGACATAAATTGTTTTCCTCTCCATAGATCTGAGAGGTGAACTACTCCTTCCTCTCTTAATTTACCCATGATATAACCTTTTATGTCTTAATCTTGTGGTATATGGTATAAGATGTTGGTCTATGCCTAGTTTCTGCCATACAATCTCCAGTTTTCCTAGCAAATTTTGTCAAATACTGAGTTCCTATCCCAGAAGCTGGAGTCTTTGGGTTTATCAAACAGTACATTGCTAAATCATTAAATTCTTTGTCTCCTGTACCTAAACTATTCCACTGATACACCACTCTATTTCTTAGCCAGTACCAAATAGCTTTGATGACTGCTGCTTTATATTATAGCTTCAGAATTCTTACTGATATCCTACCTTCCTATGCATTTTTTAAAATTAGTTCCCTTGATATTCTTCTTTTAATTTTTTTTTTGTGAGGCAATTGGGGTTAAGTGACTCGCCCAGGGTCACACAGCTAGTAAGTGTTAAGCATCTGAGGCTGGATTTGAACTCAGGTCCTTCTGACTCCAGGGCCAGTGCTCTATCCACTGTGCCAGCTAGCTGCCCCTACCTTGATATTCTTGACTTTTTGTTCTTCCCCATGAACTTTGTTATTATTTTTTCTAACTCTAGAAAATATTTTTAGGTAGTCTGATTGGTATGGCACTGAATAAGTAAATTAATTTAGGTAGAAATGTCATTTTTATTATATTAGATCAGCCTATCCATGAGGCATTAATATTTTTTCCAAATATTTAGATCTGATTTTATTTGTGTGAAAAGTGTTTTGTAGTTGTGTTCATAGAATTCCTGGGTTTTTCTTGGCAGATAGACTCCCAAGAATTTTATATTGTCCACAGTTACTTTAAACAGAATTTCTCTTTCTATTTCTTGCTGCTGAGCTTCGTTGATCATGTATAGAAATGCTGATGATTTATGTGGGTTTATTTTATAACCTGCAACTTTGCCAATGTTTTTAATTTTATCAAGTAATTTTTTAGTTGTTTCTCTAGTGCTCTACCCACTGTGCCACTTAGATGCCCTTCTAGGGGTTTTAATAGGAATGAGTGTTGTATTTTGTCAAATGCTTTCTCTGTATCTATTGAAATAATTATATTGTTTTGGGTTGTATTTTTACAAATGTGTTTGATTCTGTTGAAAGTTTTCCTAATAGTGAATCAGCCTTGCATTCCTGGTATAAATTGCACCTGGTCATAGTGTATTATCTTGGTGATCACTTGCTGTAATCTCCTTGCTAATATTTTATTTAAGATTTTTGCATCAATATTCATTAGGGAAATTGTTCTGTAATTTTCTTTCTCTGTTTTAGCTGTTAATTGTTAGGTATTGATGGAGGAGGCTAAAAGGCTTAAGAGATAACCTATCAATAGTACCTAAAAGGGTTAACAAAGAAACTTAGGTTTATGTTCTCCCTGCCTCCTCCAAGGAGCAATGAGGGTTGTGACTGGCCCAGGGTCACATAGCCAGTGTCAAATTTCTGAGGCCAGACTTGAACTCAGGTCTTCCTGAATCCAGGGCCAGTGCTTTATCCACTTTGCCACCGAGCTGCCCTGGTTTGTGTTCTTACAGGAGTGTTCAGTTCTGGGGGGCAGCTAGGTGGTACAGGTTATAAAGCACTGGCCCTGGATTCAGGAGGACCTGAGTTCAAATCTAGCCTCAGACACTTGACACGTACCAGCTGTGTGATCCTGGGTAAGTCACTTAACCCTCATTGCCCCACTCAAAAAAAAAGAAAAGAAAAGAAAAAGTGTTCAGTCCCTATCAACCCTTACTATGAACAGAGACAGTAACTAAGGACCATTGTCCATTAATAGCCATTAATATTGCTAGATGACAGGACACCTAGATACCATATGAGATTAAGAAAATAAGGGAAAAAAATTTATTTTTCTCACTATAAATATAACTGATCTTCCTCCCCCATTGGAGACACCTTTCTCCTTTGGGTGCTCTCCCTGTCATCACTCACACTATTACAATACAACTTGGGAAACTGAGTCACTGAGTCTTCTACTTTTGTGGGACTGCTTATGTTTAATTTCATCAATTAAAACAACCCCAACATCAGTATCAACATGATATTTGTGTCATAAAAGGAATTTGGTAGAACTCCTCCTTCATCTATTTTTCTAAATAATTTGTATTGTATTGGACTTAATTGTTCTTTAAATGTTTGGTAGAATTCACTTGTAAATCCATCTGGACCTTGTGAGAAAATAATGGGATTTGGCAAGTACTCAAAGGCCCCACCTGGAGATTAATCTAAACTGATTGAATTAAGTGAGAGTGATTGACTTTGCTGATTAGCCTACTTAAAGTTAATAAGATTGTAACCACCCCTTGTCAGCCCTTAAAAAGATATTGTTCACAGAAGCTGAGGACTTTGAACTCTACTCAAGACCACCTTCAAGTCCAGTGAGCCAAAGGATTTGGATGACACCAATCAGCTTGAAGCAGTGTGTAAGGCCCCGCCCCGCTATGCTCCTGACTTGTAAAAAGCTTCCACACTCAGTTTGCTGAGGCAGTTCATGTTTAAGCAGGCTTGTGGGGGAGGACTTGAGGAAGAACCAGACCAGACTGGAACTCTAGGATAGATAGGCATTTTCTTAACTTTCTGAACTCCACTTCTTTTCCTTTTTACTAATATCTAGTATGCTTTAAAAAATAAATTTATTTATTTAAGTTTTCAACTTTTGTTTAGATAAGATTTTCAATTTTTTTCTCCCTCCCTCCCCTCCCTGCCCCCTTCCCCTAGACAGCAAGTAATTGGATATGTAACATTAAACATATTTCTGCATTAGTCATGTTATACAAGAAGAATCAGAGCAAGGAAACATCTCACAAATGAAAAACAACAGGACCAAAAACAAAAGAGATAGTATGGTCCAATCAGTTTCCATATTTCACTGTTTCTTTTTTTCTTTTTTTAATGGATTTGAAGAGCCTTTTCCATCATGAGTCCTTTGGAACTTTCCTGTACCATTGGAGTGGTGAGAAGAATCTAGTCTACCGCAGTTGATCAACACATAATGTTGATGATACTGTACACAATGTTCTCCTGGTTCTGCTCATCTCACTCATCATCAGCCCATGCAAAACCCTCCAGGTTTCTCAGAACTACTCCTGCTCATTGTTTCTCATTGCACAGTGGTATTCCATTACATTCATATACCACAACTTGTCCAGCCATTCTCCAATTGATGTGCATCCCCTCAAACTTGCAATTCCTTGCCACCACAAAAAGAGCAGTTATAAGTATTTTTGTACATGTGGGTCCTGCTCCCTTTTCCATGATCTCTTTGGGAAAAAGACCCAAAAGTGGTATTGCTGGGTCAAAAGGTGTGCACAGCTTTATAGTCATTTGGGCATAATTCCAAATTGCTCTCCAGAATGGTTGGATCAGTTCACAGCTCCACCAACAATACATTAGTGTTCCAATTTTTCCACAGCTTCTCCAACATTTATTATTTTCCTTTTTTGTGATTTTAGCCAATCTGATAGGTGTCAGGTGGTACCTGAGAGTTGTTTAAATTTGCATCTCTCTAATCAATAGTGATCTAGAGCAGTTTTTCATATGGGAATAGATAGATTTGATTTTTTCATCAGAAAACTGCCAGTTCATATCCTTTGACAATTTCTCAATTGGGGAATGACTTGGATTCTTATACATTTGAATTAGCTCCCAAAATATTTTAGAAATGAGGCCTTCATAAGAAGTACTGTCCATAAAAATTATTTCCCAGCTTTCTGCATCCCTTCTAATTTTTGATGCATTGCTTCTGTTTGTACAAAAACTTTTTAAATTTAATGCAATCAAAATCATCCATTTTGCATTTCATAATATTCTCTCTCTCTTGTTTGGTCATAAACTTTTCAGGTAGACTATTCCTTTCTCTCCTAATTTACCTATGGTATCACCTCTTATGTCTACATCATGTACCCATTTTGACCTTATTTTAGTATAAGGTGTAAGATGTTGGTCTATGCCTAATTTCTGCTATAGTATCTTCCAGTTTTCCCAGCAGTTTTTGTCAAATATTGAGTTCCTATCCCAGAAGCTGGAGTCTTTGGGTTTATCAAACACTACATTACTAATGTCATTTACTACTGTGTCTCCTGTGCCTACCCTATTCCATTTGTCCTCCACTCTTTTTCTTAGCCAGTACCAGATGGTTTTGATAACTGCTGCTTTATAGTAAAGCTCCAGATTTGGTACAGTTAATCCACCTTCCTGTGCATTTTTTTTTCATTATTTCCCTTGATAATATTCTTGACTTTTTGTTTTTCCAGATGAATATTGTTAGTATTTTCTCTAGCTCTATAAAATAATCTTTAGGTAGTCTGATTGGTATGGCACTGAATAAGTAAATTAATTTAGGTAGAATTGTCATTTTTACTATATTATCTCGGCCTATCCATGAGCAATTGATACTTTGCAATTATTTAGATCTGATTTGATTTGCGTGAAAAGTGTTTGGTAATTGTTTTCAGAGTTCCTGGGTTTGTCTTGGCAAGTAGACTCCCAAGTATTTTATATTATCTACCATTACTTTAAATGAAATTTCTCTTTCTATCTCTTGCTGCTGGACTTTGTTGGTCATGTATAGAAATGCTGATGATTTATGTGGATTTATTTTATATCCTGCTACTTTGCTAAAGTTGTTAATTGTTTCAAGTAATTTTTGAGTTGATTCTCTAGGATTCTCTAAGTATACCATCATATCATCTGAAAAGAGTGATAGTTTTATTTCCTCCTTGCCTATTCCAATTCTTTTAATTCCCTTTTCTTCTCTGATTGCTAAAGCTAACATTTCTTGTACAATATTAAATAATAGAGGTGATAATGGACATCCTGTTTCACCCCTGATCTTATTGGGAAGGCCTCTAACTTATCTCCATTACATATAATGCTTGCTGATAGTTTTAGGTAGATACTGATTATTATTTTAAGGAAAGCTCCACCTATTCCTAAACTCTCTAGCATTTTTATTAGGAATGGGTGCTGTATTTTGTCAAAAGATTTCTCTGCATCTATTGAGATGATCATATGATTTTGGTCAGTTTTCTTATTGTTGTGGTTGATTATATTAATAGTTTTCTTAATGTTGAGCCAGCCCTGCATTCCTGGAATAAATCCCACTTGCTCATAATTTATTATCCTGGAGATCACTTGCTGTAATCTCCTTGCTAATATCTTATTTAAGATTTTAGTATGCTTTAATAAACACTTAATGCCCAAAGACTGGTGCTAAAGCTTCTAATTTAAGGTGACCACACATTTAGATTTTAAACATCACACCCTGGAGATTTTTTTTTTCTTAGGGAGATCATTGATGGCTTGTTCAATTACTTTTTCTAAAATGGGCTCAGTAAAGGATTTTATTGCCTCTTCAGTTAAACTGGGCAATTTGTATTTTTGTAAATATTCATACATTTCATTTAGATTGCCATTATTAGAATACAATTGAGCAAAATAGCTCCTTATTATTGTATTAATTTCCACTTCATTGGTGGTAAATTCACACTTTTCTTTTTTGATACTAGTAATTTATTTTGCTTCTTTCTTTTTTTTAATGAAATTAACTAAAGGCTCATCTATTTTGTTGATTTTTTAATAAAAACAGTTCTTAATTTTATTGATTATTTCAATAGTTTTCTTACTTTCAATTTTATTAATCTGTCCTTTGATTTTTAGGATTTCTAATTTAATGTTTAATTGGGTAATTTTAATTTGTTCTTTTTCTATCAGTTTTAGTTGTCCAATTCATTGATCTACTCTTTCTCTATTTTATTCATGTAAGCATTTAGAGATATAAAATTTTCTCTAAGGACTGCTTTGGTTGCATCCCATAGGTTTTGGTATGTTGTTTCATTACTGTCATTCTCTTGGATGAAGTTATTGATTGTTCTATGATTTTTGGTTTGACCCACTTATTCTTTATTATAAAATTATTTAGTTTCCACTAAATTTTCGGTCATCTGTCCCATGACTCTTTATTACATGTAATGTTTTAAATTGCATCATGATCTGAGAAGGATGCATTTACTATTTCTGCCTTTCTACATTTGACTGTGAGGTTTTTATGCCCTAATACATGGTCAGTTTTTTCTGTTTGTGCCATGTGCCAATGAGAAAAAGCTATATTCCTTTCTATGCCCATTCAATTATCCCCAGAGGTCTATAATATCTAACTTTTCAAAAATTCTCTTTACCTCTTTAACTGCTTTCTCATTTATTTTGTGGTTAGATTTGTCTAGCTCTGAGAGGGGAAGTTTCAGATCCCACACTAGTATAGTTTTGCTGTCTATTTCCTCTTGTAACTCATTCAACTTCTCTAAGAATTTGGATGCTACACCACTTGCTGCATATATGGTTATTATTGACATTACTTCATTATCTATGGTAACTTTTAGCAGGATGTAATTTCCTTCTTTATCTCTTTTAATTAGATTTATTTTTCTTTTGTTGTCTTACATAAGGATTGCTACCCCTGTTTTTTTACTTTGGATGAAGCATAATATATTGTGCTCCAAAGTTTTACCTTTACATGGTGTGTATCTCTCTGCCTCAAATGTGTTTCTTGTATACAACATATTGCAGGATTCTGATTTTTAATCCACTGTGCTATTGACTTCTGTTTTATGGGATAGTTCATCACATTCCTATATACAATTATGATTACTGTATTTTTCCCTCCATTCTATTTTCCCCTTTTGTACATTTTTTTCTTCCTTTACCCTATTCCCCTTCACCAGTGTTTTGCTTCGGTCCCCTGCTTAACTCAATCTGCCCTCCCTTTTATCAGCCACCCTTCAATTTCTTTTGCCTTTCCTCCCCTGCTTCTATTCTCCCTTATGCAAGTACCAGGGTTTCCCTTAAATAGTAAACTAAGTTTCTTTATCCAAATGGGTGTATATATTATTACCTCTTTAAACTAAATCAGAGGAGGTTAAGGTTGAAACAATGCTCACCCCTTCCTTCTTTCCTTCTATTGTAATAGATATTTTGTTCCTCTTCATATGATGTAGTTAACTCCATTCCACCTCCCTTTCCCTATCCTCCAGCTATTGCCCTTTTATTCTGTCCCTTAAGTTTCTTTATATCATCACATCAAAGTCTATTTAGTAGGGGCAGCTAGGTGGTTCAGTGGATAGAGCACAGTCCTTGGAGTCAGGAGGACCTGAGTTCAAGTCTGGCCTCAGACACTTAATACTTCCTAGTTGTGTGACTCTAGGCAAGTCACTTAACCCCAATTGCTTAAAAAAAGTTTGTTTAGTACCCATACCCTAATAGAGATACAATTCTCAAAAGTTAAAAGTATTATCTTCCTTCATAAGTATGTAAACAGTTTAACCTTACTGAATTACTTTTTTGCCCCATGTTTCCTTTTTTTATCCTTCTCTTGAGTCCTGTATTTGAAGATGAAATTTTCTGTTTATTTCTTGCCTTTTCTTCATGAAACATTGGAAGTACCCACTTTCATTGAATGTCCATCCCTGAAAGAAAATGGTCAGTTTTGCTGGGTAGTTGAATCTTGGTTGTAATCTGAGCTCCTTTGCTTTCTGGAATATCATATTCCAAGCTTCAGGATACTTTAATGTTGAAGCTGCCAGGTCCTCTGCAATCCTGATTGTGGCTTGGTGATATTTAAATTGTTTCTTGTTGGCTGCTTGCACTATTTTCTCCTTAACCTGATAATTCTAGAATTTAAAGCACAGGCCTTCTATTCAGGAGGATCTGAGTTCAGCCTCAGACACTTGATACTTACTACCTGTCTGACCCTGTGCAAGTCACTTAACCCTTTTTGCCTGCAGAAAAAAAAAGAAATAAAACAGAAAAAGATAATTCTAGAATTTGGCTACAATATTCCTTGAAGTTTCCCCTTTGGAGTTTCTTTCAGGAGGTGATTGGTGTATTCTGTCAGTGACTATTTCATCCTCTGCTTCTACAATATCAGGGAAGTTCTCCTTGATAATTTCCTTGAATATGGTGTCTAGACTCTTTTTTTGACTGTGGCTTTCGGGCAGTCCAATAATTCTCAAACTGTCTCTCCTGGACCTATTTTCCAGGTCAGCTGTCTTTCCAATAAGGTATTTTACATTTTCTTCTATATTTTCATTCTTTTGATTCTATTTGACTCATTCCTATTGTCTCATGGAGTTATTAGCTTTCACTTGCCCAATTTGGATTTTTAAGGCATTATTTTCTTCAGTAAAATTTGTACCACCTTTTCCATATGACCAATTGTTTTTCCCATTTGACTTATTGTTGTCCCCATTTGGCCAACAGGCCTTAACAGGACTTCAGATCATTTTCATGATCTTAAATGTCCCTTTCCTCCAGGGACTTAGTTTTATAGTCTTTGATGTCCAGACAATACTGATAAAGGAAACTAAAAATACAGAATCTCATTGGTTGATGGACCTTGCCCTTGAACTGTCAAGAGGGTCTACACAAAATACAGAATCCATTTGGTTGCCAAATGAACTGATGAAGAGATCTTGACAGACTTGTCTTGATCTTTTAGAAGGTCCTACTAAGGCAAGGAGCAGAGCCATGCATTTGGCTGATAAACAGATATTGAAATATGTACATGAATTTATAGGTCAATTAAAATACAGGCCACATGCTGGCAAACAGGGTCACTTATTGGGCAAATGCTCACAGTCCCATGTTGAGCAATAGGGGCATTATGAACAGTAGAGGGGTGATTAAATAGCTGGAGGACTTTCCATATCATTGAGTTACTTACATTATGCTGGGCTTGGTTCCCTACTCAGTCATACACACATACACAACCTCAGATACAGACATACTTATATGCACATGATTATATATGCACACATACATGCACATATATGCATATGCACATGGACACATGCACATGCTTACACACATATACACGTGTGCATACCATTGGGGAATATTCTATCATGAAGGTATGCTATTTGATGGTCTCTTATCTTTAGGCTTCAGTTTCCTTATCTACAAAATCAAGCTGATTATATCACCTTTCTTATGTATAAAATAATATTTAAAATAGGAGAGATAACTTTTTCTATATTACTTGTTTCCAAAAACCCTTGCTAATTCTTTGTCTATAAAATTGTTTGGAAAATTGTAAGAACAGATTTCATAAAACAATATACATAGTGTTCTAATGGACAAGTAATATAGTAGACAATTAAGGTATTCATTATCTTATGTAATTTCAAATTTTAATCTCCTTTTTAATCTCTGTTATTTTACATGAGTCTCATTGGAAGCCTTGCATCTTCATTTGTAAAAAAAAAAAAGAGAGAGAGAGAATAAAATAAAAAACCTAGATGATTTCAAAAGCCTCTTTAAATTTTTAAATCATTTGATTCTACTCCCTTGCTTTATTCTCCATGTCAATATAAATGCACATTTTCTTACTTAGAAATATCAATATTTTCATTATATAAGAAATCTGAAACAAACAGCTGCTTTTGGAGGAGACAATCTACATAGTTACCAATACAGGGAATTGGCCTTTCCCAAGTTACTTAACAGAATGAAAACTAGCTGAAATAAATAGCCCCCCATGGAAAAGTTAACCTGTGAGTATATCTCTTTGATACTGTGGAATAAATTTGGATTTGAAGTCTAGGGAACTGGCTCCAATTTAGATACATTACTGTGTGACTTTAGGGAAGTCATTCAACTGACTTTGAGGATTTGGCATCATTATCTATAAAATCAAAAGGGTTGGACTAGTTGAACTCTAAGTTTCCTAGCTCTAAATTTATGACCTAGCATTTTATGTAATTGCTTTACTTTCCAACCTTAAAAACCTTTCTCTATTTCTGATTTTTGGATTGATGACTTCAACCCAAGTAATGGTCAGTAAATTTATCACCCTTAGGATATGGACAACTTACCAGTCAACCATAGTCTGTGATGGGACTTGCTACACTATTGAAATACTATTTGTATTCTTAATTCATTTTGGTTTAATTTCCATATCTTATCTAGACAGTGAGAAGATACCGTAGATTGGAAGCTGGCTTTGGAGACAGGAAGAACTGAGTTCCAGATCTGTTTCAAACACTAAAAACTATGTGGCTCTAGGCAAGTCATATAACAATTGTCCTTAATTTTCTTATCTTTAAAATGAGGAGGTTCTAACTTTTGGCCTCTAAGTTCTCTTTTAATGCTAAGTTTATCACTTATTATTATTTACCTTTCTTCTTTTTGGAACCTAATCAATCTGCAAAATTGGCATTTGAACACCTTTTTTTTCACAACTGATTTGTCATGTAGGTAGTGGTCTCTTGTTGAAGTGAGGAGGGTTGTGGGGAAGATGAGAAGTGAGGCTTCTGGAAATTGTTTTGAGGAATTCAACTAAAAGTTGATATTTAAAATGTTCTTTTTGATGTTCTTGTCATCATTTCTGTCAATTTGCGATATGAATACTCAATGAATAATCATTTAAGAGAATGCTCTGGGACAATATTGAAATACATCCATTTTAGCATGAGCAAAAGACCTGAAATTTTTTGCTCTATATTTCAGGAAGTAAAGGGTGATCCCACTAATAATTTCAGGAATTTACCCCCCTCCTCCATCTTTAGTATTTATCAAATACTGTCCCCCTTTTGTTAGAAACAGAAGGCAAAGACCTAATGGAGGCCAAAAAGTAAATGATCCATTTCTAATTCTCACTTAACACAAGTAATTGGTTACTACTGCTTAAATTGCAGATTTCTGATTGAAATCCTAGGCTCTGATAAGTTAAATGAGCTTGAAAAAAAGATAGCTGAGCTACTAATGTCTTGAGATGTCAAGAAGTTTAAGCTGCATTTGCCTTTGAATGCTAACTATCCTTTCTATAATCTGAAACAAAGCATATTTGTAATCAGAAAATAATCAATACATGCCAGCAGGGGAATATGATATACCCACAGACAATTCTTGTTGTTTTGTTTTAAGTTATATATATATATATATACATACATACACACAGATACACACATACACACACACACACACACACACACACACACACACATATATATACCTCCATACAATTTGAAAGAAAATTATGGGACAGCTAGATAGTGCAGTGGATAGAGCAACGACCCAGGATTCAGGAGGACCTGAGTTCAAATCCGGCCTCAGATGCTTGACACGTATTAGCTGTGTGACTCTGGGCAAGTCACTTGAACCCAATCATCCCATCAAAAAAAATTTACTTCTTTATAGTTAAGAAGATCTCCAGATTTCCCGAAATAGGAAAGAAACACTACAAAAGTTGTTTTTTTGGTTGTTTTGGATAAGTACATAGTGTACTTAATCAATTAAAAACAAAATCTGCAAGATGGTCCAAGTGTTAGAAAATTCTTACTCAGTAATATTATATAGTAACCCCAGGGGTATTCTGGGGTGGGAGGTGGTAAATGAGAGAAGTAGATGTATTTTCCTATTATATTTGCAAAACTTATTTTAATGCATGTATCGTTGCTATAAAATATTCTACATCCTAGAAAAATTTTATCTATACCATTTATTTATAGCTTTAAAATCTCAAAGATTTCGTATTTCTCTGTTCATCACATAATTTGATTTGCATGTTAATTATGATAGCTGACATTTGCATTACGTTCACAATGTTTCAAAGTATCTGATTTAATCCAAATGAGATCTGTATCAGGTCTCTATTTTTATTCCTCAGTGCCTAGTAAAGTGTTCTGCACACAATAATCACTTAATAAATGCATACTAATTGATTCACTAGTGCTTTCTCCCTCAATTTACTTAATTGTATGCTTCTTTGGGTACAACAATATCTCCCTGGTAGAATACAATCTCCCTGAGGTAAGAGATTAGCTCATTGTCTTCCCTATATTCTCATCACATAGGATAATATATTGCACAGGCTAGGTATTTAATAAATGATGGTTGACTGTCATAGCCACCCTATGATATAGGTAATATAGATATTGAAATTCATTTTAGAGACGATGAAGCTGAGGTTACATTAAGTTACTATCTTTAGTACCAGGAAGCTTTCAGAAAAACCTGCAAAGACTTACATGTACTTATGCTGAGTAAAATGAACAGAACCAAAAGAACATTGTACATAGTAACAATATTGTGTGATGATCAACTGTGATAGACTTAGCTGTTTTCAGCAAACAATGATCCAAGAAAATACCAAAAGATTCATGATAGAAAATGCCCTACAAATCCAGAAAAAGAACTATGTAATCTGAATGCAGATTGAAGCAGCATGCTATTTTCACTTTGTTGTTATTTTTGTGTGTTTCTTTCTTCCTTTTTTTTTTTACTTTTGTTCTGATTCTTCTATCACAACATAATTAATGTGGAAATATGTTTAACATGATCATGATATACAACCTATATCAAATTGCTTGCTGGCTTTGGGAGAAGGGTGAAAAAAGATAGAACTCAAAACACTACAAACATGAATGTTAAAAACTATCTTTATTTGTAATTGGAAAAAATAAAATAAAGTACTACTAAAAAAAAAGTCTGGACTCCAAGTTTGGCAATATCTAAGTCCAACAGTCTTTCCACTGGCTATACCTTGTTGCTTCAAAATACCTATACCAAATACCATAATTTACTTGACAGATTACCTTGAAAATATTGACATATACATTATTCCCATTAAGAGCACAGAAACACACACAAATGTGTGACAGTGTATAATCTATTTTAATATGCATAGCAACATATGTACACATAAATAAAATACATATATATACACATACATATATGCAATACATACATTCACATACACATTTATATATAAAACATATTTGTGTATTTGGCTGTGTGGTTGTATGTATACAATGGGTCTGGACCAGAAGATCTAGCAAGAAGACCGTTATTTACTAGCTTCTTTTCTGTGGACAAGTCATTTAACTATTTTGAGCTTCATTTTCTTCATTTGTTAAATGATTGATTTGGAGAAGATATTGTCAGTTAAATATTGTCACTTAGAATATGGGATTCTAAGACCTATAAAATGATAATAACTAAACACACTACCTAACCTATGATTTTTCTCCAAAAAGAGCTTCTTACAACTTAAAGCATTATATAAATCTGAAGTTTTTTTTTAAATTCACTACCCAAATGCTACAAAAGATAATTTTAGCACAAATGAAATGAATTTATCCAAGAAAAGTAAGGAAAAGATTCCTTCATGGCCAAGACTCATAGTGAAACTGTCAGTGTAGGTTTGATAGTGCTAACATAAGTTAGGATATATGTGAAGCTGCTTCCAAAATCTATCATCTTCCTATCCATCCATCCATCCATCCATCAATCCTTCCATCCACATATCTATCATCTGTATATCTATTGATCTATCCAACTATCATCTACTGAGATCTATATATATGTAAGAAAGAGAGAAAGAAACAGAGACAGAAAGACTCTATAAAGAGAGATTAAGAGAAGTGAGACAGAGAGAAGGAGAGAGAGAGATAGTTTTACATGAAGACTGCCTGGTGATAAAATTTTATAGAGTAGATTGGTATAGGGTGAGATATTACCTTTGTAAATGTCAAAGACAGTCAGAATTTTATTATCACAAGAATGCGCTTCTTTCGGAACCACAGAACAATTCTTGAGTGGATTATAGCATATGTCCAACATCTGCTTCTCTGACCCACAAATAATATTTTATGAGCAAAAGCAAGGGATTAATATTCTTAAAACCCATATGACTGGAGTCTCATAACATTAGTCAAATCCTTTCATTTGTAGATGGGTACTCAGCAAAATTAATTTCCAAATTTTTTAGCATAAGTTTTCTCTGTTTTTTTTTTTTGTTGTTGTTGTTATCATGACTTTTCCATAGTGTTGGTATAGAAAATCTCCTCAATTGGAATTCCTAATGCTACTGAAATAGCATATCTTATCCATCAACAATAAAAATAATATTAAATATATGTCCCTCAATGACATAATGACCTTATTCTGGTTACAATTGAGAGCCAATCATGCATAATGAAGGCAGTTCTAAAATGGCTATGAGAATAATCAATTTAATTAAATAACAGATATGGAATTCTTTACTCTCCTTACACTTCGGCCACTGTTTGGGGCCTAGTGTATCAATGCAGATACTATATAATGTGTACACTAAATTCAAAGGAAAATGTAGGGAATATAAATTTTACAAATTCTATTTACTTTTTTCATTTCTATTAAAATAGAATTTATATGAATTCTAATTAATTCAGAGTTGTTTGTCAATAATTGTACATATTATAATTGCTATGCATTGATAATGACTAAACATCTCATTCCATTGGAGGAAGATTTATTTTCTTACTTAAATAGTTATTAGTCTTGATTAAAATAAAACTAACACTTTGGTTAGTTAGACTAAGTACTTAAAATGGTACAGTATATTAGAGTGTAAATTAAGAAACTGTAGGAAGTTTAATGTGGATTTATGTTTTTTCAATTTCTTGTTCAGGATAAACATTATTTTAGATAAACATCAAGTTGACTCTGAATAGAAAACTCTAATTTAAATAATAATAGGCTGAGTCAGGAGATTAGGCAGACTTACTATATCAGAGTAAAGCACAATGGTGTTCAGGTTTTTTGACAAGGGCTATTTCAAACAAGATCAGAAGTTCCTTCAGGGAATTATGGTGTTTCTTATTTATTTTAAAGCCTCCAAACACCTAGGATAATACTGTATACAAAGTGGAGTGTTAAACAAATATTTATTGAATCCTAATTTTAATTTACACAAGAATTAAAGTGGCCACTTGTTGGTGTTGTGGGGGATTTGCAACCTGGCTGGGGGTGTAGCTCACCCAAAGAATGGGAGGTTCACTGTGAACCTTGTAAAATAGACATTTATTAGTAGAGAGGAATAGGTCCAGGAACATATCACCATGGTGACTGTCCCACTGGAGTAAGAGAAAACCTGGTCTTTTGTAACTGTACAAAGTACTGGGAGGAAATGCAAACAACAAGGAGGGAATTTTGGAATATTGCATCATCAGTAAGATATGCGGCACCCATCCATATTTTGTATATCATCTTATAGACCTTGGTATTACTTCTCAGTGTCCCCGTATAAGGGCCAAATTTAGTATGGGAAGAGTTAATTGGGCCTTAATATTGGGGTTAAGAAAAGAAACAGCCAATTTCAAAAACAAAACAGGTTTATTAATGGGAACAAATTTAAAACACAAGTGAGGTTAATAGAGCTAGGAACAATATTAAATCTCTGGGGTAAAAAGGACCCAGGCACCCCAAACCTGCCTCTAGTCCAGCCAGCTCCAAAGAACTAGCTTAGCTTCAAAAACACAAATTCACCACCACCTGAAATCTGTAGCTCTAAGGAGAATTAGCTTGCAGTCTCTTTTGTTTTTCTTTGAAGGTCAAACACCAATAGTTCCTCTGTCTACCTTCCTACCCTGTTTCTCTCAGAACCACTCTCCTCTTCCTCTAACTGCCTCTAACTGTTTGTAACTGTCTCTCCCACAGAATGGGGTAGTTCTCCAACTGGCTCAGCACACCCACTTGGGCTGTCCCCATTATAATCTAGCCAGACCCATGTGGACATGGGGGAGGTCTTTAGGAGAGGCTTAGTTACTTAGTTTCAATAAATGTTCTCTATGGTCAGAGTTCCTCTTGTTTGTTCAATTATCTCCCAAAGTACACACCCATCTTCTCTTAGGCTTTTCAAGCTCACATTTTTTTTTCAGTCTGACCACAGTGAAGCAAACATAATCACAATTAATTCCTTATACCAGGATCTATCTCTGCAACACCCATTCCTGAGGTGAGAGACAGAGTTGCCCCTCTCTGGGGAGAGTTCAAGGATTCCTTGGGGGTTGGGATCTTTAGGTTTCTGGGGGTCTCACTGCATTCCCACACTTGAAGCATTTTCATATGTAGTAAAAACTGTGAAAGAATGCAGCCAAAGTTAAGTAAGGGAAGAGGTGAACATATCACCTCTGGATTCAGAAGCTTTATATTATAATATTGAAGCAGAGAAGTTAGAGTGGTTGAGAGCAAATTTGATGTGAGAAAAAATCTTGAAATTGGATTAAGATGAATGGATATTTAGATAAAGGTTAATTTTCTCAGTTATCCAGCTTCCTTCTATTGCTAGAGGAAAGAGCTAAAGAAAATCATGGCTCAGCATAAGATAGAAAATCCATAGTTCTGCATGTTAAATTTTCATCAAAGGCCATCTTGCCCAAATTCTGATTTTAAAATTGTAGTAAATGAGTGCTAAAAAAGTGACATACTCAATTATTCTGTTTGTGAACTTGAATACATATAAAACAGGTGTCATAAGAATCAGAAGCCAAGTTTTATATTAAAAATCCAGTGTTGTTTCCATTGAGGTGTTTTTTTTCTCCTAGCCTGACACTGTGTCTGGAAGTGTATGAGATTTTTTGTTAGTGATTTGTTTTGTTTTGTTTTTATCACTATGCTGCTGGTTTAGGAGAACATGTCAATATGTGGGGCCAACTATCTTGTTTGTTTGTTGTTGTTGTTGTTGTTGTTGTTGTTTGTTTTTTTGCCAGGCAACGGGGGTTAAGTAACTTGCCCAGGGTCACACAGCTAGTAAGTGTCAAGTGTCTGAGGTTGGATTGGAACTCAGGACCGGTGCTTTATCTACTGCGCCACCTAGCTGCCCCCCATGGACAACTATCATGAATAAACTTATTTTGTAAATAATATATTCACTGTACTGGAGCTAGTGTGTTTTGTGACTTTGGGTTGGTCAAGCCCATGAACCTCTTTAATCTGCAGTTTATTTACCTGTAACATCACAATTTTATTAAAGAACCATCAAGATTTCTTCCACGTCTACCAAACTTGGTTTCTTCTTCAAATCTTTCTGTCATCCAAGTCTTTTTTGGGTTAAGTTCCAAGTACATTGTATATCTCAAGTGATAAAATGTCAAGGAAAGTAAATTACAAAACAAATATTTGAATGTTAAAAACCATCTTGAAAGTAATGATGGCACTACTGTTTTAAGAATCCTCACTAAAAGATATGGAATGAAATATTAGTCGTTTCAATGTTTTGAAAAGAGAACTCTGATTTTAACACTGGAGAGACAAGGATGAATAAATGACTAAAAAGATATTTACTAACCCCTTCCTATTGTGCCGAACACTGTGTTAAGTACTGAATATACAAATATAAAATAAAAATAATACATGCCATCAATAACCTTGTATTCTAATAGGGACAGTACATTAGGTCATTGGTGTATGTTTATGTTTTTGAAAGTTACATGGAGATAAATAGAATAATAAGCAAGTAGATTAATATGCCCGTCCCAAGAAGCAAGGATCTCTCCTTACTTGATTTAATGACAGATCCAGAAGTGAAAAGAAAGGGGTTTATGGGACAGAGGGAGAGGGTAAGAGAAGACTTGCACTATTCTGTAGCATGACATGAAGATGGTCAGAGATATTTTGAGAGTTAAATGCAGCATCAATGGAATCAGGCCTACATGTAACAGAATACTGAGGCAACCACCAATCTGGATAGAGAGTTACGAGAGTAATAATTCTGTCAATCACCAAGGCAGTAAAATGTTATTCAAAGATTGGTGGAGTAAAAGTCAAAAGAATATGGGTTTCAAGCACGGATTTACTACTTACTGCTTATACAATTGTTGGCAAGCCAGTGTCCATACATTTATCTCACTATGCTCATATGTAAATTAGGGATGACATTATCTACTCTCACCTGAAAAGACAATGATAAAAACAAAAGCTCCATATATTTTGAAATATTAATAGCATCATTTTTCGTAGCAAAGAACTGAAACAGTAGCTGTCTTTCCACTTGGGAATGAATAGAGAAATTTTGGGGTATATGAATATAACAAAATATTCATATTATAATTGATTTTTGTATTTACAATTTGAGAAAATTGTAAATTAGAAATTTTATGTATTTTGGATGAATTAATTTTGCTCCTGAAAAAACTTATAATTGACTATAACATTAATGTATGTTTTTAATCCTTTGATGTTATCTTTATCCATTTTTTTTTGGTCAAAAATTCTCTACTGGCCAAAGTTGTGCAAGGAATCTATTGTCTTCCATTTTCCTCCATTCAAAATCCTGTCACTTTAAATATTTTTTTTTGCATATCTGTTTTAAATTTAGTGTGAAGTATTGAATAAGGTACTTGTCTAAACCTGTGTGGATGTGTATGTTTGTGTCTGCTCAATTATGTTCCTGTTTTATCAGTAGTTCTTATTGAATAGGCATGTCTCCTTTCCTGTAAGTTATATTTTGAATTTTTTGAACAGTTTGATTTTTTCTCATTCTTTCTTTCCCTACTGTTCTACTTACCTATACAATATTTTAAACTCATCACAGCTTTATAATATAATATGTTGTCTTGAAATTCTATTTCCTCTTTGTTTAATTTTTTTTCTCCTCTTCTACTAGATATTGTAATTTTCCTTAAGCTTATACCTTTTGTTATTCCAAATCTAGGTTGGTGCTATTTAATGAATCCTGGTAGTTTGGTTGGTATAGACTTCAAAAAATTCATGCAAAATTTTCATTTTAGTTATATTGGCTTAGCCTAACATTGGAAAAGGGATTTTCTTCTTGTTTTTGTTTTATAAAGAACTATGTAATAGAATTTATATAAATGTGTGTTGAACTATGATGTTTAATTGTAGTAGTTGTAATAAATGCTCTTCTATCTGGTACTTTCCCTTAGTATCTTTAAGACTCTTGATCTCAATAAATCAATGAATAAGCAGTGATTAAGCAGATATTTTATACCAAGAAGGGAGCACAATACAGGGGATACAAATCTTGGCAACCCATCATTTTAGTAAGTGAAACTGCTAATGTTACTTGGACACATTTCTTCTCTCCCAAAAGTCCTATTAGCAATTGTTCTTTTAGTAATTATGCAAAATGTAGAGGTTTACGTTATCACATAAATCAGCAATACCAGCTTTTTGAAAAATTGTGAAGAAAGTGAGAGTTTTATTTAGTAATCCTGTCCTTTTCTAGGTCCTTTTTCCCTTTCATCTCTTCCCTTCCTTTCCAAGCATCTCAAATCTGCATCCCATCACTTTATTCAGGAGGAATGAGAGATTAAAAAAAGCACACACAAACAAAAACAGTAGATGTATTGGTGGAATTTAGAGAATTTGGTACCTAGATGGAAAATATAATTGTAGGAAGGGAATCCTATTGAGACCAATCTTGCATTGCCTTACAAATAGAAATATTTACAAAAGGTTTATGTGGAGTTTTGATACCTAAAAGAATGGAAAATAATTTATTAAATACTTTTTGTGGGCCAAACTCTGCTAAACATTTGTGATATAAATAAAAAATTCGGACAATCTCTGACCTCATGGAGTTTATATCCCGGTTTGGTTGGAGCTAGGGGAGTGACACATGTAGAGGTATGAGTGGTGGCCAAGAAGGGTGTTTTGATTTAGAAAATCACTGAAATGGCTTTTGAAGCCATAGGAAAACAGACTACATTTTCCAATAGCAATAGCAGTTTGGATTTGATTATACTTCCAGATCTAACAAAATTGGACATGCCCAAAGATGTCCCTGAGTTCAAATATAGTGTGGCTGGGGATGGCTAGGTTTAGTGAGCCAAAAAATAGTGCTCACCCATCAGGGTATTTATTTCCTGTTTCCTCACCTATAACCTCAGTTTAGAATTAGACTATATAACTTCTCAGCATGCAGGTACCACCAAATATTTAAGAATTATCTCTCCAAAAATGTATGTAAAAAAATACTTTTAAGTTTAAACTACATTATAGACTTTTTTCCATCACTTTCTTAGACCAGACAATCAACAAAAGAATCAGTCCAACCTTAATTTGTAATACTGAATGATTCCTGGTATGTAAATGCTCACACAGAAATATGAACAATCAGCTCTCTTTAGCTAACACAAGCTGGTTTCAGGACAATCTCCATCTTCTAAGGTTCCTAACAGCTCTACATCTGTAATATTCTGTGATATATACTACCTGGGATGGCCTGATGAATTCATTTTAATCTAAGAGTAGGCCATGTATCAACTTTAATGTGAACTCCTGTATTAAATATATTGTGAAGTTTGACTTTAATTTAAAAATCTTATACTCATTCATAACCATAATATCCAATAAGCTTATATATATGTATATGTGTATATATATGTATGTGTATATATATATATGTATGTATGTATGTATATATATATATATATATATATATACACATATATATATATATATATATATATATATATATATTAGATAAAAAGACAGGACAGGATAGGCAATCCAAGATAGGACCTATGTTGGTAGGAGGTAGCAGATAGTATGTGAAGATCCTACAATAGAGTCTTGAGCAACAAATTCCTCTGGGTAGACTACCCCCGTGTGATTATATTTAGAGGTCTCTTTTCGTATCTTGAAGTTTTAAATGATAGGACTCAACACAATATGGGTTGGCACAAGATTATAGAAAACATATATTCTCTCTGTCATAGTGACAAATGTGGTATTTTAAAAGTACTTTGGGTAGAATACATTCAGAAACCACAGATCACTAAAAAAACTATGTGTCCAGTATTTCTGGTATTGCTCATTAGTTTCTCTTTGTGATTTTTGTGTTTTTCCTTAAATGGCCAATTGCTCTTGTCTTCAGGGCAGACTCTAATTATTTAATTTGTATTTCTCCCTTTTTGCTTTATGATTTGTCCTTAAATATCAAACTGTTGAAGTTAAAGTCTTTTTAAAAAATAATAGTAGTTTTTTTGTTCCATGCAGACAACATGAGAGCATTAGAAATTTGTGAAATTAAAAATATGATAAATGTATCTACAATTTAATGGACTGATGACTTTGCTATTTAACAGCCCAGACCCCGTGAAATCGCTAGCTAGACAAGGAGACCTTGGAGCAGACAGGATGATGAAGCCTTGTCTTTAGTATATAAAATTGGATAATTATGAAGAAGTATTGAAGGCAGAACATTGTCAAGACATTAAGGATGATTTTGAGCCATGGCTAAATCATTCCTACTGCTACTGATTTTCAGAATTTATGATACCAGATGTAAATGGAAGTTTATGAATAGAAAATAGGTACATTGTGATTTTTGTGGGTTTCGAATAATATTCTTCACTAAATCATGCACACCCATCTGTAAGACTAATTATTTTGGCACCTTGATGTAAATTGGGGGTTTAATTAATCTGCTTATGCTTGTTTGATCAAAAGAACTTTTTCAAACATAAAAACATGTTAGAATATTGATGAAATATAGCACCTTTATAAATTGCTAATTCAAACAGAGAGGAAAGAAACAAAAGGTTTAAAGATTTTTAAATCACTTCATGATGATGGACATTATTCTGTGGTTTAGGGCAGATATTCATGACCTTCAAATGTATAGAGAAATATAGCTTCATTGCTCTATAGAGGAGGGAGAAGGAGCTATGCATGACAGATAGCTTGTTGAAATTGTAGCCAGGAACATGAGTTCAAATCCTTTGCCTTATACTTACTAGTTGTATGACCCTGAGGAAATAATTAACTTCTGTCAGTCCTTGTCTTCATCTGTAACATGGAAATATTTATAGCACCCTCCTCACAGGGTTTAGGTGAGGATAATTCGAAAAACAAGAATAAAATCATGGAATTTGTCCATGATACAATTAGGAGAATAGTTAGAGTTATTTCATCAATTTAATGAAATCAACTTGTATTATATCTCAGATCCTGAAAGAACTGGTGGTGGTGATTAGTAAGGCCCTTTAATTCATATTTGAAAGATAATAGAAAATAGATCAGTAACATAAGATTAGAGTGGAGTGCATATCATAATGTAAGAGACAGAGAGAAAAAATGTATAAACTATAAGTCAGTGAAATTGCTTCAATTGCTATGAAAATGTTAGGACATATTATAAAGGTATAGTTTTTTAAAAGAACTAGAAAGGAAAACTGTAATTAAAAAGAGACATTATAACTTCCTTCAGAATGAGTTAAACCAGATTCAATTCAATAATTTATTTTATGATTCTAAATTTTTAAATGAATAATTTTTTTAATGTAGATGATGATAAAGTATTTTGGAGAGAAAATGGAAAGATATGGATTGGATGGTACTACAAGCAGTCAGATTCAGATACAGATTTTAGTCTGGTCATCCAACCAGACTCAAAGAGTAGTTATTAATGGTTCCATGTGAATGTAGATAAGGATGGAAAACTCAAAAAATGTGTCTTATTTAACATTATTTTATCCAAAATTTGGATAAAGGCACAGATAGGATGCTCATGCAGTTAACTCAAAATTGGGAAGGACACAACACACTGGATAACAGTCAGAACACAGAAGTATCTTGAGAGGCTTTAACATTGGACTGAGACTATTATGATAAATTTGAATAAGGGTCAGTGTAAAGTTTTTCACCTATAACTCCCTCCCCCCCCACACAAATAACAAATTCATAAATGAACAACAGAGAGGATTATATAGATAACAGTTGTTCTGAAAAAGAGACATGGATGTTTATCTTTGGGGGAACTGATATGTTAGCAAAAAAAAAGAATGGAAATAACACCAAAAACTCAAGAAAACTTGGGGTAAGTTTAAGGGGGTTATATCTTCCAGTAATATGGAGGTGATGGCCTTCCCAAACTCTGCCCCTTATCTAGCCTCATCTTGAGTAAATTGCTCAATTTTAGGCACTACAATTTTGGAAGGATATTGATAAGTTTGAAAATGTCCAGAGGAGGGCAAAAGATTAAAGAGAGTAAAGCAACTTTTTAGTTGATTACATTTGTATATTGGTAGAAGGAACTGAGTATGTTTAGCTTGGAGTAGAGAAGAGTGAAGAGGAGTGTTATAACTGTAGTTATGTATTTGAAAGACTGAAAGAAGAGGGATAGGATGAGTTTTGTTTAGCCACAGAGAATAAAATCAGGAGTAATGGTTGGAATTTGCAAAAGACAAGTTTAACTCTGATATCAGGAAAAAATTTACAATAATAACCAAAACTTCCCAACATCTGTTTCATCTGTTCATCTATTGTTCCTCTTTCTTCTATTCAAAAGTGAAACAAAATGGTTCAAGATGTGTTGAGTATCCCCTTCTTAGAGGTCATCAAGGGGAGGCTGGGCAGTTAGATATATCAATATATTGATGGAGGGGATTTGTATACATACGTTGAATGGGATAGTGATTGATGTGCCTACCGTCTCTCAAATTCTGTTATTCTGTGATTCCGTGAAGTAAAAACATATACATTACAATGCTTTGAAAACTTCTATGTATTATATAAAAACTTATTATAGGGCAGAGTCCACTATAAAATGGGTCTAGTAGACTCCAACCAAAAAGAAACATTTATTAAAAGAAATGGATCTTAGCATATGCATTTTCAAGTAGGAGGTATTGGTACTGCACTTAACCTAAGCATTTGTTATATTATGGAGGCAGAAGACTGATACCTGGCATGGTCAAATTATCTAATTTCACCCCTTTTATAATAGATTCAAACAAATGAACTTCTGTATAGGCACAAATTTTTCTTCAAGTGTTTTGCTGCATTATCCTCTATCTGAAAACCTCCCAAATGCCTACAAAGGACATATAGTCTACTTCTCTCTGAAGATTTGTTATTTTTTATATATGCATTATTTTTACTTCTGACATAATTATAATGGTTTTTCATTCACTACAAATTTATTTCAAGCTCAATTAGCCATTCAGGACTCTCAGTTTTCTGATATCAAACAATATTCCTTTTTTTTTTTTTTTAAGTGAGGCAATTGGGGTTAAGTGACTTGCCCAGGGTCACACAGCTAGTAAGTGTTAAGTGTCTGAGGCCGGATTTGAAGTCAGATACTCCTGACTCCAGGGCTGGTGCTCTATCCACTGTGGCACCTAGCTGCCCATCAACCAATATTCTTAGCAATCACACAGTAGTCCCAATTATATACCATTGCTGAGATAAAATCAAACTATTTTAAATTTTCTAAATACTCCCCACCTCTTATTCATTTGATCAGGTATTTCACTTAACCTGGAATATGGTCCTCTATCTACTCCTTTCACAATATCTTCCTACCCAAATATTACCCATCTGAGTCTCCTTAGGTCTAAAATTTCAGAAGTCATCTATTTTGAACATTTGTAACTAATTTATTCACATTTTATCATTTGTGTATTCATTATGAAAACATATTTTGCTGATTAAGCTCAATGTATTTTGATCCCAAGTGAAACAAAAATTGAAAACAACACAATTGATGCCCTAAAACATGTATGTATGTATGTATGTATGTATGTATGTATGTATGTATGTATGTATGTATATTATATATATAATACATATACTATATATGTGTGTATATATATGTGTATATATATGTGTGTGTGTATATATATATATACATATATACATATATACATATATACATACATACATACATATATATATATATATATATATATATATATATATATATATATATATATATATATAAATAATACAACTAAGCAAAGGAATATACTGTACCAATTCTCAGGAAAATTTGAGAACAGTGAGATTCCCAAGTGTATTAGGGAATGATTAGTGGTGAAGGTAGAACTGAAGAAAAATAATTTCAAGATCATTTGTTATACATGCATAGGGATGGGACAGATCAGGCCAAAGCCAGGGGATAGCTCCTGTTATATGCAGTTTGCATATAATGAACCAAATGAGAAAGTTAGAAGTGGGTTATCATGAAATTGTAAAGGCTAGTCCAAAGAGTCTACATATTTGTCTAGAAACATAGAATCACAGAATTTGATTTGGAATGAAGCATAGTAACCAGTTAGTCAAACTCATACCATAATAGAATCATCACTGTAACAGACCTTACAAGTGCTCATCTAGCTTCAGCTTGAAGACCACTAAGTATAGGGATTTCAAAAACTCTTAGGGTAGATCATTCTATGTTTATGAAACTCCTTATTTTAAGAAAGTTTTTTCCTCAAATCAAGCCTAATTTTGCCTCGTTGCAACATCCACCCACTAACTGTAGCTTTTCCCTCTTGGTGAAACAACAAACAACAAACCTTCATCCCCATGACTTCCCTTCAAAAATTTTTATAATCTACTATGTTCCTGATGAGTCATCCCTAGACTTAATATTACTAGTTCTTTTCATTGATACCTATATGTCATAGATCCCATATTCGTTACTATCCTGTTTGCTATCCTCCGGCACTGTCCAGTTTATCAGTGCCCTCCTTAATCTTTCTGACCTGGGACAGAAGACAATACTCCAGATGTAGTCTGACAAGGGCAGGGTACAGAAGATCTATGACATCCTTATCCTTGGAAACTATACTTGTTTTAGTTTCACTCAAATTCCCATTATCTTATTGGGTTGCCACATCACCTAATTGACATATAATTATGTTTGCAGTTCACTAAATCCACTAGATCTTCCACCCCATACTAACTGATGTATAGCTAATCATGTCTTTCTTATCATATACTTCTATTGTTTACTTGTTAAACCTGAATACTTACATTTATCCTTATTATATTTTCTTCTTATTAGATTTAGCACACTATTCTAAAATTGTAAGCCTTTTTGGATGATGATTGTCATCTACAGTCTTACGTATACCTTTCATCTTTCTGCAAATTTGATGAAAAAACTATCTGGGTCTTTACTCAAGTTAGACAAGAAGTATTTATTGAGTGTTTATTTGGCACATAACCAAGAATTATGCTATGTAGTAGGGAGACAAAAAAGAAAAATAATGGTTCCTGCTTTTAAGGAGATCACTTTTTATTATCTTTCATAAACAAGGTAACCAACCTGGTGTCAATCACAGATCCATTGGCCAAAACATTGGAGATTTCTCACCATGTTGAACTAATAGTGATTAAGAAACAATTGATGAATTTTGAGCAGAGAAATAATATAGTCAGACTTGAATATTAGGAAGATTACTCTGTCATTATGAAGGCCAGTTGGAAGGCTATTCAATAGTCAAATCAATAAATAATGGGGACTTGAATGAAAGTGTTAGAAGAAGGAAGAGATCAGATATGAGAAATATTAGATAAATAAATTGACTTAGCAATAAATTTAATGTGATGATTAATGAAAAGGGGAAATACATGTCACACATCAAACCATAAGCTTTGAGCCTAGGTGATAGGGAAGGCTGGTGCCAGGAACAGAAATATGAAAACTGGAAAGAGGAACATTGAGGCCTCTATGCATACTAAATATGTAGCATTCTGTTTTTGAACTATTCAATGAAATATTCAATGTAACCTCACATTTGAGATGTCTGGCATGAAAATTAAAATGTGACAATGGACATCAGAAGAAAGATTGAGACTATAAATATCATTTTAGAAGTTATTTAAATCTAGATTCCAATTAGTGTGAATGATTTATTATGTGGATCTCATTAACTGCTTACATGTAATTGATTTCTCACTATCTGAAGTTACAATTATGGAAAAGATGGTAATTGATTCCTGCCCAATGGAATTAGGCAATGTAAATTTGAATGCCACCACATCAGAAGACTCAGTACTTTAACTAATCATACCTAGAGGTGAAAAGTAAAGCAATGAAAATACATAAGAATCACAGCTATGAGCTTAGAGGTGGAAGAGAAAGCCAAGGACAGACTTATGGAATTAACACACTTGGGCTCTAGGAGAATAATCCTAGAAACAAAAGAATGTAAGAACTAAGACACTTAATAGGAGAACCAAGAGTAGCAACTTGAAAGTCTTTGAAGGAGAAAATATTCATAAGGGGAAGTTGTCAATGGTATCAAATACTGCAAAAAATGCCATGATAATGGGGGTTGTATTAATCTAATATATTCTATTTTTAATCACCTATATATCTGCTATATATTATTTCTATGATTTCATAAGAGTTGTTGATAAAAATATTGGAAAGTAAAAGTTCAAGAAGAGAACCCTAGGGTATAGCACATAGCCCTTTCCTAATGTTCATATTAACTCATTAGTTAATAATAATATTTACATAGTAATAACATTTAAATAGCTTATTTAACTTAACAACGTGTTTTACACAAAATACACAGCTAATACAACAGTCATCTAAGATTCATACAATTATCATGATTATACCATTCAGGAAACAGACAATAAGATCACAGGAACTGAAATTTAGAGCTGGAAGGGACCTTAATGGTTATAATGTAAACACACCTGATTTAACTGGTAAGAAAACTAAGATGCAGAGAATTTTAAATAATTTGCACATGGTCATATATCTTTTCAATGTTAGTGAGTCTGCTTAACTCCAAAATGCTAATATGCCATGCTTTCTATATGGTTGATATATCACCTAAAGACACACTAAATACTTCTTACTTCCAGCCCATATTTTTCTAACATGTCCACAAAGGATATAATGAAAGATTTCATCAATTGCTTCTTGAAATAAATATCCTATAAAGGAGAAAATCAAGCTGAATGGCACTTGGAATTGCTTTCTGCTGAAAAAGCCCATTTCTTTAACACCAGTCAGATTTTGCTGTTTATATAAGACTGCAAATCAGAAAAAAAGACAAATAATTCAAAGGGCAATGGTGAGAAATATTTGGTGCATGCAGTGTGTAGCACATTTCTAGTGCTATCAAAGACATTAGCAAGGATATGTGTGGCAGGAGGCAAAAGTGAGTTGATCATATTTAAAATTGAAAGATGACATAGGCAGAATGAGGAATATATTTGTAAACTCAAGATGCTAAAAGTAAAAGGGAAATGCTACTAAAAAGTTGAACATATATTCTAAGGAAGAAATTTGGACAAACCTAGGTAAAGATTAAATAGGATAAGGACAGCTAAGTGGCACAGTGGATAGAGCACCGGCCCTGGAGTCAGGAGTACCTGAGTTCAAATCTGGCCTCAGACACTTGACACTTACTAGCTGTGTTACCCTGGGCAAGTCACTTAATCCCAATTGCCTCACCAAAAAAAAAAAAGATTAAATAGGATAGAAGAGTAAAAAGAAGTTGTAACATATATAAGTGAAAGGGTGACTGACATTAATAAAATCATGGATCTAATAGAGAGTAACAAAGAACAAATGATCAGCCAAAATTGGCATTCCAAAGTAGATAAAACAAAGTTCTTAGGACTTATTCATTACAAGTCACTAGAACACTTTACAAAAGTCCTGATAATTCTAAAAGTTCATCTACAATGAACAATCATTTCTTTTAGGTATATTGTAGATGAGATTTGTATTTTATATCTGGGGCAGAGTAAATGGCATCTGCGGCTCCTTTCAATACTGAGATTCTATGATTCCATTTATTTTTATAGTACTCCTCTGATTTCTTTGCTTGACATTCAAATTATAAGATGAAACTAGGTAATTTATTATATTAATCACTTGACTTAGAGTTAGAAAAAAATTGAATTCTCCCTCACATCCTTCTTGCTCTATGATCTGGGACAGTCATTTAACCTTAGTACAATGAAGATTAAAATATGAGAGACATGGCTTCTGGTTTAAACAATACATTTTAGTAATAAGGCAAGCTGGTTATTAATAAAAAGATGGTCATTGGTCATCTTTATCAGACCAAAGACAATCATGGTAGTGGGGTACAGTACTTATATATACCCTCTAAACAGTACATGGGTCAATGAATCCAATAAGTGACCCCTATACAGAGAGATTATCTCCAACATTAGTCTATCAAGTCAAAGAATGTCCTCCTCTTCAGTGAGGGGTGTAAGTGACCCCTATGCCAAAAGAGAAGCTATTCTTCATGATATGCTTGACATTTTTTTTTAATTTCAGGCTTTTGCACAGATACTTGCTCTCTTTTACCTTGGACTTTAAGCTGCATTTTAAAAAAATAGAATCTAAACTCCTTGAGGACAGGGGCTATCTTTCAAGGCACAGTGCCTTGTAATCTTAGTGATGATAAATGTTTCTTGACATGGAAGAAGCCTATCACAGAAACTAAGTGGAAAAGGAATCCCTAAAGGATGAGCCAGTCTGCCTCTGTTCCTCTTTGTAGAAACCATTGTGATGATTATATCAAATTCTAGAGAATTATAGAACTTCTTTTTTATTATTTTATTTTATTTTTGTGGGGCAACAGGGATTAAGTGACTTGCCCAGGGTCATACAGCTAGTAAGTGTAAGTGTCTGAGGCCAGATCTGAACTCAGGTCTTCCTGAATCCAGGGCCGGTGTTTTATCCACTGTGTTACCTAGCTGCCCCAAATATTATGCTATTCTTCTCTTTTGTTTGTTTAGTTTGGTGAGGCAATTGGGGTTAAGTGACTTGCTCAAGGTCACCCAGTCAGTAAGTGCTAAGTGTCTGAGGCTGGATTTGAACTCAGGTCCTCCTGACTCCAGGGCTGGTGCTCTATCCACTGTACCACCTAGCTGCCCTGAGAACTTCTTAAACAAGATTAATAATCACTCAAAAGACATATGAATAAAAATGCTTATTAATCAAACTATTATATAGTACTGAATGGATAGGCAAGATAATTACTCCACCAGTACATACATCTTAAAAAGACACTCTTTTGTACAATAAGTATGGGTATCCAAATAATAACCATTTTAATAATTTAAATTGAAAATGTAATAATTATTATACAGTAGTATGAAATGGGGATTTGAAAGGTTTGATAAAAAGACAACTCAAGAGAAATTATTAAAAGAGTGGATGCCTAATCCACTAATTAAATGATAACTCTAGCATAAGTGAGTAGCAAGTCATGAACATTTTACCTTCAATAGACTTACCTCAGAACCAAACTATGTTGATCCTATCACCTTCTTCCTTCTTTCGTCTGGCTTCTGTTTCCATGTGTTTATGTTTTTCTCCATATTCCGGGATCTCTTTCTCTATATATATCTTCCTCTTTGCCACTTTCCCCTAATTATTTGTTCTCTGTTTTTAATTTATGTTTCTAACATGTCTTAATAAGTTGTTAATAAAGAAGAACTATGAACATGTGTTATTCATTTTGCTTATAGTGTGTGCTTTTAATATTTTACTTGCAATGGTTTAATTTAAGTATTTGTATTTTCTGTTCTTAATTAGGAACAAAACAATTTATTATTTCAAATTTCTATATCAAAATTAATTAGGATGATTAAAAATATATATACCCTCACCCAAATCATGTATCATTTAATAGACAAAAAAGTTTCTGACTTCCTTGTTTGTCTTTAGAAATATTAAGAATTGATTATTATACTGAAACCTTCATGATCCAAATATTTTTCTACCTCATCTTTCAATAATTACTGAACACTAGAAGATGTCATATTAATGTTGCAACACATTGCTTTAGGGATGTAAGTTTATTTTCAGAAATATCTCAGTCACCTCTTAAATATCTACTTATAACAGAGGAAGGACAAGTCTGTGTTTTTACCTAAGTATTTTAGTTAAGGGTTTTATTTGGAGTACAATATATTATATATGAAACTAATATAAGTGACTAGGGGTACAAAAAAGGAGAAGCTTCTCCTGAGAGCCCCTCCGCATGCCTTAATTTGCATTCATTACCTCTAGTAGTAAGAACCAAGTTATTGCTAGGGACTGTTCCTGCAGACTGGCATCTTGCCTGTCACTTCAACAATATGGTTGGGGTGGAGCCAAGATGGTGGAGGAAAGACATTAAATGCACAGGGGCTCTTATACAATCACCCCAAAAATAGCAATAAAAGAACCCTTGGGGCAGAATAACACACAAAAATATGGGTTGAGAGTTTTCTCCAGCTATAGATAAATTTCAGGGGCCATGCTGGGCAACAAATAAAGCCTAACCCTGAAATCAGGCTAATACACCAGACACCCACAGGAGGAATTTGCCACAGTGCCTCTGAATCAGCCGCAGCACTAATGTCTTCTGGAACCTCGTGTGGTCAGTTTGAAAGGCTGCCCCTGGGGGGTAAGTGCAGGGGTACCAGTGGACTGGGGGAAGGATTCAACTGTCCCACCCCAGTGGGCAGCCAGGAAGAAATCCTGTGGTGCTAAAGGCCCAGGTGTGGGAGGTTAGCAGGGAGCAGGCTCATTGGAAGCTGAGAACCACACAAAGAAAGCTTTGCTGGTTGGTTGCTTAGTAAGTAGGCCTGAGGTTATCTTCCGACCTGAGAACAGGCCGGGTAAGATTAAAACCTGGCCCCCCTCAAACCAAAATACCTGGAACCCTCTGAAGCTGGGAACAGGAGCTGAGTCTAGAAGCAGCCCCACCCACAGCCCCACCTACATCCCACCTCCCAGTGGAGAGTTTAAAATCAAATGAAAGTGAGGCCCGGCAGGCTGAGACAAAGCCCAACCATACCTCGGGCCATGCTGTAGCTTGAACAGTGTGTCCCGAACACAGTGCCACACTTTAGAAAGGACTTAAAAGCCAAGAAATAGTAAGCCAGGATGAGTAGGCAGAGAAAGCAGAAGACCATTGAAAACTTCTTTGTGGGTAAGGTAGACCACAATACAACCTCAGAAGAAGAAGACAATAACAGGGTTAATGCTCCAACATCCAAAGCTTCCAAGAAAAATATGAACTGGTCTCAGGCCATGGAAGTTCTCAAAAGGGACTTTGAAGAGAAACAAGAAATAGAAAGATGATGTAGAGAAAGGGAGGAAAGAATGGAAAAGGAAATGAGAGTGATGTAGGAGATTCACGAGACAAAAGTCAACAGTTTGAAAAGCCAAATGGAAAAGGAGATCAAAAAACTTTCTGGTGAAAATAACTGCTTAAGAATTAGGATTGAACAAATGGAAGCTAGTGACCTTAGGAGAAACCAAGACACAGTAAAGGAAATCCAATTGAATGAAAAAATAAAGGGCAATGTGAAATATCTCCTTGGAAAAATAGCTGACCTGGAAAATAAATCTAGGAGAGATAATTTGAAATCATTGGACTACCTGAAAACCATGACCAAATCAAAAGCTTAGACACCTCCTCCATGAGATTGTGAGGGAAAATTGCCCTGATATTCTAGAAGCAGTAGCTAAAATAGAAATTGAAAAAATCCACCAATAACCTCCTGAAAGCGATCCCAAAAGGAAAACCTCCAGGAATATTAAAGCCAAATTCCAGAACTCCCAGGTCAAGGAGAAAATACTGCAAGCAGCTAGAAAAAAGGAATTCAAATACTGTGGAACTCTAATAAAGATAAAGCAAGATCTAGCAGCTTCTACATTAAAGGACCACAGGGCATGGAATATGATATTTCAGAGGGCAAAGGAACTGGGACTACAGTCAAAATTCATGTGCCCAGAAAAACTGAGTATAATCTTTCAAAGGCAAAAATAGGATTTCAATGAGAAAGAGGCCTTTCAAGTATTTGTGATGAAAAGACCTGAATGGAATAAAAAATTTGACTTTCAAATACAAGACCCTGGAGAAGCATAAAAAGGTAAACAGAAAAAAGACTTTATGAAGGATACTAAAAGATCAAACTTTTTACATTCCTACATGGGAAGATAATACTTCAAATTCATAAGAACTATTTCAGTAAGGAATTCACAGAAGACACAGGTCTGAACTGAATATGAAGGGATGGTATCTGTAAAGCATTTATGTTTTGTTCTTTGAGGGGCAGACAGGGTGGGGTGTCTTATGTCTGGGGCTGGATTTGAGCTTGGGGCCACCTGGGTCCAGGGCTGATGCTTTGTCCACTGTGCCACCTAACTAATCCATGATGACATCATTAAAATAGTGTCGAGGTGTAGAAGGAATAAACTGGGGGAGGGAGAAGGGGAGAAATGGTATGGGGAGAGGTAGTTCACATGATAGAAACAAGAAAAAAGCATGTGGAGCAGAGTAGAAGAGGGGGAACGAGTTGGGGAGTGAGCAAACCTTAATATCATCCGAATTGGCTCAAAGAAGGACTAACATACATACTCAAGTAGGCATAGTAATATATTTTTGCCCTGAGGGAGGGGGGAGATAAAAGGGGAGGGGGAAAGAAGGGAAGGAAGAAAGGGCAGATAAGGGGAGAGAGCAGTAAAAAGCAAAACACTTTCAAGGAAAATGAAAATCTGTATAAATGTACAAGTATGAAATATTGAATTGCTTGAACTCATAGAAAGGGTTGAAGAGGGAGGGAAGAAGAAAAATTTAGAATGCAGACTTAGCTCAGGGACCCTGATTTCATTGGAGTGGGCTCATGGAGGGAATAGCTTTCATACCTGATTGGGAGGAGTAATCTATTTAACCCTGAATGAAAGTAGGAGGGGAAGAGGATAAGGAAGGAAGGGTGAAAAAAAGAGAGTGCAGAGCAAGGGAGAGGATAGTCAGAAGTAAAACACTGTTCAGGAGGAATAGGTAAAAAGAAGATAGAGTAAATATCATGGGAAGGGAGTGGGATGGAGGGAAATAGTTATGATGATTGATTATAATGGCAAAATGTATGGTACCTACTTTGCTGGGCTTTTATGAAGAAAAGTCTCTGTCAAGCTTAAGGTACTATGTACAGGTTATGATGAACAGGATACTATCAGAAAAACCTGGAAAGACCTACATGAACTGATGCAGAATGAAATGCACTGTATACAAAATAACAGCAGTAGTGGGGGATGATCTGCTGAGAAGCATGTGGTTATTTTCAGCAACGCAACGATCCAATATAACCCTGAACTTTTTATGAAGGTTGCAGCCCATCTGCAGAGAAAGAACTGATAGTATCTGAAAACAGATGGAAACACATTTTTAATTTTTTTTCTTTGCCAATTCCTTAATCTGAAGTTTTGGGTTTTTTGACTGTTTTCTATCACAACTAGCTAATATGGGAATTTTTCCATGACTACTCATGCATAATTTATTTTGAATTGCTTGAGTTCTTGTGGGTGGGGGTTGGCAATAGAGGGGGAAAGAGAAATTGGAGCACAAAGTTTAAAAAAAAATGATGCTAAATTTTTGTTTTTACATATATTTAGGAAAATAAAATTCTATTGAAAGGAAAAAAATTAAAAAAATATGGTCATTTGAGAAATGAATGTACATCATTAAACTGATTGTACAATTGCATATTGTTCCTTTTATACTTTACATGATATTTTAATATTTTTAGATAACATAAAGTTTTATGTAGTAAATGTGGTATCAGAGGAATTGATTCCTTTGGCGAAGTTATTTTCCTTCTAAGAGAGAGATAAAAGTTTTATTGATCTAAGTATCCATGTGGAACACATGCTTCTAAGAGCACTTTGCCCAAATAACATCTTAGAATACATTAGTGAGACCCTCATGGATGTAAAATTCCCTTTATACATATTCTACATTTTTCCTGAATTTAGGATAATCTACCTTTGGCAGTAATGTGTGTTGGCAGATTAAATCCAAGAGATCACAACCTCTCAGGTCTTTTTTTTTTTTCTAATCTTAATAGTATTTTATTGTTTTTCAGTTATACATAAATATAGTTTTCAATATTGTTTTTATAAGATTTTGACTTCCAAATCTTTTCTCCCTCACTGCTTTCCCTCTACCCTCCCCAAGGCAGAAAGCATTCTGTTATGGGTTAAACATATTTCTGTATTAGTGATTTTGTGAATGAAGAATCAGAACAAAAGGGAAAAATCTCCAAAAACAGTAGAAATTGTATGGTTCAATCTGTATTCAGATTCCACAGTTGCATTTTAAGGCTATAGAGAGCATTATCCAACATGAGTCCTTTGGAATTGTTTTGGATCATTGTATTGCTGAGAAGAGCTCCCTATCACAGTATCACACAATGTTGCTGTTACTGTGAACAATGTTCTTGTTCTGCCCACTTCTCTCAGCATCAGTTCACTTAAGTCTTTCCAGGTTTTTTTTTTTATGAAATCTGTCCATTTATCATTTCTTTTAGTATAATAATATTTCATTATATTTTTGTACTACAACTAGTTCAGCAATTTTCCAATTAATGGGCATTCCCTTGATTTCCTATTCTTTGACACCACAAAGAGAGCTGCTATAAATATTTGTGTACATGTGGATCCTTTTCACTTTTTTATAATGTCTTTGGGATATATACCTAATAGTGGTATTGCTGGGTCAAAGGGTTTATACAGTTTTATAGCACTTTGGTCGTAGTTCCAAATTGTTCTCCAACTCCACCTACAATGCTTTTCCTTAAAAAACATTTTGTATATTTGTGAAGCCAATGTATTTAAAGTATACATTTATCTTTCCTGGGAACTTTTAGCTAAAAGTTAAATATGAGTATTATTATTTTGTGAATGATTCAATAAACATGTATTAATCGCCTACTATGCGCCAGACACAGTGCTAAGTGCTAGAGATAAAAGGAACAAATACAAAGACAACATTCAAACAAACATATACAAAGCAAGAATTATAAAAGATAAATTGGAAATAATTAACAGATATTTTCTCTGATCCCCATTACTACATATACCTCTCAAAAATAGAAATTATTTATCAAAGATAAAACAATGACAGTTCTTTCTATGGTCTAAGTAACCTAAAATCCAACATAATAATAAAAAAAAGAACAGATATTCACTGACCCTGAGCTCATTCATCATCTCTACCCTACCTGCCATGGTACCTGACAGGCCACACTAGACCATTCAAGGACATAATACAGGCTAAATCAAAACCCACCCTGCACCCTACCCCTCCCCTTGCTTCTTTCTAGCACCATACAGATCCCAACTCCAGGCTGTAGAAGGTTGCTCTGTCCTGAACAGTCAGCTGGGAAATAGCCCTTGAGGAACAAAAAGCCTTCAAGGGATAGCAACATGGAAGCACCAGTGCTAGAAAGTTATGAATTTCTGGTGATGGGGAAAGCAAGTTCTGAATAGCCTGAACAAGTCAAGAGAGAAAAGGATAGAACAGTTACCAGTACTAGACAGTGTATGTATAGGAACCTGCGCAGCTCTCAATTGAACTGCGATCATTGTTAACCACTTGAAGGTCAGTTGGCTTAGAGACACAGGCTAGTGAACCAATATTCCTATATGAGTTTGTATGAATCTAATAGAAGGATAAACCATAGAAACTAAACAAATTTCTACAGAAGCTAGAATTAAAAAAAAAACTTATGGCATCATCTGTATTTCTGTATGGGTAGTTGTCTCCTCTTAATGTGGATATAACAGTCAGTCGTACTCCTCCTGAATTGTTTGTAGGACAAAGGTCTCAGATCCATCCTCCCCCTCAGGCTAGCAAGGTCACATAGTTCAAGGAACCCTAGTCTCAATAAGGTCTGGTCTAGATTTGTGTCCATACATGGAAATATAAGGTCCACTCCTGAGTTATGGACAAACAAGGAAGAGGGGTGGGAATACTGCATTCAGATTAGCTAGTTTTTGTGCATAGATTGTAACCCTTGATTAACTGAACCAATAATGAAAAAGTAGAGGGTCCATTTGTATTAGGGACTAGGGTATAAAACAGGGTCTGTGAGCCCCCTTTCTTTGCACTTACTAGTTGCATGCTAGGGTGCCTCCTTCTCATGAGAAGGAAATGAAGAGCCTTTGTCACATCGCTGCTGAGTTCCTGAGAATTATTGAGAAAAGGATTGATTTTCCCTCAAAATTGGAGGTTCCACCAAGGTCTAAGGAGCTTTGAGGACCCTCAGTGTTCTAGCACTCCCAGCGCTTTTTTTTTTTTTTTTTTTTTGGTGAGGCAATTGGGGTTAAGTGACTTGCCCAGGGTGACAAAGCTAGTAAGTGTTAAGTGTCTGAGGCCGGATTTGAACTCAGGTACTCCTGACTCCAGGGCCAGTACGCTATCCACTGCGCCATCTAGCTGCCCCTACTCCCAGCTCTTTTTGCCAGCAATGGTCAGAGCCCGGAGGGGGGCCACCCCTGACTCCTGAGCCCACGGAACTCAGCAGAGATGTCAGAAACACAGAAGAATGACAGAGAGGGCAGGAAAAACACCCATAGTGAGATGGATTGTAGGATTGTAGGGAAAGGAAATTTGTGTATGAAGCAATGTGGTTAAAAAGTAAGATTCTGGGAAAAAAAAGTCTTGTTGGTGAATGGAGGGAATGAATCCAGGTGAACAAGTGGAGTGGGGAGACCTGAAAAAGTTGGACTCAAAGAGAGGAGGCTGAGGCTGCTGCTGTCAAAATCTATTTAGAGAAACTTGATATGAAGACTTTTTTCCCAATTAAAAATATGCATATATATATATATAAACATATATATATATAATGTATACACAGAGACAAACAGACATAGACAGACACATAGACACAAACACACATAGATCGATAGATAGATAGACAGATATGCATCTAGCTATTTCTTATGGTATCCAGGAATTTCTGAGTACAGTGATTTAAATATTGACTATTGTAGGTTTCCTTCAAGTGTTCGGGAATTTCCCATTAATGTTTATGTGGAATTCTCTATATATTTTTTCTCCCAGAGTTGTTGAATCATCATCATTAGGATTGGAATCAGATCATTTTCATCAACAATAATAAATATAAGTTGCATTTTTAATCTGTGAGGAAAATGTTTATGTTATTACCTGTATGTTCTAAGTATACAAACATATTTATTAAATCAGAGAAGATCAACATTCTACTCAAATTATGTGAATGCTGGGTATCAACAAGAATATAAGTGTGTGTGTAGTTTAATTAATGAAATAACATGATTAATGAACTTAAGATTTAAAACATGTTTTTTAATAGGAAGAATATGAAAGGATAAATTGTTTCTTAATGAGGACAGAGTTTATATAATTAAAAATAGAACTGCCCTCAAGCAGAGCATAAATGATTGATATTTTTAGACAGAAAGGGCTAAATTTGTACCCCAAATCATGAGAAAGTCATTTTAACTGGATGATGTGCTCATTGATATTTCAAAGAAAATTGCTTGATTCTTAACAATTAATGGCTCTGAAATGAGCTTTATAGATCTTGGTGCATGGTGATATATTCTATATTGTTAAAAATTATTACAGATCTTAAATACTGATCATAGATATTTTAAATGCTCAAGGATCTTATAATAATATAGAAGATATATTGGAAAATGTGAACCTCAAAATTATCCAAGATCTAGCATATTTCTGTTTTGCTAAAACTGAAGGATCTAACTGTAATAGGAACAAATTTAAAATGGAAAATATATCCAGGAGAAGCCAAAAATCTAGTTTTTAAGAGTTAATTTAAATTTACTTCTTTTACTTTAGAATTGAATCTAGGAGTAGCTAGGTGGTGCAGTGGGTAGAGCACTGGCCCTGGATTCAGGAGGACCTGGCTTCAAATCTGATGTCAGACCCTTGACATTTACTAGCTGTGTGACCCTGGGCAAGTCACTTAACCCTAATTGCCTCACCAACCCCCCCCCCCAAAAAAACAGAAAAACCAAAAAAGAATTGAATCTAGGGGGGCAGAGCCAAGATGGCAGAGACAAGCCAGGATGTTGCCTGTGCTCTTCCAAGTTTCCCTCAGAAACAACATTAAATCAAGTCTCTAAATTCAATCTGAAACTAGAGAACCTACAAAAAGACAGAGAGACAAAATCTTCCAACCTGAGATAATTTAGAAGACTTCAGGAAAGGTCAGTCTCACTCAGGCCAAAGGGGAGCACAGCGCAGCTCACAGTGCCACACAGCACTGAGGGGGTTTAGGCAAATCAGCAGGAAACTCTTGGCCACAGTAAAGCAATTGAAGCCCCCTGATCCTAGCTCAGCAAGCTGATGGCACAGCAGGCACACCAAAACAAACAGAGAGGGCAGGTTGCCAGCTGGAGGGCCACCCACAGAACAGGCACAACCAGGACTACCCATCCCAGCACCTAGAGCAAGCACAGAGAGTAAGCCCAGTGTCGCGAAAAAATTTTAAGTCCGACGGAAGAATGAAAATAACAAAGTTTCCAGGCTGAAGCAAATAGGTTTATTGAGAGAGGGCCAGTCCCTCAACGAAACCGGTCATCCAGGCTTTGGGCCTGAAAGACCCAGAAGTACAAACTACATAGGTTTATATACCCTGGGGGACATTATCTAAAATTAGGACATAGTCTTGAGTAATAACAAGGGATCAGCACTATGATATCAATAGGGTGGATCATTGTTAGGCCAGTGTAAAGCGGCGTGAACAGTAGGCCAGTGTAAAACGGCGTGAACAGTATTACTGACCACCTACAGACCCTGTGACATTTCCTAGGGCAGATATCACAAGATCTACTACACTATGTCATAGGAAAATTGAGAAACATGGAAAAAGGACTTGACCTACTAACCTTATGCAATCTATATGAATCACAATTATTTTTTTGTTAATATATTGAATATTATTTTAATTAAATCACTTAAAACTATAGTAAATCTCTTATAACTAAGGGACGGGGAAAATCTCACTCACACCAGGGTGGTGAGAAATCCACAAGTCATAGAGGCCTCAGAGTAGAAAGCCAGTGAAACAGCACCTATATGCCAGCACTAGAAGCTTAAAACAGTAATACTTGTGCCCCAGGAGCAGACCTCAGCTCTAAAAACAAAAAACAAAAAACAAGCTATAATATGAATAAGAAATAGAAGAAGGCTCTTACCATTGAGAGTTTCTGTTTGGACAGGGAAGAGTAAAACAGAAACTCAGATGAGGACAATACTCTCAAATTGCCTACATATGAAGCCCCAAGAGAGAAAATGAATTGGTCTCAAGACCAAAAAGCCTTCTTGGAAGAGCTCAAAAATGATTTTATCAATCAATTCAGGGAGGTAGAAGAAAAATGGGGAGAGAAATGATAGAAACAGAAGATACTTATGAAAAAAAGAATCAGCCGCTTGGAAAAGGAAGCACATTCCTTAAAAAAGTGTAAAAACTTAGCAAAGAAAACAATGCCTTAAAAACGTGAATTGGACAGATGGAAGCTAATGACTCTATGCAACAAAAGGAATCACTCAAACAGAATGAAAAGAATGAAAAGAAGAATATGTGAAATATAATAGAAGAAAATGTGAAACACTTCATTGGAAAGACAACTGACCTGGAAAATACATGCAAGAAAGACAATTTAAGAATTATTGGACTACCTGAAATCCATGATCAGAAAGAGTCCAGACACCATATTCCAAGAAATTATCAAGGAGAACTGCCCTGATATTATAGAATCAGGTTAAATTTGTCATCGAAAGAATACACCGATGACCTCTTGAAAGAGAACCCAAAAGGAAAACTCCAAGGAATATTGTAACCAAATTCCAGAATTATCAGATGAAGGAGAATATACTCCAAACAGCAAAAAACAAAACAAAACAAAAAACAAAACCCAAAACAACAACAACAAAAAAACAATTTAAATATCATGGAGCCACATTCAGTATTGCAGAGCATCTGGCAGGTTCAACATTAAAGGATTACAAACCTTGGAATATAATATTCTAGAAAGCAAAGAGCTTGGATTGCAACCAAGGATGAACTACCCAGCAAAACTGAACATTCTATTTCATGGAAAATGATGGACCTTGAATAAAATAGGGGGCTTTCAAGGTTTCCTAATGAAAAGACCAGAAGTGAATAGAAAATTTGATCTTCACATACAAGACTCTAGATAAGTTTACAAAGGTAAACAGAAAGCAATATATATATATATATATATATATATATATATATATATATATATATATATATATATATATATATATATATATATATATATACAATATGCTTAAATTGTTTACAACCCTCCATGGGAAAATGATACTTATGACAATTACAATTGAGAACTGTATTTCTATTTGGACAGAAAGAAGGAGTATACTTAGAGAGTATAAATATAAATTGTCTTTGATGTGTTATAAAGAAAGTTAAGGGGTGATAAAACAAGGAATTTATGGGGAGGAGAGGAAGGGGGAGGTTGAATGGGGTTAATTACATCATATGAAGAGGTGCAAAAAACCTATTACAATAGAGGTAAAGAAGGGAGGGTTGAGCATTGTTTCGACCTTACTCTCATCAGAATAGGTTCATAGAAGAAATAACATACATTTATTCAGATAAAGAAATTTAACTTATTCTTTGGGGAAGCAAAAGGATAAGGGGAAAAAGGGGTGTGGTAAAAACTATTTGTGGTAAAAATTATTGGAGTTTTAGCTGACTCATTTGTGAGGGGCCACACCTGTTCCACTCTGAAGTTAGGTATGCTACTGAGGTCAGAAGGAGAACTTTCCATAGGCAGTTTTTGAAGGACCTCCCCTTTTGGGGGAGGAAGATTGAACACTCACTGAGGGGAGGCTGAGGTGCTTCCAGAATGCTAGCCTTTTCTCTGGCTTCTTCTGCCTTTCTGGTGGTGCGAGCAACTGGAGACATCCAAGTGTGGTGAGTAAATTCAAATTCCTTTGAATAGGTTAATTGGAAATGATTCCTTTGAATTAGTTTAATTGGAAATGATCTGGGGATTGCATAGGCTAAGTTTAGAGATAAGAGAATTTATCTCTATTTTCTTTTTCCTACTTCCTTATCTTTGATTTTTATTAATCTCACCTTTGTTGATTAATTAATTCCCAAGTAATAAAATCTGATCCTTTTGTGGAAAAGAAACTGTAAGGCTCCTTTCTTTTTGGCCTGGGAGAAATATCTAAAAGGGCAGTTGAGAGGGGAGGGAGCTTTGAATCTAAAGGTCCTTCATTACTTCCAGAACCCCAGTAGTTTGGTGAGTCACCCAATTAATGCTCTGTATATTAAATTTTGGCCCTCACAGGGTGCACTGATAGAAGGGAGGTCATAAGCAGGGGAGAAAAGGGTAAAGAAAAGGGATAGAGGCTGATAAAAGGGAGGGCAGATTGGATGAGGCAGGAGAAATAGTAAAACATTTGTGAGGAGGAATAGGGTGAAATAAGGGAGGGGGGGAAGTACAAAGAGGGTAAATAGAATGGAGGGGAAAAGACAGTAATAATAACTGAATATTAATGGGATGAACTCTGCCATAAAACAGAAGTGAATACAGAGTGGATTAAAAACCAGAATCCTACAATATGCTGTTTACAAGAAACACATTTGAAGCAGAGAGATATGCACAGAGTAAAGGTAAAAGGTTGGAGCAGAATATATTATGCTTCAGCTAAAGTAAAAAAAACAGGGGTAGCAATCATGATCTCAGACAAAACAAAGGCAAAATAGGTACAATGAAAAGAGATAAGGAAGGAAACTACATATTGCTAAAAGGTACCATAGATAATGAAGTAATATGAATACTAACCATGTATGTGCCAAGTAGCATAGCATTCAAATACTTAGAGGAGAAGTTAAATGAGTGACAAGAGGAAATAGACAGCAAAACTATACTAGTGGGGGATCTGAATCTTCCCCTCTCAATTGGATAAATCTAGCAACAAAATAAATAAGAAAGAAGTTAAAGATGTGAATAGAACATTAGAAAAGTTAGAAATGATAGATGTCTGGAGAAAATTGAATGGGGATAGAAAGGAATATTCATTTTTCTCAGTGAAATGTGGCACATATTCAAAAATTGACCATTTTTAGGGCACAAAATCCTCATAGTCAAATGTAGAAAGACAGAAATAGTAAATGCATCCTTCTCAGATCATGATTCAATAAAAATTACATGCAATAAAGAGCCATGGAAAGGTAGACTGAAAATCAATGGGAAACAAATTATTTAATCCTAAAGACTGAGTAGTTATAGATGTACAAACACATTAAAAGTATTTCTCATTAGTCATGTTGTGAAAGAAGAATCGAAACAAAAGGGCAAAATCTGAAAAAAGGGAAAAAAAACAAAAAAAGTTGAAACAGTATGGTTTAATCTCCATTCAGAAACCACAGTTGTTTTGTTGTTGCTGTTGTTGTTATTGTTGTTATTGTTGCTGTTGTTGTTGTTGCTGTTATTGTTGCTGCTGCTGTTGTTGCTGTTGTTGTTGCTTCTGCTGTTGTTGTTGTTGTTGCTGTTGTTGCTGTTGTTGTTGCTGCTGTTGTTGCTGCTGTTGTTGTTGCTGTTGTTGTTGTTGCTGCTGCTGTTGTTGTTGTTGTTGTTCTTCTTCTTCTTCTTCCCCTTCCCCTTCCCTTTCCTCTTCCCCTTCCCCTTCTTTTTCCCCTTCTTTTTCCCCTTCTTTTTCCCCTTCTTCTTCCTCTTCCTCTTCTTCTTCTTCTTCTTCTTCTTCTTCTTCTTCTTCTTCTTCTTCTTCTTCTTCTCCTTCTCCTTCTCCTTCTCCTTCTCCTTCTCCTTCTCCTTCTCCTTCTCCTTCTCCTTCTCCTTCTCCTTCTCCTTCTCCTTCTCCTTCTCCTTCTCCTTCTCCTTCTTCCTCTTCCTCTTCCTCTTCCTCTTCCTCTTCCTCTTCCTCTTCCTCTTCCTCTTCCTCTTCTTCTTCTTCTTCTTCTTCTTCTTCTTCTTCTTCTTCTTCTTCTTCTTCTTCTTCTTCTTCTTCTTCTTCTTCTACTTTTTCCTACTTGTGGAGAACATTTTACATCATGAGTTCTTTGGAATAGTACCATGAAGATTAAAATATGAGAGACATAGCTTCTGGATTAAACAATACTTTTTAGTAATAAGGCAAGCTGGTTATTAATAAAAGGATGGTCATTGGTCATCTTTATCAGACCAAAGACAATCATGGTAGTGGGGTACAGCATTTATATATACCCTCCAAACAGTACATGGGTCAATGAATCCAATAAGTGACCCCTATACAGAGAGATTTTCTCCAACATTAGTCTATCAAGTCAAAGAATGTCCTCCTCTTCAATGAGGGATGTGAGTGACCCCTATGCCAAAAGAGAAGCTATTCTTCATGATATGTTTGATATTTTTTTTTTAAATTTCAGGCTTTTGCACAGATACTTGCTCTCTTTTACCTTGGACTTTAAGTTCCACTAAAAAAAAAATTAGAATCTAAACTCCTTGAGGACAGGGGCTATCTTTCAAGGCACAGGGCCTTGTAATATTAGTGATGATAAATGTTTCTTGACATGGAAGATGCCTATCACAGAAACTAAGTGGAAAAGGAATCCCTAAAGGATGAGGCAGTCTGCCTCTGTTCTTCTTTGTAGAAACCATTGTGCTGATTATATCAAATTCTAGAGAATTATAGAATTTCTTTTTTATTATTTTATTTTATTTTTGTGGGGCAACAGGGATTAAGTGACTTGCCCAGGGTCATACAGCTAGTAAGTGTAAGTGTCTGAGGCCAGATTTGAACTCAGGTCTTCCTGAATTCAGGGCTGGTGTTTTATCCACTGTGTCATCTAGCTGCCCCAAATATTATTCTATTCTTCTCTTTTGTTTGTTTGTTTATTTTGGTGAGGCAATTGGGGTTAAGTGACTTGCTCAAGGTCACCCAGCCAGTAAGTGTTAAGTGTCTGAGGCTGGAATAATTGCGCTGCTGAGAAGAGCCAAGTCTATCACAATTGATCATCGCACATCTCACTTATCATCAGTTCATGTAAATCCTTCAGGTTTCTCTGAAATCCTCCTGCTCATCATTTCTTACAACACAATATTATTCCATTACATTCATATACCACAACTTGTTTAGCCATTTCCCAATTGATGAGCATCCCCTAAATTTCCAGTTCTTTGCCACCACAAAAAGAATAGCTATAAATATTTTTGTACATGTGGGTCGTCTTCTCTTTTCTATGATCTCCCTGGGAAAAAGACCTAGCAGTGGCACCACTGCATCAAAGGGTAGGAGCAGACCCATGAAACTCTGGGCATGGTTATAAATTGCTGTCTACAATGGTTGGATCAGTTCACAGATCCACTAACATGCATTAGTATTCCAATTTTTCTACAGCTTCTCCAACATTTATTATTTTCCTTTTTTTATATTAGGCAATCTGATAAGTGTGAGGTGGTACCTCAGAGTTGTTTTAATTTCAATTTATCTAATAGAGCATTTTTTCATATGGCAATAGATAGCTTTGATTTACTCATCTGAAAACTCCCTGTTCATATCCTTTGACCATTTCTCAATTGGGGAATGACTTGCATTCTTATAAATTTGATTTAGTTCCCTATATATTTTAGAAATGAGGCCTTTATCAGAAATACTGTCTACATAAATTGTTTCCCAGCTTTCTGCTCCCTTCTAATTTTGTCTGCATTGCTTCTATTTGTACAAAACCTTTTTAATTTAATGTAATCAAAATCAACAATTTTTTATATCACAATATTATTGATCTCTTGTTTGGCCATAAAGTATTCTTCTCTCCATAGATTTGAGAGTTTAACTATTCCTTTCTCTCCTAATTTACCTATGTTTTCACCCTTTATGTCTAAATCATGGACCCATTTTGACCTTATTTTAGTATACTATATAAAATGCTGGTCTATGCCTAGTTTCTGCCATACTATCTTCCAGTTTTCCCAGAAGTTTTTGTCACATACTGTGTTCCTATCCCAGATGCTGAAGTCTTTGTCTTTATCAAACAATAGATTACTAAAGTCATTTACTACTGTCTCCTGTACCTAACCTATTCTGTTGATCCACCACTCTTTCTTAGCAAGTACCAAATAGTTTTATTGACTGACACTTTATAGTATAGCTTCTGATTTGGTATGGCTAGCCCACCATTCTGTGCATTTTCTTTACTAGTTTCCTTGATATTCTTGACCTTTTTTTTTTCCTCCAGATGAATTTTGTTATTATTTTTTCTACCTCTATAAAATAATTTGGAGGTAGTTTTATTGGTATGACACTGAATAGGTAAATTATTTTTGGGAGAATTGTAATTGTTATTATATTAGTTTGCCCTTTCCATGAGTAACTGATATTTTTCCAATTATTTTGATCTGATTTGATTTGTGTCAAAAGTTTTTTGTAGTTGTGTTCATAGAGTTCCTGGGTTTGTCTTGGCATGCAGACTCCCAAGTATTTTATAATGTCTACCATTACTTTAAATGGAATTTCTTTTCCTATCTCTTGCCCTCGGACATTGTTGGTCATGTATAGAAGTGCTGATGATTTATATGGATTTATTTTATATCCTGCAACTTTGCTAAAGTTGTTAATTTTTTCAAGCAATTTTTTAGTTGATCCCCTCAGGTTCTCTAAATATACTATCATATCATCTGCAAAGATTAATAATTGTGTTTCCTCCTTGCCCATTCTAATTTTTTAATTACTTTTTTCTTCTCTTTTTCTAAAGCTAACATTTCTAGTACAATATTAAATAATAGAGGTGATAATGGACATCTCTATTTCATCCCTGATCTTATTGAGAATGCCTCTAACTTATCCCCTGAGAAAAGCATTATTAATAATGGACTTCTTGGGGAACACAGGGACTCAGTCTTAGTCAGCTTTCTCTTCACCCCCAACTTCAAAAAGCATAGTTTTTAGAAACTTTAGCTAATCCCCTTTAGGACCAGGCTGATCAATAATAATTTATATTAACTAATGAGATTGGCCACACCTGGACTTCATCTCACTTGCCCTTCACAGAGGGTCTTTTTGCACACTTCCCCATTAAGTCATTACATCATTAGGCCATAGGTCAAACTCATTTTAATATGAACTACCCTGAGTTATGATGCTAACTAATTAGCTTTGATCAGTGTGAAAGAATCATCTCTATAGAATGAGGAAAAGGGACAACTCAGGAGGCTAACATTCTGTATTGTTCATTAGGCAAGGAAGGCTGTTCAGTAGCTTAGCTCTCTCTTCAGGTAATGTAGGACTTCTGAACTCTGCTTGGAACTATGTGCTTTCTATTAGAGATAATATGGTACAGGGGATTTTTTGGCTTGTGTTAAATGTGGTCAATGCTCTCCTAACATTTAATAGGATTTAGTAAGTGATTACTACCTAAATGGGTGCAATAGCCATTAATTTATAACTAGCAATATCTTAGAAACCCCAGCTTAGTTCCCTAATAATTTAGACAGAAACAGGCTAGTCCCCCAATATTTTAAATGACACCCCATTATATATAATATTTGCTAATGCTTATTATTTTAAAGAAAGCTCAAATTATTCCTGTTTTCTTGAGTTCTTATTAGGAATGAATGATATATTTTGTCAAAAACTATATATATATATATATATATATATATATATATATATATATATATATATATATATATATATACTTCAGTGATTTTTTTGCATATTTCCAAATTGTTTGGAGAATAAGTCAATAAATTTATAACTCTATGATTTTACATTTTTCCATATCCAATCAAAATTTATTTCCATTTTTGTAATCTATATTAACTTTTAGCATTTGAAAAGGAATATATTTTGATTTGCATATTTCTTTTTTAAAGGAAAATGTTCCAATTTCTTAGTAAGTATTTGAATATTCTTATCTACAATAGTAATCATTTTAGATTCACTCTTGAAAATAATTAAATTCCTAGTCTTTAACCATTTATTCATTGAGAAATAGCACTTTGTCTCACATGTCTTTGTTACTTCCCTATGTATTACCTATAGTCTTTTTTTTTGGGGGGGTGCAGTGTGGGTTAAGTGACTTGCCCAGGGTCACACAGCTAGTAAGTGTCAAATGTCTAAGATCGGATTTGAACTCAGGTCTTCCTCACTCCCAGGCCGATGCTCTATCCACTGTGCCACCTAGCTGCCCCGAGACATTTAATTTTAAAGGTGTCTTTTCCCCAAAATATCACTTTCATTCTTCACATAATTGTCTTGGTTTTGTTTCTCTATAGGATTTTCAATTCCATACAATCTTTTTTTATATAGTTATGCCTCACATATATTAGAAATATGAAGTAATATATAATTCTTAACTTAGCTTGGAAGATTTAAAAATTCGATCTAGTTCACTTGTGGATCATCAGTCTGCTATACAGGGTCCCTGGTGCTACCATTAAATTTACTGGAGTCCAGAGGGAATACAGATCCTCTTTTCTCAATTTTATTGTCTAGATTATCACTCTAAATTATCCCAAATAGTCAGGAAATACATGCTATCAATCTCATGATGAAATAGATGGAATAATAACTGGAATTTCAGATGTGGAAATTTTATTAACTTTTTTCCTCTACACCTACCAGAAATGCAGGTTAGTGTCTGAGGACTATGTGGATTAAATTAAAGTCATTATTCTATTGTTATCACATAAGGAGAGAGAACAGAACTCCTACTGTTCCTTTTCTCTGTAACCGCCAATACACTCAAACATAACTAATCTCTGTGAAAGGGAAATTGATAATAAGAAGATAGTAAAAAAGAAGATGTACATATTTGTATTTTAGCTAGCATGGAATGAGGGCACCCCAAATTTTCTTAAGAACATGTTTTTAAAAATGAGGCAGAATAGAAATATTTTTGGAAATACAATTTAGAAATACTACATCCAAACCTCAGTTATATATTTTTTCCCGTTCTCTAATTCAAGTTTGAATGATCTATGGAATTGCTTCCTCCCATAATAACCTTATCATTTATATAAAAAAGAAATATATGACACTGTCCAGTTACCCCAAAATTTAAGATGGAGAAAGAATAACAATGAAAATTAATGGAATTTTTTTCAACCTTAAAACTTATACCTAGGAGAATCAATTTTCTCAGAGAGTGATATGCACAGTGAAATATGAGCAACACCGAGCCAAACTCAGGGGAAAGTAATATTTGCTCTGTCATATTTAACTGAAGGCTGTGAAAAGTTACTTTTATAGCAAAACCAAATTAGTCTTGTCACATTTTCCAAAAACCTATCAACTTTTAAAAACCGCTCATCAATCTATCCCTTCTATTTTCTTCATATAATAAATGTTCAGATAAGTGATTAGTAAAAATATTAAACTTTTCTTGGTTCTGTTTATTTTTTATGTTATATCTAGACATTTATTATTAGATTGGAGCCACATTATCAAGCTCAACAGGTGTTGTTGTTTTTTTCCTTTTCCCTCTGGGAAACATTAATGTCCTTTTCTCATGGGCAGATTCATATAGTATCAAGTTGATAACAAAACAATTACAGGGAAGCTAAACTAAATTCATGAAATACATTAACTTTATTTTTCAAGCTTTTCAGTCATTTGTGGTAAAGATACTTATTCAGATTTATAATAATACAACATTATGGATATGCAGTAGATGAGTGTTATGCATAAACTTCAGAGTGAATTTCAGAAAAGAAAATATTTTTAACTTTATGAGGTAACAGGAAAGACTTTCTGGAGGGTTGTTGTTTGAGTGAAAGTTTTTCCACACTGTGTAATCAAAGGGAAAAAATAAAATATTATAACTTTTCCTAAGATCATGCAGCTAGTGAATGAATGAATTAATTCTAAAAGTACTAAACACATAATATGTGCCAAAAATTGTGACAGATATATTCTGTGGATGCAAGTCAAATACAAAAATAATATAGTCCTGCGGGCAGCTAGGTGGTGCAGTGGTTAAAGTGCTGGCCCTGGATTCTGGAATACTTGAGGTCAAATCCAGCCTCAGACACTTGACACTTACTAGCTGTGTGACCCTGCACAAGTCACTTAACCCCCATTGCCCCCCCCAAAAAATTATAAATTTTATATATATATATATATATATATTCCTTGTTCTCAAGAAGCTCACACTCTAACTGGTGAATGAAATGGGAGATTCATTTTCCAGATGAAGTCCAAAGGATACATTGGTGATTCTGATGATAAGGTGTTATATCTGCATGCCAGATCATACTGACAAGTGTCTGGAGGGCATTGAAAATAGGGAGCTGGTAATTCTTCAAGGATTCTAGGAGACAATGACAGGTCATCCTTTAAGGGCTTACTTGTAGAGATAAAATTACTGAATGATGCAACTCAAGAAACTACTGAATTTTATTTTATTTTTTTAGGATTAATGTCAGTTCATGCTTCCTCCATGTTAGAGTTTCAATATAAGGAATTTTTAAAGTGGAACAGTAGATAGGGGGTTGGGTCTGGACATTGGAAGACTCAGCTTTCTGAATTGAAATCTGGCTTCAGACACTTAAGAGCTCTGTGACACTGTAAAAACCACTTTACCATTTTGCCTCTGTATCCTTTTCAAGAAAACCCCAAATGGGTCACAAAGAGCCAGACATGACTAAAACAAATCATCAACCAAAAATGCTTTTAAAATTGGCATATGTCATAAAACATAGAAGGGAAAAGGGTAATAATATATTCTATCAGGATGTTGTTAAAAGGTAGACACATTAGGAATTATGAAGTTAGTGCTCTGCATTGTGCTTTGTTATTTTCCTAGGATATTTATTAATGTTCCCTTAACTTAAACTTTAATATTATTAAAAGATTTCTGGTAGTTATCAAGAAGCATTTTTAATGACTTTACTTGTACACAGATTTGCCATTACTTCTCTGACATTCTGTTTTCAACAATGATCAGAGTGGAACCATGACATTTGGTCTCTTACACCTCAGTACCCAATGTGTAACAATTGAAAAGTATACTTATTATAAAGTTGGCAAAAATGACTCAATAGGAACAATACACATAGGAAAAAAAACACCTTTGCAGCAATAGTATGTTCAAGGTATTCAGGTATGAATTTTCAAGATATCTCAAAGAATTAAACTTTAAAAAGAATGGAAATGTTTGCATAATTCTTATTTTCTAAAAAAGGTAATCAAATAAAGAACAATGGTCAATCAGAATGTCTACTTAGATATTTTCTATCTATTCTGCATGGTGGTGTTCAATAAATATTTTGATAATGTTTTATAAAAATTTTAGAAGTTAACAAAGAGATTAATAAACAATATTTTATACTATGTCATATCTTCACAGTTACACTATTGACTGAGAGGTGAGGACAATAAGACTGAATTGTCATTTTTGTGATGATTATTTTTAATGACTCTCTAGAGCAAAATATGAATTCCTCGATCATGGAGTCCACTAACTCTTAAAATAACACAAGGTATCTTCACATCAGACCAGAGAATTAACTTTGTTCAATGAAATTCTGATTATTATACATAAATAAAGCATGGATAGAGAGACATCTACCTAAAAATCTGTTGTGTACCACAGTCCTCAAGAACAAATTCTAAATAGTGGAGAAATTGTCTTTTGATGGAGAGGTGTTCTAGGTATTCCAGTGTATGAATGATGACACTGTCCTAATTTCCAGGAACTCCAAAATGCTATAGGGCATCTTCAATAAACTCAATAGTCAGTTGTTGTTATTGTTTGTCCTTCTGTCTTGTTTTTCCCAGGGAAATGAGGATTAAGTGACTTGCCCAGGGTCACATATCTAATAAGTTTCAAGTGTCTGAGACTGGATTTGAACTCAGGTCCTCCTGAATCCAGGGCCAGTGCTTTATCCACTGTGCCCCTTTGTCCTTCCTTTTAGAAGAGGACCATGACATCCTGATGACATGACTTGCAGTTAATTGTATTTTAAGGCAGGGCTGTGCACAGTCCCCAATATCACTCTTTCCTCCAGAGGCATCTGGGTCCAGTGGCAAGATATATATTCATACAACTGGAGATGGCCCTGGATGTTTAAGGCAATTAGGGTTTAATGACTTGCCCAGGGTCACACAGCTAAAATGTGTCTGAGATAGGATCTGAACTCAGGTACTCCCAAATTCAGGGCCAGTGCTTTCTCTACCATGCCACCTAACTCCCCCAATAATCAGTAACAGAAAAGAGAATAGCCTAGCAGTATGTATATAAAGGAACAAATTAGATAAAACATATATACTGCTCAAAGTATATCTTGCAATTGTTGTCTTAGACTATCAACACATAGGTCATGAATTAATAGTGGCTATATCTAATTAATACAGTTATGAATTAACTAAGATATAGAAATAAGATGATTGCATTGAGAATTATAGATTATTATTATGTAACACTTTCAGTGATTCCAAGCTTTATTTTGGCACAAAAGACCTTTTTTATTATTTGGCATCACTTATCCAAGTGATCCAATATGGTTGTCAGATAGGGAACACTATGATCAGAAAAATGGAAAACGTAGGTAGACAACACAGCGATACAAGTACATGTGGCTGGTATAAGTAGGATGTTATGACTAGTATGTAGTGCCATGCCATAAAAGATATTTTCAAGAACATAGATTTTTGAAAAAAGAAAGGGGTCTGTTTACATCTCAAAAACAAGCGATAATTAATGGATAACCTCCACTAGTATTCATTAAATAATAGAAAATTTTATGGTTTTGAATCTTGGGATCTGGGATTTAAAGATAGCTAGCTCGCTAGCTAGCTAGATGATAAATAAATAAGTATATGTCGATACAATTAATTCCTGTTTAATATTAGGGTTATTTTTCTTATATTCATTTAAAATGTTATTCTGAGGGGCACCTAGGTGGTGTAGTGGATAGAGCATCGGCCCTGGATTCAGGAGGACCTGAGTTCAAATTCGACCTCAGACACTTAACACTTACTAGCTGTGTGACCCTGGGTGAGTCACTTAACCCCAATTGCCCCGCAAAAAAAAAAATATAAATATAAATAAAATAAAATGAAATATTATTCTGAGAAGAGTCTCCAGAGGTTTTACTAGTTTTCCAAAGTGATCAACGAAACAAACAAAAAAGTTAAGGGATACCATCTTTATGCAAAGCCTCAGGCAGATGGGACAGCCTCTTTTAGAGGATGTCTAGAAGGAACAGGACAAGAAGCCAGTGTTGGTTCCAATTTGTAACAGCAGAAAGAATTCTCAAAACAATGATATCACACTTTAAGGAAGTATAAGTCTATAGAAGAGACTGATTGTGTTGGTCTTTTCAGCTAAATAACCATGATCATTAAGAAACTAATATTTTAAATTTAATCTAAATCAATAAATTAATAACTACCTATTGTATATACTCTATGCAGTCATCTATAAAATGTATCATCAACTGGACCAAAATGACCTCCAACCTGTGAATGTCTAGAGCCAAACAGAGCAGGCTAAAAACAGGAGAGTTAGGAATCAAACATAACTTTAATTTCAAAGGGAGGGAATGACTGGCAAGCAAGGAGGGATATTAGATGCATGTGCCAGGGTACTGTGACAAGATAGGACATCCAATGAAGTGAGAAGAGATCTTAGTACTTATACCAATGGCTACACAGTGAGTTGTAGCCCTGACAATGAGGGATAATAAAAACAATGAAACAAGTTTTATTCAAAGCAGGGATTCATGACCAGAACATGGATACATTTTGGAATTAACTGGTGCTTATTCAAGCTAAGAGAACACCTGGTGCTGGTCAAAGCAATACAATAATTATGCAATTTTGCCAGTGGGTGAAATCATCCAGAGGGTGAGCGCAAAGGTTTTTGTTATGCTAACCTCAGGGCCAAGCTTGTTTTGTGGGCCTTAACTCTGGAAAACAGGGTTTTTCCTAAGAGTGTTATGACAGTATATTATTGTCCCAGGTTTACAAAACACCTTAAATACTTTATCTCATAAGAGTCTAACAATAACAATGTGAGGGGTTGTGTTTTTTTAAGTTGTTGATCAGTCATTTTAATCATATCTGATGCTTCATGACCCCATTTGGGATTTGCTTGGCATATAATGGAATGATTTGCCATATGTTTCTCTAGCTCATTTTACAGGTAATGAATTAAGGCAAATAGGGCTAAGTGATTTGCCTTAGCCTCACACAGCTAATAAGTATTTGAGGTCAAATTTGAATTCAGGAAGCTGAGTCTTCCTAACTTTAGATCAGGAATTCTGTCTACTGTGCCACCTAGTTGCCCTAACAATGTCAGTTATATGTTAATATTATTCTCCATTTTTACATGAAAAAACTAAGCCTGGACATATTTAAATTATATGCCCAGTGCCACTTAGCTAGTAAACACTAGCAGCAGGATTTGAAATCAAGTTGTCCTGCATGTGATTTTAGCCCTCCAATCTACTATTCCACATTCATTCCTAGTTTCCATGAACATTGGGAAAATAACTGAAATTCTATGCATTAGTAAAGCAATTTGAAATGTCGCGAAAATTTCTAAGTCCAACGAAGGAAAGAAACAGCAAAATCCCCAAGCCATAGAATATAGGTTTATTGAGAGTGGGCCTCTCTCACAATAAAGCCAGTAAGTTAGGGGTAGGACCTGAAAGACCTCAAGCTAAGGATTCAGCAGGGTTTTACCCCTACAGAGCTTAAATGCTTATATACCATATTAATTTTAGGGAATCTAAATTTAAATCATCTTAGGAAATATTAAACTGCCTTTGTGACAAAGATGTCATGATTTTCAATAATCTTATCAGTCTTCTTGCAGCAACAGGGTCATAACCCTAATGCATGACCCCTTCATTGAATATATGGTCATAACTTAATGTATGACCCCTTCAGTCAAGTATATCACTCGTAATTTCTAAAATATTCATATTGCTGACTATAATATCATCTGATATTGCTTAATATTGGAAAACATCATCTGCCATTGTTGAGTAAAAAAAGAGAGACTTAATCTACTAATACAATAAAATAAGATATCTAAATATGAGTCACACTATTTAATTAATATGCTGATTATTATCATAATTAAATCACTTGTATCTATATTAAATCTCTTTAAATCTCTTATAACCAAGGGGAGGGGGAAATCTCACTCAAAGATAGCATCTTATTCAAATAAAAAGGCTAACACATTAAGCAATTAAGACTGATAGTACATATTCATATTGATTGTTGAGTTTTTTATCAATTATGTTTCTTCTATAATATAAACTGCTTGAGGGCAGGAATCATTACTTTTATATGGCCAGTAATTATTAAATTTTTAAATCTAATTCATGGCCATGCATTTAGAAAATTCTTCATGAATGTTAAATATTTCATTGTCAACAATTATATTAATGAATATAAATTTAATTAATTTAAAATTATTTAGGATTGTGTATTCTTTATGCAACATAGTAATGCCTTATTAATAACAAAATTAAACAGAAAATACCTTGCTACAGATGTTTTGATTTTTTATTTAAGCAAAGTATTTTGATCAGGCATATATATATATATATATATATATATTTATAGGAAAGTTACTAGAAAAAAGAGGACCACAAGATGGAGCCAAAGTCCCTTCAGAAATTCCCTTGTAGATTAAATATTATTTTTCTGTGAACTCTGATGAAGAGGCATATGAGAATAAATACAAACCTAGAATTTTAAGCAAGTAGTTAAAATAATTAGAATTTGAAACCTAGCTATTACCAGGGATGATTTAATCATAAGGGAACTCATGCATTTTAATCATAGATATTAAATGCATTTATTAGACCACATTAGAAAATGAAAAAAAGTACATGTTCACTTTTGATAAGTTTATTCTTCATTAAATATCATGGACAAACCAAAAAGATGTATTTTTACTGTCATAATGCTACTACTAGTACTACTAATGAATCATACATCTTTATTTATCATGATTCTCATCTCAAAACAAAGGGAATACATACATTAAATTAGTATTGAAATGGAAACATGACCAATTAAGTTTTTTAATATATCAGGTGATGAACACCAATATATAGTTATGGTATTTTAAATGGAAGAATGGTATTCTACTTGAAACAAATAAAATGAAAGATTTTAACTACATAAATTATGTAGTATATTAATTAATTATTTTCTTACGAGCTCAAAATCTGGCCTAACTAGGTCATAGGAAGAGTCTAAGCACTCTGGCTATAACTATAAATAATAAACTGCTTTTGCTAAAATAATGTATTTAAGAGAAGAAGAGCATAGAATATATTTCAGGTGGATGTGAGGAAGATGCTTTGCATCTACAAAAATTGACTTACAGTCATTACTTTATTCCCTATGCCTCTTTTCTGACATGGATGATGCCTGTGAACTATAAGCAGAAGCAAATAAATACAGAGGACATGATATCAGGTAAGCCAGGTTGTGATTTTTAAATCTATGTTGGTTATCAAATTTAAAAGAGAATTGATTAAGGGTGATTGAGAACTATTAATGCATTTTTTCTGTTATACTTTGTTTTGAAAAAGTCTATATTATAAGATAAGAATGCTTCTAGTAGTGACCTTATATTTTATATATGGATAGACAATGTCTACACATTTCAAAGATAAGTAACAATAAAAGTGAGAAAAGAAGTCTAAAAGGAGTCCATGAAGATTATTGAAGTCTGGAGTTTTCAGTTTCAGTAGTCAATAAAGGCTACAAAGTAAATATAATCTGAAGAAAAAAAAAAAGTTGACTTTGGACAGGAAAGGGCAGGGATAATGGTGAATTGAACAACACTCAGAAATTGGAATGTATGAGACATATTTAGAGAGTTCTTTGAAGGTCCCTTTATATCTTGGCTTATCTTTTTCTCCCTACCCATACTATTTAAGGATGAGGTCCTTCCTTCAAAATCCTCTACTGATGCTTTTTGAGTCATTTCTTTTTAGGCCCTTGATGGATCTATCATGACCTAATTGTCATTTTTAACTTCTCCTTCTGAACTGCTTCATTACATACATTTTTCCAATTATGGGATGGGCTCCTTACCATCTTATTACTTTCTATCACTCCTTCTTGAAAAACAAAAATGGAACAAAAACAGAAACAAAAAAAGCCTTCTTCTTGACTGTAGTACTCCCTAAAAAGATACTATTCTTCCCTTTATAACTGAAGTTCTACAAAGATAAATTTAGATTTATTAATTCTCCTTGATCACTCCTCAGTCATTAAGTAACATATTATTGTCTGGCTCTTTTTATGCACTACTCTCTAACACATATTTTTCTTGATGTCACCAATGGCTTTATAATTCCAAAATCTATATTCCATTGACAAATCCTCCTTCTTCCCTATGATTCAACATTTTGATAATTCCATGCTTCTTGATATTTCTCAAGCTTAGTTATTCATGATACTGTTTGCTTGATTCTCCTACATAATTGACCTTCACTATATCATCTTTTTCCTCTCAGACTCTTAATGTGGGTTCCCCACTTAAGGCTGAACCCTCTCTTTCATTCTCTAAAGTTTCTCCCTTAACATTTGTTGTCTGCTTCCATGATCACTATGATCTTCATGTCTGTCTTCAACTCTCTCCTATGATCCAACCCTGCATTTCCACTTGCATATTGAACTGGACATCCTAAGAATACCTTAAATTATTCAAGTCCAATTCTTAAAATATCATAGAGCCCTGATAATGGTCAATCAGTAAGGGATCTTCTAAAGTGACCTAGTGAAATATTTCTCATTTTTTGTTAAAGAAATAGGACTGCCAAGGATAAAATGAGTTGCTTAAGGTCACACAGAATGAAAAAAAAATAACATAAAAGAAAAAAGTCAAAATTGAACCTAGGTCTTTGTGATATTCTCTTCTTCCAAACAAAAGCTTCATCTCTCCCTAAAGTGTCCATTTTTGTTGATGGCCCCAGTATTCTATACCATATTCAGCTTCATGACATGAGTCATTCTTGACTATTCCTTCTTATCCAAATCCACTAAGCTTCCACTTCCTAAAAAATCTATCTCTGGTTTTTGTATCTGTTCTCTTGTATGTCACCCCCAAATATCACTTTTCTGGCTCATATCTTCATCAACTTTTATTTTTGATTATTCTAAAAATATTCTAAATGGTTTAATGTATTCTTCTTAAACCACTATTGTCAATAATACCTTCCTAATACTCAGATTAGATATACCCATTAACCTGGTTAAAAACCTTCCATATCTCCCTAACAATACAGAATGCAAATTAGAATCTCCAGCCTTTAAAATATGTCCTCAACTTACATTTCTAGATTTATTTCATGTTACTCCTTTTCAAACCCTTTACTTTCCAACAAATATGAGTTATTCTTTAATCTTATTTTAGTCTCTTCCACTCCAGTTCATTTGGAAAGTACATATCCTTTAAATTGAATGACCTTAACCCTTTTTGTTTTATTCCTACAAAACCTAGTCAACATGTAACCAGACACTGTGTTATCCTAGTGATAAATTGTTTTGTATATTTTTGCTCATATTTATTCAGTTTAGAATTTTTACAACACTATTATTATGGAGATTAATCTATAATTTTCTTTCTCTTTTTTTGTTATTCCTGATTTAAGTATCAGCACAATATTAGTCTCATAAAAGGAATTTGGTAGGATTCCTTCTTCCCATATTTTTCCAAATAATGTGTATAGTATTGGAATTAATTGTTCTTTAAAAGTTTGGTACAATTTACTGTAAACCCATCTGGCCCTGGAGATTTTTTCTTAGGGATTTCACTGATGGCTTGTTCAATTTATTTTTCTGAATTATTTATCTAAGAATTTATTTCTCTTTTATTAATCTGGGCAGTTTATATGTTTGTTGATTTCCATCCATTACATTTAGATTGTGAAATTTAATTACATATAATTGGGCAAAAATGCCTCCTAACTATTTTTCTAATTTTCCTTTTCTTTGGTGTGAATTCACCCATTTCCTTTTTGATGCTAGTAATTTGATTTTCATTTTTTTTAATCAAATTAACCAAAGGTTTATCTATTTTATGTTTTTTTATAGAACCAGCTTTTAGTTTTATTTATTAATTCTATAGTTTTCTTACTTCAATTTTTATTAATATCTCCTTTCAATTTTAGTAGTTCAGTTTGGTATTAATTGGGGATTTTTTAATTTGGTTTTTATCTTGCTTTTTTAGTTGAATCTTCCATTTAATGATCTCCTCTTTCTCTATTTTATTCAAGTAGGCATCTTTATAGATATAAAATTTCCTCTTAGAACTGCCTTAGCTTCATTCTATTGATTGTTTCCTATGATTTCATATTTGACCCACCTGTCCTTGGGGCATGAGATTATTTAGTTTTAAATTCATTTTTTGTCTATCTTTCATAACTCCTTTTTTATACATATTTTTTATTGCATCATGATCCAAAAAAGATGCATTTACCATTTCTGCCTTTCTGCATTTGTCTCTTTTATGGTTTTTTATGTCCTATATACATCATCAGTTTTTTGTGTATGTACCTTAGTACCGCTGTAGAAATGGCACAATCTTTTTTATTCCATTCAGTTTTCTCCAGAGGACTATCATATTCAATTTTGCTAAAATTTTATTCACCTTTTTAACTTATTTTTTTTTTTTTTTGCCGGTTGATGAGGGTTTGAGTGATTTGCCCAGGGTCACACAGCTAGTAAGTGTCAAGTGTCTGAGGCACTATTTGAACTCAGGTCTTCCTGAATCCAGGGCTGGTGCTTTATTCAATGTGCTACTAGATGCCTCTTAACTTCTTTCTTATTATTTTTGTGGTTAGATTTATCTAGTTCTGAGAGGGGAAGTTTGAGGTCCCCCACTAATATAGTTGTGTTGCTATCTATTTCTGCTGTAACTCATATAACTTACTCTAAGAATTTGGATGCTGTACCAATTGGTGCATACATGTGTAGTATTGATATTACCTCAGTGTCTATGGTATCATTTAGCAAGATGTATTTTGCTTCCATATCTCTTTTAATTAGGTAAATTTTTTGGCTTTTGCGTTGTCTGAGATAAAGATTGATATCTCTTTCTTTTTTTTACTTCACATGAATCATATGTTTATTCTGCTCTAGCCACTTACATTTACTTGTGCATATGTATCTGTTTTCAAATGTGTTTTGTGTAAACAACATATTGTAGGGATTCTGGTTTTTAATCCACTGCTGCTTCTGCTTCTGTTTGATAGAAGAGTGCATCCCAATTCACATTCAGTATGATAACCATATATTTCCCTGCATCCTATTCTTCCTCTTGTTTGTAGTTTTCTCTTTCTCATCTCCCCTGTCCCTTCTCACTAGTATTTTGTTTCTGACCACCTGAGCCTACCCCTTCCTTCTATCATCCTTACGTCCCTTTTGTCCCTTCTCCCCTTTTACTTCCTCATTTTTCCCCTCCATTTTTTCAGTCCCATCTCCTTTTTATCCTTTCCCCTTTGCTCCCCTAGTTTTACCTTCTCTTCTGTCAACATCCAGCCCTTTTGTTTCCCCTTTCCCATTTTAATACCTATAGGGTAATATAAAATCCTTTACTCAATCGAGTGTGTATGTTATTCCTTCTTTGAGCAAAATCAGATTAGAGGAAGGTCAGAACAATGCCCACCCCTACCTTCTTTGCCTCTAGTATAATAAATCATTTCTGCCTCTTCACGTGATATGATTTACCTCATTCTGTCTTCACTTTTTTTCCCAGTAAAATCCTTTTTGTTACCCCTTAAGGTTTTTTTTTAATACATCATCACAGAATCAACTTAATATCCACATTTGCTCTTTCTGTTTACTCTTATCTGCCTTAATAAAGATATAATTCTCAAGAGTTACCAGTATCTTTAGGAAGTAAATATTTTAACCTTATTGACATTTTTACCTTTTCATGGATCTCTTGAATCTTATATTTGTAAATTGAATGTTCTATTTGGTTCTGGGCTTTTAATTAGGAAAATTTTAAAGTCCCCTGTTTTCATTGAATGCCCATCTTTTACCCTGAAAGTTTACGATTAATTTGTTCGACAATAAATTCTTGCTTTGTAATCCAGGTTCCTTTGCCCTCTACAATATCATATCCCAAGCCCTCTGATACTTTAATGTTGAAGCTTCCATTTGCTGTGTAATTCTAATTCTTTGTTCCTTGATATTTAAATTGTTTCTTTCATGCTACTTCAGTATTTTCTCCTTTACTTGTTGGTTCTGGAATTTATCCTACAATATTCCTTTCAGTTTTCCTTTTGGGATCACTTTTCAGCAGGTGACCAATGTATTCTTTTAGTGACAAATTTTTCCTCTGGTTGTAAGACATTGGGGCATTTAACCTTGATTTCCTGAAATATGCTCACTAGACTTTTTCTTAAAATTATTGTCTTCTAGTAGTGTGATTATTCTTACATTGTCCTTCCTGATCTTTTTGCAGATCTTTGTTTTTCTGAAGAGTTATTTATGTTTTCTTCTACTTTATATTATTTTAATTCTATTTTACTTCTTCCTGTTGTCTCATTGAGTCATTAACTTCCATTGCTCAATTCTGATACTTATGGAATTATTCTCCTTTTCCAATTTTCCAATTTTTTGAGGCATTTTTAAGCTATTGCCTTTCTCTTGCATAACTCTCATTTCTTTTCCCAATTTTTCTTCTACCTTTCTTATTTTGTTTATAAAATCCTTTTTGATCTCTTCCAGGAGGGCTTTTTGTTCTTGAGACCAATTCTTCTTCCCTTTTAGGCTTCACAAGGAGGATTTTTATCATTGTTATCTTTTCTAAGTTTGTTTTGATCCTCCCTCTCACCATAATACCTGTCAATGGTGAGGGTTCTTTCTTGATTCTTATTCATATTTTTATTTTTGCTTCTTTTGTGCCTTTTATAATTGAGATCTGCTTCTGGAGTACAGGATGCAATGTCTGGAGCTTCTTTTGCTCAGGTTCAGGGGCTGAATCACCAGTCCTTCTTCTCTGAAGTATCAGCAGCTTGGCTTCTCATTGCACTATAGTGGCCCAGCTTAGGTTGGGGCATGTTAGGTAGCTGCTACCTCAACTTGTAGATTGTCTTCCAGGTTGGGGTGGGGGCCTCACAACTGAGCTTTTGTGTCACTAGCTTGCTGTTCTTGTACCATGGATCCTTAGCTGCTGATCTGTAGTGTGACTAAGAGACATTTGCTGGCTTTCCAGACAACCCTCTGTGCTGAGCTATGCTCCCGTTTTCAACCAGATGAAACAGAATTTTCCTGAAGATATTCTAGGTTATCTTAAGTCAGAAGATTGTATTACTCCATTTTTGCATGATTTTTGCAGTTTTTGTAGCTTCAGAATTTATTGAGAGGCTTAATAGAAGCTTGAGGGTAATTTTGAGGAACACATCTTCTCCAAAGTATGGAACAATTCTGAGCAAGCATCATTTTATGATGGCAGAGTGTTAGATGTTAGAGTCTTACCCTTGCATATATTCCCCAAGCCCTACCCAAAGACACACACACAACACACACAAACACACACACAGACACACACAGACACATAGTTATCTCAGCTGAAAATAATGAAAGTTGTTATGGAAGGAACATCTAGGATTGGCATAGAGGATAGGAGCACAGGCCCTGGATTCAGGAGGAGCTGAGTTTAAATCCAGCCTCAGGATAAATGGTCACTTACTAGCTGTGTGACCCTAGGTACTACACTAAATCCAACTAACACACAAAAAATAAAGTTGTCATGGAATAGCTAAGTGATTGAGCAAAATGGAAAATACATAATTTGTATTCATGTGGAAAAGATGGTAACAGGAAAAACGCTTATAGAAATCTACACATTTAAAAATCACTAAAATAATACTCATCTATGTCAATAATCTGGTTACACTAGGTAAGTGAGGTTTTGAGTCTCTGCACTTTAATTCAATAAATCCAAGTTAATATCAGTCTTGAATCTGATTCAGCATTTTAAACCCATTCCTAGTGCTCTCATATAAACAGTAGACATAACCATTAAATTATCTGTGTTAATAATAGAAGCAGATAAAGCATAAAATACTAGAAAAATGTTGGTAGATATCTGATTAGTATAAAGACATATCATTCCTATTATTGTGCAACTGATACTGCATCCATGCTTTCCTACCTTATGTGATGGCAGAATATATTTTTTAAACATCTTTTTTTCTTTTGCTGAGGCAATTGGGGTTAAGTGACTTGCCCAGGATCACACAGCTAGTAAGTTTCAAGTGTCTGAGGCTGGATGTGAACTCAGGTCCTCCTGAATCCAGGGCCAGTACTCTATCCACTGCACCACCTAGCTGCCCCTAGAATGCTTTTGCATAAATCACTGGCACCATCAGACATTTCTCTTCACCCAGACATTTTTTACCTGAAAATTCATGCGGCTTCACCTATCAAATCAGATTTCCCTACTTAAGTAACTTATAATGATAGTCTCAGATATCATGCAACCTCTCTTTCACCTGTTTTCTGTTCTTCACCCTGATATTTATCCTGCTGATTCCATTTCTTCTTAGCACTGTTATCAAATCTGTGCTGTCATTGCTTTAAGAAAAGCCATGTCAGTTGATTGCCTTTTGTTCTATCTTCTATCACCTATGTCCTATGCCTTATTGTCTATTGACCTATATTTACTTACAATCTTTAACTTCTCAGTTCATTACTCCCTTCCATAGCAACTACTTTTCTTTTGTGCTATCATTTTTATTAAAATATAAACTCCTTAATGAAAGGGACGATCTAGGTCTGTATTTGTGTCCACAAAACCTAACCCAGTGCTTGGCAAATAGTCATTAATAAATGTTTTTCAGCAATTCTCCCAATTATTAATTCATTCATTCATTTATTCAACACACTAAACTCACAATTCTAGGTCTGTTAATGTTATTGGGGGAGCACATATGTAGATTTCAATTATCCAAAACTCTTATTCAGCTTCTTTTCCTTGGTTTTCCCCTATCATATGTCTAACTGAAAATATAAAATGTGAAACTCATAAAACATCAAGAACCTAATCCTTCTTCCCATATAACCTTTTATATGCTTTCCCACAGTGTTAAAATATAATCATTTTAATTTTCATTTATTCTTTTGCTTTAACTTTCCAAGTATCACTACATGTTAATGCTATAAAAATGGGCATGCCGTATCACCTCTATGATCTCAGTTTCATTATTGGGAAAATGAGAATACTAATTCTTTGACCAATGTGCAACCTCAGTGACTCATCCCATGATGTCTATGACCGCAGATTTTCAAGGAATAGGCCACTGAAACACAAGCTCCTGCCAATCCAACTAAGCAAACAGTCTTTGACTATAGCACCAGGGTGAGGGATATTATTTAATGTCTAAAGTATTCCTACCTTTCAGTTCTCTTATATAGAGCTTCCCTGCTCCTCATACTCTACAATCCAGCAATTACTGGACTGCTTGTTCTTCCTTGCACAGGACAGCACCATTCTCAAATGCAATGATTTTTCATTGGACCATTTTCTATAGTCTAGATTGCTCCTCTTCCTCATTCTGCTTCTAAATGTCTCAGCTAACCTCCCCTATTCTGAAAAAAAATATTTTCTTAGTCCCAATGTCCCCCATTTAATTCTAGTATCTTCCCTCTGAGATTTCATACATACATATATATACACACATATACACACATATATACATATATGTGTGTATGCTTTGCTTTCATATATATTCATATTAATGATTTGTTATCATATATTCATATATACATATGCACATGTATATATTGTATATAACATTTATGTGTTAAATATAGTATGTATACAAACACATAAAAGATATGTATACACACATGTGTGTATGTGTAAGAACCCATATATATGTTTTGTACTGTGAATCTTAATGGCATAAATTGCATAAAATGTATAATATACTGCCATCATGTACAGGTATATATTAACATGTAAACATATAAAATTTCATCCCATGAGATGCATGTACAAATGTGAGTGGTTGTTTGTTATACGAAGAAAAACTGAAAATAGTAAGAAAAAAATAGTTCCAGTACCAAGGAACCACAGTCAGAGTCATACAATATTGCTAAGTGAATACAATGTATGAGACAGATTATTGTAATATAATATTTTATTTTGATGGAATATTATTGAGCTATAAAAATGACAAGCACTATGATTTCAGAAAAAATGGACTTATATGAATTAATGCAAAGTAAACTGAGCAGAACCAGAAACATATTTTATACAGTACGATAAAGTGTGTAAGACTTAGCTATTCCTTGTAATACGATGATCAAAGATAATACCAATGGACTCAAAATGAAACATGCTAACAGTCAAATGACTGATAGTGGCATAATACATGGAGAAGCATGCTATTTTCCTCCCTCTATTCCTTCCTTCCTTGCTGTCTTTCTGTATTGCAGAAAATGACTAATATGATTTTTTTAATATGATTGCACATGTATAACTTATATCACATTGCTTACTGACTCAGGGAAGGGGGAAGAGAGCATGAGAGGGAGGGATAGAATTTGGAACTCAAAAATGTTAAAAAATGTTTTAACATACAAGTAGGGAAAAGCAAACATTATTAAATATGACATTCTAAAAGACAAAAGTTACAGTTTTATAACTAAGTATACCTTACACTGAAAAACAAACAAACATGTAGTATAATCCAATTGGAAGGTGCTAAACACAATATAATAAAGGACTTTCAACCATTACTGACAGAAACATTAGAGATAAAGATAGTTTATATGTAATCATAGAAATAAAGAGAAAAAAAGAAGGTAAAAACATTTCATCTGGGATAAGGACTCAATAAGTTAAAGAAAAGACAGAGAAAACAGTCAAAAAACAAAACTTCAGATTAAGGAATTGTCAAAAAAAAAATATAAGGTAAAAAAAAGTAAAAAACTGTGGGGAAAATTAGGTAGCACTATGAAAAAAAAAAACAGGCACCAGAGAAATAATAGATACCCAAACTATAAATATTTGGAGAAATCAACATGACCTATCTAATAAGAATGTTATTTGTGTTCTTATTTTTCTTATTAAAAGGTATTAAATCACCATGTAGAATTTTACAAAAGTTCAATATCTTAGTGACAGTAAGAAGAAATATACATATATCTCTACTTTTCATGACGACTTTCCACAAACTGTGAGCTAAGGCATTAAGATCTCATAAAAATGCAAAATTATGCAGGAATAATAAACTTACAATTCATTAACCAAACCTGAGTAAAACTATAATCAAGAAATGTTTTAATTGAAAAGGACACAATTTAAATATATAACTTTGTACTAACTATAGAATTTAATAATATTAAAACTAAAATGTTTTAATTTTAGTCAAATAATAAATCACTGAAGTCATTGTAAATCCAATCTGAGTACACCAAGGAGGCAGCATACCAAAATTTTGGGTATTGACAAATTATTAAATGGGGAAAAAATTATGTCTTAACACTTTCATCAACAAAGGAAAGAAATAAACATTTAAATGAAGTTGAAATAGAGCTAAAAATAAAGAAAAAAGGAAAAAATCAAAAGTCCCTAAATTAAAAAAAAATATGATAAATTCTGAAGATTAAAGACATTTAAAATTTTATCTTTTAAAAAGCAAAGTGATTTTTTTGGGCGGGTGAGAGGGGCATGGAAATGAGGGTTAAGTGACTTTCCCAGGGTCACACAGTTAGAGTCAAGTATCTGAGGTCAGATTTGAACTCAGGTCCTCCTGAATCAAGGGCTGGTGCTTTATCCACTTTGCCACCTAGCTGCCCCTTAAATAATTTCTTGTAAGTAAATTAATGAGATAGGGGAAGCAGAAGGTATTCAAACAGGTTTGGTTTTTCACAGCTAATTAATTGGGAATAATCTGTTATTTAGAAAAAATATATACATATTTTTAAATGCTATTTTTTCTAATATATCTTCTGTCATTTCCTCTTTTTATTTCTTTGCAAGGCAATGAGGGGTTAAGTGACTTGCTGAGGATCAAACAGCTAGTAAGTGTCAAGTGTCTGAGGCTGGATTTGAACTCCGGTACTCCTGAATTCAGGGCCAGCATTCTATCCACTGTGCCACCTAGCTGGCATTTTCACCTGTCCCTTTTAAATATGAATGGCCCAAGTGAGAAATATTAAATTTTGTATTTTAAGTTACCAGTCCTTAAATTCATCTAATGTGTCCTTTCAGTCTCCACTATTTAGAGATCTTTACAAGGGAACAGTCAATAGGATTAAAATGGACTGATGGTTATAATCAATCTTTTTTTTAAACATCCCATGGTTTCTTTCTGTCATATAAATCAATAGTAAATTCTCTCCATCTCTGTCTCTGTCTTTGTCTCTGTCTCTCTCTCTCTCTCACTTACTCTTTTTCTCCCTCTACCCTAGATCCATCAACTTAATTCCATGGCTTCATAATATCTTTGATCTCTCCCTCTCTCCTCCTTTCCCTTCCCCTTTTATTCCTTCTTTTGAAACTTATACCAATCCTTTCATCTTTTTTCTTAGTTTCTTCATTCCTTTCTTCTTTTTTTCCACTCAGAGATAAGTTGGAAATTGTCATTAAGACTTTTGATATTAAAACAATGGCAACAACAACCACCTTATAGTTAAAGACAGTTCTTCAGTTTTTGAAATCCAAGAATAAATAGAACCGGTTCTAGAGGAAAATGTCAATTTATTTTGGTTGATTTTCATTTTTAAACATGGTCACATTCAGCTATTTCAATGTTCTCTGTTTTTAAGAATGAATTTTTCTGAGAAGACAGGAAGTTGCCTGAACTCTCCCAAATTCCCCTCTGAAACAATGATAAAGTAAGCCTCTAAACAGATTCTGGAGCTACAAACCTACAAAAAGACAGAATGAAGCAATTTTTTGTCTTAAGGTAACCTACAAGGTCTTCAGGAAAGGTCTGTTTCATCTGGGCAACAGGGAGTACAGCACAACACAGAGGGTTTCTGGTCAAGCCAGCAGAAAACTCTTCGATACAGTACAGATTAGCTGCTGAAGATCCTTGGTCCTAGCTCAGCATGTGAGTGGCACAGCAGGCCAGTTGTGAAGTCCCTAACTTCAACACAGAAGGAAATATGCCAAATGGAGTATCCAAAAACCAACAGACACAACTAGGCTGGTCACCCCAGTACAATGAGCAAGCTGAAAGCTACTGAGGTCTCAAAGCAGAAAGGTAGTGACTAGGGCCTGGAAACCCAGCCAAAGCAGCTTGGGACAGTGCACACTATACCCCAAGAGCAGAGATGAATTTTAAAAAGCATAAAACAGGCTAAAATATAAACAAAAAACAGAAAGGAATCACCACCATGGAAATTTACTATGTCAACAGGGAGGAACAGCCATAAACTCAGGGGGGCAACAATGTCAAAATGACTACATGTGAAACCTTCAAGGGGAAGAGGACCTGATCTTAAGACAAAACAAACAAACAAACAAACAAAAACAAAAACCTCTTGGAAGAGCTCAAATCTATTAACCAAATAAGAAAGGTAGAAGTAAAATTGGGAAAAGAAATAAGTTATGCAAAAGGGAGCTAATAGCTTGGAAAAAGAAAATTGCACCTTAAACTCAATAGGACAAATGGAAAGGTTGGTGCAAAAGCTGACTTGGGAAAATAATACCTTAAGAATCAGAATTGGGCAGATGGAAGCTAATGACTCAATGAGACAACAGGAAGAGTTAAAAAGAATAAAAAAGAATACAAAGGAGAAGAAACCAAAGAACAACAGATCTGGAATATAGATCCATGAGGAACAATTTAAGAATAATTGGACTACCTGAGGTCCATGATAAAAAAGAAAAAGGAAAAAAAAGCACATACAGCATATTTCATGTCATTATCAAGGAAAACTTCTCCAATGTCTTAGAACCAGAGGGGGAAAATAATCATAGAAAGAAGCCACTGATCCCATCCTGAAAGACATACAAAAATGGAAACTCCAAGGAATATCTTAGGCAAATTCCAGAATTAACAGGTAAAGTGAAAAATACTGTAAGTAACCAGAAAGAATCAATTTAAATATAAAGGAGAAACAATCAGGATTACACTGTACCTGCCAGCATCGACATTAAAGCATCAGGTGACTTGCAATATGATATTCCAGAGGGCAAAGGAACTTGGATTACAACAAAGAACATATTACCCTGCAAAATTGCACATAATCCTTCAGGGGAAACAATGAACATTTAACAAAATAGGGGACTTTAAAACTTTTCTAATGAAAAGCATAGAAATGAACAGAAAATTCAATATACAAATGAAAGGATCAGGAAAAGCATAAACAGGAAAAACTTGGGAAAACCTGTTTGTTATTCAGTAGGTTAGAATGTTTACATCCCTAAACAGGAAGAAGATACTTATAACTCTTGAGAAATGTATCTCTATTGAGTCAGATAGGAGTACACATAGAAAGAAGATGTGCATATAAATTGATCTTGATGTGATAATATTAAAAAAAAACTTAAGTATTGACAAAATAGGATTATACTGAGAGAAGAGGAAAGGGAAGGTAGAATGGGATAAATCCTATCTAATGAAGAGTCAGAAAAGACCTATTATAATAGAGGACAAGAATGGAGGGGTGAGCATTGTTTCACCCTTACTCTCATTTGATTTGGATCAAAAAGGGAATAATATACACACTCAGTTGTGCATAGAATTTTCTTACCATATAGGGAAATGAGAGGGGAAAGGGAAACAAAAAGGATGATGTTTAAAATGGAGGGCAAAACTAGGAGGCAAAAGGGGAAAGAAAAAGAAATGTGAGGCAGTTAGAAGAGAAGGTAGATTGAGGGAGGCAGTGATCAGAAGCAAAATACTGGTGAAAAGGAAGAAGCTGAAAAGAGAGAGAAAAGTATGGACAAGGGGAAAAATAAAAATCCAAAGTTAGCAATCATAACTGTGAATGTGAAAGGGATGAACTCTCCTATAAAATGGAAGCAAATACTAGAGTGGATTAAAAAATCAGAATCCTGAAATATGCTGTTTACAAGAAACACATTTAAAGCAGTGAGATACCCACACAGGTAAAAGGCTAGAGCAGAATATAATATATTATGTTTCAATTGAAGTAAAAAAAGAGCAGGGATAGAAATCCTTATCTCAAACAAAGCAAAAGCAAAAATAGATCTAATTAAAAGAGATAAATGGTACCATAAACAATGAAGTAATATCAATACTAAACATGTATGCACCAAGAGTTACAGCATCCAAATTCTTAGAGAAGTTAAATGAGTTACAGGAAGAAATAGAAAGCAAAACAGTATAAGACCAGTCTTCCTAAAGAATATTGATGCAAAAATTCTAAATAGAATATTAAAAATATATTACAGCAATTCATCACCAGGATAGTACACTATGACCAGGTGGGATTTATACCAGGAATGCAGGACTAGTTCAACATTAGGAAAACTATCAATATAATCAACTATATCAATAACAAAACTAACCAAAATATTATGACTATCTCAATAGATTCTGAGAAAACTTTTGACAAAATATAGCACCCATTGTATTAAAAACACTAGAGAGCATAGGAATAAATGGAGCTTTCCTTAAGATGATAAACAGTATCATTAAACCATTAGCAAGCATTATATGCAATGGGGATAACCTGGAGGAATTCCCAATAAGATCAGAGATGAAATAAGGATGACCATTATCATCCTTATTATTCAATATTATACTAGAAATGTTATCCTTAGGAATAAGAAAAGAAAAAGAAATTGAAGGAATTAGAATAGACAAGGGGGAAAAATGATCACTCTTTGCAGATGATATGAAGGTATACTTAGAGTATCCTAAAGAATCAATTAAAAAGTTGTGGAAACAATTAAAAACTTTAGCAAAGTTGCAGGATATAAAATAAACCAACATAAATCATCAACATTTCTATATATGACCAAAAAATTCCAGCAACAAGAGATAGAGAAATTCCCTTTAAAATAACTGTGGAAATATAAAATATTTTGGAGTCTACCTGCTGAGGCAAACTGAGAAACTATATGAACATGATGACAAAACACTTTTCACACAAATAAAATCAGATCAAAACAAAAAAAATTAGAAATTGCACATAGCTAGGCCATGCTAATATAATAAAAATGACAATCCTACCTGAATTAATTTAAGTGGCATACAAATCACACTACCAAAAATATTTAATAGAGCTAGAAAAATAATGATACAATTTATCTGGAAGAAAAATGGTCAAGAATATCAAGGGAATTAATGAAAACAAATGCAAAGGAATGTGGCATAGCTGTACCAAATATAAAACTATTTTACTCAACACTAATTGGCACTGACTAAGAAATAGAGAAATGGATCAGTGGAACAGGTTAGGTAAAGGAGACACAGTAGGAAATAAGTATAGTAATGTCCTGTTTGATAAACCCAACGACTCTAGCCTCCAGGATAAGAACATACTATTCGAGAAAAACTGCTGGGGATACTGGAAAATAGTATGGCAGAAACTAGGCATAGACCAACATCTTGTACCATACACCAAAATCAAGTCAAAATGGGTACACGATCTAAACATAAAGGGTGATATCATAGACAAATTAAAAAAGGAAGGATTAATTTCCTTGTCAGATCTATGGAGAGGGAAAAATAATGACCAATGATGAGATAGAGAACATTACAAAATGGAGCATGGATCATATTTACTACATTAAATTAAAAAAAATTTTGCACAAAGAAAACCAATGCAAACAAGATTAGAAGGAAAGAAGATAGATAGGAAACATTTTTTGCAATGTTTCTGATAAGGGCCTCTTATTTAAAATATATAGAGAAATGAATCATATATATATATGTGTGTGTGTGTGTGTATACATATATATAATTATAATTCATTCTCTAATTGAGAAATGGTTCAAAGGATATGAATACAAAGTTTTCAGATGAAAAACATAAAGATATCTATAGCACATGAAAAATGTTCTCAATCACTACTGATTAGAGAAATGAAAATTAAAACTGCCTCACACCTATCCAGTTGACTAATATGACAAAAAAGGGAAATGATATATGTTGGAGTAGATGTTGGAAAATTGGAACATTAATGCACTGTTGGTGGAGCTTTGAATTGATCCAGCCATTCTGGAGAACAATTTTTAACCATGCCAAACTATACCTTTTGACGAGCAATACCACTAGGTCTACATCCCAAAGAGATCATAAAAAGGAAAAAACAAATCACATACAAATTTGTAACTGTTCCTTTTGTTATAGCAAAGAATTAGAAATTTATGGGATGCCCATCAACTCTGCAATGACTAAACAAGTTATGGTATATGAATGTAACAGAATACTATTTTGCTATAAGAATAGATGAGGCAGGAGATTTCAGGAAAAACAAAAAACAAAAAACCTCGAAAGACTTCCAAGAAAGTATGCTGAGTGAAATGAGCAGAACCAAGAGAACATTGTAAATAGTATCAGCAACACTGTGTGAAGATTAACTGTGATAGACTTAGTTTTTCTCTGTAATACAATGATCCAAGATAATGACAAAAGACTCACAATGAAAAATGTTCTCCACATCCAGAAAAAAAACTTTGTATTCTGAATGCAGATTGAAGCATACTATTTTCACGTTTGGTGGTGGTTTTTCTTCTTACTTGTATTTTTCTCCTTTGATTCTGATTCTTCTCCCCCAACATGACTAACATTGTAATATGTTTAACGTGCTTGTAATGTATAACTTCTATCTGCTGATTTGGGAAAGGAGGAGGTAAGGGAGGATAAGAGAAGAATTTGGAACTCAAAATCTTACAAAAGTTAAGATTGAAATCCACCTTTACATATAATTAGAAAAAACAAAATACTCTTAAAAAGAATGAATTTTTCCCATTGTTAAGATAAAAAGCCAGGGGGATATATTTCTGGTTTTGTATATGTTTATATATGTGTGTAAATACACACACATATTTATGTATGTGTATGTATATGTATATATATATATATGTGTGTGTGTGCATGTATATGCTAATATATGCATAGTATGTTCTAACTAACAGAGTATATTAAAAATAGCATCATTTTATCCTACAACCACCTTGTTAGATAGGTGGTCAGTATCACAATTTTACAGATAAGGAAACTGGGGCAAACCATAAAAAGAGTTAAAATACCTTGGCCAGGGTCAGTGGCAATTAAATATTGCAATGGATGTAATATTCAGCTATTGATCAAGAAAATTCATCAACATGAGTTCAAAACCATTCTCAGATACTTACTAGATATGGCTAAGAATATCCAAAATGACGTCACAATAAATCAATCATGGCTGAAATGCTTGAACAGCAAAAGCAGCAGTAGCAGCAGCAACAACAACAACAACGCAGTAAGTGTCTGAGGTGGGAATTGAAATTAGATATTCCTGACTCTATATACCAATTAGCTACTTTATGTATGCACAGAGACACAAAGAAACACACACGTGTGTTTGTTTAAGGATAAATTATTATATAGCATGATGTTATATGATTAAACTCAAAACTACAATGCATTATTTATACAGTTGTATATTTCTCATATTTGATCTTTGTAAACAGATTTTAAAAAACCATTCATTTAATCACTTGTGATATCTCTAAATAAGGGGTCAGATGGCATAAAGGGCACAGGAATGGGCTATGAATAAAGTTTGAAGTTTCACCCCTTCACTTATTCCCTGTGCTACCTTTGGAAAATCAATTATACTCATTGTTCCTCAGGGAATTCTCAAAAATGGTCAGTGATCAAAGGTTTTCTGACATGCTTTTCTGGAATTTTACAACCAGAATTTCCTTACAGAAATGTAAATATAAAGCTAGATATCACCACCACCACAGCTACCAAAAAAAGTTCAGTAATGAATTAGAAGTGGGCATTTAGTATTAGAATCTTTTAAATTTCTAGTAATATTGAAAATAAAAATAAGATCCATGAATTATATTTCTTTTGCTTATATATGTGTATATACAGATATAAACACATATATACATATACATGGACACACAATGCACCCATATATACATATATAACTTAATTTGTAAAGTACAGTTAATATTTCATAGAAAAAATAATTTAAACGTGGTCTAATTGGAAAGTATTTTATAAATTAGGTATAAAATTCCATGGTTAATTAAAATACTCAGTTTTGACAAAGTATATAAAATTTTTACATATATGTTAAAATATTAACTGGTTTTAGTTTAAAATATTCATTCTTTGTTCAATATGCTTATTTTCCTTATCCCCAATTTAGAAGATCCAGAGAATGAATAATTCATAGGTGAAAGAAGAAATCATTTTTTTTACCAATTAAGTACTGACAACAAAGGTGAGTATAAAACTATTATGATTTATGTGATTCTCTCAACTTTACAAACACAACAGAAGAGACATCATTTAAAAATTATTGTAGTACCTGCAAGCCTTGATTCTAATTCCTTCAATTTATTTTTCTTCCCTTTTTGCTAAAGCTAACGTTATCTTCTATTTTTATATTCTTTTGATTCTGGTTGACTGATTCTTGATATCGCATTGAGTCATTAGCCTCCATTTGTCCAAGACTAATTTTTAAGGTATTATTTTCTTCTGTCAGCTTTTGCACCCCCTTTTACATTTGGACAATTCTATTCTTTAAGTAGTTGTTTTCTTCAGTGGATTTTTCCCTATTTGGCCAATTGTATTTTCTTAGGTAATTGCTTTCCTCTAAGACCAATGAATAGAACCGACTATAATAGAATTATCTTGGGGCAGCTAGGTGTCACAGTGGATAGAGCACCAGTCCTAGATTCAGGAGAACCTGAGTTCAAATCTGGCCTCAGACAGTTAACACTTACTAGCTGTGTGACCCTGGGCAAGTCATTTAACCCCAATTGACCCACCAAAAAAAACAAAAAACAATCAGAATTAACTTGTCATGATTATTAATAAATCATATTATATATTCCAAAGAGAAACCCTTAAATAAAATTCTGCCACATACTATAAACATGTATTAAAGAAATACTAAAAACATTTGAATTTAGGATAAAGATTGTGGAATAAAAGAAATTTAAGTTTCTTGGGAGTCAAAATACTGGAATTGTACCACCATCTCTACCAGTAACTTATCTGATTTCGGAAAATTGGACAAATCACTTAAGCTCTCAGCACCTCAATTTCTTCATGGGTAAAACGAAGTTATTTGAGTAGATGATCTTTTAGTTTTCCTCTAGGTAAAAAATTCTGGAACTCTATGAATGTTTTAAAATATTTAAAAATATTTTAAAAATATTTGCTATATTGATTGAGAGGAATCATGGCATAAGTAATAGAGACCCATGGTATCTTGAAGACCACATCCTTCCCCAGATACATACTAGTTTTGTATTATGAACAAGTATAACAAACTCTCAGTAACCCCTGACAATTTCCTAAGAGAATAAATTATAAATGAGTATCAAATATATATCATACACGGAGTTTTCAAACAGAAATTTCCCACCATGCCCCAAATCATGTCTGATGCTGCTTCCCTTTCTTCCCACACTCAATCCTATCCACCATGGAACACATTGCAAGAGGATCTGGGATTAAAATGTACTAGATTTGGTATCCATCTATAAACATTTATTTAGCATCTGCTATGTGTTGAATGCTGTTATAAGTGTTAGATATGCAAAGAAAGGTAAGAGGCACTGATCTCTTTCAAAGAGCTATGAGGTTAAATGGGGGAGATAACATGTAAAGAAATATATACAAGATAAATTAGAAATAATAGAAAGAGTAGAGGCACTTGAATTAAGACAAAGTACATAAGTCATAATTGTGGCTATTTATTACTCATGAAACCTTGGGAGATTCACTTAATGAGTCTGAGGCTTTGTTTCTCTATCTGTAAAAAAACCCATAAATATAAAAGATAAAAAACAAATGCTCTCTAAACTCTAAATCTATGATCCATACAATTAATTAGAATGTCAAACTACCATGACATACATTAAAATTACTTTAATTGGACTGAATGAAAAAAATAAACTAAAAATTTACCCAGTATCTGACTTGATTAGAATATGAAGGTACTGCTATTTTCCTGTGTGTTTTTTGAACCTACTTAATTGGGCATCATTTGGTGTGTTGCTGGCTTAAATTGTTATTAATATGCTTAGTTGCTCAGGCCTGAAATGGCTGCCATAAAAGCATACTAGCTAAAGGGTTATATAAGATTTCTTTACTTTGATCAAGTTAGTGGAATATGGCTGATTTAAGAAGTTACCTTAGCCTACCTGGTATGTATTGTTCCATCCATAGCAAAGCACAGTGAGAGATAATTTTTCCGTAAAGGAATAAAATATGTACACCAATAAAATGCAGAAGACTGTGACTACAGATATTAATTTAGAAATATTATTGGAATTATAGCTGTGTCAATATATCAGTGGAAGAAAGAAAATTCACCCATTATATAAGCCATAACTTAGGGGATTCTAAAATATCATAAAGCTCACTTCATCTAGGTTTTTCGTATATTTAAACAAAAATAATTGTTGGCAATGAATTACACATATAATAACTAGCATTTTGGATTCCTTCAGCCTGCTGAATTAAAGAATTCTCATATCTGTTATGAGCTATGCTGGACATACAAGACATGGAATCAGGAAATCTAGGATATGTATGGTGGAAAATTGAATTTAATTGGAGGAAATCAATGAAGAGCTTAAGTGATACAAGAATGACCTTTGGATATAGAAATAATAAGAAAAGAGATCTATATAATGGTGGTTAGATATCTGTCTAAGCTTTATGGAAAAACATTTTCTCATTACGCAGTATCAGGAAGAATAAAAGGGGGAGGTACTCACAAGGGTACAATTCATGAGTCTTTTAAAATATCAAAGTCAATTATTAATGTGATATATACTATTCAATATTAATAGCTGAAATTAAAAACATTTAATATTTGCAATGCATGCCATATACATTTTTAAAGTCATCTAACCATCTAATGAATACTATTTTTTTTTACATATGAGGATATCAGAGGCAAAGAGAGGTGATATAACTCACCTATAAGTCATACATCTCACAAGTGGCAAAATAAAGAATTGAACCCTAGCCTGCTTGGCTTCAAGTTTAGCATTCTATTGATTGCACTACATTACTCATGAATGAACAACTCAATAATGTTTCCATATATCGTGCCACCATGAATATCTTTTCGTATGGTACAATCTAATATGGAATCCATGTCTTCGAAAATTGATAATGGTATTTTTTAAATTGAATAGTATTTTATTTTCCAAAATATATGTAAAAACAAATTTTGACATCAATTTTTTAAAACTTTGTGTTCCAATTTTTCTTCCTCCCTCCCTTTCCACCTCCCACCCACAAGTCAAGCAATTCAATATGTTATACATCAGTAGTCATGTAAAATGTCTCCACATTAGCTAAGTTGTGAGAGAAAACAGATAAAAACAAAACTTCAGACAAAGGGATTGTCAAAAAAATTGCGTTTCAATTTGTTTTCAGATAACATCAGTTCTTTTTCTGTAGATGGATTGAAATTTCATAAGTCCTCCACAGTTATATTCTATCTTTGCCTTGCTGAAAATAACCATGTGCTTCCCAGCAGATTATCTTACACTATTGCTATTATTTTGTATACAGTACATTTCACTCTGCTTCAATTCATGTAGGTCTTTCCAGGTTTTTCTAATAACATCCTGTTCATCATAACCTGTATATAGTACCTTAAACTTGACAAAGGATTTTCTTCATAATAGTCTAGGAAAGTAGGTACCATACATTTTGCCATTATAATCAATCATCATAGCTATTTCACTCCATCTTATTCCCTTCCCATATTTACTCTATTTTCTATTTTCTTTTAACCTATTCTTCCTCAAAAGTGTTCCTCCTTGAGCCCACTCTGATGATGTTAAGGTCTTTGAGCTAATTCTGTGTTGTAAATTTGTCTTTCTCTTTCCCTCCTCAACATCCCACTATGAAATCAAGCAATTCAATATGTCATACATGTGCAGTTATGAAGAACCTCTTCACCTTTCTTGAAAGTGTTTTGCTTTTTACTGCTCTCTCCCTCAATCTGCCCTTCTCTCCTTCCCCTCTTCTCTCCCCACCTTATCTCCCTCCCCTACCTCAGGGTAAAAATATATTACTATACCTATTTGAGTATATATGTTAGACCCTCTTTGAGCCAATTCTGATGTTAAGGTTCACTCACTCTCCAAGTCCTTCCCCCTCTTCCCCTCCCCTGCATAAGCTTTTTTCTTGTTTACTTCATGTGAACTACCTCCTCTCAGACCATTTCTCCTTTTCCCCTTCCTCCAGTCCATTCCTGCTAAACCTCAGTCCTATTTTAAAGATGTCATCATGGGTTAGTTAAGTGGCACAGAGGACAAAGCACCAGCCCTGGACACAGGAGTCCCCAAGCCCAAATCTCGTTCCAGAAATAAGACACCCCACCCTGTTTGCCTCATAAAGAACAAAACATAAATGCTTTACAGATATCATCCCTTCATATTCAGTTCAGACCTGTTTCTTATGTGAATTCTTGACTGAGAAGATAATGGTAAATTAAAAAATAACAATTAAACAAAAATAGAAAGGCTTCATATTAATTAATTAAGGGGCCAGCTTTGGATTTGCTTCTACACATAATTATCTATGTGATTACAGACAAGCCAGGGGTATCTTGAATATCAAAAGTTATACAGACATTGCTTTTCTGCATTGTTGGAAGGATTTTCAACAAAAGAAGTTCTCTATACTGCTAAAATCACCAAGGATATGATCTCCAAAAAACAATAAATTAAACACTTGATATTTAGAGTGTGAGTGTGTGTGTGTGTGTGTGTGTGTGTGTGTGTGTGTGTGTGTATGTGTTCCCATGAACTAAGTCAAGGTAATTCTTCCTCCTTTCTGTGTCACTTTCCATATGTTCATATTAGTGAGTATTCTTCCTTCTCAGACTTAGAAAATTCTTGATCAAAGACTTCCCAAAGGCTTCAGCTCTTTCTTGCCGCTCCCATGATCTTTTAATACAAATCATCAAAGTCATATAAATATTTAATTTATTGTAATTTAATTACAGTATAATCCAGAGACCCTTTATTTTAATTTCTTCTTTCCTCTTGTTAGAATTTTTTCACATTATTTCCAAAAAAGGTGTCTTCCAATCTAAAAATATTTGTTGGAAAAATAATTATAATAATAATTTTTCATTGTTATTAATATATTAATTATATTTCTCAAATTAATTAAGTCTCTAATTAGGTTCTAGCATAATACCTCATATTTGCGTGGATCTTTGAAGGATTATATGCTTAGAAGATAAACTGTGGCTCTTACCAAAATACAAAATAATTTAAAATGGGCTCACCAATGATTTTCAGGTCTATCATCTAAAGCCAAGTATCAGTTCAAGCTAGGTTTTGAGATTCTCATCACCAGAAATTTGAGCAAGAGCAATGAATATATTTTTGTTTCAGTCACTCATAAAATATATCTTCAAACATGTGGAGAGTTTCTGATCTGTATAAGTAGAGGAGCATTTCACAGCAATAAAATCATGAGATCTTTCTTTGAAGTATCATATCTTAGTGAGAAATGTTTCTTGTCCTTTTTTTATTGCGTATGTATGTCTCATATCTAAAATTTACAAAGAACTTTGTCAAATAATTTTTAACATTTTAAAAATTTTGAATTCCAAATTCTCTCCCTTCTTGCCCTTCCACTCTGCTGCCTTACCCCTCCATAAGAAGACAATTTGATTTCAATTATACATACATGTGATGTCATGCCAAATATATTTCCATATTAGCCATATTGCAAAATTAAGCAAAATTCCACAATGAATTGGTGTTCCAATTTTTTCACATCCCTTCTAACACTTATCACTTTTCTTCTGATGTTGGACAGATTTGTTTTATTTTAACTTCTTTGTTTGTTTTTTGTTTGTTTTGTGTGTGTGTGTATGAGGCAATTGGGGTTATGTGACTTGCCTCGGGTCACACAGCTAGGTAAGTGTTAAGTGTCTGAGGTTGGATTTGAACTCAGGTCCTCCTGACTCCAGGGCCGGTGCCCTATCCATTGTGCCACCTAGCTGCCCCTATTTTAACATTTAAAAAAAATTAATGTAATCAAAATGATCCATCCTACAAAACTTTACTCTCTATCTCTTGTTTAATTATAAATTGTCTGCCTATCCAGAAGTCTGGTAAGCTATATGTTCCATGTTCTTCTAATTTTCTTGTAAAGTCTCTCTGTTGGGGTCAGTTATCCCTATTAACTGTACCTTGGTAAATGATTTGCAATATTTGTGTATGCACAGTTTGTTATACTGCTTCCAGTTTTCCCAACAATTTTATCAAATAATGAAATTTCAGGGCAGCTAGATGGCGCAGTGGATAGAGCACCAGCCCTGGATTCAGGAGGACCTGACTTCAAATCTGGCTTCAGACACTTAACACTTACTAGCTGTGTGACCCTGGGCAAGTCACTTAACCCCAATTGCCTCACCAAAAAAAAAAACAAAAAACAGAAAACAAAACAGAAACAAAAACAAAAAACCAAAACCAAAACAACAACAACAACAAAAATAATGAAATTTTCCCCAAAATCTTAAATCTTTACACTTGCCAAATACAAGGTCATTATTTTTTCTTGCTGCTGTAAAATTGTATATCTACCCTATTCCATTTATCTACTTATCTATTTCTTAGCCAGTACCAGATAGCTTTGATAATCAGTGCCTTATAATATATATTACAATATGGTACTGCTAAATGCCCTTTACCTTTTGTTCATGAATTCCTTTGAAATTCTTGACTTTTTGTTTTTCCACATGAATTTTGTTTTTATTTTAAATCATATTTTAAGAAATCATCAAGGAAAATTGCCCTGATAGTCTAGAACAAGGATTTACTGATCACCTCCTGAAATCAATCCTCAATTGAAAACTCCCAGGAATATTATAGTCAAATTCCAAAGCTCTCAGGTAAAGGAGAAAATATTGCAAGTAGCCAGAAAGAACAATTCTAATATTATGGAACCACCATCAGGTTAACCTAAGGTTTAGCTACTTTTACTTTAAAGGATTAAAGGACTTAACATATGATATGTGGGGGCTGGGGGGAGAGGGTTAGTATATCCACTAAGCATCATCTAATTAGCAAAACTGAGTAAAATCCTTCAGGGGAAAAATAAATGTTCAATGAAAGACAGGACATGCAAAAATTCCTAATAGAAGTCTAGAGCTTAGTAGAAAATTTGACTTTCGAGGGGGGGGGGGGGCGGGGGGATGGCCAAGATGGCTGAGGAAAGGCAGTGACTTGCCTGAGCTCTCCCCAAGACTCCACCAAATACATTCAAATAATGCCATAAGAAAATTTGTGGAGCAACAGAACCCAGAAAAGGACAGGGAGAAATCATCTTCCAGTCAAAGACAACTTAGAAAGTTGGCAGGAAAGGTCTATTGTACCTGGGATGAGAGTGAAATGCACCCCAGCGCAGGCCACAGCAGCACATACCCAGCCTCAGCAAACCAGCAGCAGGCATCTAGAGCTTCTGAATCAGCTACAGAATCAACTGCTTCTGGAAGTCATCCCCCAGATGGTAAGGGGATAAAAAATTTGGCAAGAGTGATTTTACATGTTTTATTTTATTTGCTTTTGTTTTTCCCCTTGCACTGAGGTAGTACTCTGTTGTTTTGCACATACTCTAATCTATTTCACAATCTTTGCTGGCAGTCCCATGAAGGGGAGGAGCATAAGCATGCCCAAGTTTTCAGCCATACTATAGCAGGAGTCTGTTGATAGTTCCAAGGCAGAAAAGCATGCCTATAATTGCTTGCAGGCCAGAGCACAGACCAGGAGAGTAGTAAATATACCTCTCCTTAAAACATAACACCTTAGTAAAACTAAGGTCTTACAAATTCCTAAAAGTATTTCAGAGAACAATTGCTCAAATCCTGTGAAGCTTGGGGTAGTTTGTCCTCCACCCTGGACGCAGTGTCCCACTTTAACAAAGAGTTAAAAGTCAAGAAACAGAAAAAAATGCTGACCATAGAAAGTTTTTATGGTGACAATAGAAAGCAAACTACACCCTCAGAAGAAGATAACAAAGTCAAAGCTCCTGCATCCAAAGTTCCCAAGAATAAATATAAGTTGGTCTCAGACCAAAGAAGGGATCAAAAAAGACTTTGAAAATAAAACAAGAGAGATAGAGGAAAAACTGGAAAGAGAAATGAGAGTGATGCAAGAAAATCAGCCAAAATAAGTCAACAGCTTGAAAAGCCAAATTGGCCAAATGGAAGAAGAGGTACAAAAGCTCTCTGAAAAAAATAATTTCCTAAAAATTAGGATTGAGTAAATGGAATTTAATGTCTTTATGTGAAATCAAGACAGTAAAGCAAAACTAAAGGAATGAAAAAATAGAAAGCAATGTGAAATATCTCCTTGGAAAAACAACTGTCCTGAAAAATAGGACCTCAGGAGAGGTAATTAGAAATTTATTTGACGACCTGAAAGCCATGATCCAAAAAAGTCTAGATATCATCTTCCAAGAAATTGCCAGGGGAAATTGCCCTGTTATTTGAAAACCAGTAGGTAAAGTAGAAATTGAAAGAATCTGCTGTTTACTTCCTGAAAGAGGTCTCCAAATGAAAGCTTCCAGGAGCATTATATCCAAATTCCAGAGCCCTCAGGTCAAGGAGAAAATATTGCAATCAGCCAGAAAGAAATGATTGAAGTACTGTGGAGCCACAGTCAGGATAACAAAAGATCTATCAGCTTCTATATTAAAGGATTAAAAGGGCTTGGACTATGATAATCCAGATGGCAAAGGAACTGGGATTACAACCAAGAATCACCTACCCCCACAAAACTGAGCATAAGCCTTCAGGAAAAACAAAACAAAACAAAACAAAACAAAAACAAAATAGGAATTCAATGAGAGGACTTTCCGATATTCTTGATGAAAAGACCTGAACTGAATAGACTCCCTGTGACCCCACTTTTGGGTTTTTCTCGGCAAGGTTACTAGAGTGGTTTGTCATTTCCTTCTCCAGCTAATTTTTCTAGATTAGGAATACTTCTAAATACTGGTATCTGAAAGCCAAGATCTTGAATCCATAAGATGTGTCTTCCTCATTTAAGCCTAGCCCTAGTCCCTCCACCTTCTGTCCCAATCTAGCTCTGACCCTCTTTCTAATTTCCCACTACCACTAATATTACCAAGGTTCTATTATTGCTTAACCTCTGCAACATTTATCAAATATATTTCTTCCTTTTCAATCAAACTGCTTACCATTATCTGAACTCTAAAACATATAGAGAAAGACATTTTTGGAAGTGTAAAAAGTGAATATGGTGAAAAAAAACAAACAAACAAACAAGAGTTGTTCCTTCAGCTGTGATTTGAAGTAAAAACCAAAAGGTTCTTAGAGGCATAGTTGAGGATGAAAAGCATTTCATGCATGAGATAGTGCTTGTAAAAAGATAGAGAGGTATAAGATGGAATATCAGTGTGGAGGAAAAATAGAAAGTAGACCATGTTGTCCAGAATGGAAAAAGTGAGAGACGCAAGAATAATAAGGATGGAAAGCTAAGTTGCATAGTACCTGTAAAAAAGGCTTTATATGTTAAAGAAATATGTTGATATTTGATCCTAGAGTCAACTGGGATACACTGACGATTTCTGATTATGGTACTTCTATATTTTAAGAATAGCAATTTGACAACTAGATGGATGATAGAATGGAGAAGTAAAACACTGAAATTAAGACCAAGTAGGAGACATTTGTAGCAATCAAGACAAAAGGGTCACTCAGTCACAACCCAGCAGTCTAATATGGCAGTTATTAATTTTATTTTAATTTTCTCATAATTCAGCTAAATATCTGCATTTGGAAATTGGAACAAATGATGACTTCTGCATGAGGATACATTTTGAAAACAGGAAAAGAAAACAGAATCAGTTTTTTTTTAATTTACATTTCAAAGATCATAGGGAATATTTCAGCTATCAAAAACCCACTTGGTTCAGTTCGTATAGCATTTCAAGTGAACATTCATAACAGAGTCCCTCAATATCTATCATTACTGGACTTAAAAATATATCAGGCTCATCTGTGTCCTTTGAGGGATAGCTTCTAATCCTATTAGTACTTCCTCATGTTTTCACTTCTTACATAGCCCATAGCTGGGGCATGCAAAGGATGCTATCTCAGAACAAATTGTTTAGCAACTCCACCCACTGGGTTTGGATCTCAGCTGCTCAGTTACAAAGCAAACAATGAGCTATTTACTTGGTATTATGAGTTCAGTGACAGTTCTTTTCCTAAGTAGAGGAGAGTTTGCCTGAGCATGAGAAATTTATATCTTTTGTCTTTCAAATGTCAGGTCACTCTAGGTAACTGACAACCTGATGTGAATATGAAATAATACATTTAAAAAAAACAATGTCAGTATTATTTGTGGTAGGAAAATAATTCTGCTATATTATGTCCTCTTTTTGAGTTAAAACACAATAAAACATTAATTATTATTAATTATATTATCTCTGAGTTTATAAATTCTGTTCTGTTGATTGATTATACAAATAAGAGTTTTCTCATTTAAAAAAAGGTAGGGACCTATATAAATAAAGACCTAGTGAAACAATTCTCATGGCCTCAGACTTTAAATATTAGATTTCTATGTTATTTTACCATATATTATCAAACTTTCAATTGAATGATACTACCAATAATTGGAAGCAAAAAAGTCATTATGTTCCCTTATTAATTAACCTTGAGCCTAATTTAGTCATTACTAAGAGTTTATTAATCTTGCTCCCTCAGCAGTTCTGCATATGCTATCAGACACAGCACACCTCAATTCCTAGGCCCAAATCTCTTACTCAGTACAGATGCATTATATAAGTTCTTTTCTTAATCTTGACTTGGAAGTGATATTTAACTCTATTAATATCCTTATAATTAAGAATGGTGAAATTTAATAATTTATTTTCCTACAGACCATGGCTATCCATTATACAGATCAGGTTATTTATTTGTGCTAATCTAATCCTTGGTAATTATTTTGCTGGCTACTGATTTTGATATCTCTATCCCATTTGGCTACATTAGTTATTCTTAATGTCATATTTAAAAGTTTAGGGAGATTGACTTTGTCATGATCAAGGTTACAACTATTGTTTTTGCAGTTCAATTATTTCAGTCCTTGCTAACTATTCATGACCTAATTTGTAGTTTTCTTGACAAAGATTTTGGAGTGGTTTGCCCTTTCCTTCTCCAGCTCATTTTATAGATGACAAATTGAGATAGAGTTAAGTAACTTGCCTAGAGTCACACAGCTAGTATCTGAGACCCAATTTGAACTTAGATCTTCTCGATTCCACTCCCTGTATTTTTTAACTGAGAAATCTAGAGGCTGGAAAATTGGAGAAAAGTAGTTATCTTCAGTATAATGTCTCATATTTAAAACGATCTCTTGAAGATTTGATATTTCTTCAATTTGGAATATTTTTAGTTTTTTAAAGTATTTTAAAACCTTTTCTCAAAAAGAACTGAAGATAGGGGTCAGCTAGGTGGCACAGTGGATAAAGCACTGGCCTTGGATTCAAGAGGACCTGAGTTCAAATCCAACCTCAGACACTTGACACTAGCTGTGTGACCCTGGGCAAGTCACATAACCCTCAGTGCCCCGCAAAAAAAAATAAATAAATAAATAAATAACTGAAGATATAGCTATAATGAAGGGCCAGTATAATTTTAACTTCTTGACTTAAAATTCATTGTAGAATATATACCATTCTTCCATAATAGCTATATAGTCATTTCCTCATAATCAGGAAACTGTTAAGAGGGCAAAGAATGGAAATGGTAAATTTTGGAAATGTTATAAAGAGAAAAAATGCTAATATATTATTGGCAGAGTTCTGAAATAGTCCAACCATTATGGAAAGTAATTTGTAATTTTGCTAAAAAAAAGATCTTTGTCTTTTGATTGAGAGTTCCCACCATTGGGCATTTATGCTCCAAATGATAGTCTATTATAACTAGAATTTTCATCATTCTTCAATGTTTGAGAGCAGCTGGGTGACCCAGAGTCCCAAAGCTCTGGATCTGATGTTTAAAAGATCTGAGTTCAAATCAGACAATTACTGGCTGTAAGTAAATTACAGTAATTTACTGAGCAAGTCACAGTCTCTTTCTACCTCACTTTCCTGAACTAAAAAAGAACATTAGCACCCACCTTACATGATTATTATGAGCACAACTTATAAAAAAGAAAAAAAGAAAATGCAAAATGTAGAACTACTTTGGGCAAAAGAAGAAAAATGTAGAAAAATTATCTATATTTAAGTATAGATCATTTGTAAACACCTGGACAAAAAAGAACTTTCTCAAATCATACTAATTCTTTAAAATGCTAACAATGCTTCACTGTTATAGAAAGATTTGGAATCAGATGAAATAGATATAAAACTCTTCTTTGCTAGTGAGCCTAAAAGAGAAGACTTCAACTTTCTGGATCTCACTTACCTATCAAATAATTTAGTGATACTAGATAACTTTTAAGATTATTGCCCTTTTGTATTCTACAAATAAAACTGGAACCAAAAATGAAGTGAGCCATATGTTAGTCAAACTGAGGTATTCCACATCTCCCTTACACCAAATAAAAAGCAAACCTACAGATTACATATCACAAAATAGCTGGCCAACTTAAAAACATTTAGTATAATAGATTATTTTCAATGTGAGTATCAGCATAACCATTTATTTGATTGAATCATTGGCAATTTAAATCACAAAGATTGATTCCACTGTTAGCCTTGTGAAAACACTTAGTGTAGTTGCAAAAACATGGATGTCCTGATTTTAATCATCTTCCTTCTCATTACTAGATGTATAGCTTAACAAATAGATGATCAACCAATCCTAGACATACTAGTTGAATATGGTTTCTTCATTGACCATTGACTGAAACTAATGTTCTGGGTTTTTTCTCATATCTTTGGTTTCTCAGCTAGCATGACATTTTTATTTTGAGTCACCCTAGCTTTGAAAACTGGAAGCTGACATAGACTATTGTCTATTCACAGCTTCTGAAATTGAGTGTTCTACTCACTCAAAATGGGCATCAATATGTCTTTGAAATGTTTCTTCTGATTTCTTCATTTATGGCTCTCATTCTGACTCTATCAACACCAGGATAGCAAAATTGGGGCAAATATATTCAAGGCTTCCATGCCTCTACTCTGGTCATTCTTCTTCCTGAAGATTTTGTTCAAGTTGATTGCTGGTGAGCAGTTACTGTCACACATGTAACTTGCTTCAATATTACACATGTATTCCTTGTCACAGATCTGCTGTCTCACATTGTTAGTTGCTGAAATAGAAATGAAATGGTAATGGATAGTTATATTGTAATTTTATTTTTAAAATATATTTTTGTAATATTTTAAAATTAAATTCTACTGGCTAAAAATAAAGTTGGTTTAATAAATGTTTAATGTGTTAATATTTATAAATTCTTCAATCTTGCATATAAAATCTACATACTATCAAATACTGTTATTATGAATATCTAATAGGGAAATTCTTTTAAATTGACTTTTAAGTTTCAATATCAACAATAATATTTAAGATACTTTGTAGATTTCTATATATCTATCCTAGAACATTCCTCTTACTTCCAGCTATTTATCTCCAACTTCCTATCTTTGATATAACTTGATTATCTTTTCTCAGATATATAGCTGACAGTTCAAACTACGTACATTCCAAGTTGAACTCATCATTTTCTATAAAAACATGAGTACTCATAACAATATTAGAATATAAGTGACTTTGGACAAGAAGGCATATTTTTTGTGGGGCAATGAGAGTTAAGTGACTTGCCCAGGATCATACAGCCAGTAAGTGTCAAGTGTCTGAGGCCAGATTTGAACTCAGGTACTACTGAATCTAAGGTCAGTGCTTTATTCACTGTGCCACCTAGCTGCCCCCTGGCATTTTTTTTGGTGAGGCAATTGGGGTTAAGTGACATGCCCAGGGTCACACAGCTAGTAAGTGTTAAGTGTCCGAGGCTGTACTTGAACTCAGGTCTTCCTGACTCCAGGGCCAGTGCTCTATCCACTGTGCCACTGAGCTGCCCCAAAATCATAGAGTCTTTTTTTCTTTTGTTTTTGTTTTTGTTTGTTTTTGTTTTTTTTTGTTTTTTTTTTTTTTGCGGGGCAATGAGGGTTAAGTGACTTGCCCAGGGTCACACAGCTAGTAAGTGTCAAGTGTCTTAGGCTGGATTTGAAGTCAGGTCCTCCTGAATCCAGGGCCGGTGCTTTAACCATTGGGCCACCTAGCTGCCCCTCCCGGCATGTTTTAATAAAAACATAATAACCCATATACCTAGCAATATTCCTGGGATGATAACAACAAAACTTAATTATTTATGTTGTTCTTAGCACAATGCTAACAGAAAAACAGGTATGAAATTTTGGAATCACCCAAAGGTAATTCTTTATCTCAACTCCCCAAATTATCAATACTTTTCCAAGTCCTGTAATATGCACCTCCAAAAGATCTTCCATATGTATTCACCTTTCTGTACTCAGAGTTGCCATTCCAGTATAGAGTAAGTTTCTCATGGAATATCACATAAAACACCAAAAAAACCCTCCTGGATTTTTTTTCTCCTATCACTAGATTCTTCCTTGTGGACTTATTCTTTATGTAGTTGCCAAAATTATCCTTTAACACATAGTCCAATCTTGTTTCCTGGACTTTTGAAAAAAATCAATTCTTCCTTATTTTTTAGAGGATTATTGAAATACAAATCATTTGATTTGGCATTGAATAATTTCCAAAACTTAATTTCACCTTTCTTTTTTTGGGGAAAATTTTCACATAATTCTCCTTAATACATCATGTGTTTAAACCACATTGCACTTCAGGATATTGCTCATTTTCAATTTACTTGTTATCACCTTCATGGATTTGGGAAGGCTCTCCATCTTATATGGGATCAGGGGTGGGAGAATCAATTTGTAATAATGAGACAGAGATGAAGAATATCTTACCTTTAAGAAACAAATTTGTAGGGGGCAGCTAGGTGGCACAGTGGATAAGGCACCAGCCTTGGATTCAGGAGGACTTGAGTTCAAACCCAGCCTCAGACACTTACTAGCTGTGTGACCCTGGGCAAGTCACTTAACCCCCCCCCTTGCCCTGCCAAAAAAACAAACAGATAGAAACAAACAAAAAAAGAAACAAATTTGTGGAAAAAATTATTAAATAATGACAACACAAGGAATATTCTTACTGTTATTAATATGTACATATGAGCATGGATATTTACATTTCATTACATTAACCAAATATATACATATGTACATATACCCAAACACATATACATACACACTCACATATGGCTGTGTATGCATGTGACGGTGCACACACATAATACATACACACATCTACATACATATGTACATTGCATATGCACATATACCAACATGCACACGTGTGTGCACATGTACATATGCATGGCTACATATGTGCATGTACACAATATACATGTACACACATGCATTGCACATGCATGTATGATTGTGTATATGTATGTGTGTATGTGGATCATTTATAAACCTGACACATCAAGTATTTAATTTTATCATTTAAAAGGGAATGTTTGCCTACATTATTTTTCCTATATATAAATCATACACTAAAAGTTCCCTGTCCATTCATGGAAGTGTGACATTTCATTTAAATTGAAGTTATTCTATTGAGCATCTGACAGAATGTAAGTTCTTTGAGGGCAGAAACATTTCTTTTTTAGCTTTGCATAGTCATTTTCTAGAACATTTCATAGAATTTTTTTAGGTATTTAAATACTGTTTGTTGATTGATTTTTTGTGTAGTAGAAAGACTACTGGATTAAAAAAAAATAAACATGCATTTGAAACATTGCTCAGCTTTCTGCTTATATGATATGGGCCAAGCCTCTTCACCTCTCTTGGCCTCATTTCTTTTCTTTTCTTTTCTTTTTTTTTTTTTTAGTGAGGCAATTGGGGTTAAGTGACTTGCCCAGGGTCACACAGCTAGTAAGTGTTAAGTGTCTGAGGCCAGATTTGAACTCAGGTACTCCTGACTCCAGGGCCGGTGCTTTATCCACTGTGCCACCTAGCCGCCCCGGCCTCATTTCTTTTCACTGGAGAAACTTATACTTCTGATTCTTCTGAATTTTAATTAAAATTTCCAAAAGTATTTACATAAACTAAAGCAAAATCTTCATTACTCTTGGCTCCACTATCATTGTAGCTTCTAGTGTTTGGGTGATCGAGCTGGATGAGCTTTTTGAGGTTTCACAGATTAAATTTTGATCCTTTCCCTACTTGAAAAATTGTAAGTTGTGTACTATATAAAGAGAGAAAAAATTGAGTATGGCTATAATTAATAAAGCAGTTGCCATGAGACCATTCCAATCCAATGAATTTCAATAATCATGTTCAAGTTTCTTCTAGAACATTGTGAATATGCAGAATTTTAAAAATTATTTCCTACAGATCTTTCACCATAAATGATCAATGACTCAAGAAATAACTTTCTACTTAACCTTTTAAAAATGGTATTTGCTAACATTCTTTGGGATAATTTGCCATGAGAAGATGAAAGATTCTGCCATGGTTTCACTTAACTGTTTAATTTTCTTTGGGGGGAAAAGTCACTGTCTTCCTTTTGTTGGGTTAAATTAGTTAGGAAATAAATTATTAAATCCAGTGAAATACATAATGAAATCACATATATAGTGACATTAGCATATACATTAATGTGTAATATGCCTGTTCTTTTTTATTAAACACAAACACATGTATCCAATCAAAACCAGAATATATTGACTATATTTCATCTGTACTGTCATTAACATAGGGACAAATCACTTTAGAATGCTGTCCATTAGAAGATTAAATATATATTCTTCTAGAAAACATTTGGGAAAAGGGAGACATGTTTTTCTTGACTAAGATAAAGTATTATAGTAGATAACCAGATAGATCACAGGAGCTGACAAAAGCATAAATGTGTTCCATTAACTTTAGCTTTGAAATTAAAAAAAAAAAACATACCCAGTGGCTTCTTTAAAAAAAAAAAAGCAAAGATCTCCTCGTATTGAAAAAACAATGCTCCATGCATTGAAGATGAGGGGGGGAAATAAAGATCAACTAAAAGTTTAAATATGGTATATTTTCTTTTTAAAAAATTATTTATTTATTTTTTTAAACATGGTATATTTTCATAGCCACATAACCGTATAATTTCTTTCTGTCTCCTCACTCATAGTGCTTAAGATTTTTTTCCTATATCCAGCATTCCCTTGAATCATGAGCCTAAGTCAATGGCTTTCCTTATGCTATTATAACTTTATTTGAAATATCAATTGAAGATAAACTGAATTTTTCAAAAAAACTAAATTGATGTTTTCACTTTATTTAAAATGAAAATATGCACATATGTCTAGATGTTTGTTGTTATTTTTGGTTCAGTTGTAAACTACACTTCTAATCCCAATTGGGATAAGGAAACTGAGGTAAACATAGTTAAATGATTTGCCTAGGGTCACAAACTTAATAACTATCTGAGGCCAGAGTAGAACTCAATAACATGAGTCATCCTCACTCCAGGACCAAAACTTTCCCTTCTGTACCACCTAGATGCCCAGATGTATGTTACTGTCATACAAATCATCTTTATCCCTTTATTCCTACTCCTCTAACATTTGTTCAGTTACCTCTGAGAAAGAAACATCTCTCTCTAAAATCTCTCTTTCCTTCTCTTTGTTTCACTTATGAACACCAAACTGGTCCTAATCGCAGATAATAGTTGAAGGTAGTATAAATGAAATACATGAAAATGTAAACCATAATTTTTGAAATGAAATTACATATAATAAAGAATTAAAGAAATAATGCCCTTGAGAGTGTTCAGGGGTTTACTTCTGGATCTCCACTTCTTCCTTCTCTTCTCATTTAAGATGCTTTGTTAATGAGTACATATATTCAATATAATTTTTTTCACAATTTCACTTCAATTTAGCATTTTTTATCATAATAATTGTGACAAGGTGTTCTTTGTTCTATTTTTTTCTGTATAAGGGAATAGCATTTTTAAATCTAATAAAGCTGTGGCCTATTTGAAAGAACAAAGAATCATTTAGAATACATTTTCTTTGTAAGGAAAAAAGGCATCCTTACTCCAAATTTCAGTTTTGCTCATAAAAATTTCTCGATCACTGTTTACTTATTTTTAATTAAAGTAATTTGCATATCAGCTATTGAAATCTTTGCCCTTTAAAAGTTAGAGCTTTCCTGTCTAATCAGTCTACTCTTTTAAAATGTTTTGACTAGTATGTATATCTGAAAACCATATCATAAAGAGATTGAACCTTTTTTCAGAACATTGGAAATAATTAGGGAATAATTGGAAAAATTAATCCTAACTGTAGAATTGAGAAATTGACATCAAATTAATCATAGCCATAAGCAAAAACTGTCATGAAATCATGTTCCTTCATAATAATTTAGTGTAGTAAATATATCCTTCAGGGTCTATCAAAATAGAAATTAATATTAATTGATTTTTAAAGGACACTGATGTACAATAAATATCATAAGCAACATATTAAGATACAACACCAATGATTGATAAAGTTCACCTAAATATAATGTAAAAGTCAGAAAAATCATTGACATTTAATCAATAATATCACCTTCTTTTTTGTTTTTTTGAGTTCATCATGGTACAGTAGAAAGAGATTTGGGGAGAAACGCACACATACAAACTGTGTGACATTTTCCAAGCCACTTACTTTCTTTAGACCTCAGTTTTCACATCTATAAAAAGAGTAGACCAGGTTCATTTACCAAAATCTTTCCTAGCTTTACAATTATGATCCTCTGCACTTAGGTGGCCTAATTCTCCTTAAAAAGTTGCCAACACAAATGTGATCTAATTACGACTTTTTCTCTGAACAGTTATGCTAGAACTATTGAAACTCGCCTTTTCTTCTTTGTCTTGAATATGTTCAGAATTTGATATTATTCTTTTTCTTTCTTTCCTTCTTTCTCTCTCTCTCTCTCTCTCTCTCTCTCTCTCTCTCTCTCTCTCTCTCTCTCTCTCTCTCTCTCTCTCTTTCTTTCTTTCACAAGGCAATAAGGGTTAAGTAACTTTCCCAGGGTCACACAGCTGGTAAGTGTCAAGTGTTTGAGGCCGATTTTGAACTCAGGTGTTCCCGGATCCATGGCTGGTGATTTGTCCACTGCATCACCTAGCTGACCTCGGTATTATTCTTTTTAAAAATTAATCTATTGTGTCCTTCCTTCTTACTTGTGAGTTGGGTAAACTTTGCTATCCTGGGTACAAATGATAAAAGAGATCTGCAAGACAATATCAGACAACTTCTAAGAATGGGAGCAAAATTTTTTGAAGACATAAAAGTTGAGGACTGTTCATGCTTCTAAACTCAATGCATAAATGTTTATTTCAGATTAAGTAGGTGCATATTTCAATTTAAAAGATAGATCCATCTCAGCATTAAAATCAAATTGTCTGTTCTATTTAAACTTTCCAAGGAACATTCAGTGACAGAAAAATAGTTTTAAGTATGTTTAAGGATATGTTGAATATTACTATGAAGAGGTATTTGATAAAAATAAACAGTTCAAGAAATAAAGGAAGCCAAGTGTGAGATATATAAATTGGAAAAATGGAAAGAAATGAAAAATTTAGGAATTAAGGAAATTATCAAGAAAGGCAGAAGTTTGACTTTCATTTAATGAAGAAAAAACTTTACAACCCCATATATTCAAGATAATTCTGTAGTTTATTGGGAAGTACAACAGAAATGACTTTCCCAATCCATGCCAGACCCTGGAGCCACTATCAAAAAAATCAATCCTTATAGAAGGTGTGTCAGACATTAATTCTACAGGTGCTTCAAACCCTGTCTTCGGGCAGAGCCAAGATGGGGAGAGGAAGCAGCAAGCTGCCTGAGCTCTCCTTCGTTCCCTCAAAATGAACATTAAATCAAGCCTCTGGACGGATCTGAAACTACAGAACCTGCAAAGAGACAGAGAGACACAGGTCCTCCAACCAAGATAATTTAGAAAACTTCAGGAAAAGGTTGGTCTTTACTCGGGCAAAAGGAAGCACAGCACAGCTGGCAGCAAACCCAGCGCCGAGGGGGTCTGGGCAAGTCAGCAGGAAGCTGCGGGCCACAGCCGAACAACTGAGGCTCCCCGAACCTGGTTCAAAAATCTGGTGGCCAAGAAGGACAGTGGAAAAACCTACCTGCACCGGCCAAGAGGGCCACGAACGGCGGGATCAGACGCCAGGGTCTGGCGCCTGGCTGGCCGAGCACAATCAGACAGGAAATGCAGGGCGGGGGATCTCCACACACCATAAAGGCCTCAGAGTAAAAGCCCGGTCACACAGCACCTATACACCTGCACAAGAAGCCCAAAACAGGGAATCCTGGTGCCCCCAAAGCAGACCTCAACTTAAAGAATAAATAAATAAGCTGCAATAATGAGTAAGAAGCAAAAAAGAGCCCTCTCCATTGAGAGCTTCTGTATCAATAGGGAAGAAGCCAACACAAACTCAGATGAGGACAATAGCCTCAAATTGTCTACATCTGAAGCCTCACAAGGGAAGGTGAATTGGTCGCAAGAACAAAAAGCCTTCCTGGAAGAGCTCAAAAAGGATTTTAAAAATCAATTGCAAGAGGTAGAAGAAAAAATGGGGAGAGAAATGAAAGCAAAACAAAAAAACTATGAAAAAAGAATCAGCAGCTTGGAAAAGGAAGCTGAAGAAATCAAAGCCTTAAAAAATTCATTTGGCCAAATGGAAAAAAAGCTGCATAATCTCACTGAAGAAAACAATACCTTAAAAAATTCACTTGGCCAAATGGAAAAAAAGGTACATAATCTCACTGAAGAAAAACAATGCCTTAAAAATTAAGTGGGTCAGTGGAAGATAAGGAATCCTATGGACACCAAGAATCAGTCAAGCAGAATAAAAAAAAATGAAAAAATAGAAGAAAATGTGAAATACCTCATTGGAAAGACAACTGATCTGGAAAACAGATCGAGGAGGACAAATTGAGAATCATTGGGACTGTCTGAAAGCCATGACCAGAAAAAGAATCTAGACACCATATTCCAGGAAATTATTAAGGAAGAACTGCCCTGATATCATAGAATCAGAGGATAAAATCATCATTGAAAGAATCCACCGATCACCTCCTGAAAGAGACCCCAAAAGGAAAACTCAAGGAATATTGTAGCCAAAATTCCAGAATTAGCAGGTGAAGGGGAAAATACTCAAGCAGCCAGAAAGAAGCAATTTAATATCATGGAGCCACAGTCAGGATTGACTCAGGACCTGGCAGCTTCAACATTTAAAGGACCGCAAGGCTTGGAATATGATATTCTGGAAGGCAAGGAGCTTGGATTGCAGCCGCAGAATCTATTACCAGCAAAAATGTGCATTTTTCTTTCAGGGGAAAAGATGGACATTAATGACATTGGGGACTTTCAATCTTTCCTGGTGAAAAGACCAGAATCTGAATAGAAAATTTGATCTCAGCATACAAGACTCAAGAGAAGTTTAAACAGGTAAACAGAGGGAAAAAAAAAGTTACCCTATTAGGTTAAACTGTTTATATCTCTACACAGGAAGATAATACTCATAATTCTTAAGACTGTAAATGTATTTGGGCAGATCGAGAGAAGGACTTTATATAGAGGGTTATAAATATAAATTTTCTTTGATGTGATGATACAAAAGACTTAAGGGGATTAAAAGGAGAGTCTATGGGGAGGAGAGGAAAGGGGAGGTGGAATGGGATGAATTATATCATATGAAGAGGTGGAAAAAGAAAGGAGGGGGGAACATGGTTTCAACCCCATTCTCATTAAATTTGACTCAAAGAGGGAATAACATATACGTTCATTGGGATAAAGAAACTTAACTCATTCTTTAGGGAAACAAAAGGGGAAGGGAAAGGGGGGGACTGATAGAAGGGAGGACAAAAGCAAGGGAGAAAAGGGTAAAGAAAAGAGAGGGGGGGTGATAAAAAGGGAGGGCAGATCGGGGGAGGCAAGGGTAAGAAGTAAAATGTCGGTGAGGAGGAATAGGGTGAAAGAAGGGGGGAAAAGTACAAAGGGGGTAAATAGAATGGAGGGGAATAGACAGTCAGTAATAATAACTGTGAATGTGAATGGGATGAACTCTGCTATAAAACGGAAGCGAATTGCAGAGTGGATTAAAAACCAGAATCCTACAATATGCTGTTTACAAGAAACACATTTGAAGCAGAGAGATACACACAGAGTAAAGGTAAAAGGCTGGAGCAGAATATATTATGCCTCAGCTAAAGTAAAAAAAGGCAGGGGTAGCAATCCTTATCTCAGACAAAGTGCAGGCAAAAATAGATCTCATTAAAAGAGATAAGGAAGGAAATTACATCTTACTTAAAGGTACTATAGATAATGAAGTAATATCAATATTAAATATGTATGCGCCAAGTGGTATAGCATCCAAGTTCTTAGAGGAGAAGTTAAATGAGTTACAAGAGGAATTAGATAGTAATACTATACTAGTGGGGGATCTGAATCTCCCCCTCTCAGAATTAGATAAATCTAGCCAAAAAATAACTAAGAAAGAAGTGAAAGAGGTGAATAGATTACTAGAAAAGTTAGACATGATAGATGTCTGGAGAAAATTGAATGGGGATAGAAAGGAATATACCTTTTTCTCAGCAGTCCATGGCACATTTTCAAAAATTGACCATGTATTAGGGCACAAAAACAGCATAGTCAAATGTAGAAAGGCAGAAATAGTAAATGCATCCTTCTCAGATCATGATGCAATAAAAATTACATGTAAGAAAGAGCCAGGGAAAAGTAGAATGAAAATCAATTGGAAACTAAATAATTTCATTCTAAAGAATGAATGGGCCAAACAAGAAATCATAGAAACAATCAATAACTTTATCCAAGAGAATGACAATAATGAGACAACATACCAAAAGCTATGGGATGCAGCCAAAGCAGTGCTTAGGGGAAAATTTATAGCTCTAAATGCTTACATGAATAAAAAAGAGAAAGAGGAGATTAATGAGTTGGACATGCAACTTAAAAAGCTAGAAAAAGAACAAATTAGAAATCCCCAATTAGACACTAAATTAGAGATCCTGAAAATTAAAGGAGAAATTAATAAGATTGAAAGCAATAAAACTATAGAATTAATCAATAAAACTAAGAGCTGGTTTTATGAAAAAAACAATAAAATAGATAAAATATTGGTTAATTTGAATAAAAAAAAGAAAGAAGAAAACCAAATTACCAGTATCAAAAATGAAAAGGGTGATGTTACCACCAATGAAGTGGAAATTAAAACAATAATTAGGAAATATTTTGCCCAACTGTATGCCAATAAATTTGACAATCTAAATGAAATGGATGAATATTTACAAAGATACAAGCTGCCCAGGTTAACTGAAGAGGAAATAAAATCCTTAAATAAACCCATATTAGAAAAAGAAATTGAACAAGCTATTAATGAACTCCCTAAGAAAAAATCCCCAGGGCCAGATGGGTTTACGGGTGAATTTTACCAAACATTTAAAGAACAATTAATTCCAATATTATACAAATTATTTGGAAAAATAGGGGAAGAAGGAGTTCTACCAAATTCGTTTTATGACACAAATATGGTGGTGATACCAAAACCAGGCAAAGCACAAACAGAGAAAGAAAATTATAGACCAATTTCGCTAATGAATATTGATGCTAAAATCTTAAATAAGATATTAGCAAGGAGATTACAGCAAGTGATCACCAGGATAATACACTATGACCAGGTGGGATTTATACCAGGAATGCAGGGCTGGTTCAACATTAGGAAAACTATTAACATAATCAACCACATTAATAAGAAAACCAACCAAAATCATATGATTATCTCAATAGATGCAGAGAAAGCTTTTGACAAAGTACAGCACCCATTCCTAATAAAAACACTAGAGAGTTTAGGAATAGGAGGAGCTTTCCTTAGAATAATAAACAGTATCTACCTAAAGCCATCAGCAAGTATTATAGGCAATGGAGATAAATTAGAGGCCTTCCCCATAAGATCAGGGGTGAAACAGGGATGTCCATTATCACCCCTATTATTTAATATTGTTCTAGAAATGTTAGCTTTAGCAATCAGAGAAGAGAAGGGAATTAAAGGAATTAGAATAGGCAAGGAGGAAACAAAACTATCACTCTTTGCAGATGATATGATGGTTTACTTAAGGAATCCTCGAGAATCAAGTCAAAAATTATTTGAAACAATTAACAACTATAGCAAAGTAGCAGGATATAAAATAAATCCACATAAATCATCAGCATTTCTATACATGACCAACAAAGTCCAGCAGCAAGAGATAGAAAGAGAAATTCCATTTAAAGTAACGGTGGATAATATAAAATACTTGGGAGTCTACTTGCCAAGACAAACCCAGGAACTCTATGAACACGACTGCCAAACTTATTCAGTGCCATACCAATCAGACTACCTAAAGATTATTTTATAGAGCTAGAAAAAATAATAACAAAATTCATCTGGAAAAAACAAAAAATCAAGAATATCCAGGGAAATAATGAGAAAAAATTCACAGGAAGGTGGGTTAGCGGTACCAAACCTGGAGCTTTACTATAAAGCGGCAGTCATCAAAACTATCTGGTACTGGCTAAAAAATAGAGTGGTAGATCAATGGAATAGGCTAGGCTCAGGAAATACAGTAGTAAATGACACTGGTAATGTAGTGTTTGATAAACCCAAAGACTCCAGCTTCTGGGATAGGAACTCAGTATTTGACAAAAACTGCTGGGAAAACTGGAAGATAGTATGGCAGAAATTAGGCATAGATCAACATCTTACACCTTATACTAAAATAAGGTCAAAATGGATACATGATTTAGACATAAGAGGTGATACCATAGGTAAATTAGGAGAGAAAGGAATAGTGTACTTATCAGATCTTTGGAAAGGAGAACAGTTTTTGACCAAACAAGAGATAGAGTATATTATAAAATGCAAAATGGATGATTTTGATTATATTAAATTAAAAAATTTTTGTACAAACAGAAGCAATGCATCCAAAATTGGAAGGGAGGCAAAAAACTGGGAAACAATTTTTGAGGCCAGTGCTTCTGATAAAGGCCTCATCTCTAAAATATATAGGGAATTAAATCAAATCTATAAGAATCCAAGTCATTCCCCAATTGAGAAATGGTCAAAGGATATGAACAGGCAGTTTTCTGATGAAGAAACCAAAGCTATCTATTCCCATATGAAAAAATGCTCTAAATCTCTAATGATTAGAGAGATGCAAATTAAAACAACTCAGAGGGTACCACCTGACACCTATCAGATTGGCTAAAGTGACAAAAAAGGAAGATAATAATGTTGGAGAGGCTGTGGCGAAAATTGGAACACTAATGCATGTTGGTGGAGCTGTGAGCTGATCCAACCATTCTGGAGAGCAATTTGGAATTATGCCCAAAGGGCAATAAAGCTGTGCATACCCTTTGACCCAGCAATTCCACTTTAGGTCTTTTGCCAAAGAAATCATGGAAGGGGGGAAAGGGACCCACATGTACAAAAATATTATAGCTGCTCTTTACGTGGTAGCAAGAATTGAAGTTGAGGGGTGCCCATCAATTGGGGAATGGCTGGACAAGTTGTGGTATATGAATACAATGGAATTACTATGTGCTGTAAAGACATGATGAGCAGGAAGAGTTCAGAGAAACCTGGAGGGTCTTACGTGAGCTGATGATGAGTGAGATGAGCAGAACCAGAAGAACATTGTACACAGTATCATCAACATTGCGTGTTGACCTACTGTGATGGACTATATTCTCTCACATGCAATGGTACAGAAGAGTCCAGGGAACTCATGATAGAAGAGGATCTCCAATATCCAAGAAAAAAAAGAAAGAAAGAAATGTGGAGTATAGATGCTGATGTGAACCATATTATTTCTTTTGTTTTGGGTGCTGTGTTATTTTTTTTTTCCTATTTTGAGGTTTTGCATCACTGTTTCTGATTTTTTGCTCTTGTACAGGATTAATGCATAAATAGGATATAATTGTTATTATGTGTATATTATATATGTGTGTGTATATATCTATATGTTATAGAGATATATAGATATAACCTGATATCAGAATTACCTGCTGTCTAGGGGAGGGGGGGAGGGAGGGGAGGGAGGGAGAAAAATCTGAAATTGTAAAGCTTGTATAAACAAAAGTTGAGAATTATCTTTACATGTAACGGAAAAAATAATATACTTATACATTAAATAAAAATAAGGAATAGGATGCTCTCCTGGAAAAAAAAAACTCAATTCAAATGTAAAATCATATAATACACTAAAATATTAGAATAAATGACAACACAATATTTTTTTGTTGTTGTTTTAATTTTTGTTTTTGCTTTTTGTGGGGCACTGATGGTTTAAGTCTCTTGCCCAAGGTAACAGAGCTAGCAAGTGTCAAGTGTATGAGGCAAATTTGAACTCAGGTCCTCCTTAATCCAGTGCTGGAGCTTTATCCACCTGCACTACCTTGCACCATGAATGTGCATTGATCACAAATTACATTTTTAAATAGAGGTCTGACAGATATGCTAATGAAATATAATATCCACTTCAATTTAGAAACCCTTTAAAATTAGAATTGGGCAGATGGAACTTAATTATTTTATGAGAAACCAGGATCAGTCAAAAGGAATCAAAAGAATGGAAAAAATAGAACAAAATATGAAATAGGCTCATCAAAAGACATTGACCTGGAATAATGATACAGAAGAGGTAATTTAAGAATTATTGAACTACCTGAAAGCTATGATAAAAAATAATTGAAAAAACATTTTCCAGGAAATTATCAAGGATAACTGCCCTGATGTCCTACAACAAGAGGATAAATTAGTCATTGAAGAATCCACAAATCACCTCCTGAAAGAGACCTCAAAAGGAAAACTCTAAGGAATATTGTAACCAAATTCTAGAATTATTATGTGAAGGAGAAAATACTACAAGCAACAAGAAAGAAACATTTTAAATATCATGGAGCCACATTCAGGATTACATAGGACCTGGCAGCTCCAACATCAAAGGATCAGAGGGCTTGGGATATGATACTCCAGAAATCAAAGATGCTTGGATTGCACCTAAGAATCGAGTACCAGAAAAATTTATCAGTAATTTTCAGGGGAAAAGATTGACATTCGATGAAGTTGGGGACTTTCAAGGTTTCCTGACGAAAACACCAGATCTGAATAGAAAATTCGATATTAACATATTCTATTGTGCTATAAGAAATGATGACCAGGATGCTATCAGAAAAACGTGGAAAGAATCACATGAGGTGATGTAAAGTGAAATTAACTGTATACAAAGTAACAGCAATATTGTAAGATGATCAGATGTGAATAACTTAGCTCTTTTCAGCAATACAATGATCCAAGACAATACTCAAGGACTTACAAAAAATGAAAGAGAAAGAACTGATGGTTTCTGAATATAGATTGAAACATATTTTTCTTAAATTTTTGTCTAATTTCTTCAACAACCTAGAAATGTTTTGCATGACTACACATGTATAGCTTATATTGAATTGTTTGTGTTCTTAAGAGGAGTGTGGGGAGAGAAAGAAGATATTTGGAACAAGTTTAAAAATGGATGTAAAACTGTTTTTTACATGTAATCTGGGGGAAAATTAAAGAAAACAAATGAAAAAATGAAAAAAAAGTGTTATTGGCTCAGAAAAAAATAAAAAATAAAATAGTCTTGGGTTTTATCCCTAATTGATTAGGGTAAAACCAACATTTTGTAAATATACTTGGGAAATTGTATATTTCCTTTTGTGATCCTAAGCTGCTATACAGTATGAGACCTATTTTTTTTTAACACAGAAGCTCTCCTTTTTGTGTCAAACTGAGTTTTATGCTTGGGGTATATTGGTTGTAATTCTTGAATTATAACCAGCTCCAAGGAATCAGGGATGAGTTTTTTTCTGAAGAGCAATGAACAGATTCAGGCTGGGTGCAATTAGGAAAGGATATATTCACATACATTACATGTGTTCAAGAAAAAAAACATTATGGTAAATTGGTGAGGATATAGAATATTGGAAAATTGGAATATGAAATTAGAATTTTCAACTGAGAAGAACAAGATCTTGAATATGCAATGACTATAGTATCAACTAAAACATTTGAAGAATCTTCTGAAAAGAAGAGCAAATATTGGCATCTGGATGTTTGGCTTTTTAACATAATTTTATTCACCTAAATTTTTCTCCTTTTTTTTCTGTTTGTTTTGAAGACTTTTGAACCCTAACAAACTTTATCCAATCTGGAAGGCCAGTTACCAACCATTCCAAATTACACAGCTGCACAGACTTTGAATATAAAATTTCAGAGCTCAGTTGCTACAAGCATTATATTTCACTTTCCTTCAGCTTTAAGCAAATCTTCCATTAAAATTCATGACTACAGCTGACCCACATATTTTACATTTGCAATATTATATTCTACCTTAATATAGAGATAAAATTATATTGCAGTAGTATGATATTGCTAAACAGTTTTTTTTCTCCAAATATATGAACTTCATCACAATAATCCCTGACACTGGAGAAACTGAAACTTGTGAAACACTTATGATCACTTGTGATCAAGACCTCTGAGCTACAGGGATGTAGGATGATCTGGTGTTCACACCATGATAAGTCAACAGAAATGAGAGGAAAACAGATTTATTCAGGGAGAGAAATCTGCTCCAAATCATGTATATATATATATATATATATATATATATATATATATATATATATATATATATAATATATATATATATATTTATATATATATATATATATATATATATGTATGCATGTATGTATGTATGTATGTATGTTTGCATATGTGTAAATGTATATGTGTATATAGATATAGATATAGATCAATCGATAGATAGATAGATAGATATGAAATCAAAATGCCTGTGTCAATAAACAGTAAAAATGTGACCTATGATTTGGACAAATGAAGTAGATTAAGTCTCAAAAAATTAAAATATAGAGATAACTAAAGTTCCAGGAAAGATTTGTCTTTTCTTAAATATATTACCAACTTTTAATGATAATTGCCAGTTTAACTATGAGTAAAGTGAGCATTTTGGGGGAAGAACTACTCTGAGGTTAAATGACACTGAGCGAATCCACTGTGACCTTAGTGGTATGTTGTTTACTACTACTAATGCAGGTATAGTGACTATAACTGGAAGAATAAGTCAAAGGTTCAGATAATTTCCAAGTTCAAAAGAATTCAGGGAACCAAGATGGTGAAGGAAAAACAGTGTCTCCTCACAGCTCTCCCTCAGTACCTCTAAATACCTTCAAATAATGACAAAAGATATTTCCTGGAGCACAATAACCCACAAAAGGATGGGGTGAATTCATTTTCCAGCCAAAGACAGTTTAGAAGGTAGGCAGGAAAGGTGTGTTTTACTGAGTTAAGAGTGGAGTGCAGGTCCAAGCCACACCATGCAGACCCAGCTCCAACCCCATAGAATCAGGCCTCCAGAGCATTAGAATCAGCTGAGGCAGCAATTGCTTCTGGAATTCAGATTACAGATTAGTGAGGGGGTCAAGTGTTTGGCCAGGGGTAGATTGTAGGGTGTCTACTAGTGCTGAGGCAGGACTCTGTTGTGTTGCCCATGCTCAGAAGCAGGAAACAGCCTTGAGTGTCAGCCTAGGTTGGGGAGGGGCACAGGCATGTCTGGAGCTTGCAACCACAATGAAACAAAATTCTGTTCCCAGGTTAAAGAGTAAGCCATTCTGTGTTTACTTACACACTAGAGTACAGTCCAGGGGAGTGTAGAATGTGCTGTTCCTTAAATTGTACCATATGGAACCACCTGAAGCTTGGGACAGTGTGCCCAGAAAGCATTGCCCCACTTTAAGAAGGAGTTAAAAGGTAAGAAATAGGCTAGGATCATGAGCAGGCAGAAAAAGATGTGGACCATTGAAAGTTTCTTTGGTGACAAGGTAGATCAAAATACACCCTCAGAAGAGGGTAAGTCAAAGCTTCTACATCCAAAGCTTCCAAGAAAAATATGAATTGGTATCAGGCAATAGAAGTGATCAAAAAGACTTTCAAGATAAAGTAAGAGAGGTAGAGGGAAAAGTAATAGAGGTAGAGGAAAAAAATGGAAATAAAATGAAAGTGATGCAGGAAAGTCATGGAATAAAAAGCCAACAGCTTGAAAGCCAAATAGAAAAGCTCACTGAAGAAAAAAAATGCTTAAGAATTAGGATTGAACAAATGGAAGCTAACAACTCTATGAGCAATCAAGACACAATAGACATGAATGAAAAAATAAATTGCAATGTGAAATATTGCCTTGAAAAAAATAGCTGACTTGGAAAATAGATCCAGGAGAGATCATTTGAAAATTATTGGACTACCTGAAAGCCATGCTCAAAAAAAAAAAAAAAAAGGAGCTTAGATATCATCTTCTGAGAAACTTTCAGAGAAAATTGCCCTGGTATTTTAGAAATAAATGGTAAAATAGAAATTGAAAGAATCCACTTATCACCTCCTGAAAGAGATCCCAAAATCAAAACCTCCTGGAATATTATAGATAAATTCAGAACTCCCAGGTCAAGGAGAAAATATTGCAAGCAACCAGAAAGAAACAATTCAAATATGGTGGAGCCACAGTTAGGATAACACAAGATCTATCAGCTTATACATTAAATGATTGAAGTGCTTTGAATAAAATATTGCAGAGTGCACAGGAAATGGGATTATAACCAAGAATCACCTACCCATAAAATTGTGTACAAACTTTCAGGGAAAAAGTGGGTATTCGATGAAAGAGAGCACTTTCAGGCATTCTGGGCAGGGCAGCTAGGTGATGCAGTGGATAGAGCACTGGCCCTGTAATCAGGAGTATCTCGGTTCAAATCCAGCCTCAGACACTTAATGCTTACTAGCTGTGTGACCCTGAGCAAGTCAATTAATTCCAATTGCCTCACTAAAAACAAAACAAAAACCTGAGCAGAATAGAAAATTTGACTTTCAAATACAAGACCCTAGAAAATCATAAAGATGTAAACAGGAAAAAGAAATTAAGAGGGATGTTAAAAGGTTAAACTGTTTACATTCCTACATGATTCCTTGTAACTCATAAGAATTATGTCAGTATTAGGGCAGTTGAATAGAGTATGTTTAGACAGATCACATAGGTTTGAGTTGAATATGAAGAAATGATATCTTTTAAAATATAAAATTAAGGGGAGAGAGAGGAATGCTCTGAGAGAAAGGGAAAAGGACAGGTGGAAGAGGGTAAAGTATCTCAAATCAAAGAAGCAAGAAAAAGCTAATGGAGTGAAGGGGAAGATGGGGAGGTGCAGGGGAGTAAGTGAGCCTTATTCTCATCAGGATTTTCTCAAGGAGGGAATAACATATACACTCAATTGGGTGGATTAATATATCTAACCCTGCAGGAAAGTAGGAGGTGAAGAGGATAAGGGGGGATGGTTGAAAAAAGGGAAGGTAGATTTGGAGAGGGGGCAATCAGTAGCAAAATACTGTTGAGGAGGGATAGGGTGAAAGAAGATAGAAAATAGAGTAAATATTATGGGGAGGGAATAGGATGGAGGGAAACACAGCACCAGTAATTTTTTAAAAATTCTTGATGACGGTGGTGGTGGTTAATTGATTGATTGATGGATTGATGATTACTGGATGAATATAAGGATTGATTGAGGAGTAGAAGGATTGATTGATAATGAAGAGTATTTATTGGTGATGAGGAGGATTGAATGGTGATAATTTATTAATGATGATGATAAAAACTATGGTATTTACTTTGCTGGGCTACTGTCAAAAAAAGTCCTTTGTCAGGTATAATGTAGTATATAAATGTTATCTATTACCTCATTGGTTTATTGTAAAGAAATCCATCTTTAAAGTACTATACAAATGTCATTTATTATTAAAAAATGATGAGCAGGATGCTATCTGAAAAAGGTAGAAAGACCTCCATGAGTTGATGCAAAATGAAATGTACTGTATACAAATGAACAGCAATATTGTAAGATGATATGCTGTGACTGATGTGATTTTAAGAATGCAAGGGGCAGCTAGGTGGCACAGTGGATAGAGCGCTGGCCCTGGAGTAAGGAGGACCTGGGTTCAAATCCGGCCCTCAGACACTTGACACTTATTAGTTGTGTGACCTTGGGCAAATCACTTAACCCCAATTGCCTCATTAAAAACAAACAAACAAACATACAAAAAAAACAACAACAAAGAATCCAAGAGAACTCTGAAGAGCTTATGAAAAATGCAGTCCATCTACAGAGAAAGAACTGATGGTATCTGAATACAGATTGTATATTTTTTATTGTTAGTTCCTTTATCTGAAGTTTTGTTTTTGTCTGTTTTCTTTCACAACCTGCCTATTCTGGAAATGTTTTGCATGAATGTTCATGTATAGCTTATAGTGAATTGCTTGAATTCTGGGTACAGGGGAGTTGGGGAGGAAGGTAGGAAAAGAATTTGGAAAACAAAGTTTAAAAAATGATGTTAATTTTTTCACATGAAATTTGGGATATCAAAATTCTATATAAATAAAATATATTTTAAATTTAAAAAAACAAAAACAATTCAAAGACTGTATATTTCACAAATTCTCTCTATGTTTCTTATCTATTGTCTCTATAAAATAAAGCTTTCTTTGGCCACATCAATACCTTATTTTGGGGAGTGGGGACAGCAGAAATAGTTAATAGATTGGGGATTATATATATATATTAAAAACCAAGGCATCCTATTCTATTTGGTGATGATTTAGTTAGAAAGTTGTTCTTTTTTTGTTTTAAGTTTTAGGTTTTTTTTACTTTTATCCTAAATTTTCATTTTTGCCTCTTCCACCAAGTGGTCCTTGTTTTAGATTTTATGACCAATTAGAAAAATGCAAATATCTAATATACATTCTATGTGATGAGCCCTTAAACTCTTAAAAACAACATGTTCTCCATAAGTCTTCTCTTCAACAGGTCCCCAAAAATCTACTTAACAAGATTATGTGTTATGAACCCATTATTCTTCATAATAATTGCTATCATTTTGAATCTCCCAAGGTTACTTTCTTTAATAAAATATCTATACAACATAATGTGAAATGTAAAATATTGCATACTATTCCCAGGAAGTTTGAGAAAAGATGAGTGAAAAATATATCATAAAAAATTGTAAAATTTGCTGGCAACACATTCTTTTTCATAGCATTGTTAAAAACCCACTTCAGTTTTGGAAATAAAGGCCTCATCTTACAAATGCTTCAGAGCACTTACCACCTTGTTCCCAACTTATGTCATTAACTGAACATTTTTATTTTACAGAAGTAGAAAATTGCTCATAGGAAAGATAATTCAGCTGTCTGGCTCACTGTTGTGCCTGCTGTCCTGTCTCCATAAGTTATAACTTCAAAAACATTTAGTATATTTATTCATACCTTGTTCCTACATTTACAGGTGGTTAATTTCCCTCATGTGTTGTACTTAACATGACTGCTGTACCTCACCACCTCTATTAATATTTAGGAAGTGTATCTGTTAATTATCTTAGCATGGATCTTCTAATTCAGTGGTAAGAAACCTGCTATATCCTTGAAGATTCTGCCTTTAAATTATGTCAGTAGTACTTACACAAGGAAAGTGACATTTCCAACAAATGACCTTGATTCCCATTGTAATCACATTTCTCAGCAACTTCATTCCCAATTCTGATTTATTTACTTATATTTATATTGTTTTTCTCTTTAACACATTTTCACCATTTCCTCAGGCATCTATAATAGTGAAGACAGTACAAAATTGTTCTGGGAAGTTCCTGCTTGAATTCTATCCTAGGATTATATTTGTCAATATTAAAAAAGAGGCTTTCTTTCTTGTTCTGCCTTTATTTTTTAGAGGAACAATAAATTGGAATAATAATATTAGCAACTAAAAGTTTTATATATATATATATATATATGTGTGTGTGTGTGTGTGTATGTGTATATATATATGCATATATATATACATGTGTGTACATATAAGAATATACAAATCTCTATATCCACCTATTTAATCTATCTATACACATACACACATAGAAACAAAACTCGTGACCCTTATATCTAGCAAACACAAGACCAAAGCAAATATGCCTTTAAGCACTCACTTATTAACTCATCAAAACCAGGGATAGATTGTCACTTTTTATTTCATATGGAATTCTGAACAGGTTTTTAATAACATATAACAATATTTAACAATTGTTTCCATTCCTAATTTTAGGTGGGATAGAATTTTGCAGGTGAACAAGAGACAATAATCTTCTAAAAATTGTCATTTGCCTATTCTCAAACAGCTAATAAATTCAAGAATTCAAAATCATGACTTTCTGACTCTGTGTCCAGTACTAGATATACCTGGTTTCCATTAAAAATAACAACTTATGTAGGGCAGTGACCTAAAATACATGAAGATAGATGTGCTCAGAGAAATCTGGAATGACCTTGTAAAAAATGATGTAGAAATATGAGGACTGAACCAAAGGAACATTATATGATGACAAAGACTCCATGGAAAATATATTTGAAAGACACCATAACTCTTAGCAATATAATAATCAATTATGACTTCAGAGAACTGATGATGAAACTCATCCCATTTCTTGGTAGTGAAATGAAGGGGACTGGAAGAACAGAATGAAGCTTACTTTTTTTAGTTTTTTTTAAATTTTCATTTGGAATATTCATTTGGAAAATGGAAAACATTTTTATTTAGAATTTTATTTTTCCAAAATTACATGTAAAAAACAAATTTTAACATTGATTTTTAAAACTTGTGTTCCAAATCCTCTTCCACCTTCCATCCCCATCACTCCCCCAATAAGAACTGAAGCAATTCAATTTAAGTTATACATGTGTAATCATGAAAAACATTTCCACATTAGTCAGGTTGTGAAAGAAAACAGACAAATAAAAACTTTAGAAAAAGAAACTAACAAAAGTAATTATGCTTCAATCTGTATTCAGATATCAGTTCTTTCTCACATAAATAGGTATGCAATGAAGTATTTTTACAATGAAGAGTAAAGTGGAGGAAATGCTATGTTTACACATCACTCATTGGAATTGCTTCAAAGAGAGAACAATATATAAACACACTCAGGTGTATAGAAATGTAAATTTACCCAACAGCAAAATAGGAAGGGGAAAGGACAAGATAAATGCAAACAGGATAATAAAAGAGAGGGTAGATTAAGGGAGACAGCTGTTAAAAGCAAAATAGACTTTTTGCAGAGGGACAGGTTAAAATAGAAAAAGAAACAAGAAAATGAGATGGAAGAAATAAAGTTAATCATCCCAATTGTGAATGTGAATGGGATGAACTCCCCCATAAATGGAAAGGACATTGCAGAATAGAACAGAAACCAAAGTCCAACAATATCTTTATTTTTTTAAAACAAAAGAGGCACAAAACAGAAAGGCACATACAGAGTTAAAATAAATTCCTGGAGTAGAATGTAAAATGCCTAAACCAAAGTAAAATAGTCAGGCATGGCAGTCCTGACTTCAGACAAATCAAAAGTGAAAGCAGACCTAATTAAAAGATATGATCAGGGTAACTGCATTATGCTAAAACATACCTTGAAAATGAAATAATAACATTTTTATAAGTTATTCTGATAAGAATTTCATTTCTCAAAATTACCACTGAATATAGAGGTGAGTAAAATTTATTGAAATAGGAGCCCTTCCCCAACTGATAAATTGGTCAAATTATATAAATAGGAAGTTTTCAGAAAGAAGGTATCTATAATCTGAAGCCATAAATATATACGTAAATAACAGGCACAAAATATGTCATAAGATGAAAATATAAAATCATAGCTGTATAATTAGAAGTTGACCTCAAATGCTATCTAGTTCAAACTGCCTCATATTACAGATAACTGAGGACTAAGTAGGTTAAGCAATTTGGCCAAGGACAAACAGCTAAACAATGTCAAGGTAGAATTTCAAATACTCTGACTTATTAGGCAGTGCTCTGAAATGTCAAGGCAGTCAGACAGACAGAAATAGAGATTGAGAGCAAGATCAAGGGATGGAGGAAGGTAAGAGAGGGAGGGACAGAGACAGGAAAAAAAGAGAAATAGATACAGATAGAGAGACACAGACAGAGACAGAGAGAGATAGACACTGAGACAGAAACAGGCCAGCATGTACAAAGCAAGTCAAACGAACACCATCAAATTTAGAGTCATCTTTCCAGTGATTCTTTTTTTTTTTTTTTTTTTTTTTTTTTTTAGTGAGGCAATTGGGGTTAAGTGACTTGCCCAGGGTCACACAGCTAGTAAGTGTTAAGGGTCTGAGGCCAGATTTGAACTCAGGTCTCCTGACTCCAGGGTGGTGCTCTTTCCACTGCACCACCTAGCTGCCCCTTTCCAGTGATTCTGATGAAGGCAGGTCAGGATCCTGAGTCAAATAGGCTTGGAAAAACAGTGCCCCCCAAACAAGAACAACAACAACAACTGACTTGCTTTTAACACAGTTACTACTTTATATGGCATATCATAAGTTTATTTTTAGTTAGATGAGTTTAAAAAAAAACAATTTGGTCTGTTTGTACTGACTTATGAGTGTTCCATTACAATTCTTGTGTTTAACAGGTCTCAATTTATGTTGGATTTGTTATATTTTCTATTGAACCAGAGTTTTAGACTGATAGTCTCTGTTTTGGAAAATTTCCAGTGAATGTTCTCACTTTCTCTCTTGAACACAATTACATCTTTGATTAGTATGGGTGTCAACTTTTAGTCACTTTAAGGGGCCAATGTTTAGATGATTCGAAACTAAATTGCCCTTGATATTGCAGAGTTAGGTAAAGTTTGGTAAGAGATGGTGGAAGTTGTTGGAACAGTGTTAATTTTCTTCTCCTTATAAGTATTGGTGGCAAACAGGAAATTACTCCCTCAAAGTCCTTGGCTTTAGCCTTTAAAGCCCAGACCGGGGTAGGGGCAGTCATTTTTTATTTCCTGAGATTGATAAAGACCCACAAGTTACAAAAATGGGAGAAAATAGAATAAGCAACATGATTTGATATTTTTTTAGAGTTCTTTGGAAGGTGTTTCTAGGTTGTTAACAGAGGAGTCTTGAAGGAAGATAAACAAATGCAAAGAAATTGACTTGCAGGACACAAACCTTTTTTTTTTTTTTTGGGTGAGGCAATCGGGGTTAAGTGACTTCTCCAGGGTCCACAACAGCTAGTAAGTGTAAGTGTTTAAGGCCAAATTTGAACTCAGGTCCACCTGAATCCAGGGCTGGTGCTCTATCCACTGCACCACCTAGCTGTTCCAGGACATAAATCTTAATCCAGTGCTTTAGCACTTTTCCTGGCACATAATAAGTACTTAATACATGTTAATTGATTGATATAATGTTCTTCTATAATTATCAACCTTCTGAGATTTATAGAGATTAATGACCACTACTAATATCTTCTGGTTCAGTATATGTCAAATTACATTCTCAGAAAAGATCTGGAAAACATTGCTAATGTTTTTGAAATACTAAGGGAAAAAGTAATAGTTATAATCGTTAAAGATGTATGTATATTTTCATGATTAAAAACTATACAAAGGATAATTAATAACAACAAATGGGAAATTAATAAACCTTCTCAAGACAGAGAACTATGGAGACTAAAAGCTGTTCTTAATAAAAAATTATCATTTGAATATAATTTATTAGATTTTAAATAGTTGCAAAATCTTTATGGTACTATTCTATATTGTTATATAGCAAATCATTTAAAAAGAAAATACTTTTAGAAGCACGAAAGTCACAATGAGCTAGATTAAGTGATAATGCTAGAACAACAGTTAGTTACATTCGCTGTGTGAAAAAGTACCTAAGAAAATATGGATAGACCCCTTCTCAAGATGAATAGATTTATGATATATTAATGATAAAAAAGAACAATCCAATATTTTTTCTCACAAAAAGGCAATATTTATTGGAAAGAGGGTAAATAATTAAAACTCAATATATGGGGTTTTAGATACCAACACCAGAATGGAATTGATTAGAATGTAGCTGTTATTGAAGCTAGTGGGTGGAGGGGATAAAGGATTAATGCCTACTAGTACTGGAATATTTTAGGTCAATGCTGACCTGAGACATTCTGCTGTGTGATGCTGTGACAGTTATTTAACCTCTCTCTATGCCAACTTCTGCATTTGTAAAATTAATAAATAAATATAGTATATAACAGCACCTATACTCAAAGTACTATTGGAAAACTTGAGGAGCACAATGCCTGACACTTAGTAGGTGCTTAACAAATGTGTATTTCCTTTCCCTTCCACACTTGTCCTCAGTGATTATAAAATAATAAGGTCCATATTGGATGTACCCCATATTATGGAATGAACAGCACATATATGTACTAATACACTGCCATGAAAAAGTACTGGAAATGAGAAAGGTATCATAATAGTAGTGGTCAAATTTCCCAATTTAATAAACTCAATAAAAGTATTTTAATTTCAGTTACATGATAGAGAAGTTTTCGACATTTGTTTATATAAGATTTACAAATTTCAAATTTTTCTCCCTCCCTATCTCTCCCCACCCAAGGACAGCAGGTATCCGATATAGGTTTTTTATAAATAATAACATTAACATAATTCTGCATTAGTCATGTTATAAGAGAAGAATCAGAGAAAAAAGGAAAAACAGAAAATAGAAAACAACAGGACCAAAAAAAAAAGAATAGTATGGTCCAATCAGCAATCATATTCCTCAGTTTCTTTCTTTCTTTTTTTTTTTTCTGATTTGGAGAGCATTTTCCATTGTGAGTCCTTTGGAACTTTCTTGTACTGTTGTATTGGTGAGAAGAATGTAGTCTATCACAGTTGATCAACACATAATGTTGATGATACTGATTTAATATTCTTATGGTTCTGCTCATCTCACTTATCATCAGTTCATGCAAGTCCTTCCAGGTTTTCTCTGAAACTGCTCCTGCTCATCATGTATTACAGCACAATAGAATTCCGTTACATTCATATACCACAACTTGCTCAGCCATTCCCCAATTGGAGGCATCCCCTCAAATTCCAATTCCTTGCCACCACAAAAAGAGCAGCTATAAATATTTTTGTACATGTGTGTCCTTTTTCCTTTTCCATGATCTCTTTGGGAAAAAGACCCACAAGTGGTATTGCTGGGTCAAAGGGTATACACAGCTTTATAGCCCTTTGGGCATAATTCCAAATTGCTCTCCAGAATGGTTGGATCAGTTCACAGCTCCACCAATTCTAATGCATTAGTATTCCAATTTTTCTACAGCTTCTCCAACATTTATTATTTTTATTTTTTGTCATATTAGCCAATTTGATGTGTCAGGTGGTACCTCAGAGTTGTTTTAATTTGCATCTTTCTAATCAATAGAGATTCAGAACATTTTTTTTTCATAGGGGAATAGATAGCTTTGATTTCTTCATCAGAAAACTGCCTGTTCATATCCTTTGACCATTTCTCAATTGAGGAATAACTTGGATTCTTATACATTTGATTTAGTTCCCTATATATTTTAGAAATGAGGCCTTTAACAGAAGTACTGGCCAGAAAAATCGTTTCCCAGCTTTCTGTCTCCCTTCTAATTTTGGATGCATTGCTTCTGTTTGTACAAAAACTTTTTAACTTAATGTAATCAAAATCATCCATTTTGCATTTCATAATATTCTCTCTTTCTTGTTTGGTCATAAACTGTTCTCCTTTCCAAACATCTGATAGGTAGACTATTCCTTCTTCTCCTAATTTCACTATGGTATCACCTCTTATGTCTAAATCATGTACCCATTTTGGTTATCCTTAATTTCTGCCATACTATCTTCCAGTTTTCCCAGCAGTTTTTGTAAAATACTGAATTCCTATACCAGAAGCTGGAGTGTTTGGGTTTATCAAACAGTACATTAATAATGTCATTTACTACTGTGTCTCCTGTGCCTAGCCTATTCAATTGATCCTCCACTCTATTTCTTAGCCAGTACCAGATGGTTTTGATGACTGCTGCTTTATAGTAAAGCTTCAGATTTGGTAAAGCTAAAAAAATTACTTCAAACAATTAAGAACTTTAGCAAAGTAGCAGAATATTAAATAAATCCACATTAACCACCAGCATTTCTATACATGACCAATAATGTTCAGCAACAAGAGATAGAAATTGAAAATCCATTTAAAGTAATGGTAGACAATATAAAATACTTGTGAGTCTACTTGCCAAGGCAAACCCAAGAATTCTATGAACAAAATTACAAAACACTTTTCACCCAAATCAAATCAGATCTAAATAATTGGAAAGATATTAATTGCTCATGGATAGGCCAAGCTAATATAATAAAAATGACAATTCTACTTAAATTACTGTACTTATTCAGTGCCATACCAATCAGACCACCTAAAAATATTTTATAGAGCTAGACAAAATAATAACAAAATTCATCTGGAAAAAGTCAAGAATATCAAGGGAAATAATGAAAAAAAATGCACAGGAAGGTGGGGTAACTGTACCAAATCTGAAGCTCTACGATAAAGCAGCAGTCATCAAAACTACCTGATTTTTTTTAGAGGGAAAATAAAAGAGGCTTTAAATTATAGGCCATTTAAGTTCAATTTTATTCCCTGGAAATAGTTGGTTTTGCATAATTAGATATTGCAAAGCTGTTCACTAAGGATCAGCACAGATTCATACAGAAGAAATTTTGCTAAACCAACCTTATTTCTTTTAAAAAAATGTACAGGGTTGTTAAAATGGTACTTCAGGCAAATGCTATGAGTAGAATAACTTCAGTATCAGCAAAGTATATAGCAACATTTCTTACAGTAAGTTTGTGAACATAGTATATAGTGTTCATTCAGACCTTTGTTTGAAAGAGCAGAACTGAAGATTACTTGTTAAATTTGGGTACTTGGGAATTTTATTTTCTCATGAATTGCTATAGTTATTTCTTTCTGGGGTTATAGTTAACATTTTTTAGCAATGACTTCAATGAAAGCATATATATCATTCATATATATATATATATACATACATATATATTTTTACTTTTGGTGAGGCAACTGGGGTTAAGTGTTTTGCCCAGGGTCACACAGCTAGTAAGTGTTAAGTGTCTGCGGCCAGATTTGAACTCAGGTCCTCTTGAATCCAGGGCCAGTGCTCTATTCACTGAGCCATGTACATATCCCCCTATATATATATTATTCTTATAAAGTTATAGATGAAGATGGCAGAGAGTAGCCAAGAAGTTTCCTGAGCTCTACCAAGTTCCCCTAAAAAACAACATTAAATTAAGCTTCTAAACAGATTCTGGAACTGGAGAACCTAAAAAAAGACAGAGAGACACAATCATCCACCTTGAGAAAATTTAGAAGACTTTAGGAAGCGTCTGCCTCACTTGGGCAAAAGGGTAGTACAGTACAGCTCAGCTTAGTGTGAAGGGGATATGGACAAGCAAGCAGGAGGCTCCTGGATACAGCACAAACCAGTAGCTAAGAACCCTTGGTCCTGGCTCAGCAGGCTGTTGGCACAGCAGGCCATTTGTGAGAACAACCACCCCTGGCTGAGTTAGCAAACTGCCAACTAGAGAACCACCAACAGGACAGGAGCAACTTGGCCAAGTGATTGAAGCACAGAGAGCAAGCTCAGGGCAGTGAGGAATCCAAAAGCCACAGAGGCCTCAGAACAGAAAGCCAAAGACCAGGCCCCTATCTCCCAGTTGCAGCAGTATCCCCTGTGATCCAGGAGCATACTTTAACTTTATAAGATTAGAAATACGTTATGATGTGCTAAAGATACTTGAAAGGACCCTTATCATTGACAGTTTCTATGGAAACAGAGAAGACCAAAACACAAACTCAGATGAGGACAATACTGTCAAAATGCCTACATGTAAAGCCCCACGGGAGAGATAAATTAGTCTCAAGACCAAAAAGCCTTCTTGGAAGAGCTCAAAAAGGCTTTTAAAAATAAAATGAGAAGGGTAGAAGAAAAAATGGGAAAATAAATTAGAGAAATTAGAGTTACACCAGAAAATTATGGAAAAAGAGTCAACAGCTTGGGAAAGGAAGTACAAAAATTGACTGAAGGAAACCTGAAGAAAAAAATTCCTTAAAAAATAAAATTGGCCAAATTGGGGGTGGGGGGCAATGGTCAAAGGAAAAGGAACAGCAAAAGCTTATTGAGGAAAATAATACCTTAAAAATTAGAATTGAGCAGATGGGAGCTAATGATTCCATAAGACACCACGAATCTGTCAAGCAGAATCAAAAGATTTACAAAAAATAGAAGAAAATATGAAATACCTCCTTAGAAATACAACTGACCTGGAAAATAACTCCAAGAGACATAACCTAAGAATTATTGGGCTACTTGAAAGCCATGGGAAAAAAAAGGGTCTAGATACCATATTCCAGGAAATTATCAAGGAAAACTGCCCTGATATCCTAGACCTAGAGCATAAAATAGTTATTGAAAAAATCTATTGATTACCAGCTGAAAGAGACCCCAAAAGGAAAACTCCAAGGAATATTGTAGCCAAATTCCAGAATTATCAGGTGAAGGAGAAAATTCTGCAAGAAGCCTTAAAGAAACAATGTAAATAGGGGGAAGCTAGGTGGCATAGTGGATAAAGCACCAGTCCTGGATTCAGGAGGACCTGAGTTCAAATCTGGCATCAGACACTTGATACTTAACAGCTGTGTTACCCTGGGTAAGTCACTTAACCCCCATTGCCCTGGGAAAAAAACAAAACAAAACAAAACAAAAAAAAAACAAAAAAGAAAGGGAAAAAGAAACAATGTAAATAAATATCACAGAGACACAGTCAGGATTACACAGCACCTGCCTGGAAACTTCAACATTAAATGATGAGAAGGCTTGGAATATGATATTCTGGAAAGTAAGGAGCTTGGATTGCAACCAAGAATGAGCTAGCAAGGGAAATTGAGCAATATCTTTCAGAAAAAAGCTGCATATTCAAAGAAATCATGTACTTCTAAGGTTTCGTGAAGAAAAGATGGGAATGGAATAGAAAATTTGATCTACAGATACAAGACTGAAGAGAAGTATAAGAAGGTAAATTGGGGGAAAAAAGTTATTCAATATGGTTAAACTATTTATATCCCTATGATGGAAGATCATACTTTTAAGTCTTGAGATATCTATATATATTAGGGCATAGTTATTAAATGACTTTGATGTGATGATATAAAGATACTTAAGGGTCAGAATAAAAGGAGAATAGGGAGAGAAGAGGAAAGGAGAGATGAAATGGGGTGAAATATATCATATGAAGAGACACAAAAAACCTATTACAGTAGAGGGCAAGAAGAGAAGGGTGAGCATTGTTTCAACCTTACTCTCATCAGATTTGGTTAAAAGAGGGAATAACATATACACCCATTTAGAGAAATAAATTTACCTTACTCTTTTTTTTTTTTTGCAGGGCAATGGGGGTTAAGTGACTTGCTCAGGGTCACACAGCTAGTAAGTGTCAAGTGTCTGAGGCTGGATTTGAACTCAGGTACTCCTGAATCCTGGGCCGGTGCTTTGTCCACTGTGCCACCTAGCCGCCCCTACCTTACTCTTTAAGGAAGTAAAAGGGTAAGAGCAAGGTATTGATAGAAAGGAGGGTAGAATAAGGGGAGGAAAGGGGACAGAAAAGGAAGGGTGGCTGATAAAAGGGAGGACAGATTGAGGGAGGCAGTGGTCAGAAGAAAAACAGTGGTGAGAAGGAATAGGCAAAAAGAAGAAAAAAAAGAGTTCAAACAAAGGTGAAAAGAGGATGGAGGAAAATAAAGTTATTAATCATAATTGTGAATGGGATGAACTCTCCCACAAAAGAGAAGCAATTAGCAGAGTAGATTAAAAACAGAATCCTACAATATGTTGTTTTCAAGAAACACATTTGAAGTAGAGAGATATACACAGAGTAAAGGTAAAAGGTTGGAGCAGAAGATATTATGCTTCAGCTGAAGTAAAAAAAAAGCAGGGGAAGCAATCCTAATCTCAGACAGAGCCAAAGCAAAAATAGATATAATTAAAAGAGATTAGGAAGGAAACTACATCTTGCTAAAAGGTACCATAGATAATCAAGTGATATCAATACCAAACATACATGCACCTTGTAGTATAGCATCTAAATTCTCCCAGACCTTCATCCTGCTGGAGTGCCTTTCTTTGCTTTTCCCCCCAATTTATTCCTTTGAAATTATTGACCTTTTGTTCTTCTAAATGAAATCTAATAGTTATTTTAATTATCACTTGGTGCAGACTTTTAATGTCCAATCAGAAATCATTGCAAGTTCATGCCAAAGACAAGTCACCATGTCCTATGGAATATAACCAAATAATTTCACTCAATTAATGAGTTTTTCTGGTCCCAGATGCTGTGCGATACATAGATGAAGATCTTCATCTGATTAAGACATCTAACATAATCAATAGGAAATAGAGGGCTATTAATCTTTTTAAACAGGGAGTGATATCAGAATCAATATATGTTCATGAAAAATTATTTTGGCAGCTGTGTGAAAGAGGGATTTGAAGGAGTGTTAATAAAGGCAGGGAATTCACAAAGGTACATCTCTAGTAGGCCACATTAGGGCTTAAACTAGCATGGTGATACAGTGAATGGAGATGAAATTTATGAGACTTGAAGCACAATAAGCAGTACTTGGTAAGAGATTGGTTCCATGTACTGAGAGAAAAGAGCTTAAGATGACTCTCAATTATTAAGTCTATGTATATAGAATCATGACAAGGGAGAGGCATCATTAACAGAAACAGTTACATTAGGGGATTAGGTTTAAGAAGACATTTGACAGTTTTAATTTTTAAATGTCAAGGCTGAAGAGCTGGTAGGCTACCCAGATGGCAATGTGACGACTGATTTAAATTCTGGAGAAAGCTTTCTAGTACAGTTACAGATTTGATAGGTACCTGAATAAAGCTTATAGCTGAACCATAATAACAGCTGAAGTCATCAAATGAGAAATCCAAAAGAGAAAGAGAAGAGAATGGGGATGAGAAAAGATGATGATCTTTACCTAGTTTATAACTAAAAGTGCATTATAGGAAAATAATTCTTCAGGTTAGTCATAAAAAAAGCAATCATACCTATTGGCTTTCTGGATACTTTCATGGACTCCACAATTCTTCCTAAGCAGATTCTATTTTATTTTTAAGCTAATATTTAATTTACATTTTTATTAGATCTTTTATTTTATGGAGTCAATGTTAAAGCTAATTTATATTATGACTTCTGATATAAAAACTGCAATAAAATTAAAGGACAATAAACATGAAACAGAACAATGATAACATCACAGAACCTACATACATAAGTGAATCACATTTCTTAGTACTTATCTTATTTAATTGTCTGTCTTTCTAATTTCAATGTTCAATATATAAAGATTTCTTTAAATTTTTTCAGTTGTCAAATATTTTCAAAAAATGTCAATTTTATTGTTATTGTTGCTATTTATGGAAAACAACTTTTTATTGGAAATTTTTGCAGCAGTCTTTTTCTAATGGCTTCTTAGCAGTTTTCTGCTATATATTTCAGAATACAAAAGAACATACAAGAGCAAAGGACAGCTAATTGACACCCCATGTTCTCTGCTGCTGTTATTATAGTGTTAAAAGAAGATAAATGAATCACATGGCATGGTGCTGGTCAGTTTATGGGAGAACAGAAACAAGATTTATATAGGATTGGCCACGACAAATGGCTTGAAATTATATTGGAAGAAACCATCAAATTTCTGAAATCACAGATCTATTTGAGTATTAGGAAATATCCTCTCATAATAATTATTTATAATGACACTGAAGTAGAGAAAGTCTAGAACAAATTAAATATTACATTGAATTTATTGTGTTAATATAGTTTAGTAATTTCATTAAAAATTCACCAATTGCATATAAGTTTTTCTAATATTTATTTTATAAAATTTTGAGTTCCTTATTCTATTCCTCTGTCTTATCCTCCCTTCATTCATTGAGAAGTCAAGCAATATGGTATTGATCATCCATAGGAAGTTATGTAAAGCATTTACAGATAGGCCATGTTGCAAAAGAAAAGACAAATATTAAAAAAAGGAAAAGGAGGTATAGAAAAATTTTTGAGTGACCTCTAATGTTGGGTCGAGCCTATAACCTCTTTGTTTAGCATGGAATTGGCACCAACTAGTACCTCATCCTAGAAAAGAATGAAATAAAGAGGCAATTGGCCTCCCTCTCCCTGGTCCTTCCCCAACATAGAGAGTTAACCATCATTCTTTGCATTTTCCTTCAGGTGTAGCCACCCCTTTCAATTTAATTGACAATGACACATATGGCAAATAGATTGCATCCACAAAACAAATAGTATAGTAATTCATCTGTAACTAATTTGAAATTAGAGAAATTGTCAAAATAGTATATTTCAGAAGCAACAAGTAAATGCACAACATTTACAGAAAAAAATGTGGAAAAAAAGTTCATGGAGAGACAGTAGGGCATGTTAGATAAAGATTTAGTCTTTGTAGTCCCAGGAACAACCTCTAGCTCTGATGTAATATAACAGTATGGCTATGGTTATAACACATCTCTCATTGTCCCAGAGAATTCGCCAACTTGCAATCTTAATTAATGGAAGGAATTCTAATAACAGGAGTTACCTCATCAAAACTATGGAAAAAAACAAAGTAAACCAAAATGTATTACGCGTTCAAATATTGTAATTATAAGTAGTATGGGGAGGGTGATTCCAAATTCTAATTTTATATAAAAAGAAATTGAGAAAAAGATGTTCATTTACCAGATACTCTTTGAAATATATTTACATTATAGAAAAATTATATCTATGAAAATAAAAATTTACCTAAGTAACTAATTCAATTAGTTTCAATATTGTATGTTTGTTTCTTAGAAACACTAATAATTTTGTATTAATATAAAGTTACTTCCTCATAACACAAATTAATTTTATTATAAAGTATATTCTCAAAGAACAATTTATCAAGTATTAATGACTCATTTTGTTTTGATAGTCTACAACTAACACTGACTTTAATGTTGACTTATTTACTGTATAATAAAAATGCACTTTCTTGTTTTGCTCTTGCTTTTCTTCATATGAATCTTCATATAAACCTTTGCATATTAGGAAAATTCCATATTAATGTTATTTTTCATATCTTTGTTTATTATTTATAATATCATATTTGCATTTATATTTACAGTTATATGCAGCCAAATATATATATATGTGTATATAAACATGGATACATATATGTATGTATGTATTTTACACAATCAACAGAGAAAACCTGATAATGTACACAATGTGCAAATTTATCATGATAGGTTTGTATGGCAAAAAAAGAAAGAAAAAATAAATCATTATGCAAAAAATATGTTTCAGCTTCAGTTCAGTATTCATGATTATCAAGAATTATTTTAATTTTCTCAAAGTAGAAAAATAATCTTTTTTTCTTCATTAGGGAGAATGATCTTTTGAGAGGAATGGGTAAAACACTTTTAGAAGTAAAGTCAACAAAAATAAGAGTTTGTTAGTTCTTTGTTAAGAAGGCTTTGATTAATCAAAGAAATGCAAATTAAAACCACATTGAGGTACCACCTCACACCTATCATATTGGTTAATATGACAAAAAGAAGAAAATAATAAATGTTGGAGAAGTTGTGGGAAAATTTGGACACTAATGCATTGTTGGAGCCGTAACTGATTCAACCATTCTGGAGAGCAATTTGGAACTATGCCCTAAGGGCTATGGGACTGTTCTTACCCTTTGACTCAGTGGTACCACTGTTAGGTCTGTATCCAAAAGAGACCATAGAAAAGGGAAAAGGACCCACATGTACAAAAATATTTATAACAACTCTCTTTGTGGTGGCAAAGAATTGGAAATCAAAGGAATGCCTATAAATAGGGGAATGGCTAAACAAATTGTGGTATATGAATGTAATGGAATACTATTGTGCTGTAAGAAGTGATGAGCAGTGCTGACTGAGAGGAGCAGAACCAGGAGAACATTTTACACAGTAACAGCAACATTGTGTGAAGAACAAGGAATAGACTTGGATTTTCTCAGAATTGCAACAATGCAAAACAATTTCAAAGAACTTGTGATAGAAAATCTTCTCAACATCCAGAAAAAAGAACTGTGATTTATGAATGCAGATTGAGTCATACTGTTTTTACTTTTGGACTGTTTTTTTTTCCTTCTTGTTTGAGGTTTTTCCTTTGTGTTCTGATTCTTCTTTCACAAGATGATTAATGTAGAAATATGTTTGATGTGACTGTACGTATACAACCTATATCAGACTGCTTTCTGCCTTGGGGAGGAGGGAGGGAAAGGATGGGGGTAGAAAAGAAAAATTTGGAACTAAAAATCCAGTTTAAACAAATGTTGAAAATTATCCTTATATATAATATGTAATTGGAAAATTATAAAATAAATGTTTTGTTTTGTTTTTTTAAAGAAGGCTTTGGCCACTTTAAAACAGGGGTTCTTAATTTTTTGTGTTCTTCATTGTGCTATGCTGCTTAACAGTGGTAGGTTTAGGATGAGAAAGCCATATAAATCTTTTACTTTTTTAGATGTTCTGGACATATCTTAAATGGTAATTACAATGGTAATAATCAGGTGTTGTCTTTGTTAAACAGATGGCAAATTACTAGAGAAGAAAAAGTTTGAACTGTGATCATATTGAAAATAGAAGCTAAATGAAGGACAAGCAAGTTCATCACAAATGAACAAAGCAGTTGGCATCATCAATTTGAGGGGGCAGCTAGGTGGTGCAATGGATAAAGCACCACCCCTGGATTCAGGAGGACTTGAGTTCAAATCTGGCCTCAGACACTTGACACTTACTAGCTGTGTGACCCTGGCAAGTCACTTAACCCCCATAACCCCACAAAAAAGAAACAAACAAAAAACAATTTGAGGGCAAATAATTTATCATACCTTACAATCCTCACAGTGAACGTAATGAAACACTCTTCAGGATATTTGTACTTGTTGCCTCTAATTTTGGAAAGAGAAAAATATACTCCAATAAATTTTAAGCTTTTATCCAAATTTTCAATCTCTTCTCCTACAACTGACTCCTGGGGACATTCACAAATAAAAAAGACATGGAATTTCCAGAAATACAAGAAACAACAAAATTTAATTACATTTCAGGAAAAATTAAGTAAAAATCATTTGGGGGTCTTAAATATTAACTCATTTCTTCATAAGAAAACAGAATATAAGTAGCCATTTAAAAATGTTTAGGTTTCCTATGCAAAAACTTAAATAATGTTCAAATTCTGAAGTTCTGCATTTTATTTCAAAACCAGCATCTATCTTAGTGGTGAAAAAAAATTTTTGGTCAAAAATGTAACTTAAAGGATTGCAAAAATTAAACAGAAATCCCCTGAACCTACTTCTGAAAACAATCAAATACCAATTTGTAGAGTGTTGTGGCTAAGTGGTTTTTGCACTTTCTGCTTGCATATTTGGAAATCCTTTTAGGGTCAGGAAAAAAAAAAACATGGAAGCTGAAGTTATAAAATCCTATTAGTGAGGATCATAGATAATTCTGTCATTCAGCCACCAGACAATGCTCATATGCTGGCTCCTTTAGCTAACAAGTATTATTTAGGGCAAATAGAATTTGTCCTTTGACCAGCGACAAGAATTCTGAGATAGACCCAGTGATCTTAGTAGGGTACACATTTATTTTAGGTGTATTCATATATGTATATGTATATGTAATACACATGTATATAATGTTTTATGAATGTTTTATGTGTATATAAACACAAATATATGTATGTTGTGCATAAATATATGTGCACTTGCACGTAAGAATAAGTACTTTTAAACTATGGGTACCTGAAAAATTCTCAGCATTTTTTTTCCTTCATCTATTTCCTTCCTTGCCTGTTTCATACAAAAGCCATCAGAATCCAAAATATGGAAATGTCTCTCAGTCAGTATTTACAACAAGTGTTGAACAGTTATACAATAGTTGTGCTCATCACATTCTTAATATAAAGGCATACTCACATGAAGATGTACTCCCTCTCCTTAATTTATGTTAATATGGATAAAATAATTCTGGTGAAGGAAAAAAAAACTCAGGAAGAAAATCATATCATTCCTTGAAGACATAACACTGATCCTTATTATTACTTTTAATAGAAGGGCTCTCTCAAAAAAAATTTTTTGTATTCCTGTACAAGAAAAAAATCTAGATAACTGACTATAGTTTTTACTTTCCTACTAGATGTGTTAGTGATATATAAATCACTCAGTCATTCAATAAAAAACATTCATCACCACTGTATATCAAGCATTGTGCTGATAAGTGAAGATCCAAATAAAAATAAAAATAAACCCTTCTTCTCAAGGAGCTTACAATCTCATGGGAGTAGACAACACCAAAAAGCAGGCTGGAGAAAGTAACTTAAGCAAGGCCATAATGAAGAGTACTGAAGAAAACCAAAAGCAAGATATCTTGGGGAAAATAAGGAGAAAAAACTCTACTGAACTTCCTGTTTAAATAGATGCCCTAGAGCCAATGGCCTTGCACCCTTGTCAAACAGTCTTAATGAAAGAGTTAGAGAATACTGATGAAATGTGGTTACCAGGTGGATTCAATCATCCAGAATAATGAGATTTCCCAATGATGAGTTTCCTGGGGATGGAAGTCACAAAAAAGTTCAAAGTCTGAAAGCAGTGTAGCTTTTGGGAAATTGGGAAAACCTTTTGTTAAATAAATACAGCATTAGACCCTTTATTTACATAATGTGGAGAGAAAGATGTGAAGATTCATGATGTGCTAAAATGTTTGGTGTAAATTAAGACAATGGGGTGAGGTAAGCACACAATTTCATCATTTTTGCTGAAGATTTTAGCCAACTCAACAGCAGGCAAATTATTGAATCATAGTGCTTAAACCGGTCTTCATGGGCATTTTCTGCCTAGCCCTTTCAAAGTTTTTTTTTTGTTTGGTTTTTTTTAAGAAATATCTTCTTCAATATAAGAGCCTACACTTATGGATGTTTGGTTGTAATCCAAATATATAATTCCAAAAATTCACTTCAAAGGACACATGGTGTCATTTCGGGGACATTAGACTTGGACTTCAATGATCTGGATTCTGATACTATCGTTATCTCTTACTGGTCCTGAAACTTTGGTTGATAAAATTAACAGATTTGAGCCTCAGTTTCCTTATCTGGAAAAGAGAATAAACTATCAGTAGCTATCTCACAGAGTAAAACAAATGAATTGATGTATGCCAGCAATTTTCTAATATTAAGTATTATCTAAGGAGAAGCTATTTGCATTAAATTTTGATAATTTCAGAGCTATGTAACATGATTTTAAAAGGCATTTTCAGTGACAAATATTGAGAACAAGAAAAAAATGCAAATTTTCCCACAGAATTATACACTAGGTGATAATTTTAGCCAGGTATGGAGAATATACAAGGGTAGTTCTTGAAAAGACAGGCAAAAAGAATTCTCTTTTCCCAGGTTGGGGACAGAAGGTTGTTTAAACATTACTAAACATTAAATAATGTTTCCTTTTTGTACCTGTTGCTCTACTTGGTTTCAACTCTAAGAAACAAGATGCCACTCCTAGGACAAACTTATCACTTCTAATCTCATCACTAACTTGCTAACTCAAGCCCTGATTGACACTTTCTCCTTCAGCCTCCTCTTCTCTCTGGGCTGGAAGGTAGAGTACTAAACTCCCAAAGCCTTCTTTTATATAGGTAAGAAAATATATTTTCAACTCACTCCATTTGACATCTATTGCTCTGTCTGGTTTCTACTACATGGAACAAAATCACCCTGCTCTGGGTATCCCTTGTTGCAAAATTCCTCCTACCCCATGTTTGTCTGTTCTCTCTGCCAACTAATTGTATGCTCCTTGAAGGCAGAGAATGTTTTCTTCTTCTCCTCCTCCTCCTCTTCTTCTTTCTCCTCTTTCTCCTTTTCCTCCTCCTTATTATAATTACTGTTGTTTTCTTTTTACTAATTAAACTCCTAATAGTAAGCTTAGTATGTGGGACATTGTAGACTCTTAATTAGTGTTTATTTGATTTTTTAGAATCTGCTCCAGTATGTTCTTGGTGATGTGTTAGCTATGTGGGATACAAAAACAAGAGGGATATACTTAGCTGTCAAAGATCTCACATGGTACTTGTAAAAGACAAAATGCTAACTGATTAGACACACTATATACAAAATAAAAGAAATGTCTTTGTTACTATTAGCTAAGACTGTTTCCATAAAGAGAGAAATAATTGAGAAGAAATTTATTCAGGTTCTGGTTTCATTTGTGCATTGATAATGTAATGTAGTAGTTAAGGACATAGACAATTAGGTAGGGCAGTGGATAGAGTGTTGGGCCTAATGTCAGGAGTCAATTAGTCAAAATCCAGCCTCTGATACATAGTAAATATGTGAGCCTAGGCAAGTAACTTAACTCTGTTTGGTTTAGTTCCTCATCTATAAAATGAGTTGCAGAAAGAAATGGCAAAACACTGTAGTCTTGTTGCCAGGAAAACCCCAAATGGGGTCACAGAGAATCATACAGAACTGGAAAACTCAACAACAACATCAAGATAAAGGAAGTATATGAAAATGTGTTATTTGTACATGTTATTTCTTTTGAATAATTACTAGGGTGGAACACTACAAAAGATAACAACAAACTTCATTTCATGGCATATTTGATCATTCCATGATCGAGTATTCATGGTATGCATTTCAAAGAAAATTATGATAAATATAATAGTAGCTTAAATGACAATATATCTAATAAAGGAATACACACATATGTATATGTGTATATGTATATATGTATGCATAGATACATGCACACACATATATGACAGGGACAATTCAGAGAGAGGAAAAAAGACAGAAATTGAAACAGACAAAAACAGAGACAGAGAGATCCCCACTTTTACTTTGATACTTGTTGATGATAACTTATAAACATATAGAGATAGCTCAGAAAACATTTGAAAATATGGATAAATATATTCAATGCCCCTGTTTTGAACAATATCAAGAGATACATACAGATGTGCTCACTAAAGGTGATTACTAGCATCATAGAACCTATTTAACAGAACAAATAAGAGTCATTCTTTATAGCTGATGAGGTTTGCTAAATGTTTGTGTTTGCAAAAGGATGACCATATGCTAATTTTTATTAAGTCAAAAATATTTCATAGACTCCTGAATGAGATATGTAATAACTGAGAAATGTTGACATAACTATAAACACAGGGGGGAAATCAGTTGAATAACATAATTTGTTAGACTATTATAAACCCATAGAGTTAATTCATCAGTGCATAACTAATATTTATATAATGTGTTTTTTTAATGTATTTATTTATTTAGCATTAGCCCCTAGGCACATGTAAAAAAAACATTTTTCACATTGATTTTTTAAAACTTTGTGTTCCACACTTTGTATTACCCTCCATCCTATTCCTTCCCCTTGATATTTACTGTATTTTCTATCTTTTTTCACCCTATTCCTCCTCAAAAGTGTTTTTCTTTTTGATGCCCCCTCCCCCAATCTGCCCTCCCTTTCTTCATCTTTCTCCCCTTATCTCTTCCTCTTCCACTTTCCTTCAGGCCAAGATATATTACTATACCCACTTGAGTATGTAGTTATTCTCTCTTTGACCCAATTCTGATGATAGTAAGGCTCACTCACTTCCCTGCTCCTTCCCCATTTTCCTCTCCACTTCATAAGCTTTTCCTTGTTTCTTTTACATGAAATACTTTACCACATTCCACCTCTACCTTTCCCTTTTTTCCAGTCCATTCCTCCTACCCCTTAACTTTATTATTATTATTATTATTATTATTATTATTATTATTATTATTATTATTATTATTATTATTATTATTATTATTTTGGTGAGGCAATTGGGGTTAAGTGATTTCCCCAGAGTCACACAGCTAGTAAGTGTTAAGTCTCTGATGCCAGATTTGAACTCAGGTTCTCCTGAGTCCAGGGCCACTGCTCTATCCACTGTGCCACCTAGCTGCCCCCCTTAACTTTATTTTAAATATGCCATCATGGGGCAGCTAGGTGATACAGTTGACAAAGCACCAGCACTGGACCCAGGAAGCCCCAAGTCCAAATCCTGCCCCAGACATAAGCCACACCACCCTGCCTGCCCCACAAAGAAAGGATAAACAAAAAATCAATGCTTTACAGATATCATCCCTTCATATTCAATTCACACCTGTGCCCTCTGTCTAAGTATATTCCTTGCAGCTGCCCAAATACAGAAAGAGATATGAATTAGAAGTATCATCTGCCCATGAAGGAATGTAAACAGTTTAATCTTTTAACATCACTCATGATTTCTTTTTCCTGATTACCTTTTTATACTTCTCTAAAGTCTTATATTTGAAAGTCAAATGTTCTATTCAGTTTAGGTATTTTCATCACAAATAAATGAAATTCCTATTTTTCATTGAAGTCCTATTTTTCCTCCTGAACAAATATATCCATTTTTGCTGGGTAGGTGATTCTTGGTTGTAATCCCAGTTACTTTTCCCTCTAGAATATCATCTTCCATGCCCTCTGGTCCTTTAATGTGGAAGCTGCTAGATCTTGTGTTATCCTGACTGTAGATCCACAGTGTTTGAATTGTTTCTTTCTAGCTGCTTGCAATATTTTCTCCTTGACCTGAGAAATCTGGAATTTGGCTATAATATTCCTGGAAGTTTTCCTTTTGGTATCTCTTTCAGGAGGTGATACGTATATTCTTTCAATTTCTATTTTACCTTCTACTTCTAGAATAGCAGGGCAATTTCCCCTGACAATTTCTTGGAAGATGATATCTAAGATCTTTTTTTGATCATGGTTTTCAGGTAGTCCAATGATTTTCAAATTATCTTTCCTAGATATATTTTCCAAGTGAGCTGTTTTTCAAAGGAAATATTTTATATTGGCCTCTCTTTTTTATTCATTTGGATTTCCTTTAATATGTCTTGATTTCTCATAAAGCCATTAGCTTCTATTTGCTCTAGCCTAATTCATAAGTAATGATTTTCTTCAGAGAGCTTCTGTACCTCCTTTTCCTTTTGGCCAATTTGGCTTTTCAAACTGTTGACTTTTCTTTTCCATGACCCTCCTGTATGAGTTTCATTTCTCTTTTCATTTTTTTTCCTCTTCCTGTCTTACTTTATCTTCAAAGTCCTGTTTTAGCACTTCCTTGGCCTAAAACCAATTCATATTTTCCCTGGAACCTTTGGATGTTGGAGCCTTGAGTTTCTTATCTTTTTCTGAGGGTTTATTTTGATCTACCTTGTCACCCAAAAAACTTTTGATGGTTTGCTGCTTTTTCTGCCTGCTCATCTTGCCCATCTATTTCATGGCTTTTAACTCTTCTTAAAGTGGATCACTACTTCCAGGAAGCACTTTCCCAAGCCTCAGTGTGTCCCTGGTGGTATGAATTAAGGAGAGGCTTTTTCTCAGCACACCTGTCCTGTACATAATCACAGGCTTCTATATATAGTTTTATGGCTAGAAACCACACAATTGATGTTATTGAGCTCATGTAGGTGTCAAAGTTGATATAATTGCACAGAAAATTTCAGAAAACATTCCATAGTGGTTGAATAGCAAATGGATTGGAATGCGGGAGAGACTCGAGGCAGGCAAACCCACCAGCAGATATTGTAACAATCCAAGTATGAAGTGATGAAGCCTTACCCTAGTGTGGAGAAAGTGTCAAAGGGGAAAAAAGAGACATATTTCAGAGATGTTGTTAAGTTAAAATTAAAATATTGGATATAGAGGGAGAGAGACATTGAGAAATGCTGAATATCTCCTAGGTGAGCCTGTGGAACTGGAAGGATGGTGTTTTCCTCTACCATTATAAGGAAGGTAGTGGAGGGAGAAATTTAGGGGGTAAAATAATGAGTTCTTTTTTGGACATACTGATTTTAAGATGGCTACTGGACACCCAGTTGAAAATGTCTGAAAAGTGTTTGGATATGCAAGACTGTAGTTCAGCAGATAGATTGTGTAAGATAGGTATATTTGAACATCATCAATATATCTCTTAATTAAATCCATGGGAAGTGATGAGACAAACCAATTGAAATAGTAGGGAGAAGAGGGACCATTACAGAACTCAGAATGCCAAAGGGCCCTTACAGTTAGAGGGCATAGTGTGGAGTAGGTTCCAATAAAAGGACTAAATGAAAACTATCACAGCATGGAACACATTCATGGTACTACTGCAGGCAGAGTAAGATCCACAATGAAAGAAATGCAAGAGCAGTGAAAGGACAGAATTTGTTTGTTATTTCATGGATTGGTTTGTACAACTCTACCAGATGTGGATGGAGGTGATGCCAAATAATAAGGCATTTCGAACTCAAGATTACCTTTTTCAGCTGTTAATTAAGTGGTTCATTGCCTTATTAGGTTTCCCGGTATCTTAGACTGCAGAAACATCTAAAATTGCTTTATCTCTTGTCAATGATCCCTATTTTAGAGAAGACTAGGAAGTCATGGTTATCAGAGAAAGTGCCCTGTCTGATTAGTCACATCATGGACTCTAATTTTGCCTTAAATGCAAAGATTAAAAGAATATACCCAGGGCCAGCTAGGTGGTGCAGTGGATAAAGCGCTGGGCCCTGGATTCAAGAGAAACTGAGTTTTATGTTTATGTGTATTGTATTATAATGTATATATATATGATGTTTATGTTTGTGTATATGTACTTATATAAATATTTATATATAAATATGCATGCATACATAAATATGCATATGTACATATATAAAATTGTTATTTCTAAATAATTCCCCAAAATCAGGAGTATGGTGGAAACAGCATGAATTGCCTCAGTAAGGACTGATTTTTTAATTTTTCATTTGAACTTCAACACTTTAGAAGTTAATACAAATGCTACATATCGGGGTTCGATCTGATGTTTTGTTAATTTAGGAAAATGTTTAAAACATCAATAATGCAAAATGTCACTAAACTTAAAAGTATGTCATATATATCTTGCTTTTTCACCCCTCTCCCAGACCCCAGAGAGCCAGTGATTAAACACTTGCTAGCATACCTTTGCCTCCAACCTTGTTCAGGGCCAAAAAAGCATGGAAAGATTTATGAAAGACATGGAGAAGGGACTTATATGATGAAAAAGGCCCGGATGTTTTTCAAACTATGCCATTGGAGAGAGTCCCAAAATCAAATAGATCAATGATCCATTGAAATATCAAAGGATGGTCAATGATTGCTGACCCTTTTCAGTTCTCCACTTTGTGATGAATCTCTAAAAGCCTGCTGAGACTCTAGTTTCTTTAGAAGCAGGAAACCACCAAAGACCAAAAGTGTTCTTTTACTTTAAATACATAGTTTACAATAAATTCAAGTGTAGGAACAAGTTCTTTTCTTATTTCCAGTAGAATTGAACATAGAAGGAGTCACTAGTTAATTTAAATGGAGAGTCAGGTGGAAAATATTCCTGTTACAGAATCCAGAATGAACTGTAAAATGTTAGCATGGTATTAAAGTTAGCAGTCTTTTCTCTCACTTGGCAATTGTTATTATCTCCTGTGGTTTTACTGAGAAATTTTAATCAAAGTACATTTTAAAAGGGTATTTGAAATTAATTTACCAGTCGACAGGACCATAGAATGAGTGTTTAAATATTTATGGCCAGTCTCAACATAGAGATATGATTGCCAGTTGCCAGGAGCAATTCCCTCTTAATTACTCTGTTAAGCATGACAACTTATTTGACACTGCAGATTCTAGGTGGAATCTTTTTTTTTAATTTATTTTTTTTTTGCATTGCAATGGGGGTTAAGTGACTTGCCCAGGGTCACACAGCTGGTAAGTGTCAAGTGTCTGAGGCTGGATTTGAACTCAGGAACTCCTGAATCCAGGGCCAGTGCTTTATCCACTGCTCCACCTAGCTGCTCCCATTCTAGGTGGAATCTTGACAGGAATAAAACCAACCTACAAAGGTTAATAATAAAAGCTAAATACAATATAATGTTTTTCACAATCTGGTGTCTCAGTTCGAATTCACTGTGTAAAATTTGAGACACAAAACATTTATAGAAATTCCAAGGAAGATAAAATATTTAGAACCATAATTATAACATATGTAATGTGTTGCATTTCTCTAAATTATAGAAGTAGATATAATTTCTTTCTTTCTTTCTTTCTTTCTTTCTTTCTTTCTTTTTTTGGTGGGGCAATTGGGGTTAAGTGACTTGCCCAGGGTCACACAGCTGGTAAGTGTTAAGTGTCTGAGGCCAGATTTGAACTCAGGTCCTCCTGAATCCAGGGCTGGTGCTCCAACCACTACGCAACCTAGCTGCCCCTATAATTTCTTTTTAAAGAGAAAATCCTTTCCCTTTACTACATATATTCAAAAGTTTTAAAACATGGAAGCAAGAGCTTTCCAATTGGCTATTTTGGCTTACACTGTAACATTGGTGTGTAAGTTTCTGCTAAAAATCACAATAATGAAAGACTTTAAGTGGTCCCTTTAGTCTTAGAGTTTTTCATAAAACAGTATATCTTAATCTTCTTTTAGGAAATTACTAATAAAACTTCATAGTTATGTAAATCATATCTTAGTAGTTGTGATTTGAATAACTCTTTTTTAAAATTAATAAATTATTTTTTCCCGTTACATGTAAAGATAGTTCTCAAATTGTGTTTATACAAGCTTTCCAATTTCAGATTTTTCTCCCTCCCTCCCCGTCCACCCCCCACCCCGAGGGAGCAGGTAATCTGATATAGGTTTTACATATATATATATATTTATGTAAATATATATTTGTCTGTATACATATATGTGTGTGTATATATGTATGTGTAGGTATGTATGTACACATACATATACACATATACATATATATATATACACACACATAATAACATTAAACATATTTCTGCATTAGTCATCTTATAAGAGAAAAATCAGAGCAATGACAAAAAAACTCAAAAATAGAAAAACATCAGCACCCAAAACAAAAGAAATAGTACTGTTCATTCAGCATCTACTCCATAGTTCTTTTTTTTTTTTTTCCCTGGATTTGGAGATCCTCTTCTATCATGAGTTCCCTGGAACTCTTCTATAGCATTGCATTGGTGAGAAGAATATAGTCCATCATAGTAGATCAACACTCAATGTTTATGATACTGTGTACAATGTTTTTCTGGTTCTGCTCATCTCACTCATCATCAGCCCACACAAGACCCTCCAGGTTTCTCTGAACTCCTCCTGCTCATCATTTCTTACAGCACAATAGTATTCCATTGTATTCATATACCACAACTTGTCCAGCCATTCCCCAATTGATGGGCATCCCCTCAACTTCCAATTCCTTGCCATCACATAAAGAGCAGATTTAAATATTTTTGTATATGTGGGTCCCTTTCCCCTTTCCATGATTTCTTTGGGCAAAAGAGCCAAAAGTGGTATTGCTGGGTCAAAGGGTATGCACAGCTTCATTGCCCTTTGGGCATAATTCCAAATTGCTCTCCAGAATGGTTGGATCAGTTCACAGCTCCACCAACAATGCATTAGTGTTCCAATTTTTCCACAGCTTCTCCAACATTTATTATCTTCCTTTTTTGTCATTTTAGCCAATATGATAGATGTCAGGTGGTACCTCAGAGTTGTTTTAATTTGCATCTCTCTAATCATTAGAGATTTAGAGCATTTTTTCATATTGGAATAGATAACTTTGGTTTCTTCATCAGAAAACTGCCTGTTCATATCCTTTGACCATTTCTCAATTGGGGAATGACTTGGATTCTAATAAATTTGATTTAGTTCCCTATATATTTTAGAAATGAGGACTTTATCAGAAGCACTGGCCTCAAAAATTGTTTCCAAGCTTTCTGCCTCCCTTCTAATTTTGGATGCATTGCTTCTGTTTCTACAATTTTTTTTAATTTAATGTAATCAAAATCATCCATTTTGCATTTTATAATACACTCTATCTCTTATTTGGTCATAAACTGTTTTCCTTTCCAAAGATCTGATATGTATACTATTCCTTTCTCTCCTAATTTACCTATGGTATCACCTCTTATGCCTAAATCATGTATCCATTTTGACCTTATTTTAGTATAAGGTGTAAGATGTTAGTCTATGCCTAATTTCTGCTATATTATCTTCCAGTTTTCCCAGCAGTTTTTGTCAAATACTGAGTTCCTATCCCAGAAGCTTGAGTCTTTGTGTTTATCAAACACTACATTACTGGTGTCATTTACTACTGCATTTCCTGAGCCTAGCCTATTCCATTGATCGTCCACTCTATTTCTTAGCCAGTACCAGATAGTTTTGATAACTGCCGCTTTATACTAAAGCTCCAGTTTTGGTACCACTAACCCACCTTCCTGTGAATTTTTTTTCATTATTTCCCTAAATATTCTTGATTTTTTGTTTTTCCAGATGAATTTTGTTATTATTTTTTCTAGCTCTATGAAGTAATTTTTAGGTAGTCTGATTGGTATGGCACTGAATAAGTAAATTAATTTGGGTAGTATTGTCGTTTTTACTATATTAGCTCAGCCTATCCATGAGCAATTGATATCTTTCCAATTATTTAGATCTGAATTGATTTGTGCGAAGAGTTTTTGGTTGTTGTGTTCATAGAGTTCCTGGGTTTGTCTTGGCAAGTAGACTCCCAAGTATTTTATATGATTTATCATTACTTTAAATGGAATTTCTCTTTCTATCTCTTGCTGCTGGACTTTGTTGGTCATGTATAGAAATGCTGATGATTTATGTGGATTTATTTTATATCCTACTACTTTGCTAAAGTTGTTAATTGTTTCAAATAATTTTTGAGTTGATTCTCTAGGATTTTTTATGTATACCATCATATCATCTACAAAGAGTGATAGTTTTATTTCCTCCTTGCCTATTCTAATTCCTTTAATTCCTTTTTCTTCTCTGATTGCTAAAGCTAACATTTCTTGTATAATATTAAATATTAGGGGTGATAATGGACATCCCTGTTTCACCCCTGATCTTATTGGGAAAGCTTCTAATTTATCTCCATTGCCTATAATACTTGCTGATGGCTTTAGGTAGATACTGTTTATTATTCTAAGGAAAGCTCCCCCTATTCCTAAACTCTCTAGTGTTTTTATTAGGAATGGGTGCTGTACTTTGTCAAAAGCTTTCTCTGCATCTATTGAGATAATCATATGATTTTGGTTGGTTTTCTTATTGATGTGGTTGATTATGTTAATAGTTTTCCTAATGTTGAACCAGCCCTGCATTCCTGGTATAAATCCCACCTGGTCATAGTGTATTATCCTGGTGATCACTTGCTGTAATCTCCTTGCTAATATCTTATTTAAGATTTTAGCATCAATATTCATTAGGGAAATTGGTCTATAATTTTCTTTCTCTGTTTGTGCTTTGCCTGGTTTTGGTATCACCACCATATTTGTGTCATAAAATGAATTTGGTAGAACTAATTCAACTATTTTTCCAAATAATTTGTATAATATTGGAATTAATTTTTCTTTAAATGTTTGGTAAAATTCACCCATAAACCCATCTGGCCGATTTGAATAACTCTTAATAAAATTTATAAAATGTCAACTACTCTAAATGATATCCAGAGTAAATCTCTAACCATAATTACATTTTAAATAGATAGTAGATTCTATTAGACATCAGTATGAGAACAATAAATACTATTTTTCTACATATTAAAATGGAAATAATAGTATTTAGAAAAGGGTAACCTTGAATAGAGAAAATTTGTATCATCATTTTTTTTTTCCATTTTGTTTTGGTGTTAGTTTTATTCTAACAAAATTATATAAAAATCATATGTTTACTGTGGTTTAATCCCTTTTAATTTAGGTATAATAATTTTAATGATAACCATGTATTAAGCACATAAAATATGCAAAGCAATGCATTAAGCTTTGGAAACATGAAGACAAATATAAAGTACTTATTGCCCTCAAAAAGGTAACACAACATACACATTGGTATACTGATATCTGATAGGAACTCAGTGGTCATTTAATGTAATGCACAACATAAAAGGAAATCAGCACTAAAATATGCCCAACAAGTACATATTCAGACTCTTCTTGAAGACCTATAGTAAAAAGATCTCCACACATTTTGAGGCAGAACATCCTACTCATACATAGTTTTAATGTTTAGGATTTCCCCACACACAATCTCCCGGGAATCAAGCAAAAAATTCCCCATTTGAAACTCCTCCCTATTTTATAACTAATGACTCCAAACCCAGTGATCACTTAAAATATGCCATCTAAAATTTTGTGATATATCTTATTTAACACTATTATTTTCAAATATGTATCAGATAAACAATGAAAGGGAAGAGCAGGGTTTTGCAAACTGACCAACATATCAACAGATTTTGAAAGCATATATGATGCCATATTGTTAGGGACCCATACTCCCAAATGTATGTCAAAAACTGAATCACCAAATTTTCTTTTCTCATCTTTGGGTTGATACCCAGTAATAATAATTACAAAACCTTACTGTGCTGCTATTGTTATTTCTGTGGCTATTTTTTTCCCTTTTAATTGCTATATAGTTTGTGTTTGTTGTTTTCATGTATCTGCTTAATTCCTTATAATCTGTCAGTAAAAATTTTTTCATAATTCTTCAAATTATTCAATTCCATAGTTTCTTATACTGCAGCAATATTCTGTCACATCCATATCCCATGATTTGATTTGTTTTACTATGTCCCAACTGATGGGCATCTTATTTTTTTGGCTATCTTTGCTACTAAAAAAAAGTTTCTGTAAATTTTAGGTAAATATTAGTCCTTTTCGTTTATGAATTCCTTTAGTAATCAGTGTGTGTGTGTATGTGTGTGTGTGTGTGTGTGTGTGTGTGTTACTTTTCTTGGCTCTTCTTACTTCAATTTGCATCAGTTCATGTAAGTCTAACTGTGTTTCTTTGTATTGATCATAATCATGGCTTTTTTTATACCACAGTATTATTGCATAGCAATTAATTATATGCTTAACGTATTCCTCAATTAAGGACCCTTTACGTCTCCCCATTTTATTGTTATGATAAAAACTTTGGCTATAAATATTTTGTTAGATATAGGGATTTTCTGCATAAATGATATTTTTGGGTATTGCTTATCAGTGGAATTTATGAACCAAAAGTTTTATATACTTTAGTCACCTCATATCATAATATCAAATCAATTTCCAATATGTTTGAACTAATTCACAGCGGCACTAAGAAAGCATCAATGTGTCTATCTTCCCACAACGTAAAATAATACAATTTTTTTTCCATTTTTTGCAAATTGGCTATTTTGTTCAGTATGAGGTAAAACTACAGGGTAGTTTTGATTGTTCTAATCATTAGTGATTTGAAAAATGTATTAATGTATTTAATACTATTTTTCATCTCATTTATTTTGAGATGTTTGCTAATATGCATTTTAGAGAATAAGGCAGCTAGGTGGCAGAAAGAATATAGCACCAGTCCTGGAGTCAAGCAAATCTGATATCCTGTTGTGCAACTTGTTCTGAGAAACACCCAAGCCCTCTTGATTTTTTTAATGCCTCATTCTGGTAGAAACCCCTAATAGTAAAACTTGGTAAAAGAGTTATTATACCAGATCAGCCTCAAACGACAGGACCTTGATGAATCAGCTTTGTCAGGTCCCCCACCTGGAAACCAATATAGATATTAAGTATTGTTTATCTGGGAAGTCTTTGCCTCTTGTGGTGAGATTCCCCTACTGGCAAACCCCAAATACCTTGATTGATGAAAATTCCAACTTCAAAAAAAAAAAAAGAAAGAAAAAGGAAAAGAGCACCTGAATTCAAATCTCACCTCATGTACTTGCTAGATGTGTAACCCTGGAGAATTCACTTAAGTCACTTAACCACAATTGGCTTAAACATCTGGGTCCATTTCCAACCATCCTGATATGTCTCTCCCTCTCTCTCTCTCTCTCTCTCTCTCTCTCTCTCTCTCTCTCTCTCCCCCTCTCTCTCTCTCAACCCCTACTATCTATATATCTACACACATATACACATGTGTGTATGTGTACATATATACATACACATATAGGTATATGTGTGTTCATATGCAGGTCCATATCTATACCTATGTCAATGTCCATGTCTATGTCTGTGTCTAGATCTCTCTATCTCTCCATCTCTCCAACCGTCTATCTTTCTATCTATATATTTTTTAATTGTTTTAAAATGTTTTTATTATTTTCCAGTTACAGGTAAAAATTGTTTTAAACATTTGTTTTCAAAAGATTTTTAGTTCAAAATTTTTCTCCTTCCCTCCCTTCCCTCCCCCTTCCCAAGACAGAAAGCAATCTGATATAGGTTATATGTACAATCAAATTAAACATTTCTGCATTAGACATGTTGCAAAAGAAGAATCAGAAAAAATGTAAAAACCTCAAAAAAGAAAAAAAATAGAAACAGTATGGTTGAATCTTCATCTAGATTCCATGGTTCTTTTTTCTGGATTTAGAAAGCATATTCCATCATGAATCCTTTGCAATTATACTAGATCATTATATTTCTGAGAAGAGTTAAGTCTATCACAATCTATCATCACACAATGTTGCTGATACTGTGTATGATGTTCTCTTGGTTCTACTCATCTTCCTCAGCATCAATTCATGTAAGTCAGATTTCTCTGAAATCTTCCTGCTCATCATCTCTTTCAGTGTAATAGTACTCCATTACATTTATATACCACAACTTGTTTAGTCATTCCCCTATTGATGGGCATCCCTTCAATACCCAATTCTTTGCCACCACAAAAGTGCAGGTATAATTATTTTTCTACATGTGGGTCCTTTTCCATTTTATATGATCTCTTTGGGAAATGATCTAATAGTGGTCAAAAGGTATGCACAGTTTTATAGTCCATTGGCCATAGTTCCAAATTGCACTCCAGAATGGTTGGGTTGGTTGGTTCACAGTTCCACAAACAATGCATTAGTGTCACATTTTTTCCACAGCTGCTCCAACATTGATTATATTCTTTTTTTGCCATATTATCCAATCTGATAGGTGTGAGGTAGTATCACAGAGTTGTTTTTAATTTGCATTTCTCCAATAAAGAGTTATTCAGAGCATTTTATTTTCATATGGCAATAGATAGCTTTGATTTCTTCAACTGAAAACTGTCTATTAATATCCTTTGACCATTTCTCAATTGGAGAATGACTTGCATTCTTATAAATTTGATTTAGTTCCATATATATATATATATATTAGAAATGAGGCCTTTATCAGAAATACTGGCTGTAAAAATGGTTTCTTACCTTTCTGCCTCACTTCTAATTTTGGCTACATTGCTTCTGTTTAAACAAAAACATTTTAATTTAACATAATCAAAATCATCCACTTTACATTTCATAATATTCTCTATCTCTTCTTTGGACATAATTTTTTATTGTTGTTTCCATAGATCTGAGAGGTAAACTATTCCTTTCTCTACCAATTTATATATGATATCACCCTTTATGTCTAAATCTTAACCAATTTTAACCTTATTTTTGGAAAAGGTGTAAGATGTTGATCTATGCCTAGGTTCTGCCATACTCTCTTCCAGTTTTCCCAGTAGTTTTTGTCAAATACTAAGTTCCTATTCCAGAACCTGGAGTCTTTGGGTTTACCAAACAGTTGATTACTAGTCATTTACTACTGTGTCTCCTGTTCCTAACCTATTCTATTGATGCACAGCTCAAATTCTTAGCCAGTACAAAGTAGTTTTGATGACTGCAACTTTATAGTATAGCTTGAAATTTGTTATGGCTAGCCCACCTTCCTATGCATTTTTTTCATTAGTTCCCCTGATAATCTTGACTTTTTATTCTTCCAGATGAATTTTTTTTATTATTTTTTTAACTCGATGAAATATTTTTAGGTTATCTGATTGGTATGGCACTGAAGAAGTAAATTAATTAAAGTAGAATTATCATTTTTATTATATTAGCTTGGCCTCTCCATGAGCAATTGATATTTTTTCCAATTACATAGATCTGTTTTAATTTGTGTGAAAATTGTTTTGTAATTGAGTTTGTCATAGAGTTCCTGAGTTTGTCTTGACAGGTAGACTCCAAAGTATTTTATGTTTACCCTTACTTTAAATAGAATTTCTCTTTCTATCTCTTGCTGCTAAGCTTTGTTGGTTATGTATAGAAATGTTGATGATTTATGTGGGTTTATTTTTTATCCTGCAACTTTGCTAGAGTTTTTAATTGTTTCAAGCAGTTTTTAGTTGATTCTTTAGGATTCTCTAAGTATACCATGATATCATCTACAAAGAGTGAAAGTTTTGTTTCCTCCTTGCCTATTCTGATTCCTTTAGTTCTTTTTTCTTTTCTTATTGCTATAGCTAACATTGCTAATACAATATTAAATAATAGATGTGATAATGGACATCCTTGTTTCATCCCTGATCTTATCAGTAATGCCTCTAAGTTATCCTCATTACATAGAATGTTTGCTGATGGTTTTAGGTAGATACTACTTATCATTTTAAGGAAAGTGCCACTTATTCCTATGGTCTATAGTGTTTTTAATTAGGAATGAGTGCTTTATTTTTATCAAATGCTTTCTCTGCAGCTATTGAGACAATCATATGATTTTAGGAAGTATTGTTATTGATGTGGTTGATTATGTTGATATTTTTTCTAATGTTGAACCATTCTTGCATTCCTGGTATAAATCCCACCTGGTCATAGTGTATTATCCTGGTGATCACTTGCTGTAATCTTCTTGCTAATATCTTATTTAAGATTTTTGCATCAATATTCATTAGGGAAATTGGTCTGTAATTTTCTCTGTTTTAGCTCTGCCTGGTTTTGGTATCAATACCATATTTGTGTCAAAAAAAGGAATTTGGTAGAACTCCTCTTCACCTCTTTTTCCAAATAGTTTGTATAGTATTGGAATTAATTGTTCTTCAAATGTTTAACCAGTCTGGCTCTGGAGATTTTTTCTTAGGGAGTTAATTAATGGCTTGTTTAATTTATTTTTCTAAAATGGGCCTATTTAAGCATTTTTTTTGGTAGGGCAATGAGGGTTAAGTGACTTGTCCAGGGTCACACAGCTAGTAAGTGAAAAGTGTCTGAGGCTGGATTTGAATTCAGCTCCTCCTGAATTGGGGCCAATGCTTTATCCACTGCGTCACCTAGCTGCCCCCTATTTAAGGATTTTATTTTATCTTCTGTTAACCTGGTCAATGTGTATTTTGTAAATATTCATCCATTTCATTGTCAAATTGATTGGCATACAGTTGGGCAAAAAAGCTTCTAATTATTGCTTTAATTTCCACTTCATTGGTGGTGAAATCACCCCTTTCATTTTTGATACTGGTAATTTGATTTTCTTCTTTCTTTTTTAAAATAAAATTAATTAATGGTTTATCTATTTTATTGGTTTTTTTTCATAAAACCAGATCTTATTTTTATTGATTAATTCTATACCTTTCTTGCTTTCAATTTTATTAATTTCTCCTTTGATTTTTAGGATTTCTAATTTAGTATTTAATTGGGGATTTTTAAATTTGTTCTTTTTCTAGTTTTTTTAGTTGCATGCCCAATTCATTGATCTCCTCTTTCTCTTTTTTATTCATGGAAGCATTTAGGAGATATAAAAATTTTCCCATGAGCTACTACTTTGGCTGTATCCCATAGGTTTTGGTTTGCTATCTCATTATTTGTTAGTCTCTTGATGAAGTCATTGATTGGTTTCTATGATTTCTTGTTTGACCCATTCATTCTTTAGAATGAAGATTATTAGTTTCCAATTGATTTTCAGTCTACCTTTCTTTGGCTCTATATTATTTGTAATTTTCAATGCATCATGATCTGAGAAGGAAGCATTTACTATTTCTGCTTTCTACTTTTGAGCCTGATGGTTTTTGTTGTCCTAATACAAGGTCAGTTTTTGAGTATGCATCATGAACCAGTGGGAAAAAGGTACATTTCCTTTCATTTCTATCCTCATTCAATTTTCTACAGGTATCTATTGTATCTACTTTTCTAACATTCTATTCACTTCTTTAACTTCTTTCTTATTTATTTTGTGGTTAGATTTCGCATATTCTGAGAGGGGAAGGTTCAGATCCCCTACTATTACAGTTTTGTTTTATATTTACTCTTGTAACTAATTTAACTTCTCCACTAAGTCTATTGTACCTTTTAGCAAAATGTAGTTTCCTTCTTTATCTCTTTTAAAATAGATCTGTTTTTGCTTTTGTTTCATCTGAGATATATATTGCTACCCTTGCTTTTTTTTACTTCAGTTGATGCATAATATATTCTGCTCCAACCTCTTACATTTACTATGTGTGTATATCTCTGTTCAAATGTGTTTCTTGTAAACAAAATATTGTAGAATTCTGATTTGAAATCCACTCTACTATTCACTTGTTTTATGGCAGAGTTCATTCAATTCACATTCACAGTTAAGACTATTAACTGCTTATTTCCATCCATCCTTTTCCTGCTTTATTTGTACTCTTTATTTTCCCTTCTTTCACCCTATTCTTCCTGACCAGTTTTGTGCTTCTGACCACTGTCTCCCTCAATCTGCCCTCCCTTTTATCATCTGCCCTTCCTTTTCTTGCCCTTTTTTTCCCATGATTCTGCCCTCCCTTCTATCAATTCCACCATTTTCCCCTTCCCCTTTTGTTTCTTTAAAGAGTAAGCTAAGGGGCAGCTAGGTGGCGCAGTGGATAGAGCACCAGCCCTGGAGTCAGGAGGACCTGAGTTCAAATCCGGCCTCAGACACTTAACACTTACTAGCTGTGTGACCCTGGGCAAGTCACTTAACCCCAATTGCCTCACTAAAAAAAAAAAAAAAGAGTAAGCTAAGTTCCTTTATATAAATGGGAATGTATTTTATTCCCTCCCTGAACCAAATCTGATGAGAGTAAGGTTGAAACAATGTTCACCCTTCCCGTCTTTTCCTCTATTGTAATGGTTCTTTTTGTGCCTTTTCATATGATGTTATTAACCCCATTCCACCTCCCCCTTCGTCTCCTCCCCCAGTCTCCTTTTATTATACCTTTTAAGTTTCTTTATATCATGACATCAAAGTCAGTTTAATAACAATATATTAAGAGAAATACAGATCCCAAGTGATAATAGTATTATCCTCCCTCATAGGGATATAAGCAGTTTAACCTCATTGGACAACCTTCCCCCTGCCACCAGTACCTTGTTTACCTCTTTATACTTCTCTTGAGTCTTATATTTGGAGATCAAATTTTCTGTTCATTTCTGGTCTTTTTCTCAGGAAACCTTGGCAGTCTCCTATTTTATTGAATACCCATCTTTTTCTCTGAAGAGTAATGATCAGTTTTCCTGTGTAGTTGATTATTGTTTGTAATCAAGCTCCTTGGCCTTCCAGAATATCATATTCAAGCCCTGCACTCCTTTAATGTTGAAGCTGCAGATCCTGTGCATCCTGACTGTGTGGCTCCATGATATTTAAATTGCTTCTTTCTTGGCTGCCATCAAGTATTTTCTCCTTCATACGCTGATAATTCTGGAATTTTGTCTACAATACTCTTTGAGTTTTCCTTTTGGGGTCACTTTTAGGAGGTGATTGGTGGATTCTTTCTATGATGATTTTATCCTCTGATTCTATAATTTCAGCTCAGTTCTCCTTGATAAGTTCCTGGAATATGGTCTCTAGACTCTTTTCTTTTGATATTAGCTTTTAGGTAGTCCAATAATTCTTAGATTATCTCTCCTGGATGTTTTTTTCCAGATCAATTGTTTTTCCAAGGAGAGATTTCACATTTTCTTCTATTTTTTCAGTCTTTTGATTCTTCTTGACAAATTCTTGGTGTCTCATGGAGTTATTAGCTTCCATCTGCCCAATTCTAATTTTTAAGGTATTATTTTCTTGAGTAAGCTTTTGCACCTCTTTTTCCATTTGGCCAATGTTTTCTCCCATTTGGCCAAGTTTTCATCTCATTTGGCAAATTATATTCTGTAAGGAATTGTTTTCCTCAGTCAATTTTAGTGCTTCTTTTTCAGAATAACTCATTTCTCTTTCCTTTTTTTCTTCTACCTCTCTCATTTGGTTTTTAAAAAGCCTTTTTGAGCTCTTCAAAGAAGGCTTTTTGGTCTTGAGACAAGATCACCCTCTCACTTGAGTCTTCACTTGTAGGCATTTTCACAAACTCAACTGAGTTTGAGCTTTGGTCTTCCCTTGTCACAAAGAAGCTGTCAATGGTGAGGGACCTTTTTTTGTTTTTTGTTTTTTACTCATGTGCAGCCTAATTTTAAACTTATGAAGTTGAAGTGTGCTCCTGGGGCATGAGGTCACCATTGCTAGCTTTCTACAGCTCTGATCTGCTGCACTCTCAGCTGGGTCGAGCTGCAGCTAATGGTGTAGCTGGCCCCTGAGCTGAGCAGGCTGAGCTGAGCAGGGCTGAGCTGAGTAGAGCTAAGCTTTGCTTAGTCAACCCTCCCCTTTCAACCCAGGTGAGACAGAACTTTCTTGAATTCCTCTAAATTATTTTAAATAGGAGGTTTGTGGCTAATCTGTCTTTTGTAGGTTCTCTGTAGTTCCAGAATCTGTTTAGAGGTTTAATTTAATGTTGTTTTTGAGGGAAACATGGGAAAGCTCAGACAACTTCCTGGCTTCTAAATGTAGGTTATTTATTGTGTTGTTGTTGTCATTGTTGTATATGATTTTGTTTTTAATCATGGCTTTCAGGTAGTCCAATAATTCTTACATTATCTGTCCTGGGTCCATTTGTCCAGTCAGTTGTCTTTCCAATGAGGTATTTCACATTTTCTTCTCTTTTTGTCTAGTCTTTTGATTCTGTTTCATGGATTTTTGGTATCTCAGGAGTCATTAGCTTCCATTTGCTTAATTCTAATTTTTATGACATTCATTTTCCTCAGTAAGCTTTTGCACCTCCTTTTCCATTTGGCCAATTTTCCCCCTATTTGTCCAATTATATTGTTTTAAGGAATTTTTTTAGTCAATTTTTGTGCTTCCTTTTCTAAGTTGTTGACTTTTTTTCATATTTTTGTATGTAACTCTCATTTCTTTTCCCATTTTTCTTCTACCTCTCTCATTTGATATTTTTTTTGGGGGGGGGCAGGGCAATGAGGGTTAAGTGACTTGCGCAGGGTCACACAGCTAATAAGTGTCAAGTGTCTGAGGCTGGATTTGTACTCAGGTCCTCCTGAATACAGGGCCAGTGCTTTATCCAGTGTGCCACCTAGCTGCCCCATCTCATTTGATTTGTGTGTGTGTGTGTGTGTGGCAATGGGGGTTAAGTGACTTGCCCAGGTTCACACAGCTAGTAAGTGTCAAGTGTCTGAGGCTGGATTTGAACTCAGGTACTCCTGAATCCAGGGCCAGTGCTTTATCCACTGCACCACCTAGCCACCCCTTCTTTTTTTTTTTCATTTGATTTTTAAAAGATTTTTTGAGCTCTTTCATGAAGGCTTTTTGGTATTGAGACCAGTTCTTCTTCCCACCCAAGGCATCACATGTAGGTATTTTGACAGTGTTGCCCTCATCTGAGTTTGTGTTTTGGTCTCTCTTGTCATCATAGAAGTTGTCAATGGTAAGAGTCCTTTTCTGTTTCTTATTCATATTTTAGCCTATTTTTAAACTTATAAAGTTGAGGTATGCTCCTGGGGCAAGCTTCTTGTGCTGGGGTCTAGGGGCCTTGTCACTGGCTTTTTGCTTTGATGTCTTTTATAGATTTTGGATTCCTCACTGACCTAGGTTTGCTCCATGTGCTGCGATGGCTTGGCCAAATTGTGTCTGTCCTTTGAGTGGTCTCTCTAGCTGGTAGTTTGTCCTCTTAGCCAGAGGCTAGTGGGTCTCACAACAATGGTCTGTTGCCACCACCAAGCTTCCTGAGCTAGGGTCAAGGGGTCTCAGCTACTGATTTATGCTGTGGCCAAGAGCCTGCTGCTGACATTATCTCAGACCCCACTGAGCTGTGTTGGGATGCCCTCCCATTTTGCTTAAATGAGACAGATCTTTCCTGAAGCCTTCTAAATTAACTCAAGTTGGAAGCTCGTGTCTCTTGTGTTTTTGTAGGTTCCTGTAGTTCCAGAAATCAGTTTAGGAGTTTTGATTTAATGTTGTTTTTGAGGGAAACTCAGAGAGTTCAGGAAACTTCCTGGCTTCTCTCCACCATCTTCCCCCTATCTATCTATATCTTCTTAATGGACCCATATGGCTCTGGGGAGAAAGTGAAGTTGGTAACTTTGAACAGCCTTGCTCACTTAAATCAAATTCAATGCTAGTCATGATTTCAAACTGATTTCTTGGTCCGTCTTTGAGAATGAAGGACAAACATACAGCAGCACAATTAGAGAATAGATTGCCTATTATACTTTACTCTTCCAGTCATCTATATATTGGATGTAAAATCATCCTGGACAATTGATAATTTTTTCCTTTGCTCCTTGTTTTTTGTTCTAGATTACTTGTTGCTTGTCCTGAAATAAGTTCTCAACTTAATGAAATAAAATTTGCCTATTTTAATTGTCTATCCATATGTATAGATGTGAAGAATAAGATCTGATTGTCATAACTTTGATGTCATGAGTTCTTATTATTAAGATATGTAAACACTTAAAAATTATTGGTATATATCTTTTAAAATTTTGATCTAAGCCTAATTTCACCCAGTGTATTTTCTAATCTTTCCAAGATTAAAAAAAAATTATCTAAGAAGACTGTTTACATTTTTATCAAAGATTAGTCAATTGGTTTCCATTTTTTCTATTCTCCTTTGCATAGTAGGTTTTATTGATTTTTCTCAATTTGTTAAACACTACAAAATAGGTTTTTATGTTTTGTTTTTTAATGCTACTTTGTAATGTATTTTAGGTATGGAAGTGTTATTTCTCATTTGTTCATACTCATTCATTATTTTCATTCACATTCTAGAAATTTTCTTCTAAATATATTTTTAAATTTTATTGTCATTTATACTTTAATTGTAATAGCACTAAAATTACATTTGGCAGCATTGCCATTTGAATTTTTTAGGCATCATTGAGACATTAACACTAAATTTTTTCAATTTAATTTTTTCTTTACCTCAATGAAAAGGATGTGGCTTATTGAAGCTACACAAGTTTTTTTTTTGTTTTGTTTGTTTTGGTTTTGGTTTCCCCTGTGTGGAGGTAGTATCTTTTGTCTAATGTCTTTTGTATTTAATATGAATGGAATTTAATTTCTAATATTGCTCTGTGGAAACACTTTTTGCTATTATAAATTTTATAAGCTTATTTTGTAGTTTTTCATTTTGATGAAGTTATACATTCATATATTTAATAACATTAACAGGATTTCCTATGAAAAACAAATAATTTCAGAAAATAGGGTTAGCTCTTTGACTATTTTCATAAAATTATTATTCTTGTCTCATTTTGAATGATAGTATTTCTAGAAATATATGAAATTAGAGTGAGTTATGTAGTTATCTTTTTTTCTTCATTGCATACAACATGTCCTTTTGCTTTTATGCAGATTACATATTTTTAAAGATTCACCTTTTCTCTTTTTCTCTTTCTTATTACCATCAGTGCATGTTATAACTGGGCAAAGGCTTTTTCATTAAGGACATTTTTATTATATATATATATATATATATATATATATTATATATATATACACACACATATTTTTTTCCCTTTTAATATGCTTATGTTGCTTGTTCTTCATTAGTATGTTCTATGTAACTTCAATATAAACCCAACTTGTTCAGAAGAATTTTTCCATTACCTGATGCAATCAACTTGAAATGATTGTATTCTGTAATTTGGAATTGATACTGATGAAAAATATTTATCTATAATGTTCATTTATGTATTTATTTTCCTGATTTAAGTATTGGGATTATAGTTGACTCATAATTAGAGTTTAATAGAGTACTTCCTTTCTTAATTTTTTTTTTTGTGAGGCAAATGTGGGGTTAAGTGACTTGCCCAGGGTCACACAGCTAGTAACTGTTAAATGTCTGAGGCCAAATTTGAACTCAGGTCCTCCTGAATACAGGGCTGGTGCTCTATCCACTGTGCCACCTAGCTGCCCCCTTTCTTTTTTTTTTTTTTTTTTGGCAAGGCAGTGGAGGTTAAGTTGCACTTGCCCAGGGTCACACAGCTAGTAAGTGTCAAGTGTCTGAGGCCGGATTTGACTCAGGTTCTCCTGAATCCAGGGCCGGTGTTTATCCACTGCGCCATCTAGCTGCCCCAAGAAACTTTTTTGGGGGGGAGGGGGGCAGGTAATGAGGGTTAAATGACTTGCCCAGGGTCACCACAGCTAGTAGGTGTCAAGTGTCTGAGGCTGGATTTGAACCCAGGTCCTCCTGAATCCAAGACCAGTGCTCTATCCACTGAGCCACCTTGCTGCCCCCAACCCCTTTCTTAATTTTTTAATAATATTAAAGTAATATTGGTATTGATTATCTTACAAATACTTAATCTAATTCTCATGTAAATCTATCAGGTCCAGAATTTTGTTTCCCCTTTTGGTAGTTAATTTTTTATCAATCTATTTCAATTTATGAGATTATATTATTTAATATGTCTATATGGAATTAATTTTTGTGTTTTATACTATAAATAAACCTATTTTTTTGTTTTCTAGCCTATAAATGCATGAGGTTTAACCTTTTTCCTTCTTTTAGTTGGTCTGCTTAATCATTGGGGCTTTTTAGTAATTTTAGTTTCTTACGTTTTAATACCTGCTGTTTTATAGTCACTCTGGCTTTATTTGTGTATTTCTAATTTCATTTAATTAAATTAATCAGTTCTCTCATTTCTATTTTGCTTAATGTGTATTTTAGGCAGAGAACTCTTTTTAGCTAAATCCAGAAATGCTATTATGTATTTCATCATTTATTTTACACATAATTATTGATTGGGGTTGTATGAGTGTTCAAGGGAGACTAATATCTCCAGCAATGAGGGATTGCGAGAGCCCCTTTTCAGGGCTGTTCATTCAACCTTTTATGTTGCCCCAAGTTCTCAATTCTTACCTGTTGCTCCAAAAAACTATAACATGCTCTCTGCGCATGCCTTTATTACACTGTCTTGGCAGATAGGCTAAAACAATTTAACAATCACCTGCAGTCTCTGATAAATCAATTAGTTATTAGGGTGTGTCTATCTCAAGTATTGAAAAGACTTACCCTTGTAAATGTGCATATGAGAGCATGGTAGAAATTCCTCCACGTGTTTCAGATCATATAAATCTAATTCTACCTTTTATACATTATAATTGTTTTCTATCATTTAAAATAAAATTTTCCCTCTGAATCTATGCATAACAACATGAATGACACTTGTTCCCTAATTGCCCTTATCCTGAGGCAATACATTATAAATAGAGACAGAACAGTCTCCAAGGAAGTGGTCTCCGCCTTAGGTGCTAAATCCCTGTAATTTGTACCCATTTTACTGAGACTACAGAATTTTAAGGTCTCATTTTCCTTTACAGAAAAATTTCTCTTCTGTATGGGAGTATTCTAGAGTGGGACCATTTCCCTTCATTAAATTGTGATCTTCTCTCTTTACCTCTGTTTCATTCTCTTCCTTTGCCACCAGAACTACAGAAATCATTTCCCTTCTTTGTTTTTTATTGACTTGATTAGAGTACATCATACATTACCCTCAATGTTCTACTTCTCCTCTTCCCTTCTGAGTAATCATATATTCTAATGCTTAGTTTGAAAAAGTCAAAAAAAATCACGCATTTGGTGAGTTTTAGGTTGTTGTTGTTGTTGTTTTAAATGTTATTCTGTTCTGTTGTGTGGTCTGGGTGTAAAAAAAATGGCCTTATATTATTTAATTATATCGATTTGAATTTGAAAATATTTTTTCCTATTCATTTTCAGATTATTTTTGTTTGACTTTGGAATTGTTAAATTTATCCACCATATGTCTTAGAGCTTGAATCATAGTTGTGCTATGGGATGTACTCAATTATTTCCCAGCTTGTGCTTCTGTGGATTATACCCCAAGCCTTTGCCTAAGGGAAGATGTCTAAGCCCCTTTCTTAGGTGGGAGATTCACTTTTCACTGCTCCTGATCTTTGTTGTCTGGTGGGGGGGGAGGGAAGAACTGCCTCCCCCCCCCCCACTTATGCCAATCCCATTTTTTTTCTAATGCAATGCAGATCTACATGAGGAAAGCTCCCTTTTTGAGTTCTATGCTCTAAGCAGGACACAAACTCACTTCCTATAACTCATGCTCTTCTACAAATGTGTGGACTGAGTGAGTGCATGTCCTCTGCTTGTTGAATCAGGGGAAAGGAAGCAATGACCACAGCTGAGAAAGGTTCTGAGTGGATCAACTAGCACAACAGACAATGAGTATGATTATATAGCCTGCAGAGCTTGAAATCTAGTAGTAGGTAAGGAAAGCTGAGTACAAAAGTAACATGATGATGATGATAAATAAACAACTTTCCCAAAGCTAATTCATAAGACTTTTACCACTGCTATATATGAAGCTTCTTTGCTCATTGAATAAGTTGTGATTCCACTGCCTTTTGCATATAATTGCTGTTGAAGACTGGAGAATATTTCTAGTCCTTGTGTCATTTTGGTCTTTTCACCCAGAAGTCAATTTCCTTATATTTTTAAAAATGAATTTCATGATACATTAAGATATTATTACACCTTTATGTTAAACTTTAACATGCAAAAGTTGAGTTTAAGGATCCTGGTGGTGTTTTTTTTTATTTGCATTTTTCCTGACTAATTAAATCTGAAGTATGATTCTATAGTATTGAAGTCAACAAAGCAATAAATATTCCTTGTAGAGTCAGCTGAAAAAAGTTGTTTACTGCACATACAATCCAATGCCATAGACATTATTGCCATCAGCAAGACACTTTGGGACAATGATGTCTTATCAAGGATGCCATTTTTCATTCTTTGTGAGGCATCAAAATTAGTCTTCTTATGTACAAAAATACAAACCATCAATAGAGAAAGAACTGATGGTATTTGAAGACAGATTGAAGTATAATTTTATTTGTTAGTTCCTCTTTCAAAAGTCATTTTCTTTGTGTTTTTTCACAACCAGACTAATGTGAAGATGTTTTCCATGACTACACATGTATAACTTATATTGAATTGCTTGATTTCTTAGGGAGGGGTGAGGAGGGAGGGAGGAAGAAAATTTGGAACACAAAGTTTTAAAAAAAATCAATGTGAAAAAAATTTGATATTTTTTTTACATGTAACTTGGGGAAAATTCTAAATAATTTTTAAATGGTCTTCTTTAAGCCCAAGGAGTAATAGTGACAACAAGCAGCAGTTTGGCTAGGTGATTAAAATAGATATTTCTCTAACTCAGGAGACTATACTAAGAAACAGTGAAGTAGAAAATGTACTTGGGAAGGTGAGACACAACTGTATTTGTCCCACTAAACACTATGTGAGGTACCCCCTTCCAGAGGAGGACAAAGTACTAACTCCTCAGGATTAGCCCAGTGTTTAAATAGGTTTTAATTTCCTATTGTATTGGAAGTGAAACTAGCTCTGATTGTAACATATATCTTGTATTCTGTTGAAATGTGAGTGACTTCACTTGTTATGAAACTTTAAGCTTTCCAGAAATTTTATCGGGGAAAAAAAGGATGTCTTGTTTACTGGCATGCCTTTCTGCCTCATAATCTTATATATAGGGAACATCTTTTCCTCCCCACACTACACATTTAACCATACCCCATCCTGGTTATACATGTATTTGCACCCCCAATACAATAATTTGCAAATTCTGGCATCATTTTTACCTACTCATCTCACCTCCTCCTCCTCCTCCTCCTCCCCCTCCTCCTTCTTCTTCTTCAAAAATGAAGTAATTTCCTACCATGTGTCACATACTGTTCTAAATCCTTGGAATACAAATGACAAAAAACATTTGCTGCTTTATCAGAGCTATTGTTGGAAAAATGAGAGTTGCCTGCTGGAAAGTTCAGGTGGCAAACAACTTCAAGGTGATTATGCCTAACCATGTCATTCTCTTTTTTGATAAAATAGAGTACTCCCCTATAACCTCTTGAAACAATTATTAATGCCTCTCTTAACATTTAAAATATTTCATGACATGAATGCATCCTAGTTTTTCAGTCTTTTTACACATTAGTCTAGTAACTCAATGGTAAAAGTCATTATTACCTTATTGTTTCTGCCTCTGAACTTTTAAACTGAAGATTCTTTACTCCTAAATATTTTGAGATATAAATTTATGTTTTCCAATTTAGTGACCACTTTTGAGATTTGCAAATTAGGTGGCATATCAAGTGCATCACTTTAACAGCATCATCTTTTTAGAAATTTTTAAATGGCTCGGTGAGAATTCCATTACCTCTGCTATCTTGTTAACAATGTTGCACACTTGAATTCATTCTCCAAGATTTTGGCTTTAGATCAGTAACCACGCCATTGTGATTATTGGTGATGTTAAGAAATTTCTTTCTAGTTCTTTTGTGTATCTTGCTATTTCTTAGTTTTTTCTGCTTTTTGAGTTAAGTGTCTAACCATTTTTGTCATTTATCATGGACATATTTTCAAAAAGCATTCCTGTGATATTTGTAATTTTCTTGAAGAGATTGCTTCTCTTCCCACATTCTTTTATTTTCTTCAATTTTTTTTCCATTGTATTTAAGAAATTATTACCATATTTGGATATTTTTCTGGAATTCCCTGCATTCAGTTGGGTATATCCTTTCCATAATTAAATTACTTTTTGCATTCCTTCTTTGCTGTACCTACTTGTAAAGCTCCACAAAATAGTCATTTTGCTTTTTTGTTTTTCTTTAACTTTTTCTTTTAAAACACAAAGGAAAATTGATCAGTATCTATGAATTACTACAACATTTTCTAAAAGTAAAACAAAATATCACATTCATCACAAGTATTGAAATTCTAAGTTAGGAAAACAAAATGAAGTGGGACAGAGACTGATAGAGTTTTTTTCATGATACCTCACTGGTAATAGAAATACTATTTTACAACACAAAAGCTGACTCTACACATGGACATCAAGAGATGGTCAATTTAGAAATCATATTGAATATATACTTAGGAGCCAGCACAAGAGAAGCTCTATCAGTCATACTTGGAGCAAACCATGGCTTAAATAACGAGTTTCTTATTGCAAAATCAGACTTAAATTGAGGAAAGTAGAGAAAGCATTAGAACACATAGTTATGACCTAATCAATATATTTAATGAATATAAAATGGAGGTATAAATATATTCAAAAGATCAGATTTTCTAGAGAGAGGACCTGATAAACCATGAATAGAGATTCAAAATTAGTATGCATTAAGTGACCAACAACAACTAAAATGTTTCTAAAAATTATAATTGGATAAGTGGCACCAAGAAACAATACAACAAAAATAATAATAATGAAAAATAGGAGAAAAATTGAAATATCTCTTTGGAAAAACCAAATCACCTGAAAAAAAGATTGAGGAGAGATAATTGAAAAATTATTGTTCTACCAAAAACAAATGATAAAAAATAGTTTGTAAATTATATATCAAGAAAACTACAAAGGGAAACTGCTCTGATAGCTTAAATCCAGATGTAAAATAGAAACTGAAAAATATACCATATAATACTAAAAAGAGAGCCCAAAATAAAAAGTCCCCAAAAGTATCATTGCTAAAAAACAGAGCTTTAAGGTGAAGGAGAAAAAATTGCAAGCAAATTGAATGAACATAGAAAGTATTACATTTTTTTTCTCCTCAGGTGTAACATGAAGTCTTCACAAATATTGACCATGTATCGGGACATAAAACCCTGACCACCAAATTCAGGAAAGAAGAAATATCAAATATATCTTTTGCCAGACAAAGATGAAATAAAATAAGTATAACTATAAAGTACTATGCAAAACAGTGATCAAAATAAATTGGAAACAAATTGGTATAATCTTAAAATGCATGGCTCTAAAAAAAACCATCAAAACAATAATATTTTCATTAGGAGAACTCACAACAATGAAACAACAGCAAAATTTGTGGCATACATCAAAAGCAGAACTGGAGAAAATTTCTATCTGTAAAAATTCATCAATAAAATAGAGAGAGCAGATCAGTGAATTGGCATGCAATTAAATATTATAAAAAGACACAAATTAAAAATCCCCAGTAAACACAAAATTGAAAGCCTTGAAAGCCAAAGGAGAAATTAATAACATTGATAGTAAGAAAACATTTGAATAAATAAAACTAGAACCTGGTTTTATGAAAAAAAATAGACAAACCATCGGTTAATTTTTACTTTAAAAAAAAGGAAAAAGGAAATGAAATTACCAGTATAAAAAAGGAAAAGGCTGAATTCATTTTTGAGGGGATCTGCATTTTCTTTCTCAGCATAGCTAATATGGAAGTATTTTGAATGACTTCATGTATATAAACAATAGCAAAGTCTTGCCTTTTCAAGCAGCAGGAGGAGGAGAGGGAGAAAGAAAGAACATTTGGAACTCAAAGTCTTTAAAAATGATTGCTATTTTTTTGTTTATATGTAATTGAGAAAATAAAATTCAAATTATATGTAAAAAAATAGGACATTTTTCACCCTGGCTTCTTTTATGCCCTTCTTTATGGTAAAGTGGATAGAGCACTGTGAATAAAATCAAGAAATCATGAATTCAAATGTCGGCCTTAGGACCTTTTCCTAGCAGTATGATACTTGGTATGCTACTTAACCTATATCTGTTTCTCTTTACTCAACTCTAAAGTGGGAAGAACTACAACACCTACATCCCAGGATTGTTGTGAGGATCAAGTAAGATATTTGTAAATTGCTTAGCACAGTGTCTAGAATATAGTACATACTTAATGAATGTTTTGTTCCTTCCTCCACATCTAGGGCCATTCATAGTGTCTAACATATAATAAACAATTAATGAATTTTCAATGATTGAATGATCTACTGAAGTCATAACTTCTCCATGGCCCAGATGATTTTCAATGCCCACAATTATTCTTATTCCCTAGTCCAGAATTATGGATTTCCTCTTTCAATAACTACCTATCCTTCCATCTCTTATTTTCTCATCTCTCTTAAACCAATTAAATATCTTCTGATAACAACAGGTAGCAAGTGGACAGCAAAGGTGGATGAGCAGTTCTTAAAAAGGCTCAGTAAACCTTCATATCAGAGCTTCTAGGCCTGTCTTAAAAAGTCACACTTCGGTAATTCAATCCGATGAGGTAGGATAAACCATGCTGTGAATAACCTACAAGCTTCACAACTTGTGGTGAATTATGGGGATATTTACCTCAAGCATACTAAGACTTCTTCCAGGATAATGGTCAGATGAGAACAAAGTTCCAATGGTCATGAAGGTGCCAGGAAAAGGTACAGTGGAACACTTTGAGCTTGGTTAGACACAGATCAGACACCAGACACTTGGTTAGATGCAGACACTGCATCCTGGACCCACCAGTGTCTTAACTTTTTTTTTTTTTGCCACTGGACTTTGGTGAACCTGGAAGAGAGTAGTACTGACAATTTTATGTAATTCTGATTCACAAACCCAATGCGTGTGCAAATCAAGACATCATCCAATGATATCATCATTTTTAGATATTCCACTTCTGCTTTCCCATTTAGTGATTACTGGGTTGCCATCATACTTTTCTCTACCCTTAACCCCATTGTCCCATAAACTGTAGCAGTTCATTTCTTTCAAAACCTCAGTGCTGGATTTTCCCCACTATCCACATTGTTCATTACTTCTTCTACTTGAGTAATACTGTATTATGTTATAAAAAGTCATAGAACGTCATAGAATATCAACTACAAATCCTTTAAACACACTTTCTATAAACACACACTCATGTGTGCTTGTGCATCCTACACAGATGCAAATCTTTTCATTGCTCAACAGTTCTATATTATCTCCTTCCCTTCTGACTACTCAGCAGAACTCCTTTCATATTTAAAAGACTGAAGCTTTTTGTTGCAAACATCCTTTCTATCAAAATTATACTTCTCAAATCCACTCAACATTATGCCCATACTTTCTACCTTTGGTCATTCCAGAGTGAAAGAATTGACCAAATTGACTATGTTTTGAATTGTGACCAGCTCCTCCTTTCTCTTCTGTGAGTTTACCCCTGAGATTATCTCCCATATTTCACTTTAAATCTCTCCTTAGCTGGTTTATTCTTTAATGGAAAGTAGCATCTTTAGGGGCAGCTACATGGTACAGTTGATAGAACACTGGACTTGACAACAAGAAGACCTGAGTTCAAATCCTGTCTCAGAGACTTACACACAGTGTGATTCCAGGCTAATCTCTTAACCTCTGTTTCACGATTTGTACAAAGGAGATAATAGCACCTGTGGCATAGGTTTGTTGTGAGGACCAAAATGAACTAATATTTATAAAGCTCTTTGTTCAGAGTGTGGCACATAGTTGTATTTAATAAATGCCCCCTTCCTTATAACAAGCCAAATTTCCATAATCTTTAAAATAGACGTGAAAGAAAACTTTAATTATCCCTATTGTTACCCAAACTTTCTTCCTGTATTCCTCCTCTCTTTTGTATCTAAACTTTTAGATAAAAACAACACAGCCTACTCTTCTCTCTTCAACTTCCTTACCTCCCACTCACTTCTTAACTTGGTACAGGCAAGCCTTCAGGATCATTACTAAACTGAAAATACTTTGTCCAAGGTTACCAATGATTTATTAATGGGTAAAATAACTCATCCTTTTTCAGTTGTTTTGTTTCTTTCCCTGTCTAGAGAAGATAACACTTAGGACTAACCTTGACTTCAAAATTGACTCTCTTCTCTGCGTTGTTATGATATTGCTTAGTCCTGCATTTCTTACCTCTGACAAAACTCAGAATCTTTTGCTGAACAGATTTCATACCCATAACCCTTTTGTGTGCATAACCTTGGGGTCAAAACTTGTCATTTATCTTTTCTGGATAAACTCTCTCTCCTAAAGATTGCAAAAGCTCTTGTGGGATAAGTTCTCACCTCTCTGTGGATGACTCATAAATCTGTATATTTAGCTCTCACCTCTCTTCTGAGCACTAGTCCTGAGTCACCAACTTCCAAAATCACTATGGCCAAAACAGAACTCATTACAGTTCCCTGTAAACTTGACATGTGTCCTAATTTATATTTTTCTTTTGAAGACATTGTGATTTTATTATTCATGCTCAGGTTATTGAAAGGAGAGTCAGCCCATTACTCTCCCTTAGCTTTCATTCCCAATTCATTGCCAATTCATATAATGTCTACTTCTATTACTTCCATGTTTAAATCCTACCTCAATAACTTACTACTTCTGGGCAAATCACCCAATCTCTCTGAGCCTTAGTTTTTTCACTGGTAAAATTAAAAGGTTGAGCTAGGTGAGCACTAAACCTATGTTCTCATGATCTCTAATCAGAGAAACAACTTAGTAGCATGGAAAGATTATTAGCTCTGGAAGTAAAGTTCAGGCAGTTAGTCCAGTAGTTTTTCAGTTTTGTGTTTCCTCATGTGACCCCCATTTGGGATTTTCTTGGCAAGAACACTGAAGTGGTTTGTCATTTCCTTCTCTATCTCATTTTGCAATGAGGATATGGAGGCAAAGAAGGTTAAGTGATTTGCCCAGTGTCACAAGGCTAGTAAGTGTTTGAAGGCAGATTTATACTCGGAAAATGAGCCATCCTGATGTCAGGTCCATCTCTCTATCCACCGTGCCACCTGGACATGTGTTCAAATCCCGGCTCTTATACTTCCTGTGTGACGTTGAGCAAGCTTCTTGGTTTTAATATATTTAACTATAAAATGATGAGATTGAATGAAGTGAGTGCTTAAGGTTTCTTCTAGCTCTGGCACTATCATGCTATGATCTTTTGCATCTAACCCTTTCTTTCCATTCACATGATCGTTCCTCTAGTCAATGCCTTATGATCTCTTGGCTGGACAACAATAATAGCTTCCTGATTAGTGTTCCAGTCTCAAGTCTCACCTTTCTCCAAACAGTCCTCCAAAGGTCAATTTAGCATTTCCAAATCATTCTTCTGACCATGTCATCCTCTTGTTCATGAAACTTTGGTGGACTTCTATTACCTCAAAGATAAAATGCAAACTTCTTTTGCTTGGCATTTCAAGCCCTTCAGAAGTTGCCTCCAGCTAATTTTTCAGACTAGCTCAGTGAGACACCACATTCCTATCAAACTGATATATTCATCTGCTTTACCTCTGTACTCTACACAATTCTACTTTTTGGAATCTCTAGCACCTCTCAGGGATTAATGTGAATGGCACCTCTTTACAAAGGCCTTTCTTCTTTACCCAAATTACTAGTAATCTCCCCAACCCCACCAAAATTACATTGAATTCATTTTATCTATATGTTTTGTAGATATATTTTCTATGTATTTTGTGCATGATGCCCTCTCCCTTCCCCAATAGGATGGAATTTCCTTCAATGAAGGGACTGTTTCATTTATGTCCTTGTATCCTAGTTTTTAGCACTATACATGAGGCATAATCAATGCTCAATCAGTACTTTTAAAATAGAATTACACTCATAGAAATATACAATCCAAAATGAAAATATATGTAAAATTTTCATATTTCCCATAATTCACTTGAAATATTGGCATTTGCAGGGTACTGTGTATAGTTACTCATTCACCAAACATTGTGACTGAGTCCAGGAAGATTTTTCAATAGACAAAAAAAAAAAAAAAAAGATTGTATTTCTTAACCCTCCCTAGCTATCTTACTACTAATTGTTCAGTGATAATTATGATAGCTGCTGAGTCCCTAAGTGCAAATGTTTATTTTAAACAGAGTGACCTACAGTTGCCACTGATGGCAGGGCACCAACATTTCCTATAATAAAAGTTATTATGCTAATGCTCTGTGGATTGTGTGTTTGTGAGAGGAGGAGAGGTGTTTGCTCTCTCTTAAAGCAATCTTGAACAAGGGCTAAATATTCTTCTGACTCTGAAAAGGTGAAAGCTGTGGAGAGTTATGCCTTTAATTTACCCAGACACTGTTCTGGGACAATTTTCATGGGTCATAAACATATGTTAAATTATGTTGAAGCTGGATTGTAGTCTATGTCAATAAATTACTTACCCAAAACAAACTGAGAGCAACTAAAATTCTCATGTGCAGAAAACACAGAATAGAAGATAGGCTCAAAAATTTATCCATCAAAGATTGTATTTACCTCCATAAAAAATATTCCCGAGCAGTCTGATTTGATTCTATTTTGACAGGATTTTCAGAGTCTGTCACTACAGAACTGGCCCAGAACAATTTTGCATTTTGTCCTTGTCAGGTTGTCAGACCAACTTGCAAAGGAAATCACACTTTGGAGCTGGTTTGATATTAAACCGCATCATTTTTTCCGCCATTCTTTATTGTTACAATCAGAAGATTCACCCTGTGTGCAGACTTGGAACAAGGTGTGCTTTGAAATTAATGAGCCAGGGAAGCTCTAAGACTGGTCCAAGGTTAATTAAACTTGTACTGCTCCTTGGTTTTTTTCCCCTCCCTTTTGGATCTGAAATTTTATATTATGCAAATTGTGTGCAGTAGTGTGGAACTATAGGAGACCAGCTGACAAGTCACTAAACTGGGTCACAGGGAGGTAACAGTCTTTACAATAGTTTGGGATCAAAAGTAATGTTTCCTAGTAGCCTACTCTTTAGCTCTTCTTCAAGCAACTAACATCACACACAGACTCTCCTGTGAGCTTTTGCAGAGCCACTGTCTTTATTACTTCTAAGAGATTATCTGAGACATAAGCTGCTTGCTTTCCTGACAAAAGTCCCTTTGAGCTAATGAGACAAAAAAGATGAGAGAGAGGGAGATAGAGAGCAAGAGAGCAAGAAAGTAAGAGAACAAGAGAGAGAGAAGGAGGGAGAGTTAAGCATTACTTCAGAGAAAGACATTAATTTCTTTGTTCATAATTTCCTTTAGTTTTTTTTAATAATTCTATCATTTTTTCATTTGCTATATTAGCCATTCATAAATATATCTACTATTATATGACAGGCTAAATCCTATTTTTAATTTGTGTCTTTGAAGGTCATGTCTAGAGGTCCCTAAAATAAACAAACTACATATCCTGATAAGAAAATGAATAAATAAATGACTGTACATGGATGGAAGAGATTGTGTCCAAATGATAGCTAAGGATTTTTTTAAAAAGTCTTTAGATCATGCTGTGAAGAAATCTCCTGCAAACTTTCAGACCTAGGGATGGTTTAAAGGGGACTAATAATTTGATGAGATAAAGAAGGTCATGATGTCCCTTCCTCTACATGGGGAACTCACTATTCTTAGGTCATAGTGCACAGCTCAAGACTGACTGGTAACTAGACAGAATCTAGCCAAGAGTCATCTTTGGACTATACAGTCAATTTAGATACAGAATAAAACTGCTTCCTGAAAATTCTTTCTTGGTGTGGGGGGCTCCTTTAGCTGGTCTTCCATTTTCTTTTATATTCTTTTAAAAAGAAAGGTCTTAACGCCATCAGAAGTAGTGAGGCAGGGGGAAGCTAGGTGGCACAGTAGATAAAGCACTGGCCCTGAATTCAGGAGGACCTGAGTTCAAATTCAGCTTTAGACACGTGACACTTACTAGCTGTGTAACCCTGGGCAAGTCACTTTATCCTCATTGCCCCATCAAAAAAAAATGAAAGGAAGAAAGGAAGGAAGGAAAGGAAGGAAGGAAGGAGGAAGGAAGGAAGGAAGGAAGGAAGGAAGGAAGGAAGGAAGGAAGGAAGGAAGGAAGGGAAAGAAAGAAAGAAAGAAAGAAAGAAAGAAAGAAAGAAAGACAGAAAGAAAGAAAGAAAGAAAGAAAGAAAGAAAGAAAGAAAGAAAGAAAGAAAGAAAGAAAGAAAGAAAGAAAGAAAGAAGTAGTTAGGCAGGCTTCAGACCTTCTGTGGTGATATATAAAAGTTATAAGACCTTTTGTCCTTTTTCAAGGATGAGACAAAGCTAAGATATGCCTGGCTAAAGTAGATAGATATGTAAGCTATCCCCTCAGCAAAAAGCTAGAATAAAAAGCTTTCTCACACCATAGTGTCCAGTGTCTCTCTTTCTCATCTGAACTTCCAAAATGAACTGTGTTTAGGGGAAGGAAACTGACAAGAACTCTCACAAGAAATCTCTGTTCTGGGTGGTAGAAAGGTAAGTGTGCTTAGATGTTTGAGCATGACTTCCTCCCAATCAGATATAGCTGTGAGACACAAAGAACTGTCAGCAGCTTCCAAAATTTGTGCTACTCTGGTATAACCAATTAAAGTATAATATCACTTCCATCAGGAATGGTTACAGATTATAAGGAGGCCATGTACAGTGTCCATAATAAATGGCTGAAACTCTGTTCTCTTATCAGACATCTTGCTTAGTCAGGGATCATTTGTTCCTGTCTATTCTATTCCAAGGACCATGTGTGCACAATATTTAGTAAACACAGAAATTTATTGATTATAAATCACTGTTGAAATAACATATATCTACCAAAAAGTTTTGAATAATTTGTATAAATTATTAAATTCATAATTAGAAAAGGGACTAAGCTGGTAATGTAGCAAGAGAGGGGTAATAGGTGGACAGGTAGAGTGCGGTATTGAAATCCAATAAATGTAAAAAAAAAGTCTAGAACAAAGACTCCAGCCCAGTGGGTAGATGACTTTTAGATGATTTATAATATTTCATGGACAAAAATTGCACGGAATGCAAAGGCATTTATTTATTTATTGGTTGTGATCTGCACCAACATGAGTTCATTTGAGCCTCATGGCAATCTCAGAAATGGGTCAAACAGGTATTATTATCTCTATATTAAAGATGGAGAAACTTAGAGTGATGTAAATTTACTGGCATATAACTTAAGGCATACAGTTAAGCAATGTCAGAAGTTTGATTTAAATATAGGGGATCCAATAAGAAAAATGAAAATAATCCTTACTCCCTAGGGAAAGAATAGGAGTTTCAGCACTAAGTGGATATGGAGAGGGTAGAAGGAAAGAAGCATTTATATAGCTCCTGTTATGTTCCAAGCACTAAGTACTTTAACTCATTTGATCATCATCACACTCCTGAGGTAGGTGCTGTTATTCTCCCCAATTTGCAGTTGAGGTAAATAATGCAAATAGAAGTCACATAGCTAGTGAAGTATTTGAGGTTTGATTTGAAGCCATGGCTTCCTGAAACCAGACCCGGTAATGGCCCACTGTACCACAGAGTTGCTTCAAATTTTTTTTTAATTTTTTTGCAGTAATTAAAATTTTATTTTTCCCAAATTGCATGTAAAATACAAATTTTGACATTAATTTTTTTAAACTTTGTGTTCCAAATTCTCTTCCTCCCTCTCTCCCCACTACTCTCCGAGAACTCAAGCAATTCAACATAAGCTATGTATGAGCAGTCATGCAAAGCATTTCCACATTAGCCAGGTTGTGAAAGAAAAACAGACAAAAACAAAACTTCAGACAAAGGAACTAACAAAAATTATGCTTTAATCAGTATTCAGATACCATAATTTCTCTCTCTGTAGATGGATTGCATTATTCATCAGATTTTCTGACATGTCTTGGATCATTGCATTGCTGTAAATAAGCAAATCATTCACAGCAGATCATCTTACAATATTGCTGTTATTTTGTATACAGTATATTTCACTTTTCATCAGCTCATGTAGGTCTGTCTAGTTTTTTTTTTTTTTAATGATAGTGTTAAGGGCTAAAATTCTAGCTAAACTGTCTAAAATATATAATGAGTGGTCACCAATAAATTATAAGCTTTAGCAAGAGTTAGACTTTTAAGCATTTATTAAGGAGAATAAGAATTTGGTAAAGAGAGAGAGAAAGGCCTAGATTCCTATCTATTAAAGGGAGAGCACATTTCTAGCTCCACTCTCCACCAGAGTCCAGAGTAAAGAGAGCGAGACTGAGCCCCAGTCTCTTCCTTCCTCCTCCCACTAGCCCGCGTCACTTCCTGACGCCAAAGAAAAGACTCCTGGTCTTTCCCTCAAAGACCTTCGCTTCATGGGTGGAACTCTTCTACAGTAAGTCTCCAGCAGGTGGCATTATTCCAGTCGTTACAATAGCATCCTGATCATCTTTTTTTAAATAGTAAACTACATTAATATAATGCTTAAATGAGAGATTTCTTTACAATAAATCCATGGACTTAATTACTGCAACAACAGTAATAGATAACATTTATATAGTACCTTATACTTGAAAAAAAATTTTCTTCACAATAGCCCAGCAAAGTACCATACATTTTGTCATCATTATCAATTATCACCAATCAGTCATCATCCATCAATGCTCATCATCATCCCCAATCAATCATTCTCATCATCAATCAATCCTCCTCATCATTGATCAATCCTCCTCCTCAATTGGTCCTCATCAATAAATCTTCATCTTCATCCAATCATCATTAATGCATCCATCTATCCATAAATCAATCAATCATCATCATCTTACATTACTCTTGCCTCTGCTTCAACTTTTTTTTCCACACTTAATATTGTTAACTGTTTCCCTCCATGATATTCCCTCTCCACGATATTTACTCTATTTTCTTTCTTCTTTCATTTTATGCCTCTTTAAAAGTGTTTTACTTCTGACTTCCCCCTCTCCCACTGTGCTCTCCCTTCTTTCCCACCTACCTGATTATCCCCTTCTCCTCCTATTCTCCTGCAGGGTTAGGTAGATTACTCCATCCAATTGAGTGTGTATGTCATTCCTTCCTTGAGACAACTCTTATGGGAGTAAGGTCAAGCAATTTCTGATGATGTAAGGCTCATTCACTGCTCCATTCCTCCTGCATCTCTCCCCCTAATCCATAAGACCTTTCCTGCTTCTTTGATATGAGATTTTAACCAATTCTACCTCTCCCCTTCTTCCCCCCCCGCCCCTGCCCAGTGCAATACTCTTCCCCCTCAATTTTACCTTAAAAGTATCATCATAGGGCAGGTAGGTGACACAGTGGACAAATCAACTGCCCTGGACTCAGATGGACCTAAGCCCAAATCTGGCCTCAGACACAAGACACTCAATAACTCTACAACCCCAGATATGCCACCCAACCCTGACTACCTCATAAAAAATGATACACAAAAATAAATGCTTTACCGATATCATTTCTTCATAATCCATTCCCACTTGTGCCCTCTGTCTAAGTGTATTCCTATCATCTGCCCTAATCCTGAGAAAGTTCTTATGAGTTAGACATATCATCTTCCAATGAAGGAATGTAAAGAGTTTAACCTTTTAACATCCCTCATGATTTCTTTTTTCTGTTTACCTTTATATGCTTCTCTAGGGTCTTGTAATTGTAAGTAAAATTTGCTATTCAGTTCAGGTCTTTTCATCACAAATACCTGAAAATCCTCTTTTTCATTGAAGTCCCATTTTTTCCTCTGAGATTATACACAGTTTTGCTGGGTAGGTGATTCTTGGTTATAATCCCAGTTTCTGTTCCCTCTGAAATATCATATTCCATGCCCTCCTATTCTTTAATGTAGAATCTGCTAGATCCTGTGCTAGCCTTACTTTAGTTCCACAGTACTTGAATTGGTTCTTTCTGACTGCTTGCAACATTTTCTCCTTGACTTGGGAGCTCTGAAATTTGGCTATAATATTGCTGGGAGTTTTCCTATTGAGATCTTTTTCAGGAGGTGAGCAGTAGATTCTTTCAATTTCTATTTTACCTTCTGTTTCTAGAAAATCAGGGCAATTTTCTCCTGATAATCTCTTGGAAGATGATGTCTAAACTCCTTTTTTGATGATGGTATTCAGGTGATCAAAAATTTTTCAGTTATCTGTCCTGGATCTATTTTCCAGGTGAGCAGGTTTTTTTCCAAGAAGATATTTCACATTGCCCTCTAGTTTTTAATTATTCTTTTGGATTTGCTTTATTGTGTCTTGGTTTCTAATAAAGTCACTAGGTTCCATTTGTTCAATCCTAATGTGTAGGCAATAATTTTTTTCAGAGAGATTTTCCATTTGTTTTTTCAAGCTGTTGACTTTTTCTTCATGACTTTCCTGCATCACTCTAATTTTTCCCATTACCTCTCTTACTCTATTTTCAAAGGTCTTTTTGAGCACTTCTATGGCCTGAGAGCAATTCATATCTTTCTTGGAATATTTGAATGTGGGATCCCTGATTCCTATCCTCTTCTGAGGGTGTACTTTGATCTTCCTTGTACCTGAAGAAACTTTCTATTGTCTGCATCTTTCTCTACTCATTTTGTCCACTTATTTACTTTAAATTTTTAAAATGGGGCACTGTTGGGGGCATCTAGGTGCAACAGTAGATAAAACACCAGACCTGCATGCAGGAGGACCTGAGTTCAAATCTAGCCTCAGACCCTTGAGACTTACTAGCTGTGTGAACCTGGGCAAGTCGCTTAACCCTTATTGCCCCCCCCCAAAAAAAGTGTGGTACTCTTTCCAGGATGCACTATCACAAGCTTCACTTGGTTCAAAGTGGTACAATTTAAGGAGGGGCAGGTTCTTCACTTTCCTGGCCTGTGTTCTGGTCTTTAAATATCCCCAAGCCTACTTGTTATTCAGCCATGCAACAAAATTTTATTTGCTGTGTTTGATAGCTCCAGAAAGCCTGTGCCCCTTCCCCATCATGAACCGCTGCCACTCAAGATTGTTTCCAAGTTCTCAGCTGGGAAGTACAACCCAATTCCACATCAGTTCCAGCAGAGACACCTGTAATCCCCCCTCCCCACCCGGGACAAAAGCTCAACTGTCTCACTTGACCATAAGCTTAGTTCCAGAAGATGTAGGTGCTTCAGAAGATGCAGAGGTTCAGGGGGTTAATTTGTCTGTTGCATCCTGCCTGTGGCTGGATCTCTGTTCGCTCAGCCATGGTCTGGATGGCTACTCTGGGGCTTGATCTGTGTCTGCTTGGCCTGGGTTTGTGTAGGCAGTTGGGGCTGGATCTATGGCCACCCAATGTCAGGGTTGGGTTCCACTCCCACCCCATTGCCTCACATTTTTTGGGTGAGGCAATGGGGTTAAATGAGTTCCCCAGGGTCACACAGATAGTAAGTGTCAAATATCTGAGGCTGGATTTGAACTCAGGTCCTCCTGAAGGCAGAGCTGGTACTCTATCCACTGCACCACCTAGCTGCCCCCTTTGCTTCACATTTTAAAGAGGAAAAGAAAACAAACTAAGAGGTTTCAGTCGTAATCAAGACAGAAAGCCCCGTTATTTTTTTTTCTTTCTTTTGCAGGGCAATGAGGGTTAAGTGACTTCACCAGGGTCACAGAGCTAGTAAGTGTCAAGTGTCAGAGGCCAGATTTGAAATCATGTCTTCCTGAATCCAGGGCTGGTGCTTTGTCCACTGCACCACCTAGCTGTCCAAGCCCCATGATTTTTAAGGTATAAAGCATTTTCTCTATTTAAAAACTTTGTTCAGTGAATGTGTTAACAAATTAACTTCATCTTGATAACCATGCAATCATGATGATTCATTTTGGGGGGGGGGGGGCGGAAACTGGGGGTGATGTGGAATAGAGGATGGCTTCGTAGAAGTTCAAATATCTAAAAACATTAATCCAGTCTAACTTATTACAAAACTGGAGGAATTCCTTTTCTTTTCTTTTTTTTGTAGATAGGGAGAACATTGATTAAGAATTCACTATGTGGAAAATACCTGTGTAACGTTCTGGGGTTAAGAATTAATTAGGGGACAGCTAGGTGGCACAGAGGACAAAACACCAGTCATGGATTCAGGAGGACCTGAGTTCAAATCCAGCCTCATACACTTGACACTTTCTAGCTGTGTGACCCTGGGCAAGTCACTTAACCATCATTGCCCCACACCAAAATAAAATAAAATAAAACTGCTAGGTGGTGTGGTAGATAAAGCATCAGCCCTGCATTGAGGAAGACCTGAGTTCAAATCCAGCCTCAGACACATGAGACTTAATACCAGTGTGACCCTGGGCAAGTCACTTAACCCTCATTGCCTCACAAAAACAAAACAAACAAAAAAGAATAAATTAAAACAACACAGTCCCAAATCATGGGAAGAGATAATACATAAAAGGGAACTGGAAATCAGTAAGGGAAGGAAGACTTGGAGAGGGAGGCTTCTAACTAGAAGGTTAAAGATTCTGGAAAAAATGGTCTAGTATTGAAGTCAACATCACTGGACATCTCAAGAAACAGTATTTCTGATAGAAATGCCAATTAGAGGAATAGAAATTAACTAAAATATAAATGTTCATTTCGTTTATTGATTTGGAATATTGGTAATCCAGCCAGATCTGCTCAAGGCTTTTGAGGTATAGCAAAGAATTTGAACTAGCATAAGCAGAAATGTATGGGGTATATTGCAGAGCAGCAAGCAGATATGTTTGGCAGAGTTTAAGAATTTGTAAAAGGGAGGAGGGGAAGATAAGGGTGGTCAAGATCATAATAAGCATTGAGTGATATATTAAGGAAAGTGATCCTGTACCTAGTGAGTAAGCATTTTTTTAAATAAAAGAATGATATAATATAATTTATTTTTCATCTGGATGAAGTATAAATGAATGACAAATGGGGAAAAAGAGACTAAAGGTAGGCAATCAAATTAGCTATTTTAACTTAAGTGCAGAAAAAAACATAAACTATGGATATAATAATAGGAATAAAAAGGGAGGGAGTACTATAGTTAAATTTATCATGAAGGTTAACTATCATTTGATAGGTGGATATATATTTGGGGCAGTGATGAAGAGGAAGGAGAAAAATGACTACTACATATGAGCCTAGTTGAGTGGTGGAATAGTGATTCTACTGATAATAATACAGAAGGTGGTGAAGGAGAGAATTCTTAGAGGAAGATAATTAATTTTATTTGTTATATGATTAATTGTATATTCATGAAAAAGGACCCTGTGTATATGGAGGCACATTTGTGGTGAGAGCTGTTTTGTGGTCAAAGGAGTTGGAACAGACATTTTTAGTCTCTTCTAATCCCATCCTTCTTCAAAGGAGGTTTTCATTCCTTCCAGAAGAAGAATCAGGGAATTGGGGCCAAAACCCACTTTGTTCTCTTTAATAAGTTTAATAATAGCTAATATTTATGTACTGTTTACTGTGTGACAGACACTGTAAGAGAAGAAAGGGGGTATACCAGGACAGAATTAAATCTATCTGCTCCCTTCATTATTATTACATTAGGGCATCTAACTGGGCTCAACCTGACTTCTGATAACTTTGTCATTATTATGAGAAGGAGGAACCCAAGATTTATGGTTAAAGCTTAACCTCTTTCTTCTCGAATACCAGTTCTACACTGAACCCAGAAAATAGTAAAAAAAAATTAGAGAAAGCATACATAGGAAAAAATAAACCAGACAATAAAGAATGAAGGAGTTCTCCCCTTAGGAATGAGATAACTCAGCTAAACCAACAGAGAATTCTGGATCTCACTCAAGGGAAAACTTGAAATCTGTACTGTAGTTAGCAGGGAATAGTGTCATAATAAAGAATGCCAACTTATCTTAATTGTTTCCAGAGTCTTTTCCTTCAGCAACCTGAAGTGGTATTGACCTTTTCCATTTGCTTTCTTGAAGCTAGAAGCCAGACACACCTGAAATAATTTTCTTCTTGAAAAGTCCAGAAGAAGCCTTGAAGAGACCCAAAAGGGCATGTACAATTCTGGAGCTCTCTGAATCTCTCCAATCTCTGCTCTACCTTCACATAGGTCAGGACATTCATCTCTACCACTAAGGAGAGAGTCCTTTACTAATGGGTCTGGGGACAAGGGTTACTATGGTAATAGTAAATTCACATGAAATGTTCAGTAGTCCCTTTTATACATGGGCCTGGAGTTTGAAGAGGATAATTCACTTATCATATGCATTTTATCATATCCACAGAAATGAAACTAGGAATTATTAACATGGTAACAATAAAAAGAAGTGAAAATAGGGAGAGGCACAGAGGAAAAGTTTAACAGGTGAAGGTTATTAAGTGCTATTCTACAAGGACAGAGGGAAATCTTTCTCTTCATCCTTTTGATTTCAACAATTTGTCTGCAATCTCACTTTCTTGCCTTCTCTTGCTCTGCCAAACACAGGGCTCAACTGCAATGTTGTCTTTTGCCTAGAGTTTACCTCAGCACTCCTAATACTGGTAAGGTTGCTGAATTAGTGAGGAACTGTAAAGCATAAAGTAGTGGGATAGAAATATCTGGAACTCTGTGAAGAGGAAGAATGAAATGTCTCTCGATGATGGCATCTTGGAGAATGTAATGGATTGCTCTCTGATATTTACAACTCTGGGATGCAAATATGCTAGTTACAACTCTTTGGGATGCAAATATGATGATAACTCTATATTCTGATTTTTCTGAGAAGTCTATAATTTAAAACTATATAATTGCTACTGTATCAATTCTGAAGTGTGATGATTAATTATGGCAGGAAATCTTGATAATTTGTGAAGGACCCTTAAACAATTCTTTATTGCTTTTAGAATAATGTGATCCTAACCATACAAAGAGGTATAGAATGAAGATACGTATGCAGGTCACTGTAATATTTGTGTTTCCCTCTCTATATTTCTCTTTAACTGGTAGACAGTAAGCTCCTTTACAAAAGCAAGGACTGTCTTTTACCTTGTATTCTCAGACATTAGAAGTGTCTGACAGGTAATAGGCTCTTCATGAATGCTTATTTATGAATGTTTATTGACTGAGTAGAGAAGAAAAAAGAGATTTTAACTCAAGTCTCTCTTCAGCACAAGTCCAGAGTTATCTGCCCTAAATAATGATCCCTTACCAATCAAATAACTTTAGATATGGAATGGGTAACTTCCAAGAAGCATTTAAGTGCCTACTATGTAATTGGAACTGGATTATAGAAATTTTCTAATCCAAACCTCTGCTTTTACAGAAAAGGGAACAGAGACATTAAACAATTTACAAATTGGGATCATACACTTGATCCATATCCAGTCCCAGTAAATATTCTTTCTGTAACACTATGCTTTATTTCTCAAAATGTACAGGACAGTCATGGCCATTAAAAAGGCCATGAAAAATAACTTCACTATTTTAAATCATCAGACATTTGTAGGTTATCTTTGCTTTTGTGGTATTATTTTGGTCATTCCTATATATCTAAGTTTTGATTAAGAATGCAAACCTAAATTTTAATTTAAATTGCATATTTACTAATTACTTACTATGAATAAGGAAGAATACTCCTATGGAGAAAAGGACCCCTGTTTATGACTTCCTATCCAGGAATTTATTGCAAGGAAAAGTGGGACAAGACTATATCATGCTTTCCATTGGTTTCAAAAGGTTTTTTTCTTCCTTTAGCATCTATCTATCTATCTATCTATCTATCTATCTATCTATCTATCTGTCTGTCTGTCTGTCTGTCTGTCTGTCTGTCTGTCTGTCTATCTATCATCTATCTGAATGCATACATTCACTCTAAATATATATATATATATATATTTGTATACACATATAGATACACATGTTTATATGTATATATGTATGTATATGTATGAAGTGAAAATTTCTTTGTAAAACATCCCTATTGGTAATTGGATACATGGAATTGGGATTAGGACGCTAATCACTGAAGGACAGAGCTTGTGTGAAGCCTACACAATAACAGAGAAAATATAAAGACATCTCAAACCTTTCAGGGTATCCTGGAACTCCAAGCATACTTTAACAGATTGGATCATGAGAGTAGGACCACAGTGAACCTGATGTTTTATGTGGTATTAATCCTTTGGTGACAATTTCCTCAGCAAGCAAATATAAATGCAGTTATTAGTATCAGACATTTACTTACTATTAAATATTTTGAGGTGGAAAAGAATTCAGAGGCCATCCACTCCAAGCCATTAAAAATAAAGATGAAACAGACACTTAGACGGTGAGATTACTTTCACAGTATCATGTAGGTAATGACAACAAAGTTGGATTTGAATATAGGTCCTGAGCTTCCAGATCCAGCACATATTCCACTATCATTTGACTCACTCTACTATATGAGACACTTATTAGCTATGTTTACCCTGACCAAGTTCCTTAACCCTGTTTGCCTCAGTTTACTTATCTATAAAATGCATTGGAGAAAGAAATTGCAAACCACTCCAGTATCTTTGCCAAGAAAACCTCAGAGTGGAGCCACAGAGAGTCAGACACAATTAAAACAACTGAACAACAACCATATCACAGCTGAAAAAAGTGAACAAAAGAAAAAAAAGACTCATCTTTGATGCAGCCTATTCTAGTATAAGTGCTTAGACACTTATACTAAAAGTATACATGATTAATAATAAATATTCTTTTTTTCTCCACATTCAGACTAGTACTTGGAAAACAGAGCTCATAACTAGATATTTTAAATTCATGACAAATAAATAGCTAAAGTTGCGTACAATGAGCATAAAGAAGTCTCACTAATTGGGTATTGCTTTACAGGGCTTCTCTCTGGACAACACTAAGATGAAATGATTTCACATTTTTTTCCTTTCTCCTATCCCTGAATCATTTCCTCATTTGCTGTTTTCTAGAAGTAATTGGACTGAAATTGTAGTTAAGAAACTATATATTCCAATATTCAAACTTTTAAAATATGATAAATAAAATTCTGAACAGAACTAAATTCAGTTAGCTCTACTCTGTATTTTTCATTGTTGCTATCACCCTTCTTTAACATTTTTGATAATAAATAACCAAGGTATGAACATATATTTGTCACCTTTAACAGTAATTGAGTCTTGCTGAACAATAGCTCATTAGTTACCATCACCTTTAAAGGACCATAAACTCCTTCCACAGGTGATTTCTGATAATTGGGAATTGGCCACATCTAACATGTTCAAGGTCCCTTTTACAATTGCTATTATCCTTCCCCTCAGAAGGAATCATGTAACATAGTCTTTAAAAGAAGGACATTTTCCAGCATGAAGTTGCTGACAAGAGTAAAGAACTGTAAATCAGTCATCCTATTTTAGATATTTATTTTAAATTCAGATGCAAAATTGTTTTAAACTATCAAAGCAGTATGATAATAACTGAAGATTATTACCTACCTAGAGGAGATATGAATCTTACTCTGAGTCTGACCAATCACTTTTCCAAGTGATTAGAGCTTTTCTTTTTCCCCTGCTAGGATAAGAATGAACTTAGTCACCAGCTATATTAATTTCACTGCAGTGAGGTGAACAAGCGAGTTGCTTTTGAGGAACCTCACATCAGCAAAGCTGATGCAGGATCCTGTAACTGCAGTATTGCAATTGTAGGAGCTACCCCTAGGAATATATCTGCCCTTACTTAGCAGTCCACATTTTGCCATACTATTGTAAACAAAGATTCTAGTGTCCCATAAACTTGGTTAGGTTAAAAAGAATTGAATGATTCATGAAAGAAATCAACTAGTGAAACCAGTAGTTGATGAGGAGTATGAATTTATGATATTTTAAAGAATTTCTACCTTTATCATTGAGGGGAGTTTTTTTTCCTTGTATAAACACAACCTCTCTATGATTTATTACTTGGGTCTTAAGGAGTTATTTGAGGGATATAGATCTGAGGTCAAGTGACTTCCACAGAGTCATACAGCTTTCAAGCATCAGAAGCAGTTACTGAACTGAGACTATAATGACCACAAGTTCAGATTTATAACCAACAAGCTATACTGCCACTATTTTGTATATTTAAATGAAAAGGAATACATAAACAAATGGTTAAAACTTAAAGTTCACAATTTAGGTTTAAAATTACACTTAAATTATATACATTTATAACACACATATACATATATACATATGTATTTATGTGTTTATATTTAGATATATACATATGGATACTTATATACATATAGAGCTAATTTAAGCATATCCTCCATAATGAGATTTTTGTAATTTTTACTCTCAGATTATTTTACTACTTTTTATTCTCCCAACAATATATAAGTGTACCTATTTCTCTATAACCCTATTTATTATTAAATTTTGTCATTTTAGTTATCTTCTGAAATGATGGATTTTGTTGTGATTAAAATTATGACAGGCATGATTTCTATGTAATTTAATCATTTTATTAATAGTCCAGCAGTAATAATAAAATGAGATCAATCAATTGACCTTCTCTTCCAGACCAAAGACCCGTCATGGTGCTGGGATCTTGGTTCATATACCCTTCCAACTGTAGAAGTTCATCTGATAGCAGCCAAATGTAATTGGTTGACATGATTGGGGTGGGTTATATTTCAAATGAAGTTTAGGGATACATGACTGAGGTCATTCAACTCTTTGTAATATGACATCAGAAAAATAATGCAAGACCCCTCACACAAAATAATTTCCATCTAGGTGTGGCTGTGCTGGACAATGTCCTTCCACTTATCTGGAGAAAAGGAAATCTGTCTCCACTCAGGATTCTTTGTAAGCTTGGTTTGTTTTTGACCCAGATGAACTATCTAGACTTGGAATGGGGTAGGAAGGACTAAGAAAGAAAAAGAGATCTCTGGATCCCCCAAGATATTGATTATTAATACTTATTTCTCACAATTTGAAATCATAGATCAAATTTCTTTCAATTGGTAATCAAATTGAACAATTTTAGATGCTTTTAAATAACATCTGTATCTTCTTTTATAAACCATTCCAATCCTTTGCCCATTAATCTAATGGCTATGCCCTTGAACATGTGTTTCAATTAATTTAAATTTGTAGAAGTTAAATATTTGTGTTATGTTGATGCTAATAGATTTCTTGATGCCAATATAAATGGGTGGTCAGTGAAAACATGCAAATTAAAATTCACTTACAAAGAATCTTCCTAACAATTAGAGAGGTTTAAAAGTACAATGGCAGCCTGAAAAGGTTTAAAATTCTCCATCATTGGCAATCTTTAAGCAGAAGCCAGTTGATTTATCTTTTGTTGTATGTTGTAAAATGGGGATTCTGTTTTGGTAAGTATTGAATTAGAGGTTCACTGAGATCACTCTTTTTTTTTTTTTTTTTTTTTTTTGCCGGGCAATGGGGGTTAAGTGACTTGCTCAGGGTCACACAGCTAGTAAGTGTCAAGTGTCTGAAGCCAGATTTGAACCCAGGTACTCCTGAATCCAGGGCTGGTGCTTTACCCACTGCGCCACCTAGCTGCCCCTGAGATCACTCTTAAATGACAGATTTTTGTGATTCTAAGAAGTCACAATCTCTTTACTCTTAGTTACCTTATCTCTAAAATGTAGGGTTTGGACTATCTAATATAATAATATGTATAGCACTATGTGTGATTTCTGTATCACTGGTCACAGGAGCATTTCATAACATAAAGATGACTGAAGATAGACATAGACAATTAATTTTCCACTACGACAGTGATCATATTCATTTCATTTTTTCCTCTTCCTCCTGAAATAATAATTGTATAAAGAAGGGTTCTGAAGTATTGGTTGAAAAGGAATACATAATGATACAAAGTGTGCCATGAAATAAGTTACATAAAGTAGGAGTAGGATATTTATATCCTTCTGAATGAGATGTGCAGCTTTTTATTTTAGTTATTTTAATTTTTCTTCCATTGATATCATCTGTAAAATGAATGAACACTTAATCACATAGCCTTTCTTGCAGTATAAGAAGAGTAGAGAGCTGACAGACAGGATATGGTCCCTTTTATTTACTGTGTAATTTCTTTTCTCTACCTCCCTTCCTCCCTTCCTTTCCTTCCTTGCTGTTCACCCAACCCCTTCTCCATGAATCTCATAGGCTGAGAAAAGGGAAAGAAAAGAGGCTAATTTTTTCTCTATGTAAACATGATATAAATAAGCTATACAATTAATTGCAAAAATATTCATATAAGTCAGGAGTTCTGAACAAGGGCCATTAAGCATTGTGTAAAGAATACTTTCTTCTTTGATTTTATAGGTCCTATGCTTTTGTGAAATAATAAGAGGGAAAGAATGAAACGTCTTGAAAAAGCAGGAGCACACTAGAACTTTTAAGTTGTTCCCTTTGTTGTTGGCAATTTATTATGTATTTGTTTCACGATAGGGGAAAATGAAAGATTTGTGATAAAATGATGATGATGATAAAGCTACAGATTTAAGTAGAGTATTTTTCCCCTCACCGTGCAAAGATTTATTTGGTTTGCTGCACATGCGTTATACCTTTGAATTCAATCATAGTGGGAGTCGTATTAAGAATCATTCTCTTTGGGGGAGGGGTGTATCTATATGATGTATTAACTTTTTTGAGCTTAACCTCAGCCAGAAAAAAAAAAATCCAGGATAGTATGTGTGGGTTTGATGGGTTGTATTGCCACTCAGAATAGTCAGTGAAGGGTAAGGGATTTTTTATGAACCATTATAGAGAACATTGATACTGAGTCAATACCCAAATGCATCATGAAAGGATTCATCACTAAGGAAGAAGTTGCACATTGAGCTATTCTCTATCTCAAAGATGCTGGTAGAATTTATCACTCAGGGAGGCAGCTAGGTGGTACAATGGATAAAGCACCAGCCCTGGATTCAGGAGAACCTGAGTTCAAATCTGGCCTCAGACATTTGACATTTACTAGCTGTGTGACCATGGGCAAGTCGCTTAACCCTCATTGACCCACCACCCCCCAAAAATTGTCACTTAGTACCAGTGACAGAATGATTTCAATTCTACTTCTACTAATACTTTTGTTGAAAGAAACGTACTGTGTTTTTGTTGTTGGTTAGTAGTTTTAGTTGTGTCCAATTCTTCATGAGCCTGTGTGGGGATTTCTTGGTAAAGTTACTGGAGTAGTTTGTCATTTGCTTTTCCAGCTCATTTTATGGATGAAGAGCTCAGGCAAAAAAGGTTAAGTGACTTGCTCAGGGTCACAGGGCAAGTAAGTGCCTGAAGCCAGAATTAAACTCAGGAAAATAAGTCTTCTTGAATTTAGGCCCAATACTATATCCACCATGCCACCTGCTGTTATGTAGTATGTTTAGTTCACATGTCTGAACAAACATGGAACATTATTATGCTATATGCTTTTAAGGGGTATTTGCATGTATGTGATACTGCAAGCTTTACAAAGCTAATAAATCCCATTTTTGTTAAAGGCGAACACTGAAATCCTCAATTGGATGATGATAATGATGATGACAATGATGGTGGTGGTGGTAGTGTTGACAATAATAATATATTATCACCACTATTAGTGAAAATTATAAGAAACCCATGTTATCGTATTTTCAGTAATATATAAGAAATTGAGTTGTATGATTTCTTCTTGTTGGACAGAGTGCATCATTCCAAAGGGATAAAAAGGAATAGCAGAGTCATTTTGTAGCCTAAAATTCATTCTCCTGCAATTAACAACACTCTTAATACAGAGAATAAATCTTCATAGATATCACAATGGGAAGAAAGGAAATACATAAAATAGACACATGTATGTGATATGTAAATTTATATATGAACATCCACATATAACGTTACATATTAGCATACATATTTCTACATGAGTACACAATATGCCCACAGGTATGAATATATGTATATTTATAAAATATTCATATGTGTGCTTTCACGTGTGTGTACACATATATCACATATCTATATGTGCCATGATATATACATGTGCATCTGCATGTCTGCTTATGTATTGTATAGTGTTTATTTGTATGTATCAGTGAATATGTGTGTTCATATTGTAGTGAGTAAAACTATATGTGGTCGCCCTATAATTGTCTCAAGTGTTACGGAATTTAGCTGGGTTTTATTATATATGTATATATTACTTAGAAATTACTTATTATATATATATATATATATATTACTTAGAAATTAGAGGCTTCTGTACCAGTGTAGGTCATTAAGCATTTATTAAACAATATTAAATATTAGTAAAGAGAGTGCACATGGCTCTGAAAGATAGGAAAGTCTAGCTAGGAAAGAAAAGAGAGAGAAAAGAGAAAATGGGGAACCCTAGCAGGCTGCATCTGCTCTCCCCAAGTTCTAGGGCTAAAGAGAGCGAGTGTCTGTGTAAGCTTGCTGTGGGCAGGAGGAGAGCCCACCCATAGACATTCCTCATAGCTAATTGGCTACCATCATTTAAATCTATTGGTTCACTGGATTTGACAGTGGTTTGGTGCAGTCCTGCTGATATCAGCACCTAGAAAACAGATCCTATGGTGGGAACAAGGCTTTCAGGTGGCTGTGGTTTTGAATAAGATAACTTCCTGACTCTGGGCTGGCCTTGAGAAAGGTCAGGCCAGGCTCTCTCAGCAGGGGCCTCTGTGAGCCCCAAAACCCCTTTATTTTCTCACAATATGCATGTCCAGATAGATTAGATAGATAGATAGATAGATAGATAGATAGATAGATAGATAGATAGATAGATAGATAGATAGATAGATAGATAGATGGATGGATGGATGGATGGATGGATGGATGGATGGATGGATGGATGGATGGAGAGAGAGAGAGAGAGAGAGAGAGAGAGAGAGAGAAAGAGAGAGAGAGAGATGGGGGCAGGGAGGGAGGGAGAGGCAACTTTATCAATTTATCTATGTATTTGTCTATGTCCATATTGTGAGGGTCCCTGTCTGTCTAACCAATTGCAATATATATATATATATATATACTATACAAATTATGTGACTATGTGAAATATGCATATTGATGAAGATTGAGAATAATTAACTTCCTGTATTTATGCTTTGATAAACTGTATTGTGATTTTGAACACTAAACTACCCAAAACAAAAATGACTCTCTAAATTTGGATTACTAATAGAATCAATATGGCCACTCTAGTTGCAATTCTGTGTAACTGTGATTGACCATAGATTGTTGAGTGAATCTGAAACCCCATCTATGGTACTGTTCATAAAACTCTTCATCAGATATTACAGAAACATTTATCCAATTGAAGTTCACCTCACTTTTTTATTCCCAGTCTCTAGAAATAATACATTATCTGTAAATTCATTTTCATAGTTTTCAACAACATTGAATAGATGTTTCACACAATTTACAATGTCAAACACACTTTCACTGAACAATGACACATTGCAAGAAAAACTGAAAAGATTTCCTACTTTGTAACTGCATGTCAAAGAAAAAATATGTATAACAATTTTACTATGAAAATATTATTTATTTGTATTAATAATTGAAAAATAATAAACTGGAATTTATTTCATTTTAATATGCATAAAAAGCAAATATTTAATAAAATGAAGTCAAGTTTAATCTTTCAAACATTGATACATATATATAAAAACATGTCATATTAAAATTGTCATACACCTTGTTTCTGCAGTATTTATTACAAAGTAAGAATAAAATAAAAATGCTTCTGTCCATACACCAAATATACAGTCTCAAATATAATATTATATAACAGATGATAACATTTTACAAAGTATGTTGAGCTATGACACACAATACATTTTGATAGTAACTATCAGTCTGTCATATTTTTGGATAGAAGAATTTAAAATTTGTTTTTCACATAGATTAATAATATTCATGATTATGCTCCATTTTTAAAAGCAGTATTGCAAAATTTTGTGAATTTTTAAGATTTTAGAATGAATTACCTAGAATTTTTAAGCATCCACTCTAGGGCATATAAGAAATTCTATAAAAGTAAATATAGAAAATCAAACTATTGGACTGTTCAGGAGAGGCAATATGGTACTAATAGTAATATTTAAGGATTAACATTCCTAAACTGCAATTTAATATACTTTTTTGTTGTAATCTTGAACTACATATGAGATATCAAAAGAAAATCCTAAACTTCAGCAATGAGGCTTTGGTCCTTGATTCAGTTCAGAAAACTGGAATATTCCCATGAATGTTATCCACACAATAAATATAAACTTATGATTATGATTGCTAGCAGAGGATTAGTGAGTTAATTGCATTTAGATTATAAAGTAGTATCTTGTCAAAATGCATAAGATTATTTTCTTCATGTTTTGGTTCACATTTGTATTATTACCAAATTTATCATTTGCAAAAATGTATTCAGGTAATAGTATATGCTATATTTTCAGTAACGCAACATTATATGTTTCCCTTGACTATTAGTGATAAGAGATTAATCTACAATTACTTCAGCAATTCAATGAATTTCATGTCAATATTCTCTATCATGCCTTCCACCTCTGGATGCTTGAAAATCTCAATGTGATCGGTGGATTCTTTCAATTTCTATTTTAGCTACTGCTTCTAGAATATCAGGGGAATTTTCCCTTACAATCTCTTGGAGGATGGTGTGTAAAATCTTATTTTGATCATGGTTTTCAGGTAGTCCAATGATTTTCAAATTATCTCTCCTAGATTTATTTTCCAGGTCAGCTGTTTTCCCAAGGAGATAATTAACATTGCCCTCTATTTTTCCATTCAATTAGATTTGCTTTATTGTGTCTTGGTTTCTCATAAGGTTACTAACTTCCATTAGTTCAATCCTAATTCTTAGACAGTTATTTTCATCAGACAGTTTTTAATCTCCTTTTCCATTTAGCTTTTCAAACTGTTGACTTTTTTCTCATGACTCTCTTGCATCACTCTCATTTCTCTTTCCATTCTTTCCTCCCTTTCTCTAAGTCTTCTTTCTATTTCTCCTACTTTCTCTTCAAAGTCCCTTTTGAGAGCTTCCATGGCGTGAGACCAGTTCATATTTTTCTTAGAAGCTTTGGATGTTGGAGCTTTGACCCTGTTATTATCTTCTTCTTCTGAGACTGTATTGTGGTCTACCTTACCCCAAAGAATTTTTTGATGGCCTTCTGATTTCTCTGCCTACTCATCCTGGCTTACTATTTCTTGGCTTTTAACTCCTTCTTAAAGTGTGGCGCTGCTTCCAGGAAACATTCTTTGAGCTACAGTGTGGCCCAGGGGATGATTGGGCTTCTTTTAGGTCTGCCTGGACTTGCTTTTCTTTGATTTTAAACTCTTCACTCAGGGGTGGCAGATGGGGAGGGGTGGTTCTGTCTCTCAGCTCTGCTTCAGAGGCTCCCAAAAGGAAAACCTCCAGGAATATTATAGCCAAATTCTAGAACTCCCAAGTCAAGGAGAAAATATTGCAAGCAGCTAGAAAAAAAGGAATTCAAATACTGTGTAGTTCCAATAAGGATAAAGCAAGATCTAGCAGCTTCTACATTAAAGGACCAAAGGGCATGGAAAACGATATTCCAGAGGGCAAAGGAACTTGGAATACAGCCAAAAACCCTGTACTGAGCAAAACGTAGTATAATCTTTCAGAAGAAAAATGGGATTTCAATGAGAAAGAGGTCTTTCAGGAATTTGTGATGAAAAGACCTGAACTGAATAGAAGATTTGACTTTCAAATGCAAGACCCTGGAGAAGCATAAAAAGGTAAACAGGAAAAAGACTTCATGAGGGATATTAAAAGATCCAACTGTTTACATTCCTACATGGGAAGATAATACTTAGAACTCATAAGAACTATCTCAGTAAGAAATTCACAGAAGACATAGGTCTGAACTGAATATGAAGGGATGATATCTGTAAAGCATTTATGTTTTGTTCTTTGTGGGACAGACGGGGGGGGGGAGTGTCTTATGTCTGGGGCCAGATTTTGGTTTGGGACCTCCTGGGTCCAGGGCTGGTGCTTTATCCACTGTGCCACCTAACTAACCCATGATGAGATCATTAAAATAGGGTTGAGATGTAGGAGGAATAGACTGGGAGAGGGAGAAGGGGAGAGATGGTCTGGGAAGAGGTAGTTCACATGAAGGAAATAAGAAAAAAGCTTATGGAGGGGAGGAGAAGACAGAGAAGGAGTTGGAGAGTGAGTGAACATTAATATCATAAGAATTTGGCTCAAAGAAGGATGAACATACATACTCAAGTAGGTATAGTAATATATTTTTGCCCTGATGGAGGGACGGAAAATAAGGGGAGGGGGAAATAAGGGAAAGGCAGATTGGGGGAGAGAGCAGTAAAAATCAAAACACTTTCAAGTAAGATGAAGATGTTCTGCATTACTGCACAAGTATTACATATTGAAATGCTTGATCTCATAGGGAGGGCTGATGAGGGAGGGAGGAAGAAAAATTTAGAACACAGAATTAGCTCAGGGCCCTTGATCTCATCGGACTGGGATCATGGATCCATACCCAATTGGGAGGAGTAATCTATTTAACCCTGCAGGAAAGTAGGAGGGTAGGAGGATAAGGAAGGAAGGGTGAAAAAGGGGAGTGCAGATTGGGGGAGAGGATAGTCAGAAGTAAAACACCATTGAGGAAGAATAGGTAAAAAGAAGATAGAGTAAATGTAATGGAGAAGGAGTGGGATGGAGAGAAATACTTATCATGATTGATTATAATGGCAAACGTATGGTACCTACTTTGCTGGGCTTTTATGAAGAAAATTCTCTATCAAGCTTAAGGTACTATATACAGGTTATGATGAACAGGATACTATCAGAAAAACCTGGAAAGACCTACATGAACTGAAGCAGAGTGAAATGTACTGTATACAAAATAACAGCAATAGTGGGAGATGATCTGCTGGGAAGCATGTGGTTATTTTCCGCAAGGCAATGATCCAATATAACCCTGAAAAACTTATGAAGATTGCAGCCCATCTGTGGAGAAAGAACTGATAGTATCTGAAAACAGATGAAAACATATTTAATTTTTTTTCTTTTCCTTTTTGACAATCCCTTAATCTGAAGTTTGTTTTTTTTTTTTTTTACTGTTTTCTCTCACAACTAGCTAATATGGGACTTTTTCCATGACTACTCATGTATAACTTATTTTGAATTGCTCAAGTTCTTGTGGGTGGGGGGTGGGAATGGAGGGAGGAAGAGAAGTTGGAACACAAGGTTTTTAAAAATTGATGTTAAAATCTGTTTTTACATATATTTTGGAAAATAAAATTCTATTCAAAGCAAAAAAAAATATTGAAAATCTCAAAGTAAGTCATTTTATTATCTCACCCCTTTTCTTTCTATCATGTTTATTTTGTATAAGGTAGCCTAAAATAAAGCTATGATCTATTTACACTATATTGTATTTTCACGTGTTTTTATTGGCTATGGTCTATATAAGAAATGCTTTTTCCCCCTCACTTCCATCTTCTGTTTTCCCTTGCCTCTTAAAAACCTCAGCTCAAATAATATCTAAAAGTATTTTGTTTCCCTTTTCTCCCATTTCTAATGTCTTCCTTATGAAATTACTATCTATCTAAATATATAAAAATCTTATATGTATATAATGATTTTCATATTGTCTCTCTTCATTAGAATGTGAGCTCCTTCAGGGACCTTATATCTCTCTATCTTTGTATCACAGAACATATTACATTTCTGGAACATAATAAGTGCTTTATAAATGCTTATCACATAAACCAAACATGATAAAACTCAAAAAGGATAAATGTAAAATTGCAAACATGCATACACAAAAAAATGAGCTTTACAAGTACAAGATGGGGAAGTCATGATTAAATAGAAGTTGTATTTAAAAAACTTTAGTGGACTGCAGTCTCAATATGAGTATATGTGTCAGGTAACACAATTATGTGGTAACCAACCACAAAGGCTAATGGAATATTAGGCTACATTAACACATATTTCTTCCAGTTATAAGAAAGTCCTCTTGTCTACATGTTCCTCTGTAGTTTGCCTTCATCAGAATTCTTCTGGAGTATTGTAATAAGTTATAAGTATCATAGTTTAAAAACAACACCGAGAAAGTGGAAATTGCACCCAGGAAGACAACCAAGATTTTGAAGGTCCTTGAATCAATGTCAATACCATCTAAGAATTAGTTGCAGAAAATGAAGATGATGTTTATTCTGGAGAAGAGCAGAATCAAGGGAGGCATGACAGCTGTCTCTGAGTATTTCAAGGGCTTTCATGAAGAGGAAAAAAGTGGATTTATTCTGTTTCATCCCAGAGTAGAATCAGGAGCAATTAAAGGAAATTGAAAAGAAGAAAATTTAGGTTTCATGTATGGAAAATGACAACACCAAAAACAAAAGCATTAACAATAACAACAACCATCTTATAATTAAAGCTGCATAAAAGTATAATGGTCTACCTTTTTGCCTCAGCAGTTTTGGGGAGGACATTAGGGATTCTTTTCAATTCAAGTGTGAAGTGGAACCATGTTGTAAAGTGAGTTCAAACTATTAACAGGATGCCTTAGTATCCAAGTATAGCAGAATCTGTTTTTCATAACTAGTGTTTCACTATGCTTTCCAAGAAAAAGGAGCTCTAGTCAGGCAAGAATTTTGGGACCCTAGCTTTATGCAAGAACTCACCCAACAATTATGCCACACATAGGGGCAGTTGGGTGGGGCAGGGGATAGAAGATCTGAAATAGGAATCCTCAGACACTGAGTAGCTGTGTAAATTTGGGTAAGTTCCAACCTGTTTATTTAAGTATATTCAATTGTAAATTGGGCTAATAATATTAACCTACCTCCCAGTATGGTTGTGAGGAACAAATGAAATAGTATTTGTAAAGCAGTTAGTATAGTGTCTGGTGCATAGTAAACATCATATGAAAGAGAGGAGGAGGAGTAATAGTAGTAGGAGGAGAAGGAGAAGTAATAGTAGTAGGTATAGTAGTAGTTATCATCATCATCATCATAGCCAGTAAACAGAGCACATACTTCATAGGCATCCATGATTTCTCAAGACTTCTGGAATATTGGTTCTGGAGGACATATGGCAACACATGGATAGTAGTCACAGCAGATAAGGAATCATGGATAGATACCAATCTACATCATTTTGGGGAATGTATAATGATAATAATAATAGATCCATTGACATATCAAAGTAATGTGATTCAATCTATACAAATGAAAATGTTTCAAGTATTATTATTTAGGAAGGGCAAGGGAAAGGATAAGAGACCTAGAAGAAAGTTTCTTATTGAAGAAAAAAGTAGATAAGAATAATGATGGCAGAGACATGGTTATCAGGGAACCTATCTTGCAAGCTAATTCTTCCCATCTGTGTTACTTTGGCTAGGAAACTATCAGAGTTTCCTTATCTATAAAATGAGCTACCTAGATTAGATGATATCTATGATTCCTCCTGGCTTTAAAATTTAGTTATTCAAAGTGTATGTGTATCTGCATATATGTCTGTCTGTATGTATATAGATGTCCATTTGTAGTTTTAAAAAATCAAGCTTTTTCATTTGATATGATCTTTGTTCTTGCTACATTATCCAAATTGGTAATGAGGTTTTTCCTGACTTATATAACTTTAACAAAATAACTAAGGAGGCCCAGCGCCTCTTTAATGCTTCTGGAAAAGCATTGTTTGTGATACCTCCCGGGAGCAAAGACCAAGTCCAGCATGAAAAACTTTTTTTTTTGGCATTTTCTCAGTTCATTTAGAGCTGATAACTTGGCCACAATATGTAATATTTTTCCAAGTAGCTATTTCTATTTGAGTGAATTCCAGGATGCTAGGTATACAAAACATCTTAATAACAAGAAGGTGAAATGGAAAACTGCATCTTATTTTCAAGTTGGAAATATATTGGCACAAACATATCCAATATGCAAAGATAATGTGGTTCTTTACCAAAATTTCATCTAGTTCCTTCATTTATTATTTTAAGTTATATTAAAGAAAAAGGCTTGTTATTGAGCAGAAGTAAGTTGGAATTCGATTGCCCTATGTTTGTTGTTTTGGTTATTTGGTCATTTTTCAGTCATGTCTAACCCTTTGTGACCTCACTGATATTGGAGTGGTTTGCCATTTCTATCCCCACTCATTGTACAGATGAAGAACTAAGGCAAATAAGGTTAAGTGACTTGCCCAGAGACACACAGCTAGCAAGTGTCTGAGGCTGGATTTGAATGATAGTCCTCTTGACTAAAGGTTCAGCACTCTATCCACTGTGCCACCTAGCTATCTTTGTCCTACATGTAAAATCTTACATTTATATACTGTTTTAAGGTATACAAAGTGTTTTGCATATATAATCCCATTTGATCCTTGCAACAATTTTGGAAGGTAAACACTACAGATGCATGTATTTCATATAGATAGATAGATACATAGATAGGAAAAGCTTCAATGGTGTGACTCTTTCCCCTCCACCTAAGTATCTACCATCTTTTCATTTTTGGATCCTAAGGCTGCCTTTATGGCTTTTATGGGAGTTAGACAAAATAATATAACCTCTTCCCATGCAATAGAACTATACTAATTTGGTCATATAGGGATTAAACTAAAGCATTGTCCATATTAGCATCATGTGCTGGCTATCTGACCACAAATTATGCATAGAATACACACATGAATATACACAAACATACATATAGACATAGTACACACATATATGTATATTTATACGTAACCTATATACACACACATGAACATAGGCCAAAACTTTGCAAAATTGCATGTATGTACTCAATTTGCCAAATGTCTATGAAGCACCTAATTTAAAATGATAGTTCGAAGGACTATATATAAACAGGAAAACATTAGGGAAAAAAGCAGTATTAACATTGAACCTTTTTCTGTCAGAAGGGGAAAAAGATGTGTGCTAGAGTAGGTGAAATGAAAGTTATTAAAATATGGGCAATGAAGCTCTAATAGCAATCACTTAAAATCTTAGTCGAATCCTGTATAAATGGAGAGGGTAGGGCCAAGATGGCAGAGGAAAGGTAGTTACTTCCCTGAACATTCCCCAAGACCCCTCCAAATACCTTCAAATAATGGCATAAGTCAATTCCTGGAGCAGTAGAACCCACAGAAAGATAGGGCAAAGTGATTTTCCAGACAAAGACAACTTAGAAAGTCAATAGGAAAAGTCCTGTACTGGGGTGAGAGTGGAGCTCAGCCCAGTTCAGGTCCATCCCCAGCACAGACACAAACACAGCCACAGGAAACCAGGCCTTGGGAGGCTTTGAATCATCATGATCAGCAACTTCTTCAAGAACTCATCCCACAGATGGTAATGAGGTCAAACAATTGGCCAGAAGAAGATTATAGGTATTTCTTTGTTAACTCTGAGGTAGTACTCTGTTTCTTTGCCCATACTTGAATCCAGGTCAGTCTTGGGTGGCAGTCCAAGGTAGGGGATGAGTACAAGCACACCAGAGCTTGAAGCCACAGTGGAACAGGACGTTTTCATAGTTCAAGGGAAGAATACCAGGCATGTAGAAACTTTCTATGGACCACACCTTTTTCAATTTTCATCTTGATATCTGACTCTTAGTTCTTTGTCAGACAGGATACTTCAGATTCATCGTCACCTTTCCTAAGAGCCTGGGCCTTCTCATCCCTCCACCCCTGTTTCCCACTGATGAGTTCCTATCAAGATCTCCATGTAGAGGAGCCATGCTGTCTATTCTTCATTCATGTAGCAGTTTTTTCTTCTGATTCTCTAACTTCACCACTATACTCATAAATGGGTGCTTATACTCCTAATAGAGCTCCCACTTTTAAGATCCCATTTTTTGTATAGTCTTCTTCCACTGGAGGGTAAGCTCCTAGAATACATGGAATGCCTTTATTTCTTGCATTTACATATACAGTACTTAGCACAGTACCTAGATTATATAAAGTACTTAATAAATGTATGTTGATGACGCTTATCATCCCTGCAACCTTTGTCAAATTGTTTAATTTCTCTCAACCTAGGTTTACTCATCTATAAAATGGAGATAATAATAGAAACTAATTTGAATGGTTTCTGAGAATCAAATGAGATAATATATGTAAAACAATGCAATTACCAAAATATCAGATATGATGAGGAGGAGGATGAAGATGAGGATGAAAAATAAGTCTGAATGTATTATTTCTACTGATGTACTGTGCCTCAAGGAGAAGTCTAATTGAAGATTTTAGGCCAAATATAAAGGATTTATTATGGGCTAGATGATGGAGTGGGAAGAAGAAGAAACTGGATCATTCATGTTGAGTAATGACTGGACCCAGTAATTGGGGATTTCTATCATGTTCTTCAGTTGCTGAGAATGAAGAGCCAAACCAGAAGGGCATTATATTGTGAAATGTGGTTTAATTAGTGATAATGACAATATTACAGAAAATGTGTGCAGTATTTATGTTCGGTAGTGATAAGAAGGAGGGAATCCAGAAGTCTTACTTTTTTGTGGAAGAACTAAGGTCCACCCCTGCCCCTATGATTCCAGGGAGAAGCTTTTTTGTCAGATGCTAAGACAAAAACTCAAAAGTAAAGGAGTAAAAGAGAGAGAAGAAAGGAAATACACAGACACACATACAAATAGAAAGACAGAAGAGAGCAGCTACAGAACTACAGGGAGGAAGGGGGAAGGAAGGAGCAGTGAGGAGAAGACAGGAGACAAGGGAAGAATAGGGGGAGGGGAGACCACAAGCACAATTTGAGTGAATTATCTAAATTTTGGGGATGGATGCATGGCAGATTTGTTGAGATGACCTTCAGAAGGTCAGTTGCCTGAGACTTTTGCTCTCACTCAAGTTACTCATATAGATATCTGTGTATGTATGTATGTATGCGTGTATATATATATATATATATATATATACAGACACAGACACAGACACACAGACATAGCCATATATAGCCATATATAGCCATATATGTATACACACACACATACACATGTGTGTATGTTATGTGAAGTTACTTCTTTAGTACTCTACTAATAGTTTTGGTAATGATTTAATGTTTTGAACTTGAAAGACATACTCTCCCTACATCCAACAAACAGGTAGCATGAGTAAGTTAAGCTAATAGTGGAGATTTGTAGCATATATATGGTGGAGACTTAAGATATTTGAGGTACACTTTTTAAAAAAATTTCACTCATTGGTAGGTGGTAGGCAGAACAAACTAATAAAAATGCTTATTTTAAAAATTAAAAAAAAATAAGGGGCAGCTAGGTGGTGCAGTGGATAGAGCACTGGCCCTGGAATCAGGACGACCTGAGTTCAAATCTGGCCTCAGACACTTAACACTTACTAGCTGTGTGACCCTGGGTAAGTCACTTAACCCCAATTGCCTCACTTAAAAACAAAACAAAACAAAACTTAAAAAAAATAAAAGATAGTTGAGGCACACTTCTCATAGATATTAACTTTTAAATTTAATACAATAATATAGGAATAACAGAGAGAATGAATAACTGGTCCTATTTATAAATCTATATGAAAATAAGAAATGATCAAATCTAGAATTTCATAAACCTTCATATTAATTCAATAATTTTAATTCAAATTGCATGACTAAATTATATATATATATATATATATATATATATATATATAATCAGACAACTGTTGTAATAGTGGACATAGCACTAAGCCAGGAATCATGAAGATCAACCTCAGTCATTTATTAGCTATATGACATTGGACAAGTAACTTAACATTTATTTGCCTCAGTTTCCTTTACTGAAAAATTGATATAATAATAGCACCCGCCCAACAGAGCTGGTGTGAAGAATAAAAGATAGAATATTTATAAAATGCTTAGCACAGTGCCTGGTGTAAGTGCTTTATAAATGCTTATTTTCTTCTCCTTCAAATTATAAAAATATTATTGTCAGATGACATCTTTAATACTGAATTAGCTTTTCATATATAATTACATGTAAATTATCTATTTAATTTTAAATTTTCATTTTCATTTGGTAATAGATAATGGAAAATCATACTATTATCAATTCCATGGATTTAAAAAAATGAATATTAAATTATTCTCTCTTCACAATCTTACATTTAAAATCTAGTTACTGTAATTCTATAGAGTAAAAATTCATTTCATCTAACTTGAAAAAATCGAATTTGCATACATGTTATATATACTTTTCCCTTTTATTAAGCTTTTAGCCAGTTTGACACTTAAATCAAGCTGGCCTTTTGATCTACCAAACTTCTTTGATCTTCTTCATGATTGCATTCTTTGTGAGTTTTATTACAGCAATTTTGAAATTGGGCTGTGATTACTGGAGTCGTAAGAGTATTCAGCTCTCATTTTATTGTTAGAATAAAGTGGCTAGTTTTGCATGTCTTCAAAAAATCTGGAAAATGATAACTAAATCTTCAGAAATAATTAAGAAAATTCATCCCCCTTTGTATGAAATATTCTTAAAAACAAATACCAGTAAAATATAATTTGAATGAGAGATGCTAAATGAATGTTAACATATCATAAAATTTCCTACCTCATGATTTATTGATAGAGGAGTTTGGGAAGACATTTTTGTAAGTGCCACAGTAGCCTCTTACCAATTAATGAATAAAATTTATTATAATACTTTTAAATCCAGAGGTGAAAATGGACAACATTTTTAAGAACTATTCAATTGTCTCAAAGTCTAGTTATCATATAACTGCTTCCTAATGACACACCAATAAAAGTGAGTAACTTAAAAAGCCTAAATTCATCATAATCTCTATCACTTGCATTAGGGTGCCTGGTCTGAAACACCAAAGTTATCAGGTGACTGAGAATAAATACATAAGAAGTAAGTGAGGGGAACATGTATTGAACACACTGGTCCTGAACTTTCCTCTGAAGACAACATGATACGCAAATACAGTAACAATTACTAAATGTACATTCTAACTCTGACAAATACTGAGGCAAATTAACCTCTCAGTGAATTAGGCAAATTTCTGAGACTATAAGCTGCAGAGCTAAGCAAGTCAAAAAAATGGATAGAACATATGGTAAATCCATTAATTGCTTAGTAACCAATTTCTACCAATTGCATAAAGTACCACACCCATTTTGAGTATAATAATATAAATGAGCAGACCATGGGTTTTGGTGACAGATTATCAGTTCATCTCTCTTAGCAACCTGGGTAAGCAATTTAAACATATCAGTGTATGTTATTTCATTCATAAAATCCAGGAATATCAGATTAAATAAAAATATGAAACCTTGAACAAGATGCATCAGTAACTAGAAAAAATGTGTTTGGTATGACTTGGATGCATCAGTAATGGAGCAGAGGAGGTAAAGGGGACAAACAAATTGTACAATCATCAAAGTATTGAAGACTGATAAATATTTAGTTGTATCCTCCAATAAACCCTTTGTTGAAGGTTGTGTGTGTGGGGGGGATTCCATGAGAATAACAAAGATTCCATCCCCCCTTATTACCCATTATCATTTGATCATGGTTTCCTAATATTAAAAGGATGATATTGACCTATTTCATGAAGAGTGAATATTGCCGCATTACTGAAATATCTTAAACACTTCTTTGCTAATGTTTCCCTGTGAACTGAATTGTGGGGGGTAGAGGAGAATTACATTGTAGTGTGTAAAAATCATATTTTTTGAAATTATATTTATCATATTCTGAACTTAAGAACTAAGACTAGTATTTCCACAACATAGCAGAAATTTTTTAAAAATATGAATGTACATTAAACCACTAGTCTATTATGTACAACTTGCTATTTCTTTTAAATATATAATAAAGTTGTCATGTACCTTGCTTTCCCTTCCCTTTTTTTTCTTTCTTCTCCTCTGCCCTAGAAATGGCTATCATTAGACAAAATATATTTAGATAGATAGACACAAATATGTTTAGATAGATATGTGTGTACATGTACATATATACATACATATAGAGATTTATGTATGTGCCTATGTGTATGTATGTATGTCCATGTATATATGTATCCTATACATACTTTTATTTATCACTTTTTTCTTTGGATACAGATAGTATCTTCCTCCCTATAAGATTTGTAATTAATTTGGCTATTTATATGAGTAAAAATGACTTAGTCACTCAAAATGTTTCTTAAAACAATATTGTTTTTTACTGTATATAACATTCTCTTGGTTAAAAAAATCATATTTTAAAGACAAATGATTCATTATTCTGTTGATTAACTTTTTAATGTATTTTGGAAGATTTGGTATGGGGGGATGAGAAACAAAACTTCTGACCAGATGTCTTTCTTTGATTTATTTAGAATTTATTTTTTTATGTGTATACACTATTGCTTTCTGGAGTATTTGGGAGATATACATAAAGTCAATTCCTCAGAAATCTACACCCAGGAGATGATGCTATGTTGGAAAAAGTCAATTATAAAAATTGATTTTAGAAAAATTGTTAAAATATCATAAATAATGCATACTGTAATGATTGGAATGATGACACCTGCTGGAAAGCTACTGTAGTAAAGCTCCACCATGAGGAGAAGGCATCTGAGGGCAAGCCATGTGGTCAGGTCTTAGCATCAGGAAGTGACATTTGTTCCTGGGTACTGTCGATCAAAGCTATCAGCTAATTAGTTTGGAGCTGTCTGTGTGGGGACAAGACATTTCCAGTTTTCACAGGAGGCTTGTGGGATTGAGAGAGGTGTGGCTGGCACTCTTTTGTGAGGACCGTCATGGAGAATTGAGCTAATATGCCCTCTCCCTTTGATAGATAGATGAATCTAGGCTTTTTTATCTCTCCTCACCAAATTCCTATTCTCCTTAAAATATGATTAAAAGTCTAACTCTTGCTAAAGCTTATAATTTATTAGTGACAACTCATTAGATATTTTAGACAGAAAAGATAGAATTTTCACCCCTTACAATACCAAAATGCTGATAAATCTTTAGCTGTATTCTCCAATAATGCCAGAAAGTTGTTGTTTTTTATTTTTGTCTTTGTATTTTGTCAACTGTGTCAAGCCTGTAACTTATAGCCCAGAGAGGAAAGTAAATCCAGCTTTGTGCATCCAAGATTAAGGTGTTAGGAAGTAGACATGACCTTCTAATTGCTACGCCACTTATGTACTTCCTGGGATTCTCTAAATAGAATCCAAAGATAACATCAAACACAAAGACTTTAAAATATAGCAATAAAAACATTGAATCATTGTAGTTACTAATTTATGGATAATATCACTGAATAGACCGACAACTTATATTTTAAATTTCAATTCATTGTCCAATTCTGATAAGTTTATATAAAACTAGATAATATGAAATTTAATAACATTAATTTTTAAATGTACTAAGGAAATATAATAAAATTTTGAAGTTTGACCCCCTTGTTTACCTAGGAGAACTAAATATGAGTTAGAGTCAACTTTATTCTATACCCAAGGACAAAAATAAGTAATCCTCATTAGACACAGGGTTTTTGGAGTTCTCTGTTCACATGATGAACATAAAGAGAAAAGGAATCCTAGTTTATACATCTTTTTCAGGTGATAATTAAGCAGAGAAATTCTTGAAATAACTAAGCCAGGTCCTCCATATCGATACAATACAAAAATTTAGGGAACCAAGATGGTGGAAAAGGAAAGGCAGAGACTTATCTGATCTCTCCCTAAAACCCCTCCAAATACCTTTAAATAATGTCATAGGACAATTCCTAGAACATTAGAACCCACAAAAGAACTAGGTAAAATAGAAAACAATATAAAACTGAAAGGTTTAGCAGGAAAGCTCTGTCCCACTTGGGTAAGAGTGGATCACAGTCCAGTGCCGACCAGGCCAGCACAAACCAGGCCACAGAAAATCAGGGGCAAGCCTTGGGAGCCAGCCACTGGATCAGTAGCAGTAGAAACTGCTTTTGGAGCTCTGATCTGAGAGACAATAAAGTGGTTGAACAACTGGTCAGAAGGAGATTACAGGGGTCTCTTTGCTAACACTGAGGCAGAACTATGTTGCTTTGCTCATACTGTGGTCATGGGGGTGAGGGTTGGGAAGAGTACTGGCACAGCAGAGCTTGCAGCCACAGGAGAAAAAGGACCCTTATCACAGATCCAGGAGAGAAAAGAGTACTTGTGCTCTTGTACACACCAGAGCAAAGGCTAGGAAAATAGTAAACATGCTTGTCCTTAGATCAAACCACCATGGAAGAATTGAAAAATTACATATTTCTAAAAGTATCACTGGAAATAGCTGCACAAAATGCCTAAAACTTGAGACACTGTACCCTTTACCCTGTAATCATAGCCCTACTCTAACAAAGACTTAAAAGTAAAAAAAAAAATGACTGGGGAATTGAGCAAACAACAGAAAAAAAATATGACCATAGAAAATTGCTATAGTGATGAGTAATATCAAAGTACACCCACAGAAGAAGGTAATAAAGTCAAAGCTTCTACTTACAAAGCTTCCAAGAAAAATAGAAATTTGTCTCAGGCCACATTAGGGCTCAAAGAAGACTTTGGAGAACAAATAAGAGAGTGAGCTCTTGAACTCATGACATGATTGCTCCAAAAAACATCCAAATAATGCCATAGGACAATTCCTGGAGCAGCAAAACCCACAGAAGAAATCATCTTCCAGTCAAGGATTGCTTGGAAAGTCTGATGGAGGGAGCTACTGTGCTGAGACAGGAGTGGAGCCCAACCCCACAGTCACCCCCCCCCTCCCTGCAGAGCTTTTTAATCACCTGCAGTGCCAGTGTCATCTGGAACTAAGCTCACAGTCTGGCTGCACTATCCCAAGCTTCAGGAGATCCCAGGTGGTATGATTTAAGGAGCAGGATCTTTACTCACCTGGCCTGTTCCCTGGCCTGTAGATGACCCCAAACTAACTTGCTAATCAACCAGCTTTGTGTGCTTCAGTTGTCAGCTGTGATGAGCTTGTGCCCCTCCCCCACGTGAGCTACTGCTACTCAAGCCTACCTCCTGGTTCCTAGCAGGGGTAAAAAAACCAAATTCTGCCTCACCAACAGCATGGACCCCTGTGATCTCCCCCTTTCCAAGGGCTCAGCCCCCTCACCAGAGTGTGAGCTTAGTTCCAGACGACACTGGCACTGCAGCTGATTCAAAAGCTCTGGGGGGGGGGTCTCTTTCTTTGGAGAGGTCTTCCTGGGACTGGATCTGTGTCAGGGTGACTGTGGGGTTGGGTTCCACTCCTATCCCAGCCCAGTAGCTCCCTCCATCTGACTTTCCAAGCTGTCCTTGGTTGGGAGATGATTTCACCACATTCTTCAGTGGGTTTTGCTGCTCTAGGAATTGTCCTATGGCATTATTTCAATGTTTGTTGGAGAAATCGTGTCATGAGTTCAAGAGCTCACTCTCTTATTTGATTTTCAAAGTCCTTTTAGAGCCCTAATGTGGCCTGATACCAATTAGTATTTTTCTTGGAAGCTTTGGATGTACCAGCTTTGACTTTGTTATCTTCTTCTGAGGGTATATTTTGATCTTCCTTGTAACCATAGACACTTCCTATGTTCAACATTTTTCTCTGTTTGCTCATTTATCCAGCCTATTTCTTGATTTTTAAGTCATTGTTAAAGTGGGGCACTGCTTTCAGGGTGTAGAGCACATTGTCCCAAGCTTCAGGGGTTTTGTGCAGCTGTTTTCATGGAAACTTCTAGGAATTTGTAAGTTTTTTGTTCTTCCAAATTGGTATGATTTAAGGAGAGGTGGGTTTACTACTCTCCTGGCCTGTGCTCTGGTCTGAAAGCAATTATAGGCCTGCTTTTCCGTCATAGAACTATGAACAGAGTCCTGCTCAAATGTGGTTGCAAGCTCTGGTGTGCTTGTGCTCCTGCCCAACCTGGGACCACCACTAGTCTGTGACCTGGATCCAAGTATGGATAAATCAACAAAGTCATGCCTCAGTGCTAGCAAAGAGATCCCTGTAATCTCTTTCTGGCCAATTGTTCAACCCCCTTACCATTTGTGGGCTAAGACTTCCAGAAGGAGTTGATGCCTTTGTTGATTCAGAAGCTCCCTAGGCCTTCTCCTGATTTGCCGTGGCTGTTGCTATGACAGAGGTGGGGTTGGGTCTGACCTGGCATGACCTGTGCTGGGCTGTGCTCCACTTTCACCTAGTTACAATAGACCTTTCCCGCAGACCTTCTAGCTTGTCTTTGACTTGAAATTTTTATCACTCTGTGTTTTTGTGGGTTCTACTGCTCCAGGAATTGTCTTTTGGCATTATTTTAAGGTATTTGGAGGAATCTTGGGGAGAGCTCTTGCAAGACATTGCCTTTCCTCAGCCATCTTGGCTTCTGTTATTACATTTATCTATAAATTTATAGTACATTTTAGTAGTTTTGAGTTGATGGGATTTATATTTATATATATAATTGTGGGGCAATGATGGTTAAGTGACTAGTCTAGGGTCACACAGCTAGTAAGTGTCAAGTGTCTGAGGCCGGATTTGAACTCTGGTCCTCCTGATTCCAGAGCCAGTGCTTTATACACTGCACCATCTAGTTGCCCTAAAGGCCTTAATTGAGCTTATATAAATTATCTAAATAATGTTGCTGGTGATCTGGAACATATGATATGACTCTAATAGCTTGAAATGTAGTTAAAAGAAAACCAATTCATTTTCTCACTATCCAAAATAGAAGATAAGATTAAAGAATCACAATTGTTAATCTTCAGGTTTTTATTTGAGTAAAATTAAGAATTTTTTCCACATGCTGGAATTATGATAAATCTTCATAAACTTATCTTCAAATATGCTCCTAACTATCTCTATAGTTTTAAGATCATTTTGAAGTTTATTCATTTTCTTGGAAACAATTATCTATATGTTTAATGCCTTTACATACAGTTCATCAAATATTCATTTTAACAGGTGAAAATATTTATATTACTGAATCTTTTTAATGACCTGTTTCAAGTACTTTTTCCTGTTGTTTTCTTAAAATATATTGAGACTCAAAATCTACAAGTTATGTATCAGTTTCAGATTAAAGCTAAAAAGAGAACTTCTAAAATCCTTTCCTTGTTCAGCAATGTAGTAGTAGGTTAGAACTGAACCTCAGACTTTGTTTGTGACCCCTGACCTTGAAGATAACTATCTATGTGTATTATTTAACAAATAGCCCCAGCCAAATTTTCAAAATTCATAAACAATTTCAATTTGTGACAGATTATTTAGGATAACTATACATACTATGATATTCAGTGGATCTATAATTCTCTAAAATATCAGATTCTATAACACTCACCACTTATCACTACCCCAATCAAAAGAGTACACCATGGTGATTATCTCATTATGACTCTCCTTATCTCTAATCAGAAAAATATTTCTCTTACAAGCCAACTACTATAGATTAGTCTATTACAAAGTTAATTACCTCTGATCCATAGTCAATTAATTTTCCATAGAGGGAGGAATTTGTTTTATTTAATTAGACTTTTCAGATGTCTTTACAACCTACCATAGACCTTTGGGAGAAATTGTGAGGCCATGCAACTAAAAAAACAACTAGAAAAAAATGCTAGTAAGGAGATTACAAGCAATGTTTTAATATCACACACACACACACACACACACACACACATATATATATATTCTGATTATGTGGGATTTATACCATGAATGTCGGGCTGGTTCAAGTTTAGAAAATCAATAAGCATAATTAACCATACAAATATCAAAAACAAAAAAAAATCATATGATTAAAACAATAGAAACAGAAAAGACTTTAGACAATATAAAACACCCATTCATAACACTAGCAAGCAAAGGAATCAATAGAGCTATCCTTAGAATTATATTTAGTATCTGTCTAAAGCAAGATCAAGCAAGCATTATTTGTAATGGGGACAAAGTAGAAGCCTTCACAATAAGATCAGAGGTGAAGTAAGAATGCCCATGGTCAGCAGCATTATTCAACATTTTCCTAGGAATATTAGTCATAGGAATTAAACAGGAAAATGAAACTGAAGGAATAAAAATAGGCAATAAGGAAAGAAAACTATCACTCTTTGCTGTATATGATTGAGTATTAAGAGAACCTTAGGGGGCAGCTAGTTGGAGGAGTGGATAGAGCATTGGCCCTGGATTCAGGAGGACCTGAGTTCAAATCCAGCCTCAGACACTGGACACTTACTAGCTGTGTGACCCTGGGCAAGTCATTTAACCCCAATTGCCCAGCAAAAAAAAAAAAAAAGAGAGAACCTTAGAGGTTCAACCAAAAAAACAAAACAAAAACAAAACTGGCTCAAACTACTAACAACCATAGCAAATATAAAATAAACCTTTATAAATAATGAGCATTTCTATACACGACCAATAATGTTCAGAAATAAGAGATAGAGAAATTGTATTTAAAATGATGGTACAAATTAATGCCAAGATGAAGGACACTGGGGAAAAATATCCAGAGAGAATTAGGAATTCTTTAGCAATCTCTTCTTGCTGACAAGAGAATGATCACATGGAACAGTTAAATATAGTATGTTCATTATTTTCACTTAGCACAGGGCCTAGTACATAGTATGTGCTTAATAAATGTTTCTTGACAGACTGAAACAAAATTCAAATATAATGATGGTGGAAGTTATAAAATACTTTGTATTCTACTTTTCAAGACAAATCTGGGTACTATATGAAGCAATTACAAAACGCATTTCACACAAATAAAAAGAGATCTGAACAATTGGAAAAATAGTAATTGCTTTCATTGGTAGATTGATTCAATATAATATAAATGATAATCTGCCAAAGTTAATTTCTTATTCTATACCATATTAATCAAATACCAAAGAATTATCTTTTAGACATAGAAAAAGATAATAGCAAACTTCATTTGGAAGAACAAAAGGTCAACAATATCAAGGGGATCAATTGGAAAAGAAATGTGAAGGAAGGCAGACTAGCAGTACCAGATTTCAACTATATTACAAATTGGTAATCATCAAAATAATCTAGAACTGGTGAAACAGAGTAACAGATGAGTGGAATAACAAGTATTTGATAAACCAAAAGATTCAAGCTTTTACTATAAAAACTCACCATTTGACAAAATTTGATGGAAAAACTAGAAAGCAGTTTGGCAAAAGCTAGGTATAGACCAACTTCTTACATTATATATTGAGGTAACATCAAAATGGAAAATAATTTAGATATAAAGGGTCACATCATAATTAAATTAAGCAAGAATGGAAAAATGTATCTGATGAATTTTATAAAACCAAACAAATAAAACTAATGTAGCCACAATTAAAAGGATACAAGAAACTGGTTGAACATTCACATTGTTTCTCTAAAAAATGTCTCATTTTTCCTATAGGGGACTAAAACAAATATATAACATATGAATCATTCCCCAGTTGATAAATAGTACAAAAAATATGAATGGGCAATTTTCCAGGCTATCAATAGTCACATGAAAAAATGCTCTAAAATACTACTGATTAGAGAAATACAAGTTGAAATAACTCTAAGGTACTCCTTCACACATATGAGATTACTAACATAAGAGAAAAGGAAAATGAGAAATGCTAGAAAATGACACTAATGCACTGTTGGTGGAGTGGTGAACTAATTGGGCCATTCTGAAGAATAATTTAGAACCATGCCCAAAGGGCGATAAAACTATGCATACCCATTTTATCTAGGAATACCATTACTAAGTGGTATATCCTAGTAATTAATACTATATTCCCAAAAGATAAAATGCCATGGGCGGGGGGGGGGGGAGACCTATTTGTAAAAAAACCAAAAAACAAAACATACAGATAAAAAAAAAAAACTATAGCCACTCTTTTTGTGGTGGCAAAATTAGAAATTGAGGTGATGCTTATGAAAATGTGAATGACAATAAATTGTGGCATATAATTTTGATGGAATATTATTGTACTCTAAGAAATGACAGACAAGATGGTTTCAAAAAAGCCTGGGGAATCTTATATGAACATATGCAAAGTGACAGCAGCAGAATCAGGAGAACTCTACATAGTAACAGCACTATTATAAGATTAACCAACTTTAAAAGATTTAGCTACTGTGATCAGTACAATGATCCAAGACAACTCCAAAGTACTCATGATGAAAAATTCTATTCTTGGGACAGCTAGGCAGCAGAGTGGATAAAGCACCAGCCCTGGAGTCAGGAGGACCTGAGTTCAAATCTGGACTCAGACACTTGACACTTACTAGCTGTGTGATCCTGGGCAAGTCACTTAATCCTCATTGCCCCCCCCCCAAAAAAAAGAAAGAAAAATGCTCTTCATCTCCAGAGAGAGAACTTACAAACTCTGAACTCTGCTGAGTAAAGCATAATTTTTAATTTCTTTATTTTTCTTGGTTTTTTGTATGTTTTCTTTTGTGTCATGGCTAATATGAAAATCCATTTTGCATACTCCACTTGTGTAATTTAGATCAAATTGCTTACTTTCTCAAGGATGGGAGAGAAGCAGCAAGAAGGGAAAGAATTTGCAAGTCAAAATCTTTCAAATAGATGTTAAAATTTTATATACAGTTAGGAAATATTTCACAAAATGTACATACATATATGCATGCAATTTATATATATGCACATATACACATATATCTATTAAAAAGCAAAAAAAAAGAAATACATGTTAGGTATATAGGAACAATTCTGCCTTATATGGCTCTAATATAAAAGGATGAATTCTTTCATCTTACCCCATTTTCTCTTCTCCCTTTTTACACCTTATTCTCCTACCATGTCCTTTTTCTATCCATTTATGCTGGACTTATTTTAGTTCTTTGAATAACATATACCATACCTTAGCTCTAGGCATTTCCTCCACTGGTTCATCAATCCTGGAATTCTCTCACTTCTCAACTCTGTTTACTAGCTTCTCAAATTTATTTTTAATTGTAACTAAAATCCAATCTTTTACAGAAAGGCTTTCTCAATTCCTCTTATTTCTAAATACTTCCTTATTTTAATTATTTACTATTTATCCTTTATATATATTTTATTTATCACACAATTATACTTATGCATTTGACTGTTGCTTCTATTATGTTATGATCTCTTTGAGGTCAGGAACTGTCCTTTGTCTCTGTATTCCCAGCAGTTCTTGGCATATAATAATAATTTAATAAGTATTTTTGCTGACTTATTCTACAACCTAGTTTACCTCCACACCAACTGCCTTTCCCTTCTAAGAATGAATCTCTGGGGCAGCTAGGTGGCGCAGTGGATAAAGCACCAGTCCTGGATTCAGGAAGACCTGAATTCAAATCTGACCTCAGATACTTGACACTTACTAGCTGTGTGACCCTGGGAAAGTCACTTAACTTTCATTGCCCCACAAAAAACAAACAACAACAACAATGAATGAATCTCTTCTTTCCTGTCCTCCCCCACCCATTGCTTTTCAGTTCTCCTTATATTTTTTCTTGTCTTTTTAGAATATATGCTCCAGGAGAGAACACAATTGCCGCTGCTGCCTCCTCCTCCTCCTCCTCCTCTGTTTCCTCCTTCATGGATTGTACAAATAAAATGCTTTAAGGTTTAGACAACACACACACACACACACACACACACACACGTGTGTGTGTGTATACCATTTCTTTTCAATTAAGCAAGCATTTTTTAAACATCTGCTATAATGCAAATTTACTATATAAGGTACTGGAGATAAACAGATAATAGTTCTTTTTGTCTTAACTCCTTATGTTTCTCCCTAAGAGTAATTCTTTTCATAAGTTCCTTTTTGCTGTTCTTTGCATTGTCATCCTTTCTGTCACCCAATTTTAAAAATGCAGAAACATATTTATAATCCCTCTTCTGATCCTACGTGTCCAATCAGCTGTCAAATCATGTTGATTCTTTCTCTAAAATGTGTCCTTTGCCATGCAATATATCAACATTCTTGATGTTTTATTATCTCTTACCTAGCATATTAAAATAGACATCCAATTAGTGCCAACCCACCCTTAGTCTATTTTTTTTGTCTATTCCATATACAGTTGTTCCTTCCACATCAGAAAGCAGTGTATATGTAGGGCAAGGCACCCCTTTTGACCCATCCTTCATATAAGAGGTCTAATTTTTTTTCTTTTTTTAAAATTTTATTGGGTGCTTAGAATTCTATACATATCTTTTCTGAAATTTTGAGTTTTTAAACTTTTTTCTGTCATTTATCCTGTACCTATCTGTTTTGCATTATTTTGTATTCATTTCACATGCCTGCACTCTAGCAATTCAATAAAATGTAAAAATACATGTTTCTTGAGTATAGACATAGTTTTCATCAATGAATCCCTCAGCCCTTCGCAATCTCTGTGTGTTTCTCTGTGTCTCTTTCTCTCTCTGTTCCTCTCTGTCTCTCATTTATTTGCTCTTTGTGTATACTTATTGGTTTGTGAGTTTGTTTATTTATCTTGGACCTGTTATTTCAATAGTCTTAGGAACTCCCAGTGAGGAAATTTCTTTCATCGATGCAAATCAATACCTATTCTGTGACTTGTAGTCTCAGTATATTGCCTGAGACACTAAAGGGTTAAACGACTGCCCAGGTGTAACCCAGTCACTATGTGTCAAAGGTAGGCAAGGAATGCAGGACTCTTGACTCTGAAGCCACCTCCATTTACTAAGAAATATTTCCTTTAGTGTGCATTATGCAAAATAGTTTCATAAGAGTGTTTGTTGAGTAAACAAGATTTCCATACTAATGTTTATAAATTCTACCTCATACTAAAAAGACCTTAATACTGGCAAGATAGAGAATAAAAGTCAAATATCTAAGTGAAAATGTTGTGACTGAACAGAGAATTCTAGGTATTCTGTTTACCTGAGTGTCTTTTCTGTGTTGATACCTGTGTTTCTGTTTCCCAATGGTGTTTACATTTCTAGGAAGATTCTCATTCAGCTTTTTTGCCTTGGATACTTCTGGAAATTTTAAGGCATAGCATACCCACAGTTTTGGGCAATGATGATCTTGAGTCAAAGTTCTATTAACGCCTTTTCCAACTAAGCACATCCATATAGTTTGGGCCACACTTATCCCAGAAATCACATTTCCCTGAAAAAAAAAAAAAGCACTTCATTTATTGTAATGAATGCTTTCTCTATTTTCTTCAATATTCATGCCAGCTAGAAATTCTGGCTTCTGTCATTGTTTCATCCCCCTCCCCCAACCCCCCAGTCTGACTTTCCATTATTAAATACTTTCCTCTCCTACTTGCTAAAATTCACTTAAAAGCTGATATTAAAAAATAACCCATTTTAAATAATCTATTAATGATGAATTATGCTATGTCAAGGCATAATGTACTTCTATTGACCATAGCTACTAGCTAAGAATCATTTGATAGAACTCTAAAGTGTTATTGAAACAAGATCAAATGTGCCCCAGTATGATCATTTGTACTCAACTTCCATGAGTGGCACGTGAAAAGAATTACCTTACACTCATACCTTGCTAATTCACTTTTGCAGTGTTAAAGGGAGACAGGTTTCAGCTCAATATACATAGAAAACTTCCTAAAGTTAGAAATTATACAAGAGTCATCTATCAAGGAATAACAAGTTCCCTATCACTGAAGGTCATTAAGTAAAAGATCACTTGGTAGGGATTTTGTAGCTGGGTTCAAGATTTAGGTAGCAGTTCTATGAAGTGACTTCTGAGTTATCTTCTTACTTAGCAAATACAACTAGAAAAGGGAAAAATCTCATGTGTTTTGGGGATACCCTTGCCAAATATAAAATATATCCATATTCAAGTTGACAAACACATATTGAGAGTATAATCTTCTAATGTTTTCCTTTCAAACACTGAGATAGTGATAATAATGCTTAAAACCAATCTTATGGTGGAAATTTCTAGAAACTAGGTGAAAAAGTAGATAGAATCCTAGGCCTGGAGTGAGGAAAGCTTTGAATATTTTAGCTACTTTTGCTTCAATAATTTTGACTCCTTTTCCTCCAAATGTTCCCCATTAATAATTGCCTCAACTTTTTCATGTTCAAATTGACATTTCAATTGTTCCTGTTAGAAGTGTGTCAATTATTTCCCTATGTTTTCACTATGTCTGTAATTGTGTAAAGCAAAGTGTTCTTCCCTGGGCCCCACTGCATTATCTGTGTTATCTCATACTATTAGAATAGAAGCTTTTTGAGGGTAGGACCTATCTTTCATTAGTATTAAAATCCCTGATCCTTAGCCTAGTCCACAGCACCTCAATATCTCAAATGACTTTTCATTCATTTGTGCATACATTTTGTTGTTGTTGTTTTGTGAAATTACAAATGGATTTCAGATCCAGGCATGTACAATCTAGACAAATGTTAGTAGACAATGCAATGTTCATTCTGTCTCCACCTATGTTTATTTAAGGATGATTCTCTCTTTCAAACAAGGATAGACTTATACAAATGTGTATTGCTGGTGAGGTTATAATGCCTTCAGGTTCAATCCAGTCATCTCATGTAGAAGCAAATAGCTTCATGCTGAACTAGACTTCAAATAAATCTGAAATTTACTTCAGAACAACTTCAGATAGTGGCAGAGTTGGCCAAGGAAGGATATTGCAAAGATTACAAGTGATAGTCATAAACAGCAGCACACAAAAAAGTCATCACAAAAGACAAAGCCATGTTATTTACACCTGGTACTTTATATTCTTCAAGGGCCTGTGCCACATCCCAAGTATTATTTTTTGTTGTTTTATTTCTGCTGAATACCTTTTTGTCTGAGGATTCTAAAGTGAAACTGTAAAGATAATGAAAAAAATCCCTAAAGTAAAAAAGCAATGCAGGAGCTGTAACAGTAAAGATGAACAAGGACATTTTATTAAAAAGTCTCAAAATTAAAAAAAAAAAAAAGATTCCCTGGCTGACACATATAATTGAAAAGAAAAGATGCAGATACAGAATTAGGTTTCTTCTTTCTCTCTATTTCTTCCTCTGTGATCTTATTTATGCATTTTTCTCTTTGTAAAAAGATTCTTATGTCTTGGTTTCTGGATGCATGTAACTAAGATGCAAAGAACCCCATTGTAGTACAAAAAAAGTGGCAGATATGAGAATTCTCTCAATGATTGAGGTAGGAACCTGGAACTTTTTAAACATATCTTTATTCCATTGAGAGAAAACAGGAAAAGTCAACCTAGAAAGTACGGGTGTTGTTTTTTTCTCATTTGTTTGTTTATTCCTCACCCATTCTTACTGACAATAACTCATAGGGGAAAATTGATTAAGCAAGTTTTGTTTTGTTTTTCTTTGTGGTTGTAGTCATATCTTTTTTTGTATTTTGAAAGGCAATAAATAAACTCACGATTTCTAAATTTTAAAAAATGCAATATCAAAGTATATGAACAGACAGTTTTCAGATGAAGAAATCAAAGCTATCTATTTCCATAGGAAAGAATTCTCTAAATAACATCTATCAGATTTGCTAATATGAAAAAAAGAAAATAATAAATGTTTTTGGAAGCTGTGGAAAAATTGGAACACTAATGCAATTGTTGGTGGAGTTGTGAACTGATTCAACCATTCTGGAGAGCAATTTGGAACTATGTCCAAAGGACTATAAGACTGTGCATACCCTTTGACCCAGGGATACCACTACTATGTCTGTATCCCAAAGAGATAATAAAATAGGGAAAAGTACCCACGTATAGAAAAAATATTTATTGCACCTCTTCTTAGTGGCAAAGAATTAGAAATTGAGGGAATGCCGACCAATTATGGAATGGCTGAACAAGTTACAGTATATGAATGTAATGGAATACTATTATGCTGTAAGAAATTATGAGCAGGCAGATTTCAGAAAAACCTGGAAAGACTTAAGTGGAATGATGCTGAGTGAAGTGAGCAGAACCAGGAGAAAACTGAGCAGAGTAACAGCAACATTATGTGTTGATCAACTGTGATAGACTTAGCTCTTCTCAGCAACACAATAATCCAAGACAATTCCAAAGAACTAATTGTCCAGGTACTCTGGATTCTGAATGCAGTTTAACCATGAAGTTTTTACTTTTGGTTTTGTTTCTTTCTGTTTTAGGGAGGGGGGAAGGAAGAGAGGGCAGAATAAAAATTTAGGCCTAAAAATCTTATGAAAACAAAATTTGAAAACTATCCTTACATGTAACTGGAAAATACCAAAACAATTTTATGATATAGAAAAACTTAATTTTTTTAAAAAGAAAGTGAAATACTTTAAAAATAATTTGAACAAGCAAATATTTTAAAAATGAAAATATAAATAACATTTATAAATATAAAATAGTTTTCAGTTCCATATTTTGACCAGCTAAATTTGAAAGGTAGACTTGTTAGAAGGGGTAAAATTAAGGGAAAAATAAACACAGTCATGGAGAGAAAGTGAATGAGAGAGAAATGTGTGTGTGTGTGTGCGTGTGTGTGTGTGTGTTTCTGCATGTTACTTTTTAATGTAATGCAAGCAGTAAATATCAAGGGAAAGACATACTTGAGACAAAAATCTTTATACATTATACTGCAATATTGCTCACGTGTATTTCTGTATGTGTTGCTGCTTTTTATATCCCTCAAAAAAGCCATATTATAGCAACACTCTTTAATCTCTATTTATTCTATATTTTTCCAAAGTTGCTATTCCAGAACTTTTCCATTAAGCCTCCATTTCCACTCATTACCGCATTAATATATGTATATGGCATGCCAATTTACTAAGATTGAAGTCTTAAAGAATGATTTCCTTCAAATTTCCTTGAACATATTAAAAACATCTCTAGTTTCACCAATCCACTCCTTCCTTCTAGTTGCAGAGGAAGAAGTAGCCAAACCTTCACACCAAGGCAAACCATTTTTTCTCCACCCTTAATCCCTCTTTTCTTTAGGAATTTGTAGGAATTTGCTCTGTTATCCTTTCACTCCTATTTGCATTTTCTCTTCTGATCTATTAGCTGTTTTCTACCTGCTTCCAAACTAGCTCATATCTTGCCACAGCAAAAAAAAAAAAAAAAAAAAAAAAAAAAGCTTATTTTTCCCTATTTATATTATTGTCTATTTCCCATATTGTCTCAGCCTATCATGGCCAAAGCCCTCAGGGAAGAATAATTTAAGATGATCAGATCAATTCTACAAGACCAACTCATTCTTCAACTCCTTAAAATCTACTACCTGCCCACAATATTTACCTAAAATTGTTTTCTCCAAGATCACTAACTCTTCAACTGCCAAAGACAGAAGCTTTTGTTGTATCTTTTTCTTCCTAAAACTTTTCTGAATCAGGTTGTGTACACAATATATTTTTCTTAAAAGTTTTCCCTCCTATATCATTCATGACACTCTATTTTCCTGATTCTCTTCCTATCTCTGATTGATTTTTTGACTCCTTTTGATGACTCTTGTTCCATTTTTTTCTCTTCTCTCTCTACATTTCTTTTTCCTTTTGTGGTCTCTTTCACTAATTCTTTCAACTATAACTTATTGTGCATGTGTAGATCACTCTCAAACCCACATTTCAAATTTTCTTATGTTCTACTTCACTTTGAAGTCCTAGTGAAAATTAATGATTTCAGGAGGGCAGATAGGCAGTGCAAAGGATAAAGCACCAGCCCGGATTCAGGAGGACCTTATTTCAAATCTGGCATTAGGCACAACATTTACTAGCTGGGTGACCCTGAGCAAGTCACTTAATCCTCATTGCCCTGCAAAAAAAAAAAAAAGAAAGAAAGAAAGAAAAAAGAGAAAATTTATGATTTCCAACTCAGAATTCTAAATCATCATATTTCCTGTTAAAAAAGACTCTCCTTTTAAGTTTCCCATGTAGCTCAAGTTTCAAAGTCATTTACATTAAAAAATCTACATTGATAGGGAATAATTACTAATGCTCCTTTCCATTTCAAGGAGTGCGATGTTGGGAGAACACTGGAGAGAAGAAATCCTGTTATCTCTGGCTTCCAGTTGAGGGCAAGGAAACACATAATTCCAAGTTCCCTTCGGTGAAAGTTGCCTTTAGGAAGACAGTCTTCAAGAAAAAGTTGAGAGAGTTCCCAGCCAAAATGGCCAAGTGAGGAAACAACCCACTACAGCACTCCCAGATTCCCCCTCTAAATCTACATAAAACTGCCTCTGAACTCACTGAGGAAAAGGGAAACAATCTACCACCGCAGGAAGAAAGATCTATCTTACTTGGGTGGGAGGCAAGTGAGTTCCAGGAGCAGCAGCAACAGAAACAGCTTCTGGGTTCACAAAAGAGGCCTACAACAGACCTCTGAGCCTGCTGAACAGTAGTGAAGCCCTGTCCAAGCAGGTCAGCAACAGATTTCCACCCCTCTCTCCACCCAGCAGAGAGACTATTTACAGAGCAAAACCAGCCCCAGAGATTTAGCAGATTGCAACAAAATTACTATTTAAGGGCCTATTAACAGAGTAACAGTTTACCATAACAACCCAGCTTCAGGTTGCCATCACAGGGGCTGAAGATCAAAGGAATCACTCCTCCAGGGCCCAGCTGACACAAAATGAGGGGAAAATAATGAAAAACAGCAATGAAAAAAGTTTGAATATTGACAGCTACTTCAATAAAAGGAAATCTCAAGACACAAATATAGAGAATAAGAAAATCACTACAGGTAAACATTCAAAAAGGAGGACAAATGTGTCTCAGGCCCAAAGTAAATTCCTGGAAGAGCTTAAAGAGGACTTTGAAAATTGAATTAGAGAGGGGGGCAGCTAGGTGGCGCAGTGGATAAATCACCGGCCCTGGATTCAGGAGTTCTTGAGTTCAAATCCGGCCTCAGACACTTGACACATACTAGCTGTGTGACCCTGGGCAAGTCACAACCCCCATTACCCCACAAAAAAAAAAAAAATTGAATTAGAGAGGTTGAGGAAAGATTGGAAGTGATGCAAGAGAACCATGAAAAAGGAATACAAAATAATAATATAAAGATACAAAAAGTTACTGAGGAAAATAATTCCCTTAGGAACAGATTTGGCCAAATGGAAAAGTAATTACAAAAAGTAAATGAAGAAAATAATTATTTAAAAATTAAAATTGAACAAATGGAAACTAGCAACTCTATGAGACACCAAGATGCAGTAAAACAAAATCAGAAAAGCAAAAAAAAAATTGAAAAAATATAAAATTTCTCATTGACAAAACAACTGACCTAGAGAATAGATCTGGGAAAGATAATGTAAGAAGTATTGGAGTATCTGAGAGATATGACAAAAAATAAAGCCTGCACAATACCTTTCAAAAAATTATCAAGGAATATTGCCCTGAAATATTAGAACCAGAGGGCAAAATAGATATTGAAATAATCCACTGATCAATGCCTGAAAGAGATACCAAAATGAAAAGTCCCAAGAATATCATAGCCAAATTTTAAAACTCACAGATTAAAAGAAAAGGTATTGCAAGCCACCAAAAAGAAACAATTCATATACCATGGAGCTACAGTCAGAATTACACATGATTTGGCAGCTTCCACATTAAAAATCACAGGGCTTGCAATATAATATACCAGAAGGCAAAGGAGCTCTGTTTACAACCAAGAATCACATACCCAGGAAAAATGAATATAATCTTTCAGAGGAAAAATGGATATTTAATGTAATAGAGGAATTTGAAACATTTTTTATTAAAAGGCCAGAGTTGAATGGGAAATTTGATTTCCAAATACAAGGTTCAACTGAAATATAAGTCCAAGGTTCAAGGGAAACAGAAAAAGGTAAAAAAGAAACAAGAAAGAAAAACTGTAAGAAATTTTAATTTAATAATGTTACACTATTTCTAGTTCTGTGTGATAAAATATTTGTAATTCTCAATAAATTTATTGTAAAAGTAATTTTAATGCAATTAGGAGTATATCTAAAGAGCTTGTAGTCACAAGGTAATATTTAAGTTATGATACTATTTGTAAGTCTAAAAAAAATGTAATACAAGGAGGACTAGGGGCAGCTAGGTGGCACAGTGGATAGAGCACCAGCCCTGGAGTCAGGAGTACCTGAGTTCAAATCCCACCTCAGACATTTAACACTTACTAGCTGTGTGACTCTGGGCAAGTCACTTAACCCCAATTGCCTCACTAAAAAAAAAAATAACTAGAAAGAGTATATATAGACAGAGGTGTGATCATAATGTGATCATAATCATCATAATGTGATCATTGATGATATAACACCATAGGAAATAATATAAAGAGATAAAAAGAAATTGCATGGAAGAAGTAAGAAGGGAGAAACTGAATGGGGTGAACACACATACACACAAAGGCTTAAAACAAGATAAAAAAATAAATGAACAAATAAATAAATAAATTGTCACAATGGCGGGGAAGATAGGGGACATGGGCAAAGATTAAATCTTACTCTCATCAAAGTTGGCAAAATGAGGGAAAAACAAATACACTCAGTTTAATATAAAATCTATCTTACTCTATAGGGAAATTCAGATAGGGACAGTGATAATGGAAGGGGAGGGGGCGCTGATAGGGAAAGGGGATATCAGAGAAGACATTGATCATAGGTAAAACAGTTATATAGTAATTATATTTAAACACATTTGTCAAAAATATTTATATAAATTGATATATATTTGATATTTATAAAATAGTTATTTAAGTAATTAAAATACTAAGCTATAAGTATTAGAATATTTCTAGGTATATCTAAATTTAATAATGTAGAAAATTTACATTATATTATATATGTCATATATGTTGGAAAAATGACATGAAATGGATTTGAAACCTTCATCATGTGCCTCTACCTACTTAATTCCACTAGAAACTTCCAGAGAATTACTCCTTGGGTAAGGTCTGTGACTCTTGATTGAGCTCTCTCACTTTCAGAAGGATTCATTCTCTCTATTATCTAGAATATTATAATTTACATAAATTCTGATTCCTGTTTGCTATCAGTTTAGATTAATAAGGTTGTTTTATTATTCATTATGTCTGATTATCTTTTGGGAATTGATCTTTGGTGGGGAAGAGACATGAGCTTTTAAACATAAGCTTGGTGCATTCTTTCTCCATATGGCAAAAGTTGTTTGAACTTTAAACAAAGAATTCCCCTTGGCTAATATTATTTAGAATGAAGGATAGATATAATTTTAGCCTGATACCTCCTTTCTGAGGAGAACACAGTGACCACTCTCTTGGGCTTCATTTTCTGTCCTCCTCTTGGCAAGAATCCAAGTCTTCCTTGGAGAAACATGCATGGAGAAAACAGTAGAGATAGGGTTTATTCACTGCTCACTGTGAACTGCATTTAGATAGACACGTGGATGCATGTAACTTACATGGCAACACACATCCTTTTTATCTCCTTAAATGGCATCAGCATTGTCTCCCCTTTGCTTGAACAAGGTTCAAAATCTCATACTTATATTTGATATCTCTTTCTCAGTCTCTATTTGCAATGTCAAGTCAACCTTAGCCAAATTGCTGGCCTCCATTCTCTCCTTTATATTCCAGGTGTGTGTACCTTAGTTCAGTCTGTCATTACTTACATTTCACTTAGACTATTAAAATAGCAACTGAAAATATTGAATGAATATATGCTATCTTCTCAGGGTAAAGTAAAATGAACAAAAAGGAAATAGAATTACCATGTCATATATTTCAGTATATCTGAGAGGCAAACCTTGAAAAAAGCAGACATTTCATTAGACCACAAAACTGAAATCGTGAGCAATTAACCAATTTACTTTCCTTTCTACAACATATTGACATTAGTTAGAAGTGGAAAAAATCCAGAAAAGTATAATGCAAGGAAATACAGAGGTAACAACAGAATAATTATTTTTTTTATTTTTTTTGTTTGGGTTTTTTAAGGGTTGTATAATGAGGAGTAGAGGTAGAAGAAGTGATAGAAGGAAAAGTAAAATCTCAGGTTCTTTTACTCATGTATCTGTAGCTGCATAACCAAAGATAATGTAAGTTTCTAAATAGAATATCTAACAAAGATTGAAATGATGGCCTTTATTACTAAGAATGACCATTGGGGCAGCTAGGTGGCACAGTGGATAGAGCAACCTGAGTTCAAATTCAACTTCAGACACTTGAAACTTACTAGCTGTGTGACCTTGGTCAAGAAACTTGACCCCAATTTCCTCAGGTAAAAAAAGAACTAGCATTTAGCAAATCCCTATTATGTACAAGGCACCACTATTCATGCTAGAAATACAAAAATAAAACAACAAGAAAATCATTTTTACTTTCATATATCTTACAATCACTCAAGAAATTAAATCATTACTTAAACTCCTCCCTCTTAAAAGAAAATATAGACAAGTTATCTTCCAATACCAAAAAAAAAAAAAATGAACTTTCATAATCTCATTCTACTTGAAGGTGTTTCATTATTTGGACTTATTTCCTGAGAACCTAGCATAATGCATGACATTTAGTAAACATTTAATGAATTTGTGGTGATTAGCTTATTCATTTGCAGAAGAGTCTTATTTGTCAACTTCAGTTTCTTTTCTCTGGCCTAGGTAACCCTATTTTGAGGTCCAGATCTATATAGAAAGAGACAGAGTGCAACAGGTCATCACTATATAGCTATGGATATATATAAATATATAGATATATATATAGATATAATCTATCTATATCTATGTCTATATATATAATCTATCTATATCTATATCTAATCTGTCTATATAATCTCTATCTCTATCTCTATCTCTATCTCTATCTCTATCTCTATCTCTATCTCTATTTATATCTCTATCTATATGACTAGAAAGTGCTATGGACTTTTCCATTCTGTGAAAGTAAATTCAATCAAGATCTCTTTTCTCATCTGCTCTGAAATTTGGTAGTGTGACATCAGTGTTGACTCATGGATTCCTTAGGTGTACCTTTTGTGAATGTAGCTACTTCAGTGAATTTAGAAACATTCTTACCTTATCTTTATCAAAGCCCAAAGGGGAAAGTGGAGAACATTGGTCTAGCATGATGATAATTCATCTTGTATGTGGAATTATTGATTACTGGTTGTCAGATAAGCAAAGTAGTACATGCTGAAACAATGCATGTTTTCATCCTAGCTTACTCACAGAAATAGAGCAACTGCTGTTGTATCTCATCTGTTTTTAAATTATGTAATTATTTAAAACTTTAATCAGTTGTATATTTTAAATCATGTCAGTTATCTGGGGCATAATATCTTAGAGTATAAATTAAATATGCATGGGTACAGATTGCATGTGAATATAATATGAGCAATATGATTTCATTTATGTTAATATCCAACATTTGCATACCAAACCTTGGACAAAGTTTTGCATTCTTAATAATATGCCAACTATTTGAAGGGCCTCCAAAAACCTCCTGTTTCTACATGTACAAATACATACAGAATTCCTTGCTGGTTGCAGAAAAAAAATGTAACTAGTAGAGTTTTGAACATGACTCCACTTTGTCTTTTTCTACTTCAATTTGTTTTCTCTACATTTACTTTTTTCAGTAAATATTAACACATATTGTATGTTAAACTGTACTAGATGCAAAGTTAAATAAGATGCAATTTCTGTATTCAAATAGTTTAAAGCTTAATATAACTTCTCATATAGTTAATATGAGATAGACAGAACTCTACTACTAGAAGAAATAAAACATCTTGGCATTCTCTATATAAATGGAATGAGGAGAGGTGCAGAAATTATAACTTATTAGCACAACAGCTTGGCTCTCCTGATGTAGTCAAATAAGGGGTTGGCTTCATCTTTTGCTCAAAGAACATAAGAAATATTATTTCATGGAAAACCTGATCTTCAGTCCTTGCCACAATGAGTAAAATCAAAGTTTATGTGCAAGTTTCTCTTAAAGAGCATAGAGGAGAGAAAAATCTACAAATACTCTATGAGAAACTCTAGATGTAATTAACTAGTGGCTCAGTGAAAAGATCACTGGAGTGGGGAAAACCTGGTCTCAGATACTTACTAGCTGTGTGATCCTAGAAAAGTCAGCAATTCACACCAGTTTCCACAAATGTAAAATGAGGATAATAATAATACCTACCTTACAGGATTATTATGAGGATCAAGTAAGATAATATTTATAAAATATATGGGTTTGGGTCTATGTGTATTTGTGTATGTCTGTATATGTACTCTTCTCTCTCTAACTAGGTATGTAGGGATCCTAATTCTGAGAATGTGCTCTCTCTTTTTACTAACATTTAATATGATTTAATAAATGTTTAATGTCAAGACTGGTGCAGTACCCTCTAATTTATAAGTACCAATATATTTGAAACCCAAGCTGAGTTGTCCAATAACTTAGGAGAGAGATAGGCACCCCTAATATATTTTTAAGTGACACATATACATATACATGTACATACACACATATATACACATATGAATGCCTATATGTATATATACATACATAACATATATCCATCACCATGGCTTTCACCTGATAAATATCATTTGAATTATAATTATCAGAAGTCAGAGTACTCACAAGAATGAAATCATGAATCTTTCAATATTTCAAAGTGAATTTGCAGTGGAATCCAATTGTCTCTCAATAGGGCCAGACATACCCTTCAAAATGGAATGTAAGTAGTCAAATATTTATATAAAACATTACTATTTGAAATATACATGCTATACCTTATCAAGGAGCACCATCATTTAGGCAAAGCAATGATGTCTATTGAATAAACAACAATCGAGCTTACACGATCAGTCTCCCTATCTTCTTTGTGCCCTGACTAATAAAATTAAATTGCATGTACAAATATATGAAGGGAATAAAGCTTTACTAGGAAATAAAATCCTCAGAATCTCTACAAGTTTGAAATGAATTGAACTGGAGGAAAATAGGAAAACTTTAAAAAGGACCTTGGAATAACAATGCAACTTCTCTAAAGTTGTCTAGGCAATTTAGAAAAGCACAAAGAAAATCAACAGAATGCTTAGTTGTATTGCTATAATAACAGATTATAATATTCAAAGATTCATAATGAGACTGTACTTTTCTCTAATGATACTTATATGGAATTTTATACATGATTTCTTTATATTATTTATAGATATAACGCTAAAAAGAAGCAGGAAAGGGCAAGTTGATTTAGAAAGCTGAGGGATTATACAAACACTACTATCAAAAAAAGAAAAATGGTATATTGAAAATGTTTAAGATGTGATTAGGAGAATATAAAAATTTAAAGGAGGACACATTGCTATTAATGTATTCTCAGTGAGTGTAATATGGGTGATAAAGAAAGAACCCTAAATGAACATTCAAGAAGTAAGGCAATTGTTTCAAACAAGAAACAAAGACATATTTTCCCCCCTTACAGGTAGTATTTATGTGGAATAGCCTATAAAACAAGTCTGCTGAATCAAAAATAAAGTGGATATTATAAAAGTCATATGGCTGTTAGGCCAGAAAGAACAAATTACCTTTGAAAAGAAAAACCTTGACCAGCCAAATGGGATTTTTAACATTTCTGTTCCCCCCACCATTTTTTCCCTCCAGGGGGAAAAGCCTGTCTCTCTCTGTCTCTGTCTTTCTGGCTCTCTCTGTCTCTGTGTGTGTATGTGTATGTGTCTCTGTAACTCTTTCTCTAGCTCACTCTCCTTCTCTGTCTCTCTGTCTGTCTGTTGGTCTCTCTCTCTCTCTCTCTCTCTCTCTCTCTCTCTCTCTCTCTCTCTCTCTCTCTCAGACACACACACACACACACACACACACACACATCACGAGCCCTCTTAACATAAACAATGTATATTGGTGATGAGTACTAGATTTAAGACCTTCATAGTTTTATAAGTCCTTACCCCTTGCTCAAACTGAACATGAAACCCACTTGTGGACAGAGGAAGATTTAAAGAAATTTGATTAACCTCATGTGACATAGCACTACTTGCTTACTAGACCTGGTCTTTGATTTATTCAGTACAGCAATTCTACTGGGATGCAACCATCTGTTTCTCATTTTTTTTCACTAGAAAATTATTTAATAGTTGCTGTCTACAGACTCATGAACTTCTAAGGAAGCTCCTTCTTAATTGTGAAAGAGGGATGATTTTGCATATTTAAGAGAAGAAGTGAGAGAAGAAAGTTTGAGAAATACAATATCTTAAAGACAATTGGACAGCTAGGTGGCACAGTGGATGGAACACTGCACTTGGAATCAGGAAGATTTCTTCCTGAATTTAAATCTGGTCTCAGATACATACTCGCTATGTGAAATTAATCAAGTTGCTTAGCCCTGTTTGCCTTAGTTCCTCATCAGTAAAAATGAACTATAAAAGAAAGTGGCAAAGCACCCCAATATCTTTGTCAAAGAAAACCTGAAATGAGGTCATGAAGAGTCAGACATAACTGAAAAATGACACAACAGAGAACATTACAAATCTCAGTTGTGTGAAACATGTAAATAAGTAAGCATTACTAGGTTCATAATCATACATATATAAACACATATTAATATATTTATATCCATATGCATATATATATGTACAAAAAGCCCCTTGATTCAGATAATAAAATACTGCTAGCACATATAAAGGAAGGAGGTAGGTGACTCAGGGGATAAAGAGTTGGGCCTGGAGTCAAGAAGACCTGAGTTCAAATCTGGTCTCAGATAGCTACTAGCTGTGTGACCCTGGGCAAGTCATTTTACCTCTTTTGCCTTAATCTACTAGAGAAGGAAATAGCAAACTACTCAAGTGCCTTTGTCAAGAAAAGTTGATGGACTCTATGGTTCATAGGGCCATGAAGAGTCAGGCACAAATGAATGACCAAACAACAATTAGCACATTTACACATATATTTAGATATGTATTCACACATATGTGTGTATAGTATATATATATATATATATATATATATATATATATATATATATATATATATGTGTGTGTGTGTGTGTGTGTGTGTGTGTGTGTATAGTAGGCACATTTGCTGTAGGCAACAATAAATGCAAAATAGCTTATGAATTTTAATAGTAATTCTATTACATCTTGGAGATAGGTTCTCGGATTTAATAAATCCTCATAGCTAACATATATAACATATGTTACTTTATGCTAACATGTCAAATATCTTTGGAAAACTAAAATATCATTAAGAAAAACAATGAAATAAATTATGTTTTCTGTGATCCTTTTCCTTTCTATTTGTATCTGGCACTTTCCAGTATAATCAATATCAAAAGCAGATAGTCCTTTTGTATTTTAATTACTATACTTTGACCTGACTGCCTAATATAGTCCAAATATTTTAATACATTTTTTACAAAATTTTTTCAAGATTTAAGCTATATAATTTTTAAATGATAAATTTGTTTGTAAATTTTTCCCAAGTTACATGTAAAAAACAATTTTCCCATTGATATTTTTTAGTTTTCAACATTTGTTTATATAAGAATTCCAATTTCAAATTTTTCTCCCTCCCTCCCCTCCCTTCCTGCTTCCCTACACAGCAGGTAATCTGATATAGGTTATATATATATATAAAACATTAAACATATTTCTGCATTAGTCATGTTATAAGAGAAGAATCAGAGCAAAAAAGAAAAACAACAGTACTAAAAACAAAAGAAATATTATGGTTCAATCAGCATCCATATTCCACAGTTCTTTTTTTTTTTACCCCCTGGCCTTGGAAAGCCTTTTCCTTCATGAGTCCTTTGAAACTTTCTTTTACCGTTGGATGGGTGAGAAAAATCTAATCTATCACAGTTGATCAACACATAATGTTGATGATACTGTTTATAATGTCCTTCTGGTTCTCCTCATCTCACTCATCATCAGTTCATGCAAGTCCTTCGAGGTTTCTCTGAACTCCTGATGCTTATCATTTCTTACAGTACAATAGAATTCCATTATATTCATATACCACAACTTTTTCAGTCATTCCCCAAATTGATGGACAGCCCCTCAATTTCCAATTCCTTGATGCCACAAAAAGGGCAGCTCTAAATAGCTTTGTGCATGTGGGTCCTGTTCCTTTTTTTATGATCTCCTTGGGAAAAAGACCCAAAAGTGGTATTGCTGGGTCAAAGGGTATGCACAACTTTCTAACTCTTTGGGCATAATTCCAAATTGCTCTCCAGAATGGTTGGAAAACTAATCAAAATTATATGATTATTGCAGTAGATGTAGAGAAAGCTTCTGACAAAAAATAGCACCCATTCCTAATAAAAACACTAGAGAGCTTAGGAATAGGTGTGGCTTTCCTTAAAATAATAGCAGTATCTACCTAAAACCATCAGTAAGCATCATATGTAATGGAGATAAGTTAGAAGCCTTCCCAAGATCAGGGGTGAAACAGGGATGTCCATTATCACCTCTATTATTTAATATTGTACTAGAAATATTAGCGTTAGCAATCAGAGAAGAAAAAGTAATTAAAGGAATTAGAATTGGCAAGGAGGAAACAAAACTATCACTCTTTGCAGATGATATAATGTTATACTTAAAGAATCCTAGAGAATCAACTCAAAAATTACTTGAAACAATTAACAACTTTAGCAAAGTAGCAGGATATAAAATAAATCCACATAAATCATCAGTGTTTCTATACATGACCAGCAAAGTCCAGCAGCAAGAGATAGAAAGAGAAATTCCATTTAAAGTAACAGTAGGTAATATAAAATACTTAGGAGTCTACTTGCCAAGACAAACCTAGGAACTCTATGAACACAACTACCAAACACTTTTCACACAAATCAAATCAGATCTAAATAACTGGAAAGATATCAATTGCTCATTGATAGGCTGAGCTAATATAATAAAAATGACAATTCTACCTAAATTAATTTACTTATTCAGTGCCATACCAATCAGACTACCTAAAAGTTATTTTATAGAGCTAGAAAAATAATAACAAAATTCATCTGGAAAAACAAAAAGTCAAGAATATCGGGGAAATAATGAAAAAAAATTCACAGGAAGGTGGGTTAGCTGTACCAAATCTGAAGCTCCACTATAAAGTGGCAGTCATCAAAACTATCTGGTACTGGCTAAGAAATACAGAGGAATAGGCTAGGCATAAGAGACACAGTAGTAAATGATATTAGTAATGTACTGTTTGATGAACCCAAAGACTCCAGCATCTGGGATAGGAATTCAGTATTTGACAAAAACTGCTGGGAAAAGTGGAAGATAGTATGGCAGAAATTAGGCATAGACCAAGATCTGACACCTTATACTAAAATAAGATCAAAATGGGTACATGATTTAGACATAAGAGGTGATACCATAGATAAATTAGGAGAGGAAGGAATACTCTACCTTTCAAATCTTTGGAAAGGAGAACAGTTTATCAGCAAACAAGAGATAGAGAATATTATGAAATGCAAAATGGATGATTTTGATTATATTAAATTAAAAAGGTTTTGTACAAACAGAAGCAATGCATTCAAAATTAGAAGGGATGCAGAAAGTGGGGAAACAATTTTTATGGCCAGTACTTCTGATAAAGGCCTCATTTCTAAAATATATAGGGAACTAAATCAAATTTGTAAGAATCCAAGTCATTCCCCAATTAAGAAATGGTCAAAGGATATGAACAAGCAGTTTTCTGATGAAGAAATCAAAGCTCTCTATTACCACATGAAAAATGCTCTAAATCACTATTGATTAGAGAGATGCACATTAAAATAACTCTGAGCTACCACCCTACACATATCAGATTGTCTAATATGACAAAAAAGGAAAATAATAAATGTTGGTAAAGCTGTGGGAAAATGGGAACACTAAACTATACAATTTTAAGTCAAAAGATCTTACCACCTGAAGGAAGAATATAAAAGGCAAAAGGAAATGAAGGATTTCATTTTTCAGTTTTTTAAAGTAGCTTCAATCTGAACAGAAATGTAAAGTGTCCAAGTCAGAGATCCAGAAACAGTATTCCAGATTAAAAACCTTGCCCAGAAGATAGCATGATTATTTGGAGGGACAAAGGAAAAGTCCAGTATTATATTAATTATAGGTTTCACAGTAAGTGAAGCGACTGAGCATCAGTGAAGCAGGTTGTGGAAAACCCACAGACAGTTTTTAGAATGAGGGCAATTTTGAACTAGGTTTGAACCTAGTCTAAAGTTAGTTTGATAGACAGTTTCTTTGTATTCGTAAGCTTATTCCAATATCTTTCTGTGTTCAAATAAGCATGGAGTTAAGTCAATAATTGTAAAGAAAATTAAAATATCCCATCTCTAGCATTCAGACTTTATCATTACCTATAGGTTTTTTATAATACAATGTATATTTTCATTTTTAAAAAATACTGTAACTGTTCCAAAAAAGAATGATGAGAAGACTCACCTATAATTTCTAACTTACTCTCCCTGAAATAATAAATATTTTCCACTTGTCAACATTGTTAATGAAAATCACTAGCAGAAAATTTCTATTTAAGTGACTTTCATTCATCTACCAACTCAAATTCAATAGCATTTCCTGTCTACTCTAAACTAGCATGGGTTTTTAATTTCTTGCATTGGTACAGTATCTGACCAGAACTTCTTACTTTTCCCTTTCACTTTCTGATCAAAGCGTATTGTAAAAATGGTACTTCCTATGCAAAATATGTTTAAAAAATATTTCCTGGGCATTTTCCTATTGAATGGCATTTGGAGGAAGTTTCTCTAGGTTAGCACTGAACTAGTCACTTTCATTTATCATCTATTTTTGAGAGTTTAGACAGTAATGAATATTTTCTCAACATTTGCATAATTTGACTGTCAGATTAAATAGAGAAAATGTTTAATTAAAATGTCTCGGGGGCAGCTAGGTGGCGCAGTGGATAGAGCACTGGCCCTGGAGTCAGGAGTACCTGAGTTCAAATCCGGCCTCAGACACTTAACCCTTACTAGCTGTGTGACCCTGGGCAAGTCACTTAACCCCCATTGCCTCACTAAAAAAAAAAAAAAAAAAAATTAAAAAAAAAAATGTCTCTCAACCATGGGTGATATGAAAATCTTCACTTAAGCATGTTAAAAATCACCTTTCTATGTTTCCCATGTACATAACAATTAGTATTATATAGCTGTACTTCATAAATTCTCATTGGCTTAGAAATATTGCCATCTTTCATTTTTTCCCTTGATATTCTTGACTTTTTGTTTTTCCAGATGAATTTTGTTATTGTTTTGTCTAGTTCTATAAAATAATTTTTAGGTAGTCTGATTAGTATGGCACTGAATAAGTAAATTAATTTAGGTATAATTGTCATTTTTATTATATTATCTCTGCCTATCCATGAGCAATTGATATCTTTCCAATTATTTAGATCTGATTTGATTTGCGTGAAAAGTGTTTGGTAATTGTGTTCACAGAGTTCCTGGGTTTGTCTTGGCAAGTAGACTCCTAAGTATTTTATATTATCTACTGTTACTTTAAATGGAATTTCTCTTTCTATCTCTTGCTTCTGAACTTTGTTGGTCATGTATAGAAATGCTGATGATTTATGTGGATTTATTTTATATCCTGCTACTTTGTTAAAGTTGTTAATTATTTCAAGTAATTTTTTGATTTGATTCTCTAGGATTCTCTAAATATACCATCATACCAATGCATAGGAAGGTGGGTTAGCTGTACCAAATCTGGAGCTTTACTATAAAGCAGCAGTCATCAATACTATCTGGTACTGGCTAAGAAATACTGTGGAGGATCAATGGAATAGGCTAGGCATAGGAGACACAGTAGTAAATAACATTAGTAATGTACTGCTTGATAAACCCAAAGACTCCAGCATCTGGGATAGGAATTCAGTATTTGACAGAAACTGCTGGGAAAAGTGGAAGATAGCATAGCAGAAATTAGGCATAGACCAACATCTTTCACCTTATACTAAAATAAGGTTAAAATGGGTACATGATTTAGACATAACAGGGGATACCATAAATATATTAGGAGAGGAATAGTCTACCTTTCAGATCTTTGGAAAGGAGAACAGTTTTTGAGCAAACAAGAGATAGAGAATATTGTGAAATGAAAAAATGGATGATTTTGCTTACATTAAATTAAAAAGGTTTTGTACAAGCAGAAGCAATGTATTCAAAATTAGAAGGGATGCAGAAAGCTGGAAACCAATTTTTGTGGCCAGTACTTCTGTTAAAGGCCTCATTTCTAAAATATATAGATAACCAAATCAAATTTATAAGAATCCAAGTCATTCTCCAACTGAGAAATGGTCAAAGGATATGAACAAGCAGTTTTCTGATGAAGAAATCAAAGCTCTCTATTACCACATGAAAAATGCTCTAAATCACTATTGATTATAGAAATGCAAATTAAAACAACTCTGAGATACCACCTGACACCTATCAGATTGTCTAATATGACAAAAAAGGAAAATAATAAATGTTGTATAAGCTGTGGAAAAATTGGAACACTAATGCATTGTGTGTGGAGCTGTTAACTGATCCAAACATTCTAGAGAACAATTTAGAATTATGCCCAAAGGGATATAAAGCTGTGCACACTTGTTGACCCAGCAATACCACTTTGGGGTCTTTTACTCAAGGAGATCATAGAAAAGGGAAAAGGACCCACATGTTCAAAAATATTTATAGCTGCTCTTTTTGTAGTGGCAAGGAATTGGAAATTGAGGGGTTGCCCATCAATTGGTGAATAGCTGATGTTAGAGCTACAATTTTAGCTATACTGTCTAAAATATCTAATGAGTGGTTGCCAATAAATTATAAGCTTTAGCAAGAGTTAGACTTTTAAGCATTTATTAAGGAGAATAAGAATTTGGTAAAGAGAGAGAGAAAGGCCTACATTCATCTATCTATTTAAGGGAGAGTGCGTTTCTAGCTCCCTTCTCTACCAGAGTTCCCAGGAAAGAGCACGAGTCAGAGCGCCAGGCTCCTCCTTCTTCCTCCCACCAGCAAACGTCACTTCCTGGCACTAAAGAAAACTGAACAAGTTGTGGTATATGAACGTAATGGAATTCTATTGTGCTGTAAGAAACAATGAGCAGGAGAAGTTCAGAGAATCCTGGAAGGACTTGAATGAACTGATGAGTGAGATGAGCAGAACCAGAAGTACATTCTACACAGTATCATCAAAATTGTGTGTTGATCAACTGTTATGGACTGGATTCTTCTCACCAATACAATGGTACAAGAGAGTTCCAGGGGACTCATGATGGAAAAGGCTCTCCAAATCCAGAAAAAAAAAAAAGAACTATGGAATATGGATGCTGATTGAACCATGCTATTTCTTTTGGTTTTGGTGCTGTTGTTTTTCTATTTTGAGGTCTTTCCTTACTCTGGTTTTTCTATTATAGCATGACTGATGCAGAAATATGTTTAATGTTATGTATATTTATTTTTGTGTAGATATAGATATAGATATAGAGATAGAGATAGAGATAGAGATAGAGATAGAGATAAAGATAGAGATAGAGATAGAGATAGAGATAGAAATAGAGATAGAGATAGAGATGGAGATGGAGATGGAGATGGAGATGGAGATGGAGATGGAGATGGAGATGGAGATGGAGATGGAGATAGAGATAGAGATAGAGATAGAGATAGAGATAGATATAGATATAGATATAGATATAGATATAGATATAGATATAGATATAGATATAGATATAGATATAGATATAGATATAGATATAGATATAGATATAGATATAGATATAGATATAGATATAGATATAACCTGTGTCAGATTGCCTGCTGTCTGGGGGAAAGGGAGGGAGGGGAGGGAGGGAGAAAATTTTGAAATTGGAAATCGTATGTAAACAAATGCTGAAAGCTATACCTACATGTAACTGGAAAATAATAAAATATTTTTATTTTTTTTAAAAAGAAATATTGCCATCACTAGTGGTAACTTCCTAAGAATTGAATAATGTCTCCTTCTTATTAATTCTTAGTAGGCTGCCATTGTATTCTCATATTAATTATCAAAATAATTGCATTGATGCACAACCACAATTAATTTCTGTCATCCAAATCATTTGTTCAATGTCTTTTTTTTTTCCAAAAGAGAATTAGTGCCAAGTAGGGAGCAACAATTTGATATGAAACTTCCATGAATCAAAAAGGTTAATATTCATTGGTTAAAAGCTTGATCGATGTGATTATTGCCAAGCCATGAACTGGGTTAGGAACTAGGTTGTCTCATCATCATGATCCTCATCATTACCACCACCATCACCATCATCACCACCACCATCATTGTTGTCATTGCCAGTGTTGTCAAAATGATGATCACTAACCATTACCAAAACCACAGCCACAATCATAACACGTATTTATTAAAAGCTTATTATATGTCGGGGACTAAGTTTTTATCGGCAGCAAGTTGCTGGGAACTTCGTAACCATGAATCCTGAGTGAACCTCTCCTCCTTTTATATAGATTGATTACCTTTCATTTTACTTCTTTTCTATCACATGACCTCTTCTCTTTATTAAGGAGTATATCTTCTCAATTTTCTTTACCCCAAGTTACAGCCTCAGTTGAGAAATGATGTGGCCCCATAAATTCTGGCCCTGGAATTCTCAACTGAAGGTTGACTCTCAAATAAGGATGGTCATAGAAACACAGAAAAAACTTCCCATTATCAAGGTATAGATCGACTGCTACCTCTTTCAGTGGAGTAATAATTTCCCTGCATTGACACCTATACAATCAGATATTTGAAATATTTGTAAATCATTCTGCTAGTATTTCAATCAATCAACTTGAATTTATTGCCTGCTCCATATTAGGTACTATGCTAAGTGCAGTGATATGAGAGTCAAAAGAGAGTTCTTTCTCTTAAGGAGCTCATAATCTAATAAGGGAGATAACATGCAAACAACTATGCCCCAATGAAATGTCCAGTTAGTGGGCTACTTTTCATTTCTGATCCTGAATTTGGGCTGTAGAACATTATCCTCTCACTTAAAATTGAAGCACTTATTCAATCATCCATCCATTTATACATCCATTTATTCATTCCATCCATTTTTCCTAATTTATTTGTTTTTACTTTTTTCATTTATTGAATCTCTCTCTCTCTCTCTCTCTCCCTTGAAGTACAGCAGCCACTTATGTCCCCAATCCCAATAATGACCAGCAGCAAAACTACATGGGTAAATTTGCTCCTACTTTATCAGTATATGGCCATCCTTTTTAAGGGCTATCTTATCATAACCAGATTTTGTTCAGATGCACAATTGGCTATAGCACTAATCCAGTTTAGAACTAAATTTATCCCCACAGCATGCCCTGTATTTATAGACCACCAGGTCTGGTTGAAATACTATTTTAAAGAGAAAAAAATATTTAAGTATATGATTTCTATACTGGCCAGAGTATAATGTATATTTTGGAAACATTTTAAGCTATACAGGTTAAAATCTAATAAAAGACAGGCAGTGTGGATTAGTGAGTGGGATACTGTCCTTCTAGTTAGAAAGACCAGAATTAAAGTTCTACCGCTAAGACATGGAAATTACGTGATCCTGTGCCAAGCAACAGTCTAAGACAGTAAGTTGCAGAGCAGTTGCTGAAATGGATCAGTAGATATGAATTTCTCTTGCAATTCCCAACATCACACAACTGAACCCAAAGTAAAAACAATAATTAATACTTACAAAAGTTAAATCATTTTTGCCTTTCATTTCAATAATTTACAAGTTGCTGAACAGTATTTTCCACAAAAGAAATGATTTATTCAAAGCAATATTTCTGACTACGTTCTATGTCCCATAATCACCTTCATCATAGCATTTATTAAACACTCTCATGTGCTACTGTCAGGCAATATTTTGAATAACTTAGATAGATGTGGACATTATTGTAATTTCAGTTATTATAGTAAATCAGTATTATGAAGTATCTTGTTCTACTATTGACTCCACTATAATTTGTGTTAAATCATATCCTCCACATGTATACCATACAGCACAATTGTCTCACAGAAAAAGTCTAAAACCATGGTTTGATTGATTCACTGATTATCACTATTTGTTTAAAGAATGCTCTATTCATTCTGACAGCGAATTCAGTAGTCCATCTGGACAATATTAACCACCCTTTGAGGGGCAGCTGGTGGCACAATGCATAGAGCACCGGCCCTGGAGTCAGGAGTACCTGAGTTCAAATCTGGCCTCAGACCCTTAACACTTACTAGCTGTGTGACCCTGGGAAAGTCACTTAACCCCAATTGCCTCACTAAAATATATATATTAATAACCCTTTGATGGGGTGGCAGTGGGACAGAAAAAAAAAACTATTAAAAGTACTACCCTTAATCAAAAGGAAATATCTTGTGATTGTGTGTGTGTGTGTGTGTGTGTTTTCCTATCTTGACATTCTGGCTGTCTCTCACAGTTTGGATAACATTTTTTGACTGTAGGTCACAAGTATAACATACTTAATAGTCAGCTGCCAATTTGCTAATAAGTGATAACACAATTTTTTGGCTTATATCCTTTCTTGAGAGGTGATGAGGTGCATATTCAAAATAATCTCAGAAATTTAATGTAGTTGTCTCTATTTGGGGGCCTGTTTGCCTTAAAGAAGTTACCATAAATAGGACTACTATCCCAATGAAACCTTGTGCCTTGTCAGTAGTAATTCTGATAGAGCGTCTCATTTCATTATTCAGTCTAAAGATATCATAGCAAATTATTGAGCAGCTATCTCCAAGTAAATGATTTGGATGTAACATGATTTTCATCAGCTCTTCCTCTTCTTCATCATCTTCTTCTTCTTCCTCCTCCTCCTCTTCTTCTTCCTCTTCCTCTTATTCCTCTTCATTTTCCTCTTCCTCTTTTTCCTCTTCTTCTTCTCCTCCAATTCCTCCTCCAACTCCTCCTTCTCCTCCTCCTGCTGTCTGTACACACACACACACACACACACACACACACACACACACACACACAGTAAAAAAAAAAGATTAACTAGCTAATCTTAATCTGAAAAATTATATAATTGTATTTATATGAAAAATTATAACTTTAGAAAAATTATAATTGGGCTACATATCCTGCCACAGTTGCCATTCAAATGTAAAAATATTTTTAACTTGCTTGACTAGTTTGGGGGGACTAATCTAATTGCAGAGCCTAATCTATCTGTTGGACTAATCTGGGGACTTTTGACTTTTGACTGGCTGGCTATCTGACTGCTGTTAATTTAATATGGGCCATTTATAAAGTTCCACCACACTTGCTCCTCCCAAATTGATAAGCAAAAGATTAAGAAGCCTCTTCATTTTAATAGAAGAGGGTTTATTTATGAGATACAATTTAAAATTAAGAATACAGGGAAATAAAACGTTCAACCTGTCTGCTTTCCAGCATGTCTCTTTCCACCTGCCACCTGGAACATTTTTAGCCTCCTCCTGCGTATCAATGGACCTTCTCCTAGTGTTCCCCTTACTGAGATGCCCCCTTGCCCCATACTCTTTCTCTGGAGTCCTTCTGTTGCCCGCCCCCTTCAGCGTCTCTCCTTTCTCTATCCTCTGGGGCCCCTCTGCTTTCTTAATCTTCCGGCCTCCCCCCACCTCTGTATGTCTGCCTCCTTCAGCGTCTCTAGTGCCCCTTTTTATTAACTCTCTCTCTCAGATGAAATCCAGGGCTGGCCGCCCCCAGTGCTGGCCGAGCCTATGTTCCACAGGCCAAGCTGGGGGAATGGGTGAAGTAAACCCTAGTGTCTCCAAGGATTTTCGTGCACCTTCCTGCTGAGAGCACGGGCAGCACCATGGCACACCCATGGCTTGAGGTTCGGTCTGAGCAGCTTGGCCCAGCTCAGAGGTCCCCCTAGACCCCCCACCTGCAGCTAAAATGGAGGGGGAGGGGCACTAGCTCCTCTTACACAGAAAAAAAAAACCCTGATGGCCTAAGGCTTTTTAATCGCAGCCCAAAGGGGCAGGGTCCTCAAATCAAAATAAATTTCTACAGCACACTTATATAATGTGTGTGTATGTATATATATATATATATATATATATATATGTGTGTGTGTGTGTGTGTGTATACACACACATATGTATGTGTATGCACATACAGATGTATGTAATCATAGAAATCTCTTTCCCCCATACCATAAAATTCTTAATTTAAAAGCATTACTATTTTGTCACCTCGACAATTTTAATATTGTAGTTTAAATATTAAAAGAGGATGGATTACTGCTCAGAGACTGCTGATTCCAAAACAATGGTCAGTCTTTGAATTCTTTCAGTTCTTTTTTACCTTTGTCTTAGAAACCCCTTATGTTGTGAAAGGTAACAATTTAAAACTTGATCTATCCCATTTATATTATGACAGAGGTTGCATCTAAGTGAATGTGAAACACTGGTACAAATTTAAGATCAAAGATCATCTAATATTTTTGATTCAACATAAAACCATAAAGTCATAGCTTTAGGAAACCTGAAAATTAATGATACAATTAATGAATAAGAAACAAAAATCTTTGTATATTCTAAGTACTATGCTAAGAGGTAGGGATACATAGATGTACTACATTTTTTGAAGTACTAACAGTCACTCTACTAATTTTAAGCTATCCAATAATACCAATCCTATTGATCAAACAGGTGCCCAGAGGAGATGTTCAAACTTCTCAGGGCTCTATGGTTAGCCCTAAAGGGTGGTGAGATATATTTTTGCTAGTACTATATAGTTCAAAAGATCACAGCACTGTCCTTTTCACAAAAAGTATCAGGTAATATTAATAAATAAGAGAAATTAGATGGTGCAGTGCAGTCAGTCCTAGAATAAAAAAAAATCATCTTCCTGATTTCAAATCTAGCCTGAAATACTTACTAGCTGTGCCACCCCATTCAAGTCACTTAACCCTGTTTGCTTTAGTGTCCTCATCTGTAACATGTGTCAGAGAAGAAAAGGCAAACCACTCCAGTATTTTTGGCAAGAAAACACCAAATGGTTTCACAAAGCATCAGATATGACTGAAAGATAACTGAACAACTAATTGGTAAACCAGACTTGTTTAGCTATTTGAAAGACTTATTTATTCAAGTCGTTTATTTAGAACAGTGGGTATAAGGTATCTCCCTCAAATTTTCTAGTTTATATGGAGTCTAGGAGAAAATTAGCTGGTTTAGAGAACATAAGTGACAAACGGATAACTCACAGCTCCTTGAATATTTTTTCCTGGTCTTAAAGATTTTCCTATTGAGTACAATGTAGGTTTTTTCTAGGTACTTTCTAGACCTCTGAATATGAGTTCATCCTTTTCTTGTTTCACAATGTAGATGTTGTCATCAGCTTCTATGAGGATGCTTTGAGGTAGTTGATAGGACGAAGGAGATTCCCAAATCCTAGAAACCTCTCAAATCCACGTACTTCTGAGTGAAAGGCAGGGAGAGCAAGGATGAAAAGTTGCTGAGTGAAGGTTGTATATCATAGGAAGAGCTTTGGGGCATATAAAATAGGTATTTGTCTAACAATATAATTTAGGTTAGAGAAAATGACTAGATGAGTTTCTTTATCCATATTTTTTAAATGAACATTTATTTTATTTTTCCCAGTTACATGTAAGGGTAGTTTTCAACATTCATTTTCATAAGATTTAGAGTTCCAAATTTTTCTCCCTCCCTCCCTCCCTCCCTTTCCTCCCTCATCCATAAAACAGCAACCAATCTGGTACAGGTTATATATGTTCAATCTACAAGTGCTCTTTTTATCAGTTCTTTCTATAGGAGTGGCTAGTATGCTTCATCATTAGACCCTTGGGATTGTCTTGGATCATTTTATTGCTGAGAGGAGTTAAGTCATTCACAATTGCTCATTGGACAATACTACTGTCACTATGCACAATGTCCTCCCAGTTCTGCTCATTTCACTATACATCAGTTCATAAGTCTTTCCAGGTTTTTCTGTTATTATCCTGTTTGTCATTTCCTATAGCGAAATGCCATTCCACTAAAAACATATACCACAACTTCTTCAGTCATTCTTCAATTGATGGACATTCCCTTGATTCTCAATTCTGAGCCACCACAAAGAGTTGCTATAAATATTTTTTGTACAATTTTACCCCTTGTTTCTTTTTCATGATTACTATTGCTAACTTTTCACTCAAATCCTATTCCCTTCCCCATGACATTTACTCTATTACCTATCTTCTTCCACCCTATCCCTCTTCAAAAGAGATTTGCTTCTCTCTGTCTCATCCCCCAACCTCTCCTCCCATCTTTTGCCCATCTCTCTTTATCCCTTCCCCTCCTAATTTCCTGCAGGGTTAGATTAATTACTCCACCCAATTGATTGTGTATATTATTCCATCCTTGAGCCAATTCTGATGAGATTAAGGTCTTTGAGTCAATTCTGATGAATGTTAGCCTCATTTACTGCCCAGATTAAATAGATTACTCCACCCAATTGTGTGTGTGTGCGCGCACACGCGCACGGCGCGTTAATCTCTTCTTGATCCAACTCTGATGACATTAAGGTCTTTGAGCTTATTCTGAAGAGTGTAAATTTCATTTACTGCCCTGTTCCTCCTCCACCTCTTCTCCCACTGTATAAGCCCTTTCCTTATTCTTTCATGTGGGATTTCACCCCATGTTAACTCTGCCCTTCCTCCTCCTCCAGTGCATTCTTCTTACCCCTCAATTTTACCCTAAAGATGTCATCATGGGGCAGCTAGGTGACACAGTAGAAAAAGCATCCACCCTGGCCCCTGGGGGACCCTAGCCAAAACCTGGTCTCAGACACAAGACAGTCACCCACTGCATGACCCGAGGTATGTCCCCCAACTCCAATTTTTTATGGTTCTCTGGGGTTTTTATATTTGAAAGTCAAATTTGCCATGCAGTTCAGGTCTTTTCCTCACAAATACCTGAAAGTCCTCTTTTTCATTGAAGTCCCATTTTTTCCTCTGAAAGATTATATTCAGTTTTGCTAGATAGGTCATTCTTGACTTTAATCCCAATTCCTTTTCCCTCTGGAACATCATATGCCATGCCCTCCAGTACTTTAATGTATAAGCTGCTAGATCTTGTGCTATCCTGACTGTAGCTCCACAGTACTTGCATTCTTTCTTTTTGGCAGCTTGCGATATTTTCTCCTTGACCTGGGAGCTCTGGAATTTGGCTATAATATTCCTAGGAGTTTTCATTTGGGGATCTCTTTCAGGAGGTGATTGGTGAATTCTTGCAATTTCTATTTCACCTTTTGCTTCTAGAATATCAGGGCAATTTTCCCTGACAATTTCTTGGGAGATGATGCCTAATCTCTCTCCTTGATCATGGTTTTCAAGTAGACCAATAGTTTTCAAATTATTTCTCCTGGTTCTATTTTCCAGGTCAGCAGTTTTTACCAAGAAGATATTTCACATTGCCCTCTATTTTTTAATTCATTTGGATTTGCTTTATTGTGTCTTGGTTCCTCATAAAGTCACTGGTTTCCATTTGTTCAATCCTAATCCTTAGGTAATTATTTTGTCAGAGAGCTTTTCTATTTGGCTTTTCAAGCTGTTGACTTTTTTCGCATGTGTTCCCTGCATCACCCTCATTTCTCTCTCCATTTTTTTCTCTACCTCTCTAACTTAATCATCAAAGCCCTTGTTGAGTGACTCTATGGCCTAAGACCAATTCATATTTTTCTTGGAAGCTTTAGATATAGGGGCCCTGATGTTGACATCTTCCTCTGAGGGTGCACCTTGATCTTCCTCGTCACTAAAGAAGCTTTCTCTGGTCCTCACCTTTCTCAGTCTGTTTGTCTTGACTTTCTTCTTTTTTTGTGGGTCAATAACGGTTAAGTGACTTGACCAGCATCACATAGCTCTCAAGTGTCATGTGTCTGAGGCCGGACCTGACCACAGGTCCTCCCGAATCCAATGTCAGTGCTCTATCCACTGTGCCATCTAGCTGCCCCCATCTTGCCTTTCTTTTACTTGACTTTTAGCTCCTTAAAGTGGGACACTATTTCCAGGCTGTACTATCTCAAGCTTCAGGAGGTCCCAGGTAGTATGATTAAAGAGGATCAGGTTCTTCACTCATGACACCAGACCAACTTGCTAATCAACCGGTATTGTGTACTGTGGTTTTCAGCTTTAACGAGCCTATGCCCCTCCCCCACCTGAGCTATTGCTACTCAAGTCTATCTCCTGGTTCCTAGAAGGGGTTAAAAACCTAAATTCTACCTCAGCAGCAGCAGAGACCTGTGTAATCTCCCCCCTGCCTAGGGCTCAGCCATCTCACCAGATTGTGAACTCAGTTCCAAACAACATTGGCCTATTAGCTGATCCACAGATTCTGGGGGTCTCTTTCCCTGCTGAGGTCTTCCTGGGACTAGATCTGTGTCAAGTTGACTGTGGGGTTGGTTTCCATTCCTGTCTCAGCACAGCAGCTCCCTCCATCCTACCTTCCAAATCATCTTTGGTTGGAAAAATGATATCAGCACATTCTTCGTTGGATATAGATAATAGACATAAATTTGCATGGCCTTTTCCAGGCTACAGGGGAAAAAGTAAAGTTACAACTAAATGACAATTTTGAATTATTTCATATGTAGCAATTAAATTAATTTAAGCATTTTTAAGCTCCTAATGATCATAAGGCACTGTGATAAATATTGGAAGCTAACAAAACAAAATGAAAAATAATTCTTACCCTCAATGAGTTTATCTTTGATTAGGTGGACAAATTGTGCAGATGGATAACTAAATCATGATAAATTGAACTGAAATCAGGTCAATGTCTTGTCTGTCTTCAATCTGAGGCAGAAAACAAATAGTACATTCCGGGTTGCATGATAGAAGGAAACAAAAAATAAAAAATAAAATCTGAGGACTAGCAAGTAGGTCCATTTGAGTGGAACTAGGAGTGCATGACTGTGCAAGACTGGCCTGAGCCAGATAAGACTGCTAGCTTTGGAAATGGTATGTTTTTCAAGTCAATAAAAAGTTAAGCAAGTATCTTCAGTCTTGGAATAATATGGTTAGATATGTGCTTTAAGCCTCATTGGGGTAAAGACAATTTGTTATTGTTATTCAATTTGCATTTGCTTATAAATGTATACATATATACATATGTATTTATGTGAAGTGAATTCATATAGTATGAATATATATATACATACTTACATATACATTTGTACATGCATATGCATATATACATTAGTAGATATACATATATTCCCTTGTTAAAGCATCTTATAAATCCATTCTCACTTAAATATACAGAGGAAGGCAATTTTAAAGCTGGAAGTAAGGGTGAGAAGGGAGAATTAATTTTTCTATTTCTAAGCTTTTTGAATAATTGTTGGAAAAATACTTGAAATATGAAAATGTAAGAGTTTTCCCTAGCTTTCAATATGCCTTTTGTGATGAAGGAAAAAAAGACAGAGTAGATCATGTGGGTAAAGATGTTGCTGATGAAAATACAGTGTGAAGCCAGACCTAAAGTAAATAGGAGTAGCAAGATTTTCCATAGCAAGAATTCCAGTTGGCTTTTAAACTCAAAACTTAAATTCAATAGAAAAATGAGAGCATAAAATCTATTTGTAGAACCAACTTGGGCATGATGATGATAAATTATAAAATTGAGAAAATAAGCCAATTTTAAAACTGAACAATTAACAACTAAATTATATTGCAAATAGTGGATGACAAATGATTCCCCTGCCACTTTTTTCCCAATAAGTGGATGCTAATGACTTGTGTTCATTAATGGTAATAATAAGTAAACCAAGATTATATTTCCCCTAATTCTAGATCCCATTAAGATTACTATCTATCATTCATTAAGAATTTCCTGAAAATTACAACATTTTATAACTAAGCAAACTATTATATACATTTAAAGTTATATATAAGAATGATCCAAGACAATTCCAAAGAGCTCAGAATGGAAAATATTGTCAACATCCAGAAAAAAGAACTCTGGATACTGAAGGCAGATTGAACCATACTGTTTCTACTTTTTGTTTTCTGTCTTGGAAGGTGGGAGGCGCGGAGGGTAGGAGGGAAAATATTTGAAACTAAAAATCTTAAGAAAACAAATGTTGAAAACTATCTTTACATGTACCTGGACAATAATAAAATACTTTTATGATTAAAGTATGAAAATAAAACAATTCAGCTATATATGGAATTGTCCTGAAGAAAATATATTTTGTTTTGAGAAAATATTTTACAATTTAGGTTAATATGATGAATAGATTTTTATCTTTAATTTATATTTTATAGTTCAATTTAACAATCAAATGGAAAAAGTCTCTGCCATTAAGAATCTTTGGAGGTAGCATGCTACCATGAAAAGGGACTTACTTCTTGCATCAAAGGACTTTTGGAACTTTGGGCAACTCAGGTAACCATTTTCTGCCTCAATTCCCTTTTATATAAAATACAAATTAAGCAAAGTATTGAGTCAATGTCCATAACAGCTGATAAGCTTTTATTATCCTGGGAGGAGAGGGCAAATGGATCATATAAATTGAATTATGTAAGACGAAATACCATTAATTTTCTTGTATATTAATATCCAGAGATAAACTTATCAAATTAAAACATTAAATTACTTGATAAAAAATTTATATGTACTGATATGCATATAGAGATACATTAGAAATGTCTTTTCTCTATATGTTCAATATTGCATTGACTTTCTTATAGCATACTGCAAGAAAAGAGATGTGACTTTGGATTCCTAAGATCTGAATTCAAGTCCATGCCTTGATATTTGCTAACAATGTGACTCTGGGTAAGTCATTCCAAATTTCGGTGAGGTTATACTTATTTGTAAGCCTTTTTTTTGTTTTTGTTTTTGTTTTTTTTTTTTGGCGGGGCAATGGGGGTTAAGTGACTTGCCCAGGGTCACACAACTAGTAAGTGTCAAGTGTCTGAGGCTGGATTTGAACTCAGGTACTCCTGAATCCATGGCCGGTGCTTTATCCACTGTGCCACCTAGCTGCCCCCTATTTGTAAGCCTTTTAAGTGATATATTAATATTAACAATAATAAAAATTCCTGATATTATCTCTCATATAGGCTTTGCATAATGCTGTGTTGCTAACTACATTATAGGTTTGATATGGAAACAATTGTAGAACATTGTATATTATTGGTTATGCTATTAATAATAATGTTAATGGTAAATTATCAAATTAGTTTTTTAAACCTAAATCCTTTACTTAAAATTTTATAAGCAAATTAGAATGAGTATGACTTTTTGTTGTTAAGAAAAATAGAAAGTTTCCAGAAGATTCAGATTATTCCTGAGAGTAATTGGTATTAGCCAGGTGACCTGGAGCAATATTTGGAAGTTAGTTAATAGCTTGAGAATATTCCTATCTTGTTTTTGAAGGTAGTACAGTCATTGTGGCAGGTAGGAAGGGTCTCCTTACTTACAGGGGAGATTTTGCAGGAGAAAGAGTGAAACTCATTTATAATTCTATAGATTCTAAGGTGCTTTACAATGGCTTTCAGTATGTATCAAAATACTTTGGTTATTATATTCTTTCTTTGCTTGTAAAAATTGTTTTTAATGAGATCATTTTAATCTGGCAATTTCTTTGTGCTAGAGTTTAAAATCTTTTCTTCCTAACAAAAGTATGATATTGAGATGGTTATTCTAATTCAGCTGGGCACTTAGGGAAATTTTAATTTCAAATTGCCTAAATATCCTGTTAAATACTTGTCGCATAGCATTATTATGCTTTTTGGAATTCTGTGTAAGTCCATTGTGAGTGAACATTTTAGTTTTTAGTTGCTGGGTAAATCTTTGAACATGTAACTAAACTCAGGGAAGTGGGATAAGCAAATTGGAGCCATTGCTCAGCATTTGACCTTGGTTTTCTCTTGAGGATCTCAACCAATAAGACTTGTTATGTGGAGTACATTCTGTTATAATTACAGAAACAGGAAGAATGACCTCAACTCAGTTAAATTAGTTAAGAGTTTGCTGATGACGTGTAATAAGAGTACGTAATACAAGAAAGTATGGAATAAGATACAATCATGAAATAAAAATTTATTCCTATTCCGTCAGAAATATATACATAGGAAATAGTGCAAGAAAGGCTATAAAATGGAAATGAAATTCAGATAATATGAAATAAATTGCACATTAGTGATTTAGTGCATTTGTATATGCTCTTGCTATGTTGGCTAGCTTCTTTTGAAAATAGGCTATTGTGACCTTTGACAATTTGTTAATTGGTGAATTGCTCTTGTTTAAAATTTTGAGTTTCCTAGAAATAATTCATAGAAATTCCTTAGGATGAGACCTTTACTGGAAACTCTTGTGCAAAGTTGCTGGGTTGTTTTTAGTGTGTTGGGTTCTTTTTTGTTTGTTTTGTTTTGTTTTTTAACATCCATTTATCTATTCTTCTAAACTGAAGAAAATAGACTTGATTTGTGCCAAAAAATTATTTAACTTAGGTAATCAAAAAATTCCATTCTGTTTTCTGTGATATTCTCAATCCCCTTTTTAATGAGAAACTAATTTGTTTAGCATTTATAATATGAAAGAATAAGGTTGAAAATGGCATGTTGGAGCCATATTTAGAAGAGTTTAAACATTCTAGTAAGGATTTGGGACTTCATTTGCTAGAACTTTATTTTAGATATATGGATAGATAGATAGATAGATAGATAGATAGATAGATAGATAGATAGATAGATAGATAGATAGACAGACAGACAGATAGATAGATAGATATTTACATCATACAATATGTAACACATTACATGTATATTTGTACATATATACATACCAAATATACATACATATATGTACACACATATATATGTACATACACACACATGATATAATCAGAGCTATGGACTGAGATTAATCTAGCAAGAATTAATGTAATGGATAAGAAAAGGAGAAGACTAGATGGAAGAAAAAATAGGAAGTTATATTAATAGTTTGTGCGAGAGCTAATAAATATTTGAAATAAAAATCTAGCAATAGGCATGGAAGAGACAAATGCAAAATCATATCATCATAGGTATTGAAGAGACCAGTTAGTTCAACCTATTTATGTTACAAATAAGGAAACTGAGGCATTAGAGAGTTTAATGATTTCTTTAAGTTCACACTGCTAGTAAGAATCAGGTCCAGTATCCTAAATGAAGTCTAATGACTTGGTTCAACACTCTCTATACTACACCATCATTATTTACAGTTCCACATTTGTAGAAGTAGAATCAATAAGCCTAGAAAACTGGTTAGAAGTAAGACAAAGCAGCTAGATGGCACAGTGGTAAAGCACTGGCCCTGGATTCAGGAGTACCTGGGTTCAAATCCGGCCTCAGACACTTAACACTTACTAGCTGTGTGACCCTGGGCAAGTCACTTAACCCCAATTGCCTCACTAAAAAAAAAAAAAAAGAAAGAAATAAGACAAAGAGGATTCAGCAATGGCTTCGGGTTGAAGTATAGACATCAAGGACAATTGTGTTGTCATTTAAAGAAATAGAGGAGTAAGGAGAAAGGAAAGATTGGTGGAGGGAGCTTAGAAGTTCATTCTAGGTAAGTATATGTTTCAATACCATATTGTATGTATATTTGAATTTAGCATGTGATTTGTTGTTTTAACAGCAGCAAATCTACCAAAGGATATTTCTACCCTCTTGATTTGTTTTTCAATTATATTATCACTATATATTATACCCAGACTTAACAATAATAAGAGTTACCTGCAAGGTTCACATTTGTGTGTATCTATCTGCCTATCTATCTATATCTCATTTCTCTATCTGTCTATCTATCTGTCTATTTATTTCGAGTTCACTATTTTAAATTTCAACATTAGCACTATCTTCTTTTGTGTCACAGTTTGGAAATATTTAAATGTTTCCACTCCCCAATTGCAAATGTCTTTGAATATAATATGCCTTTAATACTTAGGTATAAACTTACTTTTCTCTACAATGGTTGTCAGTGATCATCAACTCATTCCTGAGAAAAGAAAACATAGCATATTAAAATTATATTAAAGAGTACTGTGTTTTAGAGAAAAGAGTTCTGAAGAGTTTAAAGTCAGGGGACCTAGTTTTAAATTTTTACTCTGCTATTACTGTTTGATCTTGGGTTAGTCTTTTAGCCTCTTTCTGCCCCAGTTTCTTCATCTGTAATATAAGGCAGTTAATAACAATGACTTTTACAACTCCTTACAAACTAAAGTCAATGATTTTAATATCTTATCTATAAAGTCTGGTGCACGGAGTTCTACCAAAGAAATTAGATTTTGGTTTGTCTTTATGCTGGTTGGCCCTGGGATTTTTTGTTTTTCTTTTTTGCAGGCCAGTGAGGGTTAAGTGGCTTTCTAAGGGTCACACAGTGGCCCTGAGATTTGAGAAGGAAAGTATAAGGGGAACAAGGTGTGGAATATACCAATATACTAGATGGAGATGGAAAGACAAATGTTTCCTCTTTCATTTTTTTCCCTCTGATACAAGTCCTATACAACACTAATATGTAGAAAATTTTTAGATGTTTCATCTGTAGGAATATCAGTCTATATAGCTTCTCTCTTTTAATTTAGCTTAGAATCTTTAACTTCTCTACACTATTTTCCATTGTGCTGAGCCGACTCTGCAAAGTGGGTTATAGTAATTTGCATGTCTTCCCATGTGTGTGTTTCAAGAATGCAATCATCAGCATATGTAAATAAGAATAGCCTGTAAAATAATTAACTTAGAAATGATTGTTGAGCACTTTCCAAAAATGAGATGCATTATAAATTAATAATGATGGTGATACTAAGTGGCTGGTGATGATTAACTGTTTAAATAGGGTATATTATGCTCTTTACAGGAACAAAACTTCACATCCTGGGACAAAGAAGAATGAGGCCATCATAGAAATGATTTGCCCAGATATCTAGAGGAAAGATACCAACTGCTATACTACATCACATATGGTGAATGTATTATACTGCCATCAAGTTTAAAAATGCCAAGGCAAAGCTTTTATCATTAGCAGGAAATTTCTTAGGACAGAAAGGACATTAAACAGTTGAAAGGGTGATAAGAATATAAAGACTGTTGCAAAAATCTTGGTGCAACGTTTATCTTAAGCTAGCTTTGAATGTAACTTTAAACTGTACTAAGACTTTTTGGACACTCTGAATTGTAGGTATTCTCAGTCAAAAACTGTACATTTATAAAATGACTAATATATGCTGGCATTTTGATAAATGCTAAGGGTTAGATAGAATGATAAAATAAAGACCTGTTCTCAAGAAACTAACAATCTAATTGGGGAAAAAACACAAAATAAGTATGTACAAACAAGCTATATACAGGATAAAATAAAACTAATAAACAACAGGAAGTACCTGGAGTTGATAGTTGGAGTATCTTTTGTCTTTTAATGTCTTTTAGATATGCAATCCAAGAAGTGTTAGGGAGTCACTAGAGTTCATTGAGTAGAACAATGGAATGTTCAGGACTTTGCTTTAGAAAGATCAAGTTGACAACTGAATAGGAGGTAGACTGGAGTAGGGAGAGATTTATGATACATAGACCAACCAGTAGTATATAGCAGGAAATCAAGCATGAAGTGATTAAGGCCTGCATCAAAGTGGTGGGAGTGCCAGAAAAGAAAGAGGAGAGAAAGAAATGTCGCAAGTAGGCCTTGGCAACAGATAGGATACAGAGGGGTAAGGGAGAGTACTAGAGAATGACACCAATGTTGTCATCCTGGTTTACTGGAAGGATAGTGGTGTCCTCAATATTAATATAGAAGTTAAAATAGAGGAGAGTTTTAAAGGGAGAGATAAGTAGTGTAGTAGTGTTTTAAACAATCTTCCAAGATCCATTAAATAATACTTCTAAGAAGTATTATTGACATAATGCCAAGTATCTTGGCATAATTTCTGTAACATGCTCTATCATAAATGAGTGGGCTATTAATAGTTTGTTTTGGTTGATTGTTCCATTCATTAATTCATTAATTTTTATTTACTTAGTTATTTTGTTAATCTGATTATGTCACTTCTTTTCTGCATTCCCCCTTCTCTTTTTTTTTTTTTTACTTTTCCTCCCTTCTTTCATGTTTTTTCTTTTCTCTTATCCATGGCTTCTGTTGGGTATTTGTCAACTGGATCAGAACTGGCTTCTAACCTGTGAATGTCCAAAGTCAAACAGAGAGGCCTGAATATGAGGGAGCAGCAAGCCTGTGACAAGTTTCATTCATTGCAGGATGTTCCTACTTTGTCCAGTGCTTGTCTCTGATCAGAGAATACCTGGTAAATTATGTGACTAGCCCAGAGTGTGAGATCATACAGAGGGTGATCACAAAAGATTGTTGTCCTGCCAAGCTCAGGGCACAGCTTGTCTGTTGTGCCTTACATGTGGAAAACAGGTTCTCTGGTTCAAAATGCATGGGTATTTTAATTGCTTCATTTTCATAATTCCAAATTACTTTTCAAAATGTTTCTATCATTTTTAAACCCCTAATATATCAGACTGTTTTTCTTATCACATTTACTCCAATATTGACTCTGATAAATTTTTGTCATCTTTAGAAATTTATAGCATATATGGTAAAATTTCAGAGATATTGTTTTGATTTGTTCCTCTTATTATTAGTAATTTGGCACATTTTTGCATGTGGTTATAAATACTCTGCAGGTTTTCCCCGCCCCCAACCCATATATTGGTCATGTTTTGAAAGAAAACACAGAACAACAATAATGGCTACAACAATGATCAAACGCATGAAAAAATGTTTCAATTTGCATAAAGACTCCATCAGATCATCCTTAGGAGGTGAATAGCATTTTTCATCAGGTGGCTTTTGGAATTATTCTGAAACATTTTATTACTGAAAACAGCTAAAAGCTATTTAATCATCACTAAATCCTGATATTCCTCTATACAATGTTCTTCTGTTTCTACTCACTTCACTTTGCATCAGATCCTGTAAAGCTTTTCAGGTTTCTTGCTGAAATCATTCTGTTTGTCATTTCTTACAGCAAAATAACATTCCATTACAATTATATACCACAACTTGTTCATCTATTCTCTAATTGATGGACATTCCCTCCATTTACAATATTTTTTCCATGACCAAAAGAGCTACTATAAGCATTTTATACAAAGAAATTTGTTTTCCTTTTTAAAAATGTCTTTGGGGATACAAACCTTAGCCTTGTGGGCATAATTCCAAATTGTTCTCCATAATAGTTGGATCAGTTCTTAACTCAAAAAACTGTTCATTAAAATCCCAGTTTTCCCACATCCCCTCCAACATTTATCATTTTCCTTTTCTGCCATATTAGCCCATTTAATAGATGGTTAATTGCATCTCAAGGTTGTAGTTTGTTTTTGTTTTTTGTTTTTGCAAGGCAATGAAGGCCAAATGACTTGCCCAGGGTCACACAGCTAGCAAGTGTCAAGTGTCTGAGGCCGGATTTGAACTCAGGTTCTCCTGAATCCAGGTTGGTGCTCCATCCACTGTGCCAACTAGCTGCCACCTCAGTGTTCTTTTAATTTGCATTTCTCTAATTGATAATCTATTATAGCATTTTATTTATGTGATTTCCTTATCTGAAAACTGCCTTCAATTCCTATGGCCATTTTGCAATTGTGGAATGACATATCCTTATGAATTTGATTCCATTCTCTATATTTTGTGAAATGAGGTCTTTATCAGAGACTCATGCTATAAGATTACCCCTTTCTGTTTTCTGTCTTATATTGCTTACATTTATTTTGTTTGGGTAAAAACTGTTGAATTTAACATTGTTAAAATTATCCATTTTATATTTCATAATTCTCTTTATCTCCTGTTTGGTCATAAATTATTCAATTATCCATAGATTTTCATGCTTCCCTAACTTTCATTAGACTGGGCTTCTTCTGTTTTATTTGTAATATGAGGAGATGAGAAAGTTCCAAGGTCCCCTTCAGTTTTAAATTCTATGATCAGGGGGCAGCTAGGTGGATCATTGGATAAAGCACAGGCCCTGGATTCAGGAGGAAGTGAGTTCAAATCTGGCCTCAGACACTTGACACTTACTAGCTGTCTGATCCTGGGCAAGTCACTTAACCCTCCTTACCCCCGCAAAAAGTAAATAAATAGATAGATAGATAAATAGATAGATAGATAGATAGATAGATAGATAGATAGATAGATAGATAGATAGATAGATAGATAGATAGATAGAAAATTCTATGATCAGAATGATTCAGTGGAAATGATCCTAAATTTGGAGATAGAAGACCAGTGTTTGAATCCCTGCTCTTCTTACTACATGTGTGATCTTAGGCAAATAATTTTTCTTTTCTCATCTTTAAAAAGGGGGCAGAATATATGCATATGTGATTATAGGAGTCAAGGTATGTGATAGTAATTTTGTAAAAAACCTGACACAGAATTCTTTAACATATAATATTGAACTATTCTGGAATTGAGACTTACTTCAAGGAATTTTAACTATTTCTGGAACATTTTTCTGGGTCCTGGAAAATTCAGCTTTGTCTTATATCTGGTCTTCACCATCTCCTCTCCTATCAGAGTATTAAAAGGAGAGGCTTCAATTGAATATATCAATGCTTGATAAAGTAGAGCAAAGTTTAACCTTAGTAACACTTACAATAACACATAGTTACTAAAATTTATTAGAGTTTAAGGTGGTTCTGAAACTTTGGTTTTGTATTAGATCCATTTGATTATCTGTTGAAGTCTGTAGACTCCTCAGGATAATGCTTTTACATGCATAAAATAAAGACTTATAGTGCCAAGATGGTGGAGTAAGGAAGGATCTCTTTGAAGCCCTCCCACATTCCCCTCCAAACAACTTGAAAACTGCTTTGGAATTGATCCTGCCAGCATGGCAGGAAAATTCTGTATCACTGGGGTGGGAGGAAAGGGAGATCCAAGAGCAGTGACACCAGGCAGCCTCACAGCAGGAGATTTGTAGCAAGGCTCTAAACCTGGGGCAATCCACCAGTGAGGCCCCACCCTCCTGCAAACCAGTAGGCCCCTGTGCCAATGAGTAGTCTGTAAAGCACATAACATCGCTACCCCAGCACAAGTCATTAGGGAAGTCTTGACTCCATTTCTGGCCTGTACTGAAGCCCCACTCCTGCGTTTGGCCAACAGTAAGACGCTGCCCCTGGGCCTGCCAGCAGTAAGACCCTGTTATCATAGCAACCCAGCAGCAAGGTCCTACCCCTGATGCAGGACTGCAGGTAAACCCCACACCCAGTAAAGGCCAATAATAAGGCCCCACCTACCAGTACAAGCCAGAAGGAAAGCCTACCCTCTACTAAATGCAAGCAGCTGAGCCTTAAAGCCCACTGAAAGCAACCAGTAAGACCCTGAGCCCCATCACAAAATCTTGGAACAATGCAAAACCAAAGCTGGACACCTACATAAAAGAAAAATTACAAAACAAGGCAGGAAAAGATGAGTAAAACAAAACAAAAACAACAAGAAAAACCAGCTTGACTAAAGCAAGTTGCTATGGTGACAGTGAGGATCAAGGCATAAATTTAGAAGAAGACAAAAGTGTCAGTATAGCTATATGTGAAGCTTCAAAGAAAAATGTAATTTGTTCTCAGGCCCAGAAACAATCCCTGGTATAGCTTTAAAAGGATTTTAAAAAATAAATTATAGAAGTAGAAGAAAAATTGGGAAAAATAAATGAAGTAATGCAAGAGAATCATGAAAAATGGATCGATAGCATGGGAAAAGATATAGAAAAAAATACCAAGGAAAATAACTCCCTAAAAAATAGAATTGGCCAAATGGAAAAGAAACTATAAAAGCTCACTGAAGAAATTAATTCCTGGAATATTAGAATTGAGCTAGTGGAAGTGAATGTCTTAATGAGACATTAACATATTATAAAACAAAATAAAGTTTAAAAAAATGAAGAAAATGCAAAATTCCTCATTGGAAAAACCACTGACATAGAAAATAGATCGCAGGGAGATCATATAAGAATTATCATAACACCTGAAAGCTATGGGGAAAAAAGAAAACAAAACTGGACAACATCTTTCAAGAAATTATCAAACTACCCTGATATATTAGAATGAGAAGGGAAAACAGAAATTGAAAGAATTCACCAACCACTTCCTGAAAGAATTTTCCAGATGAAAACACCCAGTAGCATCATAGTCCAATTCCAGAGCTCTCAGATCAGGAAGTACTGCAAGTAGCCAAAAAGAAATAATTCAAATAAATGCTCCCAAATAAATAGTATTAAGAAGAATCGATCACATCAAAATGCAGTTATCAATTTTTTTTTTTTTGTTAAATCTCAGGCCTTAGGGGAAGAACCTTTAGTTTATGATATACAAGTACCAAATCGTATAAGGAAATATGCACACAGAGATATGAAAATGTTATACTTTCACCCAAGTTGTCCATAAGCTGAATAAAATATGAGTAATGACTCTAACTAGTTCAAATAAAAAGATAAACATAAATTGTAACATTATCCATGAATTGGTAACAACACAATTGCTGAACCTTTCAAAGTATCATCAAGCGAGTTGAAACAAAGTGAAAACTAAGAATCAAGGGATCTGGTTTCTAATCCTAGACTGCCTCCTTACTAATTGTTACCTCGAGTATTAGTATCTTCATTTCTAAAATGAGGTGGTGTAATACATGGCATCAGTGATGCTTTTCATATCTGAGGATACAATCCTATTTCATGTAATGACTCAAGACTCCAGGAAATGCTTTAAGTATATAATAATATGTGTTTTATTGGTGGGTTCATTTTCTACCACAGGGTGTAAGATATAAGAGAAACAAGCACAACCACTAAACCCAGAACCAAAAAAATCCCTAAACTTAAAGGAACCATAGAAATCATATCTAAGCATTTGCCAAATCTGTCTATTTTTTTATTGTAGAGCATATATTCTGTCTGACATTTTTCTACTCTTACAGCTACCATTTACTTTTAGGACCTCAACATCTCTTGCTTAGATTATTGCAATGGCATCAGACTTGTTTTGCCTTAATCGAGTATCTCCCTCCTTTAAAGTATCCTTGACTTAACCACTAAAGTTATTTTTCTTAAGCTCTGTTCTAAACACATCATTCCCCTATTCAATATACTCATCATCCCTTATTACCTATAGAATCAAAGTCCTCTTTTTATTTTAAAGGTTATTAAGATATCTTCATTTAAATTTATTAAAATTTATTTTATTATTTATTATAATTATGATCATTACTTAATATAAAATTTATTTATTTATTTTAATTTATTTAAAAGTTTAGCATTTTATGGCCTAACTCTAATCTTGCTTTTCTGCCCTATTATATATTATCAATCCCTTTCTGCACAATAAAATATGGATAACCTGTCATCCTCACTGTTCCTCACACTAGGCACTCCATGTCCCAACTTCATACTTTCAAACTGGCCATTTTCCATACCTGAAATTATCTTCCTCCTTACCCTACTTCCCATAATACACCTCTTCCTTCAAGACATAGATAATATGGATTGTTTCAATTATGTATATGTAATCCCCAAATCTAGCACAGTGCATGACTCATACTATGTACTTAATAAATAGTTATTGATTGGCTTGTCAATCAAGTGATTGAATTCATTAATTTTCCAGGTGAGGAAACTGAGGCACAGAGCGAAAATATGAGTTGACTGAGGTCAAAATTTTAAAAGTTATAAAATGACATTGTCAGGGTCTTATACAAAAAAATAGAGATTTTTGAGAAAGTAATTTTCAAATTACATGACAACTAATGATAAATTGATCATTTTGGTATTAGATTTTGTCATACTTATCTATATAAAATCATCTCTAGTCTGAATTTTAAGTTTCTTCTACAATGATATCTTTGACATATGTTATTAGGGTGTTCTTGTCATTAAAAAGGTAATAAAATGAGCAATGGATGTAAAAATTAGAACATGAAAATAATTTTATACTTAAACAAAAACAGTGGCCTATAATATTTTTTATTTCTAAATGCCTGAACCAAAAGAACAAAACCAAAACCAAACAAAAAACCAAACAAAACAAAAGACACAACAAAACAAAGAAAAATAAAAATAAAAAAGTCAAACTCTGCAAAACAGCAACAACAACACATTTCTTATCTCTCCAAACTCAGATGTTGCATAAAATGTGGAGGGAATTAAAGAAGCTTTCATTTGTATCAGTGTTTAGAAACTGTCACTGACCAGAAATTGATTCCAATCTTCTCATTTTGTGAAAGTGATTTTGCAGTGTGTTCATCATGTACCTCCATAAAAGGAAACAGAGCAAGTCTTTTAGGCCTTTGCTGTTTGTGCTTGCTGTTGCTACTGATTTTGTGTTTCATTAATTTTATGAAAAAGATAATTCACTTTGTGGGAAATTCTACAGAAAGGAAGGATGTAAAGATGTGAGAATTGTGTTCATCTTTACAGCCTGTATGAGACATTCCAAAAGAAATCAATTTGTCAATTTGTTAATGGCAAGGAAATATTTTTGCTATAATTTTGACTGACATATTTTACCACAACAAATTGTAAAATATAATATTATTTTTAAAAAGATCAGCAAGATTTCCACAAATTTGTGGGTTTGTGAACATCTTCACAATGTTTAATAATTTAAGGATTCTCAAAATACTTATAAAATTCTATGCTATAACAAGAAAGTAATTTTAATTTCAATGAAAGAGGCTTTATGCATTTATCTTACAAAAATCATGTTCAATGTGAAATATCTTCCCATAAATGATAAAGGGAAAGGAAAATCTCACTGTGAAATAATTAGATAAAGATATCTTCATTTGTTTATCAAGACTGAGATTACAAAAATCTAAATTTGCCATTTTTCAAAAATAGGCAAGGTTAATTTTGCCTAAATCATCTAGAGCAAAAGAGTTCCAGTTCTTTGACATTGGAAAATTTATGGTCTTCTAACTCTTTCCTCTCTAAGAAGAATTATAACAAAAGTAATTCATGAGAGTTATGGATTGCCTATTTTCTATGGCAGGAAGACTAAAATTAGATATAGGCAATTAATTATATATAATTATATATGCACATGTACATATGTGTGCATGCATATATGTATTATATGTGTGCATATATACACATATGTGTATTGTGCGTGTGTATATATGAATGTATGTATACAGGTATGTATATTTACACACATGCATATATATCTATTCACACCTGTGTACATATGTGCACATGCATGTATGTACATTTTATATGTACACCTACCCAAAGACACACACACACATACACACATATATATATATATATATATATATATATATATATATAAAGTTTGTAGAAGGACAGGATGGTTAGTGTCAAAGCCCATATATGGTGTGATATTTTTCATTGGTGAGTGTTCCGGTGAGAATTGTACAGAAGGATTAATTTGTTGATTTTAATTGGTGAGAATATTATTAAAGAAAGTTTCATGTTTGGAAAGTCAGTGTTAAGACCTTGGTCTTATTCGTTTTACACATTGTTTTAAAGTTATTTAAATATATATAAAATAATATAATATTAAGAACTACATGTATTTAAGAAAATCATGTAGTCTAAAAATCATAGAATTTCAGAGTCGAAAGAAAAATATTAATCATATAATTCAGCCCATAACAACCATGAATCATTTCTACCAAATTCCTGAAAAGTGGTCATCCAGACTCTCCTTGAACACTCTGACCATGACACACTCACTGTGTCTTAGTGTAGTGTCATTTTGCCTTTGGGAACTATTCAAATATACTTCCTTAGCTTGACTGAAAATCTGAATCCCTCTACCTAATTCAAGTTCTTCCTTATAGAGCCACATGGAATAAGACTACTACTTCTTCCAAAAGATGACACTTCAAATACTTGAAGATAGATATAATATTTCCAAATCTTTACTTCTCGAGATTCTGTTTCTTCACTCATTTCTTATGTGACAGGTAAAAGGCTTGGAATCTAGTCTTGGTCTTACTATTAACTAGCTGTGTGGACTTTCAGGAGTCATTTGGAATTTCTTGTGTAATTAGCATTAGAGGTCCTGGGACTCGAAGAGGGCAGATTTTATCAAGAAGAAGAACTTTCTAATGTCTGGAGAAATTTTTGAATAACCTGAGCAGAGGGGCATGGCAAATATGACTTGGTCTCTAGTCCCTTGTTCAGCACCAAGGCTGCACCTTACACCTTCCCTTGGGCTTAGCATTTCATAAATAAAAGCAGATATGTTGACCAACCAACTATCTGGGTGGACTTGATGGGAAATGCAAAAATTAAAATTTTAAGTTAAATCTGCCTTATTAACATTTTTTGTCTATTACTTTTTATAGTTGAGACCATCAATAAAAGAACAAATCAAGCCATAATTTACCATTTACTGATTTCTGGATTTTATGATGGCTCACATTGAAAAATCATGATTGGTTTTCCTTGAGGTAGCTCCAGAAAACCACTTTTGGAAAAGGCATAATAGGCCAAAAAGTAATGATAAACTTAAAAGAAAGAAAATGTGATGTACTTTACATGTAAGACCCTTTTCATGGGGATTAAGTGTGCAGAAAGCATTTATTTGCCTGAAGAAAAAAAGTATATAATCTATTTCTAAAGATCATTGCCACTATTATGGAAGAACATTGTAATGGCTAAAATAAAAAGGGAAATAATTTTGTTTTAATAAAACATATTTTTAAAAAAAATGTGCGTGAATTATCAGCTTTCAGATGTGAATTGAGTATTTTAAGCCTGAAAATTAACTGTGATATAAAGATATAACACCTTGTGAAAGGCTCAGAATGATTTCTCACCTGTGTATAGATGATTTGATCAGTAAAAGAGAAGAAAAGAACTTCAATTTTTGAAAAATTGAAAAAATATAGAGTATGAAAACATAAGATTCAAGGAAAAGATAGTTGGAATATGCTGCTGGGAGTTTTAGAGCTACAAAAGATTAATAGCCCCTGAACTTATTTGATCATAGATATTTTAAGACTAAAAAACATAAAACAATAAGAAAAATCACTTAGTTATTTGGAGACTGTGCCATGATTTACAATTTTAAATTCCTATCTTTTAAGTGAAAGAGAGGCAAATAAAGTTCTGATTTGACCTGTTGAATGGTATTGGTGTGGGTATATAGAATGATTTGGCTGAAGATTGAATTATACTGCATGGACCGAACTCATCAGTTTTCTTCTTTCTTTTACCACCCTGTCTGTTTTTTTTTGTTTGTTTGTTTTGTTTTGTTTTGTTTTTTTGTATATATGGTGCACTCTATTGCACAAATATCATGTGCTTTGCAGGTAGAATAAACCTACATTTTTTTAGTAGATTGTGATGTATTTTATTACTAATGTACTTGCTTTAATATATGATTAACTTAATGATTTAGTAGTAATAGCAATAGCAGTAGCAGTAGCAGCAGCAGAAACAACAGCAGCAGCAGCAACAGCAGCAGCAGCAGCAGTAGTAGTAGTAGAGGACAACTTTTTGTTAAGTAAATGGGGATAGTTATTACCTAAGAGCTTTTATGAGTGACTAGGTATAAAAATAGAATTACATCAATGGGAATATAATTCCATCAGAGGCAACTCAAGAGATGGAATTGTGAGTAGATATATTCTATGTTGCTCCTAATATATTTAGAGAATTTAGGTAGCCACATCATGGTCAGCCTTATTTGGGAATTTAGAACTATTACTATGAAAGTAGACTACAGTGAGTTGGCTAATGCAGATAATAAGCATACATAACAATAGCTAGGAGAAAAGTGCTGAGTTGCTACTATAATAATAGGCATAACATTATTTTTGTTATGCAAATGTGACATAACAAAGTCCAGGATGCTCACAGTTCTAGCTCAGCATACCTCATATCTCAAGTATATCAAGTTTTAGAAGAGCTTCTTTTGCTTGCTCACACCTGTTCTGAATTAAAAATGCAAAATTTGGGACAAATACAAAAGTGTTGCATTCTAAAATTCACTTGGAAAATGCAATCATAGTAATATATTTAGAGATTGGATATTTAGATATGTAGGTACAAATGTATGTATGTGTATACATATGTGTGTATAATTTCACAGATAATACTTCAATCTCAAAAGCTAGTGACAAAAAAGCAGCAGTAGGTCATTCCTGCCTCCTCTTAAAATCTAAAAGAAACTTGCTGGAGCCTAACTGTTAAGTAGAGATGTTGCTTTTCATGAAGCAATTTCTAATTGTAGCCTCACCCATACTGTCTTCTCAGATAATCTCTGAAGCAGATTCAGTTTTTGTGGATAGGGAGTAGCACAGCAGGCAAGCTAGAGGCTCCTCTTTCTCACCACTATCAAATAGTTTAAGGATTAACCTGAGGAACCCACTCCATGCTTAACCTTATTTCCCCTTATTCTAGTAAGAATTATCCCCACAACTGTATTAATTTACATTTTAGAGTTTTTGAAAATGATCTGTGGAAAGGTTATTTGGGGCATATAGTAAGGTTCTAGAATAGGATTTGAACTCAGACTTCCATAACTCTAAATTCAGAGTTATGGCCACTAAGCTACCACTCAGTAATAAAAATGTAAATAGTAATAATACCTTGTTGCCCTTCTCATAGAATAGTGAGGAAAATTGTATGTAAAACCTAAAGTTTTATATGAATATAAACTGCTAGCTTTTAAATATGTATTTATAGCTATCTATTGATATTAATATCCATTTATATGCATATAAGATTACTATGGTTAAAAAGAAATGTTAATCTTTACAAAACTTTTACACATCATGATGGGGTGGGGGTTACCATATGTTCTCAAAGGCTGTGGAAATGGTATTCTGTCAATTCTAAATAGGTAAAATTAATTTCAGATATAAAAAGTAACAGTTTATTTTCTTTGTTAGTATAGTTCCAGATAAAAATAATGATTCTTATCAGTAGACTTTGGGTTCTATTTGGTTTATTTGGGGACATGATTACCCATTAAATAGGTGAAAATGGAAAACAGCCCTCATTTCTTTTTCAGCCCATTTTCTTACTCTTCCATGAACACAATGGTATGGTATAAAACAATACTGAAGGTGCTAACAATCAAAAAGTTAATGTTGGTACTCTGAATGGGTAACATTTATCCTACAATCACTGAGTTGACATACTCTGCAAGTAAATGAACCACAATCCAAAAAATTCATTGTGAATGAAATTCCCAAAGAGTATGATTCACATAAATAGAAGGATGACTCATAGGCTTTCCACAGGGATGTAAATAAGAATTGAGATATTTTATTTTGTCTTTTACTAATATCCATAAGAAATAACATTTATTGGAACACTTGATCATCTGGCCTTGTGGTGATTATAATGAACAAAACAAAGTCAGTATCAAGAACTTCAGCATGTATATGAACATGTTTAGAGAAATAAGGAGGGAGAGAGAGAGAGAGAGAGAGAGAGAGAGAGAGAGAGAGATTCTATGATGAATGTGACAAGAGCAAACTAAGTCATCATTAATTTTGATATCTGAGCATTTCAAAGGGAAAATATTGGCAAAAATTAAAGTGTATTGGAAAAAAATTTCTGGGATCAAAAACTGAAAAAGGTTAAAATCTTTAGATTCCTGAAGAGCTTTGCAGTAGGACATCTTGAATAATTTCTTCATAAAGAAAGTTTAAAAAAAAAAAGACTGGACATGAAAACATCACGAAAATCATGTTACCTTTCTTAAGAGACAGGTAATGAATGTGTCTATCAGTGAGGTAATTATTTCAGATATTTTCATCCTTATACAGTCTATTCACCAACTGGTTTAAATGAAAGGTCAGAATGAATTTCAAACTAGAAGAAAGTGTGATGTTGAGTAAACATCACAGGCAATTATAAAAGTAAACAGCTTTGTCTTTTAAAAATAAACTATCATTTAGAAGTTTGTTTTGGATGAATTTTTTGTTTGTTTGTTTGTTTTGGTTTTTGGTTGGGCAATGAGGGCTAAGTGACTTGCCCAGGGTCACACAGCTAGTAAGTGTCAAGTGTCTGAGGTCGGATTTAAACTCAAGTCGTCCTGAATCCAGGGCTGGTGCTCTATCTACTGTGCCACCTAACTCTCCCTGAGAAGATGAATTGGAGAAAAATACTTGCTACAGTAAGGACCTTGAATGATCCCAGAAAATAATTCAATAAACAAAGTCTAGAAACCTTTGTCAAATCAAAGTAAAGGATACATTTGTTTAAGACAGGAGCTCATAAAGAGAACTATAGACTGGTATCAACAATGCGTATAAATTCAAAAGATCCTAGTGAAATCTACAACTTTTTTTTTAAATAAAAAAAGACATTTAAAGTAACAAAATCAACTAAAACATGCAAAACTCCCCTTCTCTGTAATCTTATCTTCATTGACAATTACAAAGAAAAGCCAGGATTTAAAAAGTGCATTTATACTAAAAATAGGAGAGTATTTATTATTTTTAGTTTAGATTAACTTTTGAATTATAATTATAATTATTTTCTTTGTCTCTGGTTCTCTCTATCTTTGTATTTATCTCTGCCTCTCTCTCTTACATTCTTTAACTCTCTCTTTTATCTGTCTTTCTGTCTCTGTCTGTCTCTGTGTTTCCCTGTGGGTGTCTCTCTGTGTCTCCCTGAATGTATGTGTGTGTGTGTGTGTGTGTGTGTGTGTGTGTGTGTGTGTCTGTGAGTCTTTTACTGTGTCCCTATGTAATCACATTGTCCATTAAAGTTTTTAAAACATCACTTATATTATTCATATTATTATAAATTGTAATATCCTAAACAACATGTAGAGTCATTCTAAAGGGGACAAATGTTTGATTTTCTAAATAAATATTGAAGATTTTATAGATATATGCATACATATATTCATATATAGTGTGCATATGTATATATGTATACATTTGCATATATAATTATAATGCATACACAAAGGTATAAATATGCATATTGTATGTATATATATATAACTTTATAAATTAAAAGATGAGGTAAACATAAAGAAAAAATGCATTTGGAAAACAAGCTTTAAAAATAGGATAGAGTAGAAAACTAGAACAAGTACTGGGAAATTAATACTCTCAGATACTGATGGGTCTAATTGAAATGATATGTTATATAAATTTAATATATTTCAAATTATTATCATTATATTATGAAAATCTTTTTTAAATAGAAGTTTAGGGTAAAATAAGTTTTTTAAAATAAAATCTATGTTAGAATATGAACAGGTAATTTTCAGAAGAATAAATCAAAGCTATCAAGATTCACATAAAAATGTTGTAAATGGCAATTGATTAGAAAAATGCAAATGAAAACAACTCTGATATACAATCTCATATCTATTCAATTGGGAAGAGTTTTAGAAAAGTTGGGCCATTTATACACTGTTGGCACAGTTGTAAACTGGTCCAATTATTTTGGAGAATAATTTGTAGTCATACCATAAGGGCTATAAAACAGTGCATGTCCTTTGATCTAGCAATGGCACTACTAACTGTATTACAAAGAGATAAAAATGAAAGGTGAAAGGATTTATTTATACAGAAATATTTATTGCAGCTCTTTTTGTAGGGGCCTAGAATTAGAAATTGAGAAGATGTCCATCAATTGAGGAATGGTTGAAAAAGTTTGGGTATCTGATTTTTATGGAATACTTTTGTCCTATAAGAAATAATCAGGATGGCTTCAGAAAAAAAAACTGGGAAAAGATATCAACTGCTGTAAAGTGAAGGGGGCAGAACTAGAAGAACATTGTACACACTAACATCAATATTGTAAAAATGATCAATTGTGAAAGACAGCTTCTCTGATCTAAAAAATATCTAAGACAATTAAAGGATGCATGATTAAAAAAAGAACAAAAATGCTAACCACCTCCAGAAAGAGAACCAATAAACACTGAACATAGAATGAAGTACATTTTTTCACTTTCTTTTTTTTTCTTATTCTGTGTGTCTGCAGTTTTTTTTGCAATATGGTTAATATGTATATGTGAATAAATTTATATTGTTTTACCTGATTTCACAGCTATTATTGATAATATATTGCTTGTTTTCCTTCTAAAAGAATGGGGGTGGAACAGTATGTAGGGAGGAAATTTGGAACTTTTTACAATGAATGTTAATTCTTTAATATAATCAGGAAATATTTAACAAAATAAATTATACATATATATATATATGTGTGTGTACACACACACACACACACACACACACATATATATATATATATATATATATATATATATTAGAGTGACTTGTTTTATGTAAACCAAAGAAAGATATTACATATTGGTAGGCGCAGCCCTTAGGGGCTCCAGAACTTTTAAAATCATTTACACTGATGTTGATCTTTTCAACAGAAGATGCAATAATATAATTTAATAGTAATTTAATAATAATAATAATAATATCAATATATCTTTGGAGTTGAATTGATATTATGAAATAGAGCAGTCTTTGTAGAGAATCACCTGACTCTTGCATAAAATTGAATAGTACATGGTGAACCATCTTTAGAAGTTAAATCTCTTTCAATTTTAAAACAGCAATAAGTTTTAATGAAACCGAGAAGAGCCTGCTCATTCTTCATAAATAATATAGGAATAATTGACTCCCAGTACAACTCTCAATAAATGATTGCAGCTGTCTGATTTTTCTTTCTCCCTCAGGTCAAATTTCTCCTGGAAGGACATGCTTATTCTTGCCTACCTCAAGAGGACTTCCCTAGGAACCTTGTGAGATATTTTTCTGAGGAAGATAAGCCATTTTTCATGTTCTCATGATAACAACTCTCAAAGATGACATCATACTAGTCTCCCCCATTAGGACCAAAATTTTCCATACTTTAGGTGGATTTCTATGGGGCCCTATATGAGTCAACTAAATCCTGAACGCACTTGTGTTATTTTCTTACTAAAAAAAGATGATGTTGCTGTTATTTATTTGGACATCAAAGGAAAGGATGGAATTAAAATGTAACAAATGAAATGTAGGTCTATCCTTATAGATGTTAGATGACAGAAGGATCAAAAGGGGAACTATAGAAACTAGTTATAAATTGATGAACAATCACATCCAATTCAGATCAATATTCATTTAATAAATACCTATTTTATAGAAAGCATTAATGTAGGTTCTAAAGAGTATATAAGTAATCATAAATAAGTATTTATTAATTATCTACTATGTTTGAAGAATTATAATAAGATTTGGAGATATGAAAATAAAAACAAACGAGTTATTGATTTCAAAAGGTTGAATTGACTGAGAATATGCCTGTGGAGAGAGAATATGTACATGATACATCAAAATAAGATATAATAAAATGATTTTCCTTTGTATATTGGAAAATTATAGGAGTAAAGAAAGAATTCTTAGAAAGGATTTTAGATGCTATCATGTTCAAATACCTCATTTTACAGATGAGAATCCTGAAGCACAGAGAGGTTAAATGATTTACTGAGAATCACTCGGTAATTTTCTGCTGTAAAATAATGAGGATGAATTGCTTCCCTCCTGTATTTTCTAATCTAGTAGGGTTACACAAGTATATATGTGAAAGTAAAAATGACAAATCTATTAAAAATATTGAGTCCCATGTGTAGGTCAAGTAGAGAAATCATTTTTGATGAACAAAAAGGAAACCTTCTTGTAGGAAAAATCATCTGACTTGGGTTTTAAAATACATTATCCTCTACCATGATTATTTGTAACCAAAAACTTCGATGTTCAGTAGTTCTTTATTACACAGTCTAGTGCCCCCTACTCCCCTCCCACCCTATTCCAAATTCTTTCTTGACAAGATTAAATTGACTCTCCCTAATTTTGGTCAGGCCCATCCAACCTCTCCAGGAACTTGGTCTGATGTAGAGAAGCCCATTGTGTTCTGGCAAGGAGACAGATTTTTTTTTTCTAGATAGCAAGGCTTTCTCTCCCAGGAGAGGTCATTCAGCCCACCTAGTGAATAGAATATGCATTCTTTGAATAGTTAGCCCAAGGCTGGTTGTAGTCTGGTATAGCCCTTCATTTTAATATGTTACCACCAAAGTAGAGACAGCTAGGTGGTGCAGTGGATAGAGGGCTAGCCATGGAGTCAAGAAGACCTTAGGTCAATCTCACCTCAGACACTAGCTGTCTGACCCTGGGCAAGTCACTTATCCCCAATTGCCTTAAACATCCAGGTCCATCTCCAGTCAAGGTTACTAACCTTGCATAGCACTCCCTCACTTAAATCCAATTCATTGCAAGTTATGAAATGACTCTGATATGGTCTTCTTCAAGAATGAAAAACAAACAGCAACCAGCTTCAAATTAATTTGACCAATTGTATTTTATTGCTGCTTAACAGAAAATCTCCTGTCCAAAAGGCATAAACAGCTGAAGCAGTAGCTATGCAATATGTTTGAACTATGAGAGGTTAAGGAACCATTTTTCTCAATCTCTTACTGGTCATGATTGAGAAAAATTAATAATTTACCAAGAATTTTGTCTCTCATAATTATTTTTTATGTCAAAAGGGTAAAGGGCACCATTAGCAGTGGAAACCAGCATGGATACAGTGGAATGGGTAACAAGAAAACATTGTCAGTCTATATTTTCCCTTGACTTAATTTTTCTAGACATAACTATGAACAATTTCAGTGACTGAACCATCTGTTCTTAAAGAACTCACTAGTTTCAAACATCAGACTGACAGAAGACCCTAGAAAACCTTAATAATAATAATAAAATAATAATATGATAATAATAAAATAATGATGATGGTGATGATGATAATCACAAATAATGGTGATATTAACAGCTTTTATATAGCACTTTACTATTATTATCTCATTTGATCCTCCCACCTCACCTGGAGGTAGGAGATTTTATTATCTCCATTTTACAGATGAAGAAACTGATTCAAACAGAGGTTAAGTGTCTTACCTAGGATCACATAGTAAGTGTTTGAAGCCAGTTCTAAACTCAGGTCTTTTAGACTCTGGGCTGAGCATTCCTGAATAACCTAACTAATAAAATGTTTTAATAAATTATTATGTTTTATTGCATGTTACTTTATTATGTGAAACTAAGCTAAAGAATCTCAAAGGTAAATATAAAACTACAACCACTTAATATATGCAGTGAAAAACAAAACAAATTGAGTGGCAGCATTTATTTACTTGAAAGGGAAGTAAAATAATTGAGCAAAATTAGTGAGGCTAAAGTTTTGAAATTGTCCCAATTTCTCAGTGCTTTCATACAGGTGAGAGATTTATCTGAGGAAATGGTGTGTGTTAAGGTGTTAGTGATACTATAATGCCAATCACCAAAATCAATTATGTTGCTACTTCTCTTTTTATTATTTTTTTTTAGTTGAGGTTCTCCTGAAGACACATGATGAAAATTTTAGGCAGTATGCAACCCAATGATAGATATAATTTGGTTTCTATTTTCCTTAGTTTTCATTTACCATAACACACAAGCAGAATTAAAGACCTTTTAAGGTAGTGACTATTTTTCCTTTTGTATTTCTAGCCCTGTGCTTTGCACACAGTAGGCATTTATTAAATTCTTGTTGAATTGGATCATTAGAAAATATCTTTACTTTTGTTCAATTCCATGCTTCAGTGACCAGCTAAATGTCACCTCTATAAATCTGATTAGACTTCTATTTCTACATTTCCATGAACTTCAAATTTCCCTTCATAGGCTTACTAGTAGCATGACTCTGGGCAATTCATTTGACCTCTCAGGCTTAGTTTCCTCATCTGTAAAATGAAGATGTTAGACCTCATGGAAACTTAAAGTACCTTTCACCTCTAACTCTGTGATCCTATTATGATATAATATGTGATTAATATTTTGTAACTTTTTAAGCTATGTTTAGATACTTGTATACATTTATTTCTGTGCATGCTTTAGATATGCTAGTATATGCTTTATCTTTCTTGGTTGACAAGGAGAAATCAATATCCTACTTTTCTATCTCAGTGTCTAGCATAGTATCTTTCTTTGCCTGGGAAAATGAAGGCTCTATTGGATTCCCTGAGAATCAAATATCCATAAGAATGGCAGAAATCGTACTTTATTATTTTCACTGTATAGTTCAAATTATAGATATACTTCATATACCCCTCTACATAAATCTTAATTGCAAATTTACTAAGTATATCTTATAGACCTTCATCTAAAATCTTCAGCAGGGAGCCAAGATGGTGGAGGAGAGTCTGTGACTCCCACAAGCTCCAGATAAACCCATCCACTCACCCCCAAACAATGTGGTCAAAAAAAAAAAAAACAACCCAGAGCAGCCTAATGCACATAAGAACAGAGTGAGACTATTTCTCAGCAAAAGAGGGCAATTCCAATCACCTACTGATCAGGCTGAATAGCTCAGTGCTTCCAGCACCTGTCAGAAACTTCAGCACCAGCAGCTTCTGAGGCTCTGATCATGAACTGGTGAGGGGGTTCGGCAGTAGGCCGGGGTGAAGTAGAGGCAGTTTCTGCTGGAGTTGGGACAAAGTGCCCTGGGTCTGTACCAGTGGGCTGATTCTAGTGATGGTGGCCCAGTCGGGGAGAAGCACAGGCACACCAAGCTTCTAACCATAGAGAATCAGAGTTCAATCAAACTTCTGTTTCCAGGTCAAAGAGAATGTGGCTGTGGTTATTCACAGGCCAGGCAGGCTGAGAAAAAGCCCAATCACCCCCTGGGCCATGCTGTAGCTCAGTGTGTCCTGGAAGCAGTGCCACACTTTAAGAAGGAGATAAAAGCCAAGAAATAGTCAGCCAGGATTAATAGTCAGAGAAAGCAGCAGATCATCAAAAACTTCTTTGGGGGAATGGTAGACCACAATACACACTCAGAGGAAGAAGATAATAACAGGGTCAAAGCTCCAACATTCAAGGCTTCCAAGAAAAATATGAAGTGGTGTTAAGGGCTAAAATTCTAGCTAAACTGTCTAAAATATCTAATGAGTGGTCGCCAATAAATTATAAGCTTTAGCAAGAGTTAGACTTTTAAGCATTTATTAAGGAGAATAAGAATTTGGTAAAGAGAGAGAAAAAGGCCTAGATTTCTATCTATTAAAGGGAGAGCATATTTCTAGCTCCCTTCTCCACCAGAGTCCAGAGGAAAAGAGAGCGAGACTGAGCGCCAGTCTCTTCCTTCCTCCTCCCACTAGCCCGCGTCACTTCCTGACTCCTGGTCTTGCCCTCAAAGACCTTCCCTTCATGGGCAGAACTCCTCTACAGTAAGTATCCAGCAGGTGGCGTTATTCCAATCGTTACAGTCCCCCCTGTTGTTCCTCAAGAAACAAAATGTTTCCTTGACGGAACAGTAAAAAGAATATAATAACTATTGCTAACTAATAATATGTGAACGACAATATAGAAAAGGAAGAGAGGAAAGTTTTGTCCAGAGGGGCGATGTTTTTTTTGTCCTCATGAACCGACGCTTTGACATTAGTTGTGCAAAGGGAGGGCCTCTGCAGAGGATACATGTTACAGATGGTGTATATTATAACAGAAAGAGAAAAAAAACAACAAAAACAACAAATCAAAACTGTTCATTTAAAGTCTCTGAAAGTCTTTTCTCAGATGTCCTCTAGGTGTAGTCATAGAATGAAAGTCTCTTCAGGGGTTGATGTGTGGATGATGGTAATCAGCCAGGAAAATTTCCTACAAAATTGAGCTTAACACAACTTTAAAATAGCTTTGTCAATAATCAAATCAAACAATGAAAGTTCTCAAAAACATGTCTAAGGGAATTCAGAATCTTAGTTGTTACACATGAAACATATAATAAAACAAAAATTGAAACATTCTTTAAAATTATAATATTACTATAGTCCCCCCTTATGGAGGGTAATTGAGAAGACAATTGCTGTGATATTAATTTTTTTTAAATAATTTTTATCTTTGTTTCATCATTTTTTGCATCATCTGCCTAATTATCCTCATGCCATTATGAGAAATTTAAAAATCTAATATAATTGGTAACAGGTGTCAAGGCCAAATTCAACACTGTATTTATCATGACACCTGAGATAATTATGGGGGTTACCATAAAAGAACAGAGAAATGATGGGATATGAGCATTCCCACACTTGAGCAATATGTACTGCCCATCTTAAAATAGGTGGATGGAATATACGTCCATGCCACCGAACATATTGGAGGAAACTGAGTCAGACTTAATCAGATCCATGGGATTAAGATGTCCATGGCATCAGGCATATAGGAGGGAGCATAGAAGCCAGGTGTAGGAGTGAGATGGGTGGGATGAATACTTCCAGCCATCTGTACAATATTGTGGGGAAAAATAAAATAAAATATTAAACCAAGACAATCCAACCTCAACATTTGTCAAAAGCCGTTCCCTCGGCCATACCTTGACTTCATGCATGTCTCCCCTCATGTGACAGTTCAGTGTCTGCTCTTGCATGTATTCCTCTTGTGATTGGATGGCATCTTGGCCAACTGGCATCTGATAACTCAGAATAAAGGCAATTAATGTCTTAAATGATAAGTTCCCATAATCCAAGTCTCATATGGATTTAAAAATTGAGGATAATAAATGATTGCAAAAAATGTGAATACATCTTGACTCAGAACACAATATATAATTATGCAACAATTTCAAATAATACCCCTTTTTTTAACTTAGTATACAATTACTTTTTTGAAAAATCTGAACATATTTAAATACAAGTTAAAGCACAACACAATCTCAAAGACAACTTTTACAAATGTTCCCCTCTTTTTTTTTTTTTTTTGGAATATGCTTATCAAAAATAATACTTCTAGAATCAATTTACACTTGCCATGGCAAACAATTTGCCAGGGAAATGCTTTAAAGAGTTTGATCAAATAATCAGTTGAGAAAAAATAACAAAAACAAACAACTCAGAATATGGGAGCACAATACTCCTAGAATTAACATTGTATTATGAAATCAAAACCATGTTTCAAAATTAGATAGATGAATGAATAGAAGAAAATACACGTGGAACAATAAAAGACAGTGAAATTCAAACTAAGGAAATCTAAATGAGCATGAACTTAATATTAATAAGAGTACTATAAAATATAAACTTGATCACATGACTATAAAAAGCTTTTACAAATATTTTCCTTGTTTTAAAAACTAAGTATGACACAATCTCAAAAGCATGAAAATCTCTATGAAAATAAACCCATACCATTAATTTCAAAATGTATATGTAATAGCATAGAAATCCTATGTAACCTCTGAACTGATACTATTACTCTGAGTGAATTCAGAACACTTTTGATTCCGGTATCTAAAATCCCCAATACTCATATCAATACCTTGCTGCTTACTTCTACATTTCTGTAAAATATATACCCTTCCATGGCAAAAGAATCAGAGTCTTGAACTATGTTGATGATTGTCATTCTTATTCAGCTTAAGTTTTTCTTCTTTAACCCCTCTATATTGTCTGTCAGTCTTTTCACCATACAAATGCTTTATAAGATTACTAATTAAAGACAAAAGCAGGTTAGCAAAATTATGAACAAAACAAGCATATCTGGAATTTAAAGGGTTTTCTAAGGTTGTCTCAGAAGCACAGCCAGGCTGGGGAAGGGCTGAGCCTGAAGCTGCAAATGTAGTTAGAGAAAGTTGAGCATGCACATCAGATCTCTGGACTTCCCAGGCAGGGGAAGCAATGGGCTTGGCCATGGGAGGAGTAGAGGGTGGGGTCTGGAGAGGAGGGGAGGGACCAGCGCAATTTGAATCAGACTTGATTTTGAACTCAGGCCTGGATTCCTCTTCCCCCACTTTGCCTCCAGGTGCTAGGGGATTAAAAGCTTCTAGAGGGTGGGTCATTGCCTCCAGGCATGCAAAATTAAAGCAACAATTACTGTTAGAACTGGGAAAAGCTGCGGGAATCTCTTCAGGTTTCTCTGAAAAAGCATGGTTGGGAGAGGGGGAGATATTTCCTTGTGTGAGTAAGTTGCTGGCTCTTTTAACAAAAATAAAAAGTAAAATAGAAAATCCACAAAAACAAAGCATTAACATGATCTTATCTCCCATTTGTCTGGTTAAACAGACTAAAATCAAAAATAGGATAATTAGGGAGTTTAAAAGGTCCATTCGAAAAAAATTTAAAGGAAAACACAGCCAGTACGCCAGTACTTAGCAGTTAAAGGGAGAGGGAGGGGAAATTTCTTACCCAACCAGAAGATCAGAAGAAGACTGAGGGTTAGCTTTCCTCTTCGTGGTCAGCCATCTGTTAAGGGCTAAAATTCTAGCTAAACTGTCTAAAATATCTAATGAGTGGTCGCCAATAAATTATAAGCTTTAGCAAGAGTTAGACTTTTAAGCATTTATTAAGGAGAATAAGAATTTGGTAAAGAGAGAGAAAAAGGCCTAGATTTCTATCTATTAAAGGGAGAGCACATTTCTAGCTCCCTTCTCCACCAGAGTCCAGAGGAAAAGAGAGCGAGACTGAGCGCCAGTCTCTTCCTTCCTCCTCCCACTAGCCCGCGTCACTTCCTGACTCCTGGTCTTGCCCTCAAAGACCTTCCCTTCATGGGCAGAACTCCTCTACAGTAAGTATCCAGCAGGTGGCGTTATTCCAATCGTTACAGTGGTCTCAGGCCATGGAAGAACTCAAAAGGGACTTTGAAGAGAAAGTAGAAGAGATAGAAGGAAGATTTAGAGAGATAGAGGAAAGAATAGAAAGAGAAATCAGAGCAATGGAGGAAAGTCATGAGAAAAAGTCAATAGTTTGAAAAGCCAAATGGGAAAAGAAATGGAAAAGCTCTCTCAAGAAAATAATTGCCTAAGAATTAAAATTTAACAAATGGAAGCTAGTGACATTATGAGAAATCAAGACACAGTAAAGCAAATCCAACTAAATAAAAAATAGAGGGAGATATGAAATATCTCCTTGGAAAAACAGCTGAACTGGAAAACAGATCCAGGAGAGATAATGTGAAAATCATTGGACTACCTGAAAACCATGACCAAAATAAGAAGTTAGAAACCATCCTCCAAAACATTGTCATGGAAATTGTCCTGATATTCTGGAAGCAGATAGCAAAATAGAAAATGAAAGAATCCACCAAATACCTCCTGAAAGATATCCCAAAATGATAACCTCCAGGAATATTATAGCCAAATTCCAGAGCTCCTAGGTCAAGGACAAAATATTGCAAGCAGCTAGAAAAAAAGAATTCAAATACTGTGGAACTCCAATAAGACTAAAACAAGATCTAGCAACATCTACATTAAAGGACTACAGGGCATGGAATATGATATTCCAGAGGGCAAATGAATTGAGACTACAGCCACGAATCATATATCCATCAAAACTCTTTCAGAGGAAAAAGTGGAACTTCAATGAAAAAGAAGAGTTTCAGGCATTTGTGATGAAAATAATTGAACTGAATAGAAAATTTGACTTTCAAATACAAGACCCTGGAGAAGCATAAAAAGGTAAACAGGAAAAAGTCTTCATGAGGGATATTAAAAGATCAGACTGTTTACATTCCAACATGAGAAGATAATACTTAGAACTCATATGAATTATCTCAGTGAAGAATTCACAGAAGATAGAGGTCTGAACTGAATATGAGGGGATGATATCTATAAAGCATTTATGTTTTGTTCTTTGTGGGGCAGACAGGCTGGGATATGTTATGTCTGGGGCTAGATATGGGCTTGGAGCCTCCTGGGGTCAGGGCTGGTGCTTCGTCCACTGTGCCACCTAACAAACCCATGATGACATCTTTAAAATGGAGTTGAGGTATAGGAAGAATAGACTAGGGGAGGGGGAAGGGAGTGATGGCCTGGGGACAGGTAGTTCACATGAAGGAAACAAGAAAAAAGCTTGTGGAGAGGAGGGTAAGAGAAGGGGAAGAATTTGGGGAGTGAGTAAACCTTAATATCATCATAATTGGCTCAAAGATGGGCTAACATAAATATTCATGTAGGTATAATAATATATTTTTGCCCTGAGGTAGGGGAGGGAGATAAGGTGGCGTGGGGGAGAGGAGAAGGAAGGAAGGGCTGATTCCAGGAGAGAGCAGTGAAAAGCCAAACACTTTCAAGGAAGGTGAAGATGTTCTGCATTACTTCACAAATATGACATATTAAATTGCGTGATTTCATAGGGAGGGTTGAGGAGGGAGGGAGGAAGAAAAATTTAGAACACAGAATTAGCTCAAAGACCTTAATCTCACTAGAGTGGGCTCAAGGAAGGAATAATATTCACACCCAATTGGGAGGAATATTCTATTTAACCCTATAGTAAAGTAGGAGGGGAAGAGGATAAAGAGGGAAGGGTTTTTCCATGACTACTCATGTATAACATATTTTGAATTGCTGGAGTTCTTGGGGGGGGGGGGTGGAAAGGGAGGGAGGAAGAGAAGTTGGAACACAAAGTTTTAAAAACTTGATGTCAAAATTTGTTTTTACATATATTTTGGAAAATAAAACTCTATTCAATTTAAAACCTTCAGCAATGTTTTTTATAGATGGTCAATAAGTTCTGGTTCATTATGGATAATAGTACTTAATATTTGAAGTGTCTTGCCTAAAGTAGGTCAATGTATTTGTAAGTATAGCCTTAACCCATGGATTCAATGTGACCTCTAGATTTAAACTCAATGTTTCCAGTCTCTATTCTTCCTCAGTGCACATTAAGAATTTAATACTTATCAAGTATAAATTATTTTCATTAGAGAAATATTTCAAAAAATGAAGGAGCTTTCAATTATTTTTTCAATGAAATTATATATTTGGTGTTATCCATATACCTCAACTAGTCAATAACATATTTTAGTTTAACCCCTTTAATTCAGAAGCCTTACTTTGCTCTATTTAGTAGAGAAGATAATGGAATAAAGTACAAGTGGGACCTTAATGGAATTAAGCTGTCTCCCTGAAAATGCTACATTTTATGTGAATTATTCTTGGCATGCTTATTCTTCTTGTGATATGACAACTGAAACCTATAGTAGAAAGTTGTTGTTTTTTAAAATTTCTCATTTCTCCAATTATTAGGCCCTTTGTCCATCTAGCAAAAGAAATTTGCACATCAATAAAGCACTACCATGCACTACATCCCAGTCAGGCAGGAACTTAGTCACTCAGGCAAAATTGTATGTGTCTAGAACAATATGAGTACTTCTACCACAAAATAATTATGATTCCTGAGCTTAAAACGTGATATGTTTCATATGGTCATATAACCAAGAAATGACATATCTCTGTCAGTAAGTGATTTTCAACATGGTAAAATTTCATTTATTCATGTTCTGCTGTTCTCGCATTGTATAAAGACATTGATACATTCTTTACTGTGAAACACATTATCTCACTTGAAAAGACAGATTATTTCTATGAGATTTATTTCAGATGGTTCACAGAGGTGACAGGAGTTTGGTCCAGTGTTTCTTTATTAGTATATTTGAATCCTATGGTTGTATCATCTTAGAATAATAAAGTTCTGGGGGCAGGTAGGTGGCTCAGTGGATAAAGCACTGGCCCTGGATTCAGGAGGACCTGAGTTCAAAGCCGGCCTCAGACACTTGACAGTTACTAGCTGTGTGACCCTGGGCAAGTCACTTAACCCTCACTGCCCTGCAAAAAAAAAAAGTTCTGCCTGACCTCTCTATATAGTAAAAGTTTCTCAGAAATTATGACAATGTCTTTATTGTAAACATCACTCAGTGAAAGAATGTTTTAATCAAATATAGAGATGTTTTTGTTAATAAATTTGTAATAACTTATTTTTGGGGAGTTATTTTAATCAATAGGTGATTAGGCATAAAGTCATACCTCTGGTCATTGAAAAGGATATACAATTTTGCTGCTAATGCAGTTTTCAAGGAGAATTTACCTAGTATCAATCCTATAAAAAAGTCTAATTTTGGAATTATATAAGATGAAATATAGGAATTATGATCTGTGATCAATTTAGCTTCAAAAATGATGTTTTAAATAATTTCAGCTTTAATTAAGTTTGCCTATTTAAAAAGGATTATAAATATCTAATTTAATCCTGAAAATCTGTTTTAGTATACTTTAAGATAAATTGATTTCCACAATCAAGTACATTTCATATGAATAAATCAATAGACTTGGTATGTATGAATATATGTGCATATCCATGCATCCATGTCTGTTTGTATATTTCAACTTCCAGTTTTTGATCAAAGTATATAAAAAAGCCAGTATATGTTTTATGCAGATCATTTGGACAACTATCTGAGATATTAGGAAAATTATATACATTTCCCATTGTCACTTGATTTTCCCCCATCTTTTATTTTTAGCTTTCATGCCTTGTAATGTTCTCTCTCTTTCTCCCTCCCTCCCTCCCTCCCTCTCTCTCTCTCTCTCTCTCTCTCTCACACACACACACACACACACACACACACACACACACACATACACATAACAATCATCTCTGGGATGAGCTACCCTATCCTTGAGTCAGTATATTTCCTTGTGATAAAGAAAAATAATAAATCAAAAACAGCAGCTGGGATATCTGTCAAAGTTTGCCACATATTTTTTTTACCAGTAGCCCTCTACTTTTCAGCCAGTATTTTTAACTATCTATCTTCAGGAATATTGATTGATCATCAGTTACTCAGACTGTGGTATCTCTTTAGTTATCTTCTCATTTGCATTTTTGTAGTCATGTTATACATTGTTATCCTGATTCTGTTTATTTCACTCTGCAAGGATTCAGATTGTCTTATTTAAATTACTGCAGTTGAATTTTCTAAAATATTGCAACTTATAAATAAATGGCTATTGCACCAGTTTGGCAGTAAGCATTTCTTATTAATTTTCTATTTCATGGATTTCACTTTTGTTTCTAGTTCTTTCCTACCAAAAAGGGCTGCTGTGAGTATTTTGATGTATATTGTTATATCGTTATTTGTTTTTTTTATATCATTGGGTAGATACTTATTCAACCTCTGAATCACAGGGTATAGACAATTTAATCATTTTTTAATGATTCAAAATCACTGTTCAAGATGGATGAATCAATTCATCATGAAAGCCACATTTTAGTCAAGTGGCTGCTTTTCACTATACTTTACTTTTCCACTCTAACCTAGTGATGCAATAGGATTAGATCTATACCCCTTAGAAATCCGTAGTAATTTTTGATCTGGAATCCTACAGTCTCCGACAAAGTTGGAATGAGTGAAATGAAAAGATTACAAAAGATATAATCCAAAAGAGTTGCCTCCATCCCCTTATCCAGTAAGAATGGGCATTGTATTAGATAACCTCTGAAAACCTTGAGGGCTATTGCTGCCACAAAGTCTTAAGTAAATAAATAACTGAATTAGTGAAATAAAATATTGAAGCAAGAGAAAGGAGGAAGAAGACAAACAAATAAGGATATTAAGTACAAAGACTGGGGTGTATTAACCTGGAAATTAAGGAAACAATCAATATAGGAGAAATAAGGTCTTTAATCAGGGCAGAGGAACTATAGCTCCTGGTATTGCAAAGCTAGGAATACTCAAAGAAGGGAACTGAGGACAGGGTTTTTAATGGGGTAACAGAACAAAAGGGAACCAAAAGATTGCTCCAGAGTGACATATAGCTAATTAATGTAAATGAACCTTTAACAAAAGAAATAATAGGACTGTCCCTAAGTTAAGTATAGGTGTTACTGACTCTGAATAGAAATTACTTAATGTAGGTGGACCCTTTTTACATAATAATATAAAGTCCAGGGAGGGGATAAGTTGCTTGGGGGAAGGTTCATAAATCCATCAAGAGTCTGGAAATGACAAAGACAGTCAGCCCCAGGCAATTCATTTGCCTGGGAAAGAGGGGACTGGGTGGGGAATCAGTTCTCAGTAAATTTTGCAGTTTTCAGGTGACAATCATCCACTCAGTCACCTGCACTCACCTTTCATTTTAGAGATTTGGCCTTGGCTGGAAAAAGAGGAAAGTCAGACAGAAATTAGAAAATTCCATAGAACTATGGCCATTCAGGGGTCATTTTTGTCAATTTAAAAAGTATGAAAAGAAACTACAGGGATTTTTTTGTCTACTTGTTTTGTTTTGTTTTGTTTGTTTATTTGTTTTTCCTTCTAGTATTAATTTTGGCAGCTAGGTAGCAAAATGGATAGAGCACCAGGCCTAGAATCAGCAAGACTCATCTTCCTGAATTCAAATCTGAACTCAGATACTTTTTCTTGGTGTCACCATGGGCAGGTCACTTAACTCTCTTTGTTTCAGTTTCTTCATCTATAAAATGAGTTGGATAAATATTCACTCTAGTACCTTTGCCAAGAAAACCCCAAATGGTGTTAGGAAGATTTAGAAAAGATTGAAAAAAATAACTCAGCAGCAACAACAACCATTGTATTTGGACCATTTTTTTTCTGTTACACTTTTTTCTTTTGTGAAAAAAGCATCCATATCCTTTGATCATGAATCTATTGGTGATTACTTCCTGGTGATATGTGTTTGTAGCAAATCCTTATCTAGTTTTTATAACATTTTTCAGTGATAGTTGCTATATATTTCTACCACCCTACACTTTCATTTCAATAAATTCTATATTAATTGATTTTATTTTGCCAGACCTTATTTTGGAGGGGGAAAAAAGTATGTATTTCACATAGTCTATTTTGTTTTTACTGATCTACAGTAAAATACACAGAAAATAGCACTATATTTGTGTTCAGGGGCTCTAGGTTCAAATATTGTCTCTTTTAATTAACTCTATGACCTTAGGCAATCACATTTATAATGTTAAATAATATGTGTATGCATATGTGTATATATATACATATACATATATATACACGCAAGTTAAAATTACATATATGTATGCAATATATTTTAATGTCATATATCCATTTTGAGTGTAGGAAAATACAAGGTATCCTGAATTTATTACTGATAAATTGTGCTCCAGTTTTTTCAGCAAATTTTATCTTACATAATTTATGTTCTTGTATTTAGAAAATATTTAGCTAGTTTTTTGAGTAGAAGAAGAATCTGTCTTTTCTAGTTGGTTCCATTTATCTACTTTTCTGCCTGTTTCTGTGTTGTTTTACTTGTTTATTTTAACTAGTTCTGAAAGTGTTTTCGTGCCCATTCCTTTGTAATATAGTTTGACTTCTTGTCATGCTTTTCCCTCTTCATTAATATAGTTATTTCACTACAGAGTATAGACCTCTTGTCTTTCAAAATGAATTTTATTATTATTTTGTCTAGTTCCATTAAGTATCCTATAGGTAATTTGATTTGCATAGCTTTAAATATTTAAAGTAATTTAGGTAGTATAGTAATTTATTTATCTTGATATTTCAGGCAAACACACCTTTGCTAATTCATGGGCACTTCAAAGCTTTGAAGACAATTTTGTTTTGTTTTGTTTTGCTTTGCTTTGCTTTTTGTTGTTGTTTTGTTTTGTTTTTTGTTTTGTTTTGTTTGTTTGTTTTTTGCAGGGCAATGAAGGTTAAGAGATTTGCCCAAGGTCACAGAGCTAGTAAGTATCAAGTATCAAGTATCAAGAAATAGACAAGGGAAAAGAGCAAACAGAAAAAAAAATACTGACCATAGAAGGTTTCAATGATCAAAATACATACTCAGAACATGGTAATAAAGTATCTGAGGTTGTATTTGAACTCAGGCCCTTCTGAATCCAGGACCAGTGCTTTATCAATCATTTCACCTAGCTGCCCCTAAGACTTACACTTTATCAATATGAGTGTTCCATTACTTATCACAGATTAGGATTCCTCCCTCCATTCATAAAACATTTTCTTCAGAGATTAAATAATCCAACTAATTTTATATATTTATGTATTCTGGATCAGTAAACACCACTTATATTCCTTAGGATTATCTCCTCAATTGTTTTTTCTGTCACAGGATGGGAAAGGTAAAAACTGAATAAACAATTGTTACTTTCTGCTCATGGAAATTTTTGTTTTCTCATAGTTTAACAATTTATAGTTTACTTATTCCCCAGAAGGACTATGACATTTAAAAAGGGTATAAGACAAATTTACCTGACCTGAGGAAATATGATAATTTATAGAATAGATTAGGGAAGCAAGGTAAAAAATCAATCTCAATTGAAATAAAATCAAAGTGGGGGCAGCTAGGTGGCACAGTGGATAAAGAACTGGCCCTGAATTCAGGAGGACCTGGGTTCAAATCTGGACTCAGACACTTGACACTTACTTACTGTGTGACCTTGGACAAGTCACTTAACTCTCATTGCCCTGCAAAAAAAATAAAGAAAGAAAAGAAAAGAAAAAGAAATAAAATCAAAGTTTAAATTATGGGATTTTTTTCTAAGTTAAGAAAGAATTTGAAATGTTTAATTTTAGTCTCAAGTTATCTCCAATATTTTATCAAGTCTCCACAATGAGAATACATAATTGAATAAACATTTTTGATGACTAAGTTGATTTTCACAAGTATTACACAACATTCCTTAAAATTTAGAAGAAATTGTGTTTCATTACACAACATTCCTTAAAATTTAGAAGAAATTGTGTTTCATCATGAAAGATTAGTTGGGTGCCATTTTGTTATGAAAAGGGTTTTACTGGTAGTAGAAATATTGTGGAGCCATTTCCCTGTGCCTGAACTCTCTAAAAGACTACTGCAGTGGCGACAAGGGAGCCAAGATAGAGCAGAAGCAGTGACGTGCCTGAGCTCTCCCTAAGACTCCTACAAATACCTTCAAATAATGCCATAAGAAAATTTCTGGAGCAGGAGAACCCACTAAAAGACAGAGTGAAATAATTTTCCAGCCAAAGATAACTTAAAATATCTGCAGGAAAGGTTTGTTGTACCAGCGTGAGAGGGAAGCACAGCCTAGCACAGGCCACAAAAAGATAGACCCAGGCACACCTACAGCTAAAGCAAACCAGGAGCAGGCATTGGGAGCCTCTGAAACCAAAGAAGCAGAAACTGGAATTCAGCCCACAGACTGTAAGGGGGTCAAACAATTGGCCAGAAGATTAAATGAATTCCTTTCCTAGCACTGAGGCAGGACTCTGTTGTTTTACCCATACTCTGATCCAGGTCACAATCTTAGGTGGTGTTCTCAGGCAGGGGAGGAGCACAAGCACACAAGAGGTTACAAGCACAGTGGATCAGCACTCTGTTCATAGTTCCAGGGCAGAAAAGCAGGTCAGTATCTCTGAAAAGAGCAACATAAAACCCCTAAAGCTTGGGAAAGTGCTCCCTTCACACTGGAAATAGTGCCCCAGTTTAACCAAGAATTAAAAGTCAAGAAATAGACAAGGGAAAAGAGCAAACAGAAAAAAAAAATGCTGACCATAGAAGGTTTGGATGATCAAAATACATACTCAGAAGATGGTAATAAAGTCAAAGCTCCTAATTCCAAAGCTACTAAGAAAAAATATGAATTTGTCTTAGGCCATAGAATTCACTTAAAGTCTCTGTGGTGAATTTCTTTATTTATAAAGGACAGTTGGGCGGGGCAGGGGGGGCGGTCAGCTACGTAGCACAGTGGATAAAAGCACTGGCCTTGGATTCAGGAGGACCTAAGTTCAAATCTGACCTCAGACACTTGAAACTAACTAACTGTGTGACCCTTATCAAGTCACTTAACCCTCATTACCCCACAATAAATAAATAAATAAATAAAATATAAAGAACAGTTCAATTTGATGGCTTCTATAGTCCCTTTCAATTCTAATCTATGATTTTATAAATAATAATGATAATAATAACAATAATAATGACATTGATACATCATTTTAAGATTTACAAAGTGATTTACACATCTTTTCACATTTCATCTTCCTGTCTATCCCTGTGGGCCAAATGATATAAATATGCCCATTTTATAGATGAAGAAACTGAGAATGAGAACAGTTAAATTTCTTACCTAGAGTCACATATCTACTAATTGTCTGATACAGGATTTTAAACTTCTCTTCCCTGATACTAGTAACTCATAAGAACTCTCTAATTATTGGGGCAGTTAGAAGGAATATATATAGATAGAGGTCAAAAATAGGAGTTTAATATGAAAGGATAATATCTAAGAAAATAAAGTCAAGGGATGAGAGAGGAATGCACTGGGAGAAAGGGAAATGGAGAATTGGAATGGGGTAAATAATGTCACATAAAAGAACAAGAAAAAGTTTACCATGAAAGGGAAGATGGGAGTCTGAGGGGGGCTGAGTGGACCTTACTCTCATCAGAATTGGCTCAGAGACGAATAACATACACACTTAATTAAGTATAGAAGTCTCATGCTGCAGAAAATTAGGAGGGGAGGAGAAAACAATGGGGGGGGGTGATAGGAGTGAAGGCAGATTGGGGGAGTGAATAGTCAAAAGCAAAACACTTTTGAGTAGGGACAAGATAAAAAGAAAAAGAAAATACAATTAATTGGGGGGGAATGGAATGGAGGGAAATACAGGTAGCAATATCAACTGATAAAATATTTGAAGTGTGTCTCTGAAAAAAGTGTGAACACTGTCAGATGAAATAATCAAGGGTATCTATAACCATATTTTTTAAAAAATGCTTTGACTCACTATAGAGATGCAAATCAAAACAATTCTAAGGTACCACCTCATACATATTAGATTGGCTACCAGGGCCAGGGCAGAAGAAGAAAATGACAAATATTGGATGGGAGGTATATGGGGAAAATGAGACATTAATGCACTATTGGTGGATTTATTTTTTAATTTTTAAAAACTTTTTTGTGGGGCAATATGGGTTAAGTGACTTGCCCAAGGTCACACAGCTAGTAAGTGTCAAGTGTCTGAGGCTGGATTTGAATCCAGGTCCTCCTGAATCCAAGGCCAGTGCTTTATCCACTGCGCTACCCAACTGCCACATTGGTGGATTTATAAACTGATTCAAACTTACTGTAGAGAAATTTGGAACTATATCCAAAAGGCTATAGAACCCATTGACCTAGCAATACCACTAATAGATCTGTATACAAAAAGTGATAAAAAACACAAAAAAGAAAAGGATATATATGTATAAATATATTTATAGAAGCTCTTGTCTGATAACAACAAACTGGAAATGAAGGGGATGCCCATCAGTTGGGAAATGGATGAACAGATTGTTGTATGTAATCATGATGGAATACTTTTATGCTATGAGAAATAATGAGGATGCTCTCAGAAAAACCTGGAAAGACTTACATAAACTGATGCAATGTGTAATGTACTGTGTACAAAGTAACAGCCATATTGTATAGTGATCAGCTGTGAATAACTTAGCTATTTTCAGCAATACAATGATCTAAGATAACTCTGAAGGACTTATTATGAAAAACAACTATCCATCCCCAGAGAAAAAATTGATGGTGTGTGAATACAAATCAAAGCATATGTGTGTGTGTGTGTGTGTGTGTGTGTGTGTGTGTGTGTGTGTGTATGCTTTTGCATGGCTACACATGGCTATCCATGTTTTGCATGGCTACACATTATAACCATTATTGTATTGCTTGCCTTCTTAAAGGAGAGTGGGAGAAGGAGAAAGGGAGAAAATTTGGAACTCAAAGTTTTGAAAAAAAATGTTAAAATTTGTTTTTAGATGCAATTGGGGGAAATAAAATGCTAAAAAAGGAAACAAACAAAAAAAAATATTTTGCCTTCCCAAATCCTAGTCTAATATTTTAAAAACTACTTCACCCAGCTATCTTTTCTTAATTAGCTAGAGACGGAGAGACAGACAGACAGACAGACAGACAGAATGATAGACATATGGATGTGGATGTGGATTTTTATATAGTTATAGATATAATTTAACATACATGTATATATACTATACTTTAATATAATTTTAATATAAATATTTTAAGTTTTGTATTGTATATATTGTATGAATCACTTTTATCTTTACATGACAATTCTTTCTAAGAGGAGAGAACCCTTCCAATTCCTATCTGCATCTTCCCCTATGACAAAGAAGTAGTGTATGGTGAAAATATTAAATTAAGGTAGAAAAAAAATCAGTAATAATGATATTACCAAATAATGGCTGAAGTCCAGTAGACCCTGTAAAAAAAAACAACACTGTTTTTGTTTGTTTGTTTGCTTTGTTCTTTATTTTTAATTTTGAGTGATTTTGAATCCAGTTCAAGAGTGAATCTCAGTTTTCGAGCCTCAGATGCATCATAGGAAGATAGGTACTGATTATGGCATTTCATCAGGCCTTGTATTTGGTGTGGGGATGCATGTCTAATTATTCAATTTTCTATGTGGATTATGTGATGAATAAACTAGTGTCAAGACCTATCTATTATATATCATATTCTATGTGTCAGAGTATTTGTTCATATACCATTCATGTTAGAAGGCAATATGCTCTACATGTTCATAAGGATTACAAATATTATATTATATTTAAGTTATGCCATTCCAAGTGGTTAAATGTGTTAATGATCATATTTGTGTCTATGCATGTGTCATTGACACTTAAAATAGATCTATAGAGGTGAATGTTTATTCCACCAATTCATTAAAATTGATAGAAGGAAGACTATTCATAGAAACCCCTTTAACTTGAAAGTTTTTTCAAATGATAGGCCACTTTGAAATAACACCTTATGTCTAATAATTGCATTTTATTTCTGTGATTGTTATATTTGGTGTTATACCTACTCTATAGAAATAGAAATCTTTGAAAAACCTGAGGCTGCACTTAAATAAAGCCTCTTAATTATGTAGATATTAGTAATTGACCTTGACACTAACTACTTTGGGAGTTAGCAGAGAATGAACAGAAGTAAAAAAGATTTGGATGTAGAGTAGAACTCTAATAAATCATTCAGTGCATTTAGCCACAGAATTTGTAAGTGTATATGTACCCAGGGAAACTTCTCATAGATTAGAAGTGTCTATTCTCCTTTCACACATTTGCAAAGACTGAAGGTACCACAGTGTCAAGTCCAAATTGTATCCGACAAAAATGAATTCTCTATATGATATAAACCTGGAGATTTCCAACAAGGGAAATCTTACTACATCAAGGAAACCTCTTCCTATTTTGGATAGAAACTTTTTTTTCCCTAACAGCAAGCCAAAATTTGCTTTAAAAAAATTATAGTTTTCCCCCATTTTATATATATATATATATATATATATATATATATATATAAATTATATATATATTATACAAATTAAACATATATATATAAAGGAATCCTAAAAATTCATACACACATACACACACACACATATATATGTATATATTGTGATGTTTAAAATCTAAATTGTGTGGTCACCTTAAATTAGAAGCTTTAACATTAAGCATTTATTAAAGCATACCAGTTATTCACGTGGAACTCAGAAATTTAAGAAAAGGCCTATCTAGCCTAAACTTATAGCCTTGTCTGGTTCTTTCCTAAGTCCTCTGCCATGAGCCTGCTTTAATCATGAACTCCCTCAAACTGAGTGTGGAAGCTTTTTATAGGTCTGGAGCATGGGCAGTCCTTACACATTGCTTCAAGGTGAATTGTTTAGCATCATCCAAATTCATTGGTCACTGGACTTGAAGGTGGTCTCGAGTTAAGTTCAATGTTTTTAGCTTCTGAGAACAATACCTTCTTAAGGGCTAGCCAGATGTGCTTACAATCTAGTTAATTTGAAGTAGGCTCATCAGCAGTCAATCACTCTCACTTAATTCAATCAGTTTAGATTTATTTTTACAAGATTTTGAGTTCCAAATTTTTCTCCCTTACTTCTTCCTAACCTCTCTTCCAAAAATGATAGGCAATTTGCTGTACATTATACATGTGCTTTCATGTAAAACATTTTTCAAAATTAATGACAGCAGTGAAAGAAGAAACAGATACAATTGAGAAAAAAACATGAAAAAGAATAAAGTAAATGAAAAAAAATGCTTTAACCTGCATTCAGAGTCCATTAGTTCTTTATCTGGCTGTGGATAGCATTCTCCTTTCAGACTCCTTTGTCCTTATCTTTGTTCATTGAAGTATAGAGATTAATTGAATCATTCATAATTAATCATCACACAATGTTGATGATACTGTGTACAATGTTTTCCTGGTTCTGCTTAGTTTTGCATCAGTTCATACAAATCATTATAGGTTTTTTTTTTTCTGAAATCTGCCTCTTCATAATTTATTGTTAAATAGTATTCTATTAAATTCATATAACAAATCTTCTTTAGCCATTCCCCAATTAATGGGCATCCAACCAATTTCTAATATTTTTGCCATTACAAAAAGTGCTACCATAAATATTTTTGCACGTGCAGGTCATTTTCCTTTTTTATGATCTTTTAGGTTATACAGAACTAGTAGTGGTATTGCTGTATCAAAGGGTATGCCTTGAAAGCCATGATCAGGAAAAGTGTCTAGACACCATATATCAGGAAATTATTAAGGAGAACTGCCCTGATATTATAGAATCATAGGTTAAAAAACTATCTGGTACTGGCTAAAAATAGAGTGGAGGATGAATGGAATAGGCTAGGCACAGGAGACAAAGTAGTAAATGACTTTTGTAACGTACTGTTTGATAAACCCAAAGACTCACTATTTGACAAAAACTTCTGTGAAGACTGGAAGACAGTATGGCAGAAATTAGGCATAGACCAACATCTTACACCTTATACTAATTTGTATTTCTTTAATCAAAATAGATTTAGAGGGCCAGCTAGGTGGCACAGTGGATAAAGAACTGACCCTGGATTCATGAGGACCTGAGTTCAAATCTGACCTCAGACACTTGACACTTACTAGCTTTGTGACTTTGGGCAAGTCACTTAACTCTCATTGCCCCACAAAAATTAAAAATAGAATAAAATAATTTAGAGCATTTCTTAATATGCCTATATGTAGCTTTGATTTCTTCATCTGAAAACTGCCTGTTCATATCCTTTGACTACTTATCAACTGGGGAATGCATTGTATTCTTATAAATTTGCCTCAGTTCTTTATATTTTGAGAAATGAGGCATTGGTCAGAGACTTTTGCTATTAAAAATTATTCCCCATTTTTCTATTTTTCTTCGAATCTTGGTTGCCCTTATTTTGTGTAAAATATTTTATTTTAACATAATCAAAATTATCTATTTTATATTTTGTAAAACTCTATCTCTTGTTTGGTCATGAATTCTTCCCTTCCCCATAGATCTGGCAGGTAAACTATTCCATGCTCCCACAATTTGTCTTTGATATCACCCTTTATGTGTACATTATGTGCCCATTTTGAACTTATTTTGCTATATGGTATGAGGTTAGTCTTTTTCCTAGTTTCTAAATTAATATTTTCCAGTTTTCCATGAAGATTTTGTCAAATAGTGATTTCTCATCCCAGAAGCAGGGGTCTTTGAGTTTATCAGACATTAGGTTACTATGATCATTGACTACTGTGTCTTGTAGAGCTCATCTGTTTGACCGACCCACCACTTTATTTTTTAGCCAGTTCTAGAACTTGAGATCTAACATAGCTAAACCAGTTTCATTTATAATATTTTCATTAATTCCCTTGATATTCTTGATCTTTTGTTCTACCATATGAATTTTGTAATTATTTTTTCTATCTCTATCAAATAAATGTTTATGGTTTGATTGCTATGATACTGAATAAGAAAATTAGTTTAGTTAGAATGGAATTTTTATTATATTGGCTTGGCCTACCCATGAGAAACTGATATTTTTGCAGTTGCTTAGATCTGACATTATTTCTGTGGAAAGCATTTTGTAATTGTTTTCATATATTTCTTGGGTTTCTGTTGGCAAATAAGCTCCCAAGTATTTAATATTATTCTTAGTTATTTTAAATGGAATTTCTCTTTCGATCACTTGCTGCTGGACTTTGTTAATCATAAGAATAAATTATGATTTATATAATTTTGTCTTATGTCCTACAACTTTGCTGATATTGTTAATTATTTCAAGTAGTTTTGGGTTGATTCTCTAGGCTTCTCTCAGTCTACCACCATATCATTTGCAAAGATTGATAGTTTTTTTTTCCTTCTTACCTATTCTTTTTTTTGGTTAAATTAATAAAGTATTTTATTTTTTTCCCGTTACATGTAAAGATAGCTCTCAACTTTTGTTTATACAAGCTTTCAAATTTCAGATTTCTCTCCCTCCCTCCCCTCTCTCCCCCCTCCCCTAGACAGCAGAGAATCTGATACGTGTTATATATAATATATATATGTATGTATATATATTATATATATATATATATACACATACACACATACATACACACATAATAACATTAAACATATTTCTGCATTAGTCATGTTATAAGAGAAAAATCAGAGCAATGACAAAAATCCTCAAAATAGAAAAACATCAGCACCAAAAACAAAAGAAATAGTATGGTTCATTCAGCACCTATACTCCACAGTTCTTTTTTTTTTTTTCCTGGATTTAGAGATCCTCTTCTATCATGAGTTCCCTGGATTTCTGCTGTACCATTGCATTGGTGAGAAGAATATAGTCCATCACAGAAGATCAACACTCAATGTTTATGGATACTGTGTACAAAGTTCTTCTGGTTCTGCTCATCTCACTCATCATCAGCCCAGTCAAGACCCTCCAGGTTTGTCGGAACTCCTCCTGCTCATCATTTCTTACAGCACAATAGTATTCCATTGTATTCATATACCAGAACTTGTCCAACCATTCCACATTTGATGGGCATCCCCTCAACTTCCAATTCCTTGCCATCACATAAAGAGAAGCTATAAATATTTTTGTGCATGTGGGTCCCTTTCCCCTTTCCATGATTTCTTTGGGCAAAAGACCCAAAAGTGGTATTTCTGGGTCAAAGGGTATGCACAGCTTTATTACCCTTTAGGCATAATTCCAAATTACTCTCCAGAATGGTTGGATCAGTTCATAGCTCCACCAACAATGCATTAGTGTTCCAATTTTTCCACAGCTTCTCAACATTTATTATTTTCCTTTTTCTCTAAATTTAGCCAATCTGATAGGTGTCAGGTGGTACCTCAGAGTTGTTTTAATTTGCATCTCTCTAATCAATACTGATTTGGAGCATTTTTTCATATGGGAATTGATAGCTTTGGTTTCTTCATCAGAAAACTGCCTGTTGATATCCTTTGACCATTTCTCAATTGGGGAATGACTTGGATTCTTATAAATTTGATTTAGTTCCTTTTATTTTAGAAATGAGGCCTTTATCAGAAGTATTGACCATAAAAATTGTTTCCCAGCTTTCTGCCTCCCTTCTAATTTTGGATACATTGCTTCTGTTTGTACAAAATTTTTTTTAACTTAATGTAACCAAAATCATCCATTTTGCATTTTATAATATACTCTATCTCTTCTTTGGTCATAAACTGTTTTCCTTTCCAAAGATCTGATAGGTACACTATTCCTTTCTCTCCTAATTTGCCTATGGTATCACCTCTTATGTCTAAATCATGTGTCCATTTTGACCTTATTTTAGTATAAGGTGTAAGATGTTGGTCTATGCCTGATTTCTGCCATACTATCTTCCATTTTTCCCAGGAGTTTTTGTCAAATACTGAGTTCCTATCCCAGAAGCTGGAGTCTTTGGGTTTATCAAATACTACATTACTAGGGTCATTTACTACTGCATTTCCTGTGCCTAGCCTATTCCATTGATCCTCCACTCTATTTCTTAGCCAGTACCACATAGTTTTGATGACTGCCGCTTTATAGTAAAGCTCTAGGTTTGGTACTGCTAACCCACCTTCATGTGAATTATTTTTCATTATTTCCCTGGATATTCTTGATTTTTTTGTTTTTCCAGATGAATTTTCTTCTTATTTTTTCTTGCTTTATAAAATAATTTTTAGGTAGTCTGATTGGTATGGCACTGAATAAGTAAACTAATTTAGGTATTATTGTCATTTTTAATATATTAGCTCTGCCTATCAACGAGCAATTGATACCTTTCCAATTATTTAGATCTGATTTGATTTGTGTGAAGAGTGTTTGGTAGTTGTGTTCATAGAGTTCCTGGGTTTGTCTTGGCAAGTAGACTCCCAAGCATTTTATATTATCTACCATTCCTTTAAATGGAATTTGTCTTTCTATCTCTTACTGCTGGACTTTGTTGGTCACGTATAGAAATGCTGATGATGTATGTGGATTTATTTTATATCCTGCTACTTTGCTAAAGTAGTTAATTGTTTCAAGTAATTTTTGACTTGATTCTTGAGGATTCCTTAAGTATACCATCATATCATCTGCAAAGAGTGATAGTTTTGTTTCCTCCTTGCCTATTCTAATTCCTTTAATTCCTTTCTCTTCTCTTATTGCTAAAACTAACATTTCTAGTACAATATTAAATAATATGGGGTGATAATGGACATCCCTGTTTCACCCCTGATCTTATTCGGAAGTTTTCTAATTTATCTCCATTGCATATCATACTTGCTGGTGCCTTTAGGTAGATAGTTTATTATTTTAAGGAAAGCTCCACCTGTTCCTAAACTCTCTAGTGTTTTTATTAGGAATGGGTGCTGTATTTTGTCAAAAGTGTTCTCTGCACCTATTGAGATAATCATATGATTTTGGTTGGTTTTCTTATTGATGTGGTTGATTATGTTAATAGTTTTCCTTATGTTGAACCAGCCCTGCATTCCTGGTATAAATCCCACCTGGTCGTATTGTATTAATATCTTATTTAAGATATTAGCATCAATATTCATTAGGGAAATTGGTCTATAATTTTCTTTCTCTGTTGCTTTGCCTGGTTTTGGTATCACCACCATATTTGTGTCATAAAACAAATTTGGTAGAACTCCTTCTTCACCTATTTTTTCCAAATAATTTGTATAATATTGGAATTAATTGTTTAAATGTTTGGTAAAATTCACCCGTAAACCCATCTGGCCCTGGGGATTTTTTCTTAGGGAGTTCATTAATGGCTTGTTCAATTTCTTTTTCTAATATGGGTTTATTTAAGGATTTTATTTTCTCTTCAGTTAACCTGGGCAGTTTGTATTTTTGTAAATATTCATCCATTTCATATAGATTGTCAAGTTTATTGGCATACAGTTGGGCAAAATAATTCCTAATTATTGATTTAATTTCCACTTCATTGGTGGTAACATCACCCTTTTCATTTTTGATACTGGTCATTTGGTTTTCTTCTTTCTTTGTTTTAATCAAATTAACCAATATTTTATCTATTTAATTGTTTTTTTCATAAAACCAGCTCTTAGTTTTATTGATTGATTCTATAGTTTTTTTTAAATTTCAGTCTTATTAATTTCCCCTTTAATTTTCAGGATCTCTAGTTTAGTATCTAATTGGGGATTTCTAATTTGTTCTTTTTCTAGCTTTTTAAGTTGCATGCCCAATTCATTAATCTCCTCTTTTTCTTTTTTATTCATGTAAGCATTTAGAGCTATAAATTTTCCCCTAAGCACTGCTTTGGCTGCATCCCATAGATTTTGGTATGTTGTCTCATTATTGTCATTCTCTTGGATATAGTTATTGATTGTTTCTATGATTTCTTGTTTGGCCCATTCATTCTTTAGAATGAAATTATTTAGTTTCCAATTGATTTTCATTCTACTTTTCCCTGGCTCTTTCTTACATGTAATTTTTATTGCATCATGATCTGAGAAGGATGCATTTACTATTTCTGCCTGTTTACATTTGACTATGATGTTTTTGTGCCCTAATACATGATCCATTTTTGAAAATGTGTCATGTACTGCTGAGAAAAAGCTATGTTCCTTTCTATACCCATTCAATTTTCTCCAGACATCTATCATGTCTAACTTTTCTATTAATCTATTCACCTCTTTCACTTCTTTCTTAGTTATTTTTTGGCTAGATTTATCTAATTCTGAGAGGGGGAGATTCAGATCCCCCACTAATATAGTATTACTTTCTAATTCCTCTTGTAACTCATTTAACTTCTCCTCTAAGAATTTGGATGCTATACCACTTGGCGCATACATATTTAATATTGATATTACTTCATTATCTATAGTACCTTTAAGTAAGATGTAATTTCCTTCCTTATCTCTTTTAATGAGATCTATTTTTGCCTGCACTTTGTCTGAGATAAGGATTGCTACCCCTGCCTTTTTTACTTTAGCTGAGGCATAATATATTCTGCTCCAGCCTTTTACCTTGACTCTGTGTGTATCTCTCTGTTTCAAATGTGTTTCTTGTAAACAGCATATTTTAGGATTCTGGTTTTTAATCCACTCTGCAATTAGCTTCCATTTTATAGCAGAGTTCATCCCATTCACATTCACAGTTATTATTACTGACTGTCTATTCCCCTCCATTTATTTACCCCCTTTTTGACTTTTCCCCCCTTCTTTCACCCTATTCCTCTTCACTGACATTTTACTTCTTACCCCTGCCTTCCCCAATCTGCCCTCCCTTTTTATCACCCCCTTCTCTTTTCTTTACCCTTTTCCCCCTTGCTTTTGTCCTCCCTTCTATCAGCCCCCTCTTTCCCTTCCCCTTTTGCTTCCCTAAAGAATGAGCTAAGTTTCTTTATCCCAATGAATGCATATGTTATTCCCTCTTTGAATCAAATCTAATGAGAGTAGGGTTGAAACAATGTTCACCCCTCCTTTCTTTCCCTCTATTGTAATAGCTTTTTTTTCACCTCTTCATATGATATAATTCACCCCCTTCCACCTCCCCTTTCCTCTCCTCCCCATAGACTCACTTTTTTTTTTTTGGTGAGGCAATTGGGGTTAAGTGACTTGCCCAAGGTCACACAGCTAGTAAGTGTTAAATGTCCGAGGCTGGATTTGAACTCAGGTACTCCTGACTCTAGGGCCGGTGCTCTATCCACTGTACCACCTAGCTGCCACTTAGACTTACTTTTTAACCCCGTAATTTTCTTTGTATCATCACATCAAAGACAATTTATATTTATACCCTCTGTGTAAAGTCTTTCTCTCTGCCCAAATACATTTACAGTTCTTAAGAGTTATGAGTATTATCTTCCTGTGTAGGGATATAAACAGTTTAACCTAATTGAGTAAACTTTTTTTTCCCTCTGTTTACCTTTTTTAACTTCACTTTGGTCTTGTATGTTAAGATCAAATTTTCTATTCTGTTCTGGTCTTTTCCTCAGGAATGATTGAACGTCCCCAATGTCATGAAATGTCCATCTTTTCTCCTGAAAAAGAATGCACATTTTTGCTGAGTAATAGATTCTTGAATGCAATCCAAGCTCCTTTGCCTTCTGGAATATCATATTCCAAGCCTTGCAGTCCTTTAATGTTGAAGCTGCCAGGTCCTGAGCAATCCTGACTGTGGCTCCATAATATTTAAATTGCTTCTTTCTGGATGCTTGGAGTATTTTCTCCTTCACCTGCTAATTCTGGAATTTGGCTCCAATATTCCTTTGAGTTTTCCTTTTGGGGTCTCTTTCAGGAGGTGATCAGTGGATTCTTTCAATGATGATTTTATTCTCCGATTCTATGATTGATATCAGGGCAGTTCTCCTTAATAATTTCCTGGAACATGGTGTCTAGATTATTTTTCTGGTCATGGCTTTCAGCCAGTCCAATGATTCTCAAATTGTCTCTCCTGGATCTGTTTTCCAGATCAGTTGTCTTTCCAATGAGGTATTTCACATTTTCTTGTATTTTTTCATTCTTTTGATTCTACTTGACTGATTCCTGGTGTCTCATGGATTCCTTATCTTCTAACGGTCCAATTTTAATTTTTAAGGCATTGTTTTCTTCAGTGAGATTATGCATCTTTTTTTTTTTCCATTTGGCCAGATGAATTTTTTAAGGAATTGTTTTCTGCAATCAATCTTTGTGCTTCCTTTTCCAAGCTGCTGATTCTTTTTTCATAGTTTTCTTCTTTTGCTTTCATTTCTCTCCCCATTTTTTCTTCTACCTCTCTCAATTGATTTTTAAAATCCTTTTTGAGCTCTTCCAGGAAGGCTTTTTGTTCTTGAGACCAATTCACCTGCCCTCCGGAGGCTTCACATGCATGAAATTTGAGGGTATTGTCCTCATCTGAGTTTGTGTTTGCTTATTCCCTATTGATACCGAAGCTCTCAATGGAGGGGGCTCTTTTTTGCTTCTAACTCATTATTGCAGCTTATTTATTTATTTTTTAAGTTGAGGTCTGCTCTGGGGGCACCAGGGTCCCTGTTTTGGGCTTCTGGTGCAGGGGTATAGGTGATGTGTGACCGGCTTTTTACTCTTAGGCATTTATAGTGTTTGCAGTTCTCCCCCCTGCACTTCCTGCCTGAGCACGCTAGGTCAGTGTGCCTGGTCATGCCTGTCCTGTTCCTGGCCCTTCAGCTGGCAACTTGCCCTCTTGGCTGGTGCAGGTAGGTTTTTCCACTGTCCTTCTTGGCCATCAGATTTTTGAGCCAGGTTCCAGGGGCCTCAGTTGTTCAGCTGTAGCCCGCAGCTCCTGCTGACTTGCCCCACCCCCTCGGTGCTGGGCTGCTGCCCTGTGCTGGGCCTCCCTTTTGCCCGAGTCAGACCGACCTTTTCCTGAAGTCTTCTAAATTATCTCTGGTTGGAAGACTGTGTCTCTCTGTCTCTTTGCAGGTTCTGTAGTTTCAGAATCTGTCCAGAGGCTTGATTTAATGTTCTTTTTGAGGGAGCAGAAAGAGAGCTCAGGCAGCTTGCTGATTCCTCTCCGCCATCTTGGCTCCTATCGTTCTTACCTATTCTAATGCATTTGATTTCTTTTTTTTCTTTTCTTAATGTGAGAGCTAATATTTTTAGTATTGTATTAAATAATAGTGGTGATAATGAGAATTATTACTTCATCACTCATCTTATTGGGAAGGCTTCTAGCTTATCCCTATTACAGATAATGCTTGCTGATCATTTTAAATAGATACCCCATATCCTTTTAAGGAATGCTCTCTTTATTTCTTTGTTTTCTAGAATTTTTCAATGAAGTAGGTCCTGTATTTTGTCAAAAGCTTTTTCAGCACCTACTGAGATAATCATATGATTTCTTTTAGTTTTTTTATTCATATGGTTAATCATGTTCAGTTTTCTTAAAATTGAATTTACCCAACATTTGAGGGATAAATTCTACCTGCTCATAGTGTCAAATCCTTTTAATATATTGCTGTTATCACTTTGCTAGTCTTTTGTTGGAAATGTTTGCATTGATATTCATTAGGGACATTGGTGTATAATTTTTGTTCTCTGTTTTAGCTCTTCATGGTTTAGGTGTCAGCATCAATTTTGTGCCATAAAAGGACTCTTGTAGAACTCTTTCATTGTCTATTTTTTTGATACATAGCTTATATAGTTTTAGAATTATTTATTCTTTGAATGTTTGATAGAATTCACTTGTGAGCACATCTGATCTTGGGGATTTTTTTTTAGAGAGTTCATTAATAGTTTTTTCACTTTCTTTTTCTAAGATGGGTTATTTAGGCATTCTGTTTTCTGATCTTTAATCTGGGTAATATATACTTTTATTAAATATTCATCAATTGCACACAGTTTGTCAGATATATTGGGGCAAAATATTTCCTTATGCTTGTTTTAATTCCATCTTCACTAGAGGTTATTTTACCCTTTTCATTTTTGATAATGGATATAGGTGATTTTTTTTTTCTTTTTTAAAAATCAAATTAGCCAATAGCTTATATAATTTACTGCTCCCCCATAAAATCAGCTCCCAGATTTATTTATTAGCTAAATATTTGTTGCTGTTTTTTTTCCTTTGAATATTATTAATCTCACTTTTGATTTTCAAGATTTACAATTTGGGGCTCAATTAAGGATTTTTAATTTTTTTCTAATTTTTTAGTTGCATGTGCAATTTACTTATCTGTTCTTTTTTTCTATTTTGTCAATGTAAAAATTTAGAAAATAAAATTTCTGCTAAGTACGGCATTGGCTGTATACAATGAATTGTTTTATATTGTCTCATTGTAAATCTCTTTAATTAAAATATTGATTATTTCAATGATTTGTTCTTTGACCCACTAATTCTTCAGGATTTCATTTCCAACTTATTTTAATTTATCTTTCTATTGCCATTTTTGAATGCAATTTTTGTTGTATTATGATCCTAAAAGAAAACATAGCATATTGTTGCTTTTTTATTTTCATAAACCCAGATCTTAGTTTTATTGCTTAATTCTATAATTTTCTTCCTTTCAATTTTATTAATTTCTCCTTTGATTTTCAGGATTTCCAATTTAGTCTTTAGTTGGGGATTTTTAATTTGTTCTTTTGCTAGCTTTTTTAGTTGCATGCCCAATTCATTGATTTCTTTTTTCCCCTTTTTAGTCATGTAAACCTTTAGAGATATAAAATTTCCCCTAAGCACTGCTTCAGCTGTATCCCATGGGTTTTGGTATGTTGTATCATTATTGTCACTCTCTTGGATGAAGTTATCTATTTTTTCTATTATTTGTTGTTTGACCCACTCATTCTTTAGGATAAAATTATTTAGTCTCCAACTAATTTTCAGTCTACTTTTCCATGGCTCTTTATTACAGGTAATTTTTATTGCATCATGATCTGAGAAGGATGTATTTACTATTTCTGCCTTTCTACATTTGACTATGAGGATTTTGTGCCTTAATACATGGTCAATTTTTGTATATGTGCCATGCACTGCTGAGCAAAAAGGTATATTCTGTTCTATCCCCATTCAATTTTCTCCAGAAATCTATCATATCTAACTTTTCTAACATTCTATTTGCCTCTTTAACTTCTTTCTTATTTATTTTGTGGTTAGATTTATCTAATTCTGAGGGGGGAAGATTCAGATCCCCCACTAGTATAGTTTTACTCTCTTTTTCCTCTTATAACTCATTTAACTTCTCTAAGAAATTGTATGCTATGCTACTTGGTGCATACATGTTTAGCATTTATATTACTTCATTATCTATCATACCTATAAGCAAGATGTAGTCTCCTTCCTTATCTCTTTTAATAAGATCTATTTTTCTCATGCTTTTTCTGAGATAAGAATTGCTACTCCTGCTTTTATTACTTCAGCTGAAGTATAATATATTCTGCTCCAACCTTTTACATTTACTCTGTGTGTATCTCTCTGCTTCAAATGTGTTTCTTGTAAACAACATAATGATTTTTAATTCACTCTGCTATTCACTTCTCTTTTATGGGAGAGTTCATGCCATTCACATTGACAGCTAAGATCATTAACTCTTTATTTACCTCCAGCCCCTTTTCCCCTTTGTTTCTTCATTTTTCCCTTCTTTCACCCTATTCTTCCTGACCAATATTTTTCTTCTGACCACTGTCTCCCTCAATCTGCCCCATTTTTATCAGCAACCCTTCCTTTTCTCACCCCCTTTTCCCCTGATTCCACCCTCCCTTCTATCAATACCATCCTTTTTCCCCTTCCCCTTTTGCTTCCTTAAAGACTAAGCTAATTTTTGTTATACAAATGGGACTGTATTCCTTCCCTGAACCAAACCTGATGAGAGTAAGGTTGAAACAATACTCACCTCTCCCTTCTTTCCCTCTATTATAAGGGGTTCTTTTTGTGCCTTTTCATGTGATGTAATTAGACCCATTCCATGTCCCCCTTCCTTTCTTCCCCCTAAAATCCTTTTGTTCTGCCCCTTAAGTTTCTTTATATTGTCACATCAAAATCAATTTAACAACTATACCTTAATAGAGGTACAGATGGTAAAAGTTAAAAACAATATTATCCTCACTAATAGTAATGTAACTAGTTTAACCTCATTTCCCCCACCCCCCCCTCCTTTTTACCTCTTTATACTTCTCAAGGCTTGGATTTGGAGAACGAATTTCTTGTTCAGTTCTGGTCTTTTTTTTTTTTTCCAGGAAACCTATTTCATCGAATGTCCATCTTTTCCTCTGAAAGAAAATGCTCAGTTTTGCTGGGTTATTGATTATCGGTTGTAATCCAAGGTCCTTTGGCTTTTTAAATTAGGTATTTCAAGCCCTGAGATCCTTTACTGTTGAAGCTGCCAGGTCATTTGCAATCCTGATTTTGACTCCATGATATTTAAATTGTTTCTTTCTGGCTGCTTCAAGTATTTTTTCCTTCACCTGATAATTCTGGAGTTGGCTACAATATTCCTTGAAGTTTTCCTTTTAGGGTCTCTTTCTGGAGGTGATTGATGGATTCTTTAAATGATAAATTCATCCTCTAAATCTGAAATTTCAGGGAAGTTCTTCTTGATAATTCCCTGGAATATATTGTCTAGACTCTTTCCTTGATCATGGATTTCAGGTAGCGCGATAATTCTTAGATTTCTCTCCCAGGTGGCAGCTAGGTAGTGAAGTGGATAATCACAGGCTCTGGACACAGGAGGACTTGAGTTCAAATCCAGCCTCAGACACTTGACACTTTCTAGCTGTGTGATTGTGGGTAAGTCCCTTAACCATCATTGCCCCACAAAATTAAATTAAATTAAATTAAAATTAAAAAAAAAACAACAACAACTTATAGGTGTCAGGTAGGTGGCAGAGTGTATAAAGCACCATCCCTGGATTTAGGAGGACCTGAGTTCAAATCTGACTTCAGACACTAAACAATTACTATTTGTGTGACTCTGGGCAAGTCCCTTATCCCTCTTTGCCCTCAAAAGAGGTAGAAAGAAAGAAAGAAAGGAAGAAAGGAATGAAAGAAGGAAGGAAGGAAAGAAGGAAGGAAGGAAGGAAGGAAGGAAGGAAGGAAGGAAGGAAGGAAGGAAGGAAGGAAGGAAGGAAGGAAGGAAGGAAGGAAAGAAGGAAGGAAGGAAGAAAAAAAGATTATCTCTCCTGGATTTATTTTCCAGGTCAGTTGATTTTCCAATGAGGTATTTCACATTTTCTTCTATTGTTTTCAGTCTTTTGATTCTACCTGACATATTCTTGGTGTCTCATGGTGTCATTAGCTTCAATCTGCCCAGTTTTAATTTTTAAGGCATTAGTTTCCTAAGTAAGCTTTTGTACTTCCTTATCCATTTGACCAAGTTTTTTTTTTTCCTCCCATTTCACCCATTGTATTTTTAAGGAATTATTATCCTCAGTCAATTTTTGTGCTTTTTCCAATGTAACTCTCATTTATTTTTCCATTTTTCTTGTATCTCTCTCATTTCCTTTTTAAATACATTTTTTTAGATCATCAAAGAAGGGTTTTTTTTGTTCTTGAGACAAGATCATCTTCCCACTTGAGTCTTCACTTGTAAGCATTGTGACAAAATCATCTGAGATTGAGTTTTGATGTTCCCTTTCACCATAGAAGCTGTCAATGGTAATGGTCCTTTTTTGTTTCTTATTGATATTGTAGCCTATTTTGAAACTTTTAAAGTTGAAGTCTGCTCCTGGGGCCCAAGCATCACTGCTACAAGCTTCTTACTGCTCTCAGCTGCCTCACTTTCAGCTGTGGGGAGCTACAGCAGTGTTGAGCTGCCCTCCCCTTTCAGACCTTTCCTGAAGTCTTCTAAATTATCTCACATAGAAGGATTGTGTCTCTCTGTATTTTTGTAGGTTCTGTAGTTCCAGAATCTGTTTAGAGACTTGATTTAATGTTGTTTTTGAGGGAAACTCAGGAAAGCTGAGACAACGTCCTGGCTTCTCTCTTCCATCTTGCCTCACCCCCCTTGAAAATGCATTCAGTTGTTTTTTTTTCAAACATCTTTCATATCTATCTTTGTTAATATTCTGTTTAACTAGTTCTTGTTCATTTTTTATTGGATTTATTGAGTTCTGAGAGGGTACATTTAAGGTCTCACAGTACTAGGTTTTTTTTTGTTTGTTTGTTTTGTTTTGTTTTTTGGTCTATTTATTATCCTATACCTCACTTAACTTCTTTAGGCATTTGGCTGATATAGCATTTGGTGCATATATATTTAGTTATGCTATTTCTTCATTGTGTATAGTAATCTTAAGCAGGATGTAGTTTCTTTCCTTTTCTCTTTTAATTATATCTATTTTTGCTTTTCCTGTGAGATCTGGAGTGCTACCTTTTTTGTTTGTTTGTTTGTTCTAACCTAAGCTGAAGCATAATAGGTTTTGACCAGCCTCTTACATTTACTCTGTGTCTCTTTGCTTCAAGTGTGTTTTTTGTAAACCATATATTGTAGGAATCTGTGTTTTTTTCTTTTTTTTTAATCCACTCTGCTATCTACTTCCATTTTATGGGAGAGTTCATCATATATACATTCACAGTTATGATTATTAACTGTATTTTCCCTCCATCCCATTTTTCCAACTATTTATCCTTCCTTTCCTTTTTCCCTTTCCATGCTTAACAGTGTTTTGATTCTCTTTATCACCTTCCCCAATATGTCCTCCCTTATATGAGTCCCCCCACTTACTGCCTTTATTTAATCTCCTCCCTCATTACTTTCCTGTTGAGTAAGATATATCCCTATATCCAACTGATTTTGCATATTATTTCTTCTTTGAGCTGGGACTAATATGAGTAATGTTCAGGTGATTCTTATCACCCACACTGCCATTTTATCCACCACTGTAATCAGTCTTACATGCCTATTCTTGTGGAATAATTTACTACATTTTACCTCTCCTTTCTTTCTGTACTCAATGTACTCCTCTTGCTAATCTATTAATTATTTTATGTCACTCCCACAAATTCACCTCATACCCATATTCACTATGTATATTCCTTCTAGCTGTACAATTGTTGATGGAATTTTTAAGAATTACATATGCCTTTCCATGTATGGATATAAACAGTTTAGATCTATTGAATCCCTTATTTTTCTTTTACCCTTTTTAACTCTTTATGCTTCTCTTAGTTCTTGCTATTAGAGATCAACTTTTGGGGATAATTCTGATCTTCTTATGAAAGTTATATATGTGTACATATACATATATGATCATATCTAGGTATATATCTACATTTCTTTCTTTCTTTCCTTCCTTCCTTTTTCTTTCTCTTTCTTTCTTTCTTTCTTTCTTCCTTCTCTCCTTCCGCTCTCTGTCTCTTTCTTTCTCTTTTCCTTTCTTTCTTTTCACTTTCTCTTTTTTCCTTCCTTCTTTCTCACCTTCATTCCTATCAATTTATTGCTCATATTTTATGATTAGCATGAAGTTGGCCAAATGATACATTCTGATAATAATTCACATTTATGGATCACCTCACTATTTATAATGTGTTAATTACAAACCAACCTTGTGAGATAAGTTATGAAAATGTTACAAGTGTAGGGGCCAAATTTAATATGGAGAGAGTTAATTGGGTGGCTCAGCATAATACTGGGGTTCAGAAAATAATGAGGGACCTCTAGTTCCAAAGTTTCTTCCCCTCTGAACTGCCTTTTTTAGTTATTTCTCCCAGTCCAATAAGAAAGGAGCTTAACAGTCTCTTTTCCACAAACAAATCACGTTTTATTAATGGGAATAATATACACAGCAAAGGTGAAATTAATTAAACCAATGAAAAAGGAATAGGGAAAGAGGAAAATGGATAATCTCCCTGGCTCTAGCAAAGACTGTCTCAAAACCCAAACTCACTTTCAGCTCAGCTAATTCAAACAGCTGGATTTTATTTACTTACCACAAGGGGTCTGTAATCTCCATGCAGCCTGTCTCCAGTCCACTCTGAAAGCTCCTCCAAGGAGAGAGAGGGAGAGAGAGAGGGAGAAAGGGAGTGAGAGAAAGAGAGAGAGAGCACCACTTCCTGTTGAGGGTCCCTTTTTATACTTTTTTCTCTCTCCCCCAAAGGGGAGGTCCTTCAAGTTGTGTGTCTGAGACTGGTTCCCTGGTGATGACACAGTCCACAGCCTACGAGGACACTCCTTCTCAATGTTGGCCAAGTTTAAACTAGATTTAACAGGGCAGGCCAGTTGTGTCTAAAATCTAATTATCTTTAAGTGGGTACTTAGTAGTTTCTCATTCACACCCAATTCAAACACTACTAAATCAATCAGGTCTGACCCCTGGGCATCTGACAAATTCCATTATTTTATCACACAAGTAAAGTAACCAATACTTACAAAGGCAAATTGACCTACTCTGGATCACACAGCTACTAAATCTGAGAACTAGTACTTGAAGCATAATTTTCTAAGAGTAGTGCTATTTCCACACCACTTTGATGTCTCCTGATAATGTATCTAGACAAATTATTGTATTATGTGTCATATGGCATATTAAGGACACCTAGAGATAGTATAAAATTAATAAGTTTAAAAGATATAATTTATTTCAATTTTCTGACTATTTTATTAATTTATCCCATCACCAACCACCAACCCTCTACAATAATAACATCAACAAAAAGCAGAGTTTTTGGCAGAGTATTTTACAAATGATTACATAGGCATAAAGCTGAACTGACTGAAGCCCAAACCCATAGGGAGAACTTCAATGAGCCAGAGTTATTTTGGCAGGGAAAGGAGAACTAGAGCCAGAGTCTCCTGGGCAGTCAGCCTAACAAAATTACAACAGGGAACAATGGGATTTCATTATGTGTAACGTTATATAGGGTCCATATGCACATTATAAATTGCATATGAATTATGATCCATTTTTGGAAACCACAGTATTTTACAGGTAGATACTCTAGCTATCAAATGCAATAATCAAGTTGGGCTGAAAATAATTTTAATAAATATTTTAAAACCAATGAATTAGAGGGGCAGCTAGGTGACACTAGCTGTGTGACCCTTGGCAAGTCACTTAACCCCCATGGCCCCACAAAAAAACAAAACAGAAAAACAAAACAGTGAATTATATAAAGAGTAGTAGATGGAGAATTTGAAAACATGGAGGCAATTCTCAATTCTGCTATTAATTATCTGCATGAATTTCTAGTTTATATATCAGAATAAACAATTCTAATATTTCAAATAGCCTTAAATGTTTCTTTGAGGATTGGTGTGTGTGTGTGTGTGTGTGTGTGTGATTAAGTAGAAGGAAAATTTCTGGATTTGGGTTATAAGATTAGTAAACAATATGGCTAGAACTACAATTATAATGCCTGCTATGCTTAATTCCATAATTCACTCAATGTGAGAAATCAATTATGTATTACAAGTATATGGAGTCAAATATATAGGTATATATATGTATGTACGTATGTATTATGTGTATTTCTATTGGTCTACATATCCATGTAATAATAAGCACATATAGAGATATTCATTCATATATACATGCATGCATAGCTACATAGTTACACACACACATACATACATACATACATACATACATACATACATACATACATTTCCTCATCTGCTATATTGATTTTAGATTTCTTTGGAACTTTCCATCAGGGCTTTTCCCCACCCCAGGAAACTAATCACTGGGAAATTTCATTATGCTACAAGATTATATCTGACTGCTACTTACATCTCTAACCTCTAAATGGATGCTTTGACTAGAGTGTAGGACCATGGGCATCTATTTAAATAAGGGGTTCTTCACAGTCAGGAGTTACACTGCTTTTGGAATGTTGGGGAACTCACTATTATGTCCCTGTTTCAGCCCCTCCCACATACACACATACTTTTAAGCTTCTTTTAATATGCTCTTTTCCCATATTAACTTGTAAACTTCTTGAGGGATGGGATTATCTTTGTTCTTATTCTATTTATATCTCCACAGCTTAGCACAGTGCCTGGTACATAGTAGGAGCTTAACGAATATTTATTCATGGAACACACACACACACACACACACACACACACAGAACAAAACCAAAATAAAATAAAACAAAACAAAACCATGGTTATATTTTATAAAAACATGCATATATCCTATAAAGATACACATAAAGGCAAATCTTTATATTTCTATAGAGTTGCTTAATACATCAGTGATGCAGGAAGCTCTCCAATTCTATAAACTTTGATAAGTTCCTGATAAGCATTGGTCCAGGGGATTTTGTTATGCGGAATGCCACATGTGGAAGAAATCATGGTTCTGGACTAAAATGTAAAAATATAACATAAAATAATTTTAGTACATATACATATATGATGATATCTAGTTATATATCTACCTACAAATAAAATAAAATCATATGTAAGTAGCTAAGTGGGATTGAGAATAGATGAAATGAGTATTTTTAAAATTCCAATCAAATTGTAATTCAAACAATGTCTGCTTACAAGAGCTCCTAGGAGAAATGCAGAAGCCAGGAAGCTCCCTTGGCCTAATAAGAGGCCAAGGAAATTGATTTGTCTAAAGATGTTCTAGAGAAATATGACTAAAGGCTGAGGATGGGTTAAAGCTTCAGTACAGATTGTAAATCAATTCCCAGAAATTTGAAATCTGGCTCCATTCCAGCCAGATATAGAGTGAAAGTTTTTTGAAGACCCCATGTTGAGCTATTCAATATGGAGCTGAAAAGTTTCTAACAACTTGGGGAGTCCTTTAGGTATTGAAGAATGTGCTCAAAATCCTTCAATGTTCCATGTGAGTGAAGAATAGCTCTATAAAATATGCAGTATACCTATGGTAAGAAAAAATTTAGTGGATAGAGTTGATGATGAGATAGACATACATCAGAAATATAGTAGTTTTAAAATAAACCAACAAAAGAGGATCTATAACTTGGTGAGTTAGAACCCAGTGCAAAGAAAAAGGAGGTTATAAAACTACTCCGAATTCCTTATAAATGGAGTCTACTTTCCTGTGTCTTGCAAACATTTTTGATCATGCACTTTTATTAGTAAATGTTCAAAATTACATATATGTGTATTTAATTTATTTTGTATAAATATGCACGCATATACCTGCATATGCATGTTTGTATGTATGCATGTATAGGTATATACACATGTATACACATATATGCATATGCATATACACATATACACATCTGTGTGTATATATGTGTGTACACACAAACATATATATACACGGTTAAAAGTAACACCTACTATGTGTATATACATTCAGATATATGCATATACATATGTGTGTATATATAAATTAAAGATATGTAAATACATATAATTTAAATAAATGTACATATAAGTTTCTGTGTGAATGCATGTGTATATGTATGTATATGCACATATTTGTGCATGAAATATCAGTTCATACTTTTCATTCTTATTTTAATAATTTCTGATAGTTACACATGTGTATATATGTACACATAAATACATACCCATATACATACACACATTACACTATATACCATCTCTGTGTTTTGTACACATACTTATGTATTAATGTATGCACAATGTATATGCATGTACACACACATATATATAGGTAAATACATACACATATACATACATATACATAATACAGAAATGGACAATTTTAACAGGATAGCATAAGGATTTGAAGGATGAAATTATATTTAATCTTTGAGTAAATAGGGTGATTCTTTCTTAAGTTGTTTGGTGTTTTTTTTCAGGAGGGCAATATCATGGTTAGTCAGATTTAAACTTTCAGAAGATCACTTTAGTATCTTTGTGAAGGATAATTTATAAAAAGAAAAGATTTGAGGCCCAGAGAATTACATTGCTTTTACAATGACACTAATGGAGCATAGTTCCCTTTCCAGTTTGACAGGGAACTTTTGAAAAGTGATGGCTTGGGGGCAGCTAGATGGCTTAGTGGATAGAGCACCACCTCTGGAGTCAGGAGGACCTGAGTTCAAATCTGGCCTGAGACACTTAACACTTACTTGGGCAAGTCACTTAACCCCAGTAGCCTCACCAGAAAACAAAAAAGAAAAAAGAAAACTGATGGCTTGGGAGAAAAACTTAATGAAATAGAACCTACAATTTTTTTGAAGCTATCCATGCTTGTTGATTATTTGGTGGAACCATCAAATGTACCATCCCCCACCCCTCACATCCCCAAAAAAGATGGAAGTAGGAAATCAGGGCTCTTGATGATTGGTTACTATCCCTTGTGTATGGAGTTTCTGCTGCTAATGTAGGATGATTTTATTTGGGGAAGGGATAAATGATAGTAACTGTTATGCTGGTATATGTGTGAGGTCACTGTGCAGCTGCTATTGTGGTTGGCTGGGTTCAATTAGTTTACAACTTCCTATACAGGCTTCCTATACCAGTTTAAAGGTGGGAATGTTAGTACCTTTTACAAGAAATGGAAGAAGCAAATTGGCAGAATACTGGGGGATAGGGGTAAGATTGTTTTTAAAGATATATCCCATAGATTTATGTAGTTAAAATTATTCTGAGATAGAGTTAAGAAATTTCCCCAGGTTTACTAAAGTGTATATGACCAAAAAGAGGTTAAGAACTCCTGGAATAAACCCTTGTGATCATCAGGGGACTACCCCACCACCACCACTTATCTCCTATTCCCCATCCCCAGTTATCATGGAATATTATTGTTGTTCATGGTTTTTGGTTTTGTTTTGTTTTGTGGTAGGTTTTGTTTGTTTGTTTGTTTGTTTTGTACTTAGGGAAGACCAATATCATCATTAAGTTGGGTTCAAGGTACAAGGTATTTGGTGTTGATCAGTTCAATATGAGCTTAGAAGTCTCTACCACAGATCAAGCACAAATAGTCCATTTGAACATTTGTTATTGAGATTTCTCCATATTTGTACATCTCATATTTCTTTCAATCTACTATGATTCTACTTGGCTCATAGAGCCTAGCACCTTATTTGATTTGGGCACACTATGTTAGGTGGTACTGTGCTAGCATCTTTTATGTCTCAAAATTAATGCTAAAGTTCATCAGAGAGAATTTGCAAGTATATTTGTAAAATTTTTCTGACTTCTATGTGAACACTTCCCTTGTGCAACTTCTCCATGAAGTATTCTTTTAGATAAACATATATTTGACATTTGGGCTATGTGGTTAGTCCATTAGAGTAGCATTCTCTGCGGTAGAATTTGAATGGTTCACAGTTCAGTTCAAGAGAGGACCTTAGAGTCTGGTAACTTATCTTGTCAAGTAATCTTTAAAATTATTCTAAATAAAATGGGAGCAGTTAAGTTTTCTACCATAGCACTAGTAGACAGTCCAGGTTTCACAAGCATGCAACAATGATGTCAGTACAACTCTGTAGGCCTTCAGTTTGGTGCACAGCCTAATACCTCTTCTCTCCTATACTTTTTATGGGGTCTCCCAAATGCTGAACTAGCTCTGGCAATGCATACATAAACCTCTTCATCTATATGGACATCCCTGAAAAGTTTACTGACAAAGTAAGGAATTTAATAAAAGAATTCAAAATTTCTCAATTTTCTGTAACCAATAGTTCCATGTCTGAATGCTGTGGTGCTGGCTGATGGAGTACCTCCATTTTCTTATTGTTTATTATCAGGCCAAAATCATTGCAAGTAGCAGAGAATCAATCCATACTCTGTTGCATATGAGCCTCAAAGGCTTCACTGAATACACAATTATCTCTTACAAACTTCTTCCATTTTATTCTTGGCTTGTAGGCTTTTCAAACAATTGGAAAAAATATCAATTACTCATGGGTAGGCCATGCTAATAAAATAAAAATGACAATTCTACCTAAATTAACTTACTTATTCAGTGCCCTATCAATAAAACTACCTAAAATTATTTTATATAGCTAGAAAAATAATAACAAAATTTATCTGGAAGAACAAAAGTCAAGAATATTAAGGGAATTAATGGGGAAAATGCAAAAGAAGATGGTCTAGCTGCACCAGATCTGAAATTATATTATAAAGCAGCAGCCATTAACACTCATTTGTACTGCCTAAGAAATAGAGTGGTAGAGTGGAATATAAGATGGTGGAGGAAAAGCAGTGACTTGCCTGAGGTCTCCCCAAGACCAGTGCACATACCTTCAAATAATGCCATAAGAAAATTCCTGGAGTAGCAGAACCTACAAAAAGAACCTTAGAAAGTTGTCAGGAAAGGTCTGTTGTACTGGGGTGAGAGTGAAGAGCAGCCCAGAGAAGGTACCACCAGCACAGACCCAACCCCAGTGCAGACCCAGCCCTAGGGAACCAGGAGCAGGCCTCAGAAGCCTCTGAATCAGCAGTGGAACTTAACAACTTACAGACAGTAAGAGGGTCAAACAATTGGCCAGGAGATTACAGGAATCTCTTTGCTAGCACTGAGGCAGGACTCTGGTTTTGCCCATACTTGAAGCTAAGCCAAAATCTTGGGTGGCAATCCCAATTGGGAAAGGAACACAAGCACACAAGAGCTTGCAGCCATAGTGGAAGAGTATTTTGTTCATAGTTCCAGGGCAGAAAAGCAGACTTGTGTTTGCTTGCAGACCAGAGCACAGGCCAGGAGAGTGGTGAATATACCTCTCCTTAAATAATACCACCTTGGAAGAACTAAGGACTTACAAATCTCTAGATGTATCTTGGAAAACAACAACTCAAACCCCCTGAAGCTTGGGACAGTACACGCTCCACACTGGAAGCAATGTGCCACTTTAATAAAGAGTTAAAAGTAAAGAAATAGGCTGGGAAAATGAGCAAAGAGAAAAAAAGATATCTAGATACCCTCCATGCTGTGCTGAACTGAGCTGCACTGTGCTCCCCTTTTGCCCATGTGAGATAGACCTTTCCTGAAGTCCCCTAAATTATCTCAAGGTGGAAGATTATTTCACTATATCTTCTTGTACATTCTGTAGCTCCAAAATCCATCTAGATGCTTGATTAATGTTGTTTCTGTGAGGAACTTGAGAGAGGTCAGGCAACTTCCTGTTCTTTTCCGCAACTTGGCTCCACCCTTCCTTGATCCTAATTTTTAAAGGTTTATTTTCAATGAACTTTTGTACCTCCTTTTCCATTTGGGCAATTCAGCTTTTCAATGCATCCTTTTCCTCATTGTCTTTTTGTACCTCTTTTACCATTTGGCCTAGTCTGTTTTTTAAAGTGATATTTTCTTTCTTTATTTTCTTTTTTTAGTTTTCAAGTGTGAGAATAAAGGTGCCAACCCCTGCTGAGAAAGACACTGTGAGAACCACGATGATGCCCCCCTAAAAAGAAAGAATGTGACTAGTATCTGAACGCTGCCTGGCATCCAGAAGTTACATCTATTCATAGATCGCCTGTAACTCATGTCAATCAATGGATCAGGCAATTAGCATGGAGCTATGTGTGGGGACTGCCCTGCTTCCTGTTCCACAGGGGGCTTCTGAAAAAAGCTGCTGAGTATCGTTCGCTTTCGTTTGGGAACAAGCATGTGGTGGGAGAAGCAGGCAGGGTAGATAGATCTCCTAACTTTTGGGACTTCACTTGTTCTCTTTGGAAGTGTGGGCTGCTAGGAGAAGGCAAGGTTTTCTCTCTGTCTATCCCACTTAGATCTAAGCTAGGTTTTTCCATTCTTTAAGAGATATGTTCTCACCCTCTCTCTCTTCACTAATTTCTAAACACTTTAATAAATACCTAAAAGCCTAAAATGTTGCTGAATTTATGAGTAAATATTAAATAATTTCTCCGCCACACTGTGGTCAGGTAAGGTGACCACACATTAGATTTTAAACATCACACAACATTTGTTTTTATAAGATTTCTAGTTTCAATTTTTTCCCTCCCTCCCCTCCCCAAGATAGCAAGTAATTTGATATAGGTTATATATGTACAATCACATTAAACATATTTCTGGATTAGTCATGCTGTGTAAGAAGAATCAGAGCAAAAAGGAAAAACCTCAAAAAAGAACAACAACAAAAAAACCCAATAGGAATAGTATGGTTCAATCTGCATCTATATTCCATAGTTCTTTTTTATTCTTTTTTCTGGATTTGGAGAGCATTTTCCATCATGAGTCTTTTGGAACTATCTTGGACCATTGTATTACTGAGAAGAATCAAGTCTATCACAGTTGACTAACACATAATGTTGTTGATACTGTGAACAATGTTCTCCTGGTTCTGCTCATCTCACTCATCATCAGTTCATGCAACTTCTTCCAGGTTTCTCTGAAATCCACCTGCTCATTATTTCTTACAGTACAATAGTATTCCATTACATTCACATACCACAACTTGTTCAGCCATTGGCAAAGTTGATATTTTCTTCAGTATTTTTTATGTCTCCTTTACCAAGTTGTTGACTTTTTTCATGATTTTCTTGAATCACTCTCATCTTTTTCTCCATTTAGCTTCTGCTTCTCTTACTTTATTTTCCAAGACATTTTTGAGTCCTTCTATGGCCTGAGACCAATTCATATTTTTCTCGGAGTGTTTGAATGTAGGAACTTTGACTTCGTTATTGTCTGTGGGTGCATTTTGATCTTCCTTGTCACCATAGTAACCTTTTGAGGCCATAATTCTTTTATGATGTTTGCTTTTCCCCCCAGTCTATTTTTTGACTTTTAACTTTTTGTTAAAGTGGGGCTCTGCTTCCAGGGTGGAGGGTGCATTGTCCCAAGCTTTGGGGGTACAGGAAGTTGTGAAGCTGATATCAGAGATATTTCTAGGGATTTGTAAGTTTTCAGTTCTTTTAAGGTGGCATGATTTAAGGAGAAGTATTTTTATTACTCTCCTTGCCTGTACTCTGATCTTCAAGTGGTCACAGGCTTGCTTTTCTTTCCTGGAAGTATGAGAAGCATCCAGCTCCACTGTGGCTGGAAGCTCTAGTGTGCTAGTGCTCCTCCACACTCTGGGATTGCCACCCAAGACTAAGAACTGAATCCAAATACAGGCAAAAATAAGTCCTGCCTTCGTGCTAGCAAAAGAAACCCTTGTAATCTTCTGACTAATTAGTTCAACTCACCCCCCCCTTCCACCCCACCCTGATCTGAGATCCAGAAGCAGTAGCTGCTGCTGCTGATTTAGTGGCTCTCTAGGCTTGCTCCTGATTTGATGGGCCTGGGTTTGCATTAATTTGGCCTGTTTCACTCACACCAGGGTGAGACAGACCTTTGCTGCCAAACTTCTAGGTTGTCTTTGACTGGAAGATGATTTAACCTTATCCTTTCATGGGTTCTACTGCTCCAGAAATTGTCTTATGTCATTATTTGAAGGTATTTGGAGGGCTTTTGGGGAGAGTTCAGGTGAGTCAGTGCCTTTCCCCCAGAACTCAAAACCTTACAAGAATGTATGTTGAAAGCTGTCTTTACATGTAATTAAGAAAAAATAATTTAAAATACTATCAACCCCCCCAAAAAGATATTTTGTCAAGTGTTTTTTTCTGAAATCCAATTATAATCTACACATGGAATTCTTCTTGACTGACAATCTATTTATTTATTTATTTTTTATTTTTTTAATTTTTTAGTGAGGCAATTGGGGTTAAGTGACTTGCCCAGGGTCACACAACTAGTAAGTGTTAAACGTCTGAGGCTGGATTTGAACTCAGGTCCTCCTGACTCCAGGGCCAGTGCTCTATCCACTGTGCCACCTAGCTGCCCCGACAATTTATTTTTTATTAAAATAGAAATCAGTTTAGTCTAGAATAATATGTTCTTCCTAAATCCATGCCAACTCAGTAATCACTATTTTTCTAAGAACTCAAATATTATATATTACAAAATTTTTCCTAGAATTAAAATCAACCCAGTCAAACTTTGGATTATAGTGTAAAGAATCCATCCTTTCCTCCATTTTGAAAATCAGAACATTGTCTTTAGTATGTGGTAGAGTTCATGTTCTCTATAATATCATTGTAACAATATAGATGTGTGTTTGTTTTGTTTAAAAAAAAAAAAAAAGCATGGTAGCTGTGTGACCCTGGGTAAGTTACTTAACCCCCATTGCCTAAAAACAAAACAAAACAAAACAAAACAAAAATAAAAATAAAAATAAAAAAAGCATGAGAGTGAGCACACAATCCTGCTTCACTTCCATTGTGACTGGGAAAATGTCATGTAAACATGCCATCATGAAATGCATATAATACTGATAAAGTTCTCCAGATAACCCAATTTAACCCAATTTTGCTTTGATCTTCCACAAGCCTTCACAACTGACAGTATGAAAAGTCTTGGCCAGGTCGACAAATGTTGTATATAGATCTCTGTTCTGATTTTGGCATTTCTCCAGGAGTTGTTGGGCAACAAACAACATGTGAAGGATTCCTCTGCCCTTTCTGAAGATACGCTGGCTCTCAGATCTATGACCTTCTTCCAGCTGAAGGATCAGCTGATTAAGGAAGACTAGGGCAAGCATCTTGCTGTCTATGCCTAAGAGATACCCCCTGCACTGAAATTGTCACAAGACAACTTGTTTCCTTTTCCTTTAAAGAGATGAACAATGGAGTCTTCCTTGATGTCCCAGGGGATAATGTATTCTTTTTGTTTGTTTGTTTTGTTTTGTTTTGTTTTGTTTTGGTAGGGCAATTGGGGTTAAGTGACTTGCCTAGGATCACACAGCTAGTAAGTATAAAATGTCTGAGGTCAGATTTGAACTCAGGTCCTTCAGAATCCCGGGCTGGTGCTCCATCCACTGTGCCACCCAGTTGCCCCGGGATAATGTATTCTTACAATATAACCAGAAAGATTTCAATCATCTCCTGTATGAGCAATGGACACCTTACCTTGTAGATCTCTGCAGAGGTGGAATCGGTGCCACTTGTTTTGCCACATGAGAGGAGCCTAATGGCATTCAATACAATTACTTCAGTTAGAAGTTCATCCAGAGAGGGATAGACTTCTGCCTGTGGTATACGGTCAGTGAATTCTGTATTGGTTGATGATGATCTCTTTTTTTTTTTTAATTTTTTTAGTGAGGCAATTGGGGTTAAGTGACTTGCCCAGGGTCACACAACTAGTAAGTGTTAAGTGTCTGAGGCCGGATTTGAACTCAGGTACTCCTGACTCCAGGGCCGGTGCTCTATCCACTGCGCCACCTAGCTGCCCCGATGATGATCTCTTGAGAGTATTCAGCCCATCTCTACAGGATCATGACCTTATCACTTATCAATATAGTTTCATCAGGACTGAGAAATGCACCAGCAATCTATGGCCCATAAATAGACTTCAAGGCATTGTAGAAGCAATTTGGATTGTTGAGTTTGGTGTAAAACTGCATTTCATATGCCTTCTTACTGATTCAGGAATCCTGCATTTCTCTAATCTTCACTTGCATTTTACCTTTGAATTAAATGATGCCTTCTTAGAGATGGGTGAACTGTCCTGCTTGTGGATGATTTGGAGTTATCATAATTTATCTGTAGCTTCTGAGTTTCCAAACCATTTACATCAAACCTGTCTTTATGTTTGCAAGTGTTCTGGCCCAGATGAGCAAATGTGGTATTGTACACCTAGTTTCTCAGAGCTGCCCACTCTTTGTTTTTCTCCACTGATGTTTTGTGGTAACCCAGTTTTCCCTTCAGGTCCACAATAAATTGTTCACACAAAACTGTTCGGACATGAAGAAGCCCTCTGATCTGTTGACTTGAGTTCCCTGACAGTTGTCTTGGCTTGAGACTACCACTTTTGTTGAATGCAAATGTTTAGTTTGGAGAGTATGTCTCGGATTAATCCTTCACTATGCAACACACCTTCCCTTTGTTAATCTCACATCTTGTCTGTCTCTTCTTAATATGATGTAGTTTATTAAATGTTAGTGCTTATTGCAAGGGTGCATCCATGACATTTTATCGTGTTTCAGTAAACAGACAATGATGCTGATGATGAGGTCATAAGATGTACAAGTCTGCAGTATTAAATGACTGTTGTTTTTGTTGTTGCTATCTTTATTTCAATTTTTCTCGAGAAATCCCTGCCATATCTGATAGTATGTGCCTACTCTGGTGTTAAAGTCACTCAGCATTAGGGACTTGTCCTCTTCTGTCCCATTGATGATGAGGGTCTCCAGGTCTTCATAAAAATTATTTGATATAATTATTTGATCAGGTTTTGTCACACGTATTGATGATGAAGACATGGTGTTTTCCTGAAAATGGCAATTACATCGTTATGAGCCTGTCATTTATTCCATTTGGGAGGCAGAATTGCATGAAATCATCAACCATACACTCTCTCTCTTCCAGAATCATAGAAGTCTAGTGGCAAAACAAAAATCGAGAGAACTGGTGATGGCTCAGAATACAGTGGAAGACCCCAGCCTCTTTACTGTCTAACCAAGGTCTAAGCACTCTACAATTCTTGCTTCCACTACCTTCCTGGATCACTGGAACAAATCGTTCACTTCCACCTATTCTGCCAGAGAAATCTTCACATGCTTGAGGTAGACTCCCTCCAACTCACCAAGAGGCTTTAGACCCCTCAATTACCTATAACCTGGTTTAGACTGTCTACCAAAACACATAGCTGCTATGTGGCCATAGAGCATACTACAGTTTCTTTGAGAACACAGGTGAGATTTGAGTGAGAGGTGAATACCAATAGTAGGTGACTGCTCCTGAAAAGGGCTCAGCAGCCCTCACCCCAGGGGAACTGATTTTCCGCAACACCATACACTCTAATATAGTAAGATAGCAAAATAATATGGTAAAATAATGGATGATGTGTGATTGCTTGACTTGCATGTGAACTGATTTAAATGAGGCAGAGTTGCACAAAGTCCTCAGATTCACTCTCTATTCCAGAGTCATTGAAGTCCAGTGTCAGGACAAAAGTAAATATAATTGGCCATAGCCTGGGATACAGGGATGACTTTTGTATCTTCTTTGTCTGACCAAGCTCTAAGGACCACCACAGCACCAGCCTTAGCCACCTTCATGACACTTGTACTAAAATGTTCTCACCTGGCCATTCCACTGAAGTTGTCTTCACAATGTTGGGGTATATATCCCCCTTACTCACTGATGGGTTTGAGGATTATAAGTTACCCTCAAACATTTTATCCATTCTTCCAAGATGATTTTACCTTGGTATGGCCACTGTGCATGACACAGATTCTTGGAATCAAAGGTGAGAGTTGAGTAGCAGGTGTTCACCAAAGGTGGCTAAACAGCCCTATAAAGGGCTTGACAAGCCCTCACATCAGAAGTGTTAGTCCTGCTTGATATGTATAGATCCCACCTTAGAAAAATCCTTTCCTCTATGCAGTGCTTGAAATAGGATTATGGCCCCACAGAATGCACTGGCCTCACATTGGAGAATTCTAGCAACCCTTAATTTTAAGCGTAATTTCCTTTTATTTTTTTAAAGATAATTTGTCATGAATTTTTATCATCCAAAGTACTTTTTACTATGTTCTCTATATGTGAGGTGACCATTATATTTCTGCTGAATAGAACAGAACAGAACAGAATAGGATTAAAATAAAATTAATTACTTAGTCATTGCATATCATTTACACTAATAGCATTTAAAATATTATCATACTTGACTTCTAGAACACAAGTTCTTAACGTGTCTTTTTCACTGTACCTCTTCAGTAGTCTGGTGAAATACATGTTCCAATATTAGGAAAGCTTTTAAATGAATAAAAAATGTATAGGATTAGACTTATTTTCTTTAATTTATGGATCCCAGCTTAAAAAGTATAATATATAGGAGATTTGAACTCAGGAAAAATCTGAATTTGCCTATAAGATGATTAATAGCCATTTGATCCAACATGATGCATTTGCAAAATTGCAAACATTAAAATCACTGTAGCAAACAAATGAGCCAGCTGTTTAGTTATTGATCTACCGATATGTGTCATGTGGAATGTATAAGGCAGAGCTGAGCATGCATTTGCTAAGTTAGATGCACTGATTTAAAACCATTTCCTCAGTGCTAGATGATAATTTCATAAAAATGATGATGATTTGACATTCATGTTTATGTTCAGGAGTCATACTTTGTCACTCAAACTTCATATATCACTTCATTGATAGAAGGAATGATATCTTTTATTAATTATGCAAATCCAATTTTGTAAAAAATGCAGCTGGAGGACATAAGATCTATAAATGGTTACAGTGTAGTATTTGCTACACCCCTCTTTTTTTCCTCCTTTCTATTCATCTTGAAGCAGTGAAAAAATATACTACCATAGTCACTCAATACCTGAAGTGTACCTATGAAATGTATGTTTCAAATTTCAATCCAAATGGGACAAATGTATGGAAATTAAATATATGAAATGGTCTCCTGACTGATTCTAAACATCAAAATTAAAGGGAAAAATGGAGAAATCGAAGAATACTCATTGGTGCTTTTTTCATGAAACATCTAGGATATAGCATTAGCCTATCTCTTGATAAAATAGTGGTGATTTGATAATGTTGAAGGCTTCTATTATTCATGAGGAACATTTTCTCCATCTTTTATATTTTAGAGACTACAAAAGTCTTTTTTGCGTTCCTACTCAACTTTCAATTGAAATTAAAGGCACCTTTATTCCTTTTACTAGGGAAATCATAGATTCCTTGATAACTATGCATTGCATGTTATAATGAAATTATTTTTTTTCATTGAGCAGAAAGGAAAAATCCCCACTGATGGATGCTGATAGAATTCACATCAGCACACCTGTAAATGTCTGACTCTGACATCCGTGTTACAATTTCAAAGTTATTTCACAAGGAATGATAATGGAATCTGGTTAATTTACTGAAATGTATTATTATTTATGTAACTGTTATTCTATTAAGCAAGTGACCATTTCATTTCACTTCATCTTTTACAAACTACAGCCACTGCCAAATTCATCTAAATAACTAATATGTTTAGTAAGCTTTTTCTTCCTTGATATGGCAAAAATGAAACAAAAAATTAATCCAGAATACCAACAATTTTCAAATTCTTTGTGCAAAATATAAAGGCATCCTCATCAGAATAATTGTGTTCTATATGACACAAAACACCAATCTCCTCTAATTTGTCTCTCTCCTACTGTCAAGGAACATCTCATTTAAATGTGAATACTCATCTTAATGACTATATTCCTTTAAATTTCCCGGATTTTATATGTATTATTTAACAATCTAGAAGTACTAAGGTTCTATATATTTACAGAACAATTTGAACTTGGGCATTGGCATTAAACAGTGTCATATTGAGGAATTTTGATGAAAGCTAACAATCTGTGATATTATAAGCATTTAGATAAAAAAAAAAATCCGTGAAACTATATCGACAAGGTATAGTCATATTAGTAGGAAAGATGATCTTTTTTAGGATAGATGTGGTGAAGGTTAGAGACAATAAGAAATCATTTGTATGTATGGGATGGAGTTGAGTGAGGAGTTGAGAATGACATGGAGGTAGCAAATCATGGTGACTGGGACTGATGGTGTCCTCAGCAGTAAGTGGAAATTTCCAAAGATGGCAGGGTTTGGAGAGGGAAGATAATTAACTGTTTAGTAAATATTGAATTTGAAATGTTTATGTGACATCCATTTGGAGATCTCTAGTATAATTGAATAAATATCCATTAAGGAGTTACTATGTTAAAAGCATTATGATAGGCATTAGTGATTAAAAAACAATTGAAACCATTGTTTTTCTCAAAGAGGATTCATTCTTCTACATGCTTGATAGCTGACATATTTCTGACTTTTGACCCTCCCTCTGTTAAACAATAAACTTCATTTCATCTCACTAAAACTTTAACTAGTGATTCATCATGCCTAAAATATACTCCCTCCTCAACTACACTTCAGGGAATCTCTCTTTTTTCCTTAAATAACAAGTAGAGGATATATATCTATATTTCTCTATCTCTATCTCTATCTCTATATCTGTGTGTACATGTTTATATACATATATAATATACACGTACATTAATATATGTACACGTGTATGTATGTATATGTATGCCTACACATACATAAATATATATATATATACATATATATATATATAAAATTTCCTTATCTTAAAAATTATAGTGTCTTCTTCCCTTAACTCAAACCCAAAAGAAGACAAAGGTATGAACATATCTACAAAACCTCAAAAAGAAATAGAGATTGGATACAAACCCAAAAATAATTTCTATAAGAGTTAAAGAAGGAGCAAAGGTTTTTAAATAAGGCAAAAACAATTGTAAAAATCTAATTACTGGTAGAAAAAATTAAATGAGGGAAATGAAAGAAAATTATGAAAGACAATCAATATTTCAACATTATAGTAAAATAGCAGAAAAAGTACAGATGATAATAACTTCTTAAAAAAGAAAATTAACCCAATAGCTAAAGTGGTACAAAATGACATGGAAGAAAATAAATCATTAAAAAGCAGTATTGGCCAGGGAGCAAAAAGTTAAAGACAACCTCACTGAAGAAAATAATTCCTTAAACATTAGAATTGGTCAAATGAAAGCAAATGGCTCCATGAAACATCAAGAAACAATAAAGCAATGTCAAATGAATGGAAAAAAGTAAAAGAAAATGTGAAATATATCATCTGAAACAAATCTAACATGGAAGATAGATCAAGAAGACACCATTTAGGTATTATTTTACTGCCTTTCAGGATCAAAAATCAGACTAGACATCATATTTCAAGAAAATTTAGGGGTTAGCTAGGTGGCACAGTGGATAAAGCACTGGGCCTGGATTCAGGAGGACTTGAGTTAAATCTGGCCTCAGACACTTGATACTTACTAGCTGTGTGACCCTGGGCAAGTCACTTAACCCTCATTGCCACAAAAAAAAGAAAATATAAAGGAAAACTTCCCTTATATCTTATAACTGGAAGGTAAAATAAAAATGAAGAGAATCTAATGATAACCTCCCTCTCAAGTGACCCCAAAATGAAAATTCCCCAGGAATATTGTAGACAAATGTTAGAGCTCCAAGGTCAAGGAGAAAACTTTGCAAGGATCCAGAAAGAAAAAAAATTCTAATAACTTGGATCCAGAGTGAGAATTATGCAAAATTTAGCAACTACCTTCATAAAGAAGTGGAAATATTGGACTATAATACAAAAAGCAAAGGGGCTAGGATTACCAATAATTTCCCAGTAAAACTGAGTAAAATCCAATGCTGGGGGTGAAAGGTGGGGTTGATGCACATGTAATGAAATAATGAACATCCAGATATTCTTTTTATCATTATTTTTTTTTGTGGGGCAATGAGGGTTAAGTGACTTGCCCAGGGTCACACAGCTAGTATGTGTCAAGTGTCTGAATCTGGATTTGAACTCAGGTCCTCCTGAATCCAGGGCTGGTGCTTTATCCACTGTGCCACCTAGCTGCCCCCAGATATTCTTAATGAAAAGATCAGAGCTCAATAGTAGGCTTCAAGAATTTGTATATGATTACTAGTATAGGTAGAAGAAGTTTACTTAGCGTATAAGTTTATCATTTTGGCATGATATCAAAAACATAATAGAAGGCTGAGAAAAATGGATGTACTGGAAAATGGGGGAAAGGTAAAAGTAAATGGGGGAAATTACATAAAAGAGGCAATAAGAAAGAGTTTTTACAAAGGAAGAGAAAATGGAGGGGGAATGAGCAATGCCTGAACCTCATTCTCATTTGTACTAGTCAAAAGAGGTAAGAATAAACACAGCTTAGTGGCATAGTAGATAAAGCACCAGCCCTGGATTCAGGAGGCCCTGGGTTCAAATATGGATTCAGATACTTGACACTTACTAGCTGTGTGACCTTGGGCAAGTCACTTAATCCCCATTGCCACACCAAAAAAAAAAAAAGAAGAAGAGGAATGTACACATGCAAATCACACACTGACATGTGCGCGCACACACACACATATATATATGTATATGTATATGTGTGAACATACATACATACACACATATACTCAGTTGGGTATAATTATCCATCTTAACCAAAAGGGAAGTAAGAGGAGAAAGGGTAATGAGAAGTAGAGAATGATAAGGAGGCCAAATTAAAGAAGGCAGTATTCAAAATCAGAATAGAATCTTGAGGAAGGACATGGGGGAGAGAGAATCAGAGACAGAGAAAAAGACAGAGTAAGAGAAAGAGAGAAAAACAAGAAAAAACAATGGAGGGTCATTAAATTAGTAATAACTGTGAATGGGAGAACTCACCTATAAAACAGAAACAAATGGCAGAATGGAATAAAAGAACAAATGTGTAGAAATAAATTATGAAAATATGTGTCTTCAAGAAACACACTTGAAAGAGACACAGAGTTTAAATATGAAACTAGAGCAGAAATTATTACACTTCAGCTGATGCTAAAAAAATAAAAAGAAGTAGCCAAGTTAAGGAGATAAATAGAATTTTAGAAAAGTTTTAGATATGATAGACTGAAGAAAATGAATGGGACTAAAAAGGGATAGGTTTTTTGGTTTTTTTTGTTTGTTTGTTTCCTGCTATATATAGCACCATCACAAAAATTGAGCATGTATTAGGACAGAACCTCACAAATATAAAAATACAAAAGTGCCCCTTTGGGGGGGTTATTATGCAATAAAAGTCACATTATATTATTTCTGCAAATTGTTTCACTCTTTATATTTGTATTTCCAGCATCCATTATATTCCTAAAACATAGAAGGACTTAAACATTAATATCATTGCCACATTTCTCATACTTCTGTTCCTTTATGAAGGTTAGGTAAACATGAAGAATGGTATTCCATTATCTCTGCAGAATTAAATTTGAGAGTTTCTCAAAAGCAATGGAGAAAAGTATAGTAAGTATATATAGTAAGTAAGTATAGTAGTCATGAATAGGTCATATAATATCACCAATGAAAATGTGTCAGAGAAATGATTTAAACAGTTATCTGTTAAATCTACCATCATCAAACGGCAGCGGGTCATGTAATGAGTTTGAATCATAACTAATGGGGAGACAATATACTACAATGGAACTTAAATAATGTCAAAGCTGTGGGGGGGCATTCAGTCAACCTTTCTGTATGCAGTTTTGAGAAGATGTCTGCAAATATCACATGAGATGAAAAGTCTTGGATAGATTATAACCTATACTCAGTCTATCAGACTGTTGTTTTACCAAATTTAGGACAAGAATCAGAATGCATGAATGGATTTCAATAATATTCATCAATGTAAAGAATCCCCAAAACAAGTAAATATGCATTCATTGATAAATAAAACTTAGTTTTCTCAAATTTTTTTTATAAGACAGATTATTCTAGGGTTTCAATTAGTGAAAAAATATAAAGAATCTCTCTCTCTTTTTATTCCATTGGACATTTTGCCTTTTTACAACAGCAAAGTACTTTTTTGTTCCTATCATATACCTTAGTTGGATAGTTAAATATGTATATATGTATGCGTGTATGTGTATACATGCATGGATGTGTATATATACTTATTGCATACACATCTGTGTATATACCTATGGATACTGATAAATATGGATATATAGCTATTTATTACTATTTATCAATATAACATGACACATAATCATTACATATACATAAACACATATGTATATGTGCTATCCATTCAATGGGATATAACACTATGGATAATACATAATCTCTATTCACTTTTATTTTCTCCTGTATTGATATTTAGGCTTATGCAAGTCATGTATAATATGTCACATGTGTGATCATTAATATTTATTGCTCTTTGGATAATTTGACTTATTTTTTTTTATTCTTCAGATTGTGATAATATATACTTGACATTCTTATATGATCACTGGAAGTATAATGGGTTATCTTACATAGCAAAAATTTAGAATCATTGAAGTTGTGCTGATTTTCCAAAAGGAAACTCAGTCTACTTTCTCACCTCACATTTAACTAAGCCAAGGTGCATTTCTGAGATATTCATGTATTCCCTATGTATTCATACATGTGTGTATGCACACATGCATGCATTGTTAGCTTCCTTATCGTTACCTGACTACTCTATTTCCTGTCCAGTTAGCTTCTTGTTTCTTTTTTCAAATGTACCTTTCCTTCACACTATGGCTTCTACTTTTTCTTCCATTGGATATTTCACCTTTTTATAACTGCAAATTAATTTGTTTATTTCTGTCAAGCACTTTGATTGCATAATTAGATAACCCCATAAATAATTTCTACTTTATATTGGAACCATGTCAGTGATTTGCAAAGACATTCAGAAAAACAGATGGAGACAGTGTGTGTGTGTGTGTGTGAGTGAGAGAGAGAGAGAGAGAGAGAGAGAGAGAGAGAGAGAGAGAGAGAGAGAGAGAGAGAGAGAGAGAAGAGAGGAGCTAGGAAATTACTATTGAGAAAGACTAATTTTTATCCTAATAATAGAAACTATTCACTTGTTTCTGAATTATTTGTAAGGTCCAAACCTTATTTCTTTCTCTAGAAACTAGAGAACCTATTTAAATCCCATCTTTAAAGAGCCAGAATTTAACATCAAAACAACCTAAGAAATATTTGTGTATTTTTCTAAGACATTCTCTGTTTTGCTTTCATTGACACACACTTCTTTTTGATGTCTCTTATCTGCTTCTTGCTGTTGCTCTGATTGTGTATTTCCATATATTGAATTCTGACTCAAGCTCATCTCGTAATGAACTCTTCTCAATGTTTAATAGCTCCATTCCATATTATTCACAGTAAATTAGGCAATTGCTATATGCATGATAAGAGAGTCACACATTAACACATCCCTCCACGTGAAACCCACTCATTACCTCACACATGAAGGTAGTTAAACTGGGAATGATTAAGAAGATGTTTGGCCTTCCTAAGCTTAATGACCTTGTGATTAATTATAATAGATTCACTTGCAGATAAATGAAGTGAATCTTCTGGTGAACAGTCGAAATTCCTCACCAAGGTCCTTAATACCACAAAACTTTGCAGTCTTCATTTTAAAAATGAATATCCATGCTTTCTATCTTTAGCAATTTCATACTACTTTTTTCTTCTTTCTCGTGAAGCAAATTCCACTACTTTTTAAAATACATTTGGTCTATGTTGAATATCAAATGGCACCCCAAGATTTAATATCAGAACTATCATCTTTGAAAATTCAAATGGTTTATTTGTTTCTAAGCTTATTTTTCATGACCCTCTTTTCCTCTTCAGAACATTTATGTTGATACTGCTTCTCCTTTCTTGGTACTATTGCTCTAGTTTATCCTCTACAATTTTATTTTCCTATTTCAAAATATTGATACCTTTTCTTTTAAACTCCTCATTCTCTTCATTCCTTTTAATTTATTTCTCTTTACATTTCTATTTCATAACCTAAGCCTTCTTTTTTGAATGCTGATATACTTTATGTCATTTTCTCATTAGTTCAGTATCCTTCACATTCTTAAAAAAATGACTGCTTCTAACATAGTTAATTGTTGCTATAGATTATAGGGCAGGGTAGTTTAAAAGATTTTTGAGCAATTCTGTGAACGAAGTCTTCATTTCAAACCCATATCTAAAAGATATTTTAGTCTTCTTCATATGTCCTCATGTCCTTAATCTCCATACAATTCTCTCCCCTACACAGGTACAGAGGATTATACAAATCAGGTCAGTGTTTATTCAGAAAAAAAAAACATAAAAAATACAGCTGTTATTATTAATTATTAGCATTATAAGTACCCCTGTCATAAGCCCTGCTATAAAGCACTCCCCTTATTTGATTTCTTAGTTTTAATTCCAGTTTTCCTATACTCTTGATATTTTTATTTGACATTTTTGACATTTTGACATCCCCACTGACTTATACCTGTTACTTCTGTCAGCTTCATTGCTCACACTCTCTGAAAGACAATATTATGTTAATCTTTTTGGCAGTCTCACCCTCCCTCCCACCACCATCAAGGATGGAAATCCCAATAAGAAATAATTCTTAATAGACCAGAGCCATATTTATGGGTCAGTGCCAGCAAAACCCAATCCTTCCCTAACATTGGCCCCTTAGAATGCATGATCTCATTTCTGCCCCTACAGGTCTGTCTGTCTATCTATCTATCTATCTATCTATCTATCTATCTATCTATCTATCTATCTATCTATCTATCTATCTATCTATCTATCTATCTATCTATCTATCTAAATACATACATATACATATATACATTCACATGCATATAGATATATCTATACATGTATTATATGTTTGTGTATGTGTATAGGAAGAGAAAGACTTTCCTTCATTTTTAAAAATTCTGAAATCTGCTATACATAGTTTCTAAGTTTTTGTTATGTTGTCAATCATAGCACTTAGAGACATTTGAACAGCACAGGAACCATTATGCAAACATCTTTGCATAGAAAATGAATCTGAAAGGGCACAATCAAAGATAATTTACTTTTTCAATCCACAGTATATCTGTATTTACGACAAGGTTGAACTTTACTAAATAATCATAACTGTTAAGTCATCAACAGAACTTTCATCTTCTCTCAGGACAAAAACCTCAAATGGTAAGGCCATCTCAGTGTTGTCCCTTTTAAACTCCAAGGGGACAGGGGCTATATTTGTCTAAAATACCATGTTGAAGCTGAAAAATCCGTGGATTTTAAGTCAGAGGACCTTGATTCAAACGCAAATACTACTGTTTATTTACCTTTGTGACCTTGGGAAAGTTTCATTAGTTCTCTCTAATTGTGAGTTTCTCCATGGCAAAAGATGCCATATATGGTGACTTTAACTCCTAAATTCTTTATAAACACACATGCATGCATACATACACAAATACACACACATATATATACACATGTGTACACATGCATGATATATACAAAAGACATGCATGTATGCACATATTTGTTATCTATTAAATTAAATATATGTATATATCATTCTATGTAAAGCCTAGAACATCAAATGGCTTCCAATTTTTTGTTTGTTTTTAAATAGCAATCATGAAATCTTGATACCCTTATTGATATTTCTTTTTGCTACTTGTCAAGTATCATATGTGTCCTGACTCTTTACAATTTAAATAATATTATGATTTAGGGAACACAAGAGTCTCAGAACAAAGGGCTTACAAACTCACAAATACATATCTCACTAGTATTTTTCAAAATTCAATTTATTTTTAACTATAATGGTGGTACCGCTAATATGAGGAAAGGAACATGTCACTCTGCTACTAACTAGTCATGTGATTTTCAACAAGATGTTTCTCTTCCTTGAGACTCAAATTCATTTGTTAGAAAATGAGTAGCTGGCCTACATGACCTATCTGTTTACTTCTAGTTAATATTGGATTATGCAGGATCTCAGCCCACCCCCACCCCTATAGTTTCATTCTATTGGGAAAATATGTCCTTTGGGTTCTAGAACTATCTTTAATATTTCTAAATCTCCTGAGTGTTTTTGCTTTGATTGAACTGTTTTTTTATAACATCATTCTTGGTAAATCCTTTCCTTGCTTACATATTTCAGCTGTCACAGCACATTTCTAAGATGTCCAATTAGTGCATGATAATTGACATATTTCATTTATGGTCATTTCTGAGAAATGTCTGCAATTGCAATATAGTTGACAAAGCCTGACTTTCAGGCTTTATTTGTCAGCTATGGACCCTTAAATTCAAGAGCATACAATTTCCTGTTTAGCTATTCATCTTTTCCAGGCTGGTATCATCCATAACCCTTATTATGTCTTGTGTCCTTCAACTGGTTTATTTTTGAAGGCTATTCTTCTATCTCTTAAGGGACAACAATTTTATATCATGCATTACATTGGACACTCATTCAAATGCAATTATTATCATAACTAGATAGTGCTTATTAAATTTTGGTTGCATTTATGCAATGTCTCTTCAAGGACAACTTGAGAGTCACAATATTATCTTTTTTAAAAACATGTATATTAATATATCATAACTTCCCAGCTATTTGTTTTTAGTATTCTATAACTAGACATATACGAATATGCATGAACATATGTATATGCAAATATTTATATACACACATAAATACATATAAAATCTATTGCTAAATAAAGCTTTTTAATCTCTCTCTTTAACCAAGATAACTGATTTTATTCCTCATTAGTAAAGAATGTACAGTATCAATAAAAACACTAGTTGCATTCCAGGAACTTTACTACTTAAAGTGATAACTTGGTTCTCTTTCTGATTTTGTTCCTTGACACGCATTCTTTTTTTTTTTAATTTTTTTTTTTTTAGTGAGGCAATTGGGGTTAAGTGACTTGCCCAGGGTCACAAAGCTAGTAAGTGTGTGTTAAGTGTCTGAGGCCAGACCCAAACCCAGGCACTCCTGACTCCAGGGCCGGTGCTCCATCCACTGTGCCACCTAGCTGCCCCAACATGCATTCTTAACTAGTAACATTCAAGTGTCTTACTAGGACTCACTTCTGATTCAATGCAATAAAAGCATTTGAGTTCTTGTCATGTAAAGTGGGGGTAGACTCATTTTAGTTAGTCCCTGATAGTAGAACTAAAAGTACAGGGTGATGATTGTATGATTTGGATTAACAAGAAAATAAGTATAATAACTAGCATTTATTTTGTATTTGATGGTTTATAAAGAATTTCCAATTATCTCATTTTTACATGCACATCCCTACATATTAGCTGCTGCTGCTACTGCTACCACTACTCAAGTAACATTTACATAATCCTTAGTATATGCCAGGCATTGTGCTAAGTGCTTTACACCTATAACCTCATTTGATTCTTACAACAAATCCTTGAGGTAGGTAATAGTAGTAGTAGTAGTAGTAGTAGTAGTAGTAGTAGTAGTAGTAGTAGTAGTAGTAGTAGTAGTAGTAGTAGTAGTAGTAGTAGTAGTAGTAGTAGTAGTAGTAGTAGTAGTAGTAGTAGTAAAGAACAAGCAGAAGCAGAAGCAGAAGCAGAAGAAGCAGAAGCAGAAGAAGCAGAAGCAGAAGCAGAAGCAGGAGGAGGAGGAGGAGGAGGAGGAGGAGGAGGAGGAGGAGAATGAGAAGGAGGAGAAGAATGAGGAGGAGGAGGAAGAGAAGAAGAATAGGAAGAATAACAATAATGGTACAATTATAATATGGTATTATCTAAAATTTACATGAGGCATTTTCTCCAGCAGTAGACTCCTTACCCACTGCAGGTCTTTAAACAGATAATGTGGATTGTTGTTTTGGTATAGATTGTCCTAATCTTTATTTCAACAAACCTATGAATCTGTCAAGACATTGAAGTGGAAACTGTTTTCTTTCTCTTATAAGAGAAATATACTTAATGTGAAGCAGATCATATTAAGCTGCACAATAGAGTTCAATATTAAGAGCCTACATTTGCATGTGAATAAGTACTGAGATGTTTAGAAACAGGTTGAACATTAATTTAATAATTTGCTTTAAATTCTGTGTTTGGCATTTATAAGAGACAAAATTTTCTGGACTCCACACTAAAAGACAGAACAAATGAAGCCTTTTTGAATTTCAGCTGTAGTGATAACTGCTGCATGCACCTGGTCAAAAGAACTATCAATGGCGGCAACTTGGGGGGAGGGGAAGTGCGGCTGGGTGACACAGTGGATAGAGCACCATTCCTGGAATCAGGAGGACCCGAGTTTAAATCCTGCCTCACTTTCTAGCTATGTAACCCTGGGGAAGTCACTTACCCCCAATTGCCTCACCAAAAAAAAAACAACTAAACCAAAACAAAAACAACTCTCAAGATTCAGACATGTGGCAACCAAAATTGGTTCCAACCTTGGAACCTCTTTATTTTTGTAAAAGCTGACTGTCCTGATCACCTGTACCAGAAACTGGGGTCACTTATATTTCTTCTTTCCCCCAGGTTCTTCAGTATCCTGAAGCAACTGGTTGAATGGTGGTTAGAGTGCTCGATCTAATTTAGATTAAATGACTTGCCCAGGGTCACACAGCTTATAAATGTTTGAGGCTGAATTTGAACTCATGAGCCCCCCCCCCTGCCCCGCCCAGAATCTAGGGCCTGTGCTCTCTCCACTGTACCAGATAGCTGCTCTTGCTAGTTCATATATTCAGTTTCTGGGTTTATTGAGTGTTCAAAATCATTGAGAAATTAAACATTTGAAGATAATTGAAGTGTGCTGATCATGAGAAAGTAGAAGACTTATGATGAATCATTCATCCTACATCTTTTCAAATAGGTGATAAGGCAGAGGTTCAGAATACGGAATCTATTTACAACATAGACAAGATCATTTCTTTTTGATTCTATGAATTGATAGGTAGTGATGATGCAAATTAAAAAAGAAAATAAAGCAACTGTATCAAAGAAACATTTTAAAATGATAATATTAATAAACTAATTTAAATTTTTCTGAAATTCAGAAGGCAGTACAAGTAAGTAGGGCACATGTTTTACTCTCATATTGCATTTAACAGAAACTTAAAGCATATGCAAGAAAAGTTCAGCATTCCATATAAAATCCTCCTTTCTATTTTGGATATATTTAAATATTCTTGCGTGATAATAGTTTTTAAGTTCACTGTGAAAAATGGGGAAACATATGTATACATATACATATACACATGCACATGCATATACATGCACGTGCATGTATGTATATGTGTATAATAAATATACACACATGCAAATATATATAATAAATATACACAACATACACACACACACATATATATATATATGCATGTGTATGTATGTATATGTATATAATAAATATCCACTCATGCAATTCCAGAGAATACAAAGTATCCAAATGTTATGGAGGACTGTAATTCATTTGTGTTTACCATACCTCAAAAACAGTGAATTTTGTGGCCCACTCGTTATGTTCAGCCCACTAAATGTATTTTCTTTTCAAGGTCATGACAGATATGACTCAGGTTGATAGTCAAGTATAGTATCTTTCCTTTTCATCATCACTCTTAGTAAATCCAATATTTTAATATGTTGTTTGAGCCTAAGATTTCTAAGATACATTTTTCTCTGATCTAATATTTTTTTGCTCAGATTAGACATTTCATTAACATTTTATCCTTTCAAAACATCAATTCAATTCAATATTTTCCATCAAATTGTTTAATCTTAGAATTGTGACAAGGCCAAAAATTTCTGTGTTTGTGCAGCAACATATGTTAAAGTTACATGTTTATATTTTATTATATTGTTGGTCCATAGAGCATGATAGTTTAAAAATAGACATTGTGTATACATTTTGTATCTCCAAAGGACCTAGTACATTGCTTGGCACCCTAAAGGACCTTAATATTTTTTAAGGGATAGAGCAGAATAAATGAAGAACAATCTGATCCACCAAGTCAGTGATGATGATGATGGTGATGGTGGTGATGACGATGACAGGGACAATGATTATGATAATGGCAATGATGAGGATATTGATGAGAATTTTTATTTACATTATGTTTAAAAGTTTATGAAGCTCTTTACATACATTATTTGATATGATAACCAAAGCCCTCCTCTGATAAAAATGTTACAAGTTTTATTGTACCCAATTTATAGACTATGAGGATGGGTTAAGTGACTTGCCCTTGTTAATATGACATTTTTCTAGGGCTGGTTTAAACCCAGATTTTCCTAATTCCAGTTCCAGCCCTCTATCCCCAATATCCTTTCCCAATATGTCTTCAAAGTACAATCTATAAGCCCATAATGCAGAAAATTGGTTTATTAATATTGATTGTTGTATTCTCTCATTGTCAATTTAATTTTATTTTATGCAGGTCTGAAGAGTTCTGGTATTTTTTACTTTTTGTTAACATCTTAGGAATTATAGATTAAGGTAAAAATAGTTGATAAGTTTAGTTTTGTGTACTCACTGCTTCTTATAGATAGATGGATACATATATACATAGATAGATAGAAATTAGTCATTGATTAATTGAATATACATATTTTGGCATTCAGAAGAGAAGGTAATAGGATCACCAGTTCCCAAGTTAGTGAACATTAGCCAGTTTATTGACTTCTGCTAGGAAGATTTAAAAAAAAAGTGATTCAAAACACAATTTAAAAAAAAAAATTTAGACAATGAGATTTATGAATTACCTCACGTTTATTTATGTCCAACCACCTGTCATAAGGTCCAATCCAAATATTCTTAAGTAATATCAAATGAGGTATGACATATACCTAATGTGAGGGATAATCAATCCTCTTCTCAACAATCCTCAGGAACTCAGCAACGATGTGACAAAGGTTTTATTTCCTTCTTGTGAGGAGGCACCCTAGTATGCAACTAATGGGTGCCCTGAATGGAGGCTCACGGGCCCCATTTTATCCCCTAGTCCCTAGCTCGAATAGACCCTCCCCTTTTTCATCACTAATTGATTACTCAAGGGATACAATCTACCAACAAAGATGAGGTAATCAGAATGTAGTATTCCCAACCATAATTATTAACCTAATTGAGACCAACTGGACCTAACTGAGACCAGCTCGGGCTCCTAGAACCATGTGATTTCATTTGCCAGAGAGGGAGGAAAGGATTTGAGACCTTTGTCCTACAAGCAGGTCAGGAGGGGTATGATTGACTCTTATATCCTCATTGAGAGGAGACAACTACCCATTTTCTCACATCTAAAAATGCCCAAAATATGTTACACAAAGTTCATTACACATCCTCTTAAAAGTGTCATGTCTTGATGATTTGACAATTGAAATTCTGGTGTCATTTACCATTATTCAATCTTTTACATTAGTTGGACTGAAAGTTGAGGCAATGAAGATGGACAATATTATGTCTTTCCTTAGAAGTTTTTCTTTTAGGGAAGTATAAACTGTTTCTTTCAGTATAATAAATCAGAAAGTCTTTTTTTTTTTTTTTGGTGTGGCAATGGGGGTTAAGTGACTTGCCCAAAGTCACACAACTACTAAGTGTCAAGTTTCTGAGTCCAGATTTGAACTCAGGTCCTCATGAATCCAGGGTCAGTGCTTTATCCACTGTACCACCTAGCTGCCTCCCAAACAGTTTTTTTAAGGATGGTGCTGAGATAATAGCTAAGACATTATCAAAGTTGGCAAATAACCAGATTACCTCTTCAGGACCCGGGGAATGTTTAGATGTCAGGAATCATATTCACAGATTTTATAGAGGGAGGAAACATTAGAAATAATCCAGTTGATAGATCTTATTTTACAGAAATAAAAGAAAACAGTGACAAAATATGTTTCTACCTTCCTTAACATCATATATATATAAGAAGTTATAGAATCAGTATTCAGGTTCACACCTCCTGACTCTTTTTTTTTTTTTTTTTGGTGAGGCAATTGGGTTTAACTGACTTGCCCAGGATCACACAGCTAGTAAGTGTTAAGTGTCTGAGGACAGATTTGAACTCAGGTCCTCCTGAATCCAGGGCTGGTGATCTATCCACTGTGCCACCTAGCTGCGTGCCTCCTGACTCTTAATCCATTTTTCTTTCTACTGCAACAGTAGTTCTTATCCTGGACTTTACATACTCTAAACGGATTGATAGATAGATTTCAGTTTTCAGTTGAGATGAGAAAAAATAATAAAATTATTTATACATAATTTCCTTTGTAATTCTATGGATTTTGTACATTTTAAAAGATTATTCTGGAAGAATACAAATGCTTCACCAGACTGACAATTAGGTCCATGATGCAAAAGGCACCCCTCAAATATAACAGACTGGAAACCCAATGGGAAAAAATCCTCTCCAAATAGGAGATACAAAGGAGAAGTGTTCCTGATCAAGTGAAAGTGCCTAAGCCATTAAGTCTCTGCAAAGGATGGATTGGTTCTGATGGGCTAAGCTTGGAGGTTGAACAAGTTAAGCTATAACCTGCAGAACTCACAAACACACTATTTCAGATACATAGATATAATACATATATATATATGCAAACATATTTAAAATATTCTAGAATATATGTGTGTGGTCTGCAAGTTTTAGCTTGATTTCTACAACTTTGACCAATATATGAGATTTTATGCAACATACATACATATAGACATAAATAATATACAAATACATATAAACACAGATATACAAACTTAGGATAGTATTATTTTTTCTTGTCAGCTGACTTAATTTCCATTTATGAAAGGTGATTACCCATCTATATATCTCTATATCTCTATCTCTATCTCTATCACTATATTTTATAATGTATATCCCCTAACTTACAACTTTGCTATTAGGATCAAATGAGATAATTGTTTAAAAAAATAAAAGGCAGCACATAGTAGGTCCTAGGTAATGATTATTTCCAATTAGGATTCATAGACTTTTGTCTGGACTTTAGCAGCAATTGGTTATATGGCCATGCTTAAGTCATTTAACCTCTCTGGGCCTCAGTTTCCTTATTCAGATATACAACCGTTTCAAACTTTTTTATGAGAATATATTAAAATTCATTTCCCTGTCTGATAAAATCCTTCCTATTATAATAATGTCTTCATATTTAGAGTAAAATTAAATAGGAACTAAGTAACATGTTACTTTGAATTATGAGGCTATATATCTATCTTTAGGTCCTGATGATCTCATAAAACATAAGAGAAAGGTTGATGGTTTATACACTTTCCAAGACACAAAGATGGAATTATAGCCCTAATAATTCATATTTTCCTGGCTCTTATATAGTGTAATGCACACATTCAATTATCGAATTTATTTTCTGCATAGTATTAGGTTTCCTTTCTGATCTCAATGCTATATTTATTCTTTCTTCTCTTTTTTTTCATAGTAAATCCTTCCTTTTTTACCCATTTATACTATGATCTATGCTTACCAACTTGTAGTCCCAAAATATTAAAAATACCATTATCTATCATGGGTGAACTAGGCCATTGGTTGATAGGCTGAAGAATATTAAAATATAGTTCATTTCATTGTATTATGATTTGATAGAAGTTGAGATAGAATATCAGTGTATGACTGGCAGATGAACTGAATGGAAATCCATATAAAAATGAAGGAAGAAATATAGTAATAGTTATTTGGCTGAGGGCACAAAAGTGGTGACTAGTTTGAGTTGAACAGAGGAATAATGCCAACAGAGTTTGGGTAAGCTTAAGTGATGTGACTAGATAAGAATTCCAGAAGAAAATAGATATAAGGAGATTTGGAGCAGAAAAGGAAAATTGACATGATTTTAACAAAAGAAGTTAAAAGCTCATTTGCATTATAGTATTTTCTTATTGATTCAGTGAATTTATTCTTTGTTATTTGAATTCCATCATACTTATGTTTTTAACTGTTTTGTAATAAATATATTTATGATTGAAGTGTTTATTCAGTTGATTTGGTTACTAGGAGATGGGCTGACTAGAAGATATTAGTTTTTAATTAAATTCAGAGATTGCCAAAAGGAAAAGAAGAGATACTTTACATTAGGTGGGGGTAGTCAGAAAACTTAAGGAGATGCTATAAGTCTGTCAGTCTGAACCTAGTCCATTTGTCATTAGTTGAAACAATTCTATAAATAAAATAGTGAAGTATACCAATGAGAGGAAAATACAGGATATGTCTAAAGACAATGATTTGGCTGTAGATTGATATCTCCAATGACCTCCCATGAGATAATATCTGTAAAGCTCTTAGCCCAGTGCCTGCCATACAATATGCACATAATAAATGCTTATTCCTTTACTCCTTCAGAATTTAATAATGTACAAATAATGGTTAAAACAGTATCTGATCTCCACCCTCTGTGCAGATTAAGTTATTTCTTCCTTAAAATATTTAGACATTCTCAAAACTCACTTGGTTCAAGGGACTATTGATGCCACTTCTTCACTGCCTAAGTTAAACATAGCCATGAGGAGTTGGAGATGTTTTCAAATGCTTACATGGTGGATCATGATAGTTGTTTTATTCAGCTGAATCAACTCAATACTATTACTTCTGTCTCTACTATTATCACTCCTCCTTGATTTCGTGGAATTTGCCTACAAGGTATCTTCTAAGGAACACTGCTCTCTTGCCACTGGATCCAGATGGCTCTGGAAAAGAGAATGAGTTGGGTGACATTCCATGACCCTCTCACTTAAATCTAATTCACTGCAAGTCATGACATCACCCAGATATCATGCTTTTCTTTGATAAAGAAGGACAACAACAAACCAAATAACTCTGCCCCTCATAGATTGACCAACACTAGATCCCAGTCCAAGCCTCATTTTGCCATTGTTTGGCCTCTTCTTGTCTCAGGGTGAGTTTAAATAACAATCTCTTTAGGTCAGAAACTCTAAGGGTCTTTCTAAAGCCCCCATACCACTACCCCCAATCTATCTTTTTTTTTTTTTTTGACTAAGTAAAAGAGGCCTTTCTTTGCCTCTATTCTTACCCAGCCTTTAATCATTCAATGGGCATTGCCTCAGGTGAACTGTGATCTGGTAAAAGCTTTAGCTTAAAAGGCCATGGTCTCCCACTGCATGGGGCCATCTCCAGCTGTCCTGATAATATATCTTGCCACTATACTCAGCTGCCTCTGAAAGAAAGAGAATGAGGCTGTTGACTTTGCACAGACCTTACTCACTTAAATCCAATCAACTGCAAGTTATGACATCTATTACGGTCCTCTTTGAAAATGAAGGACAGGGGGCAACTAGGTGGTGGAGTGGATAAAGCACCAGCCCTGGCTGGATTCAGGAAGACCTGAGTTCAAACGGACTCAGACACTTGACATTTACTAGCTGTGTGACCTTGGGCAAGTCACTTAACCCTCATTGCCCCACCAAAAAAAAAAAAAAAAAGAAAGAAAAAGAAGAAAATGAAAGACAAACAACAATAACAACCACTTAATAATAGTGATGATAGGTGGCAGCTAGGTGGCGCAGTGGATAGAGCACCGGCCCTGGATTCAGGAGGACCTGAGTTCAAATCCGGCCTCAAACACTTGATACTTACTAGCTGTGTAAGCCTGGGCAAGTCACTTAACCCTCATTGCCCCACAAAACACAACACAAAACACAACACAAAACAAAATAATAATAATGTTAATAATAACAAGACTTTTTTCATCAACACCTTTGCTTTTATTAGGAAAGGGAATTCTTAGTGAAGAAATTTTTTTATACAAACACCGAACAGAAACCACTCTTCAACTTTTTATTCTGAGAGTTACTTGGCTACTACACAGTTAAATGACTAGTAAAAGTCAAATATCCAGTAAGAGGAGGTGGTAGAACTTGAACACAGGTCTTCCTAATTCTGATGTTACCTTTATATCCACTACGGCAAAATATCTTGCTAATGATGTCTCTGTTGATATTATAGCTGATATTTACAAAGTTATTCAAGACTTGTAATAGGCTATCCTTTTCTTCATGTCCTTAATATTGTAGTTACCAGAGGTATTATTATCACCATATTAGTTATAACTTGTCTACAGTCACAGACTTGTGATCTTGCATTTTGATATATATCATTGGAGTAAAAATTGAAACAAATGTAATCATAGACCTGTTTGAAAATTTGCTAGAAACTTAATGTGAAACAATGGTGTTAAAACAAATGAATAAATGTAGTTAGACCCAATTAGAAAAATGTGATTCCCCAAAAAAAAAGATATTTGTATTACTGAACTTGACATTGGTTAAACCACATCTGTAGTGTTATTTTCAATTAGAGTTGGCCCTTCTTACTAGAAACCTTAACATACTTGATGGATTTTAAGGAAGAATGATCAAGATGGAAGATGACTTGAAACCATGACACATATAAAATCGGATTGTTGAAAGTACTGGGGATCTTTACTATGAAAAAAGATATTTTGAAAGTGACCCATTCTCTTTAAATATTGAGTGTGCTTCCAGGTGAGAAAGGGTTAAGATATCATTTTAAATTAGAGATGACAGAACTTTGACATATGTCAGGAAGTAGCTGATAACACAATTGTCTTCTATTAAAGAAGAATTTCCTAACAATTAAAACGCTATCCAAATAGAATGATTTGCTCTGTAAGCCAATGAGCTTCTGGTTCCTCATGATGTTCAAGAAAAGGTGAGGTGAGTAGGTATGGAATATTTTATAGGGAATTCAAGCATTCGGCATGTAAGAACATGTACTCTGCATAGCCTCTTACAACTTTCAGATTCTATGATTTGGTAAATGACATTAATAATTAGAGTTGGGGCCAGCTAGGTGGCACAGTGGATAAAGCACTGGCCCTGGAGTCAGGAGGACCTGATTTCAAATCCTGCCTCAGACACTTGACAATTACTAGCTGTTTGACTCCGGGCAAGTCACTTAACCCTCATTGCCCCACAAAAATAAATACATAAATAAAGAGATAAATAGATAAAAAATAAAACAATTCATGTCTCACCTTTTGTCTTATACTTGGAATCCTGATTGAGAGATTTTATATTGATATGTTTAGTATAGAAGAAATTTGTTTTTTGCTACATCACTGTTGATAGGAAAATGCTACTAATTGGAAGCACTAAAAGGAGTAAGAGAGACTGGAAGTTGGGGTTCCCAAGTGATGACTTTGTCCTGGAGGGGGAGAATTTTTAAAACCAATTCACAAGTGGTATAGACAAAATCCTATTAGGGCATTTGGGAATTCAGCAAGTATATTATAATCTGATGAATATCAGAAGGTCATTTTTTTTGTCTTCAACTAATACCTTCCCTAGTTCTGTTCTTTTTAAAATTTCCATACTGAGAGAAATGTATCCACACTGATGATATGGAGAGCTTTGTAGTGATACCATGTAATCCTGAATGTATGTGTGTATGTATACATGCATGCATAAATGCACACACACACATACATATATATATATATATATACATAGCCTCATTTAAAATGTTAGCAAATCACTTGGTTATTATAAAAGTATGTTTTGCATCCATAGTACTCAATGGAATTGTACCTTCTATTTTAAAAATATTAGCTTTATTGTTTACTACATTATAAATTCTTTCTGAGACTCTATTGATGAAGTAGGCAATAGTAATGAATTGGCAAAAATTAGAAAGAGTTGTATTCACAGGAAAGGCAATGATTTGGTTTTGTAGGTTTCTGAAGATTTTTGCATTTAGGTTTTTGTTGTTGTTTTTTATGATATATGTTTGACATCCAATCCATAAATTATATTTGAATGTTAAGAGGATTTCTACACAAATCATATTTTAAGAATTATATCTACAAAGAAACTTAGAGATCATCTTAACCATCTCTCTCATTTTACATGGTTTACTATACCATAATATTGTCATTTCTATTTTGTTTTAAACCAGGGAATGAAAATTAAATTTAAATAATGTCAAACATAAGCAATACATTTTAGAAGTTTAGAGAATGTAAAACTGATTAAGTGGTAGCAAATTTCAATATTTTGGGGTTGAAATCAAAACTTTTTGCGGATTAATATAACTTAGAGACTCACCATATGTGGTTATGTATGTCCTTTTCTTATTTTTAAAGGGATAAAACAAAAACAAAACCTTAACACATATGAAACCAGGTTCTACAGTGAATTATATTGTTTTATTTTTTTAGGGTTTGTTTGTTGTTGTTGTTTATGTTTTGTTTTTGTTTTAAAGAACAGAATTAACTCTGTGGGGATGGTTTAGTGCATTCACTGGTATAACAGAAGTGGCAAACTTCAGATTGGGGGAGTTATTTATCTTCATATCACAGTTCTAAAATATAGGAAATTTTTGTGTTTGGATAAAATATTTAATTATTGCAAAATTGTTTTCTCATCTATAAAATAAGGAGGATACTTTTGTCCCATTTGCTTTATAGTTTTGGGTTAAAATACTTTGTTAACTTTAAAGAGGTATATAAATGTGAGTTTTGGTTGTTGTTACTATGACAATGACTACATTAGTACTACTACTGATTCCGTTGAGGATGATTTGACTTTTCTTAGTGTGGTTCTAAAAAGAGAAAGAAGAAAAATTAAGATATAGCTGTATATGACATCAAATTCCATTGTCTCAGCTCAGGATACCCTATTTGCCTAAGATGATATTACATTGGAAGACTGACAGAAATGAAGCTATACTTATTACATGCAATGCTTTAATAAAGCCTTCAATTTCTATAATAGTTTGCTAGTTATAATTAAAAATCATTCAACCAAAAAAAGCCTTCCAATAGAGGAGAAATTAACTGAAACTGGTTTTTATTATGCTAGTAAATCGTGCATGAAGAGCTATTGTTTTAATTATTTAATCCAAAAAAATTCCTGAAATTAGCCTGGGAGACAGGATCAAGTAGACACTTGAAAAGATAATATATTTTGCATTTTCTTCAGGCACACAAACTTATTCAAAAGAGAGAGAAATAGCAGTCATACTTGCTCCACAAGGTAGTAAAATGTTTTATTGAGTTAATGATTTACATTATTTCTAGTATTGTATAAGCATGTTATATGAAAGGATGAAACAAGTTTTAAACATACCTCATTTGTGCATAGCCTAATGGCACGAGTTGCCATGGAAATAACAAAATCATTTAAAGGAATTCATATTTCTCATGAGATAAATTAATATATTTTATTTAGATATTAGACATGCCTAATAATAATTAAAAATACTTTTCTCATGAACAAAAAATATAAATGAGAAGGACATCACTGATTTTAGTATAAAAATATCTGCCAGGGCACATCCTAATCAATTGACTTGGATCATAGGATTACAGATGAAAAGTTAGAAGGGCCTTTAGAGGCTCCTTAGTCTAAGACTCTTTTTTTTTTTTTAAGATGAGAAATTGGGGCAGCTAGGTGGCACAGTGGATAGAGCACCAGCCCTGGAGTCAGGAGCACCTGAGTTCAAATCTGGCCTCAGACACTTGACACTTACTAGCTGTGTGCCCCTGGGCAAGCCACTTAACCCTCATTGCCCTGCAAAAAAAAGGAAAAAGAAAAAAAAAAAGATGAGAAATTGAGGTACAGAAATACTAAGTGATGTGGTCAACTCTTATACCGAGTAAATAGTAAAGTGGTATTTGGGCTCTGGTCCTTGGGATTCGTACTCATGTTTGTTTGTTTGTTTGTTTGGGTTTTGTTTTTGTTTTTAAATTACAAATAGGTTCTCTGCTGCAGCATGCTTCAGTGAGGTTGTTTTTAAATATTATTAACATAGCTATATCAATTTTTTTAGTAACTTATGTTCTCAAGAAAAATAATATTTATATATTATTTCATTTAATGTTTGTAAGTTGAAATGCAGTCTCTGAACTATTTACTAAGAAAGAATCACAGATTGTAATTTTACTTATTCATGGGAAATAGCTAATCAGTTACTGAGACCAATTCCTCTAAGATGTCCAATGGCAAAGCATTACCTCTAAACACTAACCACAATATTTGATCTTAGCTTCAAGACTGGCTAATGAGTTATCCCAGAAAAGAAAATGTAGATAAACTGAAGTTCTGAACTAATTTAGATTTGGATATGAATGTATGTATGTTTATATACAATATATGCATTTACACATATACATACACTCATGCAAATTGTATGTATACATAAGAGGAATCTTTTGTAAATGTGTGTTTATTTTTTATATTCATATAACATATATATGTATGTTGTGTATACACCCATAAACATATACACAAGCGCATGTGCACATATGCACGCATATTCAACATAAGTAGAAGTTCTTACTTAAAACTTTTTCTGGTGTTCTCCATCCTAGATGTTAATGTTATCTCTACCTCCCCACCAACATAGTGGGGATTCAATAAATATTTGATGATTTAACTTGAATTAAGGTCATTAAATATTATTCCTTCAATGAGTTCATGACTTAATAAACATTTATTAAATTTTTACTATGTGTCAGTCACTATGCTAAATTCAATGAAGAAAAGTGAGTTGCCTTAGGCCAATATAATAAATAGAAGAGATCCAGGATTAAAAAAATATTTAACCCTAAATTCAAAATTCTTTCCGCTATGTTTCCCCTTACTTGTAAAAATGTTTTCTTTTTCCTTCTGTTAGCTCTTTGAGAGCAGAGTCTGTATCATATTTTATCTTGAAATTCCTGATGCCTAATATTAGTGCCTATCACATGGTAGGCTCTTAAATTCATCCAACTATCCATCCATCCATCTATCCATCTATCCATCTATCCATCTATCTTTCTTTCTATCTATCTATCTATCTATCTATCTATCTATCTATCTATCTATCTATCTATCTATCTATCTATCTATCTATCTATCATCTATCTATCTATCTATCTATCTATCTATCTATCTATCTATCTATCTATCTATCTATCTTTCTATCTATCTATCTACCATCTATATATATATATTTATTTTTATGTCTGGAGAGAGAACCAAAGTGGAAGAAAAGCAAAAAAATAATACAATCACATATTAAGCTATAGAAGTAAACTCAAATGTTATTGAGACCAACCCCTTTTTTTTTTTCCAGAGGAGGAGATTGCCTCCTAGAGTCATAACTTATCTTGTCCAATGTTATACAGCTTGGAAGTGTCTGACAGAATTTTAATTCAGTCCTTCCTGGTTTTAAGTCCATTCCCTACCCATATCTCACTCATATGTTTGCCTACGATGTCCTTGCTGCTACTATGAGCTCCCACAATGTTCATGCTCTTGTTCCAGAAATTTGTCTAGATCAGAAGTATCAAACACACTACCTATGGGATACTGCCAAGTTTGGCAAAAGAAATTAAATCTAATTTAATTGTTAAATATTAACAAAATAAATAAAACTATATTAAGTAATATATAATATTAATCTGTGGTTTTCTAAGTAAATATCTCAATACAGGGATACTTTTTTAGGATTCAGTGGCCCTCATTTCTAATTCATTTTGACACCATTGTTTCAGAAACAAAAGTTGAAAGTGTTGTAAATTTTATTTCACAAAGCTTGGTGTACATTCAAAAGTTAACACATCCTTCATCCTTTAGGCAAATAATAAGAAATGGCACCACATGTTATCTCTTGTACATAACTTATACATCCTACATTATTTTCAGCTAGGTAGATATTGTTGTCTAAATCTATACTATATCAGCATTTTAGGGAGTTTAAAATTAAAAGCGGAAGCTAATTCAAGGTAGTAATGGATGAGAGAGAGACTTTTTAGAAAAACTCAGTGCCTATTATTGGATCCATAACTGTAGTTGAGCTTGGTTAAAATTTCCTTCTCTTTCTTTTTTTTTATCATATCTTCAATCTTTTCACTTTCCTTATATTTATCCTTACACCATGAACACATCCATAGAAGCTATGTAAGTGACATTGTTCTGTACTTTCCAACATGTCTCCTTAAACTCTATTTTGTTTGCTAGTTTTCTTTTATTCTTTTCCAATTAGAAAACATCTCTCCTATTATCATAGTAGATAGTTCCCTGAAATTCAAATAAAGATGCTTATAAATCACCTGCTTCTCTTATTTTATGATCTTGGACAATAGAGTTATTATTGCCAATAAATGATTATTTGAGAATATTTAGTTTAAAAGAATCATTAAATTTAAAGAAGCTACAATTGCCCCTTTATTATTCACATACAACTCTATATGTCACAACAATGTTTATTTCCCATGTGATTTTACCAGGAGTTCATTGCATTGTTTTCACAAAAGTCAGTGTTATAAGGGTACTTTAAAGTGGCTATCCAATCTGTGCTTGAAGAAGTCCAGTGAGGGGGAACCCATTACTCTTCAAGGAAGTGCATTTTATTTTTGGATAGCTCTAATTTTTAGGAAGATTTTCTAATCTGAAACTAAATTTTGGCTCCTTTTAAACTCCCATCCAATGCTCCTGGATTTGCCTTCTTTTGCCAAGTAGAATAATTTTATTTCCACCATCAAATCATAAAATTTTATATATGTGAATCCTGGTATATGACCCCCAATCCTGAGTTCTCTTTTTCCAAGGTTAGTCAATGCAGGCACTTCTACTCAAGCTCATATCATCATTCTTACCATGCTCTGGATGCCCTCTTGCTTACCCATATTCTTTATAAACTGTGATGAATAGAACCAAGCAAAATAAGATTAAAACATTTACTGCATTTACAATAATATAATTGAAAGTAAATCTAAAAGGCAATTGAACTTTTTTCTTTGTTTGTATGTTTTTGCAGGGCAATGAGGTCTGTGTCTTGTACAGGGTCACAGAGCTAATTAGTATAAAGTGTCTGAGGTAGGATTTGAACTCAGGTCCTCCAGAATAAAGGGTTGATTCTGAACCACCTAGCTGCCCCAGGAATTGAACTTTAATTAAATGCAAGGGGCACTATTATTAATTTTCAGATACCAGATAATGAAATAGATGCCTGTCTTCTTAATAAAGGTTAATACCAATACCAAAATGTTGTACCATTTATTTGGACAGAGAAATTACTTAGATGGTCATCAGGTTTAAACACCCTAATTTTACAGATGAAAAAATAAATTAACCACATAAATGTCAAGACTTATGTTTTCATGCTTTATTGCTAATAGGTATCCAAGCCCAAATTCGAATTCAAGCCTTTCTCAATTAAAATCTAATGCTTTACTTAGTGTTTCAAAACATAATGGGGCATACGTTTGTTGGTTCTTTCTTTGCTACAAAGACAATTTCTTAAAAGTTGAGGGGAAAATGAAATGAATTTTTTTAGAAACAAATGTTATCAATATGTTAAAACCTTATATATGCGAAATGGGAAAATATCTTCACTTCAGTTGTTCTATGATGAGAATAGTTTTTAAAAGCCATAACTTTAATAACTATGGCACAAATTCTTCTGGTTTCAGATGTTCCATATAGTAGAAGGAAGATGTTTTGGAAAAGGCATGTTTATACCCATAAAACCCGTGAAAATCCTAATTATTAAACCATAGTGGTCTTTTGGGGGTTTTTTGATTTATGAAAATCTTTCAAATGACTAAAAAAACCAAGCTCAAATATTTGACTGGCATTGATGCAATTGTAATCCATATCTGTATGTTTCTACATTACTTATTTTTAATTTTACTTCTAACTTTATCCAATCTAATGAAGGTACAAAACTAAGTTTTCTTGATCTTCTTCCTCTCAAATCTGTTCTGCCAATATAATGTCATGTCACTAGAATCAATATAAATTAACTTTCTAAATATGCCAATTTGAGACAGGTATTTTATACCAGTTTGAATAGATCTGTCTACTTTCATGAAAAGGTTAAGCTAAGCAGATGTTGCACCACACAGAATATCATTCCTAACTGAAAAATTACTATATAAACTCATGATAAGATGTTCCACTTACCAGGTATGAGATGGAATACTCCTTATCCTCCAGAAATATTATGCTGAAAGAATATTTTAAAAAAATATTTCTCTTCCCTACTTGGCAATAATACAATCTACATTATTGTTATTACTACATTCATTTTCTAAATAGCACAGAAAGACATTAGCATGTTCCAGTACACTGTATACAATTCATGTATACAGAATGAGAAAAAATATACTGTTATATAATATGGGGAGGGAGAAATAACAACAACAACAACAACAACAACAACAACAATAATAATAATAATAATAACGTTTCCTCTTTCTGAATATTATGCTCATATTCTCCATGTACCCTAAGTCAGAAATAATTTCTTAACATGTTGTGTTCTATTAGGAAATTACTTGAATAATGCAAATTAATTCCTTTGATTGTCCACACCCTTAATATATACATGTTGCTGATTGAATTATCATAGTCTTTATATCACAGCATTCAGTAAACCATCATATGTATTTCACTCACTTCTCAGAGCATAAACAATTCATGAATCTTACTTGCCAAACCCATTAAGGAATTCCTGAGAGACTGGTTCTAACATTTCTTAATGCCTACTTTTCTATTCCTGTCATGTCTGTATATTCATATTCATATTTTTTCAATATCTTTCATAAGACTTTTCTCACTACTCATCGAGTAATCATTAGAAATTCTATAAAATGAAATATGAACAATATTTATATTTGATTCAATTCTTGTCACAATGAGCAAGAAGGGATTTATTAATAATATTATAGTCAGAACTTTCTTATCTGACACTACTTTTTGTTGATACATACTCAATTTACCTTCAATCAAGATGGGGGAACATAGAGATAGAGCATCTATTTAAAATGAAGTAGAAACAGAAATATTCCAAAATGGAAAAGCTTGTTCCTCTCCCTTTTATTCTTTGACAAATTACTGTCATTTCAATTCAACAACTAATTCTTTAGTGCTTACTCTGGGGAAGGTATCGTTTATGTATAAGCAATTGGGGAAGATGAAGTATGAAGACTTAGTTAAAAGTTTCATGCCTATGTGCCATGCACACTTCAAGAAGAGAGCCAGGAGACAAATAACATCATAAGCAAAAAACAAAATGAAACAAAATGTTTTGGCTATATTATAAAAGATTTAAAATATTTGGTTAGTGACTCAAAAATAATACCACTCACTCATTAGAGCAAGGATTAAAAACATAACTTCATTAGGAGAAAGAAGAAAAGGAAAAAAATATTCAAAAAAGGCATTTGCCATATTTAACCAAGCTATACATGTCAATGAGAAATTAATAATATATCAGATATCAATTCAGGTTAATATCATGCCCTATGAAATTTCGATGTAAGTAAATCTGTCATCAAAAGGTGATTAAAACAGCCCAGAAACTTCCCCAGCTAACAAATACAATCTTATGGTGTGATGAAGAGAAGCCAATGGTAATTCCAGTTGAGAATATCAAATCATTTGTAAAAACTTACTTTAAAAGATGGAGGAAGAATATAAATAGTATTGTCTAATAAAACAGAAACAATCAACAGATTGATAAAAGCCAAAGCAAGCTATAGGATCTAGAAAGTATTTAAAAATGAAACAAAAAAAGGCAAAAATGATGTAGAAAATACAGAAAAAATTTGTAGTGATTTCTACATGAATAATTTGTTCATTAATTACCCTTGAGCCACATTACTTGGAGCTTAATATCATAGATTGTATTATTTTATATAGAGATGAGTTTTATAAAGAAGTAAAAAATGTCATTGAAGAAAGTAAAGCCTGAAGAGCAAATGGTCTACACAAAGTTTACACATGGTAGAAAAATACAACTTTCAAGATAATGAGGAATGAATTCTGCAGATATCCCTAATAAAGGTGAGAATATGTTTTTCCTTTTGGATTCCGATAGGAATGGCACCGTGATAGTATGTGATGTATAAAAAAAGCATTGAATTAAAGAAGAGGAATGAAAATTTCGAAGGCATTCTTTCAAAGAAGTTGAGAGAATTTTGAAGATGATAAATTTGGAGAGTTTTGAGAGAATTTGTCAAAATTCCAGAAAGACAAGTCTGAGGTGAAAAAAAAAAAGAATGCAATCGTAAAGATACTACAGATTAAGAAAGAATAGAGAAGAAAGAAGACCTAAAGATGTGCACTCAAGAAGCACAAAAAGGTTACTGGCAGGGTAAAGGACAGTTTATTATCACTGCTGTTGTTGTCTTGTTGAGGGTGATACAATAATATGAAAATAATAAGAGAAATATTTTATATATCAGTGAGGGGGCAGCTAAGTGGCACAGTGGATAGAGTACCGGCCCTGGAGTCAGGAGGACCTGAGTTAACATCCAGCCTCAGACACTTAACACTTACTAGCTGTGTGACCCTAGGCAACTCACTTAACCCCAATTGCCTCACAATAAAAAAAAGTCAGTGAGAGGCAGCTGGGTGGTGCAGTGGATAAAGCACCAGTCCTGGATTCAGGAGGACCTGATTTCAAATCTGGCTCCAGACACTTGACACTTACTAGCTGTGTGACCCTGGGGTAAGTCACTTAACCCTCCTTGACCACAAAAAAAGTAAGAGAAGGGAAAGGAAGATCTATAAAACTATCAAAATGTAAAAGAAAGTAAGTATGGTTGTCCAGTTGGTCAGAGGTAAGTAAAAAGTGTAAAGGCATAAAATTATAATAATATAGTCATTAGAAGATGTGTTACAAATACCCACAAAGGGTTTAAAATTGCAGAAAATATTTTTCAGTGACTTGCATCAAATGTACAATCATCCAAGTGACTATACTCTGTTCAATGTACAGACTGCTTTTCCTCCTAGAAAGTAAGGTGAAGAGGGTCAAGGAATATACTCAGGATTTTCAAATATATCTTCTTTTTGGTGAAAGTGTGCTTCCTTAAAAAAAGAAAGTCATAAATGAATGCAAAGTGGAAAAGGGGAAAACCTGTGTCATGAGATTAGAAATTGGAAGACTATCACACAGGGAAGCAAATAAAGCAGAAAGAATATTTTCACTTAGTGATTAAAAATAAGAAAAATGATGTTTTTCTGAAGAAGAGAAAGATAACTGTTCTTAGGGAAAAGCAGCTGTCATTGAAGGAACATCAGACATGAATGTCAGAAGTAATGAATGAATGATTCAGGGCCATGAAATTCGTGATAGAATTTCTATTAACTAGAGAAAATATATATTTGAACTTTTATTGCAACTTAAAATTTTAAAAAATTACAAAAAACTTTTAGGTGGAACAAAAAAATCTACCCTTTGGGGTGGGGTATCACACAAATACAATACAAACTAATCATTTTAAAACAATCACTTTAACATGGACTGCAGGTCCATGGTACTGGTATCTCTGATTTACTCAATTCCCAAATTTGAAGATATGAAGTTGAACTTAAATCACGTCAAATTCCAAATTCAGATATCTCCACCTGAGAACCTTATCAATTAACTCTGGGAGTCCTAACCCTAAGATCAGCTGATGTGATCACTTGTAAAAGAGTGAGAAAGAGAGAGAGAGAGATAAAGAAGAGAGAGAGAGAGAGAGAGAGAGAGAGAGAGAGAGAGAGAGAGAGAGAGAGAGAGAGAGAGAGAGAGGGAGGGAGAGGGAGAATGAGAGAGAAAAACATGTGAATGGGACACTGGATTTTCTTTTGGAAGGAAAAATAAGATTTTTAAATTTTTAGTTTATAATTTTAATTTATTTTATTTTAATTCATGGAGTAAAGCAAATATTTCCTTAACATATTATATATTTTGAAAAGGATGATTGCCCATGAAATGACATATCTATTATGTACAAATTGCTTTTCCTTTTAAATATATGATAAATTTATGATGTAATTTTCTATTTTTTCCTCCTCATGCTATAGATATAGCTACCGTTGGACATGCATGTATGCATATAGATAAAATCATTCTCTATATACTTGTACGTCCTAGTTCTTTCATTGGATGCAGATGGTGTCTTCCTTCATATGGACTTTAGAGTTAATTCGGGTATTTATAATAGTCAAAATGACTTAGTGGCCCAAAGTTGTTCTTAAAAAAATATTGCTGTTACTGTATACATTTTTTTTTGGCAGGGGCAATGAGGGTTAAGTGACTTGCCCAAGGTCACATAACTAGTAAGTGTTAGGTGCCTGATACTGGATTTGAACTCAGGTCCTCTTGATTCCAGGGCCAGTGCTTTATCCACTGCACCACCTAGCTGCTTCGATATAAAATATTTCTAAAAGAGCTACCAATGTCCCATAATCGAGATTTTTTCAGTGGTCACATACCATTACAAAGAAAGATCATATACTTTCTACCAAATGTCAGGAACTAGAGGGAAACATTTCATCATGTCATGGGCTCTTGCTTATGAATTGGTTTAGTTTCCCACTTTTAATCATAATGGCATTAGAAGAGATACTTTCCTATTGGATTTTTTAATAGTGATAATGTGTGTATATCTACATTTACAATATTATTTATACTGTTTAGCATTTTCTTTAATTTACTCATCTCTCTAGTTTTAGTCCCGAAATTACAGCTTTGTGACAGGTCCAAGTTCCTCCCCTTTTGCCAGTTTAATTTCTTTTTTTTTAATTTATTTTTTGATTAAATGGAAAATAGTTTTCAACATTTATTTTCATAAGATTTTTAATTCTAAAGTTTTCTCCCACCCTCCCTTCCCTCCCCCTTCCCCAAGACATAAAGCAATCTGATATAGGGTATATGAGTAGAATCATATTAAATACATTTCTGCATTAGTCATGTTGTGCAAGAAGAATTGGAATGGAAGGGGAAAACCTCAAAAAGAAAAAGAAACAATAAAAAAGTAGAAACAGTATGGTTCAATTTGCATTCAGAATCTACAGTTTTGTTTTGTTTTATGGATGTAGAAAACATTTTCCATCATGAGTTCTTTGGAATTGTCTTGGGTCATTGCACTGCCAAGAAAAGCTAAGTCTATCACAGTGGATCATCACATGATATTGCGGTTACTCTGTACAATATTCTCCTGGTTCTGCTCATTTTACTCAGCATGAGTCCACTTAAGTATTTCCAGGTTTCTCTGAAATCTGCCTCCTCGTCATTTTTTACAGCTCAATAGTGTTCCATTACATTTATATTTCACAACTTGTTCAGTCATTCCCCAATTGAAGGGCATTCCCTTGATTTCCAGTTCTTTGACACCACAAAGAGAGCTGCTATAAATATTTTGTACATGTGGGTGCTTTCCACTTTTTACTGATCTCTTTGGGAAACAGACCAAGAAAGGATAGTACTGGGTCAAAGGGTATGCATAGCTTTATAACCCTTTGGGAATAATGCCAAATTTCTCTCTAGAATGGTTGGAGCAGTTCACAACTCTACCAACAATACATTAGTGTTTCAATTTTTTCCACTGCTTCTCCAATATTTATTATTTTCCTTTTTTTGTCATATTGCCTAATCTGATAGGTGTGAGGTGGTACCTCAGAGTTCTTTTAATTTGTATTTGTCTAATCAATAGTTATTTAGACCTTTTGCCACTTTTGCAAGGGATGTTGAGTCCTGCTTTATCTTTCCTTTGATCCCTGGCTTTTTGTGTTTTCCTCTACTTTCTTAGATCTTGGGAAATTAAAGGAAACTGTAGGGGCCAAATTCTCATTGGAAAGTGTTAGCTAGGTGGCTCACTGCAATATTGGGGCAAGGAAGGAGACTAAGAGCCTCCCTCGAAAATAGAACAGGGTTTATTAACAAGAATGAACTTTAAAATACAAGGAAGATCAGTAGAATTAAGAGAAAGGAAAAAATGGGGGAAGGGAAATGATACAACCCGAATAACAACACTGCCCAAGGATCAGCTGAGAACACACAGCTGTGTCCTGTTGCTTTCCAGCTTCAAGCTAGGATGGTGAAACTCCTCCCTTCTCCTTCCCAGCAGACCCCAGGCTGGCCACACACAGCCCCAAGCCAATTGGCTGGCAGACCTGAATGACAGTCACATGACTGTCCTCACTGGCACCATTCTGTTACAGAGAAACAGCACCTGAACCCCAGTCCAGTGTGCGCTCCAGGGTTTTTTAAATTCTAGCCAAAAGATTACAAGTTCCTTAAGCATAAGTACTAGGTTGAACTATTCTTAGACCTCCCATATTTGTAAAGATACAGCAAAAAGTCAATAACTTATTGACACTTTATTAATTTAGATTTTAATTTAATTTTAAAATAACTTAAGTAGTTTGCAAAGTAAAAAACAATATCCTGTGTGCTGAGGGCTTTTCAGTTCAATAAGCTTCTTTCTTTGTCACCATGGCACTGATAGATTGTATGGGGTGAAAGGCATATCAATAGATAAAAAAGCAAAATAAAATAGCATACAGATATATTTAAAATGTGCAAAGATAAATAATGGGTATGGGAAGAAAAAAAAGTAATTGTATATGTGTGATTACATTAGACGTTCCACAGAATTGCCTCCTCCCTCCATATAGGATCATGACATTGGCAGAAATTGATTGCTTTGCTGGGCAACTTTGTATAGTCTCTTTTCTCAATCCTTAGCAGGAATAACAGTCCATGCAAATAATGATTTTGTCCACAGAGCTAGAGCTAGAAAACAAGAGTTAGAAAGGATCTCAAAGGCCACATTATGTTACCCCTTCCTTTGCTGAGGGACATAACAGTTCAAACACTTGCCAAAGGTCACAGAGGGAAGAAACAAATGCCCAAGGCAAGTTTTCTTATTCCAGAATCACAATTCTTTGCTTTGTATCATTCTGCATTTCGCTTCTTGTGCCCTCTCATACCATGTAGCTGTTATGCAGAAAGAAGCATCTTTACTTCTAGTTAAAGAGTGGAACAGCCATTTGCAATATGCCCCACTACAACTAGGCACCAGAAAACTGTAACCCAAAGAAGTCACCTTGATCCCCTCTGATAATTCAGTTTCCTAGGTCCATTCAGGAAGGTTTCATTTTTGATCCCCCTGCATTAGTCTAGATAAGTTAGCTGTATTCCAAAGTTACTGTGATTAAATCCATTTCCCTGTAAATTTATTTTAAAATCCCTCTATTACTGATTTTCTGGCAACAGGGAAATCAGGAACATCAAAGTAGAAATCTCATATTACTCAGGCAGAAAATGTAAGTTTTATATTCTTAATAATAATAAGCAATAAAGTAAGAAGTCCAGAAATTAATTCCAAGAAAGAACCTTATACTCTTATTTGAAATATCACAGGCAAGATTTAGTAAAGTTAGTATAATAAAAAATGCATCTACCTACCATAGCAAGTCATCACTGGGAAAAATAAAGGTATAAACAAAAATTGGGATCTGTATAGATGTGGCAGGGTTGGTTGCTCATAGTATGAATCTAGCAGTTAGCTGTCACACTATGGCAGCTCTGTTCTCTTATTAAGATTCTTTCATACAATTATAGGGGTTAGGAATAACTTTTATTTGGAGACATACAGAAATTAAATGCATTTGCTACCTATTAGTGAATATGAAAATATCTTTGTATGACTCCAGCGATGTTGAATGTGAATATTTCCTTCCTTAAACATCTTATTTTTTCCTTTCTACACACTTAACTAGTGGAAGAAAGAATAGAATGCAAATATACTAGATAGTGGAGAGTTTTCTTTTCATTTGTTGTTGTTCAGTTATTTCAGTCATGTCCAGCTCTTTGTGACCTGATTTGGGGCTTTCTTGGCAAAGATACTGAAGTGACTAGCCCTTTCCTCCTCCAGCTCATTATGCAAAAGAGGACCTGGAGCAAAAAGTGTTTTGTGACTTGCCCATGACAATACAACTAGTAGGTGTCTGAGGCCAGAATTGAACTTAGGAAGATGAGTCTTCCTGATTTCAGGAACAGCACTATATCTACTTCCCATTTCAATTCATAGTGGTTCACAGAGTTGAACTCTGTTAGATAATCTATCACATAGCTTCTCCTTTACCTCTGAAGTCTGACTTTTACTAGCATTATCCACCACTATCAATTCTTATATGAGTGCAGGTTCCTATTTGGACAAAGCACATGATCTCTGGTTAACCACCAGGGGGCCCTTCTGACTGTACCACTCCTTGAGCATTTGGCATATACAGATGCATTTTAGAGCTATTTGTGCACATTTTTTATTTCTTCTATAAGAATACAGTTCTGGCAAATAAGCACAGTGTCATCCACTTTGAGGCAGTTAGCCCAAATCCCCACTATGTTGTAGATGGTCTCAGTATATTAAAGGTGTGACAAAAAGATTTTTACAACCCTCCACTGTTTGTGACAAATCTCCTTTGTAGGTGCTTAACACTGCAAAAGCAAAGCACTTCAGCATAAGCCTGGCTATGTGGTTCAGAAGGGGGCATTTCTTAGGGCAGACAAAACCTGGCAAGTACATTCTTTCTGGTCTTTATCCTGGGGGACACACACAAATGCCATGGCAAAGCACTGCAGGAATTTTCCTTTGCAAACACACAGAATGCACATGGGCCATTTCCCCCCACCTGGCAGCTGGTAGAAACTGTACAATGAGAATGTGGCTTCAGACTGCAGCCAGATGATTCTGGGAGGAAGGCCAGAGGGAGGAACTGAGCTTCCCTATGCTCAGAATAGTGTGTTGCTGGTGTCATCCCAGATGTGCAAAGGAGAGTTCAATTGAGTAAGTCTTTAGAATTAGCTCCCTTTACAGTTCAACGTAGAAACAACATTATTGGGCCCTCTAAGTGTAACTTTAATATTAGTATGACCACTGATTTATGAGTTTACTCCACCACCCCCCCCACAGGACCTGGAAAAATAAAAATTCCAAAGTTGCCTCTTCAGTAGCCAAGTTCCATCTGTGAAGCAGAAAATATACCAGGTTGAGAACATAGTGATACTGTTAATACAGCTAAAGACAGAATTCTTTGAGTGGGAGTACAGATTTGGGAGCTGACCCTAGTTCAGCTCTCTTGCTAAAAAATCTGACATTCAAATAGATAGGAAGAGCTTCTTTTTGAGCATTAATACCTAATTGATTTTGAAATGTTTCTTATGTTACATTAGATTCGTGCTAATGAGGTAGAAGTTTTCTAATGCATAGGAAAGAATTTATTGACAGAACAGAAGGAATAAATTTCTTAAGGTACATATTACTGAACTGATGACATGACAGGATTCTTATGGAAACACTTTAACCAGTGTTTTTGTTTTCCTTTTGTGTGCGTGTGTGTGTGTGTGTGTGTGTGTGTGTGTTTCTGTGTGTGTGCTGGCAAACCAATGACATATAATGATAACCATTTTGGCAATAGGTTGAAGAAGCTTCTTCATTCAAAAAGTGGTTGAAGATCAATGCTCATAGTCTTATCTAATTGTAGATTGAAAGAACATTGTGTTAGGAATCAACAGATAAATAAATCTTTTGAGAGAAACACATTATGTTCTACTGCCTCACATGGAGTGCTCCAGGACTCCTGTACAGCTTATCAAAGGCTGTAAGACTCCAATTAGTAAAGTATTTTTTTCCTGTTAACAGATTGACTAAATTACCTAAATCCATTGCTACATTCAATCTGTATAAGATATTTATTAAAGGTTAGTAGGCTCCTATCCAACGGTATCACTTCCCCCCCCCAAAAAAAAATGGAGTTAGATTTGGAATTATGTACATATGTATATATGCCATATACAAAGAAGTACAGGGGCAATTAATTGTAATTATAGGAGTGGAAGGGTTATTTTGCACATTCATTAGCCATGTAAATCTTTTTCTTATTGTATTTCCTTACTTTTAAAACTTTCAGAAAAATAAAATACAATCTTTTTGTTTGTTTGTTTTTTGTTTTTTGTTTTTTGCAGGGCAATGGGGGTTAAGTGACTTGCCCAGGGTCACACAGCTAGAAAGTGTCAAGTGTCTGAGGCCAGATTTGAACTCAGGAACTCCTGAATCCAGGGCCTATGCTTTATCCACTGCGCCACCTAGCCGCCCCCATACAATCATTTTTAATAGCTCTTTAGCCTACTGAGAGCTAGAGACTAAAACATAGAATACTGGGACTTTAACAGCCACTGATCTTTCCTGATGAAGGAGTCAGCAAACAGCATTGCATATCTCCTCCTTCCACATGGTTGACAATATTGTAAGCATATTTTTATGGAAACAAAACTCATTATGTATAATTTTGTAATTTATATTTCAGCTACTGTCAAAAAACCATAAACAACTTGGTGAAAAAAATAAACCTTCCAGGATAACTTAGAGCTAGTGGCAATTTCTTATAATGTTTTTAGAATCTGTGCTTTGTGAGATAACATGCACAATTGTCCTGGGTCCAAATAAAATGCAGTTCCCAACTTCCCCAAATAAAATATTAGTATATGGCAACAGGTCCTATAGTAAGGATGACAATAATATTTTTAAAACATACTCTTAAATTATAAACTGAAAAGTCACTTTACGATTTCTCCATTAAATGATCCTGGACTAATGCCTGCCCAAAACTAAAACTTTTACTTGTCTACTAAACTGTTATTGCTTTTGATACCACAAATCTTTGTAAATTAAAATACAATTACTTTTATGCTAGCCATAGAAATTCTACTTAATTGTGTCTCATGAATTGAAAGATACCAGACCTGTGTCAACTGAATGTAGGTCAAATGAATCATTATACACACACACACACACACACACACACACACACACACACACACACACGCAAATTCCTCTCAATAACTTGTACAAAAGCTGAATCATACATCTAAACGCAGCGCAGAGCACAGATCATGCTGATAAAAGTTCATATTCTTGATGTGCCAACAGGTATCCTTTAAGTTGGGAGCATGAAGACATGTTTTCCCCAGGTAACATGAACAGTGTTAAGCTAAGGAGAAAAACTGTAGGCAGCAATAGCAATATACTGAGCTTTTAGAGAAAGAAGACAAAAGAACTGGAGTTGAGAGAATAAGCAAGAACCTAATCTTCATTCTACAGGGTTTGGAGAGAATCAGAAATTCTCAACAATGTCCAATCATTTCTGGCTTAAGACAAAAATTCAATATGCATTTTAAAGAAGTCATATAACTATGCAACTTAGATAAATTTAATCAAATTGAAAGGCAGAGAGAAGAAAAGTAATATGGGTATTTGCATAAGTCATAAGTATTTTATTGTTATAAAAAGCTTTGTGTCCTGTTAAAATGAAAACAATGATATATAGCTTGGTCTAAAAAGCCTTAGAATAAGGTGAGTTCTTGGATCAAACATAATCTGTGACAATTATTGAGAAATTAGGAACAAATCCCTTAACCTCAGTTTCCACCGTTGCAAAATGCAGGTATTAATTCCTATAGCACATATCTCAGAAAGCCATGGTGAGGATCCAATAAGATAATGTATTTGAAGAACTTGGTGAACCTTAAAGCACTATATTGATTTCAGCTATTATTTAAAGAGATGGATGATTAAATACATTAATTTGAATATACAAATTGTTTTGATTCTGAATATCAATGTGCTTTATTTAGTTTAGAATAAAAGCACCTTCAGTGACCTCCCAGCAAGATGCTTTTATCAATTGTCACCAATGGTATACATGACATGATTTTTTGTACATGCTGATGGAGTGGATGAAGAATATGATATCATGGTATGCCTGCCATAAATTAGCTTCTGTACAAAATTGTTTAAACTTATTGTCTAAGTACTTTATTCTATTTTTTATTATTCAGTTCATTAACTGGGGGGACAGCCTATAGTGACAAAGTGCTTATTTTAATATGGGGCTCCAGCTGATTTATATTTTGAATAGTTTACATAAAAAAGATATTAGACCTAATTGTATCTGAAAGTAAAAGCAGCATATTTTCCTATCTGTGCATATACATCCAAGTTCTATCATTCAAAATTTTATATTTTATTTTATTTTATGCTTTTCTACATGTTCTGTCTCTCTAATCACCTGACACAGTGTTCTAAACACAGTAGATGCTTAGGCAGTAGTTATTGTGCAGAGACAGCTAGTGGTCCAGTGGGTAGGGCTTTGAGCTTCTAGTCAGAAATACCTCAGCTCAACTTCAGCATTTGAAACTTATAAGCAATGTGAAACTGGACAAATCACATAACCTCCTTTTGCCTCCAAACCTACTTCACAGGATTCTTGTATGGATCAAATGAAGTCATATTTATAATGTATTTAGCACAGGGTCTGGTGCCTAGTAAGTTCTTTTTCTTTTTTTTATTTTTGTGGGGCAATGAGGGTTAAGTGACTTGCCCAAGGTCACACAGCTAGTAAATGTCAAGTGTCTGAGGCTGGATTTGAACTCAGGTCTTCCTGAATCCAAGGCCAATGCTTTATCCACTGAGCCACCTAGCTACACCCCCAGTAAGTTCTTAAAAGTAATGTTGCCTGCCTTCCTTGAATAAAAAGGAAATGATATTCTGTGATTGCTGGAAACATTCAGGAAAAGAGAAGACTTATCTGGTTCTACTGAATTCATGCCAACTAGGCTGTTTACCCTTTTTAATGGAGACAGATATAACAGACCAAAAAGATCACTGTCTGAATTACGAAACAGAAGATCTGGATTTGAATTCTGACAAAATTAGTCTAATAATATCTCTACAGCCTAATAACATGGCTGTCATGAGTAATAACAATAATAATAATTTATTTACCATTTTAAGAAGGTTTTAAAAATGTTCCATAAATATTTAATCTTATGTTCTCAATAGACTTGTGACTCAGGTACAATTATCCTCACTTTAGACATGAGGAAATTGAAACAGACAAAGATTATATAACATGTCCAGGTCCTGGTTCTAGTGCCTGAGATGAAATTTGAATCCAGGTCTATCTAACTCCAGATTCAGCAATGATCCCTATCATATTAGTCATAATTTTAAAAAGAGTAGACATGATCACAATTAAATTATTTAATTAAATAGATACAAGGGATTTTCCCCTTCTTTTTATTGTAATATTACCACAAATGTTTTAGAAGAGTTTTCGGTGTTTTTTGAAAATTAAAAAAAATAGTAAATCAGTCATCCACTCTAATTTTTAATGGTAATTATATTTCAGGTACTATGCTGTATGAGGACATAACAAATACAATGAAACAAATGAATATTATTTGACAGTAGTTTATATTCTACTGGGAGAGAACAGTACATATCATACCAAGAATAAATATAAAAATAATAAACACAGATAAATCTAAAACAAATAAATATATGTAGTTTTAGAAGTTGGGTATTATTTAGGTGAGGGTAGATTAAGAAATCTTTATGTAGAAGGTAAGACTTGAGTTGTATCTTGTAGGAAGAGATTATATATGGCAGAAGATAAGAGGTATTGTATTCCAGGTATGAAAGATGGCTAGGACAAAGACACTAAGATTTGTGGAAGCTAAAGTGTCTGGTGGAAAGAACATAGAGAAGTCCAGTTGGGCTAGATTATAAAGAACAGGCAGGGGAGTGATATACAATGAAGATAGAAAGACATGTTGGGGCCAGGTTGTAAATACCCATAAAAGCTAAACAGATTTTACATATATACACACCCATAGAGTAGTCATGTCTAGGGTAGGGGGAGGAGAAGGGAAGAAAGAAAGTTATAGGATAACTTTATTACATATTTTAAAGGAATAGCAAGTTATACATAATTGGTTTAAATTTTCAGATGGAATTTTTTTTCTACTATGCTATGGAAATGCTTATTTTATTACATGAATTAAAAATAAAATAAATATTTTTTTTTGAAAAAGCTAAACTGAGGAGCTTATATTCAATCTTACATGTAATTGTTAGACATTTGAGGTTATTAAATAGGAGAAAAAATTATCCAAGCTTCATTTAAGGAAAATTACTGCAGTAGTACTCTGTAGGATTAATTAGAATAGGAAGAAACTTGAGACATGGAGATCATTTAAAAGACTTTTCAGGAATCTAGGCAAAAAGAGATGAGAGACTGAATGAAACCCTTGGTTGTGTGAGTAAAGGGAAGTGGTCAGAGGCAAAAAATCCTATAGATGTAGAAACAACAAAAATTGGCAACTGATTAGACCCTTGGCATAAGGTAACAGAAGTGGTTAGATGATATAGAGATTGTGAATTTAGAATCTTGGAAGCATGGTGGTGTATATAACCGAAATATCAAAATTTGGATAAGGGGTAGGTTTGGGGAGACATATAATGACTTAGAATTTTTGCATGTCATGTGTGAGATTTATCTAGGATATCTGGTTTGAAATGTTCAGGAGGCAATTGGTGATGTGGAATTGAAGTACATAGAAGAAAATGGGGCTGGATATGTAGATCCATGAGCCACGTAGTTAGGATGGCATCTTCTTAAGATCAGAGACAGTCATACTTCTTCCCATACACCCCAGTGCTTAGGGTGGTACTTTATAAAATCATGCATATTTTTCTTCCACCAAAGCCTTATTATAAGACCTCAGCTTGGCATGAATGACCTGCTATAATATGGATGCAGGAATAGTTTTTTCTTCAGCTTTTCAATGGTGCTGAACAACTAGGCAAAGGATAGGGCCTGACCTCAAAATGCCTTCAAGTAATCTCCCTTTCTCATTTCTTTTTTTTGGCTAGCCTACAAGGTCGAGGCCAAATGAAGAGATGTTGCACGTCAAGCAACCTGTTTGTGTGTTTGCAGCAATGACAGTGGGGAATCAGCCATGGAAAGAACTCCTGAAGGAGCAGAAGAGTATTAAACACAAAGAAGCAACACAGACTTTCTCTCATGGCAAAAATGTAGCCTTTTGATACAAATCAAAAAACAGAGAAAAAAGATCACCATGAATGCCCATTGCCCAGAGGATTTTCCCAATAACTTTAAGGGGATGAAAAGTTTAATTTAAAACTTTATAAGTGATTTTAGTGTATTGGAATAGAGAAGGGTGGTTAATTCATTAGGATTAATATCAACTTCTTTTTCTGCAGTGCTACAAGTATGACAAAATGTTTTTATTATCTACAGCCATGAGAAGGTGGTATTAAAAGTATTTTTATCCCTTTTTTGTTGATGGGTTAACTGAAGTTCAGAGCTTAGATGACTTTCTTACATTCACCCAGCTAGTAAGTATCAGAGCAGGTATATAATTCTAGATCCCCAGAGTCCACTTCCCACTCTCTGAATCCTTGAGTGGGTCCCCTGTAGCAAATAACCCCCCCACCCCGAAAATAGTGTTCTTATAAATCCAGGTCCACTTGAGATAGTCTGACCTCCCCTGAGGATTTCATTATCTCCTTTTGGCACGTTGTTCTCACCCCAGAATAAAATGCTAGAGAAATCTAAATTAAACTTGGATGTTAATTATAGGTTTCCACAAATGTGTGTCTAATTAAAAGTATTTCACTTCATTACAGATACTTAAGGTATGATATTAGAATCTGTGTGTGTGCGTGGATGTGTGTGTGTGTGTGTGTGTTGTGAACAGAAAAGTGGTTACAGAGCCAGAAATGTTGGTTCTTATTCTGGCAAAGATTCAGGAGACCATTCTGCACATTCCTTCCTTCCAGTGATCTAGATCACAGGTGTGAGATATATAGGCTGCCACCCTCCAAAGTGTGGGCCAAATTTTATTAAAATATAAATAGAAAATATTTTTTAAAATAAATTTTAATATGTGGTTTTTCAAAGCCAATGATAAGGGGGCAGGTAGGTGGTGTATTGGAAAAAGCACCAGTCCTGGAATCAAGAGGACCTGAGTTCAAGTCAGGTCTCAGACACTTAACACTTACTAGCCGTGTGACTCTGGGAAAGTCACTTAACCCTCACTGCCCCTCAAAAAAAGAAAGAAAAAGAAAAGAAACCCCCTCTGGTTAAGAAAGGAAACTGAACACTGGAAATTCTGCCAAGGATACTAACTCTCAGATACCTAGAGAAATGCAGCCAAACAAGTCAATAATAAAGAAATAGGAACCCTAATCATTTAGTGGCCTCCATTTCATTTTGAGTTTGATATCACCAATGTTGGAAAGAGCATAAATTAGATAAAAGCTGTTGACTTGCATCGGATTTACCCAAGTGTTTCTTGAATCAATGAAATCACAAAACTTAATCATTCTTCAATGGCTCACTTCTAGGTTTTATTAAATTTGGATAGCAGTCCACAATTTCCTCAAAGGCATAGAAACACAATGTATATAATATAGAATGGAATAGCTAGTACTTTACTTGCCAAATAAAATGACTAATAAGCGAGCAATTGAACCTGCTTCAAATGTGAAAAACAGCAATGTCAGAAAGGTTTGACAAGACTCAGATTTACAGAAGCCCCATGTTATGGATATGGTCCTTTAGGTGAAGGTTAATCCTCTATAGATGATCCACTTATCATAAAATCATGTCTTTTTAAGAATATTAACTTGTGGAGCAGCTAGGTGGCACAGTGGATAGAGCACCGGCCCTTGAGTCAGGAGTACCTGAGTTCAAATCCGGCCTCAGACACTTAACACTAGCTGTGTGACCCTGGGCAAGTCACTTAACTCCAATTGCTTCACTAAAAAAAAAAAAAAAGAATATTAACTTGTGATAGGGAAGAGCCAAGATGGTAGAGTAAAACAAGGACTCCCCTGAGCTCTCTTACATTCTCTTCCAGGCAACTTTAAGAAAATACCTCAAAATGAATTCTGAAAAAGAACATGGTAAAACAATTTTCCAGCCTAAGACAACTTAGAAGGTCAATAGGAAAGCTCTGTCTCATTAATCTAAAGCTCAGGCCATTTGCAAACCAGAGGCAGGCCTTGGGGGAGGGTTAGTTGACTGAATTGACAGCAATGGCTTCCAGAGCTCTCTGCCAACAGATGGTAATGAGGTTGAACAACTGCTCAGAAGGAATTTACTGGGGATCCTATGGGGAAATTAGGTGGATGATCCTGTTGAATTATTCATATGTGATTGTAGATTACAGTACTAGGGTGAGAAGGAGTACTAGTACACTAAAGCTGCAGGGAATCAGGGACACTGTTCCCAGTTTTAGGGCAAAGAAGAATACCTATAGTTCAAAGACTACAACACAGGCCAAGAGAGCATTGACCACATCTCTCCTTAAATCATACTACCAGGGAAGAACTGCAAACCAGAGCCCCCCAGAAATAGATTTGAAAACAATAGTATATAAAACCTGAAGTTTGGGACAGTGCCCTTTCCCTACTGGTGGCAGAACCCAACTTTAATAAGCTGGAAAATGAGCTAATAACAACAACACAGAACTTGACCATAGAAAATTACTATGGAGACAAGAAAGAGCAGAACACAAACTCAGAAAAAGTTAGCAAACTCAAAACAGATACATACAAAGTCTCACAGAAAAATGTGAATTGGTCTTGAGCCCAAAATAATTCCTGGAAGAGCTCAAAAAGATTTGTTTTATTAAGTTAAAGAAGTAGAGGGGAAATGGTGAAATAAATGAGAGTGATGCAAAAGAATCATGAAAAAAGTCAACAACTTGGTAAAGGAGGCACAAAAATTGAAGAATATAATAACACAAAACAGAATAGAATAAATGTTAAAAGATGCATAAAAATTCAATGAAGAAAACTCCTTAAAAAGAAGAATTGTCCAAAAGAAAAAAATTGTATAAAATTCACTGAAGAAAAGAATTGCTAAATGGAAAGGGAAGTACAAAAGCTAATGAATAAAATTATTCCTTAAAAATGAGAATTGGGAAAGTGAAAATGAATAACTTCATGATAAACCAAGAAATAATAAAACAAAATAAAAGGAAAAAAAAATACAAGAAAATGGGAACCATTTCATTGGAAAAACAACTGACCTAGAAATAAGATGGAAGACAGATTGTTTAAGAGGTATTAAACTTACTGAAAACCATGATAAGAAAAATAAATAGAACCTTTACATCATATTTCAAGAAATCAAGGAAAATTGTTTTGATTTCCTGGTATCAGACGGTAAAGTAAAAATGAAAAGAATCTACCAATCACTTCCTGAATTTAATTTCAAAATGTCATTCCCAAGAATATTATAATCAAATTCTAGAGCTCTCAAGTCAAGGAGAAAATATTGCAAGCAGCCAAAAACAAACATTTCAAATATCATAGAACCATAGTAAGGATAGCAGAAGATAAAGCAGCTTTTATATTAAAGAAGTGAAGAGCATAGAATATGATAATCTGGAGGACAAAGAAGCTAGAATTATAAACAAGACACCTGTCTAGCAAAATTGAATATAATCCTTCACAGAGAAAATATATATTCAATGAAATAGAGGGCTTTGAAGCCTTACTGATGAAAAAATAAAGATGATTAAAAATAATTTGGCTTTCAAATATGATTCAAAAGAAGCATATAAAGGTAAACAGGAAAAAGAAATTATTAGGGATTTAATAAGGTTAAACTGTTTACAATCTTACATAGGAAGATGACATTTATAATGCCTAAAAAAATTATCACAAAGTGGAACAGTTAGGAGTATATTTAGACACAGTGCATAGACTTGAGTAGACCATAATGAAAGGATTTCTGAAAAAAAAAATGAAATTAAGGGGTATGAAAGAGAAATGCAAGGCAAGAGAATGGAAACATGCTTCATTAACAGTCTTTCTAAGTTATGATTTATCACTTCCCTGTACAGAGTTCCAAAGCTTCACAAAATCTTTTTCTTTTACATTATTCTAGTAATTATGTAAATTGCTCTTCTGGTTCTACTCATTTCAAACTTCTTCATTTTGTATACTTCTCAATTTTATCTGACAATTTTTATGGAACAATAATATTCAATTTCATTCATATCCATAATTTGTTTAGCCATCTCCCAATTTAAGCACATCCACTTTATTTGCCATTCTTTTCTTTTTAGGCTATCTAGCCTAAATTTCTCTTTAATCTAAGACAAATAGCTCATGGGAAAAGGAACATGTATTGGGGTTGTACCCTCCCCAATGGGACATTCCTGTAATGGAAGCAGAGGAGCAGTGGAATGCGCTGGTAGGGACCTGGGTGAAGCTGATTGGGGTGGTGATGAGGAGGCTGGTAGAATTGAAATAGTCACCGACAGAGGGTCAGGCAGAAGTGGAGCCAGAGAATCAGGTGGAGGACACACCATTCTCCTCTGGGACCCCATCCCCTCCTGCTCCTAAGCCTCATTCCCTGCCTGTTTTTCCTTTTACTTCTTCTTCCCCACCTGTTTCTGTCCCTATGGGTCAACCACTGTCATACCACTCTATGACTGGGACTTCTCTTTGTCCATCAGCTAATCTCAGAACCAATGTCTTGTGCCCTCCATAGCCTAGCTCCTGCCACACTTGACATGGATATGAATATGCTTCTATTTATCCCACCCAACAGCTGTCTCCACAATCCGTCCACCTGTACCACTCCCAGCTTTACCCCTGTCACAATCTGGATAGGGGAAGGGCTCCAATACATTCCCTATTCTATGTTTTTTTCAATTCAGCAGGTCCCTGGGTCCTCCAATTCTACCAGCCTCCTCATCACCACCCCAATCAGCTTCACCCAGGTCCCTACCAGCGCATTCCACTGCTCCTCTGCTTCCATTACAGGAATGTCCCATTGGGGAGGGTACAACCCCAATACATGTTCCTTTTCCCATGAGCTATTTGTCTTAGATTAAAGAGAAATTTAGTGTTACTCAGAGAACCACACAAAGGTCATAGATGGCTTTAATGCTGTGACAATGCAGGTTGACCTTTCCTGGACCAACTTACAAATTATTCTTGTCATATGTATCCCTGAGGAGAAAAAACAGATTTGGGACCTGTTAGGCCAGGGTTCCTGGAAATACATCAGTTCCTACTGTGGACCCAAGATGGGACTATCATGCTAGAGTAGACAGGGCATAGAAACCACATGATCACTTGCCTTTCTGAGGGAATAAGAAGGGGCATTAAGAAAGGGGTCAATTAAGAAAAGGTGAAGGAGAATAACACACGTGCCAGATGAAAGCCCAACTCTCTTCATGAGTTGCCACATTGACACTGAAAAAATATACTAATCTAGATCCAGAAAGGGATGTAGGAATAACAGTCCTCAATATACATTTATTCGCCAATCTGCTCTGGACATTAGGAGGAAACTCCAGAAATCAGACTGGGTTCCTCAAACCACACCCTCAGAACTCCTTGATATTGCTTTTTAACTTTTTGAATAGAAGTTTATTTTCTAAAATATGTGAAAAAATTTTAACATAAATGTTTTAAAAACTTTATGTTCCAACTTCTCTTCCCCCCCTCCATTCACACCCCCCACCCACAAGAACTCAAGCAATTCAAAATAAGTTATTCATGAGTAGTCATGGAAAAATTCCCTTATTAGCTACTTGTGATAGAAAACAGTAAAAAAAACCCAGAACTTCAGATTAAGGAATTGTCAAAGAGGAAAAGAAAAAACAAATTTAAAATGTGTTTCCATCTGTTTTCAGATACTATCAGTTCTTTCTCTGTAGATGGACTGCAATCTTCATAAGTCTTTCAGGGTTATATTGGATCATTACCTTGCTGAAAATATCCACATGTTTCCCAGCAGATCATCCCCCACTATTGCTATTATTTTGTATACAGTACATTTCACTCTGCTTCAGTTCACGTAGGTCTTTCCAGATTTTTCGATAGTATCCTGCCATCATAACCTGTATATAGTACCTTAAGCTTGACAGAGAATTTGCTTCATAAAAGCCCAGCAAAGTAGGTACCATACGTTTTGCCATTATAATCAATCATCATAAGTATTTCTCTCCATCCCACTCCTTTCCCATTACATTTACTCTATCTTCTTTTTACCTATTCCTCCTCAGAAGTGTTTTACTTCTGATTATCCTCTCCCCTACTCTGCACTCCCTTTTTTCACCCTTCCTTCCTTATCCTCTTCCCCTCCTGCACGGTTAAATAGATTGCTCCTCCCAATTGGGTATGGATGCTCTTCCCTCCATGAGCCCACTCCAATAAGATCAGGTCCCTGAGCTAATTCTGTGCTCTAAATTTTTCTTCCTCCCTCCCTCCTCAACCCTCCCTATGAGATCAAGCAATTCAATATGTCATACTGATGCAGTAATGCAGAACATCTTCAACTTCCTTGAAAGTGTTTTGCTTTTTACTGCTCTCTCCCCCAATCTACCCTTTCCCCTTCCCTTTTTCCCCGCTCCCCTTTTCTCCCTCCCCTCCTCAGGGCAAAAATATATTACTATACCTACTTGAGTATGTTTGTTAGTCCTTCTTTGGGACAATTCTGATATTAATGTTCACTTACTCCCCAACTCCTTCCCCATCTTCTCCCCTCCATAAGATTTTTTATTGTTTCCTTCATGTGAACTCTCTCTCCCCAGACCATCTCTCCCCTTCTCCCTCCCCCAGTTTATTCCTCCTAGACCTAAATCTCCTTTTCCATTTGACTTTTCAAACTGTTGACTTTTTTCTCATGAGTCTCCTGCATCACTCTTATTTCCCTTTCCATTCTTTCCTCCCTTTCTCAACATCTTCTTTCTATTTCTCCTACTTTCTCTTCAAAGTCCCTTTTGAGAGCTTCCATGGCCTGAGACCAATTCATATTTTTCTTGGACACTCTGGGCATGGGAGCTTTGACCCTGTTATTATCTTCTTCTTCTGAGGTTGTATTCTGGTCTACCTAACCCCCAAAAAACTTTTCAATGGTCTTCTGCTTTCTCTACCTCCTCATCCTGACATACTATTTCATGCCTTTTAACTCCTTCTTAAAGTGTAGCACTGCTTCCAGCACACACTGTTCAAGCTACAGTGTGACCTGGGGCAAGGTTGAGTTTCTTCTCAGCTTTCCTGGCCTTGCTTTCATTTGATTTTAAACTCTCCACTGGGGGATGGGGGGGCCGGGGCTACTTATTGGCTCTGCTCCTGTTCTCAGCTTCAGGGGGTCCCAGGTGTTTTGGGTCGGGGTGGGGGGCAGATTTTAATCTCACCTGGCCTGTTCTCAGGTCTGGAGATAACCTCAGGCCTACTTACTAAGCACCCAACCAGCAAAGCTTTCTGTGGTGTGGTTCTCAGCTTAAGATGAGACTGCTCCCCTGCTCCCCTCCCCAACCTGGATCTCCCTCGACTCAGGATTTCTTTCTGGTTCCCCGCTGGGGTGGGACAATAGAATCCTTCCCCCCAGTCCACTGGTACCCCTGCACTTACCCCCCTGGGCCAGCCATTCAGCCCAACTGCATGCCTGGTTCCAGAAGACGCCAGTGCTGCAGCCAATTCAGAGGCACTGGAGCAACTTCCTCTGGCGGGTGTTTGGTGTGTTGACCTGATTGAGGGGTTAGGCTTTATTCATGGCCCTGCACAGCCCCCTGAAATCTTATAGATGGAGAAAACTCTCAGCCTGTATTTTTGTGTGTTTTTTTGCCCCAAGGGTTCTTTTATCGCTATTTTTGGGGTGATTATATCAGGAGCCCTGTGGGTTTAATATCTTTCCTCTGCCATCTTGGCTCTGTCCCCTGGATATTGCTTTTTAAGATTTTTTATAACAGGGACCTTGCAGTAGCCAGAGAGAGAAAAGAAGGATCATGCCTGCTACATAGAGCAAGCTTCCCTCATAGCAGTGGCCATCACATCTGCTAGCAGCTGCTCTCCAGGTGGCCTAGATCCTGGCAGCTGCTGTAAACTGGGACACTGCAGTGGGAGCCAATCCTGAAAGGTGAAGCCATCTCCCCTAACTCCTTGTACCCAGTGCAGGCCCCAAGAATTTGGCTGAGTGGAAACCCAGCTCCCTGCAGTCTGGTCCCTTGTGGATTCAGAATTCAGGGGGCTGGCCCGTTTTTTTTAACTGGCATCTCTATGGCCAAGCCCAGGGTCATGCTGAATATAGGAGGTAATTCTATGGATGACACAGGGACAAACTCTGTCTTACTCTCTCATTCAGGTACTACTATTCCATCAAAGCATCAGGTTGTGGGGAGAAAGGGAAGACCCTTTAAATGTAGGCCAACACTGCCTTTAATGTGTATGCATGAAGATCACAAATTCCATCATCCCTTCCTGGTTTTACCATCTTTACCTTGGCTTTTATTGGGGTGTGATGTCAAGAAAAAGTGAGCTCAGTGAGAAATCCCTAGCTTATGGGCTCTTAGTTCACAGCATAGACCAGAAGGAATAACCTATAACTATCTCACAGTTGTTGATCTGTTTACTGCTACTCTTAAAAATCATTCATAGTAGAATAATTTTAAATTGGGAATTATTTGTAATGTGTTAATTTTGCAAAGAAAAAAAATCTTTTTAGTCTAACCACCAAACTTCACAGAATTAAGATTTAATTTAATTAGTTAACTCTGGTAAAGCAGCTGCTCTAACTCTACTCCTTCTCTGATAAGTTTCTGAAGTATGGGTGGAAAGTTTTGTGTATGGAGTGTAGCATATTTGACTGAATTGGGAACACCTGATTGATAATTGATTGGTTTTGTTTCAAGCTTTAAAAAAATCCTAATATTGTTTTAAGTTATTACACTTCTAAATTTTCTTGTATAAATTGGTGAACTATAGTATCAACTATAGTGGAAAAGCAATTTCTCTTATATCTGGGTGATTGTGAGATGTAGATAAAGAAATTCTATTATAAGAATCTGGCTTTGCCTTCTATCTGCTATTAGTTATGTATTTTAAAACTGAATCAAAAATACCTTAAGAACAACTTATTTCACATACACTATTGTCACCTTAAGTCCTTATTTATCTATCTATGTATTTATTTATTTGTTTGTTTGTTTGTTTATCTATTTATTTATTGTGCCAGTTCTCTTTTCAATTTTTGTTTAAGTCTGTTACATCTAGGCTCAAGGCTTCAACATCATGGCAACTAGAGCTGGTGCCTATACATCTCATCCCACCCACTGGACCACACATCTCAAACTCTCCAGACCAGGGATTCCCCACTTTCCCCTTTGCTGCACCCCTGTGATTTCTTTGACCCCACACAGCTAGAAGCAGTTACAGAAGAAGAATCTTTACCCCTTTTCCTTAAACATAGAGAAGTGGAGAATGTTTCAGTGCAAACCAAAGGACCTCCTCCTTGAGAAACTAAACCAAAGGACAGACACAGATAATGAGATACGTAGCACCAGATAGGTCCAGGAACACCATCCTTCATTTCAGTCTCCCCCACCCCTTAGGAAGATAAGATTCAGTGTGGCTGCTGCCTTTGTGGCATGAGGAGGACAGAGATGGCTTGAGAAATCCAGAGCCACCCCTTGCTCCTCACTCAAATTCCCCCAGTCACCACCAGTGCGGGATGGTTCTCTCCCCAAAAAAAACTTTCCACAGTCAGATGATCAACCCTATCAGTCGTCTTTAAAAGGATTTCCCTGTCTCCTCCTCAAGGAGAAAGGTATCTCAGTGAGCCATGCCTTTGTGACATGCCTTCTCTCCATGAGAAGAAGTCCAAGGACTTCTCTCTTCGTTTCCTTTCCCTAGCACCTAAATAAACTATTATTTTATTCTAAAAAATTATTAAGAAACAAAATTTGCTTGCTTTGGGTTCTTAGTAATCTACTATATTCTTCTCATCAAATTAAAAATATAAAAATAATTTAAAATAGCAACAATAATTATTAATTTATTTTATAGTTTAAAGTCTGGTAATAGTACTTCCAGTCATTCATATTTTTGTTTCATTATTTATTTTGATAATCTTAACTTTTTCTTACTCTGAAGGAAGTTTTATTTTGTTTTCCAGTTCTATAAAGTAAGCTACTGGTAGTTTGGTATGACACATAATTTGTAAATTTATTTTGATAATATTGTCATCTAATAGTACCGGCATCGATCAAATATGAAAAAATATATATTTTTTCTAACTATAAAGTTTCTCTTTATTTTTATAAAGAAAGTTTTGAGGGGGCAGAGTCAGAAGCCAATAAGTTGTCTGAGCTCTTCTTCAGTTCCCTCAAAAAGAACATTAAATCAAGCCTCTAAATGGATTCTGAAACTACAGAAACTCCAAAAAGACTGAGACACACAATCTTCCAACCTGAGATAATTTAGAAGACTTCAGAAAGGTTTGGTCTCACTCAGGCAAAAGGGGAGCACAGCACACTTCACTGCAGTGCAACACAGCATGGAGGGGGTCTGGGCAAGTCATCAGGAAGCTCTGGGCCAAAGCCGAGCAACTGAGGCCCCTTGATCCTGGCTCAGGAACCTGGTGGCACAGGAGGCCAGTGGTGAGATCCACCAGAACTAGCTGAGAGGGCAAGCTGCCAGCTACAGGGCCACCCACTGAACAGGTGTGACCAGGCCTAGTCATCCAAGTGCCCTTATTCCCAAACAAAAGAAGCTTGAAATAGTGACCCTGGTGCCCCAGGAGCAGACCTCAACTTACAAAAATAATAGCTAATATGAGTAAGAAACAAAAGAGCACTTACCATTGAGAGCTTCTATGTCATTAGGGAAGAGCTAAACAGAAACTCAGATGAGGACAATACTCTCAAATTGCCTACATGTGAAGCCTCAAGAGGGAAGATGAATTGGTCTCAAGACCAAAAAGCCTTCTGGGAAGAGCTCAAAAAGAATTTTAAGAATAAATTGAGAGAGATAGAAGAAAAAATGGGGAGAGAAATGAAAGCAACAAAAGAAAAATTATGGAAAAAAAAAAGAATCAGCAGCTTGGAAAAGGAAGGACAAACATGGACTGAAGAAAACAATTCCTTAAAAAAGTCATTTGGCCAAATGGAAAAGGAGGTGCACAATCTGACTGAAGAAAACAATGCATTAAAAATTCGATTTGGATATGTGGAAGCTAATGACTCTATGAGACACCAGGAATCAGTCAAACAGAATCAAAAGAATGAAAAAAAATTAGAAGAAAATGTGAAATACCTCATTGGAAAGACAATTGACCTGGAAAAGAGATCCAGGAGAGACAATTGGAGAATTATTGGACTACCTGAAAGCCATGATGAAAAAAAGAGTATAGACACCATCTTCCAGGAAATTATCAAGGAGAATTACCCTGATATTATAGAATCAGAGGATCATTGAAAGAATCCACCAATCACCTCCTGTATGAGACTACAAAATGAAAACTCCAAGAAATATTGTAGCCAAATTCTAGAATTATCAGGTGAAGGAGAAAATACTCCAAGCAATCAGAAAGAAGCAATTTAAATATCATGGAGCCACAGTCATGTTTGCACAGGACATGACAGCTTCAACATTAAAGGATCACAAGATTTGGAATATGATATTCCAGGAAGGAAAAGGAGCTTGGATTTCGGCCAAGAATCTATTACCCAGTAAAATTTAGCATTCACTTTCAGGGGAAAAGATTGACATACATGAAATAGGGGACTTTCAAAGTTTCCTGGTGAAAAGACAGGAACTGAATAGAAAATTTGATATCAACATACAAGACACAAGAGAAGTTTAAAAAGGTAAACAGGAGAAAAAAAGTCATTCAATAGGGTTAATCTGTTATGTTCCTACATGGGAAAACAATACTTATAGCTATTGAGAACTGTATCTCTATTTGGGCAGAAAGATGGATTATACACATAGGGCATAAATTAAAATTGTCTTTGACGTGATGATCTAAAGAAAATTGTGGGGCTAAAAAGGAGTTTATGGGGAGGAGAGGAAAGTGGAGGTGGAATGGGGTTAATTACATCATATGAAGAAGTGCAAGAAACCCATTACAATAGAGGGAAAGAGGGGAGGGGTGAACATTGTTTCAACCTTACTCTCACTAGATTTGATTCAAAGAGGGAATAATGTATACATTCATTTGGATAAAGAAATTTAGGTAATTCTTTAGGAAAGTAAAAAGGTAAGGGGAAAATGCGGGATGATAGAAGGAAGGCCAGAAACAGGGGGAAAAAGGATAAAGAAAAGGGAGGTGGGGGCTGATAAAAGGGAGGGCAGATTTGGGGAGGCAGGGTAGAAGCAATATATTGGTGAGGAGGAATAGGGTGAAAGAAGGGGGGAAAAGTACAAAGGCGGCAAATAGGGTGGAAGGAAATAGTTAGTAGTAATAACAGTGAATGTGAATGGGATGAACTCTGCCATAAAATGGAAGCAAATAGCAGAGTGGATTAAAAACCAGAATACTACAATAAATTGTGTACAAGAAACACATTTGAAGCAGAGAGATACACATAGAGTAAAGTTAAAAGGTTGGAGGAGAATATATTATGTTTCAGCTGAAGTAAAAAAAAAAAGCAGGGGTAGCGATCCTTATCTCAGAAAAAGCAAAGGCAAACATAGATCTAATTAAAAGAGATAAGGAAGGAAACTACATCCTGATAAAAGGTACTACAGATTATGAAGTAATATCAATACCAAACATGTATGCACCAAATGGAAAAACAGCATGCTTCAGTCTGTGTTCCCTCAAAATGAATTCTTTCTTTGGAGTGGGATAGTATGCTTCATTATTAGTTGTTTGGTATTGTCTTGGATCATTTTATTACTGAGGATAGATAAGTCATTCACATTTCCTCATCAAACACTATTGCTGTCACTGTGCAGAGCATTCTGGTTCTGCTCACTTCACTATATATCAGTTCAAACAAGTCTTTCCAGGCCTTTCTGAAATCATCCTGCTTGTCATTTCTTATAGCAGAGTAATATTCTGTCACCATCATTTACCACAGCTTATTTAGTTATTCCCCAGTTGATGCACATTCCTTTGATTTCCAATTCTTAGCCACCACAAACAGAGCTGCTTTAAATATATATATATATATATATATTTTGTACAAATAGGTCTTTTTCTATGTCTGGGCATATTGTTGGGATACAATTCTCACAGTAGTGTTATTGGATCAAAGGATATACACAGTTTTATAGCCCTTTGGGCATAGCTCCAAATTGCTTTCCATAATGTTTGTATGAATTCACAACTCTACCAACAGTGTTCCAATTTTCCCACATACCCTCCAACATTAAAAATTTTACTTTTTTGTTATATTTTCCACTCTGAGGTACTACATCAGAATTGTTTGAATTTGTATTTCTCTGATTAATAGTGATCTAGAGCTTTTTTTTTTTATTCAGTGAAATAGGGGACTTGAAAATTTTCCTAATGGAAATCCCAGAACTAAATAGAAAATTCATTCTACACATAAAAGAATCAATAGAAGCATGAAAAGGTAAAATGGTGAAAATATGTTATTCAGTAAGGCAAAAATAACAATGTTTACATCCCTACAAGTGAAGAAGATACTTGTAACTCTTGAGATCTGTATCTTTATTGGGCAGATAGATAGGAAGAGTACACACAGACAGAAGGTCTGGGTATAAGTTGATTCTGATGTGATGATATTAAAAAAATCTTAATGTGTAACAAAAAAAAGATTACACTGGGAGAAGAGGAAATGGAAGGCAAAATGGAGTAAGTCACATCACATGAAGAGGCACAAAAGAACTATGACAATAGAGGGAAAGAAGAGAGAGGTGAGCATTATTTCAACCTTAATCTCATCGATTTGGCTCAGAGAGGGAAAAACATACACACTCAGTTGGGTATAGAATTTTATTTCACCCAGGAGAAATGGGAAAAAAGGCTGGGACACTGATAGAAGGGAAGGTAAAACAAGGGGGGAAAGAGGAAAGCACAAAAAGGAGGTGGGGCTGATAGAAGGGAGGGAACAACTATGAGGTAAAAACAGAAAGGGCAAAAGTCAGTTTTGAACTCCAAAGACAAGACACAAGAGAAACATAAAAAGGTAAAAAAGGAAACAAGAAAGAAAAATTGTAAGAAATTCAATAAGGTTAAATTGTTTATATATCAACATCATAAGATAATATTTGTAAGTCAACAACTTTTTTATAAAAGCCATTAGAAGGAGCATATGTAGAGAGAGGATCTGGTCATAAAATGAGATTGAAAGGACAATAATATTTGTAAGTCTTAGCAACTTTGTTATAAGAATAATTAGGACTATATGTAGACAGAGGGTGTGGTTATAAGGTCACATTGAGGGGACAACAATCCCCCAAAAAACAAAATTAAGGTGTAAAAAATAAATTGCACCGGGGCAGCCAGGTGGCACAATGGATAGAGCACTGGCCCTGGATTCAGGAGGACCTGAGTTCAAATCCAGCCTCAGACATTTGACACTTACTGGCTGTGTGACCCTGGGCAAGTCACTTAACCCCAATTGCCTCACCAAAAAAAAAAAAAAAGAAATTTCACAGACAAAAGGGGGGGTAAATAGAATGGGGTAAATTGTCCCCCCTGCCTCCCACACACAAAGCCATGAAAGAACTATAATGATGCATGGGAAGATGGGGGAGATGGACAAAGATTAAACCTTACTCTTATCAAAGTTGGATCAAAGAGAGAATAACATACACACTTGGTTGGATATAGAAATCTATCTTACCCTATAAGGAAGTTAAAAAATATAAGGGGATAGTAGAAAGGGAAGGGGGGGGGGTTATACAAGGGAGGGGATATTGGGGAAGGAAGTGAGCATAAGTAAAACACCTGTGAAGAGGGAAAGGATGGGGAGTAAGAGTGGTGGAATAAACTGGTGAAATATAGCATGGAGAGAAATAAACAGTCATCACAACTACAAATGTGATTGGGATGAATTAACCCATTTAATGGAAGCAGATTGCAGAATGGATTAAAAAAACAAATCCTACAATAGGTTGTTTACAAGAAAAATGTGTGAAGCAGAAAGATACATACAGGTTACATATAAGGGGTTGGACCAGAATCTATTATGCTTCAGCTGAAGCAATGTAAGCAGGGGTAGTAATCATGATTTCAGACAAAGCAAAGGGGAAAAAATGGATCTAGTTAAAAGAAATAAAGAAGGTTCCCTTCTGGCAAAGCCAAGATGATGGAGAGAAGCCAGGAAATTACCTGATCACCTTAGATATTTGTGTTCATAAATTTCCTTGGTTTGTCTTGGCAGACAGACTTTCAAGTATTTTATATTGTCTACAGTTATTTTAAATGGAATTTTTCTTCCTATGTGGTATTGCTGGAATTTGTTGGTTGTATATAGAAATGTTGATGGATTATGTAGGTTTATTTTGCATCTTTCAACTCTGGTAAACTTATTAATAATTTGAAGTAGTTTTTTAGTTGATTCTATAAGATTTTCTAAGTATGTCATCATATCATCTGCAAAAAGTGATAATTTTGCTTCCTCCTTGCCTAGTCTAGTTCCATTCTTTTTTTCTCTTATTGCTATAACTAACATTTCTAGTATAATATTAAATAGTAGAGGTGATAATGGACATCTTTGCTTCACCCTTGATTATATTGGGAAGGCTTCTAGCTTATCTTCTTTACTGATAAGGCTGGCTGATTATTTTAGATAAATATAATTTATCAGTTTAGATAAACTCCATTAATTCATATGTTCTCTAATGTTTTTTATAGGAATGGATGCTGTATATTTTCAAAGACTTTTTCTTCACTTGTTGATATAATCATATGATTTATGTTGGTTTTGTTATAGATATGGTTTTATGGATATGCTGATCATTCTCCTAATAATGAACCAGCCCTAAATTCTTAGTATAAATCCTACATGGTCATAGTATATGCTCCTTGTACATATTGCTGTAATCTCTTCAGCAACTACATTTGTAATTGTTGTTCTCTAATCCCAGAAGTTCTAATTTTTTCTGTTACTTTATCTTTTGATAAAAGACATTGATCTTTAAAAAAATCAAATATATTGACATAATTTGACCACTCATTTACAAACACACAGACACTGAAATACCACAAAAATGTGCATGATTAATTGGACCAGTATTGCTGATTTGTAAATTGCTGATTCATGGATTTTTTTGGTTTGAAGATCCTTATATTTCACATGGAAAGGTGAACAAGGTCAATATACTGTGGTAAAATAATGGAATTTGGCAGACTGATTGGGGTGGGCCACACCTGGCTTGTCCTGAGTGATGTATGCTGCTGATGTCAGCAGGATAAACCACTCTCCACATACAGTTCGAAGGACATCCCCTTTTGGGGGAGGGAGAGTAAATGCTTGCTGAGGGGAGCTCAGTCTCATTCCAGTCTGAGTTTCGTTGTGGTAAGGTGAGCTGGTGGGAGCAGATGAGAGAGGTTTTTTTCCTGGCAGTTTCTCCTGTTGGCCCTGGATGCATAACTGTTTCCTATTGAAACTACAGACCCCAGGTGTTAAGTTAATAAGCAAGCCCGGCTCTTTTGAATTCACTGAGCTGGAAGTGAGTTTTGGGATTGTATAGATTTTTGTTAGAGCTAGGGGGATTATCCATTTTTCTTTTTCCCTATTCCCTTGTCTCTAACTTTTTAACTTTCAACTTTGTGGTGTATTTTATTCTCATTAATAAAACCTGATTCATTTGTGGAAAAGAGGCTGTTAAGCTCTTTTCTTATTGGCCTGGGATAAATATCCAAGAAAGCAGTTTGGAGGGGAGGGAGTTTTGGACCTAGAGGTCCCTCATTATTTTCTGAACCCTAATATTAAGGTGAGCCACCCAATTAACTCTCTACATATTTAATTTGGTCCCTGCAATACTTTCTTCTTCTCTTTTTGAAAGACTATTTTGCAAAGTTTTATGAAAAAATATATTTGTTTAAAAGATCGAAATGACCAACACTCTGGATGCTTTACAGGATTGTGATATTTTCAGATTACACAAAACATTTTCTAGTTTTGCTATGCTTTTTTAAATGCATTTTTCTCAGTAGAAAAAGCAGATATAGAGATTACATGCAGAAAGTGGAGAGTATGGGGAGAGATTGGAAGGGAAAAGGAGTAAAAAGCATTTATATTGGCCTGCTATGTGTTAGAAACTGCTTAGAGCATTGATTTTTATTTTTATTTTATAAATATTGTCATTTGAAAATTACTATTTTGTTAAAATGTTATATTCTAAAATTCTGAGGCAAGTTAAGTGACTTGCCCTGGGTCACACAGCTAGTAAGTGTCTAAGCACCAATTTGAACTTCCTGACTAGGATGAGTGCTCTTTCCACTGCTCCACCAGTTGCCTTTGTACTACAGAACCACTGATGTTTTCTGGTGGCATTTTTGTGCCTCTCTCACAAAGCCTGTTCCCTCATGTTTATGGTGTATCCATTGCTCTTTTTCTTCCACTTGTCCCAACTGGAATTTTATGACTGATGACAATTTATGGACATGAAGTGCTGATCAGTTTTGGTGATTTCATGAGTATGGTAGCCTTTGCTAGTTTCCTGTAGACTTCTGAGCAAATGGTATATACAGGGTATTACTCCACTTGTGTTAAATGATCTTGTGTCAATATTGGAAATATAATCTCTGTGGGCATTTCTTCCTGGTGCCAGATTCTGGGATTCATTTCCTCAAGGATACCTCTGCTTGGATATAGGGCCTAGAATCTCTCCCTGATGAGGGTAGGATAACAGAGAGATTTATAGTTAACTCACCCAGTGAATACAAATATAGGTAAAGTGCCCGTAGGCTAAGATTAAGACTTTTCTTTTGAAGCTTTATATCCAGGCAGAAATCCAGCTATCTCATATAGATAGCTATGTCATATAAGTTTAGATAGTTCCAAGATCTTTTCTGGTTTGTCATATGTTAATTAATTTCAAGTAAAAGACCAGGTAAGCTAAGAAAATAAGATTATCTACCTAAACTGTATTACTGCCTTTATTATTTATATCTATCAGAAATTAAACTACTTTGATTTTTTGTAATATTTTGGCTACCAAAATCTCAGTAACAATATAAACTTTCACTTCAGTAAGTCATCCCATGGAAAATAGTGAAAAATAATAGTGATGATATATTTCTCTTTATTAAAATGTGCATCAAGCATTAATTAATTCAATTAAGGATGTATCAAGTCATGAACAGATACTTCTTTGTGGACGTAAAGAAGGATGAAAGGAAGGAAGGATGGAAAGAAGGAATGGAAGGAAAGAATGAAGGAAACAGTAATTTACTAAATACCTACTATATTCCAGGCACCATACTGAGTATTGTAGAATATTATTTCATTTGATCTTCACTACATCCCTGTGAAATAGTTTTGAATTTATCCTTTCTTTATTCTTGAGAAAATTGAGGTAGCAGAGGTTAAAGGAGTTACTGAGGGTCACACAGTTAATAAGGGTCTAAGGCTATATTAGATGTGTGGTCTTTCTAATTCTCCAGGCACAGATATCTACCCAGTGTGCCAGGTAGTTATCTATAAGATAAAAAGAAAGTGAAAAACATTGTCCATATCTTTTATGAATTTATACTCTGTTCCATGACAAGATATAATGAGCTTCAATTTGAGGCTAAAGATTTTAGAATCATTGTGAAATCAAAGAAATGCTTAATGTGTGTATTTCTGCTTAACTGTTTAGTCAGGTTCCTTTATTCTTGACCCCATTTGGGATTTTCTTGGCAGCAATACTGGAATAATATGCCATTTCCAGATCATTTTACAGATTAGGAAACTGAAGTAAAGAGGGTTAAGTGACTTACCCAGGATCATATGGCTAGTAAGTCTCTGAAACCAGACTTTAACTAGAAATATGAGACTTCTTGATTTGAGACCTGGCACTTTATCCATGGTGTCATCTAGCTACGCTGATAGGTATATAATATTTCACTATTCACAAATTCACATTTATTTATTAATTTTATCTTAAGGTCTATCCCAAGAAGTGGGTAAGACAAATATTTCTGTCCCTGTTTTACACATGAGGAAATAGTCAGAGAGATGTAAAACAATTTGCCTGAAATTTTACAAGTAATGAGATAGTACTCAAATAAATTCTACCAACTTCCAAATCCATGTAGAATACATAAAATCTTTTAAGTAATGATAAATTATCATAGGTTTTTGTAAAGAAAAGTGATATCAAGGAATCAGTGTTTTAAGATTTGTCTGTTAATAATGTGGAAAATAGAGGCAGCTAGGTGGTGCAGTGGATAGAGCACTAGCCCTGGATTCAGGAGGACCCGAGTTCAAATGCAGCCTCAGACACTTGATACTTATGAGCTGTGTGAGCCTGGGCAAGTCACTCAACCCCCATTGCCCTGCCCCCCAAAAAAATATTTGAAAAAGCAAGATTTGGTACCCTATGATGTAAACAGAAAGGGCTTAATTGAAGATCACACCAAAATTTTGAGATTTTAAAATTAAAAGTGCGCACGTCAGACTGCCTGCTACACACTCGACTTCCGGGGTGCGAGCTTAAAAGACAAGGAGAGAACAGAAGTGGGGCTTTTTCCTGCTCTGCTGGTCTCCTGACTCTGCTGCACAGACAGACTTGCGTGCGTAGCTCATGCCATTGGTCTCCTCCCCAAAAGGGTGGTCCTTAAGAAAAACTGGCGTCTTTCAGTTATCCTAACCGACTGTTTAAAAACTTTCATATTTTTTTACCACAGTGGTTATGCCTTTTATAAAGCTACAGTATTTTTGAAGAGAATTGATTTGGTTGAAGAAAGAAGATTTAAAAAAAATATTGACATTCATGTGAAAATGAGAAATTCAAGCAATGATCTGAGTTGACCTATCTTGAAGGGACCTGAAGACAATAAACAATACTTAAGTGAGAGAGCTGAGTTACAGGTAAATATTTCAGGGTTCTTAGCAGAGATAGGTGAAGCCAGGATAGATTACTTTGGCTATATGTGTTTGAGTCCATCCTTAAATTCCTCATCCAGGTCTAATCATGGCAGGAGGGATTCCTATACTTTGGAACATATGCCAATGAAACCTGGCAGTTGCTTCTTAGATAGAAACACTTTGCCTGAGGTCAAATAAGGTCATTTTTCGATTTGTCAGAGGATCAAGCTAACTAAATTCTGATAGGATCAACACCATGGTGAGCAGAAGAGATGTGTTTTTCATCACTAGCATTTTTCATATACCATCTACTTGTTATTTTGTTGAGGGTATATAATCAACATTTGTGGAGGAAGCACACACAGTGCTAATTACAGATTATTAAAGTATTAAAGCAGCAATGTATTCCACATCTTAAGTTTGAATATGAGACACTTTCAGTAAAAGATCATGCACGTCTTTTTCAGTAACCAAAATCTTTTAGTAGTTAGTATGTAAATATTAGAACTGAATTGTTCAATTTGTCAGAAGCATTATGCTTTGATTTTATTTTAACAGACTTCAACTATTTACAATTCAAATGACCTGCATCTTTTCAAGATGCAGCTAGACATTTGGTCTCCAGAAATGTTCTAACATACCATTTAAACAACCACTTAAAAGATTTAAGACTTTTTTTAGGGATGAGGTGGGGAGATTTAATGCCCAAATGTTAATTCCCACATGGTAGAAATCTTGCAATTAAAACAAAGGAAAATTGCATTTTATTAAAATGGCTGTTTGTGCTTTAAAACTTATAATGTTTTTAATCAAAGGAACACATGGCAGTTCTGAGATGATTTTAAGTTGTTTGGTCAATTTCTGAGGCAAAGTTAATTATCCATAGGCTATTCCAAATAACTGCCCTTCATTAAAAAAATGAAAAATGATTTTTAAAAACTGTTACTCATTAAATTTGTTTTCCTAACAAATATTTTCCAAGTGCATAATAACATGCATAAAACTATGGTAGGCCCTATGGGAGAAAGATTAATAAGATATTTCCATTCTGCTTATGGAGCTGAGGTGGGATATGTGCTATTTGAAATATTGTGAGACTAGTCTGTTTCTGTCTAAATTATGGGGAACTAGTCTGGGGTTTTTTAAATATTGCTACTTATAAATTAATGGCTATTGTACCCATTTAGGAAGTAAGCATTTATTAAATCATATTAAAATATTAGGAGAGCATTGACCATGGTTAACACAAGCTGAAAAAGCCACCAGCACCATATTGACTCTAAGAGAGAGCACATTGCTCCAAGCAGAGTTCAGAAAACTTACATTACCTAAATAGGAGAGAGCTCAGCTACTAGACATCCTTCCTCTCCTCGTGTGTAGCCCCAAATGGCATTTGCCTTGTAATCTGACCTTTTCCTCTTCTGATAGAGGCGGCTTTTACACACTGATCATATTTAATTGACTAGAATCATTCAATCCCATTGGTTAATGGGACCTGAGAGTGGTCCATATTAAAATGAGGTCTAAAGTGAGGAAGTCAGAGTCTAGTGCAAAGATACAATCCCTGAGGCCAAAGGTGCTTTCAGATAGGTGTGGGTTTTTTTTTTATTGTATTTTTATTCTTGTAATATATTCGCTCTCTCTCTCTCTCTCTCTCTCTCTCTTTTTTTTTTTGGTGAGGTAATTGGGGTTAAGTGACTTTCCCAGGGTCACACAGCTAGTAAGTGTTAAGTGTCTGAGGCCAGATTTGAAATCAGGTACTCCTGACTCCAGGGCCGGTGCTCTATCCACTGTGCCACCTAGCTGTCCCAGATAGGTGTGGTTTTAATCTCTATTTCACTGAGCTAGTCTCATCTGTATTGTAACTTTGGACTGGCTCTGGAAGAGACCAGCTAAAGTTCCTGAGCTAAACCTTTGAGTGGGGGGGTCCCCCAAAACCCCATTATTAATGATTATTTTCTCACAGATACAAGATAAATAACATTTGAAAAAGTAGAAGATAAAGTGATATGAGTCCCCAGGAGGGAAAGATCATTTCAACTAAAAAGATCAAGAAAGGCTTTACAAAGACAACATGGAATTTTGGTCTCAAAGAATAGGTTGGATTGAAAGGAAGGACATAAAAAGCACAGAGGAATATAGGAATAAAAGCTCAAAGAAGCAAAAGCAAAGAATGTACATTTTTTTGCTTTTTTTGTTTGTTTTGTTTTGTTTGTATGTGGTTTTTTTGTGGGGGGGGGCAATGAGGATTAAGTGATTTACCTAGGGTCACACAGTTAGTAAGTGTCAAGTGTCTGAGGCCAGATTTGAACTCAGATCCTCCTGAATCCAGGGCCAGTGCTTATCCACTGTGCCACCTAGCCGCCCCTAAGAATGCACTTTTGAAATAAAATTCCAGTTTTATTAAAATTGAGTATGTGAATGGGACATACTTATCATTATTGAAATTAAGTTGGTTTGATTATGGAGGACTTGACTACTCAGCTGAGGGATATGGACTTTATTTGTTAAGCAATGGAGAATGATTAAAGATCAATGAACAATACTATGACATGATCAGATCCATGTTTAGTAAGATTATTCTAGCAGCATTAATAAGGATGTGTTCAGGGAAGAAAACTTAATGGGAGTGGGAAGTTAGTGAGCTGCTGAAATATTATGAGTTTAATATAAGATTTTTATCAGTTTTAAACACAGAATGGTATAGTATTAAAATTATTTAACTTGGAATCAGGAAAATATTCAAACTTTGATTTTTACCAAATCACAAGGTATGAGCAAATCATTCCAACCCCTTCCCCCCAATCCTAGGTTTTCTCATACTTAAAATGAGGATAGTGCCTTTTGAATTGTCTGAGTTAGTATAATGTTGAAGAAATCATTCTGTAAACCTTGAGTACTATTAACAGATGAATTATGAGGATTATGATCATAGAAGTTGAGAGTGAGATATAAAGATACTCCAGAGGTAAAATCGACAGGATCTTTCAGTAGAATTTGTGAGAATAAAAGGTGAAAGAAAAGTTAATGATGAGAACAAGCATAGTTGACGGAGAAATGGTATTACCATTATTGTGGGTAAAATGGATAGATTCAGGGAGGGAAATGAAGAGTAATTGGGTCTTGAAGGAGGAGAGATGGTTACACAAGATGGAGATCAATGGAAGGAATGTATTTTAAACCATGGAGAAAGCATTACCTAAGACACAAGTATTGGAGAAGTGAGGTAGATAATGTGATGCATAATATAACTTGTCCAGAATTAAGATTAAATTATTGATATTTGGAGAAAGTGGGGAGTAGAGACATATCTGTTATTCCATAAGGATGAGGAAATGTCACTGTCAAAAGTCACTCCACCAATATAAACCAGCAATTTTTTGAAAACTTGTAATCTTAAAAGGTCACATGGAGGACTGAGAGGCTAAGTGATCCACCCATGGTCACAAAGTTAGTGTGTCAGAGGCAGAATTTGAGAATAGCTTATTTATTTATGTATTTTAATTTTTTACATAATATCTCATTTTATTTTTTCCAGTTCCATGTAAAGGTATTTTTCAACATTCATTTTTGTAAGATTTAAAGTTCCAAAATTCCCCCCCTCCCTCCCTTACATCCCTCCTGCCAAAGACAGCAAGAGAACTGATTTAGATTACACAGGACAATCATGTGTAAACTTATTTCCACATTAGTTAAATTGTGAAAGAAGAATCAGAAAAAAAAAAAAAAGGAAAAAGCCCAAGAAAGATGAAACAATATAACAACAACAAAAGGGAAATGTATGCTTCGATCTGCATTCAGACTCCATATGTATTTTCATGGATATGAAGAGCATTTTCCATCATGGATCTTTTCAGATTGTCTTGGATCATGATCTGAAAAGAACACATTTTCCATTTATGCTTTGTTTTGTCCTTCTTTTTCCAATCTATTGACTCTCTCTTGCAAAACTCTCATTTCTTTTGCCAATTTTTCTTCTACCTTTCTCATTTGACTTATAAAATGATTTTTTTTTCAGTTTTTCCAGGGAAGCTTCTTTGTCTTGAGACAAATTCATCTTTTCTTTTGAGGTTTCATATGTAGGCATTTTGACAGTGTTGTTTTCTTCTGATTTTTTTGTTGTGGCCTGTTGCCAAGATAGCTCAATATGGTGAGGGTTCTTTTCTGTTTCTTACTCATATATTCCTATTTTGTGCCTTTTAAAGTTGAGCACTGTTCCTGGGGCACAGGGGGGCACTGTCCCAAGATTTTTTTTCCCCTGAAGGCCAGGAGCCTGATCGCTGGCTCTCTGTTCTCTGTTCTGAGGCCTCAGGAGTTCCCAGTTTGCTCACTGGACTGGTGTTGACAGGTCTAGTTGAAGCTGTTGTGAAGCAGGATACCCCAGCTGATAATTTGCTTTCTGAATTGGGGCTGGGGGGGTCACAAAACTGGTCTCTTATACTGCTAGCCTACTGAGCCAGGACTGAGGGGCCTCAGGTGTTGATCTGTGCTATGGATGAGAGCCTTCTGCTGGCTTGCCCAGACATTTTCTACGCTATGATTTCCTTTTACTTCAGTGAGACACACATTTCTTGACGTCCTTCTAATTTATTTTAAACTGGAGGCTTATTTCATTCTGTCTTTTTGTAGGTTATGTAGCTCAAGAATCTGTTTAGAGGCATGATTTAATGTTGTTTCTGAGGGAAATTTGGGAGCTCAGGCAACTTCCTGGCTTCTCTAAGCCACCTTGGGTCTATCTTGTATATTTATTCTAACAACACTCTCTCTCCACCATGTCATATTGTCTTAGATATAGAATTAAATATTTTATATTAAATTCTTTGTAAACCTTGAAATGTTATGTAAATTTCAGTAATATTATCAAAAATTTTTGAATAGTAAATGACCTTAGAGGTTTATTTAGGTTAAATCCTACTTAGTTTATAATCCCATCTACAACATCTCTGTCAGGAGTTCACCTTGCTTTTAATGAAACATCTCCAGTGCCAGGGAATGTATTTCCTCATAATATATCCAACACCATTTTTGCTGTACTTGCTAGAAAGTTGTCTTTCAATGTTTTCCCAAATCTACCTCCCTATAACTTCCATCCACTCATTCTAGTTTCATTTTCTGTGTCCAAACATAAAACATTGAATTTTAACTCAAGAAAAGAACACATATCTGAAACTGGCTATCATGTAAACTCTAAATCATTTATCCAGGTTAATGTCCTTAGCTTCAAATGATACTCTGATGCTATGGGTTCAAAGACTCTCCATTTTTGAAATCCATCTCTAGACATTATCTTCTTTGAGAATAATATTTCTATATTTATAGTCAGTGATTTTATCAATGGGAATATTCTTTCTTCTAAAATTTTGAAGTAGGAGTACATTTTCTTTGCATGTGTCCATTGGCTTCAAACAAATGACATTTTACCTTTGAATAGTGGACATTTGAATGTGTATGACTATGTCAAACTATTGTTCATATTAATAGGCACCTAGGTGTATTTTAATTATTATTGTGATGGGTATGGCTTTATGAAAGTATCAGTAGTTATGTTCCAATTCCAAACTATTTGTGTTCCTCCTCATAATTTCATTTAGGTATGTTCTCAGGATAAGCTGCTTTATGTGTTACATTTTATTTTAGTAGCTTGTTTTCCCATTTCTATTTTCTATTTTGCAAGACAACTCATTTATCTTACAAATGCATATACTGATGATATATAGAAACACAATAATATCCAGGTCAAGAAAATTAGAATGTTCAATACTAATCCTAGGTATAACCATAGTTATAGATTGAGTAACTGAGTAGTCATTAATGAACTGATATTTAATTAAAGGATAATTTCTACTGACATATGTTTTAGGGAGTTATTTTTTGAGGGGATGGGGCAATGAATTTTAAGTGACTTACCCAGGGTGTGGTAAAAATTACTGGAGTTTAGCTGACTCATTTGGGAGGGGCCACACCTGGTCCACACTGAATTTAAGTATGCTACTGAGGTCAGAAGGAGAAACTTCTCCATAGGCAGATTTTGAAGGCTCTCCCCTTTTTGGGGAGGGAGATTGAACACTCGCTGAGGGGAGGCTGAGTTGCTTCCAGAACACTGGCTCTCTTCTCTCTCTTCTGCCATTCCCAGTGGTGCAAGCAACTAGCAGACTTCCCAGGTGTGGTGAGTGAACACAATAGTCCTGCATTCCTTCGAATTAGTTTGATTGGAAATAAGCTGGGGACTGTATAGATTTAGGTTAGAGCTAGGAGAATTTATCTGTATTGCTTTTTCCCTACTTCCTTATCTTTGATTTTTATAAATTTCACTTTTGTTATTTAACTAATTCCCAAGTAATAAAATCTTATCCTTTTGTGGAAAAGAAGCTGTAGGGCTACTTTCTTATTGGCCTGGGAGAAATATCTAAAAGGGCAGTTCCGAGGGGAGGGAGCTTTGAACCTAGAGGTCCCTCATTATTTCCAGTACCCCAATAGTTTGGTGAGTCACCCAATTAACTTTCCATATATTACATTTGACCCCCACAAGGGTCACACAGCTAGTAAGTGTTAAGTGTTTGAGGCCATATTTGAATTCAGGTCCTCTGGAATCTAAGGTTGGTGCTTTATCCACTGCACCACCTATCTGCCTCCTTGGAGATCTATTCTTTTTTTTTTTATGTATAAGGTATTTTATTTTTTTCCGTTACATGTAAAGATAGTTCTCAACTTTTGTTTATACAAGCTTTACAATTTCAGATTTTTCTCCCTCCCTCCCCCCTCCCCTAGACAGCAGGTAATCTGATATAGGTTATATCTATATATCTCTATACATATACATATAGATATAGATATAGATACACACATATATATATATATACACATAATAACATTAATCCTATTTCTGCATTAATCCTGTTACAAGAGAAAAAATCAGAGCAGTGATGCAAAACCTCAAAATAGAAAAAAAAAAAAACAACAGCACCCGAAACAAAAGAAATAATATGGTTCAATCAGCATCTATACTCCACAGTTCTTTCTTTCTTTTTTTTTCTTGGATTTGGAGATCCTCTTCTATCATGAGTTCCCTGGAACTCTTCTGTACCATTGCATTGGTGAGAAGAATATAGTCCATCACAGTAGGTCAACACTCAATGTTGATGATACTGTGTACAATGTTCTTCTGGTTCTGCTCATCTCACTCATCATCAGCTCACGTAAGACCCTCCAGGTTTCTCTGAACTCTTCCTGCTCATCATTTCTTACAGCACAATAGTATTCCATTGTATTCATATACCACAACTTGTCCAGCCATTCCCCAATTGATGGGCACCCTCTCAACTTCCAATTCCTTGCTACCACGTAAAGAGCTGCTATAAATATTTTTGTACATGTGGGTCCCTTTCCCCCTTCCATGATTTCTTTGGGCAACAGACCTAAAAGTGGGATTGCTGGGTCAAAGGGTATGCACAGCTTTATCGCCCTTTGGGCATAATTCCAAATTGCTCTCCAGAATGGTTGGATCAGCTCACAGCTCCACCAACAATGCATTAGTGTTCCAATTTTCCCACAGCCTCTCCAACATTTATTATCTTCCTTTTTTGTCATTTTAGCCAATCTGATAGGTGTCAGGTGGTACCTCAGAGTTGTTTTAATTTGCATCTCTCTAATCATTAGAGATTTAGAGCATTTTTTCATATGGGAATAGATAGTTTCTTCATCAGAAAACTGTCTGTTCATATCCTTTGACCATTTCTCAATTGGGGAATGACTTGGATTCGTATAGATTTGATTTAGTTCCCTATATATTTTAGAGATGAGGCCTTTATCAGAAGCACTGGCCTCAAAAATTGTTTCCCAGTTTTCTGCCTCCCTTCCAATTTTGGATGCATTGCTTCTGTTTGTACAAAAATTTTTTAATTTAATATAATCAAAATCATCCATTTTGCATTTTATAATATACTCTATCTCTTGTTTGGTCAAAAACTGTTCTCCTTTCCAAAGATCTGATAGGTACACTATTCCTTTCGGAGATCTATTCTTAACCCTATTAGCAGACAACATATTTTTAGTTATTTGGATAAAGGCACATATGATACATGTGAGATATGCAAACAACATGTAGAAGGATGAAAACCTTAACAGAATGGAAGAATCAGTACCCCCAGAATATTTTTAATAATAAACATTTTTATTTATGGTTTTTGATCCCAAATTTTATCTGTCCTTTCCCATCCCTCTCCACTTCCTGAGGCAATAAGCAATCAGATATGAATTACACACGTTCAATTCTGTAAAACATTAATATTAGTCATTTTGTACAAGAAAACAAATTTAAAAAATTAAAGAAAGTGGAAAATAGCATGCTTCAGTATGTATTTAATCAATATAAATTCTTTCTTTGGAGGTGGATAGTATGTTTCATCCTTAGTCCTTTGGGATTGTCTTGACTCATTGAATTGCTGAGAATACTTTAGTCATTCACAGTTCATCAAACAATTTTGCTCTCTCTGCCCAATGTTATTTTGTTTTTGTTCATTTCACTATACATCAGTTCATACAAATCTTTCCAGGCCTTTTTGAAATCCTCCTGCTTTTCTTTTCTTATAGCACAATAATATCTCATTACCATTATATACCACAACTTGTTAAGCCATTCCCCAAATGATGGGCATTTCTTTGATTTCCAATTCCTAGCCACAAAAGGAAATGCTAGAAATATTTTGAAACATTAGATAATGATGTATAGTTGAGTTTAGGGCCCACAAAGCGTAAAAGCCATGAGAGATGAGATATAGGACTTTCCACTACCATTATTTGAGGGATATGTTTATTTTCTGAAGATAAGATTATCTAAGATGTGAAAGGCTCATTATCATTTTAGCTACAGAGTAGGCCTTCAGTAGTAGGGATTTTTATCAGCTTTAAAGAGACGTTCTACTACATGATAAGGGAATTATATTCAGTTAGTAATTGGGAAGCCTATCCTAATGAAATCATAGGTCAGTGAAATATTTAGGACATGTCCGGTAATAATCCCTTGTGGCTCTACATTGAAGAAACAATACCAGTCTCATTATTTTTTGATGTTTTAGGAAAGTTATTAAACATCTTAAGCACAGCTCAAAAAGTATGTTCCAAATAGTGAGACAATATTATGGTATAGCAGAAAGAGTGGAAAGAATTTAAGAAACTATATATAGTACTCTCATTTTACACATGAGTATCAGGAAGGTTCAGTGATTTCTCCAAAGTTTTGAATTTGGATTCAGTTAAACTAGGTTCATATCACATACTATCTTTGTTACCTTGAAGAAAGTACTTGTTCTTTCTAATATTCAGTTATTTTAACTGCATTTCATGCTCATATGATAGACATAATTTCCTGAAATCTTCAAGGTTATTTGGCAAGAACTTTTCCTCCAGGAGTTCAAGGATTCCTCCACTGTCCATCTTTATATAGTAAAAGGAAAAAGGCTGTCCTGTGACAATCCCGGGGATCTTTCAGTTATTTCCAGCAAGAATCTTGTCGGATTCCTGCTTAATAGGCTGATCAGTCACATGGAAAATGGTCATCTATCAAGAGTTAGTATGGGCCACCTAGGTGGCACAGTGGATAAAGCACTGGCCCTGGATTCAAGAGGACCTGAGTTTAAATTTGGCCCCAGACACTTGATACTTCCTAGCTGCGTGACCTTGGGCAAGTCACTTAACACTCATTACCCTGGGTCTGGGTGGGGAAGTGTTACTGTGGCTTCAGAAAGGGCCATGTAATTGTTAATATTGTGTTTGCTGCTTGATAATTCCAGGAGGAATGTCAGGAGCAGAAGAGATATCTGTATACAGTGTTCATTGATCTGATCAAAACTTTTGATAATGTCAGTCATGAAGGCTTGTGGAATTTCATGGTGAAATTTAGATGCCCAGAGAAGTTCATCATTATTATTATGTGCCAGTTCCATGATGTCATGCTTGCACAGATTCTGGCTGAGTCTTTTTTAGCTGAAAGCAAGGTCATTGGTCTCAGGTATGATACTATTCTTGAGTATTGTACTTTTTTGTAGTTAATCATATAAAACATTATTAAGTAGCATAATATAATTCTTATGAAAAGACAGTTAAGTTCATACAACATAATTTGTCCTTTTGTGAATTCTGCTGCTCCAGGAATTGTCTTATGGCACTAATTGAAGGTATTTGGAAGGGTCTGGGGGACAGCTTAGGCAAATGACTGCCTAATGTTGAAGCTGTCAATTCCTGAGCAATTCTGACTGTGGCTCCATGATAGTTAGATTGCTTCTTTCTGGCTGCTTGGAGTATTTTCTCCTTCACCTGACAATTCTGGAATTTGGCTACAATATTCCTTGGAGTTTTCCTTTTGTGGTCTCTTTCAGGAGGTGATCAGTGGATTTGTTCAATGATGATTTTATCCTCTTATTCTACAATATCAGGGCAGTTCTTCTTAATAATTTCCTGGAATATGGCGTATAGACTCTTTTTCTGATAATGGCTTTCAGGCAGTCCATTGATTCTCAAATTGTCTCTCCTGGATCTCTTTTCCAGGTAAGTTGTCTTTCCAATGAGTTATTTCACATTTTCTTCTATTTTTTCATTCTTTTGATTCTGCTTGACTGATTCCTGGTGTCTCATAGATTCATTATCTTTCAACTATCCAATTTTAATTTTAAAGGCATTGTTTTCTTCAATGAGATTATGCACCATTTTTTCTCATTTGGCCAAATGAATGTTTTAAGCCATTGTTTTCATCAGTGAGATTATGCGCATTTATTTTTCCCAATTTGGCTAGATGAATTTTTTAAGAAATTGTTTTCTTCAGGAAATCTTTATGCTTACCTTTCCAAGCTAATGATTTTTTTTTATCATAATTTTCTTGTGTTGCTTTCATTTCTATCCCCATTTCTCTCAATTGATTTTTAAAATCCTTTTTGAGCTCTTCCAAGAAGGCTTTTTGTTCTTGAGACCAATTCATCTTCCCACTTGAGGCTTCACATTTAGGCAATTCAGGAGTATTGTCCTCATCTGAGTTTGTGTTTGCCTTTTCCCTGTTGATACAGAAGCTCTCAAAGGTGAGAGCTCTTTTTTGTTTCTTACTCATACTGGAGCTTTTTTTTTAAAGTTGAAATCTTCTCTGGGGGCACCAGAGTCCCTGTTTCATGCTTCTTGTTCTGGGGTATAGGGGCTGTGTCACTGGATTTCTCCACTGAGGCCTCTATGGCTTGTGGATTTCTCACCACCCTGGATTTGCTGGCTGCACACTCGGATTGGTAGGACTGCTTTGCACCTGCCCTATGGATGGCCAACCAGCTGGCAACCTGCCCTCCTGGCTGGTACAGGTTGGTTTCACCACTGTCCTGCTGTGCTGCCAGCTTGTTGAGACAGGATCCAGGGGCCTCAGTTGCTCGGCTGTGGCACACAGATTCCAGCTCACTTGCCCCAACCCCCTTGGCATTATGCTGCTGCTGTGCACTGTGCCTCCTTTTTGCCCCCTTGAGACCTACCTTTCCTCATGTCTTCTAAATTATCTCCGGTTGGAATACTGTGTCTCTGTCTCTTTGCAGGTTCTGTAGTTTCAGAATCCATTCAGAGGCTTGATTTAATGTTCTTTTTGAGGGAATAGAAGGAGAGCTCAGGTGATTTGCTGGCTACTCACTGCCATCTTGGCTCTGCCCCCTCTGACTCACTCTTGATTGGAGACATGCAGGTCAAAACAATTTTGGGGCAATGCCTCATATCTATTGGATTGGATAATAGGACAGAAGAGGAAAATGCCAAATAAAGGGGATATGGGGAAAATGAGACATTAATGTAAACTGATACAAACATTCTCTAGAGGAAATTGGAATGATGGCCAAAGGGCTATAAAATCATGCAAACTCTTTGACCTAGGAAAACCATGACTAGGTTGGTATCCAAAAAGAGATAAAAACCAAAAAGTTGAATTTGAAATTGAGGAAAGCCCCATCAATTGGGAATGACTGAACAAATTATGGGATGAAATTATGATGGAACTCTATTGTGCTATAAGAAATGATGAGCACAATCCTATCAGGAAAAACCTGGAAAGACTTATAGGACCTGATGCAAAGTGAAATGTACTGTATACAAAGTAACAGCAATATTGTAAGATGATCATCTGTGAATGACTTAGCTCCTTTCAGCAATACAATGATCCAAGACAACTCAGAAGGACTTATGAAAAATTCAATCTGTCTCCAGAGAACAAATTGATGATATCTGAATAATGATTGGAGCATAATTTTTTACTTCCTTTTTCTTAAGGTATTTTTGTATTTTTTCTTTCAGAACCTGACTAATGTGGAAATATTTTGCATGATTACACATGTATAATTTTTAAAAAAAAAAAGAATCATCTTTAAGCAAAAGAATGTTTAGAAAACAAAAAAAATAGTATTACATTTTGTAGCATTCTTTAGTATATGGTCATTGATTTTATTTTCTTCTCTGTATTAAAAGCCTGATTCCCCAGATTTCTTTCTTCACCATAAACCAGTAGCCATATTAACTATGAAGATTACACCACCCTAGCAGCCTTTTCACACTGGAAGATCTTGCTGCCTCTAAAAATCACATTCTCTGATTGGTCAGTTCTTCCTGGAGTTTACAGTTTAAGGAAAATGTCCAAATCAGCCTTGTTCATTCTTTTCTTCTTCTCTGGGATTCACTCCTGACTCTCTGATTCAACTGCATATCCCAATGTAAATATTTCTCCCATCCCTCTCTCAGCTTTTCAGCTTCCTTTTATATGTTAACTTCTTTCATTGGACTGTAAGTTCATTGATATAAAGACCATATTTTTGCTAGTATTGTATTTTCAGTGCATATCACAGCGCCTAGCAAATAGTAAAAATTATAACAATTTAAATATTTATTGAATTTTTGCATCGATGCTTTCAAATTTTTATAACCTTTGAACTCTTTTCTATTAGATTTTGTAAAGTTTAATAAATTCTCTATATCACATCTTAATCAGAATAGAATTTTTCTCTTTAATTCTTAATCATTTCTATTTTTACTGTTTCCTTGAAAATGCTTCTTAAGACTTACCTGAAGCAAAGTAGATTAAACTTCAAATTTTAATTTTTAGATGACTATGTCTAAATGTGTGTCTTCTAAAGAAAATCTATTGATTTTTGCCTTCTGATCAAATGAGATATTTGGGAAGTGATTAGGACAATGTCTGGCACATAGTAGGCTATATATAATAATAGGCTATATGGAAGTGCTAGTTATTATTATCATCAGCATTATCATTATATGGTGTTATATATCTCCATTTTATGAGTGATATCATCTTATTCATATTCATCATTATAATTATGTTTTCCCCTCCATCATATTCTACTAATAATGTTTCTTCTCTTCCTCAACTGCACTTCTTGTCTTTAAAAGATAAAAAAAGTGGGTAAAAATATGAAATCAGCACTAGGTATATGTTATTTGAATTGTATGATATCAACCCTCTTGATTTTCAAGGCTCTTCATATATCCCTGGCATAACTCTGTGTCCCTATCTCCCTCCTTTTTTCACATTTTTATAATTTGAAGATTTTCTTGATTGAAATTTATTATCTTCTCAAGTCTACTTAGTCACTCATATCCCTCTTCTAAATTCACGTGTCAATAACAATTCCCCCGTGTACTTAATAATATGTGTATTATATTCTGTAGCTATTTGTTTATTCCCACCTTACTTTTCATGGTTCATGTAAGTTTCTTATATCTCCTGTGTTTTCATTTAAAGAATTCTACTCAATTCTGGTTCTTGACATGCATACTCAGATATCATTGCTTCCAGGAAAGTACTATTTCTTTTTTTGTCCTACAGTACTAAAGCCACGCAGATTATGATTAAGTTTAAGTATTTTTCTATTACTTTTTGCTATATGATCTTCTAGCATTTTCTCTTTTTGTACTTATCGCAAAACCCAATGTGATTATGACTGGTGTATAAGATGTTTTTGTTTTTCATGATGTTTGAAGTCTTTCCCAAATAGCAGTCTAAAAGTTCTATAGTGTCAATCACATTTCTGGAAATTTTAAATAGGAGAGAGACAGAGAGAAAAAGAGACAGAGACAGAAACAGATAGGCAGAGAGAGAGACTGGGAGACAGACAGCGACAGAGAGAGGGATGGAGAGATGAGGGAGGGAGAGGAGAGAATTATGGGCATGGAGCAGTGAAAGGAGTATTATTTTATTCAAAGTTGTAGTGGTCAAACAAGCAGTCTTGAATATAGGGAACAATACATATGACAATTTGGTTGACCCACAGGATATGCAAAGAGAAGTTGTACAAGCTGGAGTCAGATTATGAGGGTTTTTTCTTTGCTTGTTTATTTTGTTTTGGCAGTCAAGGTTAAGTGACTTGCCTAGGGTCACACAGCTAGGAAGTGTCTGAGAACTTAGGTCTTCCTGACTCAGGGCTTGTCCTCAACCTACTATGCCATCTACCAGCCCCCTAAGAGTGGTTTTAAATATGAAATAGAAGTATATATATGCATATATATACACATATGTGTATATATATATATATATATGTATGTGTGTGTGTACACATACATATATGTTATCCTAAAAAAGAAAAATAGGAAGCCATTGAAGTTTATTCAGAAGAAAAGGGACATATCATAGCAGACTGCTGACAGCCATCCTAACCTCAGGCATCTAGGTCATAGAAATGGATGAAATAACAGAAGAAGAGATATATAAAATGGTATGGATTTTTACCCCACGCAAAGGTACAAAATGTAAGATCAGATTGAATAACTGTTGTAGTTAGCAAACAGACTTCTCTGCCTTCCTCTAATAGGAGCAGCCAGAATAAGATGCAGGTCTTGTCCGGAAAAAGAAGTAACAATCTTATCCCAAATCTTTTATCCCCAAATGCTGGATGCTTACTTATCTATGACAGTGTCTTGGGTGTTTGTCAAAACAGTTTCTATGTGATTTGAGCTATCTCTTTGATATGTTAAATCCTTGTTTTCTCATGACTCTGCTTCTCACTTCCCTATTTTATGTACTTGCTCACTTGCTTCCATCTACTTAAATCCTTACTATGCTTATCACCTACTTGCTAAGGCAATGGAACAGTCTACCTTATTAAGCTATAAGCTTCTTTCAAGTAGAGATTTTTTCATTATATGGATTGCATTGCTAGCACTTAGCACACTACTTGAAACATAGACACATAATAGAACCTTAATAAGTGCCAGTTAATTGGCTGATATGGGTCAGTAGCATAGTATTTATAGTTATTTCTTTGTGTAAATATGGAGGATTGACTTGCTATTATTTATTTACTGTCATCCAATCAATTATATTATCCTTTTTTTCCTTAATTTTGCAAAATTTCATCTTTTGTAAGGTGCTCCCATAAGGACCTGGGTGGGTCTAGAAAGTTTATTATCACTGCCTTTGTGAAAAATGTAAACAGTTCAACCTCACAACAAATGAGCATTATCAAAAACTAGTTAATGACATTAATTTTTTAAAATGAGGCAATTGGGGTTAAGTGACTTGCCCAGGGTCACACAGCTAGTAAGAGTCAAGTGTCTGAGCTCAGATTTGAAGTCAGACCCTCCTGATTCCAGGGCTGGTGCTCTATCCACTGTGCCACCTAGCTGCCCCCAAAGACATTAACTTTTAAGGTGGTTTGTTGATGTTTTAATTGATTTAGCATTGGAAAACATTTCATTTCTTTAAAATAGTTCTCTTCAAAGTATTTTCCCAAAGTGTGGGAAATTGTCCAGACTAAACTTTCATGCCATATATATATATATATATATATATATATATATATATATATATATATATATATATATACCCTGGGTAAATCAGGGCCTTTGTTTAGGGAGGGTATAGAAAAGTTGCTGACAGTTCCAATCTAGGGAAGGCTTCCTTCCATGACTGGCAAAGCCCCAAGTGGCCAGAGCAGTAGCATCTTGCTATATCCTTCTTTTTTTTCCTCTCTTCTGACCTGGTCTTCAACAATTGTCGAGGTGTTCTTATAACCAAAGACATGATTCCTTTACATAAACAATTTTGAAAGCTCCTAGTGTTCAGGGATCCTCCTTTTCCATTGCCATCTGCATCTTTAACCCCACCTTATCTTGCTTGCCCTTGGATGGTGTCCTGCACCACCCTAAGCAGCAGCTGGACGTTTAATATTGAAAAAATAAAATTTAGACCCCTTGTTTTCGAGAGCTAAGGCCCAGCAAACAAGCACTGCTCTAGGCTTTGCAGGAAAACAATCCTTTGTGATCACCTTCTGAATGATCTCACCCTCTTTACTAGTCACACATTTCACAAAATGTTCTCTAATCAAAGACAAACACTGGACAAAGTTGGAAAGTCCTGCAATGAATCCAACTTGTCACATGTTTGCTGTATCCCTCATTGTTAGGGCTACAAATCACTGAGCAGCCACTACTATAAGTATTGAGATCTCCCCACACTGCCTCAGATGCCCCAACCAGGGGTGGGGCTCAAGCATATATGTCTATACCTCCTCTTTGCTTGCAAGCCTTTTTCCTCACTTAGAAAATTACCTTTCTCTGTAATTCCTGACTCACCTGTCTCTGGCCTATTCTGTGTGGTTCTGGCCATACATAGGCTAGAGACTAGGTCTGGAAAAATCTGGTTGACAGTATATAGAAACTTCATTCAGCTATAACCCAGATAACTATGAACTCTACTTTCACTTATCTCAAAGACAAAGATAACATCTTTAACAAGTAGTAAAATGGATCCTGGGGGTAAGAATGTGTGAAGCTATATAATTCTTTTTGGATATGCTTGCCTTTTAGAAGTCTAATACTATCTTTGGGCTCGCTTCCCTCGTCTTGAACTTGCTATTTGGGGTCTCAGAGGTAGGTTGCTGGTGGATCTTGGTTTAACTGTAGTGTTAGTTTTCAATATTAGTGAGGTAGTAGTGATGAGTTTCCTACCAGCAATCAGCCTTAATTAACTGTTAGCAAATACCTTAACTAAGGTGATATAGTAAGAACAGGTGTTACAAAATCATAGGTGCACTACTCCAGCCCTGCAAATCCAGAGGCACACTTTATTCACAAACATGCAGGCTCGTGGTTGACTGAAAAAGTGACACACATGAAGGGTACACTTTTCTGGCTAAGCAACTCATGACTTTCTTTGTTCTATACACCTATGTTGTTGTTGTTGTTGTTGTTGTTTTTTAATTTCATAGCTGTTCTTTCTCTTTAGTGCAAATGGTCATGCTTCTTGAAGATGTCTTCCTTCACATGTGACTATGCAACTATTTGTCCTTAAGGTGTCACTGTGCTCTGGGTTGAATATGTAGTCACTTACTAGTTCAAGCAGTGTCTCTGATTTTAGCCAGCCACCATATTTTTCCTATGTATGTGTTTATCTAATTACTAAAGCATTGAAATATTCACACATTTTGTGAGATTGAAATAAAATTTCTTAACCCCTAGTTTATACAGGTTGATTGACTGATTTGAGTTGTCTGGCCATTCACTGACTACATGAATTGGGGTTGAAGTAAAATTCCCTTCCCGAGATTTTCTTTAAAATATATACTTTAGAAAGAGGTCATTATAAATGAATCTATGTCTCCCATTATATTTTTAGTGATCTATCAGGATCCAGAAAATGTGTGAGATTTTAAAACCCACATCTATGAGTTATTCTTTTTGTGAAGTTTCAAAAACTTTGCTGCTATTAATTATTATCTTACTTTGCTTTGTTTTGATTCATGACAGACAAAAGAAAGGCAGATGACAATATTTTTTTAAAGAATAATAGAAATGACTTATTGTCAATGATGACAAAAAGCAATTAAAGACATGGTATCTTTAGCACTGATTTAGCAACCCAAATAAATCTGCTCAAGGTAAATGTATAGTTCTACTATTACATTATATTTCATTCTTTTTATGATATTTCATTCTAGATGTATCTTTATCTGGGCTGGGAGGTGGTTCTGGGATGTATTCTATAGTCAGAATGAAAGTGACAGCTATGACTTCAGTATGATAGAAATGGAATAATTATTCAACCAAAAAGGTGTGTTTTTTTTTCTTTCTGCATTTATTTTTGATTTCCACTACAGATCTCACCATTACCAGGTGATAACCCTCAATTCCTGCAGAACTTTCCAATGGAATACAAGCTCTAGGGATCTTACTAAACTGAAGAGACTTCAGATATAGCTTTGGAAATGAACTATTTCCATCATCTAAGGCTGATATCTAGGTGATAAAATTTAGAGCCTTAGCAACTACTAAAGGGTTTTTCTCAGTGCCACTGATGAAATCTTAGATCTTTCAGAGGATGAAAGTCTCAGCATTGTATAGAATAAGATATCTTCTTATGCACTGTAATATCAAAGAATACCTCAAAGAGTAGTTTAAAAGAAACAATTTGGTATAAGGATCTGGTGGTTCCATCCTCTAATCTTATCAAAGAAAGTATTACATTTCAAATGCCTGTCATGTATTTTTGAATACAAAGTTTTAAATGTCTGCTAATGCACTTCCATGTGGCTAGGACTTTCCAGCTCTAGCATGTACAACTGAACACACTGTAAAACTGAGAAGGAAACTAAAACACTTCTTCAACCTCATCCTCTGTTCACTGTCTAGATCAAACACAGAATTAGTTAGAGTTGGGTGAGGGTGTCCCTATACCTTCATAAGCTATCATTTAGAGCTAAATTCCCATAAACCATTCAATGATGTTAATTATTTTTCTTTTTATTATCATCCACATATGATAATATGTGAATTTAAAATTATATGATATTCTTCTGAATAGAAGAAAAACTCAGCTTGGATGAATAAACCCTTAAGTCCATCAATGGACAAATGAAAAATTAAAACTAAACATTTTGAGCAGGCTCTTAAAGAATATTTCCTTAACATTTTAGTAAATCATATGCATTCATATCACTTAGAATATTTAGCCTGTGTTTTCACTTTATCTCAAAGCACAGTTTAATAATTAATTTCATATCATGTTTAGAGATTATAAGAAAATCCAGGTATTTTCTAAGAAAAAAGAAGCAGCAATTGTGTTCTTCTGGTGACTTTCTCAATGAGTCCACATAAATTGATCACTCAGCAATCTGTGTAGCATTAGATGGGTGAGACTGAATGACCTGACTACTTCCTGTTCATTCATTTCCTGTGTATAGTAATTACTTTAGTTAGGAAAAATTGTTCCCAAATATTAAATGCAGGCAAGGAGGGAGAAAAGGTAACACTATGCCAAGGACAGGTCTTAGTAACTAACATTTATGTAATACTTCATTTCCATGCCTCAGAATATCAAAAAATTCTGATCCCTTAGAAATCAGTCACATTCCAATCTAATACTCAGTGGACTTACCAAGATCAAAGTAGGGTTGGGTAATGGTGGCTCTTCTGTTATATCTATTAAATATTCAGTTCATGGTTCATTATACTCACTTCAGCTAATCATTGTGATATAATTACAGACATTTCCATTTAATTCATTTTTTTAAAATTGCAAGCATTTATTACTGAGTCATTCTTGTTCCTTGTGAACAAGCCCTACTTCTGCAGAGCCGGTGGATTGTCATTGGCTGTGTAATGACACTTATTAAAGCAGTGACAAATAACACTGCATGCTTGCTACACTGTAAATCACCCATGATCAGAACCAAATGATGCCATTCATTTATTTAATTATGAGTTATGAATTATGTAGAATGTCACCATTGATGATTTCAGCATAATTGGATAATTTCTATTTGTGTTTACAATCCACAGTGAAAGTGGTCTAATTAAATATGGTTGTCCCTAGACATATTTAGCTCTGGAGATTAAAAAGACAATTAATAATTTCTTTTTTCCCCATATAAATATTTTATTATTGGAATGACGCCACCTACTGGAGACTTACTATTGGGAAAGCTCCACCATGAAGGAAGGTCTTTGAGGGCAGGATCATGCGTCTTTTCTTTGGTGTCAGGAAGTGATGTTTGCTGGTGGGAGGAGGAAGGGGGAGCCGGGCACTCTGCCTCTTTCTCTTTTCCTGGGGATGCTGGTGGAGAAGGGAGCTAGAAATGTGCTCTCCCTTTAATAGATAGGAATCTAGGCCTTTCCTTCTCTCTTTACCAAATTTTTATTCTCCTTAAAAAAATGCTTAAAAGTCTAACTCTTGCTAAAGCTTATAATCTATTGGCAACCACTCATTAGATACTTTAGACAGTTTAGCTAGAATTTTAGCCATAACATTATTTTCTAGTTACATTCAGAAATAGTTTTCAACATTTGTTTTAATAAGATTTCTAGTTTCAAGTTTTTCTCTCTTCCTCCCCTCCCTCCCCCCTCCCCAAGACAGCAAGTAAGCTGATATAGGTTATATATGTACAATTGCATTAAACATATTTCTGCATTAGTCATGTTGTGAGAGAAGAATCAGAGCAAAAAGGAAAAACCTCAAAAAAGAAAAACAAGAATAAAAAAACAATAGAAATAGTATGGTTCCATCTGCATCTAGATTCCACAGTTCTTTTTTTCTGTATTTGGAGAGCATTTTCCCTCATGAGTCCTTTGGAACTATCTTGGACCATTGCTGAGAAGAATCAAGTCTATTGCAGTTGATCAACACATAATGTTGTTGATACTGTGTGCAATGTTCTACTGGTTCTGCTCATCTCTCTTATCATCAGTTCATGCAAGTCCTTCCAGATTTCTGTGAAATCTGCCTGCTCATCTTTTCTCAAGTAATAATTTCTATGAGCAAAACATTCTCTGCCATCTGCACAGATGGCCACAGAGTCCCATGTGGTCAGAATTAAATACTTAATAATGATAATAATAAACATTTTATAGTTTACAATGTATTCTAAATATTATATCATTTTAATTTGTCAATAACCCTGAAAGGTAGATGCTATTTTTATCTCTATTTTATAAACAAGGAAACTGAGATAGATATAGGTAAATTACTTGCCCAGGGTCACATGCCTAGTAAATGTCTAAGGCTGGATTTGAACTCAGAAATTTCTGAATCCAGGTTCATTGTTTTATTAGCAATAAAATTGAGAACTAGTATTTATACAGTGCTCCAGGTTCACAAAGTGCTTTACATGCAGTACATAATGCTCTCTGATTTTTATAATAACCTTAAGCATTGAGATGCAACAGGTATTATTATCCTCATTTCATTGGAAAGTGAGGCAAAAAAAAGATTTTGACTTGCCTTTCATGCATAGAAAGTTAATGTCAGAAGTAGAATTTTAAATTAGGTTTTCCTGATGCCAAGCCCAATACTTAAACTATCACACCATAGATATCTCCAAAAGTTTTTGTTTTGATTTCAATATTATCTGCAGTTTCAGAGCATCTCATTAGTTAGAAAACTACTCTGCAGAATGTTTAATAAAGTGATTTTCTTTTGCATTAGGAAAGAAGTGAACTTTTTCTCTTATTGCCCAACATCTATAATATTATGATATTCACATCTGCTCAGTCAAATGATTAGTGTGAATTATGATTTCAGAATTAGTATTGATAGGAAGAAATAAGTTTTGGTTTTGAAACAAAATTTGACAACACTGTGTATCAATTTCATAGATTTGGAGACTATAATGGTTATGGTTACCTGCAACATCTATGTTCCTCTCACCTGAATGCATAATTTTTTTATTTTTTTAAATTTAATTTTATTTATTTATTTATTTTTCCTGAATGCATAATTTAACAGGATGTTTAGTTTCAATTTGTTAGAATAGTTTGACATGATTTGAAAATTACTAATCTTTTATAGGGAAAGAATTATATATTTGGATAAAATAATTTATTTGAGTGTGTCACATATTTATAGATATGTATACTATATTTATGGATTATATAATTATCAATAAAAACAAAGGTTTTTCAAAGCATATGAAATAGGAAATCTAGAAAAAGGATGGGCAGGAACTGATAGACTTTCAAAATTTTGGAGCAAGACATGGAGCTCCTAGAATAATATGACTAAGATTCTCATCACCATCTTATTCGCAGCAATAGCATTCTTTCAGTCCATTAGTTTGAATCTAATTTTCCTGGTATTATGTTTCAGAGAATATGGTTGCCTCTACCTTCAAGGTTGTCTGGTTTTCATTTGATCTTTGTAAGGGTTTCGACTAGCTGCTATTGAATGTTCATGGGCAAAGACCATAATAAGCAATGCTGCTCATGATCAAGGATTCTATGGGTGAAACTAGTTTCTTTGTAGAATTAAATGCAAAGCAGAAGAACATTCAAAAGGTTCCATGCAGAAATGTTTAAATTATGCCTTAGCAAAGAAAACTGCTTCTTCAGGGACACTATTATTTAGGTTCTTTTCATGAGCTCTAAAGATTTCTTTTTTAAAAAATTTTATTAAAATGATTTAAAAGATATTTCTTTTAACATAGTCAAAGCAATATAAAACAAAATATTGGGTTACAAAATAATATTTTAAAGCTCTGTTGTGTTCAGAGTCATGTACACAAGGAAGTTTCTGTCTTCCCATAACAATCAATTTTTCAAATAAGGACCTTGGCATTTAATCCAGAGAGTACACTAATTTTACTTATCTATTTCTTTAACAAATCAGCCTTTTAATCATATGATGTTATTTTCAGTAAAGGGGAATAATATGAATTTTTCTTCCTGGAATTATTAATTTAACTTTGATTTAATTTGAAAATGTAAATTTTTTTTACAAAGAAAATTACTTTTATAACAGATGGTGTCCTTTCTCATGGTTCCTTCTATTCTTTCTACCAGTACATCATATTTGTTTCATGGGTAATTAGATTCAGTTTTTATGTCAGAAATCTTGTTGTTGAAATGACCCCCAAATTCTGCTGCTTTCTTTTCTCATAAGTTAAATTCTTCCAATTGTTCATCTATTGATTCATGTTGCACTTTATGTTTCCTAATTGAATGTGTTTTTTTTTTCTCCACCCTGTTTTCCTCTTCCTTGATAAGCTGGTGTTTGTATATGTCATCCTCCAATTCTTTTTCCTTCTTGGTATGTTTGTGTTTAAGTAACAAATCACTGGTGATGATGAAACAACTGATAAAGGGGATGGTTCTAACAGAATTGTAGGAGAATATGATTCAAACCTTGGGTCTAACTCATCATGTCAAGTCAACTAGCATTTGTTAAGTACCTCCTATTTACTTGGAACTCTCCTAAATTCGAGGGATTCAAAGAAAGTAAAAATCAAACAACAGCAGCAGTCCCAGACTTCCAGGAGATTGCAATCAGTCAATTAACCTGTCAATTTTCTCATCTCTAAAAGGTAGAACAAAGACTAAATAACCTCTTAAGTCACTTCTAATTCTAGATCCTATGATCTTTTTTTGTCTTTTTTTTTTCAGGGCAATGGGGGTTGAATTACTTGCCCAGGGTCACCCAGGTAGTAAGTGTCAAGTGCCTGAGGTCAGATTTGAACTCTGGTCTTCGTGAATCCAAGACCAGTGTTTTATCCACTCTGTCACCTAGCTGCCTCAAGATTGTATGATCTTCTGATAGAAAGACAAACATAAAGCAATCGCCTTGTATTTCTGGGGCAGTTTCCTCAATTTCTATATCCTCTGAGGTTAGGAATCATTAGGATCTAAGTTCATTTTAGTACCCTCTGAAAAGTTCTACTACTATCTTTTCTAGTGAACTACCTCTCTTTTATCAGCTCTGTTCTACTGGGAAACTGCCTGTCTTTTTGGAATGTTGATTTGTATGGAACAGTGCCATCTATTTTGCTCTTCTCTTTCTCTCTTATCCTAGTTATGAATGAACAGCAATTCATATGTATTCTCAATCCCTTAAGCAAACATCAGAGCAAGAGTTCTTAACTTGTGTCCTTAGAAAAATTTCAGAGAGTCCGTGAACTTGGAGGAGGAAAAAAAAATAAATCATTATTTCAATTAACCTTTAACTGAAATTTAGCCTTTTCTTCAATTATTTTAAAGAATTAATCTAAGGAAGGGCCTATAGCTTTCAGTAGACTGCCAAAAGAGGCCATGCCCCAGGAAATGGTAAAAAAAAAAAAAAAAAAAACAGCCTTATTAGATTTATGGAACCCCTAGTGGAACAGTTAGGCCAAACAGAGGTAATTTATTAGAATATTCTTAAAAATACCTTTTTAACTTATTCAGGTTTTTTGCTTACCTCTTTGCTACATAGGATTAAAGTATTTATTTCTACAACATGTCTTTGAATTACATATTAAATGTTTAGAGGGATGGATAGACCAAATGTTTAACAAACCTGTAAATTATTATGTTCATTTGTGAAAGCTTTATTTAGAGGAGCTGGGGAAATCTTGGGAAATGGGGGTAATGCAAAACCAATATCACATTAACAGTCAGGGATATCATATTTTTAATATCTTTTTTTTTTACATTTAAGGAGGTATAATGATTAGGACTAGAAAGGTTCTGAGATCACTGTACCCTGCACTGGTAAGAGAACATACATAAAACATTATGTTGAGTTCTAGGCTTAACATTCAAGAAAAGTGCTTCATATGTTAGAGAGTATCCTGAGAAAAGCAAGCATAATAATGAAGGTTCCATAGATTGTACCATAGGAGAATACATTAAATTAAATTAGCATAGAGCAGGAGTTAAAGAAATAGAAGCAAAGTTTGAGAATGGGATATAGGTCAGGGAAACCAAGGGAGGAGAAAATATAAAGTAAATATCAAAATAAAATATCAAGTAAAACATGTCCATATAAGTTTTTGGCTTGATTTGGAAGGCATTAAAACATCATATAAGTTGTTGAACAAGTGATTAACATAATGAAATAAAGATTAAAGCTGGAAGTGAGGGGATCAACTAGTACACTCCTTGGACAATAGTTTGGGGAGTTGAAAGGAATAGGCGTGAAAGGTGTGTTAAAGTGAATGTGGGGTTATTTGTCTCTAAATTATCTTTTTTCATGATGAAAGGGAAGAGTAAGTTAGATATGACTCTACTTTGGGAAATAGGAAGAATTGCAGTGCAGACAGAAATGGAGGAGGGGAGGAAAGTAGCTTGCTTGTTGGGAAAAGGAGTTGTATCTTGGGCAGGTTTAGTTAAAATATCTGCAGAAAATCTAAACACAAATGTCTTCTAGGAAATTACTAATATAAAATGGAAGTGTGAGAGATCGCTTGTTATATTTTTTTGTGATAATCATTGTTAAGTTCAAAGGTAAACTACTCTTCTTCCTACCACTACCACCCAGGGAAGAACTATACCCCTTAGTAAACTTCCCTAACACAGCGTTTGAGGCACCCTTTATCCATTTAAATCCAGGCATGAAGGATCACCTTGTGGCCTCATAACCCAAACTCCTACCCCAAATTTCCTTGCATGAGTGAAGGAAAAAATGAGCATTCAAATTTTAGGTATTTTTCCTTTATTCTTCCAGAAAAGAGGTATCAAAAACAAAGAATATAGTCACAGAAAAATTAAAATATAACTGTAAAATATTTAACAAAATTAATAAAACCAACAAATTATATTAATCTTATTATTGTGTTTTTCTAAGTTAATATGTACTTTACAAGGAATATTTACATATAGTTTAATGGCTTCCATTTCTTTTTGAGTTTGGACATCACTGTTCCAAAAGATGCACCATCATTTCAAACTCTAATTCATTATTAATGTTGAGGCATGCTATCTCCAAAGTGGTAGTGATAATCTATGATGGCTTCAGAATAGTATATTCTGAAAAGAGAACTCTTCATTAGTTATCTCTATCAGAGTCAAATTTTCCTGCTTTTACCAATTATCCTGGCCTTGACACCCACCTCTTCTTGTACCAGTTGTTGCCAATCCATACTATGACCACTCACTGTTTCAATTTATTTTAAGGACATTAAAATGCTTTTAGTGAACCAGCTTAAAAAAAAAAAAAACTTGGGTCATACTCAAATCGTCCCTCCCTCTCTTTGTTTATATATAGAAAGTTGACAAATATTGTGAATTCTCTCCCCACTGCATCACTAGCACCTGTCACTTTTTCTCCATTCATAAAACTGACAGGGAATGTCTTATGACAGCATACTTCACTCCAGGAGTAGAATAGCTTAGGGTAAAGATCCTGAGGTTTGAATCTATCCCAACACACAAGTTGTATGGTCTTGATCAAGTCAATTAATGTTTCTCAGTCTGTAAACTGGAGATAATAATATTTCAAGTATCTATGTGGTTGGAACAACAAAAATATTATCAGAATCAAATAACATAATGCAAGTAAAATGCTTTTCAAACTTTTAAAAAATATTTAAATGATAATAATTATTATTGTTGTTACTATTTTTTTATTCCATTCTCATATTCCAAGGAGGAATCATCTGGATGTTTTCCTGGTATACTTTGCTCTTAGACACATATAGTTATACTTGTATATGTATATGTGCATATATATATATGACTCATATATATGGCAAACTCATATATATGAATCAAAGAGCAATATATACATATATATGAGTAAGAAACCATATATATGAATCTGATATATATACACACATATGTCTATATATATATATAAATATGAGTCTAAGATATATATACTTAAATCAGAAATATTTACAAATACAAATATACATATGCACATATACATATAGATACATATATCTGTATATGTATATGTGTGTAAATATTTTTGTTTGTGTATACACACACTTATATAGATGATTGATAGGGTAGATAAAGTGACTGATTCATGAAATTAATAAAAATATTGGGCATATAGAATAATTTTTTTTAGGCTAACTGAATATATATTTGGGACAGCTTCAGTAGTAGACACTGTGTTGATAATGATATATGTCTCATCCTGTTCTCAAAAGGATTTTATTTTTAGTTTTTGTTCTATATATTTTGGAAACTTTTCATTCCAAATAGATTGGAAATTATGATGACTCAGTTAAACAATATCCATTTAAAATTTTAGTCTTAAGATTTTTTCATCCATATATCTGGTTGATTTTGGAAAGAATCATTTATATAATAATTATCTAGGGGCAGGTAGGTGGAGCAGTGGATAAAGCACTGGCCCACCCCCCAAAAACTAAATAAATAATTATCTAGTTTGATTACAGCTTTTTGTTTGAGTTTTTAAGAATATTTTTGAGTCTTATATTTGTATTATGAGATTCTCATTTTTCAATTAGTATAATATAGCAATTTTTGATGGAAAATTCTAAGTATCAAATCATGTTGTCCTGAGTTTTGGTAGATGCTACGATTTGTAGCCTGTTGCTAGATGCTGTAAAGTTTCTTTTCTTCCCGTACATAATCTACAGTGATGACTATATCTAGAATCTTAAAGATGACATTTCTATAATTTCTACTGGAAATGAACTCATGCTGTGTTGCCAGCATTAGTCCCTTCTATTTCTACATAGCAATTTATATTAATGGACAATATAAAAAATAGTTACATGGGGAAGCTAGGTGGCTCAGTGGATAAATACTGGCCCTGGATTCAGGAGTACCTGAGTTCAAATCCATCCTCAGACACTTGACACTTACTAGCTGTGTGACCCTGGGCAAGTCACTTAACCCCCATTGCCCTGCAAAACAAAACAAAACAAAAACAAAACAAACAAAAAACCACTTACAAACCATTTACTATGTGTCAGGGATTGCACTCAATATTAAGCATATAAAGAAAGAAAGGCAGGTGAGGCATGATGACTACTGAGGACATTACATTCTAGCAATTGAATACATGTGTAGATCTATCTATCTAATCTACCTACCTACCTATCTCTCTATCTCTCTATCTCTCTATCTCTCTCTCTCTCTCTCTCTCTCTCTCTCTCTCTCTATCTATCTATCTATCTATCTGTCTGTCTATCTGTCTATCTATCTTTCTATTTATCTATCATCTATCTATATTTAAGTATGTATTTATTATGCAGCTATTTATATCTAGGTACGTAGAGATAGATAAATAGATGATAGGATTTGAAAAAAATATTAAATATTGCTGTTGTCAACCTTTTGTACTCCTTGGTGAAGAAACATTTGCTTTATTTATAATTATCACCACAGGTATTTGTACTATTTATCATGTGGCCTATAATGTCTGTCAGTAGTCATTCTTTTTTGACTAAGCAGTGTTGATCTTTCCACAGATGTTGTATGGTTATTAGTTCTATTTCTTTAATATTGCATGAGTTTTATTAATATATTGAAATCATTTAAAAGACCCAAATGTTCATTTCACACTTCCAAAATTATATGATTTGCATTTAATAGATAATAATTTATTTAAAATTGCTCTTTCCCTTTGCAAAGTGTGTTTTAAAGATCTGTTATAATATGGAATAAAAGTGGTTTGCAACTAAAGAGCACTATATAAACATTAGGCAACACTAATGTTAATATTTTTGGTTACAATTAGAAGAAGTAACCCTCCCACCTACACCTCACCCCCATGGCACTCACCTATTACAAAAAAGGGATCATGCAAACAGAGTAAAATAGATTCTGAACCAAAATATGAGCCAGTTAAATGAAGGATGAAGTAGGTTTATAATTGTTGTCGAGATTAAGTGCAAAACTCCACTAGTCAATACAATTATCTTGGAAATTACAGCTCTTACACAAAAATTCCAATGTTAAAAAATCTAAAACTACTTCAACTAAATAATTAAAGTATATTTTCATTTTACCAATTAAACTGTCTAATGGAAAAAGGTGTTGTAAGATGAAATACTCCAACCTTGAGTAATCACAATATAGAGTGAAACAATCTCTAACGTCCAATTTTGTTTGGACTGAAGTTAGTGGTTTATGATGGCTTATATAAAATGGAAAATTTAAAATCCTCATTGATTGTTGATTTTAAAATGTTTTTATTCAGCATTTTGTTACTTTTAGACTTTTAATACATAAAAAGTTTTGTTGTTGTTGTTTTGTTTTATTTTGGGTTTTTTTCCCAGCAATGCCAGGCTATAGGTTCAGGGAAATTCTGGAATGAATATTTAGGGTGAAGATACACACACACACACACACACACACACACACACACACACACACACAAAAAAAACACATTTTATCTCTACTTCCTATTAAATCCTTATCGGCTTTACTTTTCAAAGGATTACAGTTCTATTGAGTATGATAACCTGAAAAGTTCTACACACCTCTTCTTGAACCCAACTTACTTGTTCTCTGTTGTTTCTCTCCTTCCCCCTATGTATGGTAAATATGGAGTGGGAAACTGGAGAAGAATACATAAAGAATGCATTGTAAGTGAAGGAAAAAAGATTCAAGTATTTTTTTGAAATATTTACAAAGAAGTGAATACTGAACTAAAATAAATATGTGGATGACTTGATTGGACATATTCATAATGTCAGATAAATAATGTTATTTGGAGAAAGAATAAATTTCACTTTGTCTATTTCTAAAGCTATTTCTTTAAAGGTGTATTTTAAGCACAACAACTATCTTACCAGGTGGTAGCTATTCTGAGCTGCTGAAGGAATTCATGTTGCTCCTAACTCTCTTCCTGAATCAAATTAGCAACTCTTCTAAAAAGAGAGTATTATTTTAAAATGCACATCAAATAAGTTGTTAGGACCTACAGATTATACCTTTTGGTCTAGTTAAAATGGATCAAGTTATTAAGAACATTACCCTACTTAATCTGACCTAGAAATTTATGGTATCTGATAATTACCACTCTGACTGATTTTTGAAAGGATTTTAGTGATAGATTCCAGGAAAATAATTAAAATCAACATTTGCATGGATGATGATCAACAAATAAGTATAACTGTAGATTGTATAGAATTTATATAATAAAATAGAAAAGGAGTGTGGATGGACTTATAATTTTATTCTTAGGGAAAACTCTCAAGAGAAAGGAATCCTGGGGTGTATAGCCAAGATAGTGTAGAGAAGCCAGGAAGTTGTCCTAGTTCTCTAAAGTTTCCCTCAGAAACAACATTAAATCAAGCCTCTAAATGAATTCTGGAGGTACTGAACCTACAAAAAGACAGAGATAAACAATTTTCCAAATTTCCATAATTTAGAAGATTTCCGGAAAGGTATATTTCACTTGGGTGAAGGGGAGGGCAGTACAGCAAGGAGGATGTCTGGATAACTCAGCAGGAGGCTCTCGGCCACAGCACAGATCAGTAACTGCTGCCCCTTGGTCCTGGCTCAGTAGGCTGATGGAACAGCAGGCCAGTTATGAAAAACCCTCCCCTCCCACCCCAACTGAGAGAGCAAACTGCCAGCTAGAGAACAATCCACAAGACAGGCTAGAGTAGGCCAAATCTTCCCAACTCAAGAGAACAAGCACAAAAGTGTTGAGAAATCCATGAGCAACTGAGGCTTCAAAGAAATTCAGTGACCAGGCCCATATTACCCAGTACAAGAAGATTGCAGCTGTGGCCCCTGTACCCCAGGAACAGACCTCAATTTTAAAAGTTACAAAATAGACTAAACTATGCATAAGAAACAGAAAAGTACCTTTACCATAAAGAGTTTATATGGCAACACGGAAGACTAAACACAAACTCAGATGAGGACAACACTATCAAAATTGCTACATGTGAAACCTTGCAGGAGAAGATGAATTGGTCTTGAGATAAAAAAAGCCTTCTTGGAAGAGCTCAAAAATTATTTTTAAAACCTAATAAGAAGAACCCACAAAAGGATGGGGTGAGATGATTTTCTGGCCAAATATGGCTTAGAATGTCGGGAAGAAAGATCTGTTGTAAGTGTGGTAAGATTGGAGCCCAGACCCAGGCTGTACTGGCACAAATCCAACCCCAGGTAGTCCATGCCAGAAAAACAGGCCTCTAGAGCCTTGGAATCAACTATGGCAGCAGCTTTTTCTGCCAATGAGCTCACAGACCAGTGAGGGGGTTGATTGGTTGGCCAGTTTGAGGTTGCAGGGGTCTTGGCTGGCACTGAGGCAGAACTCTGTTGTGTTGTCCATGCTCAGAACCTGGAAGCACACATTTAAAAACCAATAAAAAGCAGATATGGTGGAGGGGAATATGGGAAAAGTGCTGGTGAGTGGGTGAACCTTACTCTCATCAGAATTGTCTCAAAGAGGGAATAATATACACACTCAGCTGGGTATAGCAATCTATCTTACCCTGCAGGAAAGTAGGAGTGGAAGAGGATGGGGTGGGTGATAGAAGCAAGGACAGATTGGAGCAGGGAGCAGTCAGAAGCAAAACACTTTTGAGGAGGGAAAGGGTTAAAGAAGATAAAAAATAGAGTAAATATCAGGGGAAGAGAATAGAATGGAGGGAAACACAGTTAGCCATGGTAACTAAAAAAAAAGCAATGTAAGATAAGGAGGAGGAGGAGGAGGATAATGGAGATGATGGTGATGATGAAGATGATGATAATAAAACATATGGTACTTTGTTGGGCTATTGTGAAGAAAATTCTTTGTCAGGTACAAGGTACTATATGAATGGTATCTATTATTGTTGTTGAAATAATCAACATCATGGGTTTACTTTTAGGAAATATCTCTTTAAATTATATATAAATGTATTTTACTATTTAAAAAAATTGCTGAGCAGGATGCTATCAGAAAAACCTAGAAAGATTTACAAGAGCTGATGCAAAGTGAATTGTACTGTATACAAAAGAACAGCAATATTGTAAGATGATCTTCTGTGAATGACTTAGTTATTTGCAGCAATACAATGAACTGAGTCAACTCTGAAAGACTTATGAAAAATGCAATCCATCTACAGAGAAAAAAAACTGATGGATTCCGAATACAGACTGAAGCATAATTGTATTTGTTAGTTGCTTTTCTAATTTTTTTTGTCTCTTTTCTTTCACAACCTGACTCATATGGAAATGTTTTGCATGACCACACATGTAACTGCTTGAACTGCTTGAGTTCTTAAGGGGTTATAAGGAGGGAAAGCAGAAAAGAGTTTGGAACACAAAGTTTTAAAAACTGATGTTAAAATTTGTTTTTACCTGTAATTTGGGAAAATTAAAATCTAAGAATAATTAAACACAAAAAGTAATTTTCTAAGATAGTAAACATGCAGATATTCTACAAAAGTTAATTTATTCTTTATTTCTTCAATATTCTAAAAAAATTCATGAATAATGAAATCACTCATGTATATTAAACAGATCTCAGGAATGCTGAATTGTATATATATGGCTATGTATTTGCTTATTTCATATGAAGAATATCTTTAAGTTCAATAGAACATATTTCTAATGAATTAAAAACTAATTTTAATACCTTCAGCAGCTGAAGCTGTACTAACTCCAGACTACATAGTCATAAGAGTACAAAAGGGCAAGTGAAATGGGTAAGAATACAATTTTCCAATACTTTTCATGTCTTTGGAGGTCACTGTATATGTAGATAAATTTTAAATAGTCCCATTTTTTCTAATGGCATAAAAGAAGAAAGAAAAACTGTCAGCTTACTCTGCAATAAAGTAAATTTTTTGCATTTTAATTTGTATTTTTAAAAAAGAATTTACATTTGCTTAATTGCCAAAGAGCCAATAAATTATGGGAAAGAAGAATACAAGGGATTGTTTCAACCCATTGAAGGGATCTTAGTCATATTCCTGTTTGGTGTCTTTCTAACTATGGACAACTCTTTTGAATATTTCAAAAGACTGAAATAAATTTCTTGGGCTATCCTGACTGTTATTTATTTTTTGGTGTGTGTGTGTGTGTGTTTTCTTTTTGAAGACATGTAAAGTTACCTACCAAAATATAAAAATCAATACATTCAAAGGATTTGTATTTAATAAATTGCTTATTTTCTTTTGACAATGGCAATCAAGAAATGATTATCTCCATCTAAACTAATGTGTAATTATGATAGATTACATAGATCATCATAGATAATGCTGGCTAATATTAATTAGCATATAAGTTATGATATCCTATGTCATTTCCCAAGAACAAATATTGGTGCTCAGCTGATAAAAAACAAATATGTTCATTTCTTTTCCTAAGTATCCTAAAGCATCTAGGTAACCAATTTATTTATGAATTTTTTAGAGTATCTCTAATTTAATGGGATCCAAAAAAATTTCAGTGTAAATTACTGATATCTGTCCACAAGTATTATAATTATATTCATAGCCTATGTTCAATACAGTTCCAATTATTTAGAATGTTGCAATATCATTTATTCTCCACAAATTAATTATAAAAAAAAGATCAAAAAAAGGAAGGTAGGGCCAAGACGGCAGAGAGAAGTTAGCAAGTTGCCTGAGGTCTCCTTTGGTTCCCTCAAAAATAACATTAAATCAAGCCTCTAAACAGATTTGGAAACTACAGAACCTATAAAAAGACAGAGAGGGAGGCAGCTAGGTGGCACAATGGATAAAGCACAGGCCCTGGAATCAGGAGGACCTGAGTTCAGATCCAGCCTCAGACACTTGATACTTGTTAGCTGTGTGACCCTGGGCAAGTCTCTTAACCCTCACTACCCTGCAAAAAAAAAGACAGAGAGTCACAATCTTCCAACCTGAGATAATTTAGAAGACTTCAGGAAATATCGGTCTCACTCAGGCAAAAGGGGAACACAGCACTTCTCAGCACAGCATAGCATGGAGCGGGTGGGGAAAGACATCAGGAAGCTCTAGGCCACAGCCAAGCAACTGAGGATCCTTGATCCTGGCTTAGCAAACTGGTGTCGCAGCAAGCCAGTGGTGAGATCCACCAGCACCAACTGAGAGGGCAGGCTGCTAGCTAGAAGCCCACCCCCAGGAAAGGCACAACCATGCCTGGTCATCACCATGCTGGGAGAAAACACAGGGAGCTAGCCCAGGGCAGTAAGAAATCCACTAGCCATAGAGGCCTCAGAGTAGAAAGCCAGTGATACAGCCCCTATCTCCAAACACAAGAAACTTGAAATAGCAATCGTCATGCCCCAGAAGCAGACCTCACCTTTAAAAAAATAAGCTGCAATATGAGTAAGAAACAAAAAAGAGCTTTTACTATTGAGAGCTTTTGTGTCAATAGGGAAGAGCTAAACACAAACTCAGATGAGGACAATACTTTCAAATTGCCTACATGTGAAGCCTCAAGAGGGAAGATGTATTGGTCTTAAGACCAAAAAAGCCTTCTGGGAAGCGCTCAAAAAGGATTTTAAGAATTGAGAGAGGTAGAAGAAAAAATGGGGAGAGAAATGAAAGCAACATAAGAAAATTATGAAAAAGAATCAACAGCTTGGAAAAGGAAGCACAAAGATTGACTAAAGAAAACAATTCCTTAAAAAATTCATTTGGCCAAATGTAAAAGCAGGTATATAGTCTGACTGAAGAAAGCAATGCCTGACAAATTTTAATTGGACATTTGGAAGCAAATGTCTCCATGAGACACCAGTAATGAGTCAAACAGAATAAAAAGAATGAAAAAAAAAAGAAAATATGAAATACCTCATTGGAAAGACAAGTGACCTAGAAAATAGATCCAGGAGAAATAATTTGAGAATTATTGGACTGCCTGAAATCCATGATCAGAAAGTGTCTAGATACCATGTTCTAGGAAATTATCAAGGAGAACTTTCATGATAATATAGAATCATAGGATAAAATCATCATTGGAAGAATCTAGCAATCACCTCCTGAAAGAAACCACAAAAGGAAAACTCCAAGGAATATTGTAGAGAAATTCTAGAGAAAGAGGAGTTGGAACACAAAGTTTTAAAAAAATTGATGTCAAAATTTGCTTTTACATGTAATTCAGGAAAATAAAATTTTAAAAAAAGAAAGGGCTTATTCTTTAGGGAATTAAAAGGGTAAGTGGAAAGGGGGGATGGATAGAAGGGAGGACAGAAGCAGGGGAGAAAACAGAAAAGAAAAGGGAGGTGGGGGCTGAAAAAAGGAGGGCAGTTTGGGGGAGGCAGAGATAAGAAGCAAAACCTTTGTGAGGAGGAATAAGGTGAAAGAAGGGGGTAAAATACAAAGGGGGTTAATAGAATGGAGGGAAGTAGAGAGTAATAATTACTGTGAATATGAAGGGAATGAACACTGCCATAAAACAGAAGCAAAAAGCAAAGTGGATTAAAAATGAGAATCTACAATATGCTGTTTACAAGAAACACATTTGAAACAAAGACATGCACACACAGTAAAGGTAAAGGGGTGGAGCAGAATACATTATGCTTCAGCTGAAGTCAAAAAAAGTAGGGGTAGCAATCCTTATCTCAGACAAAGCAAAGGCAAAAATAGACCTAATTAAAGGAGATAAGGAGATAATTTATCTCCATTGCATATAATATTTGCTGATGGCTTTAGGTAGATACTGTTTATTATTTTAAGGAAAGCTCCACCTATTCCTAAACTCTCCAGTGTTTTTATTAGGAATGGGTGCTGTATTTTGTCAAAAGCTTTCTCTGCATCTATTGAGATAATCATACGATTTTGGTTGGATTTCTTATTGATGTAGTTGATTATGTTAATAGTTTTCCTAATGTTGAACCAGCCCTGTATTATTGGCATAAATACCACCTGGTCATAGTGTATTATCCTGGTGATCACTTGCTGTAACATCCTTGCTAATATCTTATTTAAGATTTTAGCATCAATATTCATTAGGGAAATTGGTCTATAATTTTCTTTCTCTGTTTTTGCTTTGCCTGGTTTTGGTATCACCACCATATTTGTGTCATAAAACGAATTTGGTAGAACTCCTTCTTCACCTATTTTTCCAAATAATTTGTATAATATTGGAATTAATTTTTCTTTAAATGTTTGGTAGAATTCATCTGTAAACCCATCTGGCCCTGGGGATTTTTTCTTAGGGAGTTCATTAATGGCTTGTTCAATTTCTTTTTCTAATATGTGTTTATTTAAGGATTTTATTTCCTCTTCAGTTAACCTGGGCAGTTTGTATTTTTGTAAATATTCATCCATTTCATTTAGATTGTCAAGTTTATTGGCATACAGTTGGGCAAAATAATTCCTAATTATTGATTTAATTTCCACTTCATTGCTGGTAACATCACCCTTTTCATTTTTGATACTGGTGATTTGGTTTTCTTCTTTCTTTTTTTAATCAAATTAACCAATATTTTATCTATTTTATTGTTTTTTTCTAAAACTACCTCTTAGTTTTATTGATTAATTCTATAGGTTTTTTTGCTTTCAATTTTATTAATTTCTCCGTTAATTTTCAGGATCTCTAGTTTAGTATCTAATTGGGGATTTCTAATTTGTTCTTTTTCTAGATTTTTAAGTTGCATACCCAATTCATTAATCTCCTCTTTCTATTTTTTATTCATGTAAGCATTTAGAGCTATAAATTTTTCCCTAAGCACTGCTTTGGCTGCATCCCATAGATTGAGGTATGTTGTCTCATTATTGTCATTCTCTTGGATATAGTTATTAATTGTTTCTATGATTTGTTGTTTGGCCCATTCATTCTTTAGAATGAAATTATTTAGTTTCCAATTGATTTTCATTCTACTTTTCCCTGGCTCTTTCTTACATGTAATTTTGCATTTACTATTTCTGCCTTTCTACATTTGACTAGAATGTTTTTGTGCCCTAATACATGGTCAATTTTTGAAAATGTGCCATGTACTACTGAGAAAAAGGTATATTCCTTTCTATCCCCATTGAATTTTCTCCAGACATCTATCATGTCTAACTTTTCTAGTAATCTATTCACCTCTTTCACTTCTTTCTTATTTATTTTTTGGCTAGATTTATCTAATTCTGAGAGGGGGAGATTCAGATCCCCAACTAGTATAGTATTACTGTCTAATACCTCTTGTAACTCATTTAACTTCTCCTCTAAGAACTTGGATGCTATACCACTTGGTGCATACATATTTAGTATTGATATTACTTCATTATCTATAGTACCTTTTAGCAAGATGTAATTTCCTTCCTTATCTCTTTTAATGAGATATATTTTTGCCTGTGCTTTGTCTAAGGATTGCTACCCCTGCTTTTTTTACTTTAGCTGAAGCATGATATATTCTGCTCCAGCCTTTTACCTTTACTCTGTGTGTATCTCTCTGCTTCAGATGTGTTTCTTGTAAACAGCATATTGTAGCATTCTGATTTTTAATCCACTCTGCAATTCGCTTCCGTTTTATAGCAGAGTTCATCCCATTCACATTCACAGTTATTATTACTGTCTATTCCCCTCCATTTTATTTACCCCCTTTGTACTTTCCCCGCCTTCTTTCGCCCTATTCCTCCTCACCGACGTTTTACTTCTTACCCCTGCCTCCCCCAATCTGCCCTCCCTTTTTATCACCCCCCTCTCTTTTCTTTACCCTTTTCTCCCTTGCTTTTGCCCTCTCTTCTGTCAGTCCCCCCCCCTTTCCCTTCCTCTTTTGCTTCCCTACAGAATGCGCTAAGTTTCTTTATCCCAATGAACGTATATGTTATTCCCTCTTTGAGTCAAATCTAATGAGATTAGGGTTGAAACAATGTTCACTCCTCCTTTCTTTCCCTCTATTGTAATAGGGTTTTTTTCACCTCTTCATATGATGTAATGTATCCCATTCCACCTCCCCTTTCCTTTCCTCCCCTTAGACTCCCTTTTTAACCCCTTACTTTTTTTTTGTATCATCACATCAAAGACAATTTATATTTATATCCTCTGTTTATACTCCTTCTCTCTGCCCAAATACATTTACAGTTCTTATGAGTTATGAGTATTATCTTCCTATGTATGGATATAAGCAGTTTAACCTTATTGAGTAACCTTTTTTTTTTTCCCTCTGTTTACCTTTTTAAACTTCTCTTGTGCCTTGTATGTTGAGATCGAATTTTCTATTCAGTTCTGGTCTTTTCACCAGGAAAGATTGAAAGTCTCCAATTAAATGTCCATCTTTTCCCCTGAAAGTAATAGATTCTTGGCTGCAATCCAAGCTCCTTTGCCTTCCAGAATATCATATTCCGAGCCTTGCGGTCCTTTAATGTTGAAGCTGCCAGGTCCTGAGCAATCCTGACTGTGGCTCCATGATATTTAAATTGCTTCTTTCTGGCTGCTTGGAGTATTTTCTCCTTCACCTGATAGTTCTGGAATATGGCTACAATATTCCTTGGAGTTTTCCTTTTGGGGTCTCTTTCAGGAGGTAATCAGTGGATTCTTTCAATGATGATTTTATCCTCTGATTCTATGATATCAGGCAGTTCTCCTTAATAATTTCCTGGAATATGGTGTCTAGATTCTTTTTCTGGTCATGGCTTTCAGGCAGACCTATGATTCTCAAATTGTCTCTCCTGGATCTGTTTTCCAGATCAGTTGTCTTTCCAATGAGATATTTCACATTTTCTTCTATTTTTTCATTCTTTTGATTCTGCTTGACTGATTCCTGGTGTCTCATGGATTCCTTATCTTCCAACCGACCAATTTTAATTTTTAAGGCATTGTTTTCTTCAATGAGATTATGCACCTTTTTTTCCATTTGGCCAAATGAATTTTTTAAGGCATTGTTTTCTTCAGTGAAATTATGCTCTTTTTTTTTCATTTGGCTGGTCAATTTTTGTGCTTCCTTTTCCAAGCTGCTGATTCATTTTTCATAGTTTTCTTGTTTTGCTTTCATTTCTCTCCCCATTTTTTCTTCTACCTCTCTCAATTGATTTTTAAAATCCTTTTTGAGCTCTTCCAGGAAGGCTTTTTGTTCTTGAGACCAATTCACCTTCCCTCGTGAGGCTTCAGATATAGGCAATTTGAGGCTATTGTCCTCATCTGAGTTTGTGTTGGCTTCTTCCCTATTGATACAGAAGCTCTCAATGGAGAGGGCTCTTTTTTTGCTTCTTACTCATTATTGCAGCTTATTTATTTATTCTTTAAATTCAGGTTTGCTCTGGGGGCACCAGGGTCCCTGTTTTGGGGCTCTTGTGCAGGGGTATAGGTGCTGTGTGACTGACTTTTTACTCTGAGGCCTTTATACTGTGTGCAGTTCACCCCCCTGCACTTCCTGTCTGAGCGCTCGGCCAGGTGCCCGATTCTGCCTGACCCGTTCGTGGCCCTCCCGGCTGGTGCAGGTAGGTTTTTCCACTGTCCTTCTTGGCCACCAGATTTTTGAGCCAGGTGGCAGGGGCCTCAGTTGTTCAGCTGTGGCCCGCACCTCCTGCTGACTTGCCCTGACCCCCTCGGCACTGGGCTGCTGCCCTGCGCTGGGCCTCCCTTTTGCCCGAGTCAGACCAACCTTTTCCTGAAATCTTCTAAATTATCTCTGGTTGGAAGACTGTGTCTCTCTGTTGCTTTGTAGGTTCTGTAGTTTCAGAATCTGTCCAGAGGCTTGATTTAATGTTATTTTTGAGGGAACAGAAGGATAGCTCAGGCAGCTTGCTGCTTCCTCTCTGCCATCTTGGCTCTGCCCAAGAAAAATCTTAAATAAAATATTAGCAAGGAGATTACAGCAAATGATCACCAGGATAATATACTATGACAAGGTGAGATTGATGCCCACCAGGAATACAGGGTTGATTCAACATTTGGAAAACTATTAACATAACCACATCAATAGGAAAACTAATCAAAATCATATGATTATCTCAATAGATGCAGAGAAAGCTTTTGACAAAATACAGCACCCATTCCTAATAAAAACACTAGAGTTTAGGAATAGGTGGAGCTTTCCTTAAAAGAATAAGCACTAACTGCCTAAAACCATCAGCAAGCATTACATGTAATGGAGATAAGCTTGAGGCATTCCCAATAAGATCAGGGGTGAAACAGGGATATCCATTTTGACCTCTATTATTTAATATGGTACTAGCAATGTTAGTTTTAGCAATCAGAGAAGAAAAAGGAATTAAAGGAATTAGAATAGGCAAGGAGGAAACAAAACTATCACTCTTTGCAGATGATATGATGGTATACTTAGAAAATCCTAGAGAATCACCTCAAAAATTACTTGAAACAATTAACAGCTTTAGTAAAGTAGCAGTATATAAAATAAATCCACATAAATCATCAACATTTTTATACATGACCAACAAAGTCCAGCAGCAAGAGATAGAAAGGGAAATTCCATTTAAAGTAATGGTAGACAATATAAAATACTTGGGAGTCTACCTGACAAGAAAAATCCAGGAACTCTATGAACACAATTACAAAACACTTTTTCCACAAATCAAATCAGATCTAAATAATTGGAAAAATATCAATTGCTCATGGATAGGACAAGCTAAAATAATAAAAATGATAATTCTACCTAAATTAATTTACTTATTCAGTGCCATAGCAATCAGACTACCTAAAAATTATTTTATAGAGCAAGGAAAAATAATAACAAAATGAATCTCCCAAAACAAAAGGTCAAGAATATCAAGGGAACTAATGAAAAAATAATGTACAGGAATGTGGGTTAGCTGTACCAAATCTGAAGCTTTATTATAAAGTCGCAGTCATGAAAACTATTTGGTACTGGCTAAGAAATAGAGTGGAGGATCAATGGAATAGGCTAGGCACAGGAGACACAGAAGTAAGTGACTACAGTAACCTATTGTTTGATAAACCCAAAGACTTCAACTTCTGGGATAGGAACTCAGTATTTGACAAAAACTGCTGGGAAAACTGGAAGATAGTATGGCAGAAATTAGGCATAGACCAACATCTGACACCTTATATTAAAATAAGTTCAAAATGGGTACATAATTTAGATATAAGAGGTGATACTATAGGTAAATTAGGAGAGGAAAGAATAGTTTACCTCTCAGATTTATGAAAAGGAGAACAGTATATGACCAAACAAGATATAGAGAATATTATGAAATGCAAAATGGATGATTTTGACTACATTAATTTTAAAAGCTTTTGCACAAACAGAAGCAATGCATCCAAAATTAGAAGGGAGACAGAAAGCTGGGAAACAATTTTAATAGTTAGTACTTCTGATAAAGGTCTCATTTCTAAAATATAGCAGGAACTAAATTAAATTTATAAGAATCCAAGTCATTTCCTAATTGATAATTGGTCAAAAGTTATGACCAGGTAGCGTTATGCTGAAAAATAAAAGCTATCTATTGCCATATGAAAAAAATATGCTCTAAATTACTATTTATTAGAGAAATGCAAATTAAAACAACTCTTAGGTACCACCTCACACATATCAGATTAGCTAATATGATAAAAAAGGAAAATAATAAATGTTGGAGAAGTTGTAGAAAAATTGGAACACTAATGCATTGTTGGTGGAGCTGTGAACTGATCCCACCATTCTAGCGAGCAGTTTGGAACTATGCCCAAAGGGCTATAAAGCTGTGTATACCCTTTGATCCAGCAATACCACTTTTGGGTCTTTTCCCCAATGAGATCATAAAAAGGGAAAAGGACCCACATGTACAAAAATATTTATAGCTGCTCTTTTTGTGGTGGCAAGGAATTAGAAATTGAGAGATTTCCCATCAATTGGGGAATGGTTGAACAAGCTGTGGTTTAAGACTGTAACGGAATGCTATTGTGCCGTGAGAAATGATCTGCCACTAAAAAAAAAAAAAAAATGGGGTGGCTAGGTGGCGCTGTGGATAAAGCACTGGCCCTGGATTCAGGAGTACCTGAGTTCAAATCCAGCCTCAGACATTTAATACTTACTAGCTGTGTGACCATGGGCAAGTCGCTTAACCCCAACTGCCTCACTAAAAAAAAAAAAAAATGATCAGCAGGCAGAATTCAGAGAAACTGGAAGGACTTGCATGTACTGATGCTGAGTGAGATGAGCAGAACCAGAACATTGTAAACAGTATCAACAACATTATGTGTTGATCAAGTGTGATAGAATTGATTCTTCTTAGTAATCCCATGGTCCAAGATAGTTCCAAAGGACTCATGATGGAAAATGCTCTCCAATTCCAGAAAAAAACAAAGAACTGTGGAATCTAGATGCAGATCAAACCGTACTATTTCTACTGTTTTGTTCTTGTTGTTATTTTTCTTTTTTTGAGGCTTTTCCTTTTTGCTCTGATTCTTCTCTCATAACATGACTAATGCAGAAATATGTTTAATGTGATTGTACATATATAACCTATATCAGATTACTTGCTGTCTTGGGGAAGGGGGAGGGAGAAAAATTTGAAACTAGAAATCTTATCAAATCTTATCAAAACAAATGTTGAAAACTATCTCTAAATGTAACTGGAAAATAATAAAATATTTATATGGAAAAAAATAAATAAAAATAAAAACTGATCATTGAACCAGGGATTTAAACAACCATGATGATGTGGCTATCAGTATGGATTGACACATTCTAAAATATACAAAATCAAGATTAAAAGCTGAGGGTAGTAAATGAATGATCTTCATTTTTAGTGGTACATTGGTGAACAGCCATTTCCTAATAGCAGATAATAATAAGAATTCTAGTTGTTAAATATACTATTAATTTCTATAGTCATATATCCAAAATATCAGGGTTTCTAAAGCTAGCACATGTGAACTTAAAATAAATTATATTTTAATACATTTGATTTCCTGTATAAGTCTAATTATGCTATTATCATTTAAAATATTATTTTGAAACAGGGTCACTAGGCTTATTCATGGTTTTCATTTATGTAGCTAATCATTTTATATATGATTTGTTTCACTCAAATTCTTTGTTTTGTGTGTCATGTAATAATGTATCTTTAATATTAATATAACAGAATTTCTTAATTTATTCCCCTATAATTTGGCCCATAGGTTTTTAATATTTTGTTGTTGTTGTTGTTGTTGTTATTCCTTTGGAACTGTTGTGGATTTTTTTTTATGATTGATTTTTATATTGATATCCAGATCTCTTTAAGGGATAAATCCAATAGTGTAATAACTCATAGAAAGTTAATGAAAACTAAGTTTTCTCACATCCTATCAATGCCTTAAGTACTATAATACTTCTAGTGGTGAATATATGAAAAATCTGTTTTCAATAATTAGCTCAAGATAGAAGACATTTGATTTCACTTTTTTATGTATTTTCACCACATTATATTAGACTTGAATCAAGTACTTATTTCACTTAAGTCAATGGGCTAATTACTTGATAAATAAGACTAGGTCACAAAGTCCAAATTTCTGTGTCGTTTTACAATTAGCCCTACTGGATAGAATTTGAACAAAAAAGAAAATAACAGGTAGCCTAAACTATAGTTCCATAAATTGGAGAAGCTTTTAACAATAAGAGCTGCATAAGGAAAAATTAGGCTGCTTTTTGGAATTGCTTCTATAAAAGTGTCTTCATGCAATAGTTGCATGGCAATTCAGTGATTCTCTTACAACTCATATTCTGAAAGTTTAAGAAATTTCCTTGATTAAAATCAAACCTTTAGAATGGTGTTGGACCTCAAAGCAATTTTTTATATGTATTATTTGCCAAAGATCACAAATATATAATAAGATTTATGTTGAAATTTCAGATTTTTGCAGATGAGTTACCATGTAGATACATTTAATAACACTACTTCTACTTGGTTTCTGCCATGGATAGTATTAGTGCTTACCCTAACTTGTTTTGAAAGGCCTGAAATGTTTTCCCTCTTCATTTGCACTTCCTGTCTTCCCTGGCTTCCTTCTGGTTACAGTGAAAATCAAACCTTCTACAGGAAGACTTTATTAATCTCTCTTAACCATGATGTTTTGCTTTAAATTATTATTTACAAATTATCATATACCTAACTTGTTAGGATAGAGTTGTTTATATGATGTTTACCTCACTAGACTATGAGCTGCTTGAAATCAAATCCTGACATTTGCCTTTCTTTGTATCTCCACTGTTTACCAAAGGGCCTGACACATAGTATAGGCACATAAATTGTTATTGACTGACTATAATTATTTGAAAAATGAGAAATGTAAGTAGACTTTCTTACCAAATTTCTTCTATGATAGAAAAGATACCACAGTGAAAGTCAAAAATATTATAAATTAATATCCTTAATGAACATTAATTCAAGTATTCAAAATATAATATTAGCAAAGAGACTACAACAGGATCTTCATAAAGATTCTATACATAATAAACAACTTGGATTTGAAATTTAAGTGTAGGATTGTTTTGATATTATGAAAACTATGAACAATATAGAACATATTAATCAAAATAATAAATTTTATGTAAAATATGTTTTAAAAAGCTTTTGATAAGGCAAAATATCTATTCTTCTTTTAAAAAAAATAACACTAGGATATATAGAAAAAAATTGACCTTGCCTCAATATAAATAAGTAGTGTCTTTTAGAAAACGGGAGCCAACATGATATGTAATGGGGACAGATTAAAACCTTCTAATATCATTGAGGTACAGTAATGGTCTCCACTGTCATAAGTACTATTTGAGAAAGTGTAACAAATGTCAGATATAGCAATAAAACAAGAAAAAAATAAGTGAAACCAGAGCAAAATGGAGCAACACTGACAATTTGTTTCAAATAATATAAAGTTTTACTTGGTCAACACTAGAGAGTCAAGTAAAATTAATTGATATTATTGCTTCAGGAAAGTTGCAGGATAAAAATGAAATCCACATAAAACAAACAAGTTTTGTATTTTGAGAATAAAACCTATCATAAAAAGAGAATTCTACTTAAAATAACTACAAAATGGATAAAATCCTTGTGTCTACTTATAAAGGAAGACACACATGAATTTTATGACTCCAACTCTAAGACATTTTTAAAGAATTGAACACAAATAATAACAAGAAATATTAATTCTTAGTGATATAGCCATATCAGTATAATAAAAATGATAAAAATAAACCTTCCTAAAGTATTATGCTTATTATTTTTTATGTGAAGGCATGAAAGGGTTACTTTAAAAAGATGCACAATACCTTATCTTAAGTTTCCTGAGTACAGAGACTGTCTTTTGACTCTCTTAAGTATCCTTAGCATTTAGCACAGTACCTGACACATAGTAGGTACTTAAAATATTTATTATCTTAAAGGGGAAAATGATGATAAAATTCATGTGGGGGAACACAAGGTCAAGAAATGAAAGAAATAATGAAAAAAGTAGGAAGGAATAAAAACAAGCAAAATAATATTCCACAAAATATTAGTCATCAAAATGATTTAGTAATAATTAACAAATAGGTTAATCCAAGCAGGCAGATAACATGCATTTTGTAAGTTTTTAATATGTATCAGGTACTTTGCTAAAAACCTGGGGATACTAATACAAACAAAGAAGAAAGACAGCTCCTGCTCACAAGTAGCTTGCATTTCAATCCACTGTTGGTGGAGTTTTAAAAAGATCCAACCATTCTGGAGAGCATTTTGGAATTATTCCCAAAGAGCTATAGAACAGTGCATACCCTTTGATTCAACATTACCACTGCTAGGTTTATATCCCAAATACATCCTCCAAAAGATAAAAAGACACATTTGTATAAAAATATTGATAGCAGCTCTTTTGTGGTGGCTAAGAATTGGAAATCAAAGGAATGCCTATCAATTGAGGGATAGCTAAACAGATTGTGGTATAAGATAGTGATGGAATATTATTGTGGTGTAATAATTGACAAGTAGAATGATTTCAGAAAGGCCTGGAAAGACTAGTATGGAATGATGTTTAGTGAAGGAAGAAGAACCAAGAGAATGATGTGCATAGAGACAGCAATATCATTTAATGAAGAACTGTGAATGACAGCTATTCTCAGCAATACAATGATCCAAGACAATACCAAATGACTAATGATTAAACATATTATTCACCTGCAAAGTAATAACTGATATTAATTGAACATAGACTGAAGTATGCTACTGTTCACTTTCTTTCATTTGGTTCCATTTATTCAAAATTTTTGTACAAATTACTAATATGTAAATGTTTTACATAATTGTATATGCGTAATCCATATCTGATTGCTTACTGCTTCAGGGAGTAGGGAGGGGAGAAAGAGAAGAAAGGATGAAATTTGCAACAGAAAAGAAAAAATAAAACTGCTTATTTTTAAAAGGTTAAAAAAAAGGAGCTTGCCTTCTAATGGATGAAGACAACACTTAAAAAGGAGCTGATCTCATGGATAGGACAAGGTAATAGCTCATGGATAAGCCGAGCTAATATAATAAAAATGAGAATTATATCTAAATTAATTTGCTTATTCAGTGTGATACCAATCAGACTACTTAAAATTTGTTTTATAAAGCTAGAAAAAATAATTACAAAATTCATGTGGAAGAAGAAAAGGTCAAGAATATAAAGAGAACTAATGAAAAAAGTATTCACAGGAAGGTGAGCTAGCCATACCAAATCAGAAACTATATTATAAAGCATCAACCATTAAAACTATTTGGTACGGGGCAGCTAGGTGGCATAGTGGATAGAGCACCGGCCCTGGAGTCAGGAGTACCTGAGTTCAAATCTGGCCTCAGACACTTAACACTTACTAGCTGTGTGACCCTGGGCAAGTCACTTAACCCCAATTGCCTCACTAAAAAAAAAAAAAAATCCTTTAAAAAAAAAACTATTTGGTACCAGCTAACAAATAGAGTGGTAGATGAATGCAAGAAGCACAGGAGACACACTAGTAAATGACCATCATAATCCACTATTTGATATACACAGAGACTCCAGCTTCTAGGATAAGAACTCACTATTTGGCAAAAATTGCTGAGAAAACAGGAAGATAGTATGGCAAAAACTAGGCATAGACCGACATCTTACACCTTATACAAAAATAAGGTCAAAATGGGTTCAAGATTTAGACATAAATGGCAATACCATAGGCAAATTAACAGACTAAGGAATAGGGGGCAACGAGGTAGTGCAGAGAATAAAGCACTGACCCTGGATTCAGGAGGACCTGAGTTTAAACCAAGCTTCAGACCCTTGACATTTAATAGCTATGTGACCCTAGTAAGTCACTTAATCCTAATTGCCCTACAAAAAACAAATAATAATAATAAACAACTTTGAGGTACCACCTCACACATATCAGATTGGCTCATATGACAAAGAAGGAAAATAATAAAAGTTGGAGAAAATGTGGAGAAATTCGAACATTAATGCAATGTTGGTGGAGTTGTAAATGGATCCAACCATTCTGTAAAGCAATTTTGAATTATGCCCAAATATCCTATGACCCTAGTAATAATACTACTAGGTCTATATCCCAAAGAGATCATAACAAAAGGAAAAAGGACTCACATGTAGAAAAATATTTATAGCAACTCTCTTTTTGGTGGCAAAGAATTAGAAATCAAGGGAATGTCTATCAATTGGGGAATGGCTGATCAAGTTGTGGTATATGCATATACTGAAATACTATTGTGCTATAAGAAATGATGAGCAAGCAGATTTCAGAAAAACCTGGCAAGACTTAAGTGGACTGATGCTGAGTGAAGTGAGTAGAACCAGGACAACATCATACACAGTAACAGCAACATTGCGTGATGATCAACTGTGATGGACTTAACTCTTCCCAGCAATACAATGACCCAAGGTAATTCCAGAGGTCTCATGATGGAAATGCTCTCCACTACCAGAAAAAAAGACCTGTGGAATCTGAATACTGATTGAACCATACTGTTTCTACATGTTTTTGGTTTTGTTTTTTGTTTTTTTGCATTTTTGCCCTTTTGTTCTGATTCTTATTTCACAACATGACTAATACAGAAGTATGTTAAATGTGATTTTACATTTGTAACCTACATCAGATTGCTTTATGTTTTAGCGAGAGGGGAGGGAAGAAAGGGAGGGCAAAAAATTTGGAACTCAAAATGTTATAGAAACAAATGTTGAAAACTATATATATATATATATATATATATAACTGGAAAATAATAAAACACTTTTATTATTTTTAAAAAGTAGATAAAATGTGCCAGTGGATAGGTGTTTGAAAGGAAATGCTAGTGAAGTGCATAGAGTCAAAAATACAGTCCAGAGCAGGATGAAGCCTGACGGTCTTAGGCCTATGCCCAAAGTGAAGGCACTGGTAAGAACTTACCAATGGGAAATAAATAGTGTCATAGTGAAGTTTTTGAAAAGAGAATGTTGCTGAGGAATATTGATAATCAAATGATGAGGGGAACAGTTTAGTCATGCATCATACTTAAGCAAATGAACACAACAGCTTAGTAATTAATAAACCCCAATAATCTACTAGTGGGGTAGAAACCTCACAATTTTCCAAAAAAAATATGCTTAGGAAAACTGGAAAGCATATTGGAAGATATTAGATATACATAGTGTTATGGGGGTGGCAAAGTTGAAACTAAGAAGGTGCCTATCAATAAGGACATGGCTGATGTGAGAAAATAATGGGATTTGGCAGATGCCATGGGGCCCTACATGAAGATTCATTTAGAATTGATTGAATTGGGTGAGACTGACTGAGAAACTGACTGAGAACCTACTTAAGGTTGATTACATTGAAACCATACCTGGCCAGCCCTGAGTGGGGCATTGTTCTCAGAGACTGTGGACTACTACATCAACATGAGACCACCCTCAACCAATCAGCTTGAAGGACTTCCCCTATCAGGGGAGGGGAACAGGAAGTAGGAAGTGAGGCGGGGTTCTTGGCTCTGGTCTTTTGTGGTTTTTTTTTTTCCAAAACTTCAGGTTGATGGCAGAAAGGAAAGCACAAGAAGGAGGCAAGTCTGAACCCTAAGGGAGATAGGCTTTTCTTTCTGTACTTTCTGTACTATATGTGTTCTCTCTTAATTCTTTAATAAATGCTTAATGCCAAAAACTGGTGCTGATGTTTCTAGTTTATAAGTAAACCTTAGCTAGTTCTCCCCCAAAAGAGGGGGTAGAAACAAGGTGACTGTACATTAGATTTTAAATGTCACACTGAACAAATAATGGTATTTGAATTCACAGGAATACTACGGTGCCACTTACAATTATTTAATTATGAATTAAAGAAACTTGGAAAGATAAATTCTAAATGATAAATAACAAATTGAAAAGAATCAGGAGAACAACTTACATGGTAACAACATTTTAAGATAAAAAACTTTCAAAGACGTAAGAACTTTAATATACCTATTGAAGAAAAATCATTCCATGGGACTGATGGTAAAGCATACTACCTATTTCCTGACAGAAAAGTGATGGTGTTACAGTGCAAAATGAGATATTTTTTTAAATGTGGTCAATTTGAGAATTTATTTAGTTTGTGTATGGACATTTTTTCAATATTTTTATTTTCTTTTTTCTTTATTAAGTTGAAGGAAGAGGGAAAATTTTGTTAATTGAAATAAATAAAATTAAATTAATAGAAATTACTTTTTTCATATATATAGCAGCTCTTTTTGTGGTGGGTAAGAATTGGAAATCAAAGAAATGGCCATCAATTGGAGAATGGCTAAACAAACTGTGGTATGTGATGGTGATGGAATATTATTGTTCTATAAGAAATGAAAAGCAGGATGACTTCAGAAAGGCCTGGAAAGACATATATAGTGAAGGGAGCAGAAGCAAGAGAACATTTTGCATAGAGACAGCGATATTATTTGATGAAGAATATTGAATGACTTGATTATTCTCAACAATACAATGATCCAAGACAATCCCAAAGGACTATTGATGAAATATACTATCCACCTCCCAAGAAAGAACTGATATTGAAGGAACATACTGAAACATGCTATTTTTCACTTTCATTTTTATTTTCTTTGAATCAAGTTTTCTTGTACAAAATGGACAAATATGGTAATGTTTTACATAATCATATCCATAACTCAGGAAGGGGACAGGGGAGGGAGGGAAAGAAGGATAAAAATTGGAACACAGAACTATAAATAAAAATGTTTATTATTTTAAAAAATTGTTTTCAGTTTAGATAGATATTTTGGAAATGAAAACTGAGAAGGTAGAATTCTGCATAGGGAAGGTTAATCAGTGTTAGGACTGGGTGCCAGAATGCCATTAAAGGAGCCAAAAGGAGAATGAGAGAAATGTCACAGAGCCTGGCTAACTATAAGATCAACAAAGGAGCATCAGCTGGCCTCAAAAAGGCCTTGCTATTTAGGGGATTAGCTGAGTTTTCTAGGAGCAGCTATTATGCATTGGGGTAAGATTTACAAGTTCATGACAGTGAAGAACAAGGGACTGATTTTATAAGGGGGGATGAATACCTAATTTAGAATAGAATACTGGAAATGTGTGAAAATGATTCTAAAATATTTTCCCTATTTCATACTGTTATTTGTGTCACCTCTATTCCTTAAGGAAAAAAAATGACTCCTAAATGTTTTGTTTTCTTTTGTTTTACTATGCCTAGCACACGGAACAGAATTATTAATAATCAACTCTTATACTAGGTCCTATTAAGTAAACAATAGAAGTTTCTGTAATAGGGTTGGCCCTATTTTCCACAGTTAAAAATAGCATTAATGTTTGCTATTGTCTCTTGTAATACCTAGCATTTATTTAGCAATCTATGTCTTTCAAAGGTTTTATGTATCTCATCTCATTTGATCCTCACAATAAAGCTGTGAAGTAGGGGATGATAATATAACCTTGTTTTATATATGAGGAGACTGAGGTTGAGAAAGTTTAAGTGACTTCTCAGGGACACACAGCTAATAACTGCAAGACAAGATTTGAACTTAGATTTTCTTAACCTCAAGTCGAGGATTCTATTCACTGAACCACCTACTTCCCTATAGCTATATTCTATTTGGTAAGCAAGTAGGTTCTTAGTAAGAAACATGGTCTTCCTACATATATCCCACCATTGTGACTTCATTTTTCAGATAAGGAAGTTAAGATCATAACCATTATATTTCTATGATATTTATTATTGTTGATCTTAAATTATATATTATAAATGCCACTGTCAAAAAATGAAACTATAATGACAAAGCTTAATGTTAAAAGCACACTAACCTTTAAAAGCAAACTAGAGGCAGGAGAAAAGGGAGCCACTTAACAATCACAAAACCAGAACAATTCTGGAATAATCTGGAAAAACTAAAAATATCTTGCTCAAAAGTATTTTCTCAGATGATTTGTGCAGTAAACATGTCAATTAGCAAGATTTCATCATTGCTTCCAATTGAGTGATTTGGACCTATTCCTTTCTGTCTTTATCTTTTACTATTTCTTTGTCTCCTTGGTCATTTTTTTTTAGGAAAACATAGCACCAGTTTATTTGTCCCAAGAATAAGCAGTCATGTAAATGTGGAGATTCCTTCCAAAAAAGGACTTCGAAGATTCCTTTTTTTAATGAAGGTATATAAACTTTTCCCTGCTCACTGGTTAAAGACCTTAGTTCATGTTATTTATTGGTAAATCAATCAGATCCAGACTGATTAGCTATCAGTTTTTCTAGGTCATTAATATGAGATATTATTAGTTATATTAACATGATACAAATCAGCTTGACAGTTCATCTTAAAAGCAAACGTTCTAACAAGAGTATATAAATCAGTTTAATAGTTCAAACTTGAAAACAAACAATATGGTAAGAGTATATGAATTATCCAATATAAATTTTCCCTTAGAACTTCTACAAGTCAAAAAAATATTAAAGTACTTGTCACACGCTAGATCCTGTGCTAAGCACCAAGGACATTAAGAGATATAAAGGATGTCCCCTGTTCTCATGGAGCTCACAGTCTGGTGGGACAGACAAAATACCAACAATTATGTAGAAACCCACTATGGACAGGATAAGTTGGAGGTGGTCAAGAGAAGGAAATCCCTAAAGTTAAAGGGAAATGGGAATTATTGAGAAAGGTGGGGACTAGCTGGGGCTGCAGGGAGTACAGGGAGAGCATTCTAGGAAACAGAGAGAGGGAAGAAAAGTCTTAGAGGGAGGAGGCGGATTGTCCTGTTCACAGAACAGAAGGGAATCCATACCACTAGATTAGAGCATACATGGAAGGGAAATAGGCTGAAAGAAGACTGGAAGATTAGCAGAGGAGTAGGTGGATGACTTTGAAGATGGGGGAGGTGCAGAGGAGTGAGTGAGCCTCACTCTCATCAGAATTGGCTCAAAGAAGCTAATGGAGTGGAGGGGAAGATGGAGGAGGCGTGGGGTAGTCAGTAAGCCTTATTCTCATCAGAATTGGCACAAAGAGGGAATAGCATACACACGCAATTGTGTATAGTTATACATCTTGCCCTACAGGGAAAGGGGAAGGGAAGGGGATAAGGGGGAAAGGGTGAATGAAGGGAGGGCAGATTGTGGGAGCGGGCAGTCAAAAGCAAAACATTTTTGAGGATGGATATGGTGAAAGGAGATGGAAAATAGAGTAAATATCAAGGGGAGGGAATAGGAGGAGGGAAATACAGGTAACAATAGTACCTGAAAAAAATTTGAAGTAGAGATTAGGATGGAACACTATTGGGCTGTATAAGAAATGAGGAGCAAAATGCTATCAGAAGGATTTATGAAAAATGCAGTCCATCTACGGAGAGAGAACTGATGGTATCTAAATACAGATTGAAGTATTTTTTGTTAGTTATTTCTAATATTTTTGTTTCTTATATTGTGCATGAGTTCACATGCATAACTTATATTGAATTGCTTGAGTTTTTCTGGGGTTGGGGGGAGGGATGGAGGAAGAAAATTTAAAAGTTTTTAAAATTGATGTGAAAAATTGTCTTTACATGTAACTTGAGGAAAATTCTAAATAAATATTTTTTTAAAAAAGAATTGGCTCAAAGAGGAAATATCATACCCTGAAGGAAAATATGAGGGTAAGGGGATGGGGGAGGGGTTGATAGAAGGGAGGGTACATTGGGAGAGGGGGCAGTTAGAAGGAAAACCCTTTTGAGGACAGACAAGGTGAAAGGAGAGAATAGCATAAATGTCATGGGGAGGGAGTAGAATGGAGGGAAATAGTAATAGTAACTACAGAAATATTTTGAAGCAAGTTTTTCTGACAAAGACCTCATCTCTCAAACACATAAAGAACTGAGTCGAATTTCTTTGAGCCTATTCTGATGAGTGTAAAGTTAATTTACTGCCCTGCTCCTCCCCCATCTCTTCCCCCACTCCATAAACCCTTTCCCATTTCTTTCATGTGATATTTCACCCCATGATACCTCTCCCCTTCCATCTCTCCCAGTACATTACTATCACCCCTCAATTTTACCCTAAAGATGTCATCATGGGGTGGCTAGGTGACACAGTGGACAAAGCATCCACCTTGGACCTGGGAAGACACCAGCCTCAATCAGTCCTCAGACACAAAACACCCACCCACTTCACAACCCCAGGTATGGCCCCCAACTCCATTTTTTATGGTTCACTAAGGTCTCATATTTGAAAGTCAAATTTTCCATTCAATTCAAGTATTTTCATCATGAATACTGAAAAGTCCTCTTTTTCATTGAAGTCCCATTTTTCCTCTGGAAGATTATACTCAGTTTTGCTGGATACATGATTCTTGGTTTTAATCCCAATTTCTTTGCCCTCTGGAATATCATATTCCATGCCCTCTGATCCTTTAATATAGAAGCTGCTAGATCTTGTGCTATCCTGACTGGGGGCTCCACAGTACTTGAACTCTTTCTTTTTAGCAGCTTTCAATATTTTCTCCTTGACCTAAGAGCTCTAGAATTTGGCTATAATATTTCTGGGAGTTTTCCTTTTGGGATTTCTTTCAGAAGGTGATTGGGGAATTCTTTCAATTTCTATTTTACCTTATGCTTCTTGAATATCAGTACAATTTTCCCTGAAAATTTTTTTGGAAGTTAATGTCTAAGGTCTTTCCTTGATCATGGTTTTCAAGTAGACCAATAATTTTTAATTTATCTCTCCTGGATCTATTTTCAAGATCAGCAGTTTTTCCAAGAAGATATTACATATTGCCCTCTCTTTTTTTGTTCATTTGGATTTGCTTTATTGTTTCTAAGTTTCCCATAAAGTCACTAGCTTCCATTTATTCAATCCTAATTTTTAGGGAATTATTTTTGTCAGAAACTGTTTGTAGCTCCTTTTGCATTTGTTTTTTCAAGCTGTTGACTTTTTTCCTCAAATCTTTGCTGCATCACCCTCATTTCTCTTTCCATTTGTTCCTCTACCTCTCTAACTTTATCTTCAAAGTCCTTTTTGAGCATCTGAGATCAATTTGTACTTTTCTTTGAAGCTTTATATATAGGGGTCCTGATGTTGCCATCCTTCTCTGAGGGTGCACCTTGATCTTCCTTGTCACTAAAGAAACTTTCTATGGTCCTCACCTTTACCTGTATGCTCATCTTGCCCTTTTTTACTTGACTTTCCATTCCTTAAAGTACAGAACTATTTCCAGGCTGCACTGTCCCAAGCTTCAAGGGTCCCAGGTGGTGTATTTTAAGGAGGGACAGTTTCTTCACTCACCCAGCTGGTTCCCTGTTCTGTAGATGACCCCAGACCAACTTGCTAATCAACCAGACAGCAAAACTTTGTGTGCTGTGGTTTTCAGCTTCAACAAGCCTATACCCATCCCTCACCTGGGCCACTGTTATTCAAGCCTACCTCTTTGTTCCCAACAGGGGTGATAAACCCAAGTTCTGCCCCAGCACCAGCAGAGACCCCTGTAATCTCCCCACTGCCAAGGCCTCAGCCATCTTACCAGGCTGTGAGCTTAGTTCCAGAGAACACTGCTACAGCTGATTCAGAGGCTATGGGGTTTTCTTTCTCTGGCAAGGCCTTCCTGGGACTGGATCTGTGTCAGCATGACATTGGGGTTGGGCTCCACTCCTGTCTCAGCACAGAAGCTCCCTCCTTCAGCCCTTCCAAGCTGTACTTGGTTGGGAAATGATCTCAGAATGTTCTTCTGTAGATTTTGCTGCTCCGGGAATTGTCCTATGTCATTATTTTGGAGGGTTTTTGGAGAGATTGTGCCATGAGTTCAAATGCTCACTGCCTTTCTTCCACCATCTTTGTCAGATTTCTTAAGATGAGAGCCATTCACCAATTGAAAAATGTTAAAAAAATATGAAAAGTTTTCAGATGAAATAATCAAAGCTGTCTAACCATATGAAAATAAGGTGCTCTGACTCACTATTGATTATAAAGATGCAAATCAGGGCAATTCAGGGGTACTAGGTCAGCAGAAGAAAAGAATAAACATTGTAGAGGATATGGGGGAAATTAAACATTATTGCACTGTTGGTGGAGTTGTAAACTGATTTAAACATTCTTTTGAGCAATTTGGAACTATGGCCAAAGGGCTATAAAACCATGCATATTCTTTGACCTAATGATAACGCTACTAGTTTGCTATCTAAAAAGAGATAAAAAAAAAAAAAACCCTAAAAGCTAAAGGACCTATTTGTACAAAAAATATTTATGATAGCCCTTTTCTGGTGCAAAGAATTTGAAATTGAAGAGATTACCATGAATTAGTAAATGGCTGAACAAACTGTGGGATGAGATTATAATGGAATTCCACTGTGCTATAAGAAATGATGAGCAGGATGCTCCCCGAAAAACTAGAAAGACTTACATGAGGTGATGCAAAGTGAAATGTATTGTATACAAAGTAACAGCAATACTATAAGACTATCACCTGTGAATGACTTAGCTTTTCTCAGCAATATAATGATCCAAAACAATTCTGAAGGACTTATGAAAAATGTGATCCATTTCCAGAGAAAGAATTGATGGTATCTGAATAGATTGAAGCATAACTTTTTAGCTTCTTTTTCTTAAGTTTCTTTTGTCTTTCTTTCACAACCTGACTAATATGGAAATATCTTGCATGACTGCCTATGTATACCCTATATTGAATTGCTTGCATTCATAAGAGGACGGGGTGGGAAGGGAAGGAGGAAGAGAACTTGGAACACAAAGTTTTTTAAATGGATGTTGAAATTTTTTTACATGTAATTGGGGGAAAATAAAATGAGATACATGAAGTGATTTTCTGTGTAACATATTATGAAAATACATTCAACTGAATCAGCCATTTTTACAGAGAACAATTTTTTTTCATATTTTAAATACATTATATCATTTGTTATTATCTCCTAGTATTTCTTCTATTGGAAGTTTTAGGAACCTAATTTATATGAAATGTTGCTAATTTAAAGATTATTTCTAGAGGGTGATAAAATTATTTTCTGTTGTTCATTCAGTCATGTCCAACACTTTTTGACCTCATGCATCACAACACGTTTTCTCCTGCACTCTGTCCACATCTGTCCAAGCTCATGCTCAATTCCTCCATGACATTATCCATCCAGTACTCTGTTGTGGCCTTCTCCTTTTGCCTTCAATCTTTCCCAAAATCCAGGTGTTTTTGACTGAGTCCTGTCTTCTCATTATGAGGTCAAAATATGTCAGTTTCTCCGTTAGTATTTGCCCTTTCAGTGAACAGTCTTAATTAATATGTTTTGACTGATCTGATCTCTTTGCAGTCCAAAAGGCTCTCAGAAGTCTTCTCTAGCACCACAATTCAAAAGCATTGACTCTGAAAGTTTCAACTTTCCTTATATTACAACTTGAAGAGCCATACCTTGCTACTGGAAAAAATATAGCTTTGAATATATGACTCCTTGGCCATTTTTCAAGAAAAGTTGGATATTTTAAAATCTAAGAATGAGATTATTTAAGTTTTAATTAAAATTACCTCTGGATCACAAGTTTTAAATAAGCAGGGACCACATATTTATAAAGGACTCCTGTGTAGGTATTAGATATACTTTGAATCTGTCTAGTGCCTTTTTATATGAAATAAAGTGTATTGCATCTATTGACCAATTGATGGTATCCCATTAGCATAAGTAACTTTAAAGCAGCTTCCCAGAGTTCCAAATATAGTCTCATAAGATAACTTACTTTGAAATTCTTCCTTTCAAATGCTTGTCACAACTAACTTTGCTATCAGAATATAAGTAGAAGGCAAATACTCTTGTCCCTAGAGTATCTAAGACACTAAGGGACCCTGATCATGAGTCTAGTGTCCATGCATGATTGACAGTCAATGTTCAATTCAGTAGAATGAGCTGCTCCCCTCAAATGGTTTGATGTGTCCTATCTGTTTATAGACTCTGGCCATTTCCAGATGGAGAAAGAAAGCATGTTTTGCTCTTGGAGAAAAAAAAATTCTCAGAAACTAGCCTATGGTACAATGTCAGTTAAACTTTCATGTAGTTTGTGAGAGTGCCTATATACTCTCAAAAGAGAATTGGTTTCCTGTTTTTTGTTTTTTGTTTTCCCCAGGGTCAACACAAAATCAACATTCTCTGATAGAATCTTTCTAAATAATTCAATTCCATAGTGACTGCTCCCTTTTTTGAAGAATAGCAGAACTCATTTATACTTCCCAGATCTGTATAGTATATTCCTAGTGTAGAATACATTTTTTCTTTTTGTCTTCCAAATAACTAAAAGCACTTAAAATCTTGTTATCATGTCTTCTCTACCTCCCACAATTCCTAGCATGGTATTGAATAAAGAATAGGTCTTCAAAAATATTTTCTAGGTGAGTCAGTAAATTTAATTGTATTGAATTATGAATTTACATTGGAGGGCATACATATTTCTGTTTGATGAACACTTTTCAAAAGTAACACATTTTGTCTCAGGCTAATTTGAGAAATGATTGTTATCATATTTTCTTCACCTTATACTTGATTTTGGGTCAAACTGCAACCCATTCATTTGTTTTGTTTTGTTTTGTTTTGTTTTCTAAAACTATTTGAGTCTATTGAGACAGCCTCTGGGCAAGAGGGTTAAATGAAAACATAGTCTCTTTCAATGATACCTTAGACTTTAACAGAAATAACACTATGTCCTGAGGCAATAAACTGAAATTCCTTCCCAAACCTTCATGATGGACAGTGTCAGGTGTCAAAATTTACCAACTCAGAGAAGAAGGTAGGTTTTCTTTCCCTTTCTCCTGCAAATTTGACAGTACATTCTATTTTGACACAAGCAAAAGTCCTATTACCACTATCATGACTGGGTTGCACAAATATTGTGATGGTATATTCTAAGAAAGAAGAAGGGCCACTTTTTAAAAAATAATGCCTGTTAATGAATTTCTTCCTGATTTTGCTAAAGATTAATGCTGCTACCCATGAGAATATATTGAAATAACCATGGCATTTGCTTTTGTTCTTTCATTTAGGTATGTCTGACTCTTCATGACGGGATGGACCATATTGTCCATGTGCTTTACTTGGCAAATATAAAAGGTAAACAGAGGGGAAAAACGTAACTCAATAAGGTTAAACTGTTTACATACCTACACAGGAAGATAATACTTATAACTCTTGAGAACTGTAAATGTATTTGGGCAGATAGAAGGATTATACACAGAGGATATAAATATAAACTGTCTATGATGTGATGATATCAAGAAAATTAAGGGGTTAAAAGGGGAGTTTATGGGGAGAAGGGGAAAGGGGAGGTGGAATGGGGTGAATTACATCATATGAAGAGGTGAAAAAACCCTATTACAATAGGGGGAAAGAAGGGAGGGGTGAACATTGCTTCAACTCTAATTGCAATAGATTTGATTCAAAAAGGGAATAACATACACGCTCATTAGGATAAAGAAATTTAGCTTATTCTTTAGGGAAGTAAAAGGGTAAGGGGAAAGGGGGAGGACTGACAGAAGAGAGGGCAAAAGCAAGGGAGAAAAGGGTAAAGAAAAGGGAGGGGGGCAATAAAAAGGGAGGGCAGATTGGGGGAGGCAGGGGTAAGAAGTAAAATGTCAGTGAGGAGGAATAGGGTGAAAGAAGGGGGAAAAGTAAAAAGGGGGTAAATAAAATGGAGGGGAATAGACAGTCAGTAATAATAACTGTGAATGTGAATGGGATGAACTCTGCTATAAAACTGAAGCGAATTGCAGAGTGGATTAAAAACCAGGATGCTACAATATGCTGTTTACAAGAAACACATTTGAAGCAGAGAGATACACACAGAGTAAAGGTAAAAGGCTGGAGTAGAATATATTATGCTTCAGCTAAAGTAAAAAAAGCAGGGATAGCAATCCTTATCTCAGACAAAGCACAGGCAAAAATATATCTCATTAAAAGAGATTAGAAGGGAGGCAGAAAGCTGGGAAACATTTTTTTATGGCCAGCACTTCTGATAAAGGCCTCATTTCTAAAATATATCAGGAACTAAATCAAATTTATAAGAATCCAAGTCATTCCCCTCCTTGAGAAATGGTCAAAGGTTATGAACAGGTTGTTTTATGATGAAGAAATCGAAGCTTTCTATTCCCATATGAAAAAATGCTCCAAATCAGTATTGATTAGAGAGATGCAAATTAAAACTACTCTGAGGTACCACCTGACACCTATCAGATTGGCTAACATGACAGAAAATGAAAATAATAAATGTTGGAGAAGCTGTGGAAAAATTGGAACACTAATGCATTGGTGGAGCTGTGAACTGATCAAACCATTCTGGACAGTAATTTGGAATTATGGCCAAAGGCTATAAAGTTGTGCATAACCTTTGACCCAGCAATACCACTTTTTGGTCTTTTTCCCAAAGAGATTATAAAAATGGGAAAAGGACCCACATGTACAAAAATATTTATAATTGCTCTTTTTGTGTTGGCAAGGAATTTGAAATTGAGGGGAGGCCCATCAATTGGGGAATGGCTGAACAAGATATGGTATATGAATGTAATGGAATTCTATTGTGCTGTAAGAAATGATGAGCAGGAGGAATTCAGAGAAACCTGGAAGGACTTGCATAAACTGATTATTAGTGAGATGAGCAGAAGCAGAAGAACATTATACACAGTATCATCCACATTATATGTTGATCAACTGTGATAGACTAGATTCTTCTCACCAATGCAATGGTACAAGAAAGTTCCAAATGACTCATGATGGAATGGGCTCTCCAAATGCAGGAAAAAAAAAGGAACTGTGGAATATGGATGCTGAGTGGACCATACTATTTCTTTTGGTTTTGGTGCTGTTGTTTTGCCTTTTTGAGGTTTTTTTCCCTTTTGCTCTGATTCTTTTCTTATAAGATGACTAATGTAGAAATATGTTTAATGTTATTATATATACATATGTATATACACACATATAAATGTGTATATATATAAAACCTATATCAGATTACCTGCTGTCTAGGGGAGAAGGGAGTGAGGGGTGGAGGGAGAAAAAATTGAAATGGGAAATTTGATCTAAACAAATGTTGAAAACTAAAAAAAAAAAATTAAAAAAAAAGAATAATGCTTATGACAAAAGCTCTGTAGAGTTGGGAGTCAATTTATATTACATACTCCTTTGGCAGTCTAGTGAATCCTAAGGATCCTTTATCAGAATACTATATTTAAATGCATAAAATATAATTCATGAGATTACCAAAAATCATTCTTAATACAGTTATCAAAATATTTTTCAAATCTAATTCATGAATCCTAAGTTAAGAAACCTTGATATAGAGGAGGAAAATCCTGTTAAAAGAAATAGAAATGACAATGGGTAGAATTGTTTTTTGTTTTGTTTTGTTGGGCAATGGGGGTTAAGTGACTTGCCCAGGGTCACATTGCTAGTAAGTGTCAAGTGTCTGAGGCCGGATTTGAACTCAGGTACTCCTGAATCCAGGTCCAGTGCTTTATCGACTGTGCCACCTAGCCACCCTGGGTAGAACTGTTAAAGGAAAAACTGATGACAGAGAGAACATAATTTCTTAGAAAATTAATTTACTTATGGGAATAATTCAAAGAAAGTGAGTCTAAAATAAGTAAATGAAATGAAAACAATAGGTAAAGAAATGGAAAAAAAGTGCATAACCCATAATTAGCAAAATAATGGAATAAAATGTTACTGAACTGAGTCATGATCACCAAGAAAATCTAGGAAGAGCATAGAATTCCATTTTAGAACAAATATTGAAGAGAGCCCAGATGTTCCCCTGTCAAGTTTCTAACATGATTAAATTTTTAAGGATAGTTGTGGGATTGTATTAAATGTAACAAAGAAAGTAGTGACAATGTTTAACAGAAAATGAGAATTAAAATGATTCTCACTTCACAGATATCTGCAAAGTGAAGAGGCTAGAGGGCAATTCGCACATCATGAAGAGAAATGAAACCCCATCAGAAATCCTATGTCTAGTCTACCTGGCCTTTCTCCTTTGATGCAAAAAGAGAATATTTCAATCATTAGAGCTTCTAAAATATTTTATCAACAAAATCTTTGTGAGAGAATTCCTACCAGTTTCTTTCATTACCCGGGATGAAAGCAAAATAAACACATTTTAGGCACATGTGGTTTTTTGCTCCAAATAAATTAGACTAGATACTGTATTCTTGGTTTTATTAATAACTAACAATAAATTGAAACAAATCATCTTCCATTTCTGTGCCTTTTTGCTCCTCAGATGAAAAAATTAATCTATTTGATCTTCATATTTGAAAAATAATGAGTCTTTAGAGTCACAATATTCAATCCGTTTCCTTTGGTAAACTTATCTACAGGCAAAGATATTATTTGGAGTAGCATTTTAGAGTTGAAACAGTATCATAATGTTACCAAGGCAATACCTAGTTTTGAATGCCACATCTAATACTTACCTTGTGGATGATCATTAACAAGGCAGTTAACTTCTATTACCCTCAGTTACCTTATTTGTAAAAATGGAAATAATAATTCCTGTTGAGTACCTAATTCCTAGGGTTATTGGAGGCTCAAAAGCAATAGCATATGTAAAGCCTTGTAAACTTTTAAATACTCCATAAAGCTATCTAATATTATAAATTATCCTCAAGGAGTCACAAAAAATCTTGTGGAAGTTGGTGAGAACCTTCCTACTATCTACAACATTTTGTAGCAACTAACACACACACACACACACACACACACACACTCACAGAGAAATACCTCCAGAAAAAATGCAGGACAATCCTGACACCTTCTCTGCTCAGAAGAACTAGACATGTTGATCAAAATATTTTCTAATTTTCTGAATAACTCTTTTTTAAAAATTTAGTTTCTTTCTCCACTCCCTAGCTTATCTAGATAAGCTTTCTACTGGGCCCCTGGCTACCTTTGCTCCTTTGTGCTTTTTTGCTGAATTTGTGATTAAATACTATTGTCCAGGTGGGTGTTTCCAGGTTTTGGTTTGTTCTGTTGAGAATGAGAGGTCTGGAGGACTTTGGGTCCATAATGTTGGGGCTAATTGGCAGCTCCAGTAGGAATCCAGAACAACTGCTCCAGAGCTCTTGGAGAGGATAAACAAGATAAATGTCCTAAACCTGATCTATTTTATAAAACAAACAAAAAATAGTGTGCCAGAAGTTATTTTGACAGTACAGGAGCCAAGATAAAATAGAAAATCCCTGATAATCAGTCTTGTGAATTTCCTAAAGTTTTGATATGACTTCATAGACAGTATGATTTAGCTAGCATTACTGTTTCATTTCACATCTTACTATCAATTCATCTGCTGAGTCTTTTGTATTTAGTATTATGTTTGTGTATAGGTACTAAATACCTAGTCAACACATGAGTCATATTGTACCTTAAATATATTTCTATATTCTCTTTGAAGGGAACCTTAGCAATGGGCCTCAAACTAAACTTTTCCCCTGTGGGGCTGAGGGATCTAAGGAAGGGAAATAGCAGAAAAGGAAGTCTAACCTCCCACTCATTAAACACCAGACTCACTTCTCCTGAACCCAGCTGTATTGAGTGTTCAGATCTAGAGGGGAGTCCCTTCCTGGAGAAATAGAAGTACAGTGAAACAGCCCCTTGGGTTCACTAGTCTGTGTTTATTATTAGGGGTAAAAAAGGTCCGTATACCACTTCTGTATATTACGCACTATAAATGTAAAATGGAAATATTGAATATATGGAATGACTCCTATCTCAAAATGTCTCAAGCCTCAGCCTACACAGCTTCCAGAAAAATTTCTCCCACTCACAGTAATATCAAAATTTGTCCAACTCCACGGGCTCAAAATAACAACAACAACAAACCCTTTAAATTCATCATTTACTCTTACCTCTTAGAAGAATTTGACACATTTTGTTTAATCTCACTTTGAAATACTTCTCTCATCCATTTCTACTGCCACTATCATAAGCCTAGCCCTCACCACTTTACATTTGAATTTAAAAAATAGTTTCTGAGCTAGTATTCCTCATTGCAAGCTTTTCTTCTTCCAAGTAATTCTTCAAATTACTGACAATTTATATTTTAATATTTTATGTTTATTTTTAATAATAAATATTTTAATTATAGTTTGGGATTCCAATTTTTATCACTCTTCCCCTCCCTAACTTCTTCCTCCTTCCTGAGGTGATTAAAAATCAGATATGGGTTATACATGTATGATTTTGTAAAGCATTACTATATTTGTCATTTTGTACAAGAAAACTTGATTAAAGAAAAAAATGAAAGAAAATGAAAAATAGCATGCTTCAGTCTGTTCCATCAATATCAGTTCTTTCTTTGGGAGTAGATAGTATGTTTCATCAATAGTTCTTTATGATTGTCTTCGATCATTGTATTGTTGAGAATAGTCAAATACTTTATGTTTATCAATTCAAAAATATTTTATAATTAGTATGATTTGTAATTATTTTATACCATAAATAATACAATTTTAGTATGTTAATTTAACTACATTCTTTGCTATTAACTACAAATAACAATTCCATATGCATATTAAATAGGGAATCTCATAATGCTTCTTTTGATCTTTTATGGAAGCAGAAATCTTCTCAGAACAGAAGTATTTTTCCAAAGGCCTAGGATAGCTTTTCCCTAACTTAAATATACTTTAATTTTAGGTTACTGCCTGCTACTTTCCAGAAACCCACATGACCCCTCCCTCAAAATTAAAAAAAAAACACCCTCCTTTATAACAAATATATCTAAACGCATATTAATATTTCAATATATAAAACAAGTTTTATTTTATATGTAATAGAGGTAAATGTACATTATATATAAATATATATGTAAATCAAATTAAGAGTCTTATAGGTGAGAATGCTTGTCTCTTTATGTACATTTAATGCAAGAGATACTTCATTTGTCTTTTGAATCCATGATTGGTCACCACTTTAATACATTTCTGAAGTTTTTCAGAGTTATTACCCCTCATATTACTGTGTTTTCAACCCAGATTATTTTTCTGTTATATTAACTTTGCTCTTCACCAGTGTGTACAAGTCTTTCTATATTTTTCTGAATCTATCTTCATTTATTATGGCACAACAAAATTTCACTGCATTTATATAATCCAGTTTGTCCAGACTTTTCTCCCAATTGATGGACTGCTATTGTATTTATAGTTCATTGCTACAGCAAAGAAAAAAAGAAAAGTAAAAGAAAAAAAATGCTGCTATAAGTATTTTTGTACAGATTTTCTTTTTCTCCCTGAACTCCTTGGGCTACATACCTAATAGTAGTATCACTGGGACAGAAGATGTAGTTTTCAATTATTCTATGATTTGTCCTATTTATAGTTTTGCCAACAGTACATTAGTCTTCATATCCTCCCATAGCCTTTCCAATATTTACTATATTTTCTTTAGCCATTTTTTGCCAGTGGGACAGGTATAAGGTAAAACATGGGAGCAGTTTTGATCAGCATTTCTCTTATTATTAGTGACAGAGAAATTTTATGGTTATTGATAGCTTACATTTCTTCAAGTGAGAAGTGACTTCTACTATTAACTTTGACCAAATATACTGGAGAATGATGCTTATTCTTATATATTCAAATTACTTCTTTATATAGCTTGCATATTAACCTTTGTCAGTGAAATTTGTTTTGAAGATTGTCCCCAATTTTATTTTCTTCCTTCTGATTTTAACTCAATTTGTTTCAGATATGCAGAAGCCTTTCATCAAAATTGCTCATTTGATGTTTTATCATCATCTCTTTTCCCCATATAGGTAAAAATTTTCACCTTTGCCTTACACACAGTAGTTGCACTTAATTTACTTGTTGAATTAAATTGAAATGAAATTATTTTAACATAATCATTAATAATGAGAACCAAAGGAAACAATAGTTAAAATTGGGGTGCAGAACATTCATCATACAGGCTAAGGTATCTATAAGGGAATACTGGCCTAGTGAATTATTATTATGTGTAAGACTGTGTGTAGCTGACACTATGCAAAGGAAATAAAGCAGATTTAGTTCTTGCCCTGGAGAATGTTGAAGCTTAAATGAAAAAGACATGACCAGACTTTTAAGAAGGTATATTTGACTATGTTCAGATTCAAAAATATAATAACACCTAGGGGTATAGGAAAAATATAATAAAATATTTTATATATGTGTTGTATTTTAAGAGAGAAAGAGATAGAGAGACAGTGAGAGAGAGACTTTATGTTTCTGGAGGAAAAAAAGGAGGAAAATTCAATTAAAGGAGTAAGACTCAATTTTCTTAGAGTGAGCAACATCATCTCAACTTTTTAATTAATTGTGACAATTTTAACTTTCAGTTTTAAGAAAATTATGAATAATATAGATGTGCCAAGGCTCTGATTAAGTATTTTTAAAGTTATTTTTGTTACAACTCCATTCTCAAGGACATAGTATAAAGAGGGCTAGAATGTGAACTTTGAGTTAGCAAGTTCATCATAGTCAAAATTACTTTGAGTCATTTGCTCATCTCTGACTATTATGAGCAAGGTGGGTTGACATTTTCTATATCAATTAAAAATATGATGAATATACTTCAATTTAATTTTCTCTTAAATACCTTTCTATATGCAATGGGTAACAAGATCCTATGGCATTGCCTTCCTTTCCAGTTTACAAACTATAGTAGAAGGATAATTTCATTGCACTTCTTTTCTCCCACTTAAAAAGAACCCTATTAGAATTTTTTCCATCCAAATGTTAAGCCTAAAACTGAATACAGAATTCTCCCAAGAGAAAAAAAAATGGCCCTTTTTGGCAAGTCAGAAGATTTCAGATATTGTCCTCTGAATTAGACCTGACCCTAAAGAATGTATCAAGAGAACTCTGCTTCCTAAAGGATTTGTGAATGTCACCATAAATTAGAAAAAAGAAGGATATTGTCAGAGAAAGCCAGAGCCAAATGGACATATTTTTCAGATAAATTAAGTACCTTTCCTTCAGAAGTGTTGGTAATAAAGATAATATTAACAAGAAAAAGAACAATAATTCATTCCTATATTGTTTTAAGATATAGCTAGATAGGATAGAGAGATGGGCATGGTGTAAAGAAGGCCTGTGTCAGGAACAGCCTCAAACACATGTTAACCATGTGACCCCAGGCAAGTCACTTAACTTCTTTTTATCTTAATCCACTATAGAAGGAAATGACAAACTAATCTAGTAAATTTGCCAAGAAAATCCTAAAAGGGGTCATTATGAGTCAGATAACACTGAATAGGTGAATAGCATATTATTGTAATATTTACTGTTTTTCTTGATACAACCTTGTAAAGTAAGTAGTACATATGTTATTATTCTCATTGTTGATGACCTCTAAGGCCCCTTTCAAATTAATATTTATGATTCTATGACAATTCTAAGTTTCACTTAATCTTTAGTCACAAAATCAACCCTATAACACTGCCACTCTAGCAAGCTCATGACTGCCAGATAGAGACCTATGGTTTTATTGGTATAGAGAACTGTCATATGAGAAAACCTTTCCTATCAATATAGGTGACACTTTCCTGTAATTTATAATCTTTGGTAGTTGGCAAGAGCACTGAGAAATTAAGCTACTTGCCTAGGCTCACACTGCCAATATGGTTACAAGCTGTACTTGAAAACCTGTCTTCCTGTCTTCCAGTTTGGGTCTCCATCCAAAATGACTTTAATTTATAAATAAGCTAAGATGTAAGAACAATATATATATATATATACACACACATACATACATACATACACACATACACATATACATATATATGTATGTGTATATATAACATTTATTCTTTAGACAGTCAATAAAGGGGCAGGCAATGATAACTTTAGGAGCAAGAAGGAAAATCATGGTGTCAGAATACAAAGATGAAAAAATGATATAGAGTGTTTTTCTGACAAAAGTATTGTGTATTCTTGAGAACACATCACTATGACATACAGAAGTATCCATATATAAGAGTGGGTGATGGTAACACTTAGTTTTAATCTTATCATTAAAACCTACATTGCTTTGACTTCATTATGTTCTATTCATTTTAACATGCATATGTGAAACCCTAATATTTATAAAGTACTGAGATTGGTACTAATGATAAGAAGATATTAAAAAATAGTGCCCCCCCACAAAAAGAAATAGCTCCTGCTCTCAGAGCTTACATTCTATTTAAGCCAGGTCAGTGGAACCTAATGATATGTATACACACACATACACACATACACACACACACACACATATAGGTTACTAGGTTAAAAATATCTATAACTGTATTTATAACTATGTCTATGTGTGTACATGTGTTTACATGTATATGTGTATATATAATATATATACATACAGAGAGAGAGATGCAAAAATAAAGTAATTTATTATTCAAGATGGTGAGATAAATTACAAGTTATGTGTTGATGGGCATGGTAATGTTGTCTCGTATGACTGGGGAACGTTTCAAGCAATCACTCAAAGCTTAAGGCCTACTGTGTCATAGGCACTGTGCTTAGAAGAAATGACACATCTTTCTTTTTTGAAAAAGATCTAATTTAATTTTAAATTAAAATTAATTAATTTTTAAATAAAAATTTAAAAATAAAATTAATTTTTAAAATTACATTGAGAGATTATTGGTTATACATATGCAATTATGCAAAGCATTACCATATTCGTCATTTTGTATAAGAAAACTTGACTAAAAGAAAAAATGAAAGAAAATGAAAAAATAGTGTACTTCAGTCTGTGTTCAATTATTATCCATTTTTTTCTTTGGGGATTCACAGTATGATTCATTATTGGTCTTTTGGGATTTTCTTGGATCACTGTATTGCTGAGAATAATTGTCATTCATAGTTCTTCATCAAACAATATTGCTATCACTATTCACAAAGTTCTATTGGTTCTGCTCATTTCACTATATATCAGTTCATACAAGGTTTTCCAGGCCTTTCTGAAATCATCCTGCTTGTTATTTCTTATAGCACAATAATATTCCATGACCATCATAGACCATAAATTGTGTAGCCATTAATTGCACATGTATAAGTTATATCTGATTGCTTACTGCCTCAGGGAGGGAGAAGTGGAAGGAGGGATAAAATTCAGAACTCAAAACTTTAAATAAAAAAGTTTATTAAAAAAGAGATTATTGGTAACTTAGGAGAGAGAATTTTCAATTGAGTGGTAGGTTTGGAGGCCTAAATGATAAGAGTTGAGAAATTAATGGGATGAGGCTAAGGTGAGGTATGAGTTATAGTTTTTATGAAAACTTTTTAAGTATGATAAGAGGGAATTAGGCAGGTTTGAAGAGAATAGGAAAGGAAACAGTTGATCAAGAGGCACTGAATATTAAATGGGGTAATGAATTAGGGCACAATTTGTTGGGGAAAAGAGGGGATTAAATCAAGGACACCTGTAGAGGATTTGGCCTTGTCAAGGAAGCTCATTAACAAAGCCTAGAGAAAATGAGGAGATAATAAGAAATGTTGGAAAAGGAGAAGACAAAAGAGAAATATATTATTAATGGCTTCAATTCACTTATTAAAGTAAAAGTAGTCCATAGATAAGAAAGTGGAGGGAGAAAAAGACTTGAGAAGTTTAAAGAGAGAAGAGAAGTTTATAATAACTTGTATGGGAAATGTGGTGGTACTCAAATAAGGAAGAAGAAAAGAAATCACCTTGCTCCATTAAGAATCCATTAAGCATTCTGAATAAGTTTGATAACATAAATTTGTAGCATATAAATCATAATGGCTATATGATATTTCCTAGATCAGTTTGTCAAAATATGAATACAAGAAAAAGAGGTATATGATAGAAATAACCTAGTGCTGAGATTGAGCAAACAGTGAGAGTATAGAGAATATAGGGTAGTGTGGAACAGAACTTGTAACTATTGCGTTTTTATTGGTAAGGGAAGAATTTGAAGTTAAAAGAGGGTTAATGGCCTAGAAGAGGTAGGCAGAGCCAAGATAGCAAAGGAAAGGCTGCGACTCTTCCATGCTCCTGACCAGTCTGTCCACATACCTCCAAAAATAATGCCATAAGACAACTCCTGGAGCAGCATAAACCACAAAAGAATAGAGTGAGACTACTTTACAGACAAAGACTGCTTAATTAGGGAATGGGATCATGTGCTGTTCAAGGTGAGAGAGGAGCTCAGAACACAGCGCAGATCCAGACCCAGGCAGGGCGTGTCTCCAGAGCCTCAGAATCTTCAGCTGCTTTTTTCTGAAACTCAGCTCACTGATTGGTGAGGGGGTTCAGCAGCCAGCCAGTCTATGCCAGAGTCTATGCTGGAGCTAAGATGGCATGCCCATATTCTGAATCAGTAAGCAGACTCAAGTGATAGCAGATCAGTGGGAGAGGGGCAAAGATACACCAAGCTTCCAACCATAGAGAATTTCAATTATTTCAATCAGACTTCAGCTTCTGGGTTAAAGAGGAAGCAGGATGTGGTTACTTACAGGTCAGGTGGTCTGAGAACAAACCTAATCATACCCCCTGAGACATCCTGTAGCTTGGGTCAGTGAATCCTGGTAGCAGTGCTATACCTTAAGAAGGAGTTAAAAGCCAAGAAATAGGCAGTCAAGATGAGTAGGCAGAGAAACCAACAGACCTTCAAAAGCCTCTTTGGTGTCAAGGTAGATCAAAATACACTATCAAAAGAAGATAAAAAAGTCAAAGCTCCTACATCCACAGTTTCCAAGAAAAATATGAATTGGTCTCAGACCATGGAAGTCCTCAAAAAGGACTCTGAAGAGAAAGTAAGAGAGGTAGAAGGAAAAGTTGGAGAAGTAGAGGAAAAAATGGAAAGAGAAATGAGAGTTATGTAGGAGGGTCATGAAAAAAATGTCAACAGCTTGAAAAGCCAAATTGGCCAAATGGAAAAGAAGGAACATAAACTCTCTGAAGAAAATTGTTGCTTAAGAATTAGGATAGTTTAAATAGAAGCTAGTGGCTTTGTGACAAACCAAGACACAGTAAAGCAAATCCAAATGAATAAAAATAGAGGGCAATATGAAATGTCTCCTTGCAAAAACAGCTCACCTAGAAAATTAATCCAGGAAGGAGAATTTGACAATCATTGAATTACCTGAAAACCATGATCAAAATAAGAGCCTAGATATCATCTTCCATGAAATTGTCAGGGAAAATTGCCCTGATATTCTAGAAGCAGAAGGCAAAATAGAAATTGAAAGAATCTACCAATTACCTCCTGAAAGTGATCCCAAAAGAAAAACATCCAGGAATATTATAATCAAATTCCAGAGATCCAAGGTCAAGTAGAAAGTATTACAAGCAGCTAGAAAAACGGGATTCAAATACTGTGGAGCTACAGTCAGGATAACACAAGATTTAGCACCATCTACATTAAAGGACCAGAGAGCATGGGATATGATATTCAGGAGGGCAAAGGAACTGGAATTATAACCAAAAATCACCTACCGAGCAAAACTGGACACAATCTTTCAGGAAAACAAATGGGACTTCAATAAAAAAGAGGACTTTCAGGCATTCATGATGAAAACATCTGAACTGAATAGAAAATTTGACTTTCAAATACAAGACCCCATAGAAGCATAAAAAGATAAACAGGAAAAGAAAATCATTAGGGATATTAATAAGTTAAACTGATTACATTCCTACATGGGAATATAATATTTCTAATTCATAAGAAATTTCTCAGTATTAGGGCAGGTGTCAATTGAAAATTAAGGAATTATACCTGTACAGCATTTATTTTTCATCTATCCTTGTTTTTTGTGGGGCAGGCAGGGTGGGGTGGCTTATGTCTTGGACTGGATTTGGGCTTGGGGCTTCCTGGGTCCAGGGCTGGTGCTTTGTCCACTGTGTCACTTAGATGACCCATGATAACATCTTTAAAATAAAGTGAAGGCATAAGAGGAATGCACTGGAAGAAAGGAACAGGGAGAGGTGGACTGGGGAAAAGTATTTCCCATAAAAGAAACAAGAAAAAGCTTATAGAGTGAAGGGGAAGATGGGGAAGGAGCAGGGAAGTGAGTGAACCTTACTATCATCAGAATTGGCTCTAAGTGGGAAAAAATACACACTCAAGTGTGTATACTAATATATTGTGCCCTGAGGGAAAGTGGAGGGGAAGGGGATGGAGGGGGAGAGTTGAAGGAAAGGAGGACAGATTGTGGGAAGGGGCAGTAAAAAGCAAACACTTTCAAGGAGGGATAGGGTTAAAAAAGAGAAAATGAGTAAATATCAAGAGGAGGGAATAGGATGGAAGGTAATACAGTTTGCAATAGTAACTGTGATAGAAATGATGAGCAGGATGCTGTCATGAAGGATATTTGAAAACTGCAAACCATCAACAAAGAACTGATATCTGAATACAGATTGAAGTATAATTTTATCTGTTAGTTCCTCTTTCTAAAGTTATTTTGTCTATTTTCTTTCATAACCTAACTAATGTGAAGTTGTTTTACATCACTGCACACATATGACTTAAACTGAATTGCTTGATTTCTTAGGGAGGGTTGAGGAGGGAGGAAGGACGAAAATTTAGAACAAAAAGTTTTAAAAAATAATTGGGAAAAGATTTTTTTCTTTAAATGTAACTTGGGGAACATTCAAATAAAAAAATTAAAAAGAAAGTACCTAGAGGTAGTAATATTAGAGTTTTTGATGAGGGCAAAGAAAAAGCTGAGGTTGGGTAAGGTATAAGGATAACTATAGTGAAAAAAAATGTTATGGTCAAAAGAATGTCAGAGTTTTTGTTTGGGTTTTGGTTTCAGGTTTTGGTATTGTTTTTGGTTTCTGGTGAGTGTTTGTGTGTGTATTTGTGTTTTTTGTTTTGTTTTATTTTGTTTTTAATATAGGAAGTAGAGCACTTGTATGTCATGTTGAGATCCAGGATATAATATCCGTGAATACATTTATCCTCTTTCTGATTCTGCTAAGGATTTCCAACAGCCAAATTGGCTTCTATTGATAGCAGTTCCACATTAAGGGGAATATAATCTCTCATGAATAATTTTGGAAGCTTTTTAATGGACAAACCAGAACTTATAATAGACACTAAACTCTAAGAACAGTAATTTCTCCCCTGGACCTGGACAAAAGCTACAAAGTATATTCTCTCAGAGAGAAGCCTACCCTTTGTAACTCACCCCCTGAAATGTGGGATATATTTAGGCTATTTGTTTGTCTCTGCTCACACCTTTTCTCAATACATATAATTTAAACCACAAACACATTTAGTAAAAAGAGAACAATTAATTTTAGTTTTGCATCATTAATCTAAATGCTAGGTTTGTGGGGGGACAACAAATAAACACACTTAATTCATGACTTTTATAAGGTGAATCTCCACTGATATGTGGATAACATTACATTCTTTCAAAAATATTTCTATGTATAGTTTTGTACACTCTGTGGCTTAAAATATGTATGATTGAGTTCTAGGGAAAAGAGTCAAGGATTGTAATGATACACTCACTATAAATTAAGTCTAATATTATTAGTTATCTCTATTTTCAAGTTTCATAGACATAAAAAAGAACTTATACCACACAAGTGGGGAAAACTATATGAAAATTAGATACATTTTTAATATCAGCAGGAAATGTTTTAGAACGTTAATATATTACTTAATCAACATATAAGTGATAAAGACTTAAATGTATTAAAAATGATCAGACCTATGTGTGGGAGAAGAATTCATGATCAAACAAAACATGGGTTCACAGGAAGTAAAACAAAAAAAATATTTTAAAAGACTGGACTAGTTCTGAATAAGTGACATGTGTGAGGGGTAACATAGGAGTAGTCTATGTGCTTATATTCCTTGCTCAGGAAAAAACAAGAAAGTCCTTCACATAGGTGGCTGTACTGCCTATAATGAATTTATGAGAAAATGTGGGTAGTAGTCACACAGGAATGGCATCACGAACTAGGTTATTATTTCTATGACTGTAAGAAACATACAGATCATTTAAATAACATTGATTTGAGCATAAAGTTGCATATAAATACATTGGCAATAGTTGTATTTATAGTTGCACTAGTTGCAGTGGTGGTGGTGGTAGAAGTACTGTAGTAGTAGTAGCAGCAGCAGCAGTAGTTAATAGTAGTAGTAGTAGTAGTAGTAGAAATCTGTTGGGATTTTAATTGTAAGAGAAACAGAATAATATAGAGGGTTGAAATTCTATAATGAAAAGTGGAGTTGGTCAAGGCAGGAGAAATGGCATAGCAACAGATTCATAGGGACTGATAAAGTGGATTTCATTTTTTGTTTTGCTTTTATGTTCTGTGTTTATGTGTGTTTGAATTACACACATACACACACACCTCATCTCTACAATGTATAAGACTAGATTCAGTAATTGGTATACTTTTTGGAGGTTGACCTATAATTATTTTCTAGTTATGCATAGTTAGTATTATTCAAAGTAAAAGTTATATCTGAAAAATATATGCTAAGGTAGCTATCCTTGAATGGCTAATTGCAGTTTGCTGAATACAGTATCCAAAGAGTGAATTAAAATGAGTATCACTATATGATGAGATGGATTTTGTCTTTACATTTCTGATTTTTGAAAATCACTTTAATTGAACTTTAAATCCAAATGCCAAAAACAAAAAATCCACAAAACTGGTAAATTCTGTAGTTCTGCCTTCAGGGATCAACACAACTACCTGTAAGATCAACAGATCTTGAAAGCAGTAGAAGTGTCAGAAGTCACTAAGAAAATTGTACTAATATTCAAAAGAGATAACTTGAAGGATTACATTCTTCTGTTTCAACTTTAGAAATATAGAGAGTACAGTAAGCTGAAGAAACTTTAATGATGAAATATTCCTTGGGGATCCAAGACAGAATTTCTTACTGCAATCCAGATTGATAAATCCTTCTTCTCATTCTGAGGCTATGTGTGAATTGTGTTGGTGTTGAATGTGCTGACCTTCAAACACAACAACAGTGATACTTGTTCTCCATCTATAAAGTAGGTGCTTGGATTATTTTCCCCCTAGATATGGTAGTATCTTTATTTAACTATCCATACACTTTTTATCTGGTACTCTTTGCAAAAGGTCTCATGGGGATTAATTGTTCAGTGTAATTTATCTATAGCAAAGGATCATATTCACAACTTTGGCCTAACGAATCTCATACTTGGAATGAATGAACAAATCTGCCCAGGCATCTATGGATGCACCTTCATAATCAGTTACCCCTACCATTTGCTACCCAAAGTGGCATCCTATATTGACCAGAAAGGAAAAGAATGAAATTGGTATTTATTAAGACTCTATTATAAGGTGTGATTTGAATTTAAATAACCCATAGTAGAATTGACAGATGAAAACCTATGGTTCAGCAAATGGAAGTGATCACACATTTAAAAAAAAAACTCAAATTCTGTGATGGAGGATCAGAAAGAAGTATTTCTTATTTCCAGCATTTCTTCAGTAGTACTCAGCAACAAATAAGTGAGACAGATTTTTCCCATGAAAAGACACAGCCTGTGATCACTCTGATTATTCAAGCCTAATTATCCCAAAAGGCTTATTACAATAAAAGCCTGTCTCCTAACATACACAGGATAATGCATAAAATCACCTTTTAAGGTGTTATAAGGGTATAAAACATAAATCTTTACTAACTAGCTTAGAGACAGAATCTGATTAGAGAAACAGGCTCTAGAATAAGAAGTAATATTTAAGACGGACTGGATTTTTGGCAGTTAGGTTTTTTATCTATGTTTGAGGAACAGATGTGGGTCTATTGCTGCCAGATGGATGGCCTGACAGATAATCTCTCTACTCAGGTTAGGTTTAAACTTATAGTTTGCAAGGTTCTATAATCATTTAACTAGAGAACTTAATAAGGCCTGACCACTTATATTTTACTTCATCCTTAGGTATTTTCAGTCTTCTTTAAAAATAGGGACTTGGGTGACTAAGAATTCTCTTCATCTATTCTTCAATCGTCTAGTACACAAAGCAGGTCATTTTCATATTCCATATTTCTTCATCTAAGGAATATAATTTTCACTAGTAATAAGAAGCGTTAATATAACATCTTGAGCACTTAGTAAAGCTATTAATTCCAGTTTCATTTTGACAGTTATTAAATGCCTACTATACTATACATATACAGCACATAATATATACATTATAATACTATTATTTTATTGCATTGTAGGCATTTAATTATTGAATTAAATTAAATATATATGCATATAGATATATATTCATACATACACACACATATATATATCAAGACATTTGTTAACAAGTACCATATATATGTATGTGTATGTATATGTATATGTATGTGTATATGTATATGTATATGTATATGTATATGTATATACACATATGTGTGTATACACCATTAAAAAGTGCTTCCCTCCCTCACAGTATCCCTGGAAATAGTGCAGAATTATAAACTTCATTTTACAATTGTATAGTTCCTGAGGCAATAATTCATATATTTCTTAGTCCAAAAAAGGCACCATAGATTGATAGGCTAAGGTTATTATGTGGGTCTACTTTCAATCTACGATATGACTTACAAGTACCTATCAAAACAAATAAAAGACATAGCAAAAAATGATGAAAAATAGACAAAGAGAAGGAGAGAGAGAGTTTTGAAACAAAGGAAAGCAAGATAAGTGCAAAGAAGATATCCTGGAAAATTATATAAGAGATCAAGCTGGAGGGCAGTGGGGGAGGTGGGATAAAAAGGGAAAAATTTTATTCATCACAATAAGCTTCATTTTGGATAAGGTAATACAATAATCTCTGTTCCCCTGAATAGAGGGTTGTAGAGCTATAAACTGCATTATTTGTTGTTTTCTTTTTTCTATCATATTAGCTAATCTGAGGTGGTACCTTACAATTCTTTTATTTTGTATTTCTTTAATCAATAGTGATTGAGAGCATTTTTTTATGTGACTATTGATAGCTTTGATTTCTTCTTCTTAAAACTCCCTGTTCATATCTTTGAAAATTTATTCAACTGGGGAATAGCTTTTATTTTCATTAATTTGGCTCAATTACCTATGTATTTGAGAAATTAAACTTTAATCAGAGAAACTTCTTGTAAATTTTCCCCAATTTCCTGATTTCCTTCTAATTTGGGGGGCATTAATTTGGTTTCTGCAAAAAAATTTAAATTCCATGTAATCAAATTTAACCATTTTACTTCCTTTGATCCTCTCTCTCTCATGTTGGGTTATAAATTCTTCCCTTGTCCATAGATCTAACAGCTAGACTTTCCCATGGTACCCTAATTTACTTACATCACTTTTATATTCAAATAATTTATCCAATTTGTTCTTTTCTTGGTATACTATTTAAGAGGTTTCTCTATGCCTACTTTCTGCCAAACAGCTTTCTAGTTGCCCCAGCAATTCTTGTTAAAGGGTTAGTTCTTAGCCAAAAACCTTGGATTTTGGCGTTCATTTAAACACTAGACTATTATGGTCATTCACTATTGTTTAATGTATATCTCAACAATTTCACTGATCTATCACGACATTTGTTAACAAGTACCATATTGATTTTTTTTCAGCTTACAATAAATTTATTATACAATCCAAAAATATGTGTGCTGGAAACAAAAGGTAAATTAAGCATGTGAAGCAAAAAAAGAGGGTAAATAAGACAAATGTTTCTAAATAATTAATCAAAATGTACTTTATGCTAAAATATAAAGTGTTTTATGTTTTTATTATCACTTTGTAATAAAGTTTGAAACCTGCAACTATTAAATTGCATTCATTCACATTTCTTTTTTACTGATGTCCTTGTTATTCTTGACCTCTAGTATTTACATGAATTTTGTTATTATTTTTTCTAGCTCTATGAAATAATTATTTGATAGTTTGATTGACATGGCATTGAACAAGTAAATTAATGAAGTAGAATCAAAATTTTTCTTACATTTGTTTGATTTACCTATGAGTACTCCTCCAATTGTTTAAATCTTCATTCATGTGAAAAGTGTCCTGTAACTGTGTTCATAAAATCCCTGGGTTTGCTTGGCAGACAGATTTCCAAGTGTATTATATTGTCTGCAGTTATTTTAAATGTGATTTCTATCTCTTTCTTTTGGATTTTGTTGGTGATAAATAGAAATGCTGGTATCTATGGATTTATTTTATGTCCTGAAACCTTGATCTTGATGAAGTTGTTGTTTCAACTAGTTTTTTTGTTTTGTTTTTTTAGTTTTTTCTCTAGGGTTCCAGGGTTCTCTATATAGACCATCAAATCATCTGCAAAGAGTGCTAATTTTTTTCCTCATTGACTTTATTCCTTCAATTTATTTTTCTTGTTTTCTTGTTACAGCTAGTATTTTAGTATAATATTGAATATTAGTGGTGATGATTGACCTCCCGGTTTCACCCCTGATCTTAATGGGAAAGTTTGTAGCCTATCACCTTTATAGACATCATTTGCTCTTAGTTTTATGAACCTCTCATGTTTGATCATGAAAGCTTCCCCTATTCAAACATGTAATTGGTATTTTTTTCATGTTCTCCTAATTTGCTTATGATATTGCTCATCTAAATCACATACCTATTTTAAGTATAGGGTGTGAGAGCTTGGCTTATGTATAGATTCTGCCAGACTGATTTTCAGTTTTTCCAAATTTTTTGTCATATAATGAGTTATTGTCTCAATAGCTGAGATAGTTCTGTTTAAGAAATATTAGATAACTATGGTCATTTGCTACTGTGCATTGTGCACCAATCTATTCCAGATAGTTTTGGTGATTATGACCTTGTAATAGAATTTGAGATCTGAAACTGCTAGGCCTATGTCCTTCACATTTTTCATTGATTTCCTTGAAATTCTGGACCTTTTCTTCTTTCAAATGAAATTTATTATTATTTTTTTCTAACTCTACAATTTTTGGTAGTTTGATATGGCATGAACTTGTAAATTAACTTAGGTAGAATTATGATTTTATAATATTGGTTTAGCGTTCCCATGAACAATTAATATTTCACCAGTTGTCTAAATCTATCTTTATTTGTGTAAAGAATGTCCTTCAATTTTGTTGATGTAGTCCCTAGGTTTGTCTTGGCAGGTAGATTTCTATGTATTTTATATATATATCAATGCTGATGATTTGAGTTTATCTTATATCTTCTTACTTTGCTCAAGTTGTTAATGTTTTCAACTAGGTTTTTAGTTGATTTTCTAAAATTCCCTAAGTATACCATCATATGGTCTCTAAAGAGTGAGACTTTTATTTGCTCATTCAGTTCATCCACACCTCTCTTTTTATCCTGTACCTCCTATAAAATTTGTTTTGCTTTTGACCATTGTCTTTTTATACCTGTCTTCCTCTTTATCAACCCCTTTCTCTTATCCCTTTCCCCTCCTACTTCCCTGTTGAATAAGATATATTTATATTAGCAATTAAGTACATTTGTATGTATATAATATGTGTGTGTGTGTGTGTTGTCTACCAATTAAGTATGCATTTATGTGTATGTGTTCCTCTTTCTTTTATGGGGCAATGGGGGTTGAGTGACTTGCCCAGGGTCACACATCTAGTAAGTGTCAAGTGTCTGAGGCAAGATTTGAACTCAGGTACTTCTGAATCCAGGGCCGGTGCTTTATCCACTGTGCCACCTAGCCACCCCCTGTGTTCTCTTTTTGAACCAATTTATATGTAAGTGAAGTTCAAGCATTACTTTGCCCCCTCATACACAATTTTTCTCTCAACTGTAAAAATTCTTCTTTTTGGAATTATCCCTTAAAAGTATTAAAACTGTGCATACCTTTTGACCCATTGATATTGCTAGTCAATCTATACCCCAAAATTGTCAAAGAAAAAGAAAAAAATGGCCAATATTTACAGAAATATGTGTAACAGATTGTTTTATTACAGCAAAGAATAGAAACTTGAGCCTATCCAGTAAGAAATGAGTGAACAACTTATGGCATATGAATATAATATAATATTATGGTCCTTTAAGGAATGATAAAGGTGGTGGGTTTTGAAAAACCTGCATAACCTGATGCAAAATAAAATGAGCCAAAGAAGGTAAACAAAGTACATATTAATAGGTATAGTGTAAAGAAAATCAACTGTGAAAGACTTGGTTTACTTCCAAAGGATTCATTATGAAAATGCTATCCACCTCTAGATAGAGAAGTGATAGGCTCAGAATGCTGATTAAAACATTTTTTCTTTATTTATTTTTCTTGTTTTTTTATCAGAGAATGGCTAATACCCCAATATGTTTTGCTTCAATTCATATGTATAATGGGTATTATATTTCTTGCTTTATCAGTTGATGAAGGAGATGATAGAGGAAGGGAAAGGATTTGGAGCCACAATTTAAAATGAAATTTATATTTTTAATGTTTTAGTCACTTGTTTTCTGATAGAAATCTTGCAAAGCAGGATCATTACTCTAGTCAAGTCGCTGCTAAAGTATTCTTCCTATATTACTATTAACTTGTCACTGTTAACCGATTAAATATCATGTCATTGACAACGTTCATGTTTTTGAAACAATCTACACCTGAAAATTCCTTCATGCCGACACATAAAAAACACCCACAATACCCTGAGTTCTTCATAATTCAAAATTAAATTAACCACCCTGAAGTTTCTGAGGATAAAATAAGATTTTTTTATACTTCTCTGCAATTCTGGAAGCTCCATATAAATTTTAGCTATTATCATCACTACGACTCCCCTCCTCCTATTGCTGCTGATGGTGATAGTGATAGTAATAGTGAGTAATATTAATAGTAGTTATACTACCTGCAATAATACCAGTGGTGACAAAATCAGGAGATATAAAAGTGCCAAGTTTAAGGACAATAGTAATGTCCTTAAATAGCTCTGGAAATACAAAAAGAGGTGAAAGATAGTCCTTGCCCTTAAGTGGTTCATAATCTCAAGGAGACTATGTGTAAACAAACATTCAAATTATGTGTGTATATGTATACACACATGTATGTATGTAGGATAAATCGCAAATAATTAATGAGGGAGGGCATTTGAATTAATAGAGGTTGGGAAAGGCTTCCTGTAAAATATGAATTTTAATTGGTACTTTAAAAAAATCCAGGAAAGTAAATAGGCAGAGTTGAGGAGGTAGAACATTCCAGGCATGGGGGACAACCAGAAAATTAACACCCAGAAAACATATCTCTGTCCCTTCCATCTTTTCTTCCCTCCCTCTTTTCTTTTCCTTCTTACTTTTCTCCCTTCCTTTCTTTCCTAATTATTCCTTTTTTGTCTCTTTACTCCCTTCCATCCTTCCTTCCTTCCTCCATTCTCTCCTTTCTCTTTCCTTCCTATAACTTTTCCTTTCTCCCTCCCTCCATTCCTTTTTTCTTAGGCTTTTACTCCTTTTTTTCCTTGCTTCTTTCTTTCCTTCCTGGCTTCCTTCCTATAGCCTAGATCCCTTTGCAAATACTAGAATCCTAGTCACTAAAAGACCTTCTAGTAATTAATTCAATTCTGTTCTAATTTGGAAGTCATGATCAATCAACCAATATGTATTTATTTATGCTTAGTGAGTGCTCCACATTGGTGATATAAAAGCAAAAATAAAAGAGTCAGGATGATTCACCAGTGCTATTTCTAAAGAGGATATTTATAGAGGTAGCTCAAGATTTCTAGCAGTCCATCCAATCATAAATTTGAATATCATAATGTCAGAAAAAAATATGGCTGCTGACAACTCTACATCTTTAAGAAACAAAAGTCAAGAGAACTGCTACAATTCACTTTAAATTTTCCAGTATTCAATAAACTTCCACTTGTGCAAAGTACAAGGTCTGGGGGATATGTGCCAGAATTATGGTCGGAGGAAGGGTGGTAACAGAGACAAAAACAAAATAGCCCCTCCCCTGAATTAATTTATATTATTTTGAGGAGCAGCAAAAAATACACAGATACATAAATTTATAAAACAATATGTTCATGGGGGGAACATAAAAACCAGAGGAATAAGGAGAATACCTGCTATCAAAAATAGAACCTTAGCTCACTGTTGAGGAAAAAAAAAAGTAGGGATTGATTTCACATGATAAATGTAAGGGGGGAGGGGTTAATTAGTCTTAACACAAATATGGAGGGGCAGCTAGATGGTGCAGTGGATAGAGCACTGGCCCTGGAGTCATGAGTACCTGACTTCAAACCTGGCCTCAGACACTTAATACTTACTAGCTGTGTGACCCTGGGCAAGTCACTTAACCCCCATTGCCTCACTAAAAAAACAAAAACAAAAACAAAAAACCAAAACCAAATATGGAAGAAAATAGAATATGATGGACAGGTACACACACATGCACACACAAATATTAACACACACACACACACTCATATACATAAAACCCATTATCCTGAGAAATGCATCAAGTATGCCAAACTGCAATTTCATAGAAACCAAACATTTTTTTTTGTTCACAGCTCATTATCGAATCTCAAGTATCAGCTCTTAGATATATTGGCCCAGGGAAAGGTTCAGGCATACGGTAAAATCTTAAGATTTTTTATTCAAATAAAAAACACAATATTATGATGAGCTAAATACTAGTCAATAAATGGCTAATAAATAAAATCAATATAACTTATAGTCAATAAATAGCACCAAGAGAGAGGGAACTCAATGTGCTTAATAAAAATTTACAAGGAAGGGACTTTGGGATTAATTTATTGCTGAAAACAAGCATAGAAATCTATCATTGGATGCAAGATATATAGGCAAAATGAACTTTAGAGGTTTTATATTATATTCTCCCTCATTCTGCAGCTACAGAAACTGAGGCCAAAGGAAGTGAAATCACTTGCCTGGTGTTGTCACACTACTGGTAATAAAATATTTGAACCCAAGTCCTGTGGAATCCAACCATTCCCCACAAAAGGGTTCTTTCCACTGTATTAATGTACAGAAATGGAAACCTGGGCTCAGATAGGTCAATAATATTCTCAAGAACTGACAAACTAATAAGTGCGAACGCTTGTCTTCTAAAGCTAAAGATGGGAAAAATCATCTGAGTTTCTTAAAAGCCAGAGAATCCATTGTGAGATTTAAAATTGGATATTAGATCATAAATCTCCCCTACTTAACCTTTCCCTTAATTTATCTCCCAGACTAGTAAATGGAAGAAGCTTTTGGTTTTCTAGATAGACCTTTTATTGTTATGGTAGTCACAAGGTGATGTTGATTAGAAGGATAGGAAAGTAGAAACACAATACAAATCGTCTTAAGTCTAAGCTTAGTCTATATTCCTTATAAAAACTCACCAAACCGAAAAGGCCACCTTTGGAGAGAGACCCTCTGTGCCGCGCAGTCAGGAGCCCAGCCAAGCAGGAAAAGCCCCACTTCCGTTCTCTCCACCCCAGAAGTCGAGTACGCTGCAGGCAGTCTGACGTGCGCAGCAGGCAGACTGTCCGTCTCCTCCCCAAAAGGGTGGTCCTTCAAAAACTGGCGTCTTTTAGTTATCCTAACTGACTGTTAAAAACTTTCATATTTTTTTACCACACCATCAATACATGCTAATATTTTTCTGATATTTAATAAATGCATGTAATGCTTGGCAAATATACATATCAGTGAAGAGTTCAATTTTCTTCACATTGAATCTGAATATGATTTTCATTAATACTTATATATCTTTTCAGTGTACTGATATCAGTGAGAGGTCAATGGAAGCAACAATTTAAAGATGTGTTGTGTGAAGGGAAATGGAAAAATAGGCAATAGCAAGTATGACCCTTGTGATTGAAATTATATTTAAAAGGAAAATATTCTATGAGACAATTACTTTGTAAAAAGAAGGAAGGTAATAATGCATTATGTCTTCTGATTATCCTTTTTCTTACACAATAAGATATCTCCAGTGGTTATGGTTCTTATAGACCTTGTACACTTTACAATATAAGGAATTGTACCCTCTAAGGATCTATGTAAACGCTTTAATAAATAAAGCCTCCTTATGCCTAGGAATATGCCTATAAACACCATTTTAATTTTAGTCAATCACAGACATCTACATTACCCCTAATTTCAATGAAAACTAGCATGACAGCTTAAAGAGGTTCCAGATAATATTCCTTGATACATTCAGACCCTTCAGGGAAACAATGTTTTTTAAAGAAAGTATCTCCAATTTATGATTGGAAATGAATAGAAAATGAGTTCAATTATGAGACTGACAAAAAACAAAAAAAAAACCCTATGTAGAAAAAATGCATCAAATATAACAAACTGCTATTTCACAGATCAAAAACTCCTTTTTGGATTTTATTTGGGTCATATCTCATTTTCTAATCGTGAGACTCAGCTATTAGACACATTGGCCCAGGGAGAAGTCCAGGTACATGCAACTGACTCACTTCTTCCCTACCAGAAAATCTTGGGATTTTTAAGCAAATGAAGAATACAATATTATGATAAGCTAAATACTGGTCAATAGATAAAGACTATATAAATCATAATAAATTACTCCAAAGATATCTGACTATTTAGAAAGATGTTAAAAATAACCAATCAGGGGGCAGCTAGGTGGCAAAGTGGATAGAGCACCGGCCCTGGATTCAGGAGTACCTGAGTTCAAATTTGACCTCAGACACTTAACACTTACTAGCTGTGTGACCCTGGGCAAGTCACTTAACCCCAATTGCCTCACAAAAAAAAAAATCAGGTTATGACATTGTTCTTCATTCAAATTAGGATAATTGCCTCAGCATATGAGTTTGGAAGAAAGCTGCTATAGTTCCTCATCAAACAATTTTAACATGTCTCCTCTCTCCCCTCACAAACCCACACCCTAAAAAAGGCAAGAGATGGAATATTATTGTGTTATAAGAAATGACAAGCAGAATGACTTCAGAAAGGTCTGGAAAAGCATGTATGAAATGATGCATTGTGAAGTGAGCAAAACCAAGAGAACATTGTACACTGAGACAGCAACATTATTTGATAAAGAACTGTGAATGACTTGACTATTCTCAACAAGACAATGATCCAAGACATGATGAAACATACTATCCACCTCCAAAGAAAGAACTGATATTGATAGAACAGAGTGAAGCATGCTATTTTTCACTTTCATTTTTTCTTTTAATCAAGTTTTCTAATACAAAATGACAAATATGGTAATGTCTTACATAATCATACATGTATAACCCATATCTGATTGTTTTACACCTTAGGGAGGGAGGAGGAAAGGGAGGGAATAAGGGATAACAATTGGAACTCAAAACTATAAAGAAAAATGTTTATTATTAAAAAAAATTAAAAAGAGTTCCATTTAGCTTAACTGATGATAGCTTAAAGATTTTGCTTTTGAAAATGCATTTTTCCAAGAGACAAAAATAGATTGTTTGTGGAAGGATACCTATGTTCCTGGGCTGGTATTTAGAGGATGAAAATGTGTCATTTTCAGCAGGTAGTGTTTAAATTTCCACAGAGAGCAGAGAAATGAAATGAAGGTCTCATCAGGGAACTGTTTGTGAAAAAACAGTTCTTTGGCAACACACTGTGGGGCTGATTTGGGAATCATAGATTTGGAAGATATATGAGTGTGTGATTATGATTAATTTGTATTTTTAAAGGATGGCAGCATTTTTATTTATCATTTTGGATGAAGTTTAGAAGGAATTCATTTTGGATGTAATAGCTATTACCACATTGGAAAAGGCAGTCACATAAGAAAATATGCAGTTGTTAAAGTAAAGAACTATGTAAGTTTTAAAAATAAATTCCAGTTAAAGTAATGGAAAGCTGTGTAGAAACTAATGCTTGAAATTAAATTAATTGAATGGAAGCAATGTGAGCTAAATGAAAAAGATTTCATAATATTCCATCTCATTTTGTCCATTTCTACCTCAAGTGCCATTATTTTTGTGGACTTCTTTGGAATTTCTAGTGACCTGTGTGTAATTTAAGATTCTAAATGTGGATTCTAATGTGTTCCCCCAGTTTGGGGGAAACTGACTAAAAATCACTGATAAAACGAGTTTAGGTTTTTAAGGGTTTATTGGAAAATAGAAAGAAAAAGATTGAGAACAGAATTCTAACAGCCTGGCATTCCTATCTTTCCTCAAATTTCCTGTGAAGTCCTCTGCTGCCACCACCATCAAGTCAGGAACCCAAAAAAGGCCAGCACTCTCTGTGCAGGCTCCCTTTCCTCCTTCCTGTCTCCTCCCAGACCATAGGAGGCTCCTCCAGTTGATTGGCTGGTAGACTTGATAGACAGCACCCATGAGCAAACGTCATTTCCTGACGCCAAGGAAAAGCCACAATGCCTCTGAGGCATTTTCCTCATGGTGGAGCTCTCCACAGCAAGTCTCCAGTAGGTGGCGTCATTCCAATCATTACACCTAATTAAGGAAATTCATCCTCCTAATACTTGATCTTTTAATAAATAGCATTGAAATGTTCAATTATTGTTGTTATAAAGTTAAAATTAAAATTCTTTTTTTATATCATTATAGGCATGTAGGAGCTTTAGTTCTTTCTTTAACTTTACAGAGTAGAGTAACAGTCAGAAAGATTATTTGAGAAAGTGGTAACATAAGACAACATTTTCTTCATCATGTGGTGGCAAACTATCTATACTGAGAGCTTACTCAGAGCTTTGCTATTTTCTCTTAAGGAATGATTCCTTAGTGCCTTCAAATTTTTATTGACTCCAGCAAAGATTTCCTCTGTATTTACTTGATCTCCACATCTACTCTTCCCATTTTCATTTTTTTTCAATGTTATTTCCTTTTCTTCATTCATTACATAATTATCTTACTAAAATTCAAATGTGGGTACTTGACTCTCTTTGATTCTTTCTCTTTAATATGAAAATATTTATAGATCTTTGTCATTTTCATCTATTAGCTTTCTTGCATTTTTATCTTTATATACTTTCTGGAAAATTGCATTTTCACCATTAAATAAAAATTATTCCAAGTCTTTACTTTGCCTCTTCAAAGATTATCTGTGAGCTCAATTTCTCTCTTTCTTTCTCTCTCTCTCTCTCTCTGTCAACACTTTAGTTTCATATCCTTGTTTACAGCAATACTTGTAAGATTAAGTGGACTGAGTTGTTCTAGCAGTATATCTAATCATAGTTCTTTGGACAAGGGTCTCATATTTAGAGCACTGAAAGCTATGTTAAAGTTTATAGATAGTCATTACATCAGTCTGTAAATGTCAAGTTCCTACTATCTGCCAATCATTGTGTTGAACATTGGGTATCTATACAAAAAGAAGACAATCTCCACCCTCAAAATACTTAAAATATAATGGAGAAAAAAAACTATCCACAAAAAGGAAGCTGAAAATCAGGACTTGGGGGAAAGAAAGGTCAGTGGTCGGGCATGATAAAAAAAATGTCCAAAGGAGTACAGCTTATAGTGAAAGGAAGAGATGGATACTCTGCCTGCCTAACTTAATGGAGGTTTGGGGAAGAACTCTTGACTTACCTCTTTATTCAGAGAAGTCCAAAGCAGAAGTTATTGATGAGGTATAAGTGTCAAGGCTGATGTGATCTTGCTGGATGATGATGTTCCCAGAGGCATGGTGAAGAAATACACAGATATGAACCAAATTGAAAACGAAAATTTTATAAAATCCATTCAATTCCTAGTATCCTTTGCTCCCCATTACTATTGTCAACAAAGGAGCATAGGGGCCTTACATGGGATCAAGGGGCATTTTTATCATCATCATCATTATTTTATAAGAATGTGTCATCAACTGATGTGGTAAATTAGTTCATTACTGAATAGCCATTCTCCTATTAGTGAACCTTTCTATACTGAGAAAGTAGATAAGTACGTAGTGCTGAGAAAGTAGATGTTAGAGAAACCACACTCAGAGCCTTCTGTACATGATAAATCTTTATAGAACTTGTAATTGATTAGTATAATCTTTGACAATTCAGTATTTCCAAAATACCCAGATAAGTTACTAGAGCAGGACCTTATGAACATCTGAAAATTATGCTTCAATTATTATAAATTAAGAGGATTTGGAAAACTTTAGATATTATGTCATACCCATATATGCTTATAGCCCACTGAAAACTCATCATCTAATCTAAATAAGTTTTTATCTAGTGATGTGTTTTCATGCCAGATTGTATTATTGATTTTTGAAATCAAATTTTAATTTATCTAAATCCATGACTTTAGTAATTATTTATTGTGCCCACTGTGTATAAGGTTCTAAACTTGGGTATAGTCAGAGATGGGTAATTAGAAAAACCAAGATTTTTGTACCTGTTTTTATTTTTCATCTGTATTCAATGGTCATTGAACATTTTTTAAGCAGCTACTGTATTTCACACATTGTGCAAAGTGCCAGAAATACAAATTAAAAAGTCAGTGTTTGCCCTCAGGGAGCTTACAATTTACTAAAGTAAGACCACACAAAATCTAGGGGCATGGTGTAAAAGTCAGAGAACTCTGGAAGTAATGCATCCAGCTGGAAAATGGGTGTTAATATCTGTAACAAGAAGATACTACACAAGATGGCTTATGGATTTCTATGTTTCAAAGACTTAGTCTTTAGTCAAAATGAAATTTAAATCTAGTAGTGCATAAGACATGTAGCTAACTCATTATAATACAAAATAGGAGTTGCCTGAGCTGGCCTAAGGTTCCCTCAGAAACAATATTAAATCATTCTTCTAAACAGATTATGGAACTACAGAACCTATAAAAAGACAGAGATACAATATTCCAAATTGACCTAATTGACTGAAGAAAACAATTCCTTAAAAAATACAATTGGACAAACCATTAGGCTGAGCTAATATAAAAATGACATTTCTATCTAAATTAATGTAAATTTTCAGTGCCATACCAATCAGACTACCTAAAATTATTTGATAGAGCTAGAAAAATAATAACAAAATTCATCTGGAAAAACCAAAAAGTCAAGAATATCAAGGGAAATAATGAAAAAAATGCACAGGAAGGTGGTTTGTCTGTACTAAATCTGAAGTTCTACTATAAAGTGTCAGTCATCAAAATTATCTGGTACTGGTTAAGAAATAGAGTGGAGGATCAATGGAATAGGCTAGGCACAGGAGACACAATAGTAAATGACATTAGTAATGCACTGTTTGATAAACCCAAAGACTCCAGCTTCTAGGATAGGAACTCAGTATTTGACAAAAACTGCTGGGAAAACTGGAAGATAGTATTGCAGAAATCAGGCATAGACCAAGATCTTACACCTTATACTAAAATAAGGTCAAAATGGGTACATGATTTAGACATAAGAGGTGATACCATAGGTAAATTAGGAGAAGAAGGAATACTCTACCTTTCAGATCTTTGGAAAGGAGAACAGTTTATGACCAAAGAAGAGATAGAGAATATTATGAAATGCAAAAGAGATGATTTTGATTACATTAAATTTAAAAGTTTTTTGTACAAACAGAAGCAATGTGTAATGATTGGAATGATGCCACCTACTGGAGACTTGCTGTGGGAAAGTTCCACCATGAGGAAATGCCTCAGAGGCATTGTGGCTTTTCCTTGGCGTCAGGAAATGACATTTGCTCATGGGTGCTGTCTATCAAGGCTACCAGCCAATCAACTTGAGGAGCCTCCTATTTTCTGGGAGGAGACAGGAAGGAGGAGAGGGAGCCTGCGTGGAGAGCTCCTGTGCTTTTTGGGTTCCTGACTTGGTGGTGGTGGCGGCAGAGGACTTCACAGGAAATTTGAGGAAAGATAGGAATGCCAGGCTGTTGGAATTCTGTTTTCAATCTTTTTCTTTCTATTTTCCAATAAACCCTTAAAAACCTAAACTCGTTTTATCAGTGATTTTAGCCAGTTTCCCCCAAAACTGGGGGAACACATTAGAATCCACATTTAGAATCTTAAATTACACAAATGCATCCAAAATTAGAGGAGATGCAGAAAGCTGGGAAACAATTTTTATGGCCAGTACTTCTGATAAAGGCCTATTTTCTAAAATATATAGGGAACTAAATCAAATTTATAAGAATCCAAGTCATTCCTAAATTGGAAAATGGTCAAATTATATGGACAGGCAGTTTTCTGATGAAGAAATCAAAGATTTCTATTTCTATATGAAAAAAAATGCTCTATATCACTATTTTTATTTTTATTTTTATTTTTTTTAGTGAGGCAATTGGGGTTAAGTGACTTGCTGAGGGTCATACAGCTAGTAAGTGTTAAGTGTCTGAGGCCAGGTTTGAACTCAGCTCCTCCTGACTCCAGGGCCAGTGCTCTATCCACTGCGCCACCTAGCTGCCCCTCTATATCACTATTGATTAGAGAGATGCAAGTTAAAACAAACTGAGGTACCACCTGACCCCTATCAGATTGGCTAATATGACAAATAAGGAAAATAATAATTGTTGGAGAAGCTGTGGGAAAATTGGAACACTAATGCATTGTTGGTGGAGCTGTGAACTGATCCAACCATTCTGGAGAGAAATTTGGAATTATACCCAAAGGGCTATAAAGCTGTGCATACCCTTTGACCCAGCAATACCACTTCTGGATCTTTTTTTCCCAAAGAGAGCATGAAAAAGGGGAAAGGACACACATGTACAAAAATATTTATAGCTGCTCTTTTTGTGGTGGCAATAGATTGGAAATGGAGGGGTTGCCCATCAATTGGGGAATGGCTGAACAAGATGTGTTATATGAATGTAATGGAATTCTATTGTGCTGTAAGAAATGATGAGCAGGAGGAGTTCAGAGAAACCTGGAAGGACTTGCATGAACTGATGAGTGAGATGAGCAGAACCAGAACCAGAAGAACATTGTACACAGTATCATCAACATTATGTGTTGATCAACTGTGATAGACTAGATTCTTCTCACCAATACAATGGTACAAGAATGTTCCAAAGGACTCATAGGGGAAAAGGCTCTCCAAATCCAGGTAAAAAACAAACTGTGAAATATGGATGCTGATTAAACCATACTATTTCTTTTGGTTTGGGGGCTGTTGTTTTTCTCTTTTGAGGTTTTTCCTTTTTTGCTCTGATTCTTCTCTTATAGCATGACTGATGCAGAAATATGTTTAATGTTGGTATGTATATGTATGTGTATATACATATGTATATATGTATGTATGTATATGTATGTGTATAGATGTGTATTTATGTATGTGTATATGTATGTATATATGTTTATATATGTGTGTGTGTATATATATATATATACATATATATATATATATATATATATATATATACATATATATAAACATTATCAGATTACTTGCTGTCTGGAGGGGGAGGGAGGGGAGGGAGGTAGAAAAAATTTAAATTGGAAATCTTATATAAACAAATGTTGAAAACTATCTCTACATGTAACTGGAAAATAATAAAATACTTTTATCAGGAAAAAAAGAGTTACAAGTATCTTCTTCACATGTAGGGATGCAAACATTTTAACTTTAATGAATAACATGTGTTTCCCCCTTTTTACTTTTTCATGTGTCTCTTGAGTCTTATATTTATAGCTTGAATTTTCTGTTCCATTCTGGACTTTTCATTAGGAAAGTTTTAAAATTTCCTATTTCACTGAACTTCCATCTTTTCCCCTGAAATGGTATGATTAATTTTGCTGGGTAGTACATTCTTATTCCTATCCCCAGTTCCTTTGCTTTCCTGGAATATTATGTTCCAAGCCCTCTGATCCTTTAATATTGAAGCTGACAAGTCCTGTGTAATTCGTATTGTTATTTCTTCATATTTAAATTGCTTCTTTCTGGCTGCTTGCATTATTTTCTCCTTTACCTGATAATTCTGGAATTTACCTATGATAATGAAGTTTTCCCTTTGGTGTTTCTTTCAGGATGTGATCAGTGAATTCTTTCAATCACTATTTTTTCCTTTAGTTCTAAGACATTCAGGCAGTACTCCTTAATAATTTCCTGAAATATGTTACTATGTTCTTCTTTGATCATGGTCCTCAGGTAGTCAAATCATCAGATGTATTTTCCAGGTCTGTTGTTTTTCTGAAGAGGTATTTTACATTTTCTTTTCCTTTTATACTCTTTTGATTCTATTTTACTTCTTCCTGTTGTCTCATTGACAACAGTAGCTTCCATCTGCTCAATTCTGATTCTTAGGGAATTCTTCTCCTTTTCCAATTTTCTCCTTTTATTTTTTAAGGCATTATTTTCTTTTTCAGAGATATTGACTTTCTCTTGCATAAATCTTTTTTTTTCTTTTCCTAATTTTTGTTCTCCCTCTTTTATTTGGTCTATAAAATCCTTTCTGAACTCTTCCAGAAGGGCTTTTTGGTCTCAATACCAATTTGTCTTCACCATTAAGGCTTCACATGTTTTATCATTGTTGTCCTCCTCTGAGTTTATGTTTAGATTTTCCCTATCACCATAGTAATTGTTAATGGTGTGGTTTCTTTTTCTGTTTCTTATTCATATTTTAGTCTCATTCATGCCTTTTAAGGTTATGTTCTACTCCTGAAGTATAGCATTCACTGTCCAGAGCTTCTTTTGCTTGGGGGTCGGGCCTAGTTACCAGCTTTCTGCTTTGAGGAATCAGCAGCTTGTAGCTAGCTCACTGAACTGGAGTGGTGCAGCTTATTTGGGCTTGTTGGATCGCAAATACCCCAGCTTGCAGATTGCCTTCTGCATTGGGGTTGTAGGCCTCAAAATTGGTCTACTGTACCATTGACTTGCTCTGCTAGGACTGTGGGTCCTCAGATGCTGATCTATACTGTGACTAAGAGCCTTTTGTTTGGTCGCTCAGATACCCTCTACACCGAGTTGTGTTCACCTTTTCCCCAGATAAAAAAAGACTTTTCCTGAAGATCTTTTAGATTATCTTAAGTCAGAAGATTGTTCACTCCATTTTTTGCAGGTTTTACAGCTCCAGAAGCTGTTGAGAGGTTTAATTTAATGTTGTTTCCGAGGGAAATTTGGAAGAGCTCAAGCAACTTCCTTGCTTCAATCTGCCATCTTGGCTCTGTCTCTGGACACAGTCTCTCCTTACTTTTTTGTAAAGCATGTATCCATTTCTGTTGAAAAATTTATCCTCACTTATGTGCTCCAAATTTAATCAGGTATCAAAATAAAATTTAAGCATAATCTCAAGATCTAAAGAGATTCAAACTTTCTAAAGGCTCTTGAATAAATGGCATATACATCTAATATGAATATCCTATGTCATGTCTTCAAGGATGCTCTATATGGTGTTGTTTAGTAATTTTTCAGTTATGTCTGTATCTTTGTGATCCCATTTTGAGTTTTCTTCGCAAAAATACTGGAAAAGTTTGCCTTTCCCTTTTCCAGATTGTTTTAGATGAGGAAACTAGGTGGTACAGTGGTTAGAAAGCTGGGCCTAGAGTCAGAAAGATATCTTCCTGAATTCAAATCTGGCCACAGACACTTATTAACTATATGACCCTGGGCAAAACATTTAACCCTCTTTGCATCAGTTTCCTAATCTAAAAAATGAGCTAGAGGAGGAAATGGCAAACCAATCCAGTATCTGTGCCAAGAAAACCCCAAATGTGGGCATTAAGAATCAGATACAAATGAAAGTTACTGAACAACAACAATAATATTTTAGTTCTTATTACTACTAATTTAAATCAATATCTATTGGTAAGCTAGTGGACCATAATTATTAGCATGATTGTATAATCTCTAAACAGAAGGCTAATTTGTTTTTACCTATATATTTGTCTGTGATCAAAGGAAGAGTCAGTTCAAATGGTAATTTATTTGTGGACTTTTATTGTTTTTCCTCATGAACTCATTAAAATATACAACAAGGTTAAATAAATTGTTCTAAATATCTTCATTCATCTGTTTCTTTTGGGATTTGACCAAAACAATACATTTGCAAGCAGTAACAAAAGGAAGATAAGTAAGAAAAGTAGTTATATAATTAGTACTTTTTCCGAGTAATGAAGTCATAAAATGCTGAGACAGTTTTGAGATTCTTTTCCATGAACATTAAAAGACCTACTATTACATTCCCTAAATATAATTGAACTATTTTGTTGTGGGCTTTAAACACAAGCCAACTGAAAGGAATCAGATCTCTATTAATATGATAGCTTTGCATAATTGACTAGTAGAAAGCTTCTTGATAATCATCATTTACTCTGTCTGCAAAAGTGTAAACTCTCTGTGACTATTTATGTAAAGGGCAGTAGGAGTAGATAATTGAAATGATTACATGGAAATTCAGGTCATAATATCACACAATAAAACTCTATGAATAAATAGCAAAAAGCAAATCTTTGGAGATTTTTACATAGCTCTCTCTCTCTCTCTCTCTCTCTCTCTCTCTCTCTCTCTCTTTCTCCCTCTCAAGTCCACATTTCTCAAAATCAAATAACAAGATGTGTATGACATTCTTCAGAGCATTATTTCAGTTCTTGACTTAGAAATGAAAGTGTCCATCTTTAAGGTCACCAGGGTTTAGAACAGAACAGAAATGACATCATCAGAATTAAAGAATAAAAATTAAGAAATTGTTATTTTTACATTTGCTATTTATTTAGTCTTTATAAATCACATATTAATCAAATCAGAAACCATTATTACACAACAGAAAGAACACTGGTTCTGGATTCAGAGGATCTGGGTACAAATTCTGACTCTGACATTTATTACCTGCATGACTTTGGACAATTCACTTAACCTTGTTTCTAAAATGAGAGAGTTTTATTAAATGTTCCCATAGACTCATTGCAAAAAAAGAGAAACTGAAGTAATGGTCTCAATTCTTCTGGAACAAAAGTAAATCCAGAATGATGAAAATCTCTACACTTCCCACATGATAACATACAGTTAAATCTTGATGATCCCTAACAACTAAAGAAATTTATCATTACAACTCTCCTTCAAGCCCTAATTAGGCTGTTTAGTACCTTACTCCAGTGTGATGCAGTAGCAATTTATATGCCTTCAGTATATCTTTTGCTGTTTTCATAAATTCCCCATACAAATCAGTAGAATGGTATCTCTGTTGTATGAACTTTATAAATATTCTTAAAGTACTGAATGGCAAATTATTTATTGGCTTGTATTCTGTAGAAAGATGTTTGAATAATGGCCTGTACCCCTTTGTACATCTATAGTAAAGAGCAGATAGTAATACCTTGAATAATTAATGATTTGTCAACATTATCAATCTACCAAATGACCTGTGTAAAAAGAAATTATTAACTATATCTAATGTGAAAAAGCATAACTGTTGACTAAATGAAGAATTATGATTATATGAAAAATTATAAGTTTAGAATAATTATAATTGGGCTGCAAGTCCTGCCCTTGTTGCCATTCAAATGTAAAAATATTTTAACTAACTTGCTTGCCTAATTTGGGGGGACTAAACTGACTGGAGGACTTGTCTGTGGGCTTTTGACTCGCTAGCTATTTGACTGCTATTAATTTAATATGGGCCATTTACAAAATTTCTCTACACTGCTCCCAAATTGATAAACAAATAACTAAGAAGCCTCGTTAATTAATCAAAGCAGAATTTATTTATAGAAATCAATGTAAAAGATAAGGGTTAAGAAATGCAAATTATACAACCTGTCTGCTTTTAATATAATAAGGGCCCTTGCTGCCTCTTGCCTTAGGGTATGCTCCAGCTTTCTCTAACTTTCACTCTTTTTCTCCTTTGCTTCAGCTTCCCTGCTTCACTTTCACTTCTAACTCCAAGGCCCTTTCACTTTGTCGACCCCCCTGAAAAGCCTCTTACTGTTTCGTTCTCCTTCCTTGCTCTTAGCTTTTTCTCTATCTCCTCCTCAGTGTCTCTAGCATCCCTTTTTTAAGTCTCCTCTTGCTTTCTCTATTCTCCAGCGTCCTTCTGTTCTCTCAATCTTCTGGCTTCTCTCGTCCTCCTAGTCCTCCAGTGTCCCCCCTCCCCTGTCTCACTAGCCTTCCTGTATATCCATCTTCTCCAACCTCCTTGTACCAACTCCCCTATATATATATTCCTTCTCCCCTCTCAAACCTCAGGCTCTCTGTGCCCCCTCACACACCAAGCTAATCTGCCAGCTGCACTAGGGCTGTGTCACGTGGGACTCGAGGGGCCCATGCCCTCTGCTGTGTGCCTGGGACCTCTGCAGGGGCTATGCTAGGGCCTGGCAGGACAAGCCTGGGATCTCTGGGGCAGGGCTTTATTTTTTTTTTCAGCCTTCTGACTTGGTGTCCTGAAAAGCGCACAGGGCTTTTTTGGCTCAGCTGAACTGGAGGGGGAGGAGCACCAGCCCCTCACATAGAAAAAATACCTGAGAGCCTAAGGCTTTTTAATCTCAGCACAAAGGCAGGGTCCCCAAATCAAAATAAATTTCAACACCTGCAATAAAGGCCCTTTTTATAAACTATGATTAGCATATTTTAAAGTAACCAATTTTAACTAAATTCATTCAGAAAATCATACTTATACTCAGAATTCCTATTGTAGTTTTGTAATTCTCAGATTACGTTCAAATGTTACTGCTGTAGAAATACATACTATGGATACAGAAAGAATGGACAAATCCAGTTCAAATTTTTGGGAAAAGTCAATGCATGTTGCTATTCGGTGAAGAGTAACATTTCCCCTCATACTTCAGGGCATGAATGCACCTGAAGAAGCATAGACAGCAAGAAATACCTTAACAAGCTCTTGAAAATTGACAATAGTTCAATAAATATTTGTATGAATGTTTCTATCTTCTTATCTCCATACTGGAATGTCAATGATGAGAATTTAGATGTAAAGCTGTCAACAGAGGCAAAGGGCAGGAAAGAGTTGTGCAATCATCTGGTGAATCTGGACAAGAAGAAGTGCGAATTAATGATAATTTTACTTTGGGATTGTATTGTTCAGTGCATTGCCCTAGATTCTCTTGATAACTATTCAATGCCTCTACCTCACTTTGGGTAGAAGAAGCTGTACGAGTCCATGGAGTGGGACAGCTTGGTGGCACAGTGGATAAAGCACAGGCCTTGGATTCAGGGGGACCTGAATTCAAATCCGGCCTCAGACACTTGACATTTACTAGCTGTGTGACTCTGGGCAAGTCACTTAACCCTGATTTCCCCCCCCCCCCAAATTAAAGAGTCCATGGAAAAATCTTGAAAATAATCATTCACTTATCAAACATATCAATTGTTTATCAGAGGGGTTGGAATAAAGTTCTGAGTTCTAGTCTTAGCTCCAGAGCTAACTAGTTTTTTGTTTTTGTTTTTTTCCAGGGCAATGGGGGTTAAGTGACTTGCCCAGGGTTACACAGCTAGTAACTGTCAAGTGTCTGATGTTGGATTTGAACTCAGGTCCTCCTGCATTCAGGGCTGGTGCTTTATCCACTGCACCTCCTAACTGCTCCCCCCCCCCCCCCCCCCCCCCCCCCCCCCCGTGCTAACTAGTTTTATGACCTTAGGCATTTCACCTAATCCTCTAAGATTTAGTGTTTCTATCTGTAAAATGAAAGGTGTGGACTAGAATGGATTATCTAAAATTTATCTTTCCACCTTAATTATCTATGACAATGTGACTATCAATGGCTATAACCTAAAGCAAATAATCTTAACCTTTCTTGTATCCTGTGCCTTTGAAAATCTAGCAAAGGGGCAGCTAGATGGCGCAGTGGATAGAGCACCAGCCCTGGAGTCAGGAGTACCTGACTTCAAATCTGGCCTCAGACATTTGACGTGACCCTGGGCAAGTCACTTAACCTCAATTGCCTCACCAAAAAAAAAAAAAAAGAAAGAAAGAAAAGAAAATCTAGCAAAGCTTATAAAACCCTTCTCAGAATATTTATCATAATAGAAGGAAATAATAAATTTCTAAAAGATATTATTACAGAAAAAGATGTAACTTTTCATTTCCAAGTTCACAGACCCCACTGAAATATAAGGACATAGGCTCTAAGTTAAAAGTGCCTTGCCTAAAAACAATTAATTAGAGAAATAATTAGTTGAAGAGAGCCCCAAAAGTTATAATTCATACATAATTTCAAATTTAGATCAGGCTACATTTTGCCTATAAATAATCATGTAATGGTTTGATTATTAAATTGATAATTGCCACTGATATAATTACATTTTTTTTTGCAGGGCAATGAGGGTTAAATTACTTTCCCAGGGTCACAAAGCTTGTAAGTGTCAAGTGTCTGAGGATGGATTTGACCTCAGGTCCTCCTGAATCCAGGGCCAGTCCTTTATCCACTGTGCCATCTTGCTGCCCCCATGTAATTACATTTAGAAAGGGAGATTTCTCTATTGAAATATGCAGCCTTCATGCTAGCTTCTAAGCAAGCCACCTTTACAACTGGAATCAGGAGGACTATTGGTTTATTGGCTGAGGTTTTCAAATATTAAGAGGGCATGTGTTTTGGGGGCAGCTAGGTGGCACAGTGGATAAAGCACTGGCCCTGGATTCAGGAGTACCTGAGTTCAAATCCGGCCTCAGACACTTGACACTTACTAGGTGTGTGACCCTGGGCAAGTCACTTGACCCTCATTGCCCAGCAAAAAAAAAAAAAAAAAAAGAGGGCATGGGTTTGTACATATCATTGGGCTTCTTTCACCTAGGGAACACTGAAGAAATAACAAGAGATTTAAAAAACTTCCTCATCGGTTTCATCCAAATCATTGACAGAGAAGGAAATGTCTACAGCAGTTGAGTTTTCTAATTCTAGCTACTTTGCACAAACAGGAACATTACTGAATCAAGGAAGTAACAATATTTTTTTTATTTGTTTTTTCAGGGCAATGAGGGTTAATTGACTTGCCCAGGGTCACATAACTAATAAGTGTCAAGTATCTGAGGTCAGATTTGTACTCAGGTCCTCCTGAGTCCAAGGCCAGTGCTTGATCCATGAGACCACCTAGCTGCCCCTGAAGTAACTCTATTTTTTAAAATAAAAGTATTTATTATTTTCCAGTTGTATGTAGAGATAGCCCTCAGCATTTGTTTACATAAGATTTCCAATTTCAGATTTTTCTCCCTCTCTCCTCTCCCTTCCCCCTCCCCCAGACAGCAGGCAATCTGATACAGGTTTTATATATACATATATATATATATATATATACATATACACATATATATATATATATCCACACACACAAATACATATACATAACAATATTAAACATATCTCTGCATCAGTCATGCTATAAGAGAAGAATCAGAGCAATAAGGAAAAACCTCAAAATAGAAAAACAGCAACACCCAAAACAAAAGAAATATTATGGTTCAATCAGCATCCATATTCCACAGTTCTTTTTTGTATTTGTGGATTTGGAGAGCCTTTTCCATCATGAGTCCCCTGGAACTCTCTTGTAACATTGTATTGGTGAGTTGATCAACACACAATGCTGAAGTAACACTATTTTTAACCACACTTTATCAAAACTTTTAAACAATATATTTCATTGGTAAAAAATGGCCAGAAATTAGAACTAACAATAAAAGTAAACATTTATGTAATGTTTGGGTTTTTTGTTTTTTGTTTTTGTTTTTGTCGGGGCAATGAGGGTGACACAGCTCGTAAGTATAAAGTGTCTGAAGTCAGGTTTGAACAAAGGTCCTCCTGAATCCAAGGCAGGTGCTTTATCCACTGCGCCACTTAGCTGCCCCTATATAATGTTTTTAAACTCTAGAAGGAATTTTAAATAAATTCCCCCATTTGAGCCTCAAAACAGCCCCATGAGGTAAATGCAATGGATAACATTATCACCATTTTGAAAGTGAGGAAACTAAGTTTAAAATAAGGTAAGGGATTTGCCCATGGTCCCTTTTGTTAATAGTGCAGGTTAAATTCTAATCTAAGCCTTTCTGACCCAGGGAGGTTACTTATGATTGTCTCTGTTTTCAGTCTGAAAATTAACAAAACAAGACAAAACTATTCATTTATCATGTCCCCCCCTCAGGAGATATGTTTTTCAGTGTGCCACAGGGAAATATGTTTTAAATATCTGAAAATTAAGGCAGTGAAAAAAGGAATTACAAGTAGCTTCTGTCTTAGAAGAAACTCATTCATATTTATGTCCCATCATTCCATTAAATTAGAAATGTATCATTACATGGATTCTCCTGCTACTTTTAGAGTATTCCATTGATAGTATAAAATTATATACATTTCTACTATAAAATGTGGCATATTTACTTTTAGGTAAAAACTATAGCTAAAATAAGAGTTATTATTTCTTTAAAGGAATAGAAGAGATTATTTCTTTAACTTGTATAATACTGATTGATTCTTTTTTTAAGTAATAAACATTTTTATTTAATTTTGGGTTCCTTCCCTCTCCTGATACCTCTCTGAGGCAGTAAGCAATCATATGGGTTATACGTGTACAATTATGTAAAACATTACCATATTAATCATTTTGTATAAGAAAACTTGAATAAAAGAAAATGAAAGAAAGTGAAAAATATGTTTCTGTCTGTGTTCCATCAATATCAGTTCCTTCTTTGGAGGTGTATAGTATGTTTCATCAAAAGACTTTGGGATTGTCTTGGATCATTGCATTGTTGAGAATAGTTAAATCATTCACATTTCTTCATCAAATAATATTGCTGTCTTTGTGGACAATGTTCCCTTGGTTCTGCTCATTTCTCTATACATCAGTTCATACAAGTCTTTCTAGGCCTTTCTAAAATCATCCTACCTGTCTTTTCTTATAAGACTGTAATATTACATCACCATCATATACCACAGCTTGTCTAGCCATGTAACAATTGTTGGGCATGCCCTTGATTTCTAATTCTTAGCCACCACAAAAAGAGAAGCTGTAAATATTTTTGTACAATTTTATCTTTTGGGGGATGCTTTTGCCCTTTGTGCATAGTTTAAATTGCTCTCCAGAATGGTTGAAGCTTTTCACAACTCCACCAATGGTGGATTCATTTCCCACATCCTCTCCAACATGCAATATTTTCTGATTTTCTTCTATTTGCCACTATGATAGGTATCAGGTGATAGCTCAGAGCTGTTTAGAATTTTATTTTCCAAATTACATGTAAAACCAAATTTTGACATCAGTTTTTTAAAACTTTGTGTTCCAATTTCTCTTCCTCCCACCCTTTCCACCTCCACCCCCACCCAAAGAACTCAATCAATTCAATACAAGTTATACATGAGTAGTCAGGGAAAACATCTCTATATTACCTAGGTTGTGAGAGAAAACAGATAAAAACAAAACTTCAGATTAAGGAATTATCTTTTATTTTCTTTCTTTCTTTCTTTCTTTCTTTCTTTCTTTCTTTCTTTCTTTCTTTCTTTCTTTCTTTCTTTCTTTCTTTCTTTCTTTCTTTCTTTTCTTTTTGGTGAGGCAATTGGGGTTAAGTCACTTGCCTAGGGTCATACAGCTAGTAAGTGTTAAGTGTTGGATTTGAACTCAGGTCCTCCTGACTCCAGAGCCAATGCTCTATCCACCATGCCACCTAGCTGCCACAGATTAAGGAATTATCAAAAAAAAAATGTGTTTCGCTCTGTTTTCAAATACACACATTTATTTCTCCTTCAGAGTTATATTGGATCTTTGCCTTGCTGAAAATAACCATGTGCTTCCCAGAAGATCATCTTACACTATCACTGTTTTTGTATTTTGTATACAGTACATTTCTCTCTGCTTCAGTTCATGTGGGTCTTTCCAGGTTTTTCTGATAACATCCTGTTCATCATAACTTTTATATAGTACCTTGAACTTGATAAAGAATTTTCTTCACAACAGCCCAGCAGAGTAGGTACCATAAGTTTTGCCATTGTAGTCAATGATCATAACTATTTCCCTTCATCCTATTCCCTTATCATGATATTTTCTATCTTCTTTTTATCCTAATCCTCCATAAATTTGTTTTGCTACTGACTGCCCCCTCCTCCACTCTACCCTCCCTTCATTCACCCTTCCCTCTTTATCCTCTTTCCCTCCTACTTTCCTATAGGGTTAAGTAGATTACTCCTCCCAATTGGGTGTGTATATTATTCCCTCTTTGAGCCCACTCTGATGAGGTTAAGGTCTTTGAGCTAATTCTGTTTTCTAAATTTTTCTTCTTCCTTCCCTCCTCAACCCTCCTTATAAAATAAAAAAATTCAATATAAGTCATACATGTGCAGTTATGCAGAACATCTTCACCTTCCCCAAAATTATTTTGCTTTTTACTGCTCCCTCCCCCAATCTGCCCTTCCCTTTTTTCCCCCTCTCCCCTCCCCCTATCTCCTTCCCCTCAGACTTTCCCTCTGGGCAAAAATACATTACTATACAAATGAATATTTATGTTATTCCCTTTTTGGGTCAATTCTGATGACAGTAAATTTCACTTACTCCCCAACTCCTTCCCACTCTTCCCCTCCCCTCCATAAGCTTTTTTCTTGATTCCTTCATGTGAGGCACTTCTCCCCAGTCCACCTCTCCTCTGCCCCCTCCCCCAGTCTATTCCTTCTACTCCTCAATCCTATATTAAAGATATCATCATGGGTTAACTAGGTGTCACAGTGAACAAAGGACCAGCCCTGGACCCAAGAGGTCTCAAGCCCAGATCGGGCCCCAGATATAAGACACCCCACCCTACTTACCCCACAAAGAACAAGGATAAACAAAAAAAAATAAATGCTTTACAGATATCATCCCCTCATATTCAATTCACCCCTGTGCCCTCTAAATATATTCCTTTCATCTTCCCTAATACTGAGAAAGTTCTTATGAGTTAGAAGTATTATCTTCCCATGTAGGAACATAAACAATTTAATCTTTTAATGTCCCTCATGATTTCTTTTCCCTGTTTACCTTTTTATGATTCTCCAGGGTCTTGTATTTGAAATTCAAATTTTCTACTCAATGCTGGTCTTTTCTTCACAAATGCCTGAAAGTCTTCTTTTTTATTGAAATCCCATTTTTCCTCTGAAACAATATACACAGTTTTGCTGGGTACATGATTCTTGGCTGTTGTCCCAGTTCCTTTGTCCTCTGTATTATCATATTCCATGCCCTCTGGTTCTTTAATAGTGATACTGCTAGATCTTGTTTTATACTTATTTCAGCTCCACAGTATTTGAATTCCTTTTTTCTAGCTCCTTGCAATATTTTCTCCTTGACCTGGGAGGTCTGGAATTTTGCTATAATATTCCTGTAGGTTGTTCTTTTGGGATCTCTTTCAGGATGCAATCATGGGTTTTTTCAATGTCTATTTTACCTTTTGCTTCTAGAATATCAGGGCAGTTTTCCCTGACAATCTCTTAGAAGATGCTGTTTAACCTCTTATTTTAGTCATGTATTTCAGGTAGTCCAATGATTTTCAAATTATCTCTCCTGGATCTATTCTCTAGGTCAGCTGTTTTTCTGAGGATATATTTCATATTGCCCTCTATTTTAAAATTCATTTGCATTTGCTTTACTGTGTCTTAGTTTCTCATAAAGTCACTAGCTTCAATTTGTTCAAGCCTAGTTCTTTGGTAATAATTTTTTTCAGAGAGCTTTTTTATCTCCTTTTCAATTTGGAACTTCAAACTGTTTACTTCTTTCTTATAACTCTCCTGCATTGCTCTCATTTCTCTTTCTATTCTTTCCTCCACCTCTCTAAATCTTCTATCTATTCTACTTTCTCTTCAAAGTACATTTTGAGGGCTTCCATTGCCTGAGATCAATTCATATTTTTCTTAGAAGCTTTGGATATAGGGGCACTGAGGTTGTTATCCTCTTCTGAGGGTGCACCTCAATCTTCCTTGTTGCTGAAGAAACTTTCTATATATCTCAACTTTCTTGCCTTGCACATCTTGCCATCTTTTACTTGACTTTTAACTCCCTCTTACAGTGGAGCCCTATTTCCAAGCTACACTGTCCCGAGCTTCAGCAGGTCACAGGTATTTTGGTTTGAGGGAGGGCAGGTTTTTTTTCTCTTGGCCTTTTTCCTCTGTCTTGAAGATAACCTCAAGCAAACTTACTAATTAACCACCTAGAAAAGCTTTCTGTGCTGTGGTTTCCCGCCCCACCCCTGCCCAGTCTTACCTTCTACCCTTTCCCTCCTCACAAGTGTTTTATTTATGACCTCTGCCTTCCCCAATATCCCCTCCTTTTCATCAGTCCCCAAACCCCCTTCTATTATGCTCATCCCTTTCTCAATGTTTTAATAGGGTAAAATAGATTTCTGTATCCAAATTAGTGTTTTTGTTATAATCTCTGAGACAGCTTTGAGGAGAATAAGGTTTAACCTTTCCCCATTACCCTCATCTTCCTCTCCATTATTTTTCATGCCTCTTTTCTGCGTGTGTGTGTTGGGGGTGGTGGTAGTGGCAATCTACCCCATTCAATTTCCCACCTCATTCATCCATGCAATTTTTCTTACCACTTTATTTTGTTTTTGTGATGTGCAGTCCCATCAATGTCACCATATAACCACACAGTTTGCCTATATATACTCCTAATTATTCTTTTAACAAAGTTGTTAAGGCTTACAGATATTATATAGAAATATAAACAATTAAACCTTACTGAATTTCTTACAATTTCCTTTTTTTTTCTCTTTTTTACCTTTTTGTGGTTTCTCCTGAGTCTTGCATTTGGAGGTCAATGTTTCTTATTAAACTCTGGACTTTCCATCAGAAATGCTTGCAAGTCCTCTATTTCATTAAGTGTCCATTTTTTCCCTGAAAGAATCTATTCAATTATTTTGGATAAGTGTTTCTTGGTTGTGGAACTAACTCCTTTGTCTTCTGGTATATTATATTCCAAGCCCTGTTATTCTTTAATGTGGAAATTGCCAAATATTGTGTAATTTTGACTGTAGTTCCATAGTATTTAAATTGTTTCTTTTGGCTGCTTACAATATTTTCTCTTGATCTATGAGTTTTGAAATTTGTCTATGATTTTCTGGCAACTTTTCATTTTGGGATCTCTTTCAGGCAGTGACAGGTGGATTTTTTCAATTTCTATTTTGTCCTCCGGTTCTAATGTATGAGGCAATTTTCTTTGATAATTTCATAAAATATATTGTTCAAGCTTTTTTTTTAATCCTTGCTTTCAGGTAGTCCAATAATTTTTATATCATCTCTCTTGGAACTATTTTCTATGTCAGTTGTATTTACAATGAGAAATTTCACATTTTTTTCAATTGTCTCAATTTTTTTATTTTGATTTATTGTATCTTAGTGTCTCTTGGAGTCAGTAGTTTCCATTTGTTCAATTCTAATTTTTAAAGAATTATTTTAATCAGTGACCTTTTGTGTTTCCTTTTTCCATTTGGCTAAATCTGTTTTGTAGGGAGTTATTTTCTTCAGTAAATTTAAGTGTTTCTCTTTCAGAGTTCTGTTGTATTGCCTTTATTTCTTTCCCCACTTTTTCTTCTACTTCTCTAATTTGCTTTTTGAAGTCTTTTTTTTTCCAGAACAATGAGGGTTAAGTGACTTGTTTGCCAAGGGTCACACAGCTAATAAGTGTCAAGTATCTGAGACCGATTTTGAACTCAGGTCCTCCTGAATCCAGGGACAGTGCTTTATCCACTGTGCCACCTACTTACCCCTTTAAGTTCCCTTTAAACTCTTCCAGGAATTCTTTTTGAGCCTGAAACCAATTCACATTTTTCTTTGCAGCTTGACCTGTAGTCATATGTTACTATTGTCCTCTTCTATGATTATGCCTTGATTTTCCCTATCACTATAGAAACTGTCAATAGTCAATCCTTTTTTGTGTTTGTCTTGTTCACCTTTATGCCTTTTTTGCACCTTGATATTTTTATGAGCAAGTTGGGCTCTGTTCCTGCACTAGAGTCAGCTTCCTGTCTGATTTGTATTTGGGGGTAAGTCTTCCCTCTTGGCCTCCCCTGGGTGTGGGTTGTTCTTCTCCAGGGGTGGTATCCTGGTGCTGGGTTAAAAAGTTAACAGTCTTTCTGGTGGCTGGCCCTGGAAGAATTTTCTTGTTGTTGGTCTGCCCCAGGGGTGGTGCCCTACTGCTGGGGTGCTCTGTTGGCAGGGTCTTTCTGTTACCAGACCCTGGAGGAGTATTTTTGTTACCAATCTGTCCAAGTGTCGGGTCTTGATGCTGGGTTGCTATGCTAATCGTGTCACTCTGCCAGCAGACCCTTTCCTACCAGGCTGGTAGGCTGGGGCCCTGCTCCTGGAATGATTCAGGGGCATTTTTATGTTGGTTTGTAGAAGAAATTTGGGAGAACTCCATATGGTTCCTTCCTCACTTCACCATATTGGCAACAGAAATCCAATAAGGTTTGTTTCTAAAGTGACATTGCTAGGTGTATCCAAGATGGTAGAGGAAAGTCAGTGACTTCCCTGAGTTCTCCCCTAAACCTATTGAAACATCTATAAATGATACCATAAAACAATTCCTGGAGTGGTAGAACCCAGAAAAGGACAGGTTGAAATAATTTTCCAACCAAAAATAATTTAAAAGGTCATCAAGAAAATCTGTCTCACCCAGGTGAGAGTGGATTGTAGTCCACACCAGGACACTCCAGCAAAAATCTTGCCCCGAGCAAACCAGGAAAAGGACTTGGGAGCCATTAAATCAGCAGAGGCAGTGATTCCTTCTGGAGCTCCCAACCCAGAGATGGTAAGGGGATAGAACAATTGGTCAGAGGGAGATTGCAGCAATACCTTAATGCCTTTGCTAGCATTGAGGCAGAACTCTGTTGCTTTGCCCATATTCACATCTAAGTAGCAGTACTGGGTGGCAATCATAGGTTGGGAAGCAGCACTAGCACACCAGCTCTTTTTTTGCAGGGCAATGGGGGTTAAGTGACTTGTCCAGGGTCACACAGATAGTGTCAAGTGTCTGAGGTCGGATTTGAACTCAGGTCTTCCTGAATTCACAGTCGGTGCTTTATACACTAGCATACCAGATTTTGCAGTTACCATGAAGTAGGGAGCCCCATCACAGTTCCAGGGCAGAAAAGAGTATTTTTGATCATTCACAGAGCAGAACACAGGGAAGGAGAGTAGAAAACACACTGTTCCATAGATAATACCACCTTGGGACAACTGAAAACTTACATGTATAGAAAATAGCCACACAAAATCCCTGAATATTGAATGCTGGAATCAGAGCCCTACTTTTGCAAAGAGTTAAACATCAAAAAAAAAAAAAAAATAGACTGGAAATGATCAAACAACAGAAAAAAATCTGACCATAGAAATTTTTGATGGTGACAAGGAAGATCAAAATATACCCTCAGAAGAAGATAACAAAGTCAAATATCCTGCATCTAAAGACTCACAGGATAATATGAATTATTCTCACATCAAGGAGATTTTGAAAGAAGGATTTTGAAAATTAAGTAAGAGAGGTAAAAGAAAAATTGGAAAGAAAAATGAGAGTGATATAAGAAAGTCATAAAAAATAGTCAACAGCTTGGTAAAGGAGACAGAAAAATATATTTAAAAAAACAAAATAGGCCAAATTGTGAAAGAGCTACAAAAAGCCATTGGTGATAAAGAGCTTTGAAAAGCAGAAATGGCCAAATAGAAAAAGAGGCACAAAAAATAATTGAAGGACAAAAACTCCTTAAAAAGTCAAAATAGCTTAAGGGAAAAGGAGGTATATAACCTCTCTGAAGAAAATGCTTAAAAATTAGAATTGAGCAAATGGAAGATAATGAATTTATAAGAAATAAAAAAACAATAAAAATGAAAATAAAATAAGAGACAATGTGAAATATCTCATTGAAAAAACAACTGACCTGGAAAATAGATCCAAAAGAGTTCATTTTTAAATTATTGGATTACCTGAAAGCCAAGATCAAGAAATGACCCTAGATATCACGTTTCAAGAGATTATCAAGGAAAACTGTCCTGATTCCCCTGAACCAGAGAATAATGTAGAAATTGAAAGAAAACAACAATCACCTCCTGAAAGAGATACGAAAATGATGGCTCCCAGGAATGTTATTGCCAAATTCAAGAGCTTTTATGTAACGGATAAAATATTGCAGTCCACCAGAAAGAAAGAATTCAAGTACTTTGGGGCCAGGATCAGGACAACACAAGATTTAACAGCTTCTATGGTAAAGGATCAGACAGCTTGGAAAATGATATTCCTGAGGTCAAAGGAGCTAGGATTTCAACTAAGAATCACCTAGCCAGCAAAACTGAATATAATCCTTCAGGAAGGGAACTGGACATTCAATAAAACAGAGTGTTCAAGCATTCTTGATTAAAAGATCAGAGCTGAATCTAAAATTTGACTTTCAAATATAAGACTCAAAAGAAGCATAAGAATATAAACAGGGAAGGAAAATCATAAGGTATTTAATAAAGCTAAACAGTTTATATACCTGCATAGGTAGATGATACTTGTAACTCATACAATATTTCTAATTATTAGGGCAATTGTAAGGAGGATATATAGACAGAGGACACATGACTGAGTTGAAAATGAAGGAATTATATCTTAAAAATAAATGTAAGTTGGGGCAGCTAGGTGGCGCAGTGGATAGAGCACCAGCCCTGGATTCAGAAGGACCTAAGTTCAAATCAGACCCTTGACACTTACTAGCTGTGTGACCCTGGGCAAGTCACTTAATCCCAATTGCCTCACCAAAAATTCAATCAATCAATCAATAAATAAATGTAAGTGGTGAGAAAGAGAAATGCTCTGGGAGAAAGGGAAAGGGAGAGGTAGAATGGGGTAAATTATCTCACATAAAAGATGCAAGAAAAAAATTTTATAGTGGATGGGAAATAATGGAGGTAGGCAGGAATGAGTGAGCCTTACTCTCATCAGAATTGGCTCAAAGAGGAAATGACATACATACTCATTTGAGTATAGAAATCTAGCTTACCCTATAGGAAAGAAGGAGGAGAAGGGAATGAGAAAAGGAGATTCGTCATAAAAGGGAGGGCAGAATGGAGGAGGTGATAGTAAGAAGCAAAACACTTTTGAGAAGGGACAGGGTAGCAGAGAGAGAGAATGGATTAAATTGGCAGGGGTGATAGGATGGAAGGAAATATAGTTAGGAATGATAATTGTGAAAATAATTTAGAGGCAAGTTTCTCTGATAAAGGCCTCATTTTCAAACATGTAAATTGTCAAACTGACTTTTTCAAGAACCGGTCTCTGACCTATGTTATTCTTCCTTCCTTCCTTCCTTTATTTTGTTCTTTCTTTCTTTCTTTCTTTCTTTCTTTCTTTCTTTCTTTCTTTCTTTCTTTCTTTCTTTCTTTCTTTCTTTTTCTTCACTCTGAGATTACTTTCCAAATTAGCTGCCTTCTTTCATTGACCTAGAACAATGGAGCTATCAATCTTCAGGGGAAGTGTCATCTGCCTTTAAGTTTTATAATATTTAATCCTTATTTTTCCTTAAAACAAATTCTAAAGGGTGGTATCCCAAAACTAACTAAGATACTTCAGGAGGGATTGAGTTCCTTAAATTACCACAAACCCCAGGATTTCTCCCCTGCAATCTAAAAAAGATTAATTTTCAAACTCATTAATGATTGACCGCCAAACACCCAGAATCTGCTAACTTTAATTAATTATCTTTTTGTCATTCCAATTTGGCCAATGTTGAAATAACAGAAGAAAGTATTTTTCAGATTTTTCTCTTTTCTTATAACCTAATCCCCCACAGAAAGCCTTATGTGGGAGTTAGTCCTGCCTAATGAGACAATTGCTTCAATAATCTTTCCCATTAACTTAAACTCTTTCGCTACAGTCCTTAGAAGTTTTTCTGGCTGGCTGTATTTTAAATATCTCAACGTATCAGAATATACAACACAAACAGGACACAGACATTTTACAAAGATGCAAAGATAAAATGACAGGACAGATACAACAGATACAAACATTAAAGTTTCAGACAAACACCATTTAAACAACAAACACAGACAGCATTCCACAGAAACAAACTAGATCACAAATTCACAGAGCATGCAATTAAGATCTCAAATTTACCTTAAGTTTAATTGGTTCAACAGAAAGCACACAGTTGCAGATTTTAACCCAGATGTGCAGGAGCTGGAGGCACAGGGTTTGCAAAGTATGAATATGTGGGGACCCTGAGACAAAAGGTTTGCATAATATGGATGTGTGGGGAGCCTGAGACACATGGTTTAAAAAGTTTAGATATGTAGGAAGCCTTAGGCACACCATTTGCAAACTTAGACATGTGGGAAGCCTAAGGCACATGGTTTGCTAACGTAGGCATGCAGGGATCCAGAGACACAAAGTTTGTGTGCTGGCATGCCTAGCTTGCAAACGAACCTGAGTTTGCCAGCACACCAAATTTGCAAACAAACCTGAGTGTGCTGGCACATTACAAAAAAATGTGCTGGCATGCAGTTATAAAAGGATATCCATCTTACCAGAGTGATATCAGATGAATCACCAGGGGATCCAAAGGTTTTTCCTCACAAAGAAAAGGCAGGATCAATCAATGGTGAGAGCTCAGAATAGATTGGAGCAAAAAATGGCCTCATGGACTCCCTAGACAAAGAGGAGCTGGATACTTGAGAACTCTCCAGTGTAGCCTAGTCCACTTCCACTGGTTCTTTAAGGTCCAATTGGCCCAGTTACATGTCCAATTCCACTGCTGCCACCAGAATTATCAACTGGACTTTTTCCAGAACCAGTCTATAACCTATGTATGGCCAGCACAAAAGAGGCCAGAGACAGCTTTTAAGGAGTTATAAAGCATGTTTATTTTCTACATGAGGAAAAAGGTTTGTAACAAGGTGGACTTATAGATGAATGTGCCAGGACCCTACCCCTAGTGTGTGTATGGGGTGTGGGGTGGGACTCAAGGCAATGTGGGGAGATCTCATCACTTTTACTAATGACTACTCAGTGAACTGTAGACTAACAATGAGGGGGCAGAAAGCATGTGACAAATTTGATTCATTTGCACAACATTCAGACTTTGTCCAGTGTTTGTCTTTGAACAGAGAACACCTAGTGAGCCCAGAGGGTGAGAACATCTAAAGGGTTATTGCAAAGGACTATTGTCCTGCTAAGCCCAAGGCTTGCTTGCTGGGTTTTAGCTGGAAACCGGGAGACTAAATTATACTTTGTCAAGAGAAATGAGTCATATTTATAAAAATACGAGTCATTCCCCTATTGATAAATGATTAAAAGATATAAACACTTTTCAGATGAAGTACTCAAAACTATCTATAATAACATAAAAAATGCTCTAAATTACTATTGATTAGACAAATGCAGATTAAAACAATCCTGAGCTAATGCCTCATACATATTAGATTGGTTAATAGGACAGAAAGGGGAATTGGCAAATGTTGGGGGAATGTGGGAAAAATGAGACATTAATGCAATGTTGGTATAGTTTTTTGTTTTGTTTTGTTTCGTTTTAGTGAGGCGATTGGTGTTAAGTGACTTGCCCAGGGTCACACAGCTAGTAAGTGTTAAGTGTCTGAGGCCGGATTTGAACTCAGGTACTCCTGACTCCAGGGCCAGTGCTCTATCCACTGCACCACCTAGTTGCCCCTGTTGGTATAGTTTTGAACTAAGTAAAACCTTCAGTAGAGCAATTTGGAACTATGCCCAAAGGCCTATAAAACTTTGCAAAACCTTTAATGTAGCAATACCTCTACCAAGTTTGTATCCAAAAGGATAAAAACAAAAAAGAAAAAGACCTATATGAACAAAAATATTTATACAAGTTCTTTTTGTAGCCAAGATAGCAAAGGAAAGGCAGTCACTTGCATGAGCTCTTCCTAAGACCTCTAAAAATACCTTCAAATACTGCAATAATTCCTGGAGTTGTAGAACCCACAAAAAGACAGAGCAAAATAATTTTCCAGCTAAAGACAACTTAAAAGGTGGGCTGGAAAGGTCTATTATTCCAGGGCGAGAGTAGAGAGCGGTCCAGTGAAGGCCATGCCAGTGTAATGTATCTCATACCCAACAAGGCCTCAGGAGACTCTGAATCAGCAGCATCAGTAGCAACTGCCACTTAGCCAATAGATGGTAAGGGGGTCAAACAGTTGGTCAGAAGATTACAGTGCCTAGCACTGAGGCAGGACTCAGTTGTTTTCCCAATACTCGGATCCAGGTTAGTCTTGGGTGGAGTACAGACACAGCAGAGCTTGCAGCCACAGTGGAGCAGGATTTGATTCACAGGTCCAGGGCAGAAAAGTAGGCCTATGGTTGCTTACGGACCAGAACACAGTCAAGGAAAATCATAACCATACCTCTCCCTAAATCATACCACTTTTAAAGAACCAAGGACTTACAAATTACTAAAAGTACATCAAACAGCTGTTCAAACCTCCTGAAGCTTTGGACAGTGTGCCTTCCACCCTTTATGTAGTGCCCCACTTTAACAAAGAGTTAAAAGTCAAGAAATAGGCTGTGAAAATGAGCAAATATAAAAAATGCTGACCATGGGTGACAGGGAAGATCAAAATACACCCTCAGAAGAAGATAGCAAAGTCAAAGCTCCTATATCCAAAGCTTCCAAGAAAAATATAAATTGGTCTCAGGCCATAGAAGTGGTCAACAAGGATTTTGAAAATAAAGTAAGAGAAGTAGAAATGGAAAGATAAATGAGAGTGATGCAAGAAAATCAGGAAAAAAAATGTCAACAGCTTAGTAAAGGAGACACACACACACACATACAAACAAACACAAAGTACTGCAGAATATAATATCTTAAAACACAGACTAGGCCAAATGGTAAAAGAGGTACAAAAAGCCAATGAGGAAAAGAATGCCTTGAAAATCCAAATTGGCCAAATGGAAAAGGAGGTACAAAAGCTCTCTGAAGAAAATGACTCCTTAAAAATTAGAATTGCAAAAATAGAAGATAATGACTTTATGAGAAATCAAGAAACAATAAAGAAAAACCAAAGGAATGAAAAATTAGAAGTCAATGTTAAATATCTCATTGGAAAAACAACTAACTTTGAAAACAGATCCAAGGGAGATAAATTGAAAATTATTGGAACACCTGAAAGTCATGATAAAAAAATGAGTCTAGATATCATCTTCTAAGAAATTGACAGGGAAAATCACCCTGCTATTCTAGAACAAGAAGGTAAAATAGAAATTGAAAGAATCCACCTATCACCTCCTAAAAGAGATCCTACAATAAAAATTTCCAAGAATATAATAGCAAAATTCCAGAGCTCCGAAGTTAAGGAGAAAATATTGCAAACAGCCAGAAGAGAACAATTCAAGTATTGTGGAGCCACAGTCAGGATAACAGAAGGTTTAGCAGCTTCTGTGTTGAAGGATAAAAGGACGTGGAATATTATATTCCAGAGGGCAAAGGAACTGGGATTACAACCAAGAATCACCTACCCAGCAAAAATAAGTATAATCCTTCAGGGGATAAATGGCAATTCAATGAAAGAGAGGACTTTCAGGCTTTCTTGATGAAAAGAATTGATCTGAATAGAAAATTTGACTTTCAAATAAAAGATTCTAGAGAAGTACAAAAAGGTAAACAAGAGAAAGAACTCATAATGGATATTAAAAGGTTTAGAAGTTTACTTTCCTAAATGGGAAGATGATGCTTACAACTCATAAGAACTTTCTCATTATTAGGGCAGCTGAGTGGAGTATATTTAGACAGAGGGCACATGTGTGACTTGAATATGAAGGGATGATTTTTTTTAAATAAAATTAAGGGGTGAGAGTAATGCATTGAGAGAAAGAGAAATGGGGTGGTAGAATGGGGTGAATTATCTCACATAAAAGAAGGAAAAAAAGCTTATACAGTGGAGGGGAAGATGGGGGATGTGCTTGGGAGTGAGAGAAAATTAGTTTCATTGGAAATGGCTCAAAGAGAAAGTAACTCACACACTCATTTGGGTAAAGTAATCTATCTTACCTTTCAGGAAAGTAGGAAACAGAGGGTATAAGGGAGGGGGGAGGTTGACAGAAGCAAGGGCAGATTGGGGGAGGGGGCAATCAGAAGCAAAACACTTTTGTGGAGGGACAGAGTGAAAGGAGATAGAGAATAGACTAAATGTCATAAGGTGGGAATAGGATGGAGGGAAATACAGTTAGCAACAAAAACTGTGAAAACATATTGAAGTAAGTTGTTCTGACAAAGGCCTCATTTCTCAAACATATAGAGAACTGAGCCAAATTTATTAAAATAAAAGCCCTTCCCCAATTGATAAATGATCAAAGGATATGAAGAGTTTTCAGATTAAATAATCAGGGTTATCTATAGCCATATGGAAAAAAAATGATCTAACTCACTATTGATTAGAGAGGTTCAGGTCAAAACAATTCTGGGTACTACCTCATACCTATTGGATTGGATAATAGGACAGCAGAGGAAAATGAAAAATGTTGGAGGGGATATGGGGAAAATGAATCATTAATGCACTCTTGTTGGAGGTGTGAACTGATTCAAACATTTTGTAGAGTAATTTCAAATTATGACCAAAGGCATATAAAACCATGCATACTCTTTGACCTAGTAATACCACTACTACGTGATTATCCAAAAAGAGATAAAAATGTTAAAGGTCTTATATGTACAAATAATATTTATGGCAGCCCATTTCAAGTGCAAACAATTTGAAATTGTGGAGATGCCCATCAACGGGGGAATGGCTGAAGAAATTATGGGATGAGATTGTGATGGAGCACTGTTGTGTTGTAGGAAATGGTGAGCAGGATGCTCTTGGAGAAACCTGTAAAGACTTGCATGGGTTGATGCAAAGTAAAATGTACTCTATATAATGTGACAGCAATATTGAGGGATGATCAGTTGTGAATGATTTGGCTATTCTCAGCAATGATGCAGGACAACTCTGATGGACTTATGAAAAGTATGATCCATCTCCAGAGAAGGAACTTATGGTGCCTGGATGCAGACTGAAGAATAATTTGTTCTTTGTTTTCTTCTTCTTGAGTTTTGTGTGTGTGTGTGTGTGTGTGTGTGTGTGTTTTCTTTCACAACCTAATGTAGAAATGTTTTACATGACTAGAATGTATACCTTTTATTGAATTGCTTGAGTTCTTGGTGACAGAGTCGTGAGGGAGGAAGATAATTTGAATCACAAGGTTTTAAAGATGGACATTAAAAGTGTTTTTATATATAATTAGGGAAAAATAAAATTCTAAATAAATGAAAAATCATTTGAGAAAAAAACACATAAGGTCAAGATATGGGATACAGAGTTTTTGTATTATTAATTTCACAACAGAACTTTGCCTTGCTCTTACTATATTTTTTTTTTCACATTTATTTTAGTGGCCACATTTCCAGATAATTTTGGCAATAGGCACTGCAAGTGAAAAATTCTAATCCCTCAATCCCCATGGGCCAGAATGAATATCCGATAACAAATAAGTTGAAAATATAGGTCAACAAGAACACAAGACTCATTAAAAAATAATAATAAATTATTAATGGTGGCAGGCATTCTTCTGAGTGAAAAATATACTTTTTATTCCTAAAATAGCCCTTATGCAAAATCCTGTTTATACCACAAAGGCATGATTTTGCTTGCAAGTATATGACCTTTTGGACTTCTTGAACCCCTTTTTATATTTTCAATTAATAGACTGATTTAAAATTTATTGCCCATTTGTGCCTTCAGAGTTTTATCACTATATTTTCTACAACTCTATCATAGTGTTTCCACTTTTTCATGTCCTGTGATATTTGTGTCTTCTTGTCTTTTTAAATCCTTGATAAAGTATATCAAGAGATATGATGGGGCAGCTAGGTGGCGCAGTGGATAGATCACCGGCCCTGGAGTCAGGAGTACCTGAGTTCAAATCTGGCCTCAGACACTTAACACTTACTAGCTGTGTGACCCTGGGCAAGTCACTTAACCTCAATGGCCTCACTAAAAAAAAAAAAAAAAAAAAAGAACTAAGGCTATCATACTTGATCATCACAAAACGTTCTGTTGGTTATGCTCACTTCAATCTGTATCGGTTCATGTGAGTCTTTCCAGATTTTTCTGAAATCTGCCTGCTCTTCATTTCTTTTTTTTTTCTTTTTCTTTTCTGGTCCAATGTGGGTTAAGTGACTTGCCCAGGGTCACACAGCTAGCAAGTATCAAGTGTCTAAGGCTGGATTTGAACTTGGGTCCTCCTGAATCCAGGGCCAGTACTTTATCCAATGTGCTACCTAGCTGCCCTCTGCTCTTCATTTCTTATAGCAAAATCGTAATCCATTAGATTCATATACCTCAACTTGTTCAGCCTTTCCCCAGTATGACATTTCTAATGCCCGAAGCCATCACTATTTGAATGGTGCAGGCTACTTATCCCCACCTTACACTCTTCAATTACCATTTGAAAATTCTTCAAAGTGGATAGTATTCCCTAATCTGTAGTCATATAACACCTTTAAGATAATGTTAGTACCAAAAGAAGTTGGCTTTTGTACCCAATATCAGGTGGTATTTTTTAAACAGCAAGTGTTTTAAGTAAAGGCATGAGACATTCTAAAAACAATTCTTTTTGTGGTGGCAAAGAATTGGAAATTGAGGGGATGCCCATTAATTGAGGTATGGCTGAACAAACTGTTGTATGTGATTGTGATGGAATACTATTGTGTTATAGAAATGGTGAGCAGGATGGTCTCAAAAAAATGTGGAACGACTTGCATGAGCTAATATAAAGTGAAATGTACTGTGTGATGAGATATGCTATCCATCACCAGAGAAGTAACCAGTGGTGTCTGAATACAGATTGAAGCACCTTTTTTTTTTTTAACTTTAATTTTCTTCAGGGTTTTTTTGGGGGAGGACTTTGTTTCCATTTGCAACATGACTAATATGGAAATATATTTGGCATGACTAAACATGTGTAACACATATCAACTTGCTTGCCTTCTCAATGAGGGGAGTGAGGATGGAGGATGGATGAAAACTGGGAACTCAGAGTTTTAGAAATGAATGTTAAAAATGTTTTACATGTACTTGAGGAAAGTAAAATATTAAATAAAATTGTAAATATTATGTAAAAAATAAGTGATATTGCAATCAACTTCCACAAAGATGACAAATGTAGACAGTAATATGCTAAGCCATTGTCTTGGTGAGTCTTGGGTATAGAAGTGTTTATGATTTCATATAAAATGATTTTCACAAAAAATTAAATCCAGAAATATTTCACTTAGGGAGCTTTTAAATTTTTTTTCCTTTTTTTCTTTGGGGTAATGAGGATTAAGTCACTTGCCCAGGTACACACAGCTAGTAACTACCATGTGTCTGGGGCCAGATTTGAACTCAGGTCCTCCTGAATCAGGGCTGGTGCTTTATCTACTACACCACCTTGCTGCCACCACTTAAGGAGCTTTTTTTTAATAAAAGTATTTTATTATTTTCCAGATACATGTAGAGATAGTTTTCAGCATTTGTTTATATAAGACTTCCAATTTCAATTTTTTCTCCCTCTCTCCCCTCCCTCCCCCCTCCCCTAGACAGGCAATATAGGTTTTATATATATATTTACATATATGAAATAATATGGCTCAATCAGCATCAATATTCCACAGTTCTTTTTTTTCTGGATTTGGAGAGCCTTTTCCATCATTAGTTCCCTGGAACTTTCTTGTACCATTGTACTGGTGAGAAGAATCCAGTTGATCACAGTTGATCAACACATAATGTTGATGATACTATGTATACTGTTCTGGTTCGGCTCATCTCTCTCATCATCAATTCATGCAAGTCCTTCCAGGTTTCTCTGAACTCCTCCTGCTCATCATTTCTTACACATTTCTTATATCATTCCATTATATTCATATAGCACAACTTTTTCAGCCATTCCCCAACTGATGGGCAACCCCTCAATTTCCAATTCCTTGCAACCACAAAAAGAGCACCTATAAATATTTTTGAACATGCGGGTCCTTTTCACTTTCCTATGAACTCCTTGGGAAAAAGACCTAAAAGTGGTATTGCAGGGTCAAAGGGTATGCACAGCTTCATGGCATAATTCCAAATTGCTCTCCAGAATGGTTGGATCAGTTCACAGCTCCACCAACAATGCATTAGTGTTCCAATTTTCCCACAGCTTCTCCAACATTTATTATTTTCCTTTTTTCATCATTTTAGCCAATCTGATAGGTGTCAGGTGGTACCTCAGAGTTGCTTTAATTTGTATCTCTCTAATCAATAGTGATTTAGAGCATTCTTTCCTATGGTAATAGATAGCTTTGATTTCTTCATCAGAAAACTGCCTGTTCATGTTCTTTGACCATTTCTCAATTGGGGAGTGACTTACTTTCTTATAAATTTGATTTAATTCCCTATATATTTTAGAGATGAGGCCTTTCTCAGAAGCATTGGCCATAAAAATTGTTACCAGCTTTCTGCATCCCTTCTAATTTTTGGATGTATTGCTTCTGTTTGTACAAAAACTTTCTAATTTAATATAATCAAAGTCATCCATTTTGCATTTCATAATATTCTCTATCTCTTCTTTGGTCATAAACTGTTCTCCTTTGCAAAGATTTGAAAGGTAGACTATTCCTTCCTCTCCTAATTTACCTATGGTGTCATCTCTTATGTCTAAATCATGTACCCATTTTGACCTTATTTTAGTATAAGGTGTAAGATCTTTGTCTATGCCTAATTTCTGCCATACTATCTTCCAGTTTTCCCAGCAGTTTTTGTCAAATACCGAGTCCCTATCCCAGAAGCTGGAGTATTTGGGTTTATTAAACAGTACAATACTAATGTCATTTTCTACTGTGTCTCCTGTGCCTAGCCTATTCCATTGATCCTCCATTTCTTAACCAGTACCAGATATTTTTGATGAGTGATGTTTTATGGTAAAGCTACAGCTTTGGTACAGCTAACACACTTTCCTATGCATTTTTTTTCATTATTTCCCTTGATATTCTTGACTTTTTTTTTCCAGATGAATTTTATTATTATTTTTTTCTAGCTCTATAAAATAATTTTTAGGTAGTCTTATTGGTATGGAACTGAATAAGTAAATTAATTTAGGTAGAATTTTCATTTTTACTATATTAGTTCTGCCTATCCATGAGCAATTGATATCTTTCCAGTTATTTAGATCTGATTTGATTTGTATGAAAAGCATTTTGTAATTGTGTTCATACAGTTCCTGGGTTTGTCTTGGCAGGTAGACTCTCAAATATTTTATATTGTCTACCATTACTTTATTTTTTTTTGTTTTTTGTTTTTGTTTTTGCAGGGCAATGAGGGTTAAGTGACTTGTCCAAGGTCACACAGCTAGTTAAGTGTCAAGTGTCTGAGACTGGATTTGAACTCAGGTCCTCCTGAATCCAAGGCCAGTGCTTTATCCACTACACCACCTAGCTGCCCCGCTACCATTACTTTAAATGGAATTTTTCTTTCTATCTCTTGCTACTGTACTTTGTTGGTCATGTATAGAAATGCTGATGATTTATGTGCATTTATTTTATATCCTGCTACTTTGCTAAAATTGTTAATTGTTTCAAGTAATTTTTGAGTTGATTCTCTAGGATTCTTTAAGTATACCATCATATCATCTGCAAAGAGTAATAGTTTTGTTTCCTCCTTGCCTATTCTAATTCCTTTAATTTCTTTTTCTTCTCTGATTGCTAAAGCTAACATTTCTAGTAGAATATTAAATAATAGAGGCGATAATGGACATCCCTGTTTCACCCCTGATCTTACTGGGAAGGCCTCTATCTTGTCTGCATTACATATGATGCTTGAGGATGGTTTTAGCCAGATAGTGCTTATTTTTTTAAGGAAAGTCCCACCTATTACTAAGCTCTCTAATGTTTTTATTAAGAATGGGTGCTGTATTTTGTCAAAAGCTTTATCTGCATCTATTGAGATAACCATATGATTTTGGTTAGTTTTCTTATTGATGTGATTGATAATGTTACTAGTTTTCCTAATGTTGAACGAGCCCTGCATTCCTGGTATAAATCCCACCTGGTCATTGTCTATTATCCTGGTGATCACTTGCTGTAATTTCCTTGCTAATATGTTATTTAAGATTTTGGAATCAATATTCATTAGGGAAATTGGTCTATAATTTTCTTTGTCTGTTTTGGTATCAACACCATATTTGTGTCCTAAAATGAATTTGGTAGAACTCCTTCACCTATTTTTCCAAATAATTTGTATAATATTGGAATTAATTGTTTTTTAAATGTTTGGTAGAATTCAGCTGCAAACCCATCTGGCCCTGGGGAATTTTTCTTAGGTAGTCCATTAATGGTTTGTTCAATTTCTTTTTTCTAATATGGGCTTATTTAAGGATTATATTTCTTCTTCAGTTAACCTGGGCAGTTTGTATTTTTCTAAATATTTATCCATTTCATTTAGATTGTCAAATTTATTGGCATACAGTTGAGCAAAATAATTCCTAATTAATGATTTAATTTCCACTTTATTGGTGATAACATCACCCCTTTCATTTTTGATACTGGTAATTTGGTTTTCTTCTTTCTCTTTTTAATCAAATTAACCAACAATTCATCCATTTTATTCATTTTTTTCATAAAAGCAGCTCTTAGTTTTATTGATTAATTCTATAGTTTCCTTGCTTTCAATTTTATTAATTTCTCCTTTAGTTTTAATTTTCAGGACTTCTAGTTTGGTATCTAATTGGGGATTTCTAAATTGTTCTTTTTCTAGCTTTTTAATGTGCATGCCCAATTCATTGATCTCTTCTTTCTCTTTTTTATTCATGTAAGCAGTTAGAGCTATAAATTTTCCCTGCATCATTACATCAAAGACAATTTTTATATTTATACCCTCTGTTTATAACCCTTCTGTCTGCCCAAATACATATACAGTTCTCAAGAGTTATAAGTATCATCTTCACATGGTGGGATGTTTACCCTAATTGAGTACCTTTTTTTCCCTGTTTACCTTTTTAGACTTCTCTTGAATCTTGTATGTTAAGATCAAATTTTCTATTCGGTTCTGGTCTTTTCATCAGGAAACTTTGGAAGTCCCCAATGTTATTGAATGTGCATCTTTTCCCCTGAAAAATAATGTTCAGTTTTGATGGGTAATAGATTCTTGGCTGCAATCCAAGCCCTTTTGCCTTCTGGAATATCATATGCAAGCTTTGCGATCCTTTACCGTTGAAGCTGCCAGGTCCTGACCAATCCTGACCATGGCTCCATGATATTTAAATTGCTTCTTTCTGGCTGCTTGGAGTATTTTCTCCTTCACCTGATAATTCTGGAATTTGGCTACAATATTCCTTGGAGTTTTCCTTTTGGGGTCTCTTTGGTGGATTCTTTCAATGACAATTTAATCCTCTGATTCTATAATATCAGGGCAGTTCTCCTTGATAATTTTCTGTGATATGGTGTCTAGACTCTTTTTCTGATCATGGCTTTCAGACACTCCAAGGATTCTCAAATTGTCTCTCCTGGATCTGCTTTCCAGATCAGTTGTCTTTCCAATGAGGTAATTCATATTTTCATCTATTTTTTCATTCTTTTGATTCTGCTTGACTGATTCCTGGTGTCTCATGGATTCTTTATCTTCCTACTGTCCAATTTTAATTTTTAAGGCATTGTTTTCTTCAGTGAGATTATACACCTTTTTTTTTTTTCCCATTTGGCCAGATGATTTTTTTAAGGCATTGTTTTCTTCAGTCAATCTTTGTTCTTCCTTTTCTAAACTTCTGATTCTTTTTTCATAATTTTCTTGTTTTGCTTTCATTTCTCTCCCCATTTTTTCTTCTACCTCTCTCAATTGGTTTTTTTAATCCTTTTTCAGCTCTTCCAAGAAGGCTTTTTATTCTTGAGACCAATTCATGTTCCCTACTGAGGCTTCCCATGTAGGTGATTTGGGAGTATTGTCTTCATCTGAGTTTTTGTTTGCCTCTTCCCTGTAGATACAGAAGCTCTCAATGCTGAGAGCTCTTTTTTGTTTCTTACTCATACTACAGCTTATTTATTTAAGTTGATGTCTTCCCTGGGGACACCAGGGTCCCCATTTCAAGCTTCTTGTGCTGGGGTATAGGGGCTGTGTCACCGGCTTTTTAAACTGAGGCCTCTATGGCTTGTGGATTTTTCCCCACCCTGGACTTCCTGTCAGAGCACGCTGGGATCAGTAGGCCTGCTTCTCTCCTGACCTGTGTGTGGTCCTCTAGCTGGCTACCTGCCCTCTTGGCTGGTGCAGGTGGGTTTCGCAACCGTCCTGCTGTGCCACCAGATTTTTGAGCCAGGATCCTGGGGCCTTAGTTCCTTGGTTGTGGCCCACAGCTTCCTGTTGACTTTCCCCAACCCACTTGGTGTTGTGCTGCCACCCTGTGCTGTGCCTTCCTTTTGCCTGAGTCAGACCAACCTTTCCTGAATTCTTCTAAATTATTTCTGGTTGGAAAACTATGTCTCTCTGTCTCTTTGCAGGTTCTGTAGTCTCAGACTCCATCAAGAGTCTTGATTTAATGTTCTTTTTGAGGGAACAGAAGGAGAGCTTAAGCAATTTGCTGACTACTCTCTGCCATCTTGGCTCCACCCCCAGGAGCTCTTATAAAAGTATTAAAATACCCAATGTGGAAAATATCTTGATGTTTAAAAATGTCAAAATCAAATGTTTCTAATTTATGTTTCTTAAGAGATTTCTTTCAATATAATCACTAAATTTCAGTGCTATGGAGGCAGTATGACAGGATGAAGAGAAACAGACCTGGAATCAGAAAGAAATGGATTCAAATCCACTCTCTAACTGCTACTGGCAATGGGACCATGTGTAAGTCATTTAATTTATATGAGCTCCACATTCCTCATCGGTAAAATGGGTATAACAATGATATCAATCTTGGAGCTATGTTATGAATAATATATGGGATAATGAATGTAAATCTTAAAGCCCTAAGTCTGTAAAGAAATAGGGAATGGACCTGTGATTTCATGGTTATATGGAAATTCCAGATGAGAAAAGTCTTTCCCCCATTGTAGGTCAGTACTTTCTTTGCAAACTGTAGTCTTAGTTGCAAAGAGGAGTGAAAATATGTTATTTGCCCAGAATCACATAGCCAGTATGAAGCAGGATTTGAAACAATGCTTAGCACAAAATAAGCACTTAAATGCTCATCGATTTGACTTAATTACATGTTTTTCTGCCTCAGTGGCCAGCTCTGTATCTGTTTTGAACAAAAATGATATGTTATTATCTATTCCTATATCCCCAGTTTATTGAGGACCAAGTTAGTGCCATATCCAAGGTAATATACTGTGTCATTTGAAATATTAGGGGAACCCTGACTCTGTTCTAAGTCATTGAGGAACTTAGCTAGTGTTTCTAATATATTGCTACTTATAAATTAGAGGCTATTGTAACAGTTTTGGCATTAAGCATTTATTAAATCATATTAAATGTTAGTAAAGAGTAGACCAAATATAAGGCAATTCAAAAAACCTCAGCATCATAAAGATAGAGCACATGGCTGCAGGGCTCAGAAGCTTACATTACCTAAATAGAGAGGAGAGCAAGGGGGGACACATGTCTGCCTACTCCAGCAACCCAGGAGAAGAGAGAATAAGCTTCGTATAGACCATAGAAGAGGTAGCCTTACACACTGTTCAAATCTAATTGGCTAGGATCATTCAAATCCATTGGTTTACTGGACCTGAGCATGGTCCATATTAAAATGAACAGTGCTTGCTGAGCTGAAGGTCTAAGCCTTTGCTCTGAGGGCAAAGGCTTTCATGAAAGGAGGTGTGGATTCTATTTTCTACTGAGTTAATATGATCTCTAATTCTACTGACTCTGGGCTGGCTCTGAGAAACCAGCCAGAGCTCCTGAGAAGAAGGGAGTCTCTGGGTACCCCCAAACCCCATTATTAATAATTATTTTCTTACAATATCAATTTAGCATAAATATGACTGAAAGCTCTGTCTCTTGATCCCCTAGTCTAGTGCTGACTCTACTAACTACACTGCACAGTCTCTGCTATACTATGGACACATTCCTTGTCCCTCATAGTATTTCATGGGTAAAAAATGTGTCCAAATATAAGGATAGTTCTATACAAGAAATAGTAAAGTCATATCCTATTCAATCAAACACAATAAATGAAAAACATGGCTGAACAGAAGCATAACCAGTCTATCTAGCTACTTTCCTATTTAATCCATTCATCTGTATAGCATTTATGGAATAGAAAGGCCCAGTCAAAGACGTTCACTACCCTATCCTCTCAAGGTCTGCTTGTTTCAACCTCACAGACACAGTCTTTAATGTAAATGTTGGACTTTTTCAAAGGCAAGAACTATAATAACAACAACTATAAATAAACAAAATAATAGTTCCACAATACTAAAATTTGGAGAAAATAGGTTGGAACTAGTTTGGAATACAGTATTTAATGGGGTTGGAGATACCCTATATGCATCAATACAAATCAGTTAGCTATACATTAAATTTAAACATTTACATAGATAACCACTTACAGGGGAGAAAAAGATATAGCAATAAGAAAAGATAAGTTTATTGAAGTAAATAGAATAGGCAATGAGTAAACAAAACTATGATTCTTTGCAGATGATATGATGGTATAATTAAAGAATCCTAGAGAATCAACTAAAAACTAGTTGTAATAATTAACAACTTTAGCAAAGTATCACTATATAAAATAAACCCATATAAATCATCAACATTCCTATATATTACAAAAAGAAAAAGTCCATTTAAAATAATTATAAACAATATAAAATACCTAGGAGTCTAATTGCCAAGATAATCCCAGGGACCAAAACCCTTTTCACAGAAATAATTAGATCTAAAAAATTGGAAAAATAGCAATTGCTCACAGGAGTAGGACAATTAATATAATAAAAATGACAATTCTGCCTAAATTAATCTATTTATTCAGTGCCATACCAAACTAGCATATAATATTTTATGCAGCTAGAAAAAAAAATAACAAAATCCATCTGAAAAAACAAAAGCTTAGGAATATTGAAGGAACTGATGGGGGAAAAATAAGGGATCGTCACTAAACCAGATATCAAACAACAGTTTAAATGGTACTGGTGGAACAGAAGGAAAAAGTTAGATACACAATAAAAAGCACTAAATGACCACAGTAATCTAGTGCTTGAAAAACACAAGGAACCAAGCTTTGGGGACAACAACTCACTATTTCAAGAAGTGCTGAAAAACAGTATGGCAGAAATTAGGTATAGACCAACATCTCACATATTCCAAAATAACGTCAAAATGGGGAGATGGTTTAGACATAAAGGGTGAAGTAGGGAAGCAGCTAATATTTTACCTGTCAAGAAAATAAAAAAGAACTATGGTATCTAGATGCAGATTGAACCATACTATCTCTATTTTTTGTTTGTTTTTCTTTTTTGAAGTTTTTCATTTTTGCTCTGATTCTTCTTGCACAGGATGACTAATGCAGAAATATGTTTAATGTGATTGTACATATATAATCTATATCAGATTGCTTGCTGTGTGGGGGAGGGGAGAAGGGAGGGGAGGGAGGGAGGAAAAATTGAAACTAGAAGTCTTATAAAAACAAATGTTGCAAACTATCTCTACGTATAACTGGAAAATAATAAAATATTTTTGTGGAAAAAATAGAATTTAAATCATATAAAAATATTTTACCTGTCAAATTGATTCATATGGGAAGAATTTATGACCAAATGAGTGTGCGTGTGTCTGTGTGTGTGTGTGTGTGTGTGTGTGTGTGTGTGTGTGTGTGAGAGAGAGAGAGAGAGAGAGAGAGAGAGAGAACAAAAATATTTATAGCAGCTCTTTTTGTGGTGGATAAGAATTGGAAATCAAAAGAATTCCCATCAATTGGGGAATGACTAAACAAACTGTGGAATATGATGGTGATGGAATAATTTTCCTATAAGAAATGATAAATAGGATAATTTCAGAAAGTCCTGTAAAGACATGTATGAAATGATGAATAGTGAAGTTAAAAGAACCAAGAGAATATTCTGCACAGAGACAGCAATATTGTTTGATGAAGAACTATGAATGACTTGACTATTCTCAACAATACAATGATCCAAGACAGTCCCAAAGGACTATTGATGAAACATACTATCCACCTGCAAAGAAAGAACTGATATTGATGGAACAGATTGAAGAATGCTGTTTTTCATTTTCTTTCATTTTTTTCCTTAAATCAAGTTTTCTTGTACAGTATGACAAATAGGATAATTGTTTTACTGAATCATACATATATAATCCATATCTGGTAGGGTATAGAGGGTAGGGAGGGAAAGATGAATAAATAAATAAATAGGAATAAAAATTGGAACACAAAACTATAAATAAAATGTTAATTATAAAAAAATGTTGAAAACTCTTTACCTGTTATTGGGGAAAAATATTAATACTATTTCAAAAAAAAAGGAAGGTTAGAATCCCTCATTTGCTTTTAAGTCTTTCATCTTAAAAGTCAGTGTTCTGGGGGCAGCTAGGTGGTGCAGTGGAAAGTGTACCAGCCCTGGAGTCAGGAAGACTTGAGTTCAGATATGACTCAGACACTTAACACTTGTTAGCTGTGTGGCCCTGGGCAAGTCACTTAACCCCAATTGCCTCACACACGCAAAAAAAGTCAGTGTTCTCGACTGTTTATGTGTGCGGGGGTTGTTTGTTTTTTTTTTTGGTTTTTTTTTTGTTTGTTTTTTTCTTTTTTTTTTTTTTTTTAGTGAGGCAATTGGGGTTAAGTGACTTGCCCAGGGTCACACAGCTAGTAAGTGTGTGTTAAGTGTCTGAGGCCGGATTTGAACTCAGGTACTCCTGACTCCAGGGCCGGTGCTCTATCCACTGCACCACCTAGCTGCCCCGGTTGTTTGTTTTTAACTCAAATTTAAATGGATATCAAATGACACATATCTTGAGTTACATTTTGGGCGTCATTTTTAATAAGAAGTGCTAAACAAGGTGAAGCTTTTTATTTTTTTTTACCATGGAATCTCAGGGGAAAACATAGAGCAGGAAAAGTTATTTTACTTAAGGTCACCTGAAAGTGATAAATTTCAGGGACAACAATATGGGGAGCTGTAATGATTGGAATGATGCCACCCACTGGAGACTTGCTGTGGGAAAGCTCCACCATGAGGAAAATGCCTCAGAGGCATTGTGGCTTTTCCTTGGCGTCAGGAAATGACATTTGCTCATGGGTACTGTCTATCAAGGCTACCAGCCAATCAACTTGAGGAGCCTCCTATTTTCTGGGAGGAGACAGGAAGGAGGAGAGGGAGCCTGCGGGGAGAGCTCTTGGGCTTTTGGGTTCCTGACTTGGTGGTGGTGGTGGCAGAGGACTTCACAGGAAATTCAAGGAAAGATAGGAATGCCAGGCTGTTGGAATTCTGTTTCTCAATCTTTTTCTTTCTATTTTCCAATAAACCCTTAAAAACCTAAACTCATTTCATCAGTGATTTTAGTCAGTTTCCCCCCAAAACTGGGGGAATAGATTAGAATCCACATTTAGAATCTTAAGTTACACAGAGCATGGAAGAGAGGAGAGGAGAAGACAGGATTGCTTTTAATCTTATTAATCAAAAGACATATAATTATGCCAACCCTGTCAAAAGGAATTGATGTCTAAACAGAAAGTTCTTAGAAAACATTGATTTTGAGGAAACTATGATATAAGCAAAAACCACTTCATAATGGGTTGCTCAGGAAATAGACAATAATGCTAAATATTAATATATTCAAATTGACTTTGGGATGAAATGCTCTTTTTTTTCCACAGTTAGCCGCAGGACCCAGGATTTCTCACTGATTATTTTTTGTTATTCTGACGGATTTCCAACAATTTCTCAATATCTTAAATTCACACATATCTGCCTTGATAAGTAGTATATGGAAAATCTACCAATAATATACCATCATCTACTTGAAGCTAATATACCATGAAACTTGGAGTCTAAGGGTGAAGCCTACAGACTGTCTCTGTAAAGTATATTTCCACAAATGTTCTATAGATAGATAATTAGAGCTGTTACCATATGTAATTTTCCAATTTATATGAATAGTTAAAGATACTTGGATGAATATTTAACCTCCAAAGCATTTTGTCTTTTTCTGTACATGATCTTGGGCATAGCAACAAAATCACATGATGCATTTTTATTTTCCTAAAGCTCTAGTCTAAAAATAAATTTCCACCTATTTCTTCTCTCACCTCCCACAAATTATGAATTTCCCTAAATTTATACTACAATTCTTCTCCTTATAATAATTAGATTTCAAACACAAAATGAAATGTTAAAGCATATGGTGGGCTTGAGCGGATTGTCACAAATTTCCAGTTGTAAATGCCAAAATTGTTGGAAAGAAACAACATTCTGGCAAGCCATGATCAGGAATGGAGGGGCAATCATGTATAAAGAATGAAAAAATAACAGACAGCACATATGGCATGCTAGTACCTTGAAAATGCAAAAGGAATAAGAGTAACTCCAGTTGTGTTTTTTTTTTTTAATTGATCCTCTATTGAAAATGCATGCTAAAACCTAGAACATAACTCCCTAGGATGAAGAAGCATAGAGATAAGATCCATTGGTGGCAGGAGTACTGATGTCTCTTGAAGAATATTATACTATTGATCACTTTCTCCTACTGGATATTCTCATTTTTCATGACATTACACTCTCCTGGTTTTACTCCTATTGATCTGACCACTCCTCCTCCTTTACTATTTCTTCACTACAATGGGCAGCAGGCAAAGTTCTATTCTAAGTCCTCTTTTCATTCTATTCTATCTCATTTTGTGATCTCATCACCTCTTATGGGTTCAATTATTATCTCAATGCATTCTCTCAAGGATTTCTATATCTGGCACCGATTTCTTTCCTGAGCTTTAATTACAGACCATAAATCACCTTCTCGTACTTAGACTTTTGTAAGTCTTTTTGTTTTTGCTGGACCATGAGAGTTAAGTGACTTGCCCAGGGTCACACAGCTAGTATGTGTCAAGTGTCTGAGGTCAGATTTGAATTAAAGTCCTCCTGAATCCAGGGCCAGTTTTTTATCCACTGAGCCACCTAGCTACCCCAATTGCAATAGTCGTTTAACTGATCTCCTTGCCTCAAGTCTGTCCCCACTCCAATCCACACAGTTCCCAAAGTGATTTTCTAAAGCATAGGCCTAAATGTCACCCTTTTCCATTCCACAATAGCTCCCTATTGCCTCCAGAATAGAATAATAACTTTTTCTGTCATTTTAAGTTCTTTACAATATGATCCCTTGCTACACTTTCAGTCCTCTTAAATTAATACTCTCTCATTCACTCTGCAATGCAAATTTTGGCCTGCTCACAGTTTCTTGAACATGACATACCATCTCTCAGTTCCCTGCTCTTTCACTGGCTATCTTCTTTACCTTAAATACTCTCCTCTCTTACCTTTGGCTCTTAGTCATCCTGACTTTCTTCAAGTCTAAGTTCAAACACCTTCTGAAAGGCCTTTTTTTTCCCCACAGTTTGCCCAGTAGGTAGTGCCTTTCACTGTCAGATTGCCTTACATCTACTCTAAGGTATTTTAAGCTTTGGTAGCTTAAAACTGCCCTCAGAATTTTGGAACACTGAGATTTATCAACTTAGATGATTATGGTTGTCTCTCCCCATGAGAAAGTGGGTTTCATGATGTCAGCTACTGTTTTTTGCATTTATTTATATCCATAACAAAATAAACAAAATGATTGGAATACAGTAGGTAATTAATAAGTCCATATTGACTGAGAAAATCATGACTTATTTGAACTATCAGATTACAAAATCCTGCTATTTCTAAGCCCAAATTCTTATCCTCCAAACAACTTGGAAAAGTCTCCAATTGAGACCTCTATGGCCTTTCATCTTTGTAATGAAAAATGTTCTTTTTCCTTCTGCTTTTTAATTTATACCCATGATCAGAAGTGCTGAATTACTGTACTTTGGAAAATCTGATTCTGAGTAACTATTACATCTCAGAAGTGCAATTGCTAGAAGACAAAGTCTATTCTTTGAGATTTCCAATTTGAATGTGAACAATTTTAAAAGTGATTTTTTTTTCCATTTTGAATAAACCCCTGGATTTCAGAGTGGTTGTCAGAAGTGACCTTTCATTTTCATTTTTATACTGGAGGAATCTCCTAGAGGGAAGGGGCCCAATCTCTTTCATTTGCTTTCTATGTGATCCATGTCCACATAGTAATTTATTTTTTATTGATGATTATCTTTGGCTTCTTTTTAACACTTGGTCTTGCTCAAATACTGTAGCCTCAAGTCATCTCTTCAGGGAATGGAACATTTTAACATGCATGATTCATTGTCAAAGCAATTGCACAAACCTTCAATCTTACCTATTTTAACATTTCACCATCTTGTCATAGATGAAGAACAAAGAATTTCTAACATCACTGAGATGGATATAATTGCTATCTTTCAAAGAAGGACCTGCAGAAATCTCTTTAGGAAGAGAATAGGAAATAGATAACTTTAAGTGAAAATAAATTTTGTTCAGGGTGAAGGTGTAGAGATTTGATAAAGGAGAGGTAGAAAAGAAGCCCAAAAAAGTGATGATGTGAGATTATATGGGTAGGCATCTTATTTAACTCTCTAAGAATAAACACTTTACAATAGGCCTATTTCTTTGGGGTGGGACATGAAGTAATGAAAGGAGACCTAGATTTGTGTTTAAGCAGCAGCTCTGACATTTACTTTAAGTGAAGTATTTACTTTCAAGTTCAGTCTCCAAATATGTATAGTGGCAAGGAAAATAGCATATTTATAGTCAAATGATTGTTTTGAGGAAAACATACTTGGTAAGGAATAATACAAATAAAATTTCTATTTTTTTAACTGTGGGAACAAGGCAGAACATAGCTGTGGTTACCATCTTACATCTTACATTCATGTACTATATGTTATAATAAGACTGTCCTCCTAGCTTTTCCTCACAAAAGACTTTTCATCTCTAAAATTCATGCTTTTTCATTCTCTATCCATCATGCCTATAACTCTCTCCCTCCTCATCTCCATCTCCTGAGTTTCCTGGACTCCCTTCAAGTACCAGCAAAAATTTCACCCTCTACAAGAGGTCTTTCCCAATTCCTCTTGAAGCTAATAGTTTCTGTCTAAGATGATTTCAAATTTATCCTGCATATATATTGTGTGTACATAACTGTTTACATGTTGTCTCTGAAATTACACTACAGGCTCCCTGAGGGAAGGGACTATTGTTCTTATTTGTTTTTCTTTTTCTTTTTGTTTTGCCTTTGGGTTTTGTTTTTCATTCTTTTCTTGTTTTGTTTTGTTTTGTTTTGTTTTTTATCACCAAAATTTAGCACAATACTTGCTGTATGAGTCACTTAAAAATGAATACTCATGGATAGAGCACTGGCCCTGGAGTCAGGAGTACCTGAGTTCAAATCCGGCCTCAGACACTTAACACTTACTAGCTGTGTGACCCTGGGCAAGTCACTTAACCCCAATTGCCTCACTAAAAAAAAAAAAAATGAATACTCAAATAACTTGTTGCAAGCTACCCTGACACATGAATTGCCCTGTTTTGAACAACTAGAATATTGTTATTGAAGTGCACTCTGCACTTATTATAAAGGTGATCATCAAAGAGAGAAGAGAAAGTTAGAGAAAGATTAGAGGGAAGCAAATAAAATCTGATAAGAGATAAGGACAAGATTAAAGAGGGCAGAATCAGGAGAAGGAGGATAAAGGAAAAGGAGAATGAGCAACAAAAGATAGGAGAAGGATGAAAGGAAGACAAACTATAAGTGGACAAAGAAGAGGAGGAAAGAATTGAACAGTTAATGACAGAATTTTATAAGCTTTCATTACACTTACTGGTATAGCAATCTCTGTTTAAACTTTGCCTATATCACTGAATTTCTCTTTGTCACATGTAGTTCGCTGCTACCATTTATGTAGACACAGTGAATATCACCAGATCTCAGCAAGATCCAGGAAGGCAAGGAATGGGCAGAGTACCAAAGGGAATGTCAGATTCATATTGTTCATAGTGTCGAGGAATTAGAATTGGGGAGATCTGGACTCAAATCCAGACTCAGCCACTTACCTCAATGAAACTTCATTTTCTCATATGTACAATGGGGAAAATAATAGCAACTATATTTTGGGAATGTGATGATTATTAAATATACAAGCACTTGGAAAACCTTAAATATCTTATTATCAACATGCAGTGATTATGCTTAAACTAATTGGGGCAAATCAATTAAAATGCTTCTGGGAATCACTGCAAATATGGTATAAAATATGGCTGAAAACTACTCAATACCTGAAAGAGTTTTATATCTGACTAAATTCAGATTTTTTAAAGCACACTTTCTATTGATTCTGAAATGAATAAAATACCAGTGGGCAAGAAGAACAAGAATGCAAATTCCAAATCATATTAAGAAATAAATTCCATTTCTCTAGTGGAACTATGCCCACAGGAGGATTGTTGGGATAAATGAGAGTTTTGGAAAGCATTTGGGAATCTCAGTAAAAGACACTATTTAAAAATTCTAGATTCCAAAGTACTTAGTGTTCACCTCAAGGTTCTCAAACCTAAAAGTATGATTCTTATTTTGAAATATATGAAATACATGAAATATTTGTATATATGAAATATATGACATATACTTATCTTAGAAAAAAGACTACATGAAATATATGAATATATTTATATTAGAAATGTATGTCCATATATTTCAAAAAAGATTGATACTATATAAATATGTATATAAATATGTGCATACATATCTGTATGTTTGTGTATGTATATATGCATATATACATTGTGTGTATATATACACATATATATGTATGTATGTGTGGGTGTATATTCAGCAAATTGATTGGTGCCTCTGATAATTCAATTTTCAAAATACACACTTTCCTTACCTGCTTATTTTGAATTTGTTTGATTCTGAAACTATTTAGCTATTGGAAAATACTCTGTGGCAGGTAATTGAATAAGGAGATATCTATTTGCATATATGAAACCACTTTCCTTTCCTTTTTAGGTGGCAGTTAGAAGGCATTTACTAGTGAACTAGAAAAAGCTTTATACTTGGGGTCAGAGATCTGGATTAGAATATTTAGTACACTTCTCACACCTGTATTGTATATACCTTCTTAGTTCCTTTTGCCACTGATCTCACCAAATGATTCAAAGATCTTTATTATTCTTTGGGTTTCCATGGTGGAAATTTTTTTTTTGGCGGGGCAATTGGGGTTAAGTGACTTGCCCAGGGTCACACAACTAGTAAGTGTTAAGTGTCTGAGGCGGGATTTGAACTCAGGTCCTCCTGAATCCAGGGCTGGTGCTCTATTCACTGTGCCACCTAGCTGCCCGCCATGGTGGAAAATTTTTGAGATCTCCCAGATCCACCAACCCAACCCTAACTTATAAGATAATTGAATATATACAGTTATAATGAATAAGGATTAATATTCTTAGTCATCAACTCAACAAATGGGTTTTAATGCTTAAAGGCATGAAACATATGTTTGAATCTCTGCCCTAGTGCTATATTAATTGCATTACTTTAGGTTTAATATCATTTTCCTTCAGTTTCCCTATTTGCAAAATGGTAATTATAGCCTCTCTAACCTACCTCAAAGTTTTGTTGCAAGGAAAGAATTTTTGATTCTTGAAACTATGCAGTGAAAAAGAGTGCTAGAAAGAGAAAATAAGGGTTTTAATGACAATTCTAGTTATTGTTTCATTGAACCAATTTTTTAACCTTTTTGATCTTCATCTTCCATCTTCATAAAAGAAAAAAAGTTTGATTAGATAATCTCCAAGACCCCTTTCATGAAGAAAACAACTGGGCTCCAATGTATCTAACTAAGATGATTAGACAGTATTCCCCTTCTTGCACTCTGAAATCAAGATGAACTGGGCCTCTCTCTTTTTTTCATATCTTCAATTCTTATAACCAAGTCTTTTCATGATCTATCTATTCCTCATTCCTTTTCACCTCCAGCATATAAAATATTTTTCTTCCTTTAAGACACTGCTCAACAACTATAATCTCTATCAAGTAATTCTTAATTCCCTCAAATAATAATATTTTCCTTTTAAAAACTGTATTATCTTCAACTATTTTAGGTTGTTTTATATTTATTCTCTTTGTACTTATTTGTTTAAATTTGCTCCATATGTATTTTAGTTATAATTAGTTTATATTTCTTATCTATTCCATTAGTCTCCCAACAAGTAGGGATTACTTCACTCATTATATTAGTATAATCAATTTAATTACTAGCACAAAAAATATTGAATATTTCTTATCATAATTTAACATTTTTCTTTAAAATGTCAAATCTACATAAAAAGGGAATAGAATATAAATGTACAAAAATATTTGTAGCAGTTCTTTCTGAGTTGGCAAAGAATTGGAAATTGAGGTAATGTCCATCTAGTGGGAAATGGCTGAACAAGTTGTGGTATATGAATGTACTGGAATAGTACTGTGTCATAAGAAAAGATGAGCAGGTAAATTTCAGAAAACCTGGAAAGGCTTACATAACCTGATGTAAAATTAAGTGAAAAGAACCAGAAGAACTTTGCACCCAATAACAGCAACATTGCAGAATGATCAACCATGATTGACTTAACTCTTCTCAGCAATACAATGATCCAAGACAATTCCAAAAAAATCATGATGGAAAATTCTATTGATAACTACAAAATTTACTGTGAACTGCTTCCCCACCCAGTCCCCATTACCCAGGCAGGTGAATTGCCTGGGGCTAACCAATCTTTCATCAATTCCAGACACTTGATCAAATTATGGGCCTTCCCCCAAGCAAAATGATCCCTGCCTTACTCCCCACACTTTATGTTATTATGTAAAAAGGGTCCACCTACATTAAGTAGTTTCTCTTTAGAGATAGTGGTATCTATACTTAACTCAGGAGGAGTTCTATTGTTTCTTTTGTTAAAGGTCCATCTAGGGCAGCTAGGTGGTGCTGTGTATAGAGCACCAGCCCTGGATTCAGGAGTACCTGAGTTCAAATCTGGCCTCAGACACTTGACACTTACTCCCTATGTGACCCTGGGTAAGTCACTTAACCCCCATAGTCCCGCAAAAAAGAAAAAAAAAGATTCATTTATATTAAGTAGTTGTAAATGACTCTGGAGAAATCTTTTGATTTCTTTCTGTTCTGTTACCCCATAAAAATCCTGTCCTTGGTTCCCATCTTTGGGTATTCCTAGTTTCTGAGCTTTGCAAATACTATGAGCTATTGTTCCTCTGCCCTGATTAAAGAACTTATTTCTCCTATATTGATTGTTTCCTTAATCTCCATATTAACATTATCCATACCCTGATAAATTACTATTAGAGCCTGAATACAGATCAAAGCATATAATTTTCACTTTATTATTTTCATGTGTTTTTTCTTTCACAAAATGATTTTTTTTGCAAACTGTTTCTTTTTTTTCACAGCATGACTAATAATATGTTTTACATGATTGTACATATATAACCTACATCAAATTGCTTGCCTTCTTAGGGAGAGGGGAGAGAAGGTAAAAATTTGGAACTCAAAATGAATGTTGGGGGAATTTTGGTGGTGCAATGGATAAAGCACCAGCCCTGGATTCAGGAGTACCTGAGTTCAAATCTGGCCTTAGACACTTGACAGTTACTAGCTGTATGACCCTGGGCAAGTCATTTAACCCCCATTGCCCCGCCAAAAAAAATGTTAACATTTTTTTTTAAATAATGTCAAGGGGCAGCTAGGTAGCACACTGGATTGAGCACTGGCTCTGGAGTCAGGAAAACCTGAGTTCAAATCCAGGCTGAGACATTTGAAACATACTAGCTGTGTGACCCTGGGCAAATCACTTATCCACAATTACCTCCCCAAAAAGAAAAAAAAATGAATGTTATAATTGGGGGGAAAATGCTATTGAAAATGTCAAATCTATTAGACTTTTGTTGCCTTGATGTTGAAAAATCCTTTCTCATAACATAAAATATGAGATTGATCTAACCTGTTTCCTAAGATAATTTCAGTCAATTCATCAAATTATTTTGACCACCTACTATGTACAAGACATTCTAGACAAGCCAGATGTATTTAAAGATAAGGATGATGAATGATCACTCTTCAGCTTTCTCTTGTCTTACATATTTTCCATTTAAAACAGGACATGAATGAAGTAGGTGTTATTCAATATTTGCTTACTTTAATGAGATGCTATCCTTGGCTTCACCCTCAAGTCTCATGGGATATTGCCATAATAGTTTCCTTCAAAACTTAGTAGGTATCTACTGGGATTTTTCAAAAATGTTATCAAAATATGAGTTGGGGAAAAAGGATCAGAGACCTGATTCACTAGGCATATTAAGTCACAATAATGATCTAAAAGTATTTTAAGAATGCAAAGAACAACAACAAAAAAAACAGCAAAGAGAAATCAAAAGAAAGGAATCATGTTCACACAGCCAAAACTAGAAGAAATGAAATTAAGCAAGTGAAATCAAAACTAAATATGAGTCTAATGAAATAGTGTCTTTTGAGAAGTTTTTGACTCATTTAAACATGACCCAAGCATTTTTACATTTCTTTGATTCAATTAAGTAGGGGAAATCATAAAAATAAAAAAGTAAAGTAAATGTTTCAGAATTTAAATGTTGTAAGCCCCAATGCCATCTGTGTCTTTTGCTTTATTTGATGATTAAGTTGTCTTGGAAACTGAATTGTGAAATATCCTCACAGTACAAACTGAGAAATAATGCAGAATGACCTAAAGTTCTCTAGGCAGAGACTGGAAAGATATGCTCTGGTTGTAAAGAAGAAAAATAATACATGTGGGGAGGGGAAGAAGAGGACAAATATGAATTTTGGTAGAGAAAACGAAAAATAATAAACATACATGCAAATGCATTAAAATATATAACAAAATACATAGTTTGTAGCACTATGATCTGTCCATGAAGTCTCTAACTCAGTTATGAAGATTTAGAGGTAGCATAGCATAGGAGAAAAGGTCTGGATTTACTATTAGAGAGCCAGTGGAGAGCATCCTGGATTTATTGACTATGGGGCCAGTTCTTAATCTTTCCTCTGCCACTAAATACAGGTGACCCCAAGCAAGTTAATAATCTACCAGTGCCTTAGTTTTCCCCTCTGTAAAATAAAAATAGCTTTGTTCTTTTACTTCTAAGGAATTCTATAATTCTAAAATTGGGATGTTATGATCATATTAGCCTAGTCATGCTACTTATTATTGGGTGATATTGGGTAAGTCAAAGATAATTTCTAGTACTCTATTTTCTTATTTGTAAAATTAGATTACTTTCAACTCAAATTCTTATACTTCTAAGGCAAATAAAAAGAAAACAAGTCAATGTAATATACCCTGTCTACTCCCTGAACCTCCACTTTCATTCATTGCTGCTCTACTTCTAAAGGTGGTGATGGGAGCTACATACATAATATATTTCAGTAGCCCTGATGGGTATAATTCCCAATAACTATAACAAAAGAGCCAAGATGGCAGTGTACAGGCAACAATTCATATAAACTCTGCCAACATTCCCTTCCAAACAACTTGAAAATAACTTCTCAAATTAAATTTTGGAGTAACAGAGCCAACAAAGGTTTTCCAGCCTAAGATGATTTAGGAGGTTGGCAGGAAAAGTCTATGGCAACAGAATGGTAACTGGTCCAGAATATTAAACTATCACACTAGTTATGGGCCTTGAAAATAGTTTTGATAACAGCAGTGGCAACATTGGCTTCAAAAACTTTCAGCCCAAAGACAGTAAGGGGGTTGGAAAAATAAGGTCAGAAAGAGATTACAGGGGACCTTTAGCTAACACTTGGTGCGGTTGGCACTGATTGACAACTCTATTGTACATAAGCAGCTCTTGGTCTCAACTCCTGGTAGGAATATTTCTGGTCCATCACAGGTGATCAAGGGCCCTAGTTTGCAGGCCAAAGGAAGAGAGGAGCAGTAAAAATTGTGGCTTTAGGAAAACATGGTACCTGTTCACAGTTTCATTGCCAAGAGGAGCACTAGTGTTTGTATCTGAAGGGACAAGGAACAATTCCTGAGTAAAGACCAGAGTTTACACCAGGAAAGCAGTGACCAGAATTTTCTCAGGATTGCAGCTCCTTGAAAACATCATAAACTTGCCTACCCCCAAGAGTAGCTTTGAAAACAGTGGCGTACACTCAAAAAACCCCAACTGAAATTTGAGAGGGTAACTACTCACTGAGGAGAGCAGAGCCTAATTTTTTTTTTACATATAAGGTATTTTATTTTTTCCATTACATGTAAAGATAGTTCTCAACTTTTGTTTATACAAGCTTTACAATTTCAGATTTTTCTCCCTCCCCTCCCTCCCCCTCCCCTAGACAGCAGGTAATCTGATATAGGTTATATCTATATATCTATATACATATACATATAGATAGACATATATATACCTATACACACACATATATATACACATAATAACATTAATCCTATTTCTGCATTAATCCTGTTATAAGAGAAAAAATCAGAGCAGTAATGCAAAACCTCAAAATAGAAAAAAAAAAACAATAGCACCCAAAACAAAAGAAATAGTATGGTTCAATCAGCATCTATACTCCACAGTTCTTTTTTTTTTTATTTCTTGGATTTGGAGATCCTCTTCTATCATTAGTTCCCTGGAACTCTTCTGTACCATTGCATTGGTGAGAAGAATATAGTTCATCACAGTAGGTCAACACTCAATGTTGATGATACTGTGTACAATGTTCTTCTGGTTCTGCTCATCTCACTCATCATCAGCTCACGTAAGACCCTCCAAGTTTCTCTGAACTCCTCCTGCTCATCATTTCTTACAGCACAATAGTATTCCATTGTATTCATATACCACAACTTGTCCAGCCATTCCCCAATTGATGGGCACCCCCTCAACTTCCAATTCCTTGCTACCACATAAAGAGCAGCTATAAATATTTTTGTACATGTGGGTCCCTTTCCCCCTTCCATAATCTCTTTGGGAAAAAGACCCAAAAGTGGTATTGCTGGGTCAAAGGGTATGCACAGCTTTATCGCCCTTTGGGCATAATTCCAAATTGCGAGCAGAGCCTAAATTTAACATAAAGTTCAAAGTCAAGGAAGAAGCCAAATGGAAAAAGAAGTACAAAAGTTCACTGAAGAAAATAACCCCTTAAAAATTAGAATTGGGCAAGTGGAAGTAATTGACTCCACGAGGCATCAAGAAATAATTGTTTAAAGTCAAAAAATGAAGAAATTTTTTAAAATGTGATGTAACTTATCAGGAAAAAGTGACCTGAAAAATAGATCTGGCATAAATCATTTTAGAATTATTGAACTACTTGAAAGCCATGATAAAAAAATTAAATCTCAGATATCAAATTTCAATAAATTATCAAGGAAAATTATCCAAATATCTTAGATCCAATGTGTAAAACAGAAATTGAAATAATTCACTGATCATACCATGAAGAGATCTCAAAATGAACATTTCCAGGAATATTATGTTCAAATTCCAGAACTCCCAGGTCAAGGAGAAAATATTAGAAGAATCCAGAAAGAAAAAAATTCAAATATCATGGATTCACAGTCAGGATCGCACAAAATCTAGCAGTTTTGACATTAAAGGAACAAAGGGCTTGAAATAAGATATTCTGGAAGGCAAAGGAGCTAGGATTGAAATAAAAAATAACCTACCCAGCAAAAGTGAGTATAACCTTCAGAGGAAAATTGGATATTTAATGAAACTGAGGCCTTTGAAGCTTTCATGATAAAAGACCAGAGATGAAGAGAAAATTTGACATTCAAATATAAGACCAAAGAGAAGCAAAAAGGTAAACATGAAAGGGGCTCAATAAAGTTAAGCTCTTTATATTCCTATAAAGGAAGATAATATATGTAACTCTTAAGAGCTTGATCATCATGAGGACAGTTAGAAGGAGTCTCCATAGACAGAGGACATGAGTATGAGTCAATATTTTGGGATGATCTCTAAACAAAAGAAAGCAAAAAGAAAACCATAAACAAACAAACAAAAAAGAATGGGTGAAGAACAGAAATGCACTGAGAATAGGCTAAAGGGAGGAGTTAAATGGAGAAAATTTTCTCACATAAAAGAGATGCACAAGGAAAACCTTTGATAATAGAGGGTTAAACGTGGGGAGGGAGTAGCAGGTAGGGCTTGAACCTCACTCCTCAGAATTAGCCCAAAGAGGGAATAATATAGACATGATACAAATTGTACAAGCTCATACATATATACATGTATGTATATACACATGCATATTCACATATACATACATGTATGCATGCATGCACACTCGGTTGGATATAGACATTTATTTTGCCCAGTTGAGAAATAGGAATGGAAGGGTATAGGAAATTTGGTTGGCATGGTATGATGACCTGAGGACAAATTAAAGGAGTCAGATGTCAGTACTAAAATGGTATAGAAAAAACAATGGTTCAAAATTGTCCTACACATAATCAGGTGTGCACTGTTCCACCAAAATATTTTACATCCATGGGAAGAAATTTATGTAACATAATGAGAAACACATGTAGTAAAACTATGTGATAAAGGGTAATTCACAACTCATGGTATTTCAAAACCTTTCTCCTTTCATGCAGGTCCCCTTATGGTTAACTCTTTTCTGAGTGGGAAAAATTGTCTCCTTTCTTCAGTCTATAGCTGACACTTGTCTCTAGTTCAGATTCTTCAACACATAAGCCTAAATATGCAATGATGTACTACTAGACAAGTAAACTCTAAATATCTAAAGTAAAAGAAGGCCAAGGCATAGCTATGAAACCATCATAGTCAGTCAGCTGCTTTTTTGTATGCCCCCTAAAATAGGTTCACATATCATAAATGTGTCACAAGGTAAAACATTTCATTTACACATTAAAACTTCATTTTGTGTGATTACATTGCTTATCTAAGGAATAATCACATTCCCATGGTTTTTATGTGTAAACAAAATAAGTCATAGGATCATAGTTCAAAGATTTGAAACTGGCAGAGAAATTATAGTCCATTTAGCCCAATCCTTACTTATTTCAACGTGTAACTGAAGCCAAGAGAAATTGTGACATGTCCAAGGTTACTCAGCAGTTAAGTATTAGAGATGAGATTGGAATGCAGTTTTTCTCACTTTAATTTCATTATTCCTTCCAGTGTATAACACTTTCTTTTTGAACTATGCTACATTCTTCTTCAGGTATGATACCTAACATTGGAAACAGTATTCTATATTGAAAATAAGACATAATACAGTAAGATAATCACATTCATTTTGGACTCTGGGTGTAATCATTATCAATATCATCATGATTACCATTACCACTACCACCACCATCATATCATCATCACCACCAACACCACCCATTCCACCATCATCATCACTAGGATTTATATAGCACTTTAAGTTTTGCAAAGGGCTTTACAAATATTTTCTCATTTTAACTTCACAATTGCCCTGGAAGTTAAATGGTGTTATTATTTCCACTTTACAGAGGAGTGAACTGTGTCAACAGAAGTTAAATTATTTGTCCAGTCACACATCTAATAATTTTTCTGAGGCAGAATTTGAACTCAGATTTTCCTTACACCAAGCCCACCAAGTGTCTAACTCAGCTTAAAGTCACATTAGTTTTCTTGGCTTCCATGATAGTGTTGAGTCATCTACATTTTAGCTGACTAAAATCTGTACATCTTCTTGATGTAAACTGTTATCTATTCATATGCCTCATATCTTGTACTTTAATGTTGATTTTTTACTAGATTTTACATTTATCCAAACTAAATTTCATCTTATTTAACCGAGCTTTACTCTATAGCCTGTTGAGATCTTTTTCAAGAAGTCTCTTTATTCAACATTTCAAGTTTTACTCCCAAGTTTGTATCATGTGCAAATTTGATAAACATGTTATCTGAACACTAATACAAGTCATTCATTAAAATACAAATTAGCCAACCCTAAGCAAGTACAGATCCTTGGTACTCCATACTCAACATCTCTTTCTATGTTTACATTAAATGATTAGTATCTATTCTTTGGGCCATGTTATTCAACAAACGTTGAATCTATCTATTTATGCCATGTTTCTTCAATTATTTTCCTCTACAAATATTGTATGGGGGAGAAATATTCTAGCCAAGGTTCATTCACTTTGGAATGATCCAACAGAAACAGCAACAAATTAAATAGAAGATTGACAACAGAAGGATAAAGTAAGAGAAATATCAAGGAGGTCATCTTCACCAAAAACAACAACAAGAAAGACACTCCATACTATAAGCTCCAGATCTGATACAATTGTGAAATGGCTTGGATCTAGTTGCGTATAGACCCATCTAGAACTATGAGATGAGGGATGTCTCAGAAACTAGGATCCCTGACTCAGGGTCTCCAGCCCTGATTTCTCAATGGCCAGGATCACAAGATAGAATAAATCTTTCTTTTTCTTTTCTTTTTTTTCTTTTTTGGTGAGTTAATTGGGGTTAAGTGACTTGCCCAGGGTCACATAGCTATTAAGTGTTAAGTGTATAAGGCCAAATCTGAACTCAGTTCCTCCTGATTCCAGGGCCGGTGCTCTATCCATAGTACCACCTAGCTGCCTCATAGAATAAATCTTATAAGAATTTAGGTGATGGTAGAAGCTTGGCTTAGCCCCATCCATCCAAAATTATTAATGGGGCCTTGCTCAGAGATAGCTCAACATACTAGCCCAGAAAACATCATGTTTCCTGCTCAGCCACCACATAAAGGACTGCAAAAGGGAAGAATGTATACCAATTAAAATTCCTAAGTATACCAATTGAATTTCTTGGCTGTCCTATTTAGGACCACAATAGTCACTTTAGTGACCCAGTCCAAGACTACTAGAGAACAAAGGGCTTAATCAGTATTAATGTTATTCAAAGTAAAATTGAAAAAGAAAAAAGAAATTATTTGAATCAATGCAATGGCCAATCATGTCTCCAGAAAACTAAGAAACACTACCTTTGATACACTAACAGGTATGATGGACCCAATGTGAAAAATGAGATATTTTAGATGTAGCATATGTGTGCATTGTTTTCCTTAACTACCATTATTTGTCTCAAGTATCATGTTTTCCTATTTTCCTGTGGGGAATATAAGTTGGAGAGAAAGCTAGTGAGTGCTGACAAAAAGCAGGGTAAAAACGAAAGAAAAAATTGAAATTACTAAGTCATTAAAATATCTTAAAAATTTGAAGAAAATAAAAGAAATACAAGACAGCCTTGAAAGCAATATGTTGAATTTAGCATATATTACAAAGAAACAATCTGCACACAATCGAGATTGGCACTTTCATCTGTAATCCTCTTTTTTTCTATTGCACAATGTATATAGAAATGTTCTCTTTTTTCACTTGGTGTTCATTACATTCAGAATTAAATCAGGCATGGTAGAACATGTCTGTAGTCCTTCTTCTGAGAAAGTTTAGGCTGATGGATTACTTAAACTAGTGAATTCTAATCTGACATGGAGCTAAAGTCAATCAGCTGCCCAAACTAAGCCTGGTACAATATGACAAGCCACCTAATTAGCTAAAGAAAGATGAGGCACTAATGTTCAGAAACAGAGCGGCTCCAAGGCTACTGTACTGATTACCAGTGAAGTGGCTATTATACTTCCAACCTAGACAAGACAAGGAGACTCAGGCTCAAAAAATCAATTAAATAAATAGAGTAGGAGTGGAAAAGAGAGAAGTGGGGAAGGAGGAGAGGAAGAGAGAGAGACAAATAGAGGGGGGGAATTTAAAATTGCAAAAAAATCAGTGATACAAGAAATATTAAAACAATAGCAGAAACAAAATATTGAACAATATCTACTATCAAAAACATCAAAACAACTAATCTACAAAACAGTATAAGGGAAAATCATTTTAAAATATCTCCTGAAAACCATGATTTAAAAAATAATGATGCCCTCCCCCCCCACACACACACACACTTGGTAAATTACAAAAGAAACCTATCCATGATTGCATAAATCAAAAAAAACAAAAACAAAATAGATATTACTTGTCAATAAATGAAGAAAAATCAACTGTAATGTACCTGGCAGTGTGATTTTTCAAATTGTTCTAAGGAAACAAATTCAGGGTCACAACAGATTAAGGAAAGCTGAAGAGAAACAAACATTTTTAAGCACTAGGGGACCATAGGCAAGTCACTGTGCAAAATGTTTTATACATATTATCTCATTTGACCCTCAGTGAAATAATGTGAGGTAGATTCTATTATTATTCTTATTTTACAGTTGAGGAAACTGAAGCAAACAGAAGTTAAATGACTTTCTGTGAGTCACACAGCTAGGAACTGTCTTAGGCCAAATTTGAATTCAGATCTTCTGAGCTCTAGGCATAGCATTGTAAACATTAAGCTGCCTAGATGAATCTTAAGTACAAATGATAAAGGAAATATGCAGCTGAGGAAAATTAAACAATATCAAGATTAAATATGCATCTATGAACTGGCTCTGAATCCAAGTATTTAAAGGAAAAACTAAATTACATTACACAAAAATTACACAGTGAAATGATAATTTTTGGATACTGAAGTTTAATCTAATTTCATCTTATTTCGAATCACACCATGACATTACTTGACCATAGCCATGACAACCTCTATCCTCCATCTCCATGTGAAACTTAAGACTCCACTCCTGTAACCTTAGGATCTTTTGGGCAAGTTTTCACCTAATTGTGCCAAAACAATTGAACACCACAACAGCTTACATATGTCTAGTGTTTCCTCCTCTTGACCCCAAAGCTTCCAACTCAAGTTCTGAGAAGAGTAAGTAAATAATAGCTATATTTCCTGATAAACATATGTCTATAATTTTCCCTATGATTCCAATTACCATTCCTCCTAAATTTCTCTTTTCATAGCTCTCTTTCCTCATCATTAGCCTCCCCCATAATTGTTGTCCTACCCTTTTAGAATGTAAGCTGTTTTAGGACAGAAGTTGAATTACTTGTATTACTTGGTATAATAATAGTATTAGTATAACAAGAACTTTCTGTGACTGACACGTAGTAAATACTTAATAAGGGCTTTTTCAATTATCCATATAGTTAACATAACTCATTTAGCTCAATCAAAACTGATATCTATCTCTATCTCTATTTCTCTATATCTTTATTGATCTCTATCTTTCTTTATATATGTGTGTATGTGTGTATATATTATATATATTGTTTCTTTACATTATATATGTATATATAAGGAAACAATATAATTTTATAAATAGTGGACTTAAAATTGCAGAAAACATACTAATATGTATTAATAGAAGTTCCTTAAAAAGGTCTTTAAACTTATGAAAACACAGATCTGATAAAAATGGCCATTTAGATGGCACAGTGGATAGAGTGCCAGGTCTGGATTCAGGAACAACAGAGTTCAAATCTGATCTCAGAAACTTACTAGCTGTGTGACCCTGAGCAAATTACTTAACCCTCTTTACCTTAGTTTCTCTTCTGTAAATTAGCTACAGAAGTAAATGGCAAAACAGTTCAGTAACTTAGCCCAGAAAAACCCAAAATGGGATCATGCAAGTTGGATATGACTGAACAACAAGAATGGTAGCATGTAATCACTGAACAGGAATAACATGGAGTATAGATACTTTTCTTTCATAGAACTTTTGCAAACACTGACTATTTGCTAAGCCATTAAAATTTTTATAAAGAATTCGTCAGTCTTTATTGAGACATTTATTAAGTCCCTCCCTAATAGTGCCAGGCCTTGGGCTATGTGCTAGGGAAACAAATAAAAAAGAAAAAAGAAAGACAGTCTAAGCCTTCAAGAAGCTTACCACCTAATGCAGGCAGACAACACCCAGGGGAAGCTGAAAGAGGGAAAAGAAGTAAGGTGCCCAAGTCCCAGACTAAGGGAAGAGTTTAAAGTAATGCAACCAGATGGGAAATACTTTCTCATATATAGTCACAAAAGTATATACATGCTTAGAAATATATAGACATATAAATAATATGCATGTATGCATGTACATATCTAGCTATCCAGATTTAGATTTAGATATATAAGGTACATATACATATATGCCTGTGGGGTAGCTAGGTGGCATATACTGTTGAGCCTGAAGTCAGGAAGACTTATTTTCCTCAGTTCAAATCTTGCCTCAGATGCTTACTGAGGCTGGGACACTGGGAAAGGCACTTAACCCAGTTTACCTCACCTGTAAAATGAGCTGGAAAAGGACATGGCAAGCCACTCCAATTTCTTTGCCAAGAAAACCCCAAATGGTGTCACAAAGAGTAAGACACAACTAAAACAACTGAACAAGAACAACAATATATGTATGTATAATATATACAGGTATGCATACATGCATGTACATACATATGTATAAATGAACAAAATAAATTAATTATACATGCTGGATACATTGAACATCAAGATAGTTTACAAGGATGATGTGATAAAACTATAACCGTTTGGTATTTATAATACATGTAGGAAAGCCATTTCCATTTTTTCAAGGGAAGAACAGAAATAAATTTTATTGGGATTCAGATCATACAACTGTAGAAATTTAAAAGTGTGAAATATGTAATTTGCAAGTATCACACCAGAGTTGGTTATAAAACTACAACTTAATTAGATTTCTTGGACTTATTTCCTTATTCAGTTAAGGGGGAAAGGAGAAATGTCTTTGAACTGCTAAGTATGTGGTATTTTAAAATAACCCCTTAATATGCTTTCCTTAGTCTCTGGCAAACATCTTGATGAAATGATGTGAACTTAGACTCCAAACTACACCATTTAATGTTCAATTATATTCTGTCCTGCATTATCATCTAATGGTTTCATTATAGGTTAGTTCTAGTTCCCAAATAAGATTACAAACCTCCTGAGAGTGGAAAATATAGTTGGCACAATACTGCCCAAATAATGGGAGTGCAGCCACTGTGGTAAGTAAGCAGTTGAGAACTATAGGCAAAAAGTTAGTAAACAGTACATTTGTTTTGAACCTACTAGCTCTATGCAGAAGAGAGATCAAAGAAAAAAAGATCCTAAATGTGGATGGATAGATGGATGGATGGATACATATATTTATCAGTTCTTTATGTATTGTCAAAAACTATAAACTAAAGGTCTATCACTTAAAATAGCTGAATAAGTTTAGGTACATGTATGTGAATGAGTGTTACTGTTCTATAAGAAATGAAGAAATAGATGATTTCAGAGAGACAGGAAAAAACTTGTAGGAAATGATGCAAAGTAAACAGAACCAAGAATACAACTCAAGTTATAGGATCAGTATTATATAAATGCATTCGAAGTTTATTTTTATATAACAACAATAACAACAGTGTAAAGAAAATAACTTTGAAAACCAAAGAACTATGTTCATTACAGTGACCATCCATAATTCCAAAGCATTGATGATAAAACCCAATATCCACCTCCTGACCAGAGATGTGATATATTTAGGATACAGAATGAAATACATATAATATGTGTGTATAGTGTGTGTGTACATGGGTGTGTATGTATATATATATATATATATATATATATATATATATATATATATATATATATATATACACACACACACATACACACATACATATGCATATATACATATATACTGGTATGTGTGTATATATATATATATATATATATATATATATATATATATATATATGTATGTGTGTATATATATGTGTGTGTGTGTGTGTGTATACCAGTAGCTTATAGGATACCTTGAAGAAAACTGAATGGTAGAGTATTTCCTAACAATCCTAACTTCACTTCAGCAGTTTTAAGAAACAGACATTGAACTCTTCCACTGAGATCTTGGGATTTGATCCAAATTCTCTATTTTGTTAAGCCTTATGAGAATATAACTCCTTGAGTACAGGAAGTGTCTTACGTGATTATATATGCCTATTCATTGATTTGCAAATAGTGTTTATTTTTTAATTAAGTGATTAATTTCAAATAGATTCAGTTACATGAATACTTCTGTTTGTAGAGGACATGCTTCTTACTTAATTGAGGAATAAAATATTATAAGGTCAGTCCATTGAGATTCATAGTTACTCAATCTATGAAAGAAAAACCAATTGGATGAAAAATGAGTACTTTTAAAATATAACTTTAAAATCTACATTTCCTATACTATATCACACAATTTGACACGTAACCTTTTGAGGAAGTTCATCACTATGCATGTCTAAAAAAAAACCTGACAGATGGTAAGCTGTGTCATATTTGGGAAACTGAAATTTTCTCAATAGTCTCCAAATTCTACCTGCTATATAATGCATCATAAACAGTTATGGTCTTTTCATAATGGCATATCAGATATGAATGATAGAACTTCATTAACTTATAATAATTAATATTGAACATGAACCAACAAGCAGTGGGGGAAAAACATGCTGATGATAAGGAGGCTATAACATTTTACCAACTTGTGATAAGAAATATTGTCAAAGGGTCATCATCGAAAGTTGTCAAGGACATGTATGACTAGAAAAAGAAATGAGGTGATTATATCATAAGATTAAGCAATAACAGATGGCCTGTCAAACTCCTACTCTGCTATCCACAATTATCTTTTAGAAAACATAAAATATTTAAAATATTTTTGTAAAACAGAACTTTAATGCAATGTCTATATCTTCTGTGGAATATCTGTGGGAAAACAAGGGCAGCAAGAGCATAACATAAGAAACTATTGATACGTTATCATATTCTTTGCTGAAGAGAGTATCCATATTAATTATATAATTATGCTATTAACAGTGAAATTAACAACAGCTGTCAGAAGCATAGCTGACTTTTTTTTTCATCCAGCTACTTCAGATCTTTGAAAACAGGTAGAAGATAAGATCTTAGGCTGGTTGAACCCCACTGAATCAATACAGGCAATTTTGCTTGAGAGATTAGGTAAAGGATATTTAATTAGGATTTGCATACATATCGACTTTTCAGAGAAATTTCTAGCTTAGTTCCAACATGCAAACTCATCAAAAATTACTACCATAAATTAAGAACATAATTCATTACAGCAACCACAAAGACAGACAATTCAGTATTTCTGCAAGTAGAATGGAATTAGAGGACCTCTCCTGCACCTATTTGGATTTACTTTGGCAGTAGGCCATATAGGCCTCCCAGCTATAAATTAAGGAAAGGGAAAGACTAGTATTCCTTCTTGTTGTTCTCTCCACAGAGAGGAGAACAGACAGGAAGAGTACCGCTTGCTATTCTTTACAAGATGAAGAGATGAAAAAGCTAAAGGGCATTACATAATTCCCCTATATCACTATTCCCTTTTCTCCTCCTAGTAGATTCAACTTAGACTTTCTTATTAGAATATCTTTAACCAGTTCCTCCACACCCTTTAAGGACTGGAAGCAAAGTTTTGCCTTTCATATTCCAAGCTCTGTGGCAGTTCTAAAAATCATTGGATTTTTAGTCCATTTGAGTAAGGTTTCAGGGTTTCAAGTCTTATTTTGTGAATTATCCTTTTTCACATTCAGTTTTGAATTAAGAAAATCCAACTATTTTAATAAGAGAAAGCAACCTTTTCAATGATTCATTGGTGTCTCTTTTTGAGACCTAATCTTTTAACTTGCCTTACACTGAGGAAGCTGGTATTATTACGCTTTCTTTTCTGGTAGCCAAAAGGTAACAAAATATCAATAGAAAATTATTTTTCCAAGAGTTATTAGGTAGAAAGGTTCTGAATAGCAGGAAGAAATCATAGATCAAAGTGAAGAGTAGCTCCCTAAGGCTACAATCTTTTCAAATCAGATGGTTTCTCAAGTTTTGGATGACAGCTTTTGAAGGTGATTTTGAATATGTTATCATTCTTCCCTCTAATAAATTATAATATCTTTATTTATGCTGGCTTCTTCCTCATTTCTTACAAGTACACTAATCTCCTCTATCCTTAAAGCAAAAAAAGTTAACTTTCCTATAAACTATTTCCACCCTAAAGCTTTCCTCCACTCTCCTTTTCAACACAAACTTATATGAATTACAGTCAGTTCTACCTGACTCTAACCATTTCTCAACCACATGTATTCTTGCTTCCTCACAACTCAATTGAAACTGTTCTTTTCTATCCACAGCCATATGAATAAAATTCTAAATCACTATTGATTAGAGAAATAAAAATATAAAAAAAACTCTGAGGTTACTACCCCACACCTATTAGATTGGCTAATATGATAGAAAAAGAAAAACATAAATGTTGGAAAGATGGGGAAAATTGGAACACTAATGCATTGTTGGTGGAATTATGAATTTATCCAACATTTCTGGAGAACAATTTGGAATAATGCCCCAAAGGCTATAAAACTATGCATACTCTTTGACATAGCAATGCCAGTACTCGATCTATATGCCAAAGAGATTATTAAAAAAGGGAAAAGGATCCACATGTACAAAAATATTTATAGCTGCTCTCTTTGTGGTGACAAAGAATTGGAAACTGAGGGGATGCCCATCAATTGGAGAATGGCTGAACAAGTTGTGGTATATGAATATAATGGTGATGTAAGAAATGATGAGAAGGCAGATTTCAGAAAAAAAAAACCTGCAAAGACTTACATTAACTGATGTTAAGTGAAGTGAGCAGAAGCAGGGGAACACTGTCCACAGTAACAGCAACATTGTGTGATAATGAACTGTGACAGACTTATCTCTTCTCATCAATACTATGATCCAAGAAAATTCTAAAATACTCATGATAGAAAATGCTCTCCAAATCCAGAAAAAGAATTATGGCATCTGAATGCAGGTCAAAGTGTACTAGTTTCACTTCAATTGTTGTTGTTGTTTTGGTTGTTTGTTTCTTCTTTCTTGTGTTTTTTCCCTTTTGTTCTGATTCTTCTCTTACAACATGACTATTATGGAAATATGTGTAACATGATTGTACATATATATACTATATCAGATAGCTTGCTGTATTTGGGAGAGGAGGAGGGAAAGAAGGGAGGGAGAAAAATTTGAAACTCAAAATCTTACAAAAACGAATGTTGAAAACTATCTTCACATGTAATTGGAAAAATAAAATATTATTAAACAACAACAAAAACAAAACTCTTCAATATCACTAATGAATATTTATATTTTCTCCTATGTGATACTAATTAGCTTTTTGACAGGATTTGATACTGTCCAACACCCCATCCTCCTTGATAATCTATCATGCTTTGACTTCTTTAACCTTATTCTCTCTTAGTTCCCTTTCTATGTATCTTAACTTTAAACAATTCATCTTTCTCCTCCAGAAACCCAATATAATATACACAATGTCGTACAGCAAAATATACTGAGGAAATAGGTTGAGCTTAAAGTCACCAGGGATGTGTCTTGGAATTCAGATTCTGATTCTAAAAAAAGGTTTCAAGTCTTATTTTGTGCATTCTAATTTTCACATCAAACTGAAGAAATAGCAGATACCTAATAATCTCTTGCTCTTGTTTCTAAGCATCTCTGTGGGCCATTATCCACTGTGAGAATTCTATCATTCTATATTTCTGGTTATTGGAACCTACTTCTTCCTTCTACCCTAGTCACTTGCCATTTCTGGCAAGTGTTTCTTTGTCCCTTCCCATGACAATGAATGATAACCATTTTTCTTTAAATTACCTTCATTTCCTTAATATTTCTTCTTTTTATTATGAATTTAATAATCATCAAACCAATACACATAAATTGTTTTGTCTTACTCTGATGTCCCTGTTACATTCTATTATAAGGTTGGATAGAAATAGAAGGTGTGCTGGAAACAGCTCAAACAGATTTTGACTAGAGAGCCATTGTCTAATTTTCAGCATGAAAATTTATAATTTTGAAATCAGTAAATCCTAAAAATTGATGCTTGATATATTGTTTTCTTGCTTACCTTGACTTAAAAAAATTAATGGGGGAAATGTTATTGTCATTGTTCAGTCATTTCAGTCATGTCTGGCTCTTCTTCACCCCATTTGGGGTTTTCTTGGTAAAGATACTGGAATGGTTTGCCATTTCCTTCTCCAGTAAATTTTACAGATGAGGAATCTAAAGCAAACAAGAGTAAGTGACTTTCCATGGGTCAAATAGATTGTAAGTGTCTGAGGCCAGATTTTAACTCAGGAAGATGAGTGTTCCTAATTCTAGATCCAACTATTTACTATGCCACCTAGATGTATACAAAATATCATTGTGCATTCTGTGAAATGTAGATAGATACATAGATACATAGATAGATATATTGACAGAGACAGACAGGCAGGCAGACAGACAGCTGGATAGATGGACAGACATATACACATATATCATAGACACACTTTTTTTAACTGCACACCACTATATGGAAATTACCCTTACCTCATTTAATCCTGATACAGGTATCTGGTGAAAACATATCTAAGTATGAATATGGCCTAGATATACCCATAGTTGTATAAGGAAGTCTATTTGTATTCACATAAGCTGGAAACAGGAGAGAATCATTTCAACAAAAATCTAGAGTAACCACTTGGGAATGAGGAAAATGAGTTGGCTACCTAGGTCTCCTTCCACATTCTCTCCTGAGTTGGAGAAGGACCTTGCTATTGAAAGGTCTGGAGGATTTTGGATTTTCTATCTTCCCATCTGAATCTGGGCATAGTCCTCTGAGAAAATAACATCTACATGCATTGTCAGAAGACAAGAGCAGACTGCATAAAATACAGGAAGGCATCTTCTTGACTCTTCAAGGGCCCTAGCAAAGAAATTATGCAGTTCCTAAGGAATAATTTTTGGGTACCCAATAAAGTAAAAAAAAAAAAAAGTAATTTCAGGAGCCATATAACTCTCTTGTCATGTATGCTCTCTAAGCTTAAGCTTACTTTCCTCTGTACAGTAAGTATATTTACTGGACAGTTCGTTCATCACAGATTTTGTATTGGGGCAGAGATATTTGGCAATAATTATTATTACTTTCTGATGTTAGTAAATAATCCTTTGCAAATCTCAATTTATTCTGCCTAAATTGATGATCAACACATAACCATGGGTCAAGGTATATTTATGGGGTCTCAAGATCTATATAACATGATATAATAAGATTCAAACCCTCTGGACTACCCTGGAATTCTAAAGGGAAATGTAGTAGCCATGCTTTTATTTTATTTTATTTTATTTTATTCTATTTTATTTTATTTTATTTTGGTGGGGCAATAAGGGTTAAGTGACTTGCCCAGGGTCACACAGCTAGTAAGTGTCAAGTGTCTGAGGCCAGATTTCAACTCAGGTCCTCCTGAATCCAGGGCTGGTGCTTCATCCACTGTGCCACCTAGCTGCCCTAGTAGCCATGTTTTGGAGATCAAACTCACAAGTTTGAGTCAGAGTTGGGCTAGTTGTATAAAAACAACATGATGAACCATTCTGTATCATACCACTATAAAAGTACAAAGCTCTCTGAGTGCATGAATTGTGTATTTTATCTTTGTGTTCCCAGTACTTAGCACAGTGCTGGTACTTTTTAGGTCTTGAAAAAATTATCATCCATTCATTCATTCATTCATTTGAATGAATTTATAGTAGAATAAGTCATTTTCATTAATCTCTTCTTTAAAGACTATATTTTAATGATTTTCCTTTAAATTTCAGCAGTAGAGCTGATATAAATTTTTTCATAAATAATAACCAAAATAAAATATGTACATATATTTATAGCAAAATATGCTGAAAAGTTTTTGATTTTTTAATAAAATGCAATACCAATTTGTTTTTAAAACATCAAATAGCATTGAAATAATTTAATTATTTGATAAATTGTATCTATTTACAACAGAGGAAGTATTATCTGTAATGAAATACTAGAAATCTTTCCAATTAGATCAAGTGTAAAGCAAGGATATCTATTTTCACTATTACTATTTGAAATATGTTAATTGTAGCAATAAAATAAGAAATTTCTAGATGTAATAAATTTATAAATAAATTACATTCAAAAAGTTAAAGAATATATATCATTTAATCCACATAAGCCAGTGTTAGACGTATAGAGAAAATAGATTAAAGAAGAAAAGATTCCATATGTAGAAAATACTTATAATAATTCTCTATGTAGGGGGATCATCAAATAAGGATTGGTGAAAAATTTATGAACATGAATTAGAAGGAATATTATTGTTATGTAAGAAATGAGGATACAAATTATTTCAAAGAGACAGGGGGAAATTTCATGAACTAATGCAAAGAAATGAGTAGAAATAAAAATATAATTTTTCTCTTGTACTATAATATCAACATAAACTGCTTGGGAACTTTAATGATCTAATGAAGAATAAAAAGAGCAGGATCAATTGAATAGTTATATAAAAACAACAATATAAACAACATTGTAAAGAGAAATTACTTTGAAATCCATAAGAACTATGATCAATATGATGAACATCTATCTATCCTTGCGATTGTTGAAGAAACACATTATCTACCTCCTGCCAGAGAGGTGATGGATGTATGTGGTGATTAGAAAAATTAGTTTCACTGGACTATAATTTGTTACAAGAATTTTTTTCTTTTATTTTTATTCCTGAGTTCGAAGCAAATAAGGGAGGGAAGGATGAAGACAGAAAGGGAAGGATAGAAAGAGGAAGGAAGGAAGGAGGGAGGGAAGAAGGGAATCTTGTCTAAAGTAATATAAATGGTGTCTGAGTCAGGATTTGAGCTCAGATTTTTTTTTACTCAAGGGTTAGTCTAACACATAGTTATAGAAGAGAAAGAAAATGTATTTCTCTTCATTATTTTTAATAGAGATGGTTTGTACTTTTAGATGAGGTCAATATATTCTGTTTTGTTTAATTGGTTTACTCTGTTACAAAAGAGATATCATGGAGTATGAGAAATTTGTAAATCTTTAAAATGTGATAAAAGATATCAATAGAACTTTTAACAATAAATTAATTGAGCAAATAAGCATAAATAAGGAAGAAACCAAATCAATGCCTTTTTCAAATATAATAGTGGTCTACTTATGTATCCCTAGAAATTCCACTAAAAATTATCTACATAGTAACTTCAAAAAAAATCACAATAAAATTAAGCATATATCTACATATGTAGATAGATAGATAGATTATAGCCTTTCTGAATATTATCAAATTCTCAACACATTGTATCAGGAAGAGATAAAAAGGAAAAATCCCATTTTAAAATTATTTCAGAATTATTTCAGAGCCAACCTCTCAAAGTACAATTATCATACACTCTAAGAGGAAAAAATGTTCTTGATTGGCCTGTAATAATAAAATTAAAATTATAATTCTATCTAAATCAATCTTTATATTCAGTAATATATCAGATTACCAAATGGTACACACACACACACACACACACACACACACACACATATATATATATATATATATATATATACATACATATATACATATATATTCATTTATTCCTTTATTTATCATCTATCTAGTATATCAAACTGGGGAATAAAAAAATCAAGAGAAATAACAGAAAAATGCGTGGAAGAAGAACTCACTGTACTAGATTTCAAACTACAGTACATTGAAGTAATCACCAAAACATAAGAACTAGTTTTTTAAAAAAAATAGAAAAGTCATTCAGTGAAAGGGATTAGGTATCCAGCACCCTGAAGCAATTAAATAAAGTAGTGGAGTGTTTGATAAAATGAAATAACACAATCATGGGACAGGACTCACCCTTTGACATAACACATGAGAAAACTGTGAAGCAGTCAAGAGAATCATTTTTAGAAAAAAATTCTTATATCATATACCCCTGAATATCCATAGTGATAAATGATTTTGATATAAAATATCATATCATGAACAAATTAAAGAAGCAGGCAGGGAGGTACTTCTCACAACTCTTAACCAAAGAAAGGATAGGAATCAATGGAAAACTTTCATTCAAAAAATTGAAAACTTTTGCACAAACAAAATGAATGCAATTAAAATTAGAAGAGAAACAAATAACTAGGGGAAAATATTTGTACCAAGTTTTTCTGGTTAAAAAATGTGATATATATAGAAATGATTCAAATATATAACAATAATAGAAATTCCACAGTAGATAGTCAAAGGACACAATCATTTGTCAAAGTAATAAATTCAAACTAGCAATTGCGCTATTTTAAAAATAATCCAAAATGCTAATAATGAGAAAATTTGTAAAAAAAAAAAAAGGCTTTGAGGTTATACTTCACACATATCAGTTTGTCAAAGATAACAAATAATAACAAGGGTAACTATTAGACCATTAAATAAAATTTGCAAGGATAGGCTTATGAATACAATTTCAGTAGAGTGTATTTTTCCCTCTTATGGAAAGCAGATAATAGAAGGGAATTAAGGTAAAAATAGAAAAAAAAAAGATTACAATTTTGGAACCATGTTGAATTTTTCTTTGTATTTTATTGTACATAATAGATAAGAGTGATTTCATAAATAATAATTTGAATATGGCAATATCAGTTTCTTAATGTATGTCAAATTCAGAAAAAAATTTAAAAAATTAAATCCTGGAAAATGGAATAAAATTTTCAATTATCAAATCTAAAAAGGAATATTCTGAAATGGACTTTAGTAATTCAACAATCATGTCTCTCTTATGATGTCAAGAAAGGGAGTGACTGAGTAGGAAATTTGAATCCAGTTGCTATAAAGATATAGAAACTCTGCTAACATGGGCTCATGACCTAAGCTCAGCAGTCCCTGTCCACCAGAGTGCAGTCCAATCATTTAAAATTTCTATCCACACTACCACCAAAAACCTTATATAAATGCTATATTTTGCATGTGACTTTGAAAATTGCAAAATTATCTGTTCTTTGGGGATAATTCATAATGATTATATGATTTTTAAAAAAAAAGTTTTTCTTTGCTGTCTTCCAACAACAGACACATAAGAAGAATACTTAGAGTCGAATCCTTTCATACAACAGCAGTATGAGATAATAAACAAACCTCCTTCTTGAGAATATGGCAAATGTGGGAATGGAAAGTGATCAAAGAAAGTATTGGAAAGTTCTTTAGAGATCAGCTTGTCATAAAAATAAGGTTCGATAAAAAAGGGAAACTATTTCAAATCACTCATTTTACTCAGGAAGAAACTTGCCCCAGGTTATAGTAGCAGTAGTAAGTGGTAAAGCTGAGCTGTGAACCTAGGTCATGTGATTCCAAATCCAGCACAGTTTCCACTGGAACACATTTTACAAATGAATAAACTGAAGGTGAGGGTTACACAGATACTCATTACCAGAGCTATAATTTGAATCCAGTTCCCCCAATTCCAAATATAATGTTCATTGTTTTTTGTTTGTTTGTTTTTTACTCTACCACCTTTGTAATTTTCCATGGAATTAAATTCAGAAAAAAAAAGGAATCCAAAAACTTCTTTCCATTTTAGTTAGCTTGCATAAGTGCTCTCCTTTTCTACTTTTTCTCCTTTACTTTGCCTTGTTGGTTTCCATCAAAAAAGTGTACCACTGGAGATGTAAATTCAGTTTACTCAATAATTAATTTGGCCCAACTAAGAGCAAAGTAGAAAGTGTCCTGACTGGCTTCATTTTGGTATTTTATTTTTCATATCTTAGCATCGTGTCTCAAAGAAAACAACATAATAGCTGTATTTAGGCCAAATAAGCTCTAACTGAATCCAAATCAATGTGATAAACATTTATTAAGCATCTGGTGTATGCTAAGGACTAGGAATAAAAAAGTAGCAAAACACATACACATGCAAACACATCTTGCCTTAAAGGAGTTTGCAATTTAGTGGGGTGTATAGAGAAAAAAGCAGGGTATACCCTAGAAAAGAAGGAAGCAAATTAGTAATTTTCTAAATACCATCATTTTTTTTAATTGTTTTATCCTTACTAAAGCTCCACAGTATTTGAATTCCTTTTCTGCTGTTTTCTTTGCTTATTAATCTCAGCCCAGAAGCAGATGTCTAACTGAAATCTGATCTTCTATAGTCAGAAGCTTGATGTGCCTGTGCCCCTCCCCCACTGGGCCACCACCACTTGAATCAGCACACTGGTTCAGAACCAGGGAACTTTTCCCCAACTCCAGCAGAGATTGTAGCTACTTCATCCTGGACAACCTCCCAAACCACTCACCATTCCAGGAGTCGAGCCTCAGAAGAAGCCAATGGTGCTGAAGACTTCGAGGCACTGGAAGCACTATCTGTTCCTGGCTGGGTCCAAATGGAGCACTGAGCTCCTCTCTCAGCCCGATCAGCAGGTGATCCCAATTGCCCTCTTTGACTGGCAAATACTCTCGCTCTGTTCTCATGTATATTAGGCTGCTCCGGTTTTTGTTGTTGTTTCTGTTTGTTTTTAATGGCATTATTTGAGAGTGAGTGGATGGGTTTATCTGGAGCTTACAGGAGTCACAGCCATCCTGGCCCATATATATATATATATATATATATATATATATATATATATATATATATATATATATATATATATATATATATAAACATTTATTTATTTTTTGTGGGACAATGAGGGTTAAGTGACTTGTCCATGGTCACATAGCTACTAAGTGTCAAGTATCTGAGGCTGGATTTGAATTCAGGTCCTCCTGAATCCAGGGCCCTTGATTTATCCACTGAGCCACCTAGCTGCCCCCTAATACCATCATTTGTACATAGAACAGGATTAAGGACAATTTTCAGCTTCAAAAGATTGTCCTCTTGACCAATGTTATTATTTACTGTTTCAGCATCAGCCATGAAAGGGATAGTCTTTGTACTGATTGCCTCACAATGTATGTTAAAATTTTAATGTGTCTTGGCATCTGTGAAATATAGTTCATAATACAAAATAGATCCTATTTTTTATGCGGATAAAATGAAATTTATTTTTATAGAAGTGTCACTGAATATTTCTACATTTATTTCTACCCCCATATGACATGAATTTTTAACATTTCTTTACCTTTGTGATGTGGAACAAGAGAGAACAGATATGTTTGAAATAATCATCAATTTATAGGGACCAAATATGTCTCATATAGTAATACTGGCAGATAATTTTGAATAGAAATGATAAAATAATATATAAGAATATAGGCTATTTATTAAAATTAATATACATTCCTCCTCTTGTCAGATAAAAAGAAACATTTTTTTTAAATAAAATTCATGTAGCATTTCAATAAACTCAAAGATTATATTTTAAAAATAGACTGGAATGAATTGAAATTAATAATTTTGCTCCCTGTAAATGTATCTGAGATTTAAATTTGCCACTGATTGGGACAGTTGGTGGCACAGTGGATAAAGCAACAGCCCTGGATTCAGGAGGACCTGAGTTCAAATTCAGCCTCAGACACTTGACACTTACTAGCTGTGTGACTCTGGGCAAGTCACTTAACCCTCATTGTCCCACAAAAACAAACAAATAAATAAATTTGTCACTGATTCTCACTATTTTATTTCCTTGCTTCTAATTATATAAGGTGTTATTTATTTTCTAGATTTTGTATACTAGAAAATTGTAAATACTGTAACTATTGGAATGATGCCACCTGCTGGAGACTTACTGTTTAAAAGCTCCACCTTGAATGGAAGGTCTTTGAGGGCAAGACTATGGCGTCAGGAAGTGATGTTTCCTGGTGGGAGGAGGAAGGGGGACCCGGGAGCTCTGTCTCGCAATCTTTCCTTTGGACTCTGGTGGAGAGCAGAGTTAGAAATGTGCTCTCCCTTTAATAGATGAATGTAGGCCTTTCTCTCTCTCTCTTTACCAAATTCTTATTCTCCTTAATAAATGCTTAAAAGCCTAATTCTTGCTAAAGCTTATAATTTATTGGTGACCACTCATTAGATATTTTAGACAGACTAGCTAGAATTGTAGCCCTTAATATTACTTAAATTCCTTCTGGGAATATGAATAATATAATAATAGGTATCTCCTATTTGATCAGGATAAAAATCTCAGAGAAAGTTTGGCAGGGCAGAAGGCAATTCTTCAAAATGGAATTCAGATATCAATAAATGCTAGTGGAAACTCCAGGTAGGATTAAATAGCTGCCAAAGAGCCAAAACAAAAAATAGCAGGATTCAATTTCTATTTTCTAGAGGCAACATCGATGTAATGTTAAGACTAATAATATTGCTAACTTGTTCAATATGTATAATATATATTGGAATGATGGGCAAATGCCTAAAAAAAACCCCAAAAAACATATTTTGCCCTTTCTGTGCCAGATTCATAAAATGTTATATTTGGGTCTTTATTTATTAAGATGACATAAATTTTAAAATGAGAATATTTCTTATATGAGTATAGAATATGAGAATGTCATGAATGTTAAAAAAGGCCAAGGCCATACATAGGGCACATTGATTAGCCAAGCACTGGATATATTGGATGCTTTTATGACAAATGCTAACAAATAAGTTTTACTGAATACTTTCAGTAACATAAATGAAAGGTACAATGAACCAAATAAAATCTAATGGCTGCACTGTTATTTCTATTACTACAGAATGATATCTTTGCTTTTTATGTTTTCAAAGTGGAGTTGACCTTCCAAACATTTTTAATAGCTGCTAGCAGTCAGTTTTACTCTACCACATCACTAATCCTTCTGAGCTATTGCTTTATATTATCATGTTTAGACAAAACTTACTTTCCTATTTGTATAACCAAATCAAAGCCTCAATTTCAAAATGAGCACCTGTCAGATCTGGCAGGCTAATTTGTGTTGTTTTCCCAATTTCATTCTTTGTTTCAGGAAAGAAATAAGAAATTGTAGGTGAACTTCTATATAGTATATAGCTTCAGGCCCTTTGCATGAGTCATAATTAAGGGAGGGTAATTTGCACAGGAAAAGTACAAAATGTACTTATCCACATGCCGTAAATTTAACCAATTAAAACTTTGACCTATTGTCATACTCAAAATGTCCTTGACGCAGAACAAGAGAGAACAAATTTAACTCACTATTAGGGCATAATTGACAAGAAAAAAAATAATATGCTTCACTTTGTGTCCTGGAGAAGAATTCCTAATTCCAGAAACCTCAACATCTCTATGTTTAATTAAAAGGAATGGTAAAAGTTTTGTTATACTACAGACATCATTTTGACTACTGAAAATAATTCTCACCTGTGAACTTTTATAGCAAGTTTTCAAAAGAAAGGTCTTCCTATAGTAATACCAGACATTTCTAAATTATATGTATTTATTTTGTAGAAGGATGCTCTGAGAACAAAATCTCTGACTCATTACAATTAACGGACTTTCTAGAGTAGGTAATAGTGTTAAGGAAGAAGGCATTTGACATCCTTCAAAACACATAAAAGTGAATCCTGGGGCAGATAGGTGGCTCAGTGGATAAAGCACCGGCCCTGGATTCAGGAGTACCTGAGTTCAAATCCGGCCTCAGACACTTAACACTTACTAGCTGTGTGACCCTGGGCAAGTCACTTAACCCCAATTGCCTTACTGAAAAAAAAAAAAAGTGAATCCTAGTAATGCTATCCCATGAGCTAACTAAACATTTGAACATACTATGCTCCCATTTATACAACAAAATAACATATTTATTCTTTTTTTTTGCTTTTGTTATTATTGCTTATATATTTTAGCCAAAATACTACATTACAGTTCATACATATTTTTAATTTGATTATGAATCCCAGATCATTTTTGTGTTCTTTGTGCAAAATTAGTACATCCAGATATATTTGTTCAATTATATTTTTCCTACAAAGAATTAAAAGAAAAGGAAAGAAAAAATACACATTTACTAAATACCTACAATGTTCAAGGCACTGTGCCAGATACCAGAGATGTGAAGATAAAATTGGCATAGTATCTACTCATAAGTAGTCTGCATCCTACTGGGACTATAAGGTGAAGATATGATAAAATCTTTAATGTTTCTTGGTCAAGTGAGGGTGACACTGGACTCATAAAGGGCATGACATCACAGCACAAGACTAAATAGATTCTATCATAATAAAAATGATTTGGCTCCTTTCCTAGGGACAGTCTAAGCACCTTCAAAGTACTAGGATAAAAATGGAAAAAAAAAAAAAAACAACAACAATGCATCACCATTTTGCCAGCCACTACCTAATGAATTCTTTAGTGATGGGTACCTACAGTACAAAAGGAAAGAATAAACAAATGGTCCTTAGCTGGGTATGGCCCACTCTGCTTCTACAATAAAAGTTGCTCATAGGACATAGGATGCTAATAATGACATAATTTTTAGACAATCTATGAATATTAATTTACCTTCTGGTACTCTGAACAGGAATTCCTATTCAAGGAATCAAGTGTCTATCAAAGATGGATATTATGGTACTATTGCTTTAAATTTATTTGAATACAAAAGGAACTTTTGTATAGTATATTTTATTTATTTCACTAAATATTTCCTAATCATTTTTTTTAAATAGCATTCTTAACAACAACAAAAAACCCAAAACGTGAGTTCCAAATTTTCTCCCTCCTGTCCCTTTCTCATCCCTCGAGAAGAAAGGTACTTTGACTTAAATTAAATATGTGAAGTCATGTAAAACATATTTTAATACATTAGCTATGTTGCAAAAGAAAACACAACGAACAACAAAAATATAGAAAACAAAAAAAAATATGCTTCAATCTGCACTCAAAGATCATCACTTCTCTCTCTGAAAGTGGATAGCATTTTTTTCATCAGGGGTACTTTGAAATTGTTTGATCAATGTAACAAAGTCTTTTGCAGGTGATCATAGATACAATATTGCTGTTACTGTGTATAATATTCATCTCATTTGCACTAGTTCATACATGTAATATTCTCCAGGCTATGGTTGTTGTTGATGTTTTGTTTTGTTTTCTGTACCCTTTCTGGTTTTATTTCTTATAGTATAATAATATTCCTTAACAATCATATACCACAACTTGGTCAGACATTTCCCAATTGCTGAACATTGCCTCAATTTCCAATTCTTTGCCACTATAAAAAGACCTGCAATAAATATTTTTATGGAAATGGGTCTTTTCTCTTTCCTTAGATCACTTTGGCATACAGATCTAGTAGTGGTATTGATGTAGGAGGCAAAAAAAGGGGTTAATAGAAAAACCTAAGGTCCAAGCTCTAATTCAAATATTATCTCTAAAAGGGATTCAGACCCCAGTTAATGGATAACTTACAAGTCAGGATGCTAATTTTCTAACCCACAGTAATCAGTACCCATAAAGGGAACAGAGGGAGATAAGCAATGAAGACCTTAAGTAAAATGACAGGCTATAGAAATTCAGACTAGAAATAAATGATAAATGAAGATGTTTTGAAATTAGCCATGGAAATCAGAAAGAGACATGTGCATAAAAGGCCAAATTTGTCCCCAGATTCACCTTATGACATGTAAACCCAAAAAACACACCTCCATTGAAAAAGGTACCTGCCTCAGGGGTTGGCTTAGGACCCCAGGAACTCCGAATTAGGATAAGCCCTCCCATATACCTCCCAAAGGTGGAGAATATTATAATGAGACTGATAATCAATTTACCCATACTATAAATATAACCTTTCCACTATTTTGGTTCTCTCCCTGTAGTCACTCACAGTATTGCAATAAAACTTGGGAAACTTGAGTCACTGAGTCTTGTAATTCTTTTGGGATGACTCATGATCAATTTTAACCTAATTCCATCCCACATCAGTATTACTGGGTCAAATGGAAAACACGGGGGTAAAGAACCTTGTTTCTAAAAGGACAGTTTCTAGTTCCTTTTTTAAAGAACCAAATAGGAAGTGGAAGAGTCAAGTTCATGTATACAATGGCAGTGATATAATTTTATGAGATACTTGTTCATCTCATACCATAATGCTCATCATGCACATCTCTAAAAAGATGACAATGAAGATGATTGAAGATTAAACACTAACATCTCTTCTCAAGCATAAATCAGGGAAAATTATGGGACAAACATGATGAAATCTTCCAGATTAAATTAATATATTATTTAATATTCAATGAATTCCATGAAAAATGGATTTAGGGAACTATGACAAAAAATGTTGAAAAAGAAGTTGTTGGTTTATGAGTGGGGGAAAAGCTCCAAATATTTTAAGAGTGCAAATAATTGCACGCCTATAGAACACCATTATCTCAATACTCTGTTTTGTCATGTGGCATCACTCTTTCTTATTGTTTTGCCTACATATTTGACCACTGCTTCTCAGATTTCTTTGCTGGATCTTCATCCTGGCCACTCCATATGGGTGTCTAATAGAACTCTATTCCAGGTTTTATTCTCTTCTCCCTCTATAAAGTTTCATTGGGTAATCTTATCTGCTCCCATTGATTTAATTATCATTTCTATTCTAATGATCCTACCTACTCTCTTTGCTGACTCCCAGGCTTGTATTTCCAAATACCTATCAGACATCATATCCTGCATGTCTTGTAGACATCATAAAGTTGCCATGTCCTTTCTAACTATCTCTGCTTCTGAACTTACCTATTCTTGTTCAGCATACTTCCATCTTCTCTGTCAACCAAGTTAACCACTCAAATGTCATCCTCAACTTCTTACTCTTTGAACCACCACATCTAATTTATTGCCAAGACCTTTCAATTTCACCATTATAATATCCCTTTAATATGTTCCCATCTCTCTCTTTTGATATAGCTTTCTGTTTTATGCAGGCCTTTATGCCTATACTAATGTAACTGCCTGCTGGTTTCTCTCTCTTCCTCAAATTTTCCCCAAAATAAGTCCATCCTCCATTCAGCTATCAAAGTGATTTCCCAAAAGAATGGGTTTGACAATATAACCCCCATACAGTAAAATTCAATGGCTCCCTATAACTTCCAAGATCAAATATAAAATCTTCTTAGCATTCAAAGCCCTTATAACCCTACCTTTGCAATCTTCATGCATCTTATTCTCTACCCCATATTCTGCAATTCAATGAGAGAGAAAGAGAGAGAGAGAGAGAGAGAGAGAGAGAGAGAGAGAGAGAGAGAGAGAGAGAGAGAGAGAGAGATCAGGATAGAAAAGCATTAAACTCAAAAGAAAAATAAAAGAGAATGAGGACAAGAGAGGGAGAGAAAGGTATTTAAGAAGGAGCATAGGAGGGACAAGGCAAGATAAAAATATAAAATAACCAATAGGATAGTAAAAACCTTGTCTTAGGTGTGGTTAAGGGGAAGGTTTCAACTGCAACACAAAGGAAACCAGCTTTTTCATTTATAATGTTATATCAAGTGATTGTTCTCTCTTTTGCTATATCCTTAATTATATAGAGAAAAGTGGAAGCAAAGAGAACAAAAAGGATAGGAAGACAGGGTGGAGGGATATATACAATTACAAATAATAACTGTTAGTGTAAATGGTCCCAATTCACTCATAAAATGGAAAAGAAGAATAGAATGGATTAGGAAGTAGAGTCCAATACTATATTATTTACAAGGAACAAATTTGTAACACAAAGATTCAAATAGAACTAAAATGAGGAGATAGAGCAAAAACAAATAGTATGCTTCAGTTCAATTTAAAAATAAAACAGAGGTAGCAAGCACAATTAAAGATGCTGTTTTTCAGCTATTTCAGTAATGTCCAACTTTTTTGTGGTTTCTCATTTTCTTCTTCAGCTCAATGTACAGATGAGGGAACTTAAGCAAACATGGTGAAATGACTTGCCCAGGGTCACCAGGTACTAATATCTGAGCACAAATTTGAACTCAGGTTTTCTTGACTCCAGGTTTGTCACTCTATCCACCATACTACCTATTGGCCTCAATTAAAAAAGAGACTATGGTAAATATAGATGCGATATAAAGGAATGGACATGGAGATTACATTATGCTTAAAAGAATCATACAATATTGAATATTCAATGTATCTCCTTAGTTTTGAGAGAATAAAATTTCCCTAAGACTTTTGAATTAACTTTTGCATGCAAATAATAGCACATTATATAAATATTTAAAGAATAAATTCATTAAATTGGAGAGAGAAAAAGATAGTGCAACTATAGCAATGAGGGGCCTAAATATAAAATTTTAGAATTATGCAAATCTAAACAAGAGATAAATAATAGAGAAGTTAAGGAACTATATAAAATTTTAGAAAAACATGAATATGAAAGCTCTCTGGTTATAATTAAATTAGAATAGGGAATATTTTATATGCTTCTCAGCTTGGTATGAATGCTTTACAAAATCTTAGCACATATAGAAGCATAAATAAATAATAAAAATCTAGAAAAGCAGAAATACTGGATACATAATATACCAATGACAAAACAATAAAATTTTAGTCAATAAAGGGTTCTTAAATAATTTAAAAGTAAATAATGATTCTAAAGAACCAATGGGGCAAGCAATGAATTATGCAAACAATAGAAAATACTATCAAAAAATGACATTGTCAAGACAAAATACCAAAGCTTATATGCTGAAAATATTGCAGTTGTGAGGGAAAATTACACTTCCAAAAGATTTTAATGACAAAAGCAAGAAAAAACAAATCCATGATTTGGCCATCCAATTAACCTGAACAACAAATCAAAAATCCCAAACAAGGTAACAAAGATGAAGCTTCGAAAATTAACACAAGATTAATAAAATTAAAATCAAAGTGATCATTGAATTAATAATTAAATCAGGAAGTTTGAGGAAATGAATAAAATTATAAGCATAGATGAATGTGATATATATTATATAAGATATATAATATATGGTATATATATGATATACACATATATCCATTCATTCTTTCATTCATTTATCTATCCATATATCATCTATCTATTTATTTGTCTATTCATTCAGCCATTCATTTTTTATTCATTTACTTATTTATTTTTCATTCATTTATTTATTTCTCTGTCTATCATTTATTTATTTAATTATTTATCCATTTATTTCTTTATTTTTTATTTCTTTATTCATTCATTTATTTGTTCATTCATTCATTTCTTCATTTGTTTGTTTGTTTATTTATTTATTTATTGTGCAGCGATGAGGGCTAAGTAATTTGCACAGGGTTACACAGCTCGTAATTTTCAAGAGTCTGAGGTCGGGTTTGAACTCAGGTCTTCCTAAATCCAGGGCCAGTGCTCTATCCACTGTGCCGCCTAGCTTCCCCCCTAATGTGATTTTTTTTTTAAAGAGAAGGAAAAGCCAGCTGTCAATAAAAACAAGAAAAAGTAATTACAAAAATTGAAAATTAAATGTAGATATTATCAAAATAACCTTTCCTAATTTTATGTATGAACAAAACTGATAAATTAGAAAAAAAGATGAATGATTAGAAAATGTAATACAGTCACTTTAACAGAAGAAATAACATATTTTAATAAACTTAAATTAGAAAAATTAATTGAACAAACTATGCACCAATTCCCTACAGGGGCAAATATATTTTAAAATGAATACTATCAACCACTCAAAGAAAAAATAGTTAAAATACTATATGATATGTATATATATATATATATATAATAATTATATATACATATATGTATACATACATATAAATGTATACATTTATATCTACACATACACATACATATACATATGTTGGTATGGGCAAAAGCATGAAAGGTATCACAACCTTCAATAAGTGTTTCCCCAAATGAATCTAAATTAGTTCATCCTTCATGTGGAAGGGTAGAAGTTAGTGTTGGTACCAAGAAGTTATTGGTTACTACTATGTCCATTATACAAAAACAAGCAGTGGGAGAGAAAATTGTCAGGAATTTTTTGTTTTGTTCTGACAGTGTCATCAGAACTGTTTCATCAGAATTTATTAAACCACCCAATTTAAAAAATGTTTTTCCAATTTTTTTTATTATACAAGTGAATATTACCAAAGTATCTCATGTGAAAGTAAACAAAACAATTAGTAAATATGAATTGAACACTTACTATGTACTTGGTGTGGTAGTAAGTCAAAATAAGTAGAAGACAGGGTCTCTGAGTGACAGAAGTGGTCATTTGGAAGAAACAGAAGTGAAAAAAATGACCATACAAAGTACTAAATTAGTGGAATAGACAATGCATTCCAAAGGAGTTAGGAAAATGAGAAGGATCAAGAAATTATCTTGGATAGTAAGGACTGGAAATAGCTTCAAGGACAAAGTATGATTTGTTTTGAGCCCTTAAGAATCAAGTCCTTGATTGTTAAAGTGTAGTAAGGAATGGCAATTTAAGAATAGAGAAGGCAGGGGCGTTCTGTAGGTAGAGCCAGGATGGCAGAGTGAAATCAGAAAGCTGCCTGAGCTCTCCCAAATTTCTTTCAGAAAAAAAAAATCTTAAATTAAGCTTCTCAACAGATTCTGGAGCTTCAAAACCTGCAAAAAGATGGAGAGAAACAATCTTTGAACTTAAGATAACCTAGAAGGTTTCAGGAAAAGTCTGGGTAAAAAGGGAGCACAGTTCAGTGCAGAGGATATCTGGGCAAGTCAGAAAAAGGCTCTTAGTCATAGCACAGATCAGAAGCTAAGGACCCTCCATCCTAGCTCCTCAAGCAAGTGGCAGAGCAGGCAAGTTGTGAGGCCCCCAGCCCTAACACAGATGGCAATTTTCTAGCTGGGGTATCTGGTACCCAACAGACCCAATTAGGCTGGCTGCTCCAGTGCAATGAGCAAGCTACAAGCAGCTAAATTCTCAGAGAAGAAAGTCAGTGATTGAGCCCCTGGCCTCCAGCAAAAAAAGCTTGGTCGAATGTATGCTGTATCCCAAGAGCAGAATTCAACATTAAAAAGGCACATACGAGGCTAAAATATGAATAAGAAACAGAAAAGAACCCTTACCAAAGAAAATTATGATGGCAACAGGGAGGATCAAAGAATAGAGAAGGTATAAGCAAAGATTTGTTTTACTGAACTGTCAGTAAATAGTTACTTATTAAGCATGTATTACATACCAGGCACTGTGCTGAGTTCTGAATTTACAAAATTGGCAAAAGAAAGTCTTTGGACTTGAGAGCTCAGAACTGATTGAGGGTGGTGGGAGTATAAATTAGGACAACCAGGTACAAAATATATCCATGATAAAATGGAAATAAACACAGAAATCGAACTAGAAATAACAGGGATTAGAAAGGCACAATTCTAGAAGGTGGCATTTTAGCTGAGATTTGAAGGAAGCCAGGAAAGTTAGGAAGCAAATAGGACATTTCACTTGAAAATTCTGGAGCAGAGAAATTGCGTGTCTTCCTTGAGGAAGAGTCATGCAGTAGTTTGGTGACATGTACCCTAAACAAAGCATTAAAGATCCAAAAAATAACGAGTGAGGGGACAGCTGGGTGACACAGTGGATAAGTTACAGGCCCTGAATTCAGGAGGACCTGAGTTCAGGTCTTGCCTCAGACACTTGACACTTACTAGCCAAATGAAACTGGGCAAGTCACTTAACTCTCATTGCCCCACAAAAACAAAAACAAAACAAAACAAACAAAAAAGAACTAGTGAGAAATGAAAGACATTCTGAAGGAAAAGGAGCAAAAATAATAAAAGGAAATGCAAAATATTTGATTCACAAATAATGAAATATTAAAATATATCAATAAACAGTATTAAAAACTATACTATATTATATGTATATATATAAAACAATTATATAAACATATATGTATACATACATATCAATGTATACATATAAAGATAAAATTATTGTAACCATCAAGGAGCTTACTTGCATTCAACACCAACATGTGAAACATCTCATTAATAAATTTATGAATTTTTAAAAATAAATAATCATTTAAAAAGGAAATATAGACTGTATGCTTGAATTGTCTCAAAAGAACTGAGGGTGTCTATGAGTCAGTAGTAAGTTCAGAAAATATTTCAGGATGGGAGATACCAGTGCAAAGACACAAAGACAAATTTGTACAAAAGTATTTGTAGGGGCAGCTAGGTGGCGCAGTGGATAGAGCACCGGCCCTGGAGTCAGGAGGACCTGAGTTCAAATCCGGCCTCAGACACTTAACACTTACTAGCTGTGTGACCCTGGGCAAGGCACTTAACCCCAATTGCCTTACTAAAAAATAAAAAAAAAAATTAAAAATTAAAAGTATTTGTAGCAGCTCTTTTTGTGGTGACTAAGAATTTGAAATAAAAGGAATGTCCATAAATTGGGGAATGGCTATAAGAAATGACAAGCAAGATAATTTCAGAAAGGCCTGGAAATTTTCATTTGAACAGATGCATAGTGAAGTGAGCAGAATAAGGAGAACATTGTCCACAGTGACAGCAATATTATTTGATGAAGAACTGTGAATGACTTAACTATTCTCAGCAATAAAATAATTCAATGTGAGCCCCTTAAGAGGAGGTACATTTTTTTGCCTTACTTATATTCCTAGAACTTAATGGTGCCTGGCACATAGTAGGAATTTAATGAATTCCACTTGACTGACTGACATTTCATAAGTGTTTATTAAAGAGAATTAAATATTCATATGTGCATGGATGCATATATTTATAATATATCTTTTACCCCAACTTTTACCCAAACAGACATTTATCTCTCACTCTGAGACCAATAGTCAAAGATTCTTACTTGATCCTATACCACTCCTCTCTGTACCCCCAACTCCTCAAACATCATCATCTTCATGTTCTGCTATTCAGGTAACATGTGTATGAAAATCTTAATAGGTATGTAGTGGCCATCACATTGATTATGTTCAGAGTTGCCTTTTCTGGTTCCAATTATTGTAACTGTATGGGTCCTTTGAAATCCGCTTCTGATCATTTGATGACACAGAGCTAAAAGAAATGTATATTTTGCTATGGAACTGCAAACTCTGAGACCATTACCTGATTCTTTAATAATTCAACCCCTGTTTTCTCTGAATCTAAAAGAAGGCCATGATAAATAGTTTGTGGCTATATTTTCCTAGTTTAAATTTGCCATTTATGTATTATCAAATTCAACCTTAAGTTCAAATGAATGAAAAACATTTCTATGAAATGCCCAACTTTTATTAGATTTGCATAGTACCACCCTTGACATTTGTCATCTGATATAGTCAAGAAGTGACATACCTATCACCTATACACAAAATGTGTGTAGTTTCAGAATATATATGTCCCCTATGGATTTCTTCTTCTTTACTTTGAAATCAGAGACTAATGTTATGCTGATTTCTGTCAGAGCTAGGGAAGTATCTGTATAGAACAGCTCAGTGTTATCTCTGGGGCTCCATTCTAGAATTGGGCTAACTCTTTAGTGAGAAATGTACTATAAAGTGTGTTCCTTCCAGAGTGCTCCTGATGTTCTATTTAACTTAAAATGTTCTCTAGGTCTTCCAAGCCTCTGTTTAGTTTGTAATCCCTCCTTGGTATGTAGCTGAGTGGTCTCAGAACTCACTCACCTCCCATGTAAATCTTCTATCCCTGAAAAGTTCATTCCTTATGTCTGGGCTAGAGAATTTTGAGCCTATCAGTTTTTATTTTCTTAATTAAGTTGAGTGGACAAGCATTTATTAATTACTTACTGTGTGCAATGTATTGTGATAAACCCACAAAATAGAAATACATACACATGCATACATACATATATATATTTATATGTGTGTGTGTGTAATTTTCCTTCAGAGTTTACATTCTTTTTTTCTTTTTTTTTTATTTCTTTTTTTTCTTTTTTGCAGGGCACTGAGGGTTAAGTGACTTGCCCAGGGTCACAAAGCTTGTAAGTGTCAAGTGTCTGAGGCTGGATTTGAATTCAGGTCCTCCTGAATCCAAAACCAGTGCTATATCTACTGTGCTACCTAGCTGCACCAGAGTTTGCATTCTAATAAGGTAAAATAACATGTAAAAGAGGTGTAATACCTACAGTAGCATCACTATGTTAAAGGCAATGAGCCTTTTAATAATTTCTTGGCTAAATTCCAAAGCATTTTTTTCAGTATATTTTGACTAATTCACAGCTTCCCAATAGCATTTTATTGTATTGTTGTTGTTGTTGTTAATTGTCCTATAGCCCTTGCAATATTGTATTGTGTGTATGTATGTATATGTATACATGCATACATATATACATACTTTTTTCTGGGTATGAGTTGTTTTGGTTTATGTATCTCTTATTATTTGTTAGTTAGATAACTCTATATTATTTCTGTTAATACTTTTCTTCCCTAAAAAGGTTAAGTAATTTGATCAAAATCATGTCTGTAGTAAATAGCAGAGTCATGTTTTGAAGAAATATTATGTGATGTCAAATTCATTACTCTTTTTCTACTGTTAATACTCTTCCCCTCTGTCAACTCTGCAGGTGAGGATTTTCCAAACTTCTGAAATGTAAAGTATTTGATCATGTTAATTTTAGGGAGTAGAGAGTTTTTTTGAAAACCTAATTTTCTAGGGGCAGCTAGGTGGTGCAGTGGATAGAGCACCAGCCCTGGATTCAGGAGGACCTGAGTTCAAATCCAGCCTCATACACTTGACATTTACTAGTTATGTGACCATGGGCACTTAACCCCAATTGCCTCAAAAAAAAAAGAAAAAAGAAAAAGAAAACATAATTTTCTAATTTAAGCTTGAATTAATAGAAACCAAAATAACACTATTCCTTTTAAAGACAAATGATTATAGATTGATTTGAATATAAACACAAAAATTTTCCACTTGTTCATACTGTTTTGCTCATCTTCTATTAGATCTAGCCTATAATGTGATTTTGTACATTATGTAAAAGCTAAAATTCTAGCTATACTATCTAAAATATCTGAATGGTTGCTAATAAATTATAAGCTTTAGCAAGAGTTTAGACTTTTAAGCATTTATTAAGGAGAATAAGAATTTGGTAAAGAGAGAGAGAAAGGCCTACATTCATCTATCTATTAAAGGTAGAATGTATTTCTAATTCCCTTCTCCACTGGAGTCCTCAGGAAAAAGAGTGAGTCAGAGCGCCAGGCTCCTCCTTCTTCCTCCCACAAGCAAATGTCACTTCCTGACGCTAAGGATCTTGACCACATGGCTTGCCCTCAGAGACCTTCTCCTCATGGCAGAGCTTTTCTACAGTAAGTCTCCAGCAGGTGGCGTCATTCCAATCATTCCAATTATATATTAGACATATCTTATATCATTTTCCAAAATCTTAGAAGGTACTTTAAATGCTTTTCATAACTCTAAGGAAGTAATAATACTTAAGACAATTTAGATAAATATCTCATAAAATGCATTTAATTTGTTCAAAATACAACTTTGATCATAAGGGATATTTGATTTAAGAAAGATAAATGACTAAATACAATGTGCCTCCTCACCAGTCTCTACTCCATTACATGAAGTGAACATTAAGTAAGAATTAATTTTAGGTTTTAGATTTTCTTTTGATTATTGTTGTCAAAGATTCATCTGTGGCAGGTTTCTAGCTCATAAACAGTGTAGAAGGATAACACAGTTAATATGGCACATAGAAATATGTATGTGTATATAGAAATGAAAGATGTTGAGTAACTGTTATTACTTTTATAATTGCTTTTCAATAAGGAGAAATCATTTGTGGCAAAACTATAAAGAGGATAGAGAATTTTTTGTACTGATTTCTCATTGAATTTTCCTGTTCAAACAGAAATCTGAATTAGAATTTTAACAAATAATTTTAAAGCTTGATTTTTAAACATTTGATTAAAATCATTTATCTTACAGATATACACAAAATAATTCTTCTCAAATGACCAGAAAGCCATGACAATCTATCCACACAAAACCATGTTAATAGAAACCTTTAAGGTTCTTCATCTTAGACCAAACTTAAAAAAAAAAAATCAATTGTCCTACTCCAAAATTGAGTTTTTCATTTACCTGACATCAATTAGACTCCTAAATACTTCTTAATGAACTTTTACAATTATGATCAGGCATATCATAAACAATCTCAACAACTCCCTCTCCAAAAAAATCTAGTCTTTTCATAGGTAAATAATGAGTAGATCCTTACCATTTTTTAGCTTCTTCTGTAAACACTTTCCCCATCTGCTGGCAAAGATCACTTTTCAGAAATTATAAGTTGATTGTTTCTTTATATGCTCTTGCTCAGTAGTTTGCATCTACCTCACTAAAAATAAGCAAACAAATAAATAAGAGCACACAGAGTTCTGGATGGGTTCCTGTAAGGCAAGATAATCAATATGGAATTACAAACCAGGTAGACATAAAAAATAAGCTAGGGAATTTGCTAATTTTCTCTGAGATATTTGAAATTGTACTAAAAGGATTTATCCATCATGCCTTGTTTCCATAGAGTTAATATCTGCTCAGTTGGTCTGATCTCTAACACAGATACATCTTAAGGAAGGAATGACTCATAAAGAGTTGTCAAGGTTGCAACTTTCACCTACCTTGTGACATTTTTTTTCATCACAGTCAATTTCCCTCAGGTAGTCATGCATGCTGGAATCCTCCAGAGACTTGGTAAAAGTCTCAGAACATAGAAGTTAACTGAGAAACAACACAGAATGCATGATTTTTATAGCCTCCCCCAGAGAAGAGGGGTCTTGGCAGGATATTCTATACAAACAAAAACATCTGGGGGAAACCCCAAGTGCTTTTACCTGCTTTCTCAAAACACTGGAGCATCATCAAACTTTATGTTGGAATCATTTTATCCATAACCATAATAGAATTCCCAAACTGCTTTCATTATCCAAGGCAGCAACTGTTCTGAGGTTTCATATCCTTCCCATGTCATGTTACTTATTCCTTTTCTTTCTCATATTGTCAGTGACCTGCTTCCCAAGTTGTGCTAACAAACAAAACAATGACTTAGTTTTAACCATGTACTTTGACTCTGTGTTGTTGTTTTTTTCAGTTCTTACAAGACAATTCCATCATAACAATTCCACCTTTGGGTATAAAATTGGGTTTTACAGTAGGTGGTAGAGAGAGTAAGATGGAAGTTATTTTCAGTAACTAAATTTAAGTTATAAAAGGTAGATCTGGGGAAAGTATTAATTGGGAATTCTTGTTTCTATATACAGACTGATATACTATTTTATTGTTTAAAATCTAAATTGTGGATTCTAATCTGCCCCCCACCCAGTCTTGGGGGAAAGCTGGCTAAAATCACTGATAAATTCAACAAGAGTTTAGGCTTTTAAAGATTTATTAAAATATATATTATACGTTAGTGAAGAGAGAGAGATTGAGAACAGATTCCTTATAGCATGGAAATTCTAGCTCAGATATAATTCAGTTTATCCAGAAAGAAAGCAAATTTCTTTCCTAGCAGCCCACATGAAATATCTCACCACCAAGCCAGTGTTCGAATGACTAAGAGAGCCCCTTGCCCACCTGTTCTACATCTACTGCCACATTCATTCCTGCTAACCAAAAAGAGACCTTCTATGAGAGAACGTCCATTTTTCTAGTTTCTCTCTCCCTCCCCCAAAGGAGGGTCCTTCAAGTTGGTTGGCTGAGAGTGGTCCCCTGCTGACTTCAGTAGTACACCAACATGTCATCCCCAAGTAGGTACTTAGTTAGTTTCTCATTCTCACCCAATTCAAACAATACTAAATCAATCATGTGGGCCCCCTGGGAATCTGCCAAATTCCATTATTTTATCACACTACATTCTGTGAAGTATTACAACAGAGGTAATTTTGTAGAAAAATATATACTACCAATCTATAAAAACTACCACCATGTCAATGAACCCTTCTAAAGGTACTTATATATACATATACATATATATGTATGTATGTATGTATGTATATAAGAACCAATACAAGTATAGTGTTGTAGACCTAACTGTCTTATACTCCAAAGTTACCCTTTTTCAATATTATCTAAATTTATTAAGGTCCAAGTCAATAATGCAAGATATAAATCTTGAGTTTGACATTTCCATTTGTAGTTCTGTTCCTCTGTCCTTTTTATGGCTTTCTTTGTATAATGCCTTTCAATTTTAGAAATTTCTGTCTGCACTAAAATCTTTTGCGATAGACAATTTTCATAAATCTAAAAAATCAAACAAATATATTGTTAAGTTTTTTCTCATTTATCAAAGTATAGAAAAGCACTGTAGTTTATTACTCAAATATTGTAGCCAGGATCCCAATCTTAACTTATGCTAGAAGTAGAAAGAATATAAGCTGCCTATTTTAGGTTGGCATGATGTAATGAATTAATACCCAGTCTGTATTATTAAAAGCAACTACATTTTTCATTTTCACATCTACTTTCATAAAATATCACAAAATAATTGACAAAGAAGTGTTTTCAAATTTCTGGAGATTAATTATACATAATTTCTGAATGCAACAAAATTCAAATTTTCAGGAAATCTAAGCCATTTTGATTTCATCCTAAATTTAAATGTATGTATGTGTCGTATTATAATTGTACATGAAATCAACATACATATATATAAATACATATGAGAGAGAAAGAATGCATAGTTTTCTTTTAAATACCAGTAAATATTCTAAGAATTTCATTATTATCAAATGACAATATAGAAATGTCTTGCTTTCCCTGTTCCCATTTTTTAAAAAAATATTTAATGCTTAGTATTAATAGCTTTTAATTGCAATATACATTATGTATTTTGGATTCCTTACTGCAGTTTGCACAGTAATATAGTTTCCTTAGTTGCATAAACACTTGTATTTTGAAAGAATTAATCATAAAACATCCTAAAATCTTAGGGAAATAGATAACACTGTTTTTATGTTGCTCATTTATATGTGTTAATAAATCAGAGATTCATATGCCATAGCATGTTCTTCCCTTTTAAAATGAAAAAAAAATCCTATTTCCTTAAAACACTTTTTTGTGAAAGAAAAATTTTATATATTAAAAATAATCCATGCATCAAATTCCTAAAAAATTCTTGATATGAGTATTCTCTTTTAGAATCTATAAAATTTCATAATTTCCTTATCTAATTAATATATTAATGTGTTTCTCTTTATCATATAACTAATTTGATTTATCATTTATCAGCCTATGGGTTTTCCTATGGTTTTCCTTCTAGGAGATTATTAAATAAATCTTGATTATTAACATCTAAAGAATTTCAATAATTTTGTCCAGTGTCAAATGCATATTCTAAGAATATAGCTAAGTTATGATTCAAGGTAAATCCAAAACTTAAAAGTTTTTCTGCTGCATAAATAGGGCAGGTACATGGCTCGATAAATATATGATTTTGCTTTCTGGGGTAATATTTGTTTCTGTGATGCCTCCTCCCCCTGTGGTCCAGTCATATCCATTATTCTACTCTAATCTACATAAGAAAGTGGAAAAGGATTGAGAACTAAGAAAGCTGAAGACCCTGGAACTCCAAGGCACTTAGAAGTTTGGAGGTAAATACCCACACAAATGATAACTAGATATAGTCCAGCCTTTAGTTATTAAAATCTGGAAGCATAGAAAAATAAATAGAATAAGGTCTCCATAGACCTAAACCAGATAACTTTGAGTTAAGGTTTGAGTTAAATAGATAAATGTGTATCTGAGGTTCTATCTAGGAATTAATGTCTCTAGCTTGGTAAAATTATCAAGCAAGAACACTCATTAAGTGAAATGCCTAGAAAAGTTGTTGGCTTCAAGCCGTTCTCTCCTTTAATCTTTCCTTTAATCTATTGTCCAATAACTGTTAAAGTGACATATCTAAATCACAGATCTGATCGTGTCACTGCCATACTCAAGGAATTCCAGTGGTTTCCTATTGCCTCCTAGATCAAAGAGTATGCCCTCTTTTTGACATTTAAAGTCCCTGATATCAATCTCTGTTTATAAATTAATTGTATATAATACATTGCCTACCATATGGTTCAGCCAAACAACATTTTTTTTCTCCTCCTTATGTATAGCATTCTACTTCCTCTCTTTATACTTCTGCACAGGCTATACCCACGTGTCAGAAATTGACTGTTTCCACTACTTAGATTTTTAGAATCTATGATGCTTTTCTTGATTTCTCCCAGACACTAGTACCTCTCCAACAAAATTATCCTCATTTACTTATTATAATTTTTGGTATAAACATATATGTATATCTTGTTTCCCCAAATAGAATGTAAATTCAAAAGGACAGGAATTATATGATTTCTACTTTTGCACTATCCCCTTCCCATGCCTTGCATAACATAGTTTCTGGAAAATAGTTGATGCTTAATAAAGTCTCTTCTTACTGATTCATGCCACTAAGAACATGTTTAAATCATAAAATAAATTAATAAAAATCACTTCTCCTATACAACTGAGTTAAATAATGTGTTCTACTTTTATTAGTTATTTTTTAAGTCCATCATCAGCTAGAATTGACTGGAGCATGGGTGCTGGTGGAGGGAGATTGATGTGGGTCTATATTCCTTTTCTTTTTACTATTTATTAATCATTTTCCCTAGTTATACTTTATTTAATCTGCTGTTATTTTATAATTGCTCTGTCTTGGGCATTTATCTGATAAAGAATGTTAAGAAAATGCATTATGTAAATAATGAATTAAGTTTTATTAAAAAATGGCTTACAATATAAACATTTAAAATTTTTATTTCCACCAACTTGAATGCATTACCACCATATAGGGAAATAATTAAGCAAACAATAGTATAAGTCAGATCACTGTGAATAATCTTATTAATATAGATTATGCTTATGTAAATATATTCATTCTTTGTGTAATCCTATTAAAATAAATTACATTATTATGAAAACACGAGGAATTCAATCCTATAGCAAACTACTCTTTATTTATCTATATATTTTGAATGAATTACTAAAAAATCAAGATCCTCTTTTTGTACCTTGGAATAAATTAATTCATTTTATAAAAGCAATCATTTTACTTCCAAACTGGAGGTTATTTCATTTAAAATCATGTCTATAATGTCATTCAAGAATATATTTTCCACTCAGTCCCACCTGTCATGTAAAAAATGAAAATTGGGCTGATTGTCTTCCTTTCACTGTTTTGTCTTATTTGCTACTGGGATTCTTTATAATCTGAAAGCGTACTACATACCATAGCTAAGTCAACATTCTCCAGGCTCTATATATAGTTGGTTCTTTTGTATCATTGTCACAACTTGATTTATCTCAAAATGTTCCTTTTCAATGTCATTGTTTTTTGTATCCATGTTCCCATTGTTCCTTCTTTTGTTTACTTCAATTTCTCATTCTCTTGTTATCATACTATGCTTTTTCCCAGTTCCTAGCACAGTATATTCTGCAGAGTAGTCCCTTAATGAAAAGTCTTGAATGAATGACTCAGTGAATGATACCACTTTTGTCAAAATCCATTGCTGTTGCTTTCTCTAGATTTGTTTTTAAATTTTTGTCACCATTCTCCATTTCTTTCTGTCTCTCCTTTACTTTCTCACTTCTCCTTTCTTTCTCTGTCTTCTGTTTCTCTTTATTTTTCTATCTTAAAATCATCAAATTACTTAAAGATATAACATTTGTTATAAGACAATAACATTTCTTTAAATCATCAATGCCCTTTTAACACCCCTTAGACATCATCAGAATAAATCAAGCCCATGACAAAAATTTACAAAAAGCAAATAACAGCAGCCATTTAAAAAATATGTTTGGGGTGAAAAAAAAATTTGCACACTAAGAAACACATAATTACATTTATGAATCAAAAGGTATGTTAATCTTGGAGACAATAAACATCTTCTAAGTGTCAGTATTTATTAAATCAATTATAAACCACAGGCCATGTCTCAATTATACATAATTAGATATGTTATATAAGTTTCGATTATACTCTGACAGAGATTGAATTCCTCTGTTGATGAAGATGTTAATTTACCAGTGAGATAAAGATGATAAAGATGAACTTTCACACCCAACCAACAAATCAAAAAGGTTCCTGAAGGAAATCCAGCTTCCATTTTTGGTATTCAGGAAATCTCAGGATTTCTTCTAGAGACAAATGGGTCTTGGCACAGACACGATGAAGCATATACTTCACATTCATCATGAGAGGAAATTCATATACATTTTTTCAGAGGCATCTCCAAGTTGACATTCCTGCCATAATCAAATAAAATAAGCCATGCTACAATACATTTTGAGTTTTTCTTGATGCTTTATAAAGATTGCTTAATTTTGTATTGGCTTTAAGAAGTGTGTTAATTTTTCCTGAGTTTGCTGATCAGTATTTATGAGGATAAGGTTATTTCCCTTCAAAAATATCATAAAGAAGGAGCTCAAACAAACATCAGATAACAAAGGAAGTCCCTTTTATTTATAAAGGGGAAAAGAAGAATGTGAGCTAAGGGAGTGTGGTTATAACAGGATTTGGCTCAGTTTTCTGAACACTGAGTTCAGTACCTACCACATACCTTATAACATAGACCCTTTTCTTTTCTAGGAAACTAACAGATGTCCTTTGGGAGTCAATGGTTTTCAAATGAGCAAGTTATCATATTTTTCTTATCCTAAAATACTTCTCTGATTGAAATTAAGCATTTATATTTATAAAGTACTTTTAAAATACATCTCCATTTTTAGTAGCTCTGTATTTTTGTTACAGTGGTATTTTCTGATGAGCACAATTTGTCATTTCAATCAAGAATTTTCTGTCAGTTGAACTGCTGTAATATGTAAGCATCACTGAATAGGCGTCATTGATGCCTACTACTAAACACATCTTATGTGACTGGTGACCTAATTGAACTCTTTGAATATGATCAAGGGAACTATAAAACTAATTCAAGGAAAATACTCATCACACTTAAAAAGGATGCTAAATCAGTCAATCTAGAATTAGAAAACAATCAGAATGTATAAGAAAATGGAAAAAGAAATGATCAGCAAATCTCAAAGCCAATTGGATAAGTATCCAAACAAAGATGTTATTGAGAGGTGGGAAGGGAAGAATATGCTAATAGAAATAGTGAAATGCAAAATGATGAGACTTTTCTTTGATTCCTTACATGAAAGTGTCTTAGAGTATGAGTAAAATTAGCACATTGACATTTAGATGAGACTATGATTTGATCAGTTTGAATAATACTTCCCCCCTCCACTGCAGGTTGATCCCTACCCCACCTCTTCCAACCACCACAATCATTCTTCATGACATATTAATTAATGTTTTATTATTTTATTATAATTTCTTTCCAAATATTCTACCCAATTACTGAAGGCCTTCCTTTTTTTGGTTAACTCTAGCTGAGGCAGTTCAGTAAAACCATGGAAAGAAAGTGGCCCAAGACTTAGTAAGGCTATCAGGTCTTCAAATTTGATTATCAGACAATAGCTAGATATGTGATCCTGTTCAAATCACTTAAATTCTCTCTTCCTCAATCAGTCACTAAACACAGTAGCACCAATTATGTTCTTGGCACTGTGATTAGAACTGTTACTGTTTTTGTTGTTAATCCTTCATTCTCAAAAGGACTAATTACATCAAGGCTTGACTTGACTTGTCTTGACTTGCCTGTGAATTGGATTTAAGTGAGACAGAGTGAGCCTCCTCTAGAGTCATTGAAGTCCAGTGGCAAGATAAAAATCAAGACAACTGGTGATGGATCTAGATGGAGTTGGTAACCTTGGCCTTTTAAGGGCTTTCCTAGGTCTCAGTCTGTCTGAGGTAACACCCATTCAATGACAACAGATGACCTAATTTATCATCCTAAAAATATTTGTGTGGGAGGGGAAAACCCTAAAAGTTTCTGACCAGAACAGAACATAATTGCCATTTGCAGTCATTCTAATCCATCAAAGCCTAAACATTGAGCTACAGAGACTTCCACTGGGGGCTTTTATTGGCCATTCAATAAAAGCCAGAATCATTTGTCTTTAAACGTATAGTAAAGCAGTTGTCTTTTATGAAACACCTTTTTCAAAACCTGTATTTCAAGAAATCATAAATTAAAATTATGCAAGACAAAAATTAAATTTTCTCAGCTTTTTAATAACAATAATAATAATAACAATTTACATCCCACAAACACCAAAATATCTTACAAAATATATGACCAAATTTATATTCCTATGGACAGAACATGCATATGTCCCATTTTTTCCTCTGAAAGATTATACTAAATTTTGTTGCGTAGGTGATTCTTGGCTGTAATCCCAGTTCCTTTGCCCTTCAGAATATCATATTCCATGCCCTCCAGTCCTTTAATATAAAATGCTGCTAGATCTTGTTTTATCCTTATTGTAGCTCTATAGTATTTGAATTCCTATTGTGTAGCTGTTTGCAATATTTTCTCCTTAACTTGGGAACTCTGGAATTTGGTTATAATATTCCTGGAGGTTTTCCTTTTGGGATCTCTTTCAGGAGGTGATGGGTGGATTCTTGCAATTTCTATTTTACCTTCTGCTTCTAGAATATCAAGACAATTTTCCCTGACAGTTTCTTAGAAAATGATTCCTAAGTTCTTTCCTAGGTCATGGTTTTCATGTAGTATAATGATTTTCAAATTAAGTCTCCTGGATCTATCTTCCAGGTCAGCTATTTTTCCAAGGAGATATTTCATATGGCCCTCTATTTTTTTTTTATTATTTGGACTTACTTTACTGTGTCTTGGTTTCTCATGAAGTCACTAGCTTACATGTGTTTAATCCTCTCTTTTTGTTTTGTTTTGTTATTTTTTTGCAGGGCAATGAGGGTTAAGTGACTTACCCAGGGTCACACAGCTAGTAAGTGTCTAGTGTCCTCCTGAATCGAGGGCCAGTGCATTATCCACTGCACCACCTAGCTGCATCCCATTTGTTTAATCCTAATGCTTAGGCAGTTATTTTCTTCTGAGAGCTTTTGTATCTCCTTTCCCATTTGGCTTTTTAAGCTGTTGACTTTTTTATCATGATTCTCCTGCATCACTCTCATTTCTCTTTCCATTCTTTCCTCCATCTCTCTAAATCTTCCTTCTATCTCTCCTACTTCCTCTTCAAATTCCCTTTTGAGCACATCCATGGCCTGAGACCAATTCAAATTTTTCTTGGAAGCTTTGGATGTAGGGGCACTGAGGTTGTTATCCTCTTCTACGGGTGCACCTCTATATTTCTTTTCACTAAAGAAAGTTTATATGGTTTTCAATTTTCTTGGCTTGTTCATCTTGCTGTCTTTTACTTGACTTTTAACTTCCTCTTACAGTGGAGCCCTGCTTCCAAGCTATATTGCATCAAGCTTCAGAGGGTCCTAGGGGTTTTGGTTTGAGGGAGGGCAGGTTTTTCTTTTACCTGGCCTATTCTCTGGTCTGAAAATAACCTCAAGGTAAAGTGCCAATTAACCAGCAAGCAAAAATTTTTATGGTGTTTATTAGCTCCCACAAGCCTGAACCTCTCCACCCACCCAAGCCTCCCTCTGCTCAACATTTCTTCCTGTTTCCTCATTGGGGTGGGATAGCTGAATTCCTCCTTAGGTTCCCCCAGGCTCCCCTGTATCTTCCCCCCAGCCAGTCATTCAGCCCTCTCACCTGACCATAAGCTTAGTTCCAGAAGACACTGGTGCTACAGCTGATTCCAAGCCTCATGGGTAATTTTCTCTAGTGCAGGCTGCCTGGGGACTGTGTTGACATGATCCCAGGGTTAGATTCTTCTTGCAGCCCAGCACAGCCTCCTTTAAGCTGTCTTTGGCTGGAAAATTATCTCAGCCAGTCTTTTTGTGTGTTTTGCTGCTCCAGGGTTTGCTTTATTGCTGTTTTGGGGGTAATTGGGGTTAATCAGGAGATCTATGTGTTTAATGTCTTTCTTCCACCCTCTTCACTTCACCCCAGGATGTCTAGAATTCTACATTTTATCAGATATAATGAACTCTATGGGTCTTTAAAATAATAACCATTGTTATTATTACAGTGCTGATGTTGATGAGGAGGAAAACAACCAACATTGCTCCATGCTCTGGACAGAGTAAGCCAAGAAGTTCTGTTCTGCATTCAAAGACCAGGGTTTTTGTTCTGTTTATTCTTTGTTTGGTTGGTTTTTTTTTATAATTTAAAAATATAATTTTTTAAACCTAGACATTTGTTTAGATGTAAAACAAATCCAAAACTTTCATTTTACAAAAAAGAAAATAATGGTTTATAGAGATACTTAATGGCAAAGAAGTTGCTAGAACCATAGTTGACTAGCTTCAGTGTCATGCTACAATGAAGTAGCAATCATGGGCCATTGAGAAGAAATCTCTTTTTCTAACTGACCAAATCTACCAAGGGATAGAGCTCAATATGTTGGCTTTCCCAAAATCATATAATCCAATACTTTATTAAGTTTCATTTAAGAGTTGCTAGTTTAAAAAATATATGTAATAGGGGCAGAGCTAAGATGGTGGAGGAGAGGCTGTGACTCCTGCAAGCTCCCAATAAACCTGTCCACTCACTCCCAAATGCCATAAAAACAAAAACAAAAAAAGAGCCACATAAGAATCAAGTGAGAATATTTTCCAGCCAAAGACAGAAATTTTATCACCTGCTGATCAGCCTGTTACAGGAGCTCAGCATGCAGTCCAGACCCAGCCAGGAATAGACCATGCCTCTAGTGCTTCAGAGTCTTTCAGCACCAGCAGCTTCTTCTGAGGCTCACTTCCCAGACTGGTGAGGGGGTTCATCAATTGGTTGGTGTGAAGTGGCTGTAGTCTCTGCTAGAATTGGGGTGAAGCACCCTGGTTCTGAACCTGTGGGCTGAATCAAGAGATGGTTGCCCAGTGGGGGAGGGACAGAGTAACACCAAGCTTCTGACTATAGAGAATCAGATTTCAATCAGAAATCTGCTCCCAGGCTGAGATGAGTAGACAAAGAAAACAACTTCCTTGGCAGAAAGGTAAACCAGAATACACCCTCAGAAGAAGATAATAACAAAGTCAAAGCTCTAACATCCAGAGCTTCCAAGAAAAATATGAATTGATCTCTGGCCATGGAAGCATTCAAAAGGGACTTCTAAAAGAAAGTAGCAGAGATCGAAGGAAGATTTAGAGATATGGAGCAAAGAATGGAAAGAGTAATGAGAGCAATGCAGGTGAGTCATGAGAAAAAAGTCAATAGCTTAAAAAGCCAAATGGGAAAGGAGATAAAAAAGTTCTCTTAAGAAAATAATTGCCTGATATTTAGGATTGAACAAATGGAAGTTAGTGACTTTATGAGAAACCAAGACACAGTAAAGCAAATACAACTGAATAAAAAATAGAGGACAATATGAAATATCTACTTGAAAAAATAGTTGACCTGGAAAATAGATTCAAGAGACATAATTTGAAAATCATTAGAATAACTGAAAACCATTACAAAGGAAAGAGCTTAGAAATCATCTTCCAAGAAATTGTCAGGGAAAGTTGCCCTGATATTATTGAAGCAGAAGGTAAAATAGAAATTTCAAGAATCCACCCATCACTTCCTGATAGAGATTCTAAAAGGAAAACCTCTGGGTATATTATAGCCAAATCCCAGAGATCCCAGGTCAAGGAGAAAACATTGCAAGCAGCTAGAAAAAAGGAATTCAAATACTGTGGAACTACATTACGGATAAAACAAGATCTAGCAGCATCTACATTAAAGGATCAGAGGGCATAGAATATGATAATCCAGAGGGCAAAGGAACTCTGACTACAGCCAAAATTTAAATACACAGCAAAACTTATTATAATCTTTCAGAGGAAAAAATGGGACTTCAATGAAAAAAGGACTTTCAGCCGTTTGTGATGAAAAGACCTGAACTGAATAGAAAATTTGACTTATCAATACAAGACCCTAGAGGAGAATAAAAAGGTAAATAGGAAAAAGAAATAATGAGTGATATTAAGAGATTAAACTGTTTACATTCTTACATGAAAAGATAATGCTTCCAACTCATGAGAAATTTCTCAATATTAGGACGGCTGAAAGGAATATACTTACACAGAGGGCACAGGTGTGGTGAATTCAATATGAAGGGATGATATCTGAAAAGTATTGATCCTCATTTTTTGTGGGGCAGGCAGGGTGGCATGGCCTATGTCTAGGTCTGGATTTGGGCTTGGGGCCTATCAGGTCCAGGGATGGTGCTTTTGTCCACTGTGTCAACTAGCTGACCCATGATGACATCTTTAAAATAAAGTTAAGGGGTAAGAGTAATGCACTGGAAGAAAGGGAGAGGGAAAGGTGGAAGGGTATAAAATAGCTCACATAATAGTAACAAGAAAAAGCTTATGGAGTGGAGGGGAAAATGGGGAAGGTGTGGGGGAGTGAGTGAGCCTTACATTCATCAGAATTGTCTCAAAGAGGGAATGATAGGAACACTCAAGTGGATATAGTAATATCTTTTGCTATGAGGGAAAGTGGGAGGTGAAGGGGACAAGGAGGGTAGAGGTGAAGAAAGGGAGGGCAGATTGGGTCAGGGCTCAGTAAAAAGCAAAACACTTTTGAGGAGGGATAGAGTTAGAGTAGATAAAATAGAGTAAATTTCAAGGGGAGGGAATTGGATAGAGGGTAATACAGTTAGCAATAGTAACTGTGAAAGAAATGATGAACAGGATGCCATCAGAGGGACATATGCAAAATGGAAACCATCAACAGAGGAAGAAATGATGGTATTTAAATACAGATTGAAGTAAAATTTTGTTATTTCCTCTTTCTAAAATGTTTCTATTTTCTTTCACAACTTGCCTAATGTGAAGATGCTTTGCATAACTGCACATGTATGACTTTTTTTAATTACTTGATTCCATAGGGAGGGTTGAGGGGGGAGGGAGGGAGAAAATTTAGAACACAAAGTTTAAAAAAAATCAATGTGAAGAAATGATGAGCAGGTAGATTTCAGAGAAACCTAGAAGGACTTACATCAACTGATGCTGAGTGAGATGAGCAGAAGTAGGAGAATATTGTGTGTTGATCAACTGTGATAGACTTGACTCTTCTCAGGAATACAATGGTCCAAGATAGTTCCAAAGGACTCATGATGGAAAATGTTCTCCAAATCCAAAAGAACAGAACTGTGGAATCTGGATATAGATTAAACCATACTATTTCTACTTTTTTTGTCTTCCTTTTTTGAGGTTTTTCTCCTTTGTTCTTATTTTTCTTTCACAGCATGAATAATGCAAAAATATCAGATTGCTTGCTTTCTTGGGGAGGCAGGAGGGAGGTTATGGAGGATGAAAATTTGAAACTAGAAATCTTATAAAAACAAATATTGAAAACTATCTAGACATGTAACTAGAGAATAATAAAATACTTTTATGACAAAAATAAACATTTTTTTAAAAAAACAATACATGTAATATGCCTTGTCCTACTACAAAGCATGTAACTTCCTTCTGGGAAATTTCTAAAGCTCAAAATTTACAGGATACTAAAAAAGTGGAAAAACAATTTGAATCCAATTTAGATTTTTGGAAAAAAACATTTGAGTATTCCCCACAAATTAATGATGACATTTTAAATTATAAATCATTTCTTCATAGATTATATCGGAATGTCATATCATATATATTGAAAACTCTTGCCTGTTTTTCACCTAAAAATTTTTGTCTTCTAGAGTGGTCAGTAATTGAGTGGTCAGTAATTTTTTCTTGTATGATGCCACAGGGAAATCTCCTTGTATATACAGATGTTATAATCTCTCTCAAGAGATGTAATGGCTTCTAAATCATGAACAAATGCAAACTCACCAAAATCACAGGAAGATGATAATCAAGATGTTTACTAAAGCAGTTTTGCATTTTAGAAATACATTTGGTTATTGTGAAAATTCCCATCTTTTTTTTTAGTAGAGTTGAAGATTGGTTTCACAAACAAGAACACAAAGCTCAAAATGCAAATTAGAAAGAAACAGGTGCATATTTTTAAAGGGTACCTCATTTGGGACACATACTGAGTTGCAGTATGATATTATATCACCACAGGAAAGCACTGTTGGTTTCTTTGAAAGATAAATGTAAGGCCTTTGGGGAGGACTAATTGGCATCCTGCAGCATTGTAGATTCTCCTTAAGAACTCTTGCTTTTATATAACTGTTTGGGGTATTTCTAGCCTTAAAGACAGAATACAACAATAATTGTTCACAATGTTTCAAGTGTTCTTTTAGTCAAACTTAAAAAAAAACACCAGAAAATATTTGATATCTTTTTCCAAAGAATGGGCTAAAATGCTGAATATATTTTAAATAAATGAAGATCATATATTTGGGTGATTCATTGGTCCTTCAATTATTCCTCATGGAATATTACATTGTAATTTTAAAAAAAACATCCTTTGTAAAGTCATTTTACTGTAGTATGTGAATAGAATCAGGTAAATTATGGATAATAGTGTGGTAAAAAACGGAAGTTTTAGCTGAATTATTTGAGAGTTGAGCGCATGCTACTGAAGCAGCTTCTGAAGGACCTCCTTTTTGTGGAGGAGACCACGATGAACTTCCAGGATGCTAGCTTAAAAGACACATGGTCTTGCCCTTAGAGTCTTTCACCTCATGGAGGAGCTTTTCTACAGTAAGTCTCCAGCTGGTGGCATCATTCCAATTGTTACAGTCCCCCCCTTTGTTTCTTCAAAAAAAAACGGGTGTTTCCTTGATGAAACAGTCAAAAATAACAGAATATAATATCCTATGCTAACTAACAATATGTTAATAACAATATAGAAAAGGGAGAGAGGAAAGTTTTGTCCAGAGGAGCAGTTTTTTGTCCTCATGAACCAGCACATTGACATTGGTCTTACAAATGGAGAGTCTCTGCAGAGGGAAAAGTTAAAAGGGGGAGTTTATTCTTGTATATCCAATTTTAAATCTCACAATAGCAACAAATATTGTAGAAATTAATGATAAAAATCTTTGAAGACATTTTGTTCTAGGCCTATTTTTTGGAATGGAAAATGCCTACACACACACACACACACACACACACACATATACATACATACATATACATCCCTTGATTTATAGAAAAGCTGATTTTGTTTACTAATTTAATTAGAGTCTTAATTTATTATTTTTATTGTTTTTGTTATTTGTTTTTTTGGCGGGGCAATGGGGATTAAGTGACTTGCCCAAGGTCACACAGCTAGTGTCAAGTGCCTGAGGCTGGCTTTGAACTCAGGTCTTTCTGAATCCAGGGCCAGTGCTTTATCCACTGTGCCACCTAGCTGCCCCAATTTATTATTTTTTAAAAGTTCAAAAGTGCATATTGAACATACTATGATTTTATAATACCTAATTAGAGGATGCAATAATATAAAGTGACTCTAAGATGATGGTAATTATTTTAAACTTTGGGTTATGTCCAGGCCAAATTTATTTCTTTACTTATACAAATGTAAAAACTTTCTATCCATGAACATATTCACCTGAATTTTCACTAAATTCTAGTCAAATTATAATCTATAGAATTATCTAGTTTAACTCTCTCTCTCTCTCTCTTTCTCTCTCTATTTCTCTTTCTCCCCCTCTCTGTCTGTCTCCCTTTCTCTTTGTCTCTCTCTTTCTGTCTCTGTCTCTTCCTTTCTCTCTCTCTCATCTATCTGTATCTATATCTATATCTATATTTCTGTATCTATATCTATATCTCTGTCTCTATATCTATATCCATATCCATATCCATATCTACATCTATATCTATCTTTCTATCTCTCTATCTATCTAACTATGTACTCATCCTCTCTTCTTAGATATGGTCACAAATCTACAACTGTCTTTTGGACATCCCTTTTGGATGTCCTGTAGAAACTTCTAACTTAACATGCCTAAAACAGAACTCATTAGCTTTCCTTCAAATTCCTGCCCTCCCTTTTACTCTCAAGGGCACTACTATCTTCCCAGTCACTCAGTCTCTCAACCTCAATATTATTCTGAACTTCTCAATCTCAGTCATCCATATCCATATCCAATGCCAAATCTTATAATTTATATCCTCAAAAATGTGTGGTATCTATTCCCTTCTTTTAGTTCATATGACCATAGCTCTAGTTCAAACCCTTATCACTTATGGTGTGCACTAGTACAATAATCTTCTCATTGGTACCCCTGCCTCAAGTCTTTCCTCACTCCAATTTATCCTCCACCCAGCTTCCAAGGTGATTGTTTTAAAATATTGTACAATGAAGTAATCTGCCATGCTTCAACTACTATCAATGAGTTTCAGTGTCTCCTATTCAGTTAGATTAAATAGACATTTTTATATGAGACATTTAGAACGTTTTATAATTTGGTCCCTTCCTTTTTTCCCAAACATTTCATTCTTTACTCCCACCCACACATTCTGTAATCAAACTACATTAGCTGACTTGTAGTTCCCAAAACATAATGGAACCAGAACAGTCTCCCATGCTTGAAATACTCTGCTATCTTATCTCTACCACTGGTTTTCCCTAGTTTACTTCAAGACTCAGCTTAAAGCTAACATTTTGGAAGAAGTCTTTCCTATCCCCCAACCCGTGACACCAACCTAGTAATGCCTTCCTTTTCTGATTATCTCCCATTTCCAGAGAGAAACAGAGAGACAGAGACGGGTAGATGATGGACAGACAGATGGACAGAGAATTATATATATTTTGTAACCCACATTTTATGTGATCTGTGAGGACAGGGATTGTTTTGAATTTCTTTGTATTCCCCAATGCTTAGTACAGTGACAGGAAGATACTGCTTAATCAATCTTTAATCAAAACTCTTTGAGAACAAGGATTTTTAAAAATATATAATTTTTTTAATTTAATATTTTATTTTCCCCAATTACATATAAAACAATTTCATGTCCATTTTTAAAACTTTGTGCTCCAAATTATCTTCCTTTTCAACCACCTCCTTAATAATGCAAGCAATTCAATATGTTATACATGTGTAGTCATACAAAACATTTCCATATTTGTCAGGTTATAAAAGAAAACACACAAAAAACATCAAGAAAAACAAAATTAAAATATGCTTCAATCTGTATTCAGATACCATCAGGTCTTTCTCTGGAGTTGGAAAGCATTTTTCATCATAAATCATTCAGAGTTGTCTTGGATAATTGCATTGCTGAGAATAGCTAAGTCATTCACAGCTGAACATATTGCAATATTGCTGTTACTTTGTATACAGTACATTTCACTTTGCATCAGCTCATGTAAGTCTTTCCAGGTTTTTTCTGAGAGCATTCTGATCATCATTTCTTATAGTACAATAGAGTTATAAGGACTGTTTTTCATTTTGTCTTTGTATGCCAAGAATTTACCTTAGTTCCTATTCCTAACATATAGGTGATGTTTAATTTATTATTATTGAATTGGGTTGGAATGCCATGTATTAAACAGGATGTTTGAGTGGGGAGAGCTTGAGTAGGGTTATAAAAAAGAAACCCAAAGAACCCTCCAACAATAAAGATCTCCATTATTCTTAATGTAGTAAAATTTCATTGTAAGTGTGCTGTAGAAGCTGCCTCAGGGTGACCAAGGTGATGGGAGCATGGCCAAAAATCCACAAAACAAACATGCACAAGGATTCTATGCCTAAAAGCTACATTTTTGTACTAGAAGCCTGAGATACTGTGGAAGCAGCTACAGGTTTCAACATCTAAAAAGGCTCCAACATCTCCAAAAAAGTGTTCCTTGCTAAGACAAGGTTATTCACCTTTCCAGCAGCAGGAACTGAACCACTTGAGGCCAGTTATGCCCTTCAACTGTAAGTATTTAGCAGTGAAAACTTCTCAACTGCCTCTCAAAGAATATGTAATTGGGTCTGCATCTGGAAAAGATCAGAGCAAACACATGCCCTTAATGTCATCTAAGCTATATTCTAGAGCCCAAATTCCCACAGTCATGGTATTGAGGGGTCTAATTCTCTGAATCTTTATTCTCACTGAGACTTCCCCTCTGTTTTCTACCTCAGGGTAGGGAATATTTTAATTTATTTTAAAAGAGAGCTATTTTTTTCTCATGCTCTTAGACACTCCAGTCCTTCCTCATTGATCTTAATACTGAGTAGTACAGTGGAAAATCACTGCTTTTGTTTGTTTGTTTTGTGGGGCAATGAGCATTAAATGAGTTGCCCAAGGGTCACACAGCTAGTAGGTATCAAGTGTCTGAGGCCAGATTTGAACTCAGATCCTCCTAAATCCAGGGCCAGTGCTTTGTCCACCATGCCACCTAGCGGCCCAGAAAATCACTGCTTTTGACTCTGAGGAGCTTAGTTCAAATCTGGGCTTTGTGATACTGAGTGATACTGGGAAAATCATTTAACTTTGAGCCTCACTTTCCTCATCTGTAATATTAGTTTAGAAGACCTCTAATGCCACTTTTAGCTTGAAATCAATGATCATATGATCTAAGAGCTTGAGGGACAAACTATACATGGATAGATTAAAAGTAAACTCATCATGAATTGTTTTTTCAGTTCAAAATGGATTATACGTGTAACTTCCTTCTTCCACACCCCAAATCCTTGTCTCTGTCTCTGTATGTGCAGATCTCTTTCTATCTCTGTCTCTCTGTGTCTGTTTGCCTCTGCCTTTGATTGTCTCTGTATCACGCCTTATCACTTAAGAAAAGAGTAAGATAATAAGCAAATTTATAAACAAAGATAGAAGATAGACAGAGAGACAGACAGGGAGACAGATGGATAGATAGATAGATAGATAGATAGATAGATAGATAGATAGATAGATAGATAGATAGATAGATAGATAGAAGATAGTTTCATCCATGATTTTTCCAGGTCTGATCAATAACTACATTGTAACTATTGCATTGAACTATAACAACTATATTTTGAGCAAAATCATAAGACATACTGAGTTTCAGATTCTCTGAACAATATCATCTTATTTGTCAGGTCTAAACCACCATGAATTCACACACTGGAATCCCATAGCCCAGTCCATGTGGATCATGGACATATGAAGGTGGAATGATGGAATATTATCATGCTATAAGAAATGACAAGCAGAATGATTTCCGAAAGGCCTGCGAAGAACTTGTATGAATTGATGTATACTGAAGTGAACAGAACCAAGAGATCATTGTACACAGAGACAGTGATATTGTTTTATGAAGAACTGTGAATAATAACTATTCTCAACAACACATTTGTCCAAGACAATCCCAAAGGATTATTGATGAAAATTACTATCCACCCCCAAAGAAAGAACTGATATTGGTGGAACAGAGACTGAAACATTTAATTTTCTTTCATTTTTTTCTTTTATTCAAGTTTTCCTATACAAAATGACTAATATGGCAATGTTTTACTAATCAGACATGTAAAACCCATGTCTGTTTGCTTACTGCCTCAGGGAGGGGTGAGGACAGGGAGGAAAGGGAGGATAAAAATTGGAATTCAAAACTATAAATAAAAATGTATATTATTTTAAAATATTCCATGCATTCATTCTTTTAGTTGAATTGTCACTAGATAAAATGAAAGTACATTTTTATCTGTATTTTTTTTCTTTTTAAATGAAGAGAATGTGTAAGGGGGCAAGATATTAGAATCTTAAATCCCACTTTCTATTTTCTTTTTAACAAAAGTCAAAATCCATAATGAATCCAGGTTAATTAGATCTAGAACTATTACTCTTCTGCTCAAAAAAGAAATAACTCCCTATTGACTAGTGAATAAAATCCAAATTCCTTAACCTGATATTCAAAGCTCTTCATACTCTTGCTGGAGCCTAAATTTTCAAATTTATCTAACCCTACCTCTCATGTACTGTGTATTCTAGCTGAATTAGAATATTCTTCATACCTTATGTCTACTACCTCTTTAATTTTTGCCATGATCCCTTCCTTCAAAATGTATTTCTTTACTCCCACATGAGGCAGCCAGATGGCTCAGTGGATAAAGTGCTGGGTTTAGGGTCAAGAACACCTGAGTTCTGATTTGGCCTCAAACACTTAATTACCCTTGTGACCTTGAACAAATCACTTAATCTGTTTGCCTTAATCCACTGGAGAAGGAAATGGCAAAACACTCCAGCAATTTTGCCAAGAAGATCACATGGATTGTATTGATGAGCTATGGTCATGAAGAGTCAAACACAATGAAACCTTAGAATAACAACTACTTTCCCAAGTACCTTTCTGCTAACTTCCTATCCTCCTTTCCAGGCCTATTCTGCTAGGTTAAAGGGGAAATCTCTTCCTTTTTTTTTTTTTTTTTTTAGTGAGGCAGTTGGGGTTAAGTGATTTGCCCAGGGTCACAGAGTTAGTAAGTGGTAAGTGTCTGAGGGCAGATTTGAACTCAGGTACTCCTGACTCCAGGACCAGTGCTGTATCCACTGTGCCACCTAGTTGCCCCTTCTTCCTCTTTTTAACTCTGAATTTGTTGTTGTTGTTCAGTCATTTCGTTCATGCCCAACTTTTGTAATACCATTTGGGATTTTCTTGGTAAAGATACTCGAAAGGTTTGTCACTTCCTTCTACAACTTATTTAAGAGATGAGGAAATGAGATAAATAGGGTTAAGCATCTCAACAAGGGTCACATAGATAGTAAGTATCTGAGGTCAAATTTGAACTCAGGTAGGTGAGTCTTCTGACTCTATATCCAGTACTCTATCCACTGTACCATCTGGCTGCCCCAAGTCTCAATTAGTATTATTTAATTATAATAGTCTAACCTGTATTTGCCTTCATTAAATCTCTTTTTTTTTGCAAAGAGAGGAGTCTAATCATATTTATCTTCATATCTACAACATCATATTCACAGTGCCCTCTATATCTTGCTTAAATCAGCATTTGGGAATTATTTGTTTGAATGAATAAAGAGAAATATTTGTTTCAATAGGATGTAAACCAGTTATGCTTTGCCCCTAAAAACACAGAAATGTATGAAAGTTGGGGTCTTATTGAAGGAAGAAATACTTACAAATGTCTATTTATATGTTACTAAATTGAAATTCCTAATATACAGTTTTGACCATGTCATTCTTCTACTCAAGAAGGCTATGGATGGGAAAGATGGTCTTGCACCTAGTTGTTGCTGTTGTTCTTCAATCATGTCTGACACTTTGTGACACCATTTAGGGTTTCCTTGGCAGAGATATTGGAGTGGTTTAGCATTTCCTTCTCCTGCTCATTTTACAAATGAAGAAATGGAGACAAATAGGATTAAGTTACTTACCCAGAGTCAGACAGCAAGTGTGTGAGGACAAATTTGAATTCAGGTCTTGCTGATTCCAGGCCCTGTCCTCTTTCCACTACTACTGCTACTCTATCCTGTATGCCACATATCACTAGTAATTAGTCATATCACACTGGGGAAGCCAAGATATGGATATCAGAAGGGGGGAAATTCCAGACATGTGGGACACCTGGTGAAAATTCATGGAGTTTGAAGATAGAGTGATGTGTGAGTAAAAGCAAAGATGCTATTGTCACTGGGTCTAAAAGTTTGCAGAAGAAACTGGAGTTTATTGAATAGGAGTATGACATTGTTAGACCTGAGCTTTGAGGAAATCCCTTAGATAGCTGAGCACAGGAGAAATTGATGTGGGGAGAAAACTGAAACATGGAGACCAACTCAAAGGTTATTGCAAAAGTCCAGATGTGAGATGAAAAGAGTCTGCACCAGTTTCATATCAACAGAGGAGACAAAGAGGCATATCTTAGATATGTAATGAAGATAGAATTGAAAGATCTTGGTAACAAATTGGATTTGATGGCATATATGTATGAGAGAGTAGGGAGTTGAAGATGACAACTAGATGTTAGTCTCAGTGACTTAGGAGGATGGTGGCATGCTTAAAATAATGGAGATGTTAAGAAGATAAGGTTCAAGTCAAAATATGAGTTCAGTTTTGCACATGTTAAGTTTTCTTGTTGCCTATGAGACACCTAATTCATGATGTCCCATAGACAACTGGTAATGTTAGACTGAAGGTAGTTAGGGGTGCTTAAATAGATCTGAGAGTCATCTTCACAAAGATTCTAATTGAAACTGTGGGAGTTAATAAGACCATCAAATAAAATAGTATAGATGAAATAAATGAAATAGAGAAGAGAATCCAGGAGAGAGCTTCAGAGGCCCTCATAGTTAGTTGGGAAAATGTGGAAGAGGATCCAACAAAGGAGACTGAGGAATATTTAAAGATGTAAGTAGATAACCAATAGAAATCAGTGTCATGAAAGCCCAGAGAGATGAAAACATCAAGGAGAAAAGAATGATCAGTGGTGTCAAAGGCGTCAGAGAACTCCAAAAAATATGAGAATTGAAAAATTGAGAATTAAGAAAAGATCATTCAATTTAGCAACTAAGAAATCACAGGCAATTTTGGATAGAACAGTTTAATGTGAATAGTAAGATTAGATGAACGATTAAAAAGAAGTAAGAATAGAGTGAAATAAAAAAGTAGTAGAGACATAGACTGTAAACAGCCTCTTAGGAAGTTTAGCCTTAAAAAAGAGGAGAGCTATAAGTAAATAGCTAGTGGGAACTGACAGATAAAATGACACTTGGCAATGTTCTTAAGGAGGAGGAAAGTATCTACGAAATAGGGAGGATCTGAAGATTAGTAAGAATGAGTATGACAGAGGAGGCAATCTAATGGAGAAGACAAAAGGAATTGTTTGTTCATGTGGAAGGATTTGCCTTGGCAAGGAGAAAGGCTATCTCTTCATGTGAAATAGGGGTAAAGGAGGAAATAATGGCAGAAGTCATCTATGTGATGTGACATGAGGAGAAGAAAGAAAAAGAAATTTTCATTGAAAATTTTTTTCCACTGATATATGAGGCAAGGCTCTGAGCTAACAGGAAGGGAAAGGGAGCCATAGGAGGCCTAATTGAAGATGAAATGGTTTGGCAAAACTGCTGTGGTGAGTGAATTAATGAATTGGTTATTAGGGAGCTACAAAAGGATTTATTACCGTGGTGCAGTGATAACCAAGTAGAAATTATATAAAATTAATTTGTAATGAACTCAGCACAGTTTCATGATTTTGTTTCATTTGGCAGCTTATGAATAGGAGTAAAGGCAGAGGATGATGGGAATAATCGAAGACTGAAGGTTTTTTTTGTTTGTTTTTTTTTTTAGGGGGGGTGAGGCAATTGGGGTTATGGGATTTGCCCAGGGTCACACAACTAGTAAGTGTTAAGTGTCTGAGGCCGGATTTGAACTCAGGTCCTCTTGAATCCAGGGCCAGTGCTCTATCCACTGTGCCACCTAGCTGCCCCCAAGACTGAAGTTTTCCAGGGCAAGATATGCAATCAGCTAAGGGGCCAGGAAACTCAAGAGAAGAACAGGATGTTGTATACTTGAAGTATTTCACTAAGAAAGATTGTAGCCAGTGCTAATAAAAGATACATTAAAGATCATTATCAGGTCAAAGTAGAGGGATAGAAGTTGCAAAGCAGAGGGAAAGGTAGAATGACAAGAATTATGATAAGATAAATTATTTTAGAGTTTATAAATATAGAAGTAGAACTCTTGTGAATGATAGCAAGATGAAGGCTATGAAGCCCTTGGTATATAATAGCAACTACCAAAAAAAAAAAATTCACAATTGAACCATTTGTGTTTTCAAAGAATGATTTTCCCTGTGGATATGAGTGTGTCATTTTTTTTTCTTCTCCTAACATTTAAAAAGCTGTTGTCAGTTGGGTAATTTAGTTTTTTTGTTTTGTTTTGTTTCGTTTTACCTCTTTGAGGCAATGAGGGTTAAGTGACTTGCCCAGGGTCACACAACTAGTGTCAAATGCCTGAGGACAGATTTGAACTCAGGTCCTCCTGAATCCAGGGCCAGTGCTCTATCCACTGTGCCACCTAGCTGCCCCACAATTTAGTTTTAGTATGGTACCAGTACCACCAGTGTGGTTCTTGAGGTTTTCTTTCTTGTTTTGTTTACCATTGTTACTCTAGGCTAATGGGACCTTGTTTGAATTTTCATTTTTATAGACAATTTAAAATAATCAACAATTGTCAGTCCATTGAAAATGTCTATATTTTGCTTCTTAATTATATCATTCTAGAAGAGTTAGTCCCACTTTTCATTTGCATGGGAAAATTAATGGAGGAACATTTCATTCCCTTGAGAAAGTACTTTACTCATAAGATTGTTGATTCATTATTTTGGATTGTCATTTAAATTCAACAAATAATATTTTTAAATATTTAAATTGTTCTGAGTTCTGTTACTGAAGATTAGAGGAAATCACATTAGTCTGAGTAAAAGAGAAAGAACCATCAGAAGAATAACATTCTAAATAATTTGTTCATCTGGTTGCAAATATACAAATAATCAACCTGCTGTTCTTTCCCTAATATACCAAGGGATATACATATGTGAGAGAAGTATAAATTGCTTCATTTATTTATTGCTGGAATTTCATATTTATGGCAAATCTAGTCATATTTACTTACAAATACAACATATGATGATATTTTAAATTCAAGACTAATGCGTCCTTTGTTTCATCTGAAGAAAAACAATTATTGTATACAAATACTATCTATAATAGCAATAAGAGTCTTGTTGGCCATTGATGTTTTATTATAAAATGATAGTAATATATATCAACAGATATTTCACTCTAAAAAGAAAAAAGTTAAACTATGAACTTAAGTATTAAGAAAAATTCTAATAAATTTAACACAGCATTGTTGCTTTCTACTTCCTTTGTATATGTTTGAAAAAAAAAACTTTATTTAATACTTCAGCTTTTATTATATCGCTTGCTAAATTGCACAGCCAAAAAACAAACAAACAAAAAACTTTACCTGTGATGAACTTTTCAAACTTAGGCCAATTGATTAATCGGTTTTGGAAAATAGACATATAATCTGTAACAAGCTATGATTTAAAGTCTTTTCAGTTTTCATAAGACCTGTGATAACATGTGTTCCACTAAATATACTTAGATTGAAAAATATTCTTGAAAATTTCACTTTCCCAGCAAATATATTGTTATCCTAATAAGGGTCATAATTGATTTTTATTTTTTTTACAAGATGATTAGGTTTTGAAAAAAATTTAGTTTTCTAACAGTTTCTTAGAAGTGCTGATATATTATTGTACATATTTGGGATATTACCATTAAGACCTAAAATACTCATTTTTTAAAAGTATTTTCGTATAAGAAAGCATTTTACTATAAGAAAATATTTGACCTATATAAAGGATAATTTAGTCCCTATAGCAATTTATTTATAATAATTTTTGGTTATAATAATTTTTGCTTATTTTTCTAATTGCTATAGGGACTAAGTTGCTTATCATAAAAAAGAGAGGGAGCCAAGATGGCGGGGGAGAGTCTGTGACTTCCACAAGCTCCAGATAAACCTGTCCACTCACTCTCAAATAATGCCATGAAAACAAACAAACAAAAAACAGAGCAGCCTAACTCACATAAGAATGGGGTGAGACTATTTGTCAGCCAAAGAGGGAAATTGGGATCACCTGATGATTGGGCTGAAAGAGGAGCTCAGTGCATGGCCCAGATCTAGCCAGGAACAGACAGTGCTTTCAGCACCTCAGAGTCTTCAATGCCAGTGGCTTCTTCTGAGGCTCAGCTCGCATAATGGTGAGGAGGTTTGGTGGTTGGCCAGGGTGAAGTGGCTGCAGTCTCTGCTGGAGTTGGCATGGAATGTCCTGGTTCTGAACCAGTGGGCCAAATCGAGTGGTGGAAGCCCAGTGGGAAAGAGGCACAGGCACGCCAAGGTTCTGACCATAGAGAATCAGATTTCAATCAGATACCTCTTTCAAGGATGAGATGAGTAGGCAAAAAAGACAACAGACAATAGACAGCTTCTTTGGGGGAGGGGTAGACCAGAATACACCCTCAGAAAAAAGGTAATAACAAAGTCAAAGCTCCCATGAAAAATATGAATTGGTCTCAGGCCATGAAAGTATTCAAAAGGGACTTTTAAGAGAAAGTAGGAGAGATAGAAGGATGATTTAGAGAGATGGAGGAAAGAATGGAAAGAGAAATGAGAGCAATGCAGGACAGTCATGAGAAAAAAGTCAACAGCTTGAAAAGCCAAATGGGAAAGGAGATACAAAAGTTCTTTGGAGAAAATAATTGCCTAAGAATTAGGATTGAACAAATGGAAATTAGTGACTTTATGAGAAACCAAGACACAGTAAAGCAAATACAACTGAATAAAAAATAGAGGACAATATGAAATATCTCCTTGGAAAAACAGATGACCTGAAAATAGATCCAGGAGATATAATTTGAAAATCACTGGACTACATGAAAGCTATGACCAAAAAAAAAGAGCCCAGACATCATCTTCCAAGAAATTGTCAGGGAAAATTTCCCTGATATTCTGGAAGCAGAAGGTAAAATAGAAATTGAACGATTCCACAGATCTTCTTCTGAAAGAGATCCCAAAAGGAAAACTTCCAGGAATATTATATTCAAATTTCAGAGATCAAAGTCAAGGAGAAAATATTGCTAGCATCTAGAAAAAAAAAAGAATTGAGATACTGTGGAACTACAGTAACCATAAAACAAGATCTAGCAGCAACTACATTAAAGGATCAGAGGGCCTGGAATATGATAATCCAGAGGGCAAAAGAACTGGGACTACAGCCAAAATTTAAAGACACAACAAAAGTGATTATAATCTTTCAGAGGAAAAAATGGGACTTCAATAAAAAAAGGACTTTAAGGCATTTGTGATGAAAAGACCTGAACAGAACAGAAAATTTGACTTTCAAATACAAGACCCTAGAGAAGTATAAAAAGGTAAACAGGAAAAAGAAATCATGAGGGATATTAAGAGATTAAACTGTTTAAATTCCTACATGGAAAGATAATATGTCTAACTCATAAGATCTTTCTCTGTATTAGAGCTGCCGAAAGGAATATACTTAGACAGAGGACACAGGTGTGAAATCAATATGAAGTAATTATATCTGTAAAGCATTTATTTTTTTGTTTATCCTTTTTTGTGGGACAGTCAGGTTTGGATGGCTTATGGCTGAAGCCTGATGTGGGCTCATGGCCTCCTGGGTCCAGGGATGGTGCTTTGTCCACTGTGTCAACTAGCTGACCATGACAACATCTTCAAAATAAATTTAAGGGGTAAGAGGAATGCACTGGAAGTAAGGGAAAAGGAGAGATAGATTGGGGGAAAATAGTTCACATAAAAGAAACAAGAACAAGCTTATGGAGTAGAGGGGAAGATGAGGAAGGAGTGGGGGAGTGAGTGAGCCTTACTTTTATCAGAATTGGCTCAAAGAGGGAATAATATACACACTCAAGAGGGTATGGTAATATACCTTGCCCTGTGGGAAAGTCAAGGGGAAGGGGATAAGGGGCAGGGGAGAGGCAATGGAAGGAAGGGCAGATTGGGGGAGGGGGCAGTAAAAAGTAAAACCCTTTCAAGGAGGGATAGGGTGAAGGAAGATAGAAAACAGATTAAATATCAAGGGGAGGGAATAAGATGGAGGGTAATACAGTTAACAATAGTAATTGTGAAAGAAATGATAAGAAGGATGCTATCAAAAGGATGTATGAAAAATGCAAACCATCAACAGAGATAGAACTGATGGTTTCTGAATGCAGATAGAAGTATAATTTTATTTGCTAGCTCCTCTTTCTAAAGGTATTTTGACTCTTTTCTTTCACAACCTAATGAGAAGATGTTTTGCATAACTGCACATGTATGACTTTTATTGAATTGCTGAATTTCATAGGGAGGGATGGGGAGGGAGGGAAGAAGAAAATTTAGAACTCAAAGTTTTAAAAAATCAATGTGATAAGTAATGATAAGCAGGAGGAGTTCAGAGAAACATAGAAGGATTTACATAAGCTGTTCCTGACTGAGAGAGGCAGAACCAGGAGAAAATTGTATTCAGTAGCAGCAACATTGTGTGATGAACAATGGTGATAGACTTGACTCTTTTTAGGAATGCAATGGTCCAAAACAATTTCAAAGAACTTCATAATAGAAAATGTTCTCAACATCCAGAAAAAATAACTGTGGTTTATGAATGCAGATTGAACCATACTGTTTCTGCATTTGGGTTGTGATTTTCCCCTTCTTTTTTGAGGTTTTACCCTTGTGCTTTGACTCTTCTTTCACAATAAGACTAGTGTAGAAATATGTTCAATGTGATTGCACATATATAACCTATATTGGATTGCTTTCTGTCTTGGGGAGGAGGGAGGGAAGGGACAGTGGGAGTAAAATTTGGAACTAAAAATCCAATGAAACCAAATGTTGAAAAATAGCCTTGTATGTAATGGGAAAATTATAAAATACTGATCAAATAAATTAAAAAGAAATTATGAAGGGAAGAAAAAGAAAAAAATATATAGACGCCTCACCTAAAGTTACAAAATATATTTACATAATAAAATTATTCTTTTTTTTAAATAAAAAGCTTTAAAAACTTCCTTAGGAACCTGAAGTTTTCAACTATTAGGTATATATACCTGTTGACTATTGGACATTGTTAAAAACAGAGAGATGAAGCTGCCATGCCAAAATCAGTCATGGAATGGTTTAGGGAAGTTACAATATACTCAGAACTAGACCCATATCTTAACAGCAACCTGTATAAGAATGAATTTGGGAGGCCTGAGAAGAATTGCTACATTCACACAAATGTATCCACCAGCTACTTTTTAACACTTGAAAACTCTCTAAGGGCAGAAAATTCTTCATTCTATAAATGGAAAGAAACATTAAAATGCAATTAACACTGCAGGAAGCAATATCATCTTAAAGTCAAATTAACATAAAAATATTAGAACCTTCTTAAGAGATAAGGTCTTAAAGTTGGGAAAGGGTAGAGGACATTGAACAAAAGGGAGGAGTGGGAAAAGGGAAGAGCGCTAGAAATACAGAAAAATTAAATAGGAGAAGATATGCTGATTATTAGTTTGTATTTTCTTTGATCCATGAGAAGTCTATTAGACTTTGGAATAGCTATGCTGTATAATAAATAAATAAATAAATAAATAAACAAACAAACAAACAAATAAATAAATAAATAAACAAACAAACAAACAAACAAACAAATAAATAGATGATAGATAAATGAATTAATGGAGGGAGGAAGGGAGGAAGGAAGGAAGAAACAAAAGAAGGAAGGAAGAAGAAGAAAGAAGGAAAGTAGGAAGGCAGGCAGGAATGAACAAATGAACAAAGGAACAAAGGAAGGAAGAAAGGAAGGAAGGGAGAAAGAAGAATAGGAGAGAAGGAAGGAAGAAGGAAGGTAGGAATTCATGCAGGAATGAACAAAGGAAGGAAGGAAGGAAGGAACAAAGGATGAAGAAAGGAAGTATAGTTCTGATGTAATAAAGAGTCAACTGAGGGTCGGAGTTGGGGGGGGGCGGGTAACCAGGTTGGCAAAGCACCTTAGTTTATGTCATAAGAGGATTGACTGAAAAAACTGATCATGTTTTGATTGAAAAAGAAAAATCTTACAGACAGCATGATAATTGCCTTCAAACATCTGAAAGACTGTCATGTGGAGGAGGGACTAGACTTTGCCTGTTTAGCTCCAGAGGACAGATTTGAGTAGGTTGAGTTAATGTTTAGAAGAAAGACTTTTGAGTCAGTTATACATGTCAGGGGGAAAAATCCTAATAATTAAAGTTTTCCCAGAGAAGAATTTGCTACCACTGGGAATAGTGGATTCCCCTCTTGACAGATCTTCAAGTAGTGTCTGTATTAACAACTTGTTGGGCTATATTTATATAATGGGAATGTGTGTGTGTGTTTGCACGTGTGTTTGTGTATGTGTGTATGCTTTGAGCTTATTAGCCACTGAGATCTCAAATTCTATGAAAGCTGCAATAAATCTATTGTTTATTTCCATTAAAATGTATTTTATTTGATATGTGGGGGTTGATTGTGCCTATGTGTTTTAGTAGAATGTTTACTTTTTTCAACATATTTTAAGTAGTATGTCTTCCTATGATTTTTAAAAATTTATTAAAAGTCTAGAGAAATGCTGATTTTGTGTGGTTATCTTATATCTATTTCTCTGAAAATTTTCATTATTTCAATTAATATTTTTATTGAAGATCTTGGTTCTAAATAAACTGCCCACAAATAAATGTATTTTAACATCTTTGTCACTTTATTTCTTAATTTTTGCTTGCTATAGGGACTAAATTGAAGTTTGGAGACTATAATAATGAAAAAGTCAGAATGACTTAGTGGATTAGAAAACCATCTATGAAGCCAAGTTTCCACTTTAATGTACAATGATAACTTTATCGTAGGCAAACCAATGCTCAGTTGTGCTAGGTGATTCTCTGAGAGACTATAAATTACAAGGAAGGTGACAACTTGCATTTGTAGAGGTTATTTTCTCCCCTGGGAGTTCCCTAAGCCAGTGAAATCAGAGGTCCTATCCCAATCTCATATAAAAATGGCAACCCATTTGTTCTTTATAATTTTAAGAGTTTCCTGGTGCAGTGAAAGATTATTTCTCCCATGGTCACAAAACTAGTATGTATCAAAGACAAGGTTCACCCAGGTCTTTCTGAATCTATCTTCAATAGCCCACTTCTTGTTGTTAAACATTTAACAGAATAAATTGCTTAAGCCACTTGGTCATATTATTTGGGAGGAATGGAGGAAATGGGAGAAAGGAAGAAGCAATTCATTAATAACCTATTCTATTTCCTTTTTTTTCTGAAACAGTTTTATGTTCCTTAATTTTTTTGTAAATTTGTTTATTTAATATTTTATAGGAATTCATCTGATGCATTTATATTCTCTATTTTATCAGTATATAATTCCATAAAATATTCTTTATGAATATGTATTATTGGGCCATGGCAACCCCTGAAAGCAAGAAAAATATTAAATTACTTTAGTCCTATATAATTCCTTTTTGGCTCAACAGTGATGGTGCCAGAAAAAGGAGGGAGAAGTTGGCACACACACACACACACACACACACACACACACACACACACACACTTTGACAAACCTTTCCTTATTTCTTTAAGGGATTTTTAGGATAACTTGATATTGCCTGTGTCTTGCTTATTCTTTTTTGTTTGTTTGTTTTGATCACAATAAATACATCTTTTCAGTTCTACCTTTAGTATGCTTATATTGTCCTATTTTTAAGTATATGAAAGTTAGTGATTAGTTGAATGATCTTTCCATGAACTTATTTGTGATGTTAGTTGTCAATAAAATCAAATGTGGACAGGCAAGTAAGTAGAAACTTAAGCATCTAAGGGACTATATCTTTGGTCATGGCAACCCAGATCTTTCTTGGGACTGAAAGTTAAAAGTGAAAATATGTTTTCTGGGAGAACAGTTAGAATATATAGATTGAACACTTTTTTCAGACATTTTCAAATATTCTGATGAATGCACAATAATAATTAATATGCAAATTACAACCTTATCTATTTGTTGCCATATGTTTCATAATGACATGTTCTAACTATACATATTTTTAAAAATATTTCAAAGATAGAATTTCATTTAATGAGCTTAAAAGAATACAAAAAACTACAGTGATAATACGTAGGAAATTATAAATCAGAACTTTAAAAACCTAAAAGCAGATTTGACAATGACTTGAATATAATCCACAGAATTGCTTATATACTTTACTGAATAGTTAACTTCAACCATCCTAAATATATTCATTGGTTAAGGCAATAAACATTTATTAATTACCTACTCTATTATATTAGGCATTGAAAAAGGTAAAAATAAAAGTTTCATTTTCTGCCTTCAAGGAACTTACAACTGCATTTAGTCATCTCCTTTGTTATAAACTTTAGTCACATATTGGATAAAGTTCATATGTTTCCTGTAATATAATTTCATCTTTTAAATGGTGATGTAATATTGGCCAGAATTTTGTGTGGTAGAAAATAACTAATTAGTGATTGCAAAGCATAGTGAAAATGTCAAGTGTTATTTAAATTCCAAATGATAACTTTTCATGCAGCAGGATCACAAACATAATCCACTTGGCTGTAACAGGACCACATAAATAGTTTTGCATTATTATCTTTCTCTGTAGTGAATAACTTTGTGAAATAATGAGTAGTTGACTATCAAATTAGATAGACTTGCTCATACAAATGTGATTTTAAAACTGGAAGTACTAGCAAATATGAATTTGAAAATTGTAGCATATGTAAAGTAAAAGGTTTCATGTTTGATAAATTTAATTTTATTCTCTATTCACTAAAACACTGGGGTTATACTCCCTTGTTTTTTCAATGTCATCAGTAATCATCCAGGAAATTAAACCAAAAAAAAAAGAATGACATAATATGAATTTTAACCATTTCTCAGGGCTCAGAAGGTTTCTGTGTTTATAGTGTTTTTTTTTAATGTAATGGATTTTAGGGAACAACAACTGAACTTCACAGTTCTGTATCATTGCTAAATCATTTAATAAGCACCTACTATGTTCAGGGAACTCTGTTAGGACTTGAGGGCATAAAAAGCTAAAAGACATATTCTTTGACTTGAAAAGGATTATATACTTTGTCAACTTTATAGCCTCAAAATAAGGAAGAACCAGGATTATGTTTTTCTTCTGACATGTTGGTTGTGTGACTCTGCCTAAGCCACTTAATCTCTCAGTTTTCTAGACAACTCTCTAAGACTAAAAGTCTCAGAAGAATTTCGGATCCCATCAGTAGGAAGAAAGGAAGAAAGAAAGGAAGGATGAAAGGAGGAAGGTAGGGAAGTTAGGAAGGAATAGAGCACTGGGCTTGGAATTAGGAAGACATCTTCGATGATTTCAAATCTGACCTCAGACACTGACTGGCCGTATGAGCATAGGCAAGTCACTTAATCCTGTTTGCCTCAGTTTCCCCATCTGTAAAATGAGATGGAAATGGAAAACCACTGCAGCATCTTTTCCCAAGAAAAACCCAAATGAGTTCATCAAAGAGTCAATGTGACTGAAACAATTCAACAACAACAAAAAGAGCAGAAGGCACAAACATACACAAATAAAATAGTTCTTGCCCCTAAGGTACTAATATTCTAATGGCAGAAGTCAAGGCATAGAGGAGTTATGTACAAAGTGACTTCAAAGTGTGATCTGCAAATGGTAGCCCAGAATTCATACCAAAGTCTGACTCTTGGCAACATGAGATAAGCCTTTACTTATCAGAGCCCAGGATGTTTCCCAGGGTCAATGTCCAAGGTCCCAGTACAGTGTATGAGAAGATGAAGATGATGACCAGAGATGATGGCAGGTGGCATAAAGGTACTTTGCCCTGGTCAGCCCACATCTGGAATAGTTTCTTCAAATTGGTGCACCATATCTGAAGAAGGATATTGATAGTGGAAAGCATCCAGAGGAGGAACATCAGGATGGTGAAGAGCCTCGAATCCATGTCATAGGAGTATTAATTAAAGGAAATGTCATGTTTTGCCTGGAAAAGAAATCTGTCCAGAGGCAGGGGTCATGATAACTATATTGAAGGATTTGAAAGGCTTTCACATGAAAAAGGATTAAAACTTAGTCCATCTATCCTGAGAGAACAAAACCAGGAGCAACAAATAAAAGTTGCAAATTTTAAGTAAATTTAAGTTTGATACCAGGAAACATACAGATACACACATATGGGGGTTGGGGGGGAGGAACACCTCCACAGTAGAATGGAATGCTTTTGAGGATGGTAGTTTTGGTTTTCTTGGATTTGAAGTCTTCAGGCAAAAATCTGATCGCTTCTATTTGGGCAGGTCATAATGAGGACAGATTGAATTATATGGAAAGGAATAAGAAGAAAAATTATAAGATGATCTCTGTATCCCAAGCAACAGCCATGACATGTATGCAATCTAAGAAAGGACTAGAGGAATAGAAAAGATGTCTCCTGAAAAAAAAAAAAAAAGACTCAGTGTCTACATATATGCGTGTGTGTGTGTGTGTGTGTGAGACCAATGCAATTTGCTTTACTTAATTATGTATATTTGTTATAAGGGTTTTGTTTTTCTTTCACTTTACCTAATAAAGAGGAAGAGCAGAGATATAAGGGAAAATAGATTTTTCTGAATTGGAAAAAAATATTTTTTTAAAAAGTGGCTTAGTGAGTCATTTTTTTTTCACACACATAAAGTAGCTTAAAATGTGTTTAAGAACAGTATATTAAGCTCTAAGTATAAAATTCAAGGAATGTATGCATCTTTCTGGTAGAGAGTATAAATACACATACATCATAATGTCTTAATTTCCTTGGTGGAGCACAGTTGCTTATAGTAACCAATCTTTAATGTAGTCAATATGATTGAAAGAGTTGTCTGACACTCACAGAAATAAGGTGACTTATCCATAGTTACAAGTTAATAAATGACAGAGGTAGGATTTAAACCCAAATCATCCTGATTCCACTATTTCAGATTATCTACTTACTAACAGCCACTTCGGGGATTCCACCAAATCTACTATTATAGTAAGCTGTTCATAGTTATATGAATATTGATAGAAGTAAACATTTAGTAATGAGAATTCCATATTACACAACATTTACAAACCTGATCTCCAAGTCAAGAAATCTTGGATTCAAGGTCTCTTTCTACCTTTACTGGCTATGTAAACCAGGGAAAGTTACAATTCTCAGTGACTCCCCACAGCTCTCAAAGACAATTAAATTATTGATCTGCATCACTGATAGGAGTTCCTTATTGTGAATTCCTTACATCAGTGAAATCACAGGGCCAGCAGAAAAACACAGTAAGAATTTTCCTAATCAGTATAGATCAGCAACTTTTTTGCAACTTGATAATATTTTGGAATTTCTTGGATCACTGAGAAAATAATTGACTTGCTCTCAAATTAATAAAATACACACAAACACAGAGAATCTATTGATCCTTATATATATGCTTTCTAACATATACATATGCAAGTAAATGTATACATTGTGTTTGTGCATGCACATGCGTTGTGTGTACATGTATGTGTACATTTATGTGATCTGTGTGCTGTGCTCATGCTATATATACTTTTTTGTGAGGCAATTGGGGTTAAGTGACTTGCCCAGGGTCACACAGCTAGTAAGTGTTAAGTGTCTGAGGCCAGATTTGAACTCAGCTCCTCCTGATTCCAGGGCCGGTGCTCTATCCACTGTTCCACCTAGCTGCCCCTATACACTTTTAAAGTTAAATGAAATATAAACTTTGTGAGTAAAACATGATTATAGAAGACCAAAACATGTTCTTCTCTGCTAAAGGCAACATACATACATACATACACACATATAAATGAGTACCTTAACTATAGGTTTTTATTCATATTCACATTTGATATTCACAATGGTATATCTTTAATGAACTTTAATAGCAATTTGCTGCCATGACTGAAGCACTGGCTGTGGATTTAGTTGTTTTTTTGTGTGTTTTTTTCTTAAGAAACTGGGTATAAAGCTGGCTTTATGTTAGCTGTGACAATCAAATGTTTGTATGATGATGAAATGCAAAAAAAAATGCATGCTTATAAGCATAGAGCAAAAATCTCCACTATGAAAGATCTTTGAACTATCCAAACTCATCACATCAAAGACTGAAGAAAGTGGCCATTGGTCACCCTACAACAAGAACTGAAAACAAACATCATTATTCTGGCTTATATTTTTGAATTGAGTTGATTTTAGTAAACCCCTTATTAATTTCATCAAGGTAACACTGTAATCAAATTCTCAAATCACAGGGATCAAGGGAGGGGGACATTAGAGAATGCCAACTTCAAGGGGGATGTATTTAACAGAAGTCATTTTAAACAACTACTTCATGGTGCAAGTGCTTAATAACCTTATACATGTTCTGTGAAAGGGCATCTTTGATTGATTATAATTATGATTCATAATTTCATTCTACTCAAATCCCTTTAACACAGGAAAAAAAGATTGTATTCTTTACATAATCTAAAAGGATGGTTTTATATGATATCTCCAATTGAGCCAAATGAGGAAATCAAGAAAAATTGATGACATCAGACATTTAGACATACATCCATACAAGCATGCATGCACATCCATTTATTTATGCACTCACACATTTATACATACATATATATACTTATATATATATATACACATGCATAATATATACATATATACATATACATACACACATATACTCTCTCTATATATATACATACATATATGAATTTTCTTTTTTGCTTCTCTAGCTCTTGCATTTGACTCAAATTGCTCCATCATATGGACTGCCCTCACCCATTCTCTCTTTCTGTATAAATCATATCCACCCAAATTCTCTCCCCATAAATATCCTCTTTTTCACAAAACCTTCCCAAAGTATCTCACCCTAAAAGGATCCCAAACTCTTTAGAAGTGATGTCATAATGACTATCCATATATATTATTTGGTGTTTAATCCTATAGTCATTGAAACGAATATTTCAATGTTTATTCTTATTTTAGTGGATTGTAGAATACAAAATATAGGGCTGTAAGCATTCTTTTAGTCAATGATCCTTTCCATTTTTATAGATGAAGAAACTGAGGTCAAAAGAAGTTAAATGACTTACCCCACAATGTTCCATCTTTTTGATTTGAAAATTCATTCCTGCCCTCTCCCCTTTGCAGAGGACTCTCCTCTGTAACAAAAGAGAAAAAAAAGTTTTAGTACATCCCTTCAGTGCTCCAAATGTATCTGACAGCATTTACAAAGTTCTGCACTCATAATCTCAACTGCAAATAAAAATGTGGATCTTCTATTGCCTTCTTTGGGAAATATTTGGTTATTTAAGTATATATTGAACTGTTATATAAATTTATGTGCATTTCTTATCTTCCTAACTAGAATGTTAGTACCTTAAGACTGCAACCTCCTGGCAAAACTTACAAAGAGTAGATGCTCTATAAGCAACTATTAATAAACAAATCTGTGTCTTTTCTTCCTGTTTGCAAAAGGATGTGAGTCATTCTCTTCTACTTTCACTGCGAATGTCTTTTTTTTTTTAACTTGATTCTAGCAGGTTTTATTTGAAGGGAGAATAGAAGAGACATGTTTTGGGTAATGGTCAATAATTTATTCTACCAAAGAATACAAAAGATTTATAAATATAAAATAAAATTGAATAAATGTTAAGTATTTAACGAGATATTTCAACATATCTATTATTTTCATTCCAGGCTGCTTTGTCCCAAAATCTGTAGCACTCACTACAGTACTATTATAGTATTGACTTACTATGGTCTTTAAGTTCTGGATGGTGTCATAGGGAAATAAACATATATGTGGTTTCCTGGTGAATTGAAAGAGAATAAGAAATATCTATATCTTAAATTTTCAGTGCATAGATATATAAACAGAATATTATTCTGATTTATTTTTTTTATTTTTTCTTACGTTCTTTTGTTTTTGGTTTTTTGCAGGGCAATGATGGTTAAGTGACTTGCCCAGGGTCACAGAGCTAATAAGTACCTAGTGTCTGATGCTGGATTTGAACTTAGGTCCTCCTAAATCCAGAGCCAGTATTTTATCCACTCAGACACCTAGCTGCCCTATACACTGATTATTGAGTGACTATACAATTTATTAATGAGGATGAACATAGCAAATGGGTTAGAACACTGATGTCAAACTCAAAGAGAAACAATGGACACTAAACTAAAAGGGGACTGCATATTTACTTGTTTAAGAGATAATGTTCACTTAACACTTGCTAGCTGTGTGACCCTGGGCAAGTCACTTAACCCCAATTGCCTCACTAAAAACAAAAAAACAAACAAACAAACAAAAAGAGATAATGTTATCAATATTTTGTTGTATTTTTTATTTATTTTGTTAAATATTTACCAATTATATTCTTTGGGTTTTTCTTTATTATTTATTTAACATTTGAAAAAATTTGGGGGTTCCAAATTCTTTCTCCCTCCAGTCCCTCCCCCAGCCTCTGAGAATACAAGCAATATAATATCAGTTATACTTGTGGAAACATGTAAAATATAATTTCCTTTTTCACATTTCATATTTTACTTGTTATATTTAACATATTTTCTTTTTTCCCATTCTTTTGACTGTGTTTTATTGTTTTTTTATGTCACAAAATATTAGCTTTCACTAACCAATTCTAATTTTTAAGAAATCCGCCCTGTTTTTTGGCGGTTTTTTTGTTTTGTTTTTTTCAGGAAGCTTTTGTATCTCTTTTACCTTTTAGCCAATTACGCTTTTTAGGAAATATTTTTCTTTGCTGAATTTTTGCATTAGATAAATTGCATTTTTAAAGTATTTTTTCAGAATATGTTCCTCATCCAACTACCAATTTTCTTTGAGATTTTGTTTGTATATGTTTTCAGATTGTTGTCTTCTGAGTTTGTTTCTTGGTCTCCTTGTCACTGTAGTAGCTTTTATGATCAAGTTTGTTGTTGCTGTTGTTGTTGTTGCTGCCTCTGCTGTTTGCTCATTTTTCTAGTCTATTTTTGATTTTGAAATTTCTGTTAAAATTGGGTTCTGCTCAGCTGGAGATAAAGAGGCACTGTTCTAAGTTTCAAGCTTTTTTCATGCGGCTATTTATGCAAGTTTTTGGTGCTTTCAAAGTGATGTGATCTAGGGAGAGGTGTGACTACTGCTCTTCTTGTCTGAACTCTGGCCTTTAGCTAGGAAGGGCCCCTGTTCCTTTGCAGCTCTAGCTGCTAGTGCTCCTCTATGTCTTGGGACTGTGAGCAGGGTCCTTGTTCCCCTGCAGCCACAAATGTGCAAGTTCCTCTTAGTCCTGGAACTTCAGCCAGGGTCCCTGCTCCCTTGCAACTGACCATGAGTCCTCTTCTCTGCCCTTGAACTACAACCCAGAACTGCATATGGGCAATAGGGTTGCCAATAAGAGACAGCTGCATCCAGTGCCAACAAAATGTTTTCTGTAACCTCTTTGTGATCAATTTTCTAATTCCTTACCACCTCTGGGCTGAAAGCTCTGAAAGCTATGACTGCCACATCTAGGCTGCCTTCACAGCCCACTACTGATGCTGCTGCAGCAGGCACACAGACCTCTCCTGCCAATCTCCTCAGTTTTCTTAGCCTGGAAAAATGTTTCACACTGACCTTTTGTTGGCTCTGCCACTTCTGAATTTGATTTTGGGCATTATTTTAATGTTGTTTGGAGGGGAATGTTCAGAGAGTTCAGCTGGCTTGCTGCCTCTACGCCACCATCTTGGCTCTGCCTACCCAATTACATTTACATTGCATACATTTAATCTGGTTGGAGCCACACTCCAGAGTGTTGTGGGCTACATGGGGCCTGCAGATGGCATGTTTGATACTTCTAGTTTAGGAATTACTAGGCTATAAGAAGCAAGTGCTTCAGGATATTGTTTTTAAATTAAGCTGGCTTTACAAATTGAGGCAGCCTCAACATGCTATTTTCCTTCCGATATATATCTTACTTTATTATTATTTTTGTTAAATATTACATTATTGAATATCAAACCTTTCTACTTCTGATATTAATCAAAATCAGTGCTTACATTTTATGGATTTTATACTTTCTGGATTAAGACAATAGAATTGTAAGCCATGCAATTTTTTTCATATTCTTTCTCCTCATAATATTGTTTGCAATAAAATAATGTCTGTTTAGTTATATCAAGGAAAGGATGGGCCATCATGGTATTAGGAAAACACTGGATTTGGGATTAGAGTATCTGTGTACAAATTGAATCTCTGCCATTCATGTAAGCTCTCTACCAGTCTCCAAGGTCTTTTCCAATTCTAGAGCTCTAATCCTATGAAACAAATTCCTGAGCTTCAGTTTCCTCCACATGAGGAAGTTGGACTAGAAGGTTTCTAAGGTATCTTCTAATTCTAAAATTCTTATCAGGAAGAGATAAATCTATTGCTTGAGAAAGAAAAGATGGTGGTAAACAGGAGAGAGAAGGAACAATTGATTGCATTCTTATTTTGCTTCTGTTTTCTCCACCAAGAAGAATGATCTTTGAACTGGGAAGAACATGCCTATTATTTTTTTTTAATATTCCAGAACTTTTCATCAAAAAGAGTTTTTTTTAAAATATCAAGACAAGAAAATTATGATCACATAAAAGAAGAACAGCTTCATTGAGAACAGGTTATACCAGAGTAACCTACTTACTTTTAGAATATAGTTCTTATACTGGTAGATAGTGGTATATAATTTCCATAGGTTTCAGTAAAGATTTTAACATAATATTTCATGGCTTTCTTGAGGACAATATATAAGGAGAGATAATAATATAGTAATGTCAAAATTCTAGATGCTAGCAGTTTGCCTAAGTAGTTTATCTTAAAGACTAGTCATTAATCACTTGATATCAACTTAAAAGATGTTCTTCACTGGATTGCCCAATTAATATGTGTTGGCCAATTGCTACTTAAAATTTATATCAATGTTTTTTATAAAGGCAGAGATGGAATGCTTATTAAATTTGTAATTGTCAAAACACTGGAAGTGATAGCAAACTGACTGGCTAGCAAAGTCAAGCTCTAAAAAGATCTTGAGAGGCTGAAGCATTGAATTACTTCTAGGAAGATGAAATTATATGGGGATAAATTAAATTCTTAGATTAAAAAAATCAATTTCACAATGAAAAGCTTAGTGAGGCATAGCAAATTGTCTGGAAAAAAGATCTGGGAGTGTAATTGGAAATCAAGCTCAATATGAGTCAACATTACAATATGGCAACCAAAACAGCTAATGAGAATATAGCCTACGTTAAAATGCATAATATCCATCCTAGAGTTACAAATGTAAGGGAGTTTAGAGGCCATCAAACTCTTGATGTTATGAATGAAGAGGCTTAAGGATCAGAAAGCTTAAAGTGATACACAATTGTGGCAAGCTTGGAAGCCAGAATTTCCTGACTCCAAAACCGAAATTCCTTCTGATTATTCCAAGCTATCACTTGAATTTTCCTACTACATTCTTGCCTTGTGAGACTGCATCTGGAGCATTTTATTATAGCCTCATAGATTTAAATTTGTCTAGAAGAGACTTTTTTTTTAATTCAGACTGGGTGCCATATTTTAAGAAAGACATTGACAAGTTATAATGCATCCAGACAAAGGGGAAATAAGATGGTAAAAAGGCCTAAAGATCATGCCATATAAGTCTCAGTTGAAAAAATTAGGGATATTAATCTGCAGAAGAAAGTACAATCACCATAGCTATATTTGAAGGAATGGCACACTAAAAAAAGGATTTAACTTATTCTTCTTGTCACCAAAGTAGAGAACTCCAAGTAATGACTGGAAGTTGTAAAGAGATAAATTTAGGGTTCTGGCAAAGAAAATCTTAATTTAAAATCTAATTCTAAAAAACTTTTTTGTTGTTCAGTTGTTTGTACTGTATGACTTTTTGTGACTCCATTTGGGATTTTCTTAGCAAAGATATTGGGGTGGGTTGCCATTTACTTTTCTAGCTCACTTTAAAGATGAGAAAATTGAGGTAAACAATGTTAGGTGAATTATCCAAGGTCACACAGCAAGTAAGTTTCTGAGGTTTGATTAGAACATGTGAAGTTAAGCCTTCCTGACTTCAAGTCTGGCACTCTATCCACTGTACTACATACCTATACTGCTCCAAAGAATTACAGCTACCCTAAAATGGAATAGGATGTTTCTGGAGATCTGCACTAGAGTTCCTCAGGAAAAGGCCAGATGACTATTTGGCACAAATTTTATAAAGGGGATTCTTGTTCGAGTATGAGTTCTCCTACATGGCTTTTGTTTTTCCTTACAATTTGGAGATTTTGTTTGTCTGTTATAAATATTCCTTGTGGCTGAATGCCACACACCTATAGCTTATTAGGATATGGAGATAGTGCTCAAAGATTGTGTCAATAGTAGAACACAAATTTTGGCAGTTCCTACAAAAATGGAAAGGCTTCAGTTATGAGACTAGTGATAGATAATTATTGGAAAATCAGCTTCAGAATACCAATGTGGAGAGGCTCATAACCTAAGTTTTGGTCACTGTGATTTTTTTAAGCACAACTTCCCAACTCCCTACCCAAGTAGAGATGGGTTGTAATGAGTTAGTGGAACATGAACTCATATTAATGTAATCATAGGCATTTTGAAATATTCAAATAATTCATAGCGCCAGTAGAAAAGTTATTTTTCTTTGCTTCAAGAAAACAGTGATTCAGACTCTGACAATTGTGAGAAAATATTAATAATTGATTTCTTGGGGGAACCCAAGGACCCAGTTCTAGCCCTTCCCCCACCTCCACTTTGGAAGGAGTCCAGTAGACTTTACCTAAACTCAGGGCCTAATTCTGTGCAGGGAGAGTCTCATGCTAATGAACTGAAGGGATTAAGCCACATGCCTCTGAATTCCACATTGCCCCCTCAGGGGTTCTGTCTCCCACTAGATCCTGATATTGTAATGGTACAGCTCAATTTAAAATGGACCACCCACAAGTCACGTCAACCAATGGAATTGAATGATGCCAGCCAATTAGCTTTCATCAGTGTGTAAAGAGGCACCTCTATCAAAAGAGGAAAAAGCCTCTGACCACAAGACCAGCACCATTCTTTGCTTGCACTCTAAGCATGGAAGGCTGTTCAATTGGTGAGAGCTATCCTCTTAGGCTAGAGTAGGTAATGTAGGGCTTCTGAACTCTTCTTGGGGCCATGTGCTCTCTTAGAGACAATATGGTGCTGGGGTTTTTTTTGGGGGGGGTTGACTTGTGTGAACTGAGACTCTACTAAGATTTAATATGCTTTAATAATAAATGCTTACTTCTAAACTGGTGCAATAGCCATTATTATATAAATAGCCATTAATTTATTAGCAACAATATTTTAGAAAACCCAGTCTGCTCCCCGCCCCAATAATTTAGCTAGAAACAGTTGGCAACTCCAATAATTTTTATAATACAGAGTTAAGATATTGCTGATGCTCTCTTTCTCTATCTCCATATTCCCACTACCTAACACAGTGCTTTATTTTTAGAAGGAAAGGTAAACTGGTATAGAACAGAGATGTCAGTAAGAGTCACTTTCAGCTTATAATAATCCCAAATATGGTCCAAATCTGAGTAAAAAGTAATTGGCAAAAATGTCAATTAAATTTATTTTTAATAAACAAAAATTTAATAAAACATAAATAATATTACATTTTAAAAT